>NW_027225534.1:1343690-2677380 GCF_041296235.1 Equus asinus
GTGTACTCCATTGGCCTAGGGCTGCCAGGCCCAAAGGGCTGCCTTTATTTCCAAAGTGTGAGAGAGGCCCCAAAGCATCTTGCTTCCTGCTCTCTGGGAAGCTAAAACAACTGGCTCTGCACAGTGCTCTCAAAGCCAACCGGGAACGTCACATACAAAGGCCTGTGAAACGCAGCTTCTTGACAGGCCTTATCTGGCTGAGGTAGAACTTGTGCTCTGGGTGTGCTACTTTGGCCTAGAGCTGCCAGGCACAAAGGCTGCTTTGTTTCCAAAGGGGGAGAGAGGCCCCAAATCATGTTGCTTCCAGCTGTTTTTGAAGCTAAGAAACAACTCGCTCTGCCAGGTACTCTTACAGCCTTCCGGGAACACCTCTTACGAAGGCCTGTGAAAAGCAGTTTCTTGGCAGGCCTGATCTGGCTGAGGTAGAACTTCTGCTCTGGGTGTGCTCCATTGCCCTAGAGCTGAAAGGCCCAAAGGGATGCCTTGTTTGCAAAGGGGCAGAGAGGCCCCAAAGCATCTTGCTTCCAGCTCATTGGGAAGCTAAGAAACAACTGTCTCTGCCCAGTGCTCTGACAGAGTACCGGGAACATCTCTTACCAAAGCCTTTGAAACGCAGTTTCTTGGCAGGCCTTATCTGGCTGAGGTAGAACTTCTGCTCTGGGTGTGCTCCATTGGCCTAGAGCTGAAAGGCCCAAAGGTCGGCCTTGTTGGCAAAGGGGCAGGGAGCCCCCAAAGCATCTTGCTTCCAGCTCTTCGGGAAGCTAAGAAACAACTGGCTCTGCCCGGTGCTCTTGCAGCCTGAGAGAAAATCTCTTACCAAGGCCTGTGAAACGCACTTTGTTGGTGGCCTGATCTAGCTGAAGTAGAACTTCTGCTCTGGGTGTGCTCCATTGGCCTAGAGCTGCCTGGCCCAAAGGGCCGCCCTGTTTGCAAAGGGGATGAGAGGCCCCAAAGCATCTTGCTTCCAGCTCTTCGGGAAGCTAAGAAACATCTGGCGTTGCCCAGTGCTCTTACAGCCTACCGGGAACATCTCTTACCAAGGCCTGTGAAACGCAGTTTGTTGGTGGCCTGAACTGGCCGAAGTAGAACTTCTGCTCTGGGTGTGCTCCACTGGCCTGGAGCTACCTGCCCCAAAGGGCTGCCTTGATTCCAAAGTGAGAGAGTGGCACCAAAGCATCTTGCTTCCAGCTCTTCGGGAAGCTAAGAAACATCTGGCGTTGCCCAGTGCTCTTACAGCCTACCGGGAACATCTCTTACCAAGGCCTGTGAAACGCCGTTTCCTGGCAGGCCTGATTTGGCTGAAGTAGAACTTCTGCTCTGGGTGTGCTCCATTGCCCTAGAGCTGCCAGGCCCAAGGTGCTGCCTTGTTTCCAAAGGGGCAGAGAGGCCCCAAAGCATCTTGCTTCCAGCTCTCTGGGAAGCTAAGAACCAACTCGCTCTGCCCCGTGCTCTTACAGCCTACCGGGAACATGTCTTTGAAAGGCCTGTGAAACGCAGTTTCTTGGCAGGCCTCATCTGGCTGAAGTAGAACTCCGGCTCTGGGTGTGCTCCATTGCCCTAGAGCTGCCAGGCCCCAAGTGCTGCCCTGTTTCCAAGGGGCAGAGAGGCCGAAAGCATCTTGCTTCCCGGTCTTTGCGAAGCTAAGAAACAACTGGCTCTGCCCAGTGCTCTTACACCTACCGGGAACATCTCTTACCAAGGCCTGTCAAACGCTGTTTCTTTGCAGGCCTGATCAGGCTGAAGTAGAACTCCTGCTCTGCGTGTGCTCCATTGGCCTAGAGCTTCCCGACCCAAAAGGCTGCCTTGTTCCCAAACGGGCAGAGGGGTCCCAAGCGTCTTGCTTCCAGCTTTTCAGGAAGGTAAGAAACAACTGGCTCTGCCCAGTGCTCTTACAGCCTACCGGGAACATCTCTTACCAAGGCCTGTGAAACGCAGTTTCTTGGCAGGCCTGATCTGGCTGAAGTAGAACTCCTGCTCTGGGCGTGCTACTTTGGCCTAGAGCTGCCAGGCCCAAAGGGCCGCCTTGTTTCCAAAGGGGCTGAGAGTCCCCAAAGTATCTTGCTTCCAAATCTTTGGGAAGCTAAGAAACAACTGGCTCTGCACAGTGCTCTCACAGCCTACCGGCAACGTGACAGAGACAGGCCTGTGAGACGCAGTTTCTTGGAAGGCCTGATCTGGCTGAGGTAGAACTTCTGCTCTGGGTGTACTCCATTGGCCTAGGGCTGCCAGGCCCAAAGGGCTGCCTTTATTTCCAAAGTGTGAGAGAGGCCCCAAAGCATCTTGCTTCCTGCTCTCTGGGAAGCTAAAACAACTGGCTCTGCACAGTGCTCTCAAAGCCAACCGGGAACGTCACATACAAAGGCCTGTGAAACGCAGCTTCTTGACAGGCCTTATCTGGCTGAGGTAGAACTTGTGCTCTGGGTGTGCTACTTTGGCCTAGAGCTGCCAGGCACAAAGGCTGCTTTGTTTCCAAAGGGGGAGAGAGGCCCCAAATCATGTTGCTTCCAGCTGTTTTTGAAGCTAAGAAACAACTCGCTCTGCCAGGTACTCTTACAGCCTTCCGGGAACACCTCTTACGAAGGCCTGTGAAAAGCAGTTTCTTGGCAGGCCTGATCTGGCTGAGGTAGAACTTCTGCTCTGGGTGTGCTCCATTGCCCTAGAGCTGAAAGGCCCAAAGGGATGCCTTGTTTGCAAAGGGGCAGAGAGGCCCCAAAGCATCTTGCTTCCAGCTCATTGGGAAGCTAAGAAACAACTGTCTCTGCCCAGTGCTCTGACAGAGTACCGGGAACATCTCTTACCAAAGCCTTTGAAACGCAGTTTCTTGGCAGGCCTTATCTGGCTGAGGTAGAACTTCTGCTCTGGGTGTGCTCCATTGGCCTAGAGCTGAAAGGCCCAAAGGTCGGCCTTGTTGGCAAAGGGGCAGGGAGCCCCCAAAGCATCTTGCTTCCAGCTCTTCGGGAAGCTAAGAAACAACTGGCTCTGCCCAGTGCTCTTACAGCCTGAGAGAAAATCTCTTACCAAGGCCTGTGAAACGCACTTTGTTGGTGGCCTGATCTAGCTGAAGTAGAACTTCTGCTCTGGGTGTGCTCCATTGGCCTAGAGCTGCCTGGCCCAAAGGGCCGCCTTGTTTGCAAAGGGGCAGAGAGGCCCCAAAGCATCTTGCTTCCAGCTCTTCGGGAAGCTAAGAAACATCTGGCGTTGCCCAGTGCTCTTACAGCCTACCGGGAACATCTCTTACCAAGGCCTGTGAAACGCAGTTTGTTGGTGGCCTGAACTGGCCGAAGTAGAACTTCTGCTCTGGGTGTGCTCCACTGGCCTGGAGCTACCTGCCCCAAAGGGCTGCCTTGATTCCAAAGTGAGAGAGTGGCACCAAAGCATCTTGCTTCCAGCTCTTCGGGAAGCTAAGAAACATCTGGCGTTGCCCAGTGCTCTTACAGCCTACCGGGAACATCTCTTACCAAGGCCTGTGAAACGCCGTTTCCTGGCATGCCTGATTAGGCTGAAGTAGAACTTCTGCTCTGGGTGTGCTCCGTTGCCCTAGAGCTGCCAGGCCCAAGGTGCTGCCTTGTTTCCAAAGGGGCAGAGAGGCCCCAAAGCATCTTGCTTCCAGCACTCTGGGAAGCTAAGAACCAACTCGCTCTGCCCCGTGCTCTTACACCTACCGGGAACATCTCTTACCAAGGCCTGTCAAACGCTGTGTCTTTGCAGGCCTGATCAGGCTGAAGTAGAACTCCTGCTCTGCGTGTGCTCCATTGGCCTAGAGCTTCCCGACCCAAAAGGCTGCCTTGTTCCCAAACGGGCAGAGGGGTCCCAAGCGTCTTGCTTCCAGCTTTTCAGGAAGGTAAGAAACAACTGGCTCTGCCCAGTGCTCTTACAGCCTACCGGGAACATCTCTTACCAAGGCCTGTGAAACGCCGTTTCCTGGCAGGCCCGTTTGGCTGAAGTAGAACTTCTGCTCTGGGTGTGCTCCGTTGCCCTAGAGCTGCCAGGCCCAAGGTGCTGCCTTGTTTCCAAAGGGGCAGAGAGGCCCCAAAGCATCTTGCTTCCAGCTCTCTGGGAAGCTAAGAACCAACTCGCTCTGCCCCGTGCTCTTACACCTACCGGGAACATCTCTTACCAAGGCCTGTCAAACGCTGTGTCTTTGCAGGCCTGATCAGGCTGAAGTAGAACTCCTGCTCTGCGTGTGCTCCATTGGCCTAGAGCTTCCCGACCCAAATGGCTGCCTTGTTCCCAAACGGGCAGAGGGGTCCCAAGCGTCTTGCTTCCAGCTTTTCAGGAAGGTAAGAAACAACTGGCTCTGCCCAGTGCTCTTACAGCCTACCGGGAACATCTCTTACCAAGGCCTGTGAAACGCAGTTTCCTGGCAGGCCTGATCTGGCTGAAGTAGAACTTCTGCTCTGGGTGTGCTCCATTGCCCTAGAGCTGCCAGGCCCAAGGTGCTGCCTTGTTTCCAAAGGGGCAGAGAGGCCCCAAAGCATCTTGCTTCCAGCTCTCTGGGAAGCTAAGAACCAACTCGCTCTGCCCCGTGCTCTTACAGCCTACCGGGAACATGTCTTTGAAAGGCCTGTGAAACGCAGTTTCTTGGCAGGCCTCATCTGGCTGAAGTAGAACTCCGGCTCTGGGTGTGCTCCATTGCCCTAGAGCTGCCAGGCCCCAAGTGCTGCCCTGTTTCCAAGGGGCAGAGAGGCCGAAAGCATCTTGCTTCCCGGTCTTTGCGAAGCTAAGAAACAACTGGCTCTGCCCAGTGCTCTTACACCTACCGGGAACATCTCTTACCAAGGCCTGTCAAACGCTGTTTCTTTGCAGGCCTGATCAGGCTGAAGTAGAACTCCTGCTCTGCGTGTGCTCCATTGGCCTAGAGCTTCCCGACCCAAAAGGCTGCCTTGTTCCCAAACGGGCAGAGGGGTCCCAAGCGTCTTGCTTCCAGCTTTTCAGGAAGGTAAGAAACAACTGGCTCTGCCCAGTGCTCTTACAGCCTACCGGGAACATCTCTTACCAAGGCCTGTGAAACGCAGTTTCTTGGCAGGCCTGATCTGGCTGAAGTAGAACTCCTGCTCTGGGCGTGCTACTTTGGCCTAGAGCTGCCAGGCCCAAAGGGCCGCCTTGTTTCCAAAGGGGCTGAGAGTCCCCAAAGTATCTTGCTTCCAAATCTTTGGGAAGCTAAGAAACAACTGGCTCTGCACAGTGCTCTCACAGCCTACCGGCAACGTGACAGAGACAGGCCTGTGAGACGCAGTTTCTTGGAAGGCCTGATCTGGCTGAGGTAGAACTTCTGCTCTGGGTGTACTCCATTGGCCTAGGGCTGCCAGGCCCAAAGGGCTGCCTTTATTTCCAAAGTGTGAGAGAGGCCCCAAAGCATCTTGCTTCCTGCTCTCTGGGAAGCTAAAACAACTGGCTCTGCACAGTGCTCTCAAAGCCAACCGGGAACGTCACATACAAAGGCCTGTGAAACGCAGCTTCTTGACAGGCCTTATCTGGCTGAGGTAGAACTTGTGCTCTGGGTGTGCTACTTTGGCCTAGAGCTGCCAGGCACAAAGGCTGCTTTGTTTCCAAAGGGGGAGAGAGGCCCCAAATCATGTTGCTTCCAGCTGTTTTTGAAGCTAAGAAACAACTCGCTCTGCCAGGTACTCTTACAGCCTTCCGGGAACACCTCTTACGAAGGCCTGTGAAAAGCAGTTTCTTGGCAGGCCTGATCTGGCTGAGGTAGAACTTCTGCTCTGGGTGTGCTCCATTGCCCTAGAGCTGAAAGGCCCAAAGGGATGCCTTGTTTGCAAAGGGGCAGAGAGGCCCCAAAGCATCTTGCTTCCAGCTCATTGGGAAGCTAAGAAACAACTGTCTCTGCCCAGTGCTCTGACAGAGTACCGGGAACATCTCTTACCAAAGCCTTTGAAACGCAGTTTCTTGGCAGGCCTTATCTGGCTGAGGTAGAACTTCTGCTCTGGGTGTGCTCCATTGGCCTAGAGCTGAAAGGCCCAAAGGTCGGCCTTGTTGGCAAAGGGGCAGGGAGCCCCCAAAGCATCTTGCTTCCAGCTCTTCGGGAAGCTAAGAAACAACTGGCTCTGCCCGGTGCTCTTGCAGCCTGAGAGAAAATCTCTTACCAAGGCCTGTGAAACGCACTTTGTTGGTGGCCTGATCTAGCTGAAGTAGAACTTCTGCTCTGGGTGTGCTCCATTGGCCTAGAGCTGCCTGGCCCAAAGGGCCGCCCTGTTTGCAAAGGGGATGAGAGGCCCCAAAGCATCTTGCTTCCAGCTCTTCGGGAAGCTAAGAAACATCTGGCGTTGCCCAGTGCTCTTACAGCCTACCGGGAACATCTCTTACCAAGGCCTGTGAAACGCAGTTTGTTGGTGGCCTGAACTGGCCGAAGTAGAACTTCTGCTCTGGGTGTGCTCCACTGGCCTGGAGCTACCTGCCCCAAAGGGCTGCCTTGATTCCAAAGTGAGAGAGTGGCACCAAAGCATCTTGCTTCCAGCTCTTCGGGAAGCTAAGAAACATCTGGCGTTGCCCAGTGCTCTTACAGCCTACCGGGAACATCTCTTACCAAGGCCTGTGAAACGCCGTTTCCTGGCAGGCCTGATTTGGCTGAAGTAGAACTTCTGCTCTGGGTGTGCTCCATTGCCCTAGAGCTGCCAGGCCCAAGGTGCTGCCTTGTTTCCAAAGGGGCAGAGAGGCCCCAAAGCATCTTGCTTCCAGCTCTCTGGGAAGCTAAGAACCAACTCGCTCTGCCCCGTGCTCTTACAGCCTACCGGGAACATGTCTTTGAAAGGCCTGTGAAACGCAGTTTCTTGGCAGGCCTCATCTGGCTGAAGTAGAACTCCGGCTCTGGGTGTGCTCCATTGCCCTAGAGCTGCCAGGCCCCAAGTGCTGCCCTGTTTCCAAGGGGCAGAGAGGCCGAAAGCATCTTGCTTCCCGGTCTTTGCGAAGCTAAGAAACAACTGGCTCTGCCCAGTGCTCTTACACCTACCGGGAACATCTCTTACCAAGGCCTGTCAAACGCTGTTTCTTTGCAGGCCTGATCAGGCTGAAGTAGAACTCCTGCTCTGCGTGTGCTCCATTGGCCTAGAGCTTCCCGACCCAAAAGGCTGCCTTGTTCCCAAACGGGCAGAGGGGTCCCAAGCGTCTTGCTTCCAGCTTTTCAGGAAGGTAAGAAACAACTGGCTCTGCCCAGTGCTCTTACAGCCTACCGGGAACATCTCTTACCAAGGCCTGTGAAACGCAGTTTCTTGGCAGGCCTGATCTGGCTGAAGTAGAACTCCTGCTCTGGGCGTGCTACTTTGGCCTAGAGCTGCCAGGCCCAAAGGGCCGCCTTGTTTCCAAAGGGGCTGAGAGTCCCCAAAGTATCTTGCTTCCAAATCTTTGGGAAGCTAAGAAACAACTGGCTCTGCACAGTGCTCTCACAGCCTACCGGCAACGTGACAGAGACAGGCCTGTGAGACGCAGTTTCTTGGAAGGCCTGATCTGGCTGAGGTAGAACTTCTGCTCTGGGTGTACTCCATTGGCCTAGGGCTGCCAGGCCCAAAGGGCTGCCTTTATTTCCAAAGTGTGAGAGAGGCCCCAAAGCATCTTGCTTCCTGCTCTCTGGGAAGCTAAAACAACTGGCTCTGCACAGTGCTCTCAAAGCCAACCGGGAACGTCACATACAAAGGCCTGTGAAACGCAGCTTCTTGACAGGCCTTATCTGGCTGAGGTAGAACTTGTGCTCTGGGTGTGCTACTTTGGCCTAGAGCTGCCAGGCACAAAGGCTGCTTTGTTTCCAAAGGGGGAGAGAGGCCCCAAATCATGTTGCTTCCAGCTGTTTTTGAAGCTAAGAAACAACTCGCTCTGCCAGGTACTCTTACAGCCTTCCGGGAACACCTCTTACGAAGGCCTGTGAAAAGCAGTTTCTTGGCAGGCCTGATCTGGCTGAGGTAGAACTTGTGCTCTGGGTGTGCTCCATTGGCCTAGAGCTGAAAGGCCCAAAGGTCAGGCTTGTTGGCAAAGGGGCAGGGAGCCCCCAAAGCATCTTGCTTCCAGCTCTTTGGGAAGCTAAGAAACAACTGGCTCTGCCCAGTGCTCTTACAGCCTACGAGAAAATCTCTTACCAAGGCCTGTGAAACGCACTTTGTTGGTGGCCTGATCTAGCTGAAGTAGAACTTCTGCTCTGGGTGTGCTCCATTGGCCTAGAGCTGCCTGGCCCAAAGGGCCGCCTTGTTTGCAAAGGGGATGAGAGGCCCCAAAGCATCTTGCTTCCAGCTCTTCGGGAAGTTAAGAAACATCTGGCGTTGCCCAGTGCTCTTACAGCCTACCGGGAACATCTCTTACCAAGGCATGTGAAACGCAGTTTGTTGGTGGACTGAACTGGCCGAATTAGAACTTCTGCTCTGGGTGTGCTCCACTGGCCTAGAGCTACCGGCCCCAAAGGGCTGCCTTGATTCCAAAGTGAGAGAGTGGCACCCAAGCATCTTGCTTCCAGCTCTTCGGGAAGCTAAGAAACATCTGGCGTTGCCCAGTGCTCTTACAGCCTACCGGGAACATGTCTTTGAAAGGCCTGTGAAACGCAGTTTCCTGGCAGGACTCATCTGGCTGAAGTAGAACTCCGGCTCTGGGTGTGCTCCATTGCCCTAGAGCTGCCAGGCCCAAAGTGCTGCCCTGTTTCCAAGGGGCAGAGAGGCCCAAAGCATCTTGCTTCCCGGTCTTTGCGAAGCTAAGAAACAACTGGCTCTGCCCAGTGCTCTTACACCTACCGGGAACATCTCTTACCAAGGCCTGTCAAACGCTGTTTCTTTGCAGGCCTGATCAGGCTGAAGTAGAACTCCTGCTCTGCGTGTGCTCCATTGGCCTAGAGCTTCCCGACCCAAAAGGCTGCCTTGTTCCCAAACGGGCAGAGGGGTCCCAAGCATCTTGCTTCCAGCTTTTCAGGAAGGTAAGAAACAACTGGCTCTGCCCAGTGCTCTTACAGCCTACCGGGGAACATCTCTTACCAAGGCCTGTGAAACGCAGTTTCCTGGCAGGCCTGATCTGGCTGAAGTAGAACTTCTGCTCTGGGTGTGCTCCATTGCCCTAGAGCTGCCAGGCCCAAAGGGCTGCGTTGTTTCCAAAGACGGAGAGTGGACCCAAAGCATCTTGCTCCCAGCTCTTCGGGAAGCTAAGAAACAGCTGGCTCTGCCCAGTGCTCTTACAGCCTGAGAGAACATCTCTTTGAAAGGCCTGTGAAACGCAGTTTCTTGGCAGGCCTGACCTGGCTGAAGTAGAACTTCTGTTCTGGTTGTGCTACATAGGCCTAGAGCTACCAGGACCTAAGGGCTGCCTTGTTTCCAAAGGGGGAGAGAGGCCCCAAAGCATCTTGCCTCCAGCACTTTGGGAAGCTAAAAAACAACTGGTTCTGCCCAGTGCTCTCACAGCCTACCGTGAACATCTCTTACCAAGGGCTGTGAAACGCAGTTTCTGGGCAGGACTGATCTGCCTGAAGTAGAACTTCTGCTGTGGGTGTGCTCCATTGGCCTAGAGCTGCCAGGCCCAAACGGCTGCCTTGTGTCCAAAGGGAGAGAGAGGCCCCAAAGCATCTGGCTTCCAGCTCTGTGGGAAGCTAAAGCAACTGGCTCTCCACAGTGCTCTCACAGCCTACCGGGAACATCTCTTACCAAGGCCTGTGAAACGCAGTTTCTTGGCAGGCCTGATCTGGCTGAAGTAGAACTCCTGCTCTGGGCATGCTACTTTGGCCTAGAGCTGCCAGGCCCAAAGGGCCGCCTTGTTTCCAAAGGGGCTGAGAGTCCCCAAAGTATCTTGCTTCCAAATCTTTGGGAAGCTAAGACACAACTGGCTCTGCACAGTGCTCTCACAGCCTACCGGCAACGTGACAGAGAAAGGCCTGTGAGACGCAGTTTCTTGGAAGGCCTGATCTGGCTGAGGTAGAACTTCTGCTCTGGGTGTACTCCATTGGCCTAGGGCTGCCAGGCCCCAAGGGCTGCCTTTATTTCCAAAGTGTGAGAGAGGCCCCAAAGCATCTTGCTTCCTGCTCTCTGGGAAGCTAAAACAACTGGCTCTGCACAGTGCTCTCAAAGCCAACCGGGAACGTCACATACAAAGGCCTGTGAAACGCAGCTTCTTGACAGGCCTTATCTGGCTGAGGTAGAACTTGTGCTCTGGGTGTGCTACTTTGGCCTAGAGCTGCCAGGCACAAAGGCTGCTTTGTTTCCAAAGGGGGAGAGAGGCCCCAAATCATGTTGCTTCCAGCTGTTTTTGAAGCTAAGAAACAACTCGCTCTGCCAGGTATTCTTACAGCCTTCCGGGAACACCTCTTACGAAGGCCTGTGAAAAGCAGTTTCTTGGCAGGCCTGATCTGGCTGAGGTAGAACTTGTGCTCTGGGTGTGCTCCATTGGCCTAGAGCTGAAAGGCCCAAAGGTCAGGCTTGTTGGCAAAGGGGCAGGGAGCCCCCAAAGCATCTTGCTTCCAGCTCTTTGGGAAGCTAAGAAACAACTGGCTCTGCCCAGTGCTCTTACAGCCTACGAGAAAATCTCTTACCAAGGCCTGTGAAACGCACTTTGTTGGTGGCCTGATCTAGCTGAAGTAGAACTTCTTCTCTGGGTGTGCTCCATTGGCCTAGAGCTGCCTGGCCCAAAGGGCCGCATTGTTTGCAAAGTGGATGAGAGGCCCCAAAGCATCTTGCTTCCAGCTCTTCGGGAAGCTAAGAAACATCTGGCGTTGCCCAGTGCTCTTACAGCCTACCGGGAACATCTCTTACCAAGGCATGTGAAACGCAGTTTGTTGGTGGCCTCAACTGGCCGAATTAGAACTTCTGCTCTGGGTGTGCTCCACTGGCCTAGAGCTACCGGCCCCAAAGGGCTGCCTTGATTCCAAAGTGAGAGAGTGGCACCCAAGCATCTTGCTTCCAGCTCTTCGGGAAGCTAAGAAACATCTGGCGTTGCCCAGTGCTCTTACAGCCTACCGGGAACATCTCTTACCAAGGCCTGTGAAACGCCGTTTCCTGGCAGGCCTGATTTGGCTGAAGTAGAACTTCTGCTCTGGGTGTGCTCCATTGACCTAGAGCTGCCAGGCCCAAGGTGCTGCCTTGTTTCCAAAGGGGCAGAGAGGCCCCAAAGCATCTTGCTTCCAGCTCTCTGGGAAGCTAAGAACCAACTCGCTCTGGCCCGTGCTCTTACAGCCTACCGGGAACATGTCTTTGAAAGGCCTGTGAAACGCAGTTTCCTGGCAGGCCTCATCTGGCTGAAGTAGAACTCCGGCTCTGGGTGTGCTCCATTGCCCTAGAGCTGCCAGGCCCAAAGTGCTGCCCTGTTTCCAAGGGGCAGAGAGGCCCAAAGCATCTTGCTTCCCGGTCTTTGCGAAGCTAAGAAACAACTGGCTCTGCCCAGTGCTCTTACACCTACCGGGAACATCTCTTACCAAGGCCTGTCAAACGCTGTTTCTTTGCAGGCCTGATCAGGCTGAAGTAGAACTCCTGCTCTGCGTGTGCTCCATTGGCCTAGAGCTTCCCGACCCAAAAGGCTGCCTTGTTCCCAAACGGGCAGAGGGGTCCCAAGCATCTTGCTTCCAGCTTTTCAGGAAGGTAAGAAACAACTGGCTCTGCCCAGTGCTCTTACAGCCTACCGGGAACATCTCTTACCAAGGCCTGTGAAACGCAGTTTCTTGGCAGGCCTGATCTGGCTGAAGTAGAACTTCTGCTCTGGGTGTGCTCCATTGCCCTAGAGCTGCCAGGCCAAAAGGGCTGCCTTGTTTCCAAAGACGGAGAGTGGACCCAAAGCATCTTGCTCCCAGCTCTTCGGGAAGCTAAGAAACAGCTGGCTCTGCCCAGTGCTCTTACAGCCTGAGAGAACATCTCTTTGAAAGGCCTGTGAAACGCAGTTTCTTGGCAGGCCTGACCTGGCTGAAGTAGAACTTCTCTTCTGGTTGTGCTACATAGGCCTAGAGCTACCAGGACCTAAGGGCTGCCTTGTTTCCAAAGGGTGAGAGAGGCCCCAAAGCATCTTGCCTCCAGCACTTTGGGAAGCTAAAAAACAACTGGTTCTGCCCAGTGCTCTCACAGCCTACCGTGAACATCTCTTACCAAGGGCTGTGAAACGCAGTTTCTGGGCAGGACTGATCTGCCTGAAGTAGAACTTCTGCTGTGGGTGTGCTCCATTGGCCTAGAGCTGCCAGGCCCAAACGGCTGCCTTGTGTCCAAAGGGAGAGAGAGGCCCCAAAGCATCTGGCTTCCAGCTCTGTGGGAAGCTAAAGCAACTGGCTCTCCACAGTGCTCTCACAGCCTACCGGGAACATCTCTTACCAAGGCCTGTGAAACGCAGTTTCTTGGCAGGCCTGATCTGGCTGAAGTAGAACTCCTGCTCTGGGCGTGCTACTTTGGCCTAGAGCTGCCAGGCCCAAAGGGCCGCCTTGTTTCCAAAGGGGCTGAGAGTCCCCAAAGTATCTTGCTTCCAAATCTTTGGGAAGCTAAGACACAACTGGCTCTGCACAGTGCTCTCACAGCCTACCGGCAACGTGACAGAGAAAGGCCTGTGAGACGCAGTTTCTTGGAAGGCCTGATCTGGCTGAGGTAGAACTTCTGCTCTGGGTGTACTCCATTGGCCTAGGGCTGCCAGGCCCCAAGGGCTGCCTTTATTTCCAAAGTGTGAGAGAGGCCCCAAAGCATCTTGCTTCCTGCTCTCTGGGAAGCTAAAACAACTGGCTCTGCACAGTGCTCTCAAAGCCAACCGGGAACGTCACATACAAAGGCCTGTGAAACGCAGCTTCTTGACAGGCCTTATCTGGCTGAGGTAGAACTTGTGCTCTGGGTGTGCTACTTTGGCCTAGAGCTGCCAGGCACAAAGGCTGCTTTGTTTCCAAAGGGGGAGAGAGGCCCCAAATCATGTTGCTTCCAGCTGTTTTTGAAGCTAAGAAACAACTCGCTCTGCCAGGTATTCTTACAGCCTTCCGGGAACACCTCTTACGAAGGCCTGTGAAAAGCAGTTTCTTGGCAGGCCTGATCTGGCTGAGGTAGAACTTGTGCTCTGGGTGTGCTCCATTGGCCTAGAGCTGAAAGGCCCAAAGGTCAGCCTTGTTGGCAAAGGGGCAGGGAGCCCCCAAAGCATCTTGCTTCCAGCTCTTTGGGAAGCTAAGAAACAACTGGCTCTGCCCAGTGCTCTTACAGCCTACGAGAAAATCTCTTACCAAGGCCTGTGAAACGCACTTTGTTGGTGGCCTGATCTAGCTGAAGTAGAACTTCTGCTCTGGGTGTGCTCCATTGGCCTAGAGCTGCCTGGCCCAAAGGGCCACCTTGTTTGCAAAGGGGCAGAGAGGCCCCAAAGCATCTTGCTTCCAGCTCTTCGGGAAGCTAAGAAACATCTGGCGTTGCCCAGTGCTCTTACAGCCTACCGGGAACATCTCTTACCAAGGCCTGTGAAACGCAGTTTGTTGGTGGCCTGAACTGGCCGAAGTAGAACTTCTGCTCTGGGTGTGCTCCACTGGCCTGGAGCTACCTGCCCCAAAGGGCTGCCTTGATTCCAAAGTGAGAGAGTGGCACCAAAGCATCTTGCTTCCAGCTCTTCGGGAAGCTAAGAAACATCTGGCGTTGCCCAGTGCTCTTACAGCCTACCGGGAACATCTCTTACCAAGGCCTGTGAAACGCCGTTTCCTGGCAGGCCTGATTTGGCTGAAGTAGAACTTCTGCTCTGGGTGTGCTCCATTGCCCTAGAGCTGCCAGGCCCAAGGTGCTGCCTTGTTTCCAAAGGGGCAGAGAGGCCCCAAAGCATCTTGCTTCCAGCTCTCTGGGAAGCTAAGAACCAACTCGCTCTGCCCCGTGCTCTTACAGCCTACCGGGAACATGTCTTTGAAAGGCCTGTGAAACGCAGTTTCTTGGCAGGCCTCATCTGGCTGAAGTAGAACTCCGGCTCTGGGTGTGCTCCATTGCCCTAGAGCTGCCAGGCCCCAAGTGCTGCCCTGTTTCCAAGGGGCAGAGAGGCCGAAAGCATCTTGCTTCCCGGTCTTTGCGAAGCTAAGAAACAACTGGCTCTGCCCAGTGCTCTTACACCTACCGGGAACATCTCTTACCAAGGCCTGTCAAACGCTGTTTCTTTGCAGGCCTGATCAGGCTGAAGTAGAACTCCTGCTCTGCGTGTGCTCCATTGGCCTAGAGCTTCCCGACCCAAAAGGCTGCCTTGTTCCCAAACGGGCAGAGGGGTCCCAAGCGTCTTGCTTCCAGCTTTTCAGGAAGGTAAGAAACAACTGGCTCTGCCCAGTGCTCTTACAGCCTACCGGGAACATCTCTTACCAAGGCCTGTGAAACGCAGTTTCTTGGCAGGCCTGATCTGGCTGAAGTAGAACTCCTGCTCTGGGCGTGCTACTTTGGCCTAGAGCTGCCAGGCCCAAAGGGCCGCCTTGTTTCCAAAGGGGCTGAGAGTCCCCAAAGTATCTTGCTTCCAAATCTTTGGGAAGCTAAGAAACAACTGGCTCTGCACAGTGCTCTCACAGCCTACCGGCAACGTGACAGAGACAGGCCTGTGAGACGCAGTTTCTTGGAAGGCCTGATCTGGCTGAGGTAGAACTTCTGCTCTGGGTGTACTCCATTGGCCTAGGGCTGCCAGGCCCAAAGGGCTGCCTTTATTTCCAAAGTGTGAGAGAGGCCCCAAAGCATCTTGCTTCCTGCTCTCTGGGAAGCTAAAACAACTGGCTCTGCACAGTGCTCTCAAAGCCAACCGGGAACGTCACATACAAAGGCCTGTGAAACGCAGCTTCTTGACAGGCCTTATCTGGCTGAGGTAGAACTTGTGCTCTGGGTGTGCTACTTTGGCCTAGAGCTGCCAGGCACAAAGGCTGCTTTGTTTCCAAAGGGGGAGAGAGGCCCCAAATCATGTTGCTTCCAGCTGTTTTTGAAGCTAAGAAACAACTCGCTCTGCCAGGTACTCTTACAGCCTTCCGGGAACACCTCTTACGAAGGCCTGTGAAAAGCAGTTTCTTGGCAGGCCTGATCTGGCTGAGGTAGAACTTCTGCTCTGGGTGTGCTCCATTGCCCTAGAGCTGAAAGGCCCAAAGGGATGCCTTGTTTGCAAAGGGGCAGAGAGGCCCCAAAGCATCTTGCTTCCAGCTCATTGGGAAGCTAAGAAACAACTGTCTCTGCCCAGTGCTCTGACAGAGTACCGGGAACATCTCTTACCAAAGCCTTTGAAACGCAGTTTCTTGGCAGGCCTTATCTGGCTGAGGTAGAACTTCTGCTCTGGGTGTGCTCCATTGGCCTAGAGCTGAAAGGCCCAAAGGTCGGCCTTGTTGGCAAAGGGGCAGGGAGCCCCCAAAGCATCTTGCTTCCAGCTCTTCGGGAAGCTAAGAAACAACTGGCTCTGCCCGGTGCTCTTGCAGCCTGAGAGAAAATCTCTTACCAAGGCCTGTGAAACGCACTTTGTTGGTGGCCTGATCTAGCTGAAGTAGAACTTATGCTCTGGGTGTGCTCCATTGGCCTAGAGCTGCCTGGCCCAAAGGGCCGCCCTGTTTGCAAAGGGGATGAGAGGCCCCAAAGCATCTTGCTTCCAGCTCTTCGGGAAGCTAAGAAACATCTGGCGTTGCCCAGTGCTCTTACAGCCTACCGGGAACATCTCTTACCAAGGCCTGTGAAACGCAGTTTGTTGGTGGCCTGAACTGGCCGAAGTAGAACTTCTGCTCTGGGTGTGCTCCACTGGCCTGGAGCTACCTGCCCCAAAGGGCTGCCTTGATTCCAAAGTGAGAGAGTGGCACCAAAGCATCTTGCTTCCAGCTCTTCGGGAAGCTAAGAAACATCTGGCGTTGCCCAGTGCTCTTACAGCCTACCGGGAACATCTCTTACCAAGGCCTGTGAAACGCCGTTTCCTGGCAGGCCTGATTTGGCTGAAGTAGAACTTCTGCTCTGGGTGTGCTCCATTGCCCTAGAGCTGCCAGGCCCAAGGTGCTGCCTTGTTTCCAAAGGGGCAGAGAGGCCCCAAAGCATCTTGCTTCCAGCTCTCTGGGAAGCTAAGAACCAACTCGCTCTGCCCCGTGCTCTTACAGCCTACCGGGAACATGTCTTTGAAAGGCCTGTGAAACGCAGTTTCTTGGCAGGCCTCATCTGGCTGAAGTAGAACTCCGGCTCTGGGTGTGCTCCATTGCCCTAGAGCTGCCAGGCCCCAAGTGCTGCCCTGTTTCCAAGGGGCAGAGAGGCCGAAAGCATCTTGCTTCCCGGTCTTTGCGAAGCTAAGAAACAACTGGCTCTGCCCAGTGCTCTTACACCTACCGGGAACATCTCTTACCAAGGCCTGTCAAACGCTGTTTCTTTGCAGGCCTGATCAGGCTGAAGTAGAACTCCTGCTCTGCGTGTGCTCCATTGGCCTAGAGCTTCCCGACCCAAAAGGCTGCCTTGTTCCCAAACGGGCAGAGGGGTCCCAAGCGTCTTGCTTCCAGCTTTTCAGGAAGGTAAGAAACAACTGGCTCTGCCCAGTGCTCTTACAGCCTACCGGGAACATCTCTTACCAAGGCCTGTGAAACGCAGTTTCTTGGCAGGCCTGATCTGGCTGAAGTAGAACTCCTGCTCTGGGCGTGCTACTTTGGCCTAGAGCTGCCAGGCCCAAAGGGCCGCCTTGTTTCCAAAGGGGCTGAGAGTCCCCAAAGTATCTTGCTTCCAAATCTTTGGGAAGCTAAGAAACAACTGGCTCTGCACAGTGCTCTCACAGCCTACCGGCAACGTGACAGAGACAGGCCTGTGAGACGCAGTTTCTTGGAAGGCCTGATCTGGCTGAGGTAGAACTTCTGCTCTGGGTGTACTCCATTGGCCTAGGGCTGCCAGGCCCAAAGGGCTGCCTTTATTTCCAAAGTGTGAGAGAGGCCCCAAAGCATCTTGCTTCCTGCTCTCTGGGAAGCTAAAACAACTGGCTCTGCACAGTGCTCTCAAAGCCAACCGGGAACGTCACATACAAAGGCCTGTGAAACGCAGCTTCTTGACAGGCCTTATCTGGCTGAGGTAGAACTTGTGCTCTGGGTGTGCTACTTTGGCCTAGAGCTGCCAGGCACAAAGGCTGCTTTGTTTCCAAAGGGGGAGAGAGGCCCCAAATCATGTTGCTTCCAGCTGTTTTTGAAGCTAAGAAACAACTCGCTCTGCCAGGTACTCTTACAGCCTTCCGGGAACACCTCTTACGAAGGCCTGTGAAAAGCAGTTTCTTGGCAGGCCTGATCTGGCTGAGGTAGAACTTCTGCTCTGGGTGTGCTCCATTGCCCTAGAGCTGAAAGGCCCAAAGGGATGCCTTGTTTGCAAAGGGGCAGAGAGGCCCCAAAGCATCTTGCTTCCAGCTCATTGGGAAGCTAAGAAACAACTGTCTCTGCCCAGTGCTCTGACAGAGTACCGGGAACATCTCTTACCAAAGCCTTTGAAACGCAGTTTCTTGGCAGGCCTTATCTGGCTGAGGTAGAACTTCTGCTCTGGGTGTGCTCCATTGGCCTAGAGCTGAAAGGCCCAAAGGTCGGCCTTGTTGGCAAAGGGGCAGGGAGCCCCCAAAGCATCTTGCTTCCAGCTCTTCGGGAAGCTAAGAAACAACTGGCTCTGCCCAGTGCTCTTACAGCCTGAGAGAAAATCTCTTACCAAGGCCTGTGAAACGCACTTTGTTGGTGGCCTGATCTAGCTGAAGTAGAACTTCTGCTCTGGGTGTGCTCCATTGGCCTAGAGCTGCCTGGCCCAAAGGGCCGCCCTGTTTGCAAAGGGGATGAGAGGCCCCAAAGCATCTTGCTTCCAGCTCTTCGGGAAGCTAAGAAACATCTGGCGTTGCCCAGTGCTCTTACAGCCTACCGGGAAGATCTCTTACCAAGGCCTGTGAAACGCAGTTTGTTGGTGGCCTGAACTGGCCGAAGTAGAACTTCTGCTCTGGGTGTGCTCCACTGGCCTAGAGCTACCTGCCCCAAAGGGCTGCCTTGATTCCAAAGTGAGAGAGTGGCACCAAAGCATCTTGCTTCCAGCTCTTCGGGAAGCTAAGAAACATCTGGCGTTGCCCAGTGCTCTTACAGCCTACCGGGAACATCTCTTACCAAGGCCTGTGAAACGCCGTTTCCTGGCATGCCTGATTAGGCTGAAGTAGAACTTCTGCTCTGGGTGTGCTCCGTTGCCCTAGAGCTGCCAGGCCCAAGGTGCTGCCTTGTTTCCAAAGGGGCAGAGAGGCCCCAAAGCATCTTGCTTCCAGCTCTCTGGGAAGCTAAGAACCAACTCGCTCTGCCCCGTGCTCTTACACCTACCGGGAACATCTCTTACCAAGGCCTGTCAAACGCTGTGTCTTTGCAGGCCTGATCAGGCTGAAGTAGAACTCCTGCTCTGCGTGTGCTCCATTGGCCTAGAGCTTCCCGACCCAAAAGGCTGCCTTGTTCCCAAACGGGCAGAGGGGTCCCAAGCGTCTTGCTTCCAGCTTTTCAGGAAGGTAAGAAACAACTGGCTCTGCCCAGTGCTCTTACAGCCTACCGGGAACATCTCTTACCAAGGCCTGTGAAACGCCGTTTCCTGGCAGGCCCGTTTGGCTGAAGTAGAACTTCTGCTCTGGGTGTGCTCCGTTGCCCTAGAGCTGCCAGGCCCAAGGTGCTGCCTTGTTTCCAAAGGGGCAGAGAGGCCCCAAAGCATCTTGCTTCCAGCTCTCTGGGAAGCTAAGAACCAACTCGCTCTGCCCCGTGCTCTTACACCTACCGGGAACATCTCTTACCAAGGCCTGTCAAACGCTGTGTCTTTGCAGGCCTGATCAGGCTGAAGTAGAACTCCTGCTCTGCGTGTGCTCCATTGGCCTAGAGCTTCCCGACCCAAATGGCTGCCTTGTTCCCAAACGGGCAGAGGGGTCCCAAGCGTCTTGCTTCCAGCTTTTCAGGAAGGTAAGAAACAACTGGCTCTGCCCAGTGCTCTTACAGCCTACCGGGAACATCTCTTACCAAGGCCTGTGAAACGCAGTTTCCTGGCAGGCCTGATCTGGCTGAAGTAGAACTTCTGCTCTGGGTGTGCTCCATTGCCCTAGAGCTGCCAGGCCCAAGGTGCTGCCTTGTTTCCAAAGGGGCAGAGAGGCCCCAAAGCATCTTGCTTCCAGCTCTCTGGGAAGCTAAGAACCAACTCGCTCTGCCCCGTGCTCTTACAGCCTACCGGGAACATGTCTTTGAAAGGCCTGTGAAACGCAGTTTCTTGGCAGGCCTCATCTGGCTGAAGTAGAACTCCGGCTCTGGGTGTGCTCCATTGCCCTAGAGCTGCCAGGCCCCAAGTGCTGCCCTGTTTCCAAGGGGCAGAGAGGCCGAAAGCATCTTGCTTCCCGGTCTTTGCGAAGCTAAGAAACAACTGGCTCTGCCCAGTGCTCTTACACCTACCGGGAACATCTCTTACCAAGGCCTGTCAAACGCTGTTTCTTTGCAGGCCTGATCAGGCTGAAGTAGAACTCCTGCTCTGCGTGTGCTCCATTGGCCTAGAGCTTCCCGACCCAAAAGGCTGCCTTGTTCCCAAACGGGCAGAGGGGTCCCAAGCGTCTTGCTTCCAGCTTTTCAGGAAGGTAAGAAACAACTGGCTCTGCCCAGTGCTCTTACAGCCTACCGGGAACATCTCTTACCAAGGCCTGTGAAACGCAGTTTCTTGGCAGGCCTGATCTGGCTGAAGTAGAACTCCTGCTCTGGGCGTGCTACTTTGGCCTAGAGCTGCCAGGCCCAAAGGGCCGCCTTGTTTCCAAAGGGGCTGAGAGTCCCCAAAGTATCTTGCTTCCAAATCTTTGGGAAGCTAAGAAACAACTGGCTCTGCACAGTGCTCTCACAGCCTACCGGCAACGTGACAGAGACAGGCCTGTGAGACGCAGTTTCTTGGAAGGCCTGATCTGGCTGAGGTAGAACTTCTGCTCTGGGTGTACTCCATTGGCCTAGGGCTGCCAGGCCCAAAGGGCTGCCTTTATTTCCAAAGTGTGAGAGAGGCCCCAAAGCATCTTGCTTCCTGCTCTCTGGGAAGCTAAAACAACTGGCTCTGCACAGTGCTCTCAAAGCCAACCGGGAACGTCACATACAAAGGCCTGTGAAACGCAGCTTCTTGACAGGCCTTATCTGGCTGAGGTAGAACTTGTGCTCTGGGTGTGCTACTTTGGCCTAGAGCTGCCAGGCACAAAGGCTGCTTTGTTTCCAAAGGGGGAGAGAGGCCCCAAATCATGTTGCTTCCAGCTGTTTTTGAAGCTAAGAAACAACTCGCTCTGCCAGGTACTCTTACAGCCTTCCGGGAACACCTCTTACGAAGGCCTGTGAAAAGCAGTTTCTTGGCAGGCCTGATCTGGCTGAGGTAGAACTTCTGCTCTGGGTGTGCTCCATTGCCCTAGAGCTGAAAGGCCCAAAGGGATGCCTTGTTTGCAAAGGGGCAGAGAGGCCCCAAAGCATCTTGCTTCCAGCTCATTGGGAAGCTAAGAAACAACTGTCTCTGCCCAGTGCTCTGACAGAGTACCGGGAACATCTCTTACCAAAGCCTTTGAAACGCAGTTTCTTGGCAGGCCTTATCTGGCTGAGGTAGAACTTCTGCTCTGGGTGTGCTCCATTGGCCTAGAGCTGAAAGGCCCAAAGGTCGGCCTTGTTGGCAAAGGGGCAGGGAGCCCCCAAAGCATCTTGCTTCCAGCTCTTCGGGAAGCTAAGAAACAACTGGCTCTGCCCGGTGCTCTTGCAGCCTGAGAGAAAATCTCTTACCAAGGCCTGTGAAACGCACTTTGTTGGTGGCCTGATCTAGCTGAAGTAGAACTTCTGCTCTGGGTGTGCTCCATTGGCCTAGAGCTGCCTGGCCCAAAGGGCCGCCTTGTTTGCAAAGGGGATGAGAGGCCCCAAAGCATCTTGCTTCCAGCTCTTCGGGAAGCTAAGAAACATCTGGCGTTGCCCAGTGCTCTTACAGCCTACCGGGAACATCTCTTACCAAGGCCTGTGAAACGCAGTTTGTTGGTGGCCTGAACTGGCCGAAGTAGAACTTCTGCTCTGGGTGTGCTCCACTGGCCTGGAGCTACCTGCCCCAAAGGGCTGCCTTGATTCCAAAGTGAGAGAGTGGCACCAAAGCATCTTGCTTCCAGCTCTTCGGGAAGCTAAGAAACATCTGGCGTTGCCCAGTGCTCTTACAGCCTACCGGGAACATCTCTTACCAAGGCCTGTGAAACGCCGTTTCCTGGCAGGCCTGATTTGGCTGAAGTAGAACTTCTGCTCTGGGTGTGCTCCATTGCCCTAGAGCTGCCAGGCCCAAGGTGCTGCCTTGTTTCCAAAGGGGCAGAGAGGCCCCAAAGCATCTTGCTTCCAGCTCTCTGGGAAGCTAAGAACCAACTCGCTCTGGCCCGTGCTCTTACAGCCTACCGGGAACATGTCTTTGAAAGGCCTGTGAAACGCAGTTTCTTGGCAGGCCTCATCTGGCTGAAGTAGAACTCCGGCTCTGGGTGTGCTCCATTGCCCTAGAGCTGCCAGGCCCCAAGTGCTGCCCTGTTTCCAAGGGGCAGAGAGGCCGAAAGCATCTTGCTTCCCGGTCTTTGCGAAGCTAAGAAACAACTGGCTCTGCCCAGTGCTCTTACACCTACCGGGAACATCTCTTACCAAGGCCTGTCAAACGCTGTTTCTTTGCAGGCCTGATCAGGCTGAAGTAGAACTCCTGCTCTGCGTGTGCTCCATTGGCCTAGAGCTTCCCGACCCAAAAGGCTGCCTTGTTCCCAAACGGGCAGAGGGGTCCCAAGCGTCTTGCTTCCAGCTTTTCAGGAAGGTAAGAAACAACTGGCTCTGCCCAGTGCTCTTACAGCCTACCGGGAACATCTCTTACCAAGGCCTGTGAAACGCAGTTTCTTGGCAGGCCTGATCTGGCTGAAGTAGAACTCCTGCTCTGGGCGTGCTACTTTGGCCTAGAGCTGCCAGGCCCAAAGGGCCGCCTTGTTTCCAAAGGGGCTGAGAGTCCCCAAAGTATCTTGCTTCCAAATCTTTGGGAAGCTAAGAAACAACTGGCTCTGCACAGTGCTCTCACAGCCTACCGGCAACGTGACAGAGACAGGCCTGTGAGACGCAGTTTCTTGGAAGGCCTGATCTGGCTGAGGTAGAACTTCTGCTCTGGGTGTACTCCATTGGCCTAGGGCTGCCAGGCCCAAAGGGCTGCCTTTATTTCCAAAGTGTGAGAGAGGCCCCAAAGCATCTTGCTTCCTGCTCTCTGGGAAGCTAAAACAACTGGCTCTGCACAGTGCTCTCAAAGCCAACCGGGAACGTCACATACAAAGGCCTGTGAAACGCAGCTTCTTGACAGGCCTTATCTGGCTGAGGTAGAACTTGTGCTCTGGGTGTGCTACTTTGGCCTAGAGCTGCCAGGCACAAAGGCTGCTTTGTTTCCAAAGGGGGAGAGAGGCCCCAAATCATGTTGCTTCCAGCTGTTTTTGAAGCTAAGAAACAACTCGCTCTGCCAGGTACTCTTACAGCCTTCCGGGAACACCTCTTACGAAGGCCTGTGAAAAGCAGTTTCTTGGCAGGCCTGATCTGGCTGAGGTAGAACTTCTGCTCTGGGTGTGCTCCATTGCCCTAGAGCTGAAAGGCCCAAAGGGATGCCTTGTTTGCAAAGGGGCAGAGAGGCCCCAAAGCATCTTGCTTCCAGCTCATTGGGAAGCTAAGAAACAACTGTCTCTGCCCAGTGCTCTGACAGAGTACCGGGAACATCTCTTACCAAAGCCTTTGAAACGCAGTTTCTTGGCAGGCCTTATCTGGCTGAGGTAGAACTTCTGCTCTGGGTGTGCTCCATTGGCCTAGAGCTGAAAGGCCCAAAGGTCGGCCTTGTTGGCAAAGGGGCAGGGAGCCCCCAAAGCATCTTGCTTCCAGCTCTTCGGGAAGCTAAGAAACAACTGGCTCTGCCCGGTGCTCTTGCAGCCTGAGAGAAAATCTCTTACCAAGGCCTGTGAAACGCACTTTGTTGGTGGCCTGATCTAGCTGAAGTAGAACTTCTGCTCTGGGTGTGCTCCATTGGCCTAGAGCTGCCTGGCCCAAAGGGCCGCCTTGTTTGCAAAGGGGATGAGAGGCCCCAAAGCATCTTGCTTCCAGCTCTTCGGGAAGCTAAGAAACATCTGGCGTTGCCCAGTGCTCTTACAGCCTACCGGGAACATCTCTTACCAAGGCCTGTGAAACGCAGTTTGTTGGTGGCCTGAACTGGCCGAAGTAGAACTTCTGCTCTGGGTGTGCTCCACTGGCCTGGAGCTACCTGCCCCAAAGGGCTGCCTTGATTCCAAAGTGAGAGAGTGGCACCAAAGCATCTTGCTTCCAGCTCTTCGGGAAGCTAAGAAACATCTGGCGTTGCCCAGTGCTCTTACAGCCTACCGGGAACATCTCTTACCAAGGCCTGTGAAACGCCGTTTCCTGGCAGGCCTGATTTGGCTGAAGTAGAACTTCTGCTCTGGGTGTGCTCCATTGCCCTAGAGCTGCCAGGCCCAAGGTGCTGCCTTGTTTCCAAAGGGGCAGAGAGGCCCCAAAGCATCTTGCTTCCAGCTCTCTGGGAAGCTAAGAACCAACTCGCTCTGCCCCGTGCTCTTACAGCCTACCGGGAACATGTCTTTGAAAGGCCTGTGAAACGCAGTTTCTTGGCAGGCCTCATCTGGCTGAAGTAGAACTCCGGCTCTGGGTGTGCTCCATTGCCCTAGAGCTGCCAGGCCCCAAGTGCTGCCCTGTTTCCAAGGGGCAGAGAGGCCGAAAGCATCTTGCTTCCCGGTCTTTGCGAAGCTAAGAAACAACTGGCTCTGCCCAGTGCTCTTACACCTACCGGGAACATCTCTTACCAAGGCCTGTCAAACGCTGTTTCTTTGCAGGCCTGATCAGGCTGAAGTAGAACTCCTGCTCTGCGTGTGCTCCATTGGCCTAGAGCTTCCCGACCCAAAAGGCTGCCTTGTTCCCAAACGGGCAGAGGGGTCCCAAGCGTCTTGCTTCCAGCTTTTCAGGAAGGTAAGAAACAACTGGCTCTGCCCAGTGCTCTTACAGCCTACCGGGAACATCTCTTACCAAGGCCTGTGAAACGCAGTTTCTTGGCAGGCCTGATCTGGCTGAAGTAGAACTCCTGCTCTGGGCGTGCTACTTTGGCCTAGAGCTGCCAGGCCCAAAGGGCCGCCTTGTTTCCAAAGGGGCTGAGAGTCCCCAAAGTATCTTGCTTCCAAATCTTTGGGAAGCTAAGAAACAACTGGCTCTGCACAGTGCTCTCACAGCCTACCGGCAACGTGACAGAGACAGGCCTGTGAGACGCAGTTTCTTGGAAGGCCTGATCTGGCTGAGGTAGAACTTCTGCTCTGGGTGTACTCCATTGGCCTAGGGCTGCCAGGCCCAAAGGGCTGCCTTTATTTCCAAAGTGTGAGAGAGGCCCCAAAGCATCTTGCTTCCTGCTCTCTGGGAAGCTAAAACAACTGGCTCTGCACAGTGCTCTCAAAGCCAACCGGGAACGTCACATACAAAGGCCTGTGAAACGCAGCTTCTTGACAGGCCTTATCTGGCTGAGGTAGAACTTGTGCTCTGGGTGTGCTACTTTGGCCTAGAGCTGCCAGGCACAAAGGCTGCTTTGTTTCCAAAGGGGGAGAGAGGCCCCAAATCATGTTGCTTCCAGCTGTTTTTGAAGCTAAGAAACAACTCGCTCTGCCAGGTACTCTTACAGCCTTCCGGGAACACCTCTTACGAAGGCCTGTGAAAAGCAGTTTCTTGGCAGGCCTGATCTGGCTGAGGTAGAACTTCTGCTCTGGGTGTGCTCCATTGCCCTAGAGCTGAAAGGCCCAAAGGGATGCCTTGTTTGCAAAGGGGCAGAGAGGCCCCAAAGCATCTTGCTTCCAGCTCATTGGGAAGCTAAGAAACAACTGTCTCTGCCCAGTGCTCTGACAGAGTACCGGGAACATCTCTTACCAAAGCCTTTGAAACGCAGTTTCTTGGCAGGCCTTATCTGGCTGAGGTAGAACTTCTGCTCTGGGTGTGCTCCATTGGCCTAGAGCTGAAAGGCCCAAAGGTCGGCCTTGTTGGCAAAGGGGCAGGGAGCCCCCAAAGCATCTTGCTTCCAGCTCTTCGGGAAGCTAAGAAACAACTGGCTCTGCCCAGTGCTCTTACAGCCTGAGAGAAAATCTCTTACCAAGGCCTGTGAAACGCACTTTGTTGGTGGCCTGATCTAGCTGAAGTAGAACTTCTGCTCTGGGTGTGCTCCATTGGCCTAGAGCTGCCTGGCCCAAAGGGCCGCCCTGTTTGCAAAGGGGATGAGAGGCCCCAAAGCATCTTGCTTCCAGCTCTTCGGGAAGCTAAGAAACATCTGGCGTTGCCCAGTGCTCTTACAGCCTACCGGGAAGATCTCTTACCAAGGCCTGTGAAACGCAGTTTGTTGGTGGCCTGAACTGGCCGAAGTAGAACTTCTGCTCTGGGTGTGCTCCACTGGCCTAGAGCTACCTGCCCCAAAGGGCTGCCTTGATTCCAAAGTGAGAGAGTGGCACCAAAGCATCTTGCTTCCAGCTCTTCGGGAAGCTAAGAAACATCTGGCGTTGCCCAGTGCTCTTACAGCCTACCGGGAACATCTCTTACCAAGGCCTGTGAAACGCCGTTTCCTGGCATGCCTGATTAGGCTGAAGTAGAACTTCTGCTCTGGGTGTGCTCCGTTGCCCTAGAGCTGCCAGGCCCAAGGTGCTGCCTTGTTTCCAAAGGGGCAGAGAGGCCCCAAAGCATCTTGCTTCCAGCTCTCTGGGAAGCTAAGAACCAACTCGCTCTGCCCCGTGCTCTTACACCTACCGGGAACATCTCTTACCAAGGCCTGTCAAACGCTGTGTCTTTGCAGGCCTGATCAGGCTGAAGTAGAACTCCTGCTCTGCGTGTGCTCCATTGGCCTAGAGCTTCCCGACCCAAAAGGCTGCCTTGTTCCCAAACGGGCAGAGGGGTCCCAAGCGTCTTGCTTCCAGCTTTTCAGGAAGGTAAGAAACAACTGGCTCTGCCCAGTGCTCTTACAGCCTACCGGGAACATCTCTTACCAAGGCCTGTGAAACGCCGTTTCCTGGCAGGCCCGTTTGGCTGAAGTAGAACTTCTGCTCTGGGTGTGCTCCGTTGCCCTAGAGCTGCCAGGCCCAAGGTGCTGCCTTGTTTCCAAAGGGGCAGAGAGGCCCCAAAGCATCTTGCTTCCAGCTCTCTGGGAAGCTAAGAACCAACTCGCTCTGCCCCGTGCTCTTACACCTACCGGGAACATCTCTTACCAAGGCCTGTCAAACGCTGTGTCTTTGCAGGCCTGATCAGGCTGAAGTAGAACTCCTGCTCTGCGTGTGCTCCATTGGCCTAGAGCTTCCCGACCCAAATGGCTGCCTTGTTCCCAAACGGGCAGAGGGGTCCCAAGCGTCTTGCTTCCAGCTTTTCAGGAAGGTAAGAAACAACTGGCTCTGCCCAGTGCTCTTACAGCCTACCGGGAACATCTCTTACCAAGGCCTGTGAAACGCAGTTTCCTGGCAGGCCTGATCTGGCTGAAGTAGAACTTCTGCTCTGGGTGTGCTCCATTGCCCTAGAGCTGCCAGGCCCAAAGGGCTGCCTTGTTTCCAAAGACGGAGAGTGGACCCAAAGCATCTTGCTCCCAGCTCTTCGGGAAGCTAAGAAACAGCTGGCTCTGCCCAGTGCTCTTACAGCCTAAGAGAACATGTCTTTGAAAGGCCTGTGAAACGCAGTTTCTTGGCAGGCCTGACCTGGCTGAAGTAGAACTTCTGTTCTGGTTGTGCTACATAGGCCTAGAGCTACCAGGACCTAAGGGCTGCCTTGTTTCCAAAGGGTGAGAGAGGCCCCAAAGCATCTTGCCTCCAGCACTTTGGGAAGCTAAAAAACAACTGGTTCTGCCCAGTGCTCTCACAGCCTACCGTGAACATCTCTTACCAAGGGCTGTGAAACGCAGTTTCTGGGCAGGACTGATCTGCCTGAAGTAGAACTTCTGCTGTGGGTGTGCTCCATTGGCCTAGAGCTGCCAGGCGCAAACGGCTGCCTTGTGTCCAAAGGGAGAGAGAGGCCCCAAAGCATCTTGCTTCCAGCTCTGTGGGAAGCTAAAGCAACTGGCTCTCCACAGTGCTCTCACAGCCTACCGGGAACATCTCTTACCAAGGCCTGTGAAACGCAGTTTCTTGGCAGGCCTGATCTGGCTGAAGTAGAACTCCTGCTCTGGGCGTGCTACTTTGGCCTAGAGCTGCCAGGCCCAAAGGGCCGCCTTGTTTCCAAAGGGGCTGAGAGTCCCCAAAGTATCTTGCTTCCAAATCTTTGGGAAGCTAAGAAACAACTGGCTCTGCACAGTGCTCTCACAGCCTACCGGCAACGTGACAGAGAAAGGCCTGTGAGACGCAGTTTCTTGGAAGGCCTGATCTGGCTGAGGTAGAACTTCTGCTCTGGGTGTACTCCATTGGCCTAGGGCTGCCAGGCCCAAAGGGCTGCCTTTATTTCCAAAGTGTGAGAGAGGCCCCAAAGCATCTTGCTTCCTGCTCTCTGGGAAGCTAAAACAACCGGCTCTGCACAGTGCTCTCAAAGCCAACCGGGAACGTCACATACAAAGGCCTGTGAAACGCAGCTTCTTGACAGGCCTTATCTGGCTGAGGTACAACTTGTGCTCTGGGTGTGCTACTTTGGCCTAGAGCTGCCAGGCACAAAGGCTGCTTTGTTTCCAAAGGGAGAGAGAGGCCCCAAATCATGTTGCTTCCAGCTGTTTTTGAAGCTAAGAAACAACTCGCTCTGCCAGGTACTCTTACAGCCTTCCGGGAACACCTCTTACGAAGGCCTGTGAAAAGCAGTTTCTTGGCAGGCCTGATCTGGCTGAGGTAGAACTTCTGCTCTGGGTGTGCTCTATTGGCCTAGAGATGAAAGGCCCAAAGGTCGGCCTTGTTGGCAAAGGGGCAGGGAGCCCCCAAAGCATCTGGCTTCCAGCTCTTTGGGAAGCTAAGAAACAACTGGCTCTGCCCAGTGCTCTTACAGCCTGAGAGAAAATCTCTTACCAAGGCCTGTGAAACGCACTTTGTTGGTGGCCTGATCTAGCTGAAGTAGAACTTCTGCTCTGGGTGTGCTCCATTGGCCTATAGCTGCCTGGCCCAAAGGGCCGCCTTGTTTGCAAAGGGGCAGAGAGGCCCCAAAGCATCTTGCTTCCAGCTCTTCGGTAAGCTAAGAAACATCTGGCGTTGCCCAGTGCTCTTACAGCCTACCGGGAACATCTCTTACCAAGGCCTGTGAAACGCAGTTTGTTGGTGGCCTGAACTGGCCGAAGTAGAACTTCTGCTCTGGGTGTGCTCCACTGGCCTAGAGCTACCTGCCCCAAAGGGCTGCCTTGATTCCAAAGTGAGAGAGTGGCACCAAAGCATCTTGCTTCCAGCTCTTCGGGAAGCTAAGAAACATCTGGCGTTGCCCAGTGCTCTTACAGCCTACCGGGAACATCTCTTACCAAGGCCTGTGAAACGCCGTTTCCTGGCAGGCCTGATTTGGCTGAAGTAGAACTTCTGCTCTGGGTGTGCTCCATTGCCCTAGAGCTGCCAGGCCCAAGGTGCTGCCTTGTTTCCAAAGGGGCAGAGAGGCCCCAAAGCATCTTGCTTCCAGCTCTCTGGGAAGCTAAGAACCAACTCGCTCTGCCCCGTGCTCTTACAGCCTACCGGGAACATGTCTTTGAAAGGCCTGTGAAACGCAGTTTCTTGGCAGGCCTCATCTGGCTGAAGTAGAACTCCGGCTCTGGGTGTGCTCCATTGCCCTAGGGCTGCCAGGCCCAAAGTGCTGCCCTGTTTCCAAGGGGCAGAGAGGCCCAAAGCATCTTGCTTCCTGTTCTTTGCGAAGCTAAGAAACAACTGGCTCTGCCCAGTGCTCTTACACCTACTGGGAACATCTCTTACCAAGGCCTGTGAAACGCTGTTTCTTTGCAGGCCTGATCAGGCTGAAGTAGAACTCCTGCTCTGCGTGTGCTCCATTGGCCTAGAGCTTCCCGACCCAAAAGGCTGCCTTGTTCCCAAACGGGCAGAGGGGTCCCAAGCGTCTTGCTTCCAGCTTTTCAGGAAGGTAAGAAACAACTGGCTCTGCCCAGTGCTCTTACAGCCTACCGGGAACATCTCTTACCAAGGCCTGTGAAACACCGTTTCCTGGCAGGCCCGTTTGGCTGAAGTAGAACTTCTGCTCTGGGTGTGCTCCGTTGCCCTAGAGCTGCCAGGCCCAAGGTGCTGCCTTGTTTCCAAAGGGGCAGAGAGTCCCCAAAGCATCTTGCTTCCAGCTCTCTGGGAAGCTAAGAACCAACTCGCTCTGCCCCGTGCTCTTACACCTACCGGGAACATCTCTTACCAAGGCCTGTCAAACGCTGTGTCTTTGGAGGCCTGATCAGGCTGAAGTAGAACTCCTGCTCTGCGTGTGCTCCATTGGCCTAGAGCTTCCCGACCCAAATGGCTGCCTTGTTCCCAAACGGGCAGAGGGGTCCCAAGCGTCTTGCTTCCAGCTTTTCAGGAAGGTAAGAAACAACTGGCTCTGCCCAGTGCTCTTACAGCCTACCGGGAACATCTCTTACCAAGGCCTGTGAAACGCAGTTTCCTGGCAGGCCTGATCTGGCTGAAGTAGAACTTCTGCTCTGGGTGTGCTCCATTGCCCTAGAGCTGCCAGGCCCAAAGGGCTGCCTTGTTTCCAAAGACGGAGAGTGGACCCAAAGCATCTTGCTCCCAGCTCTTCGGGAAGCTAAGAAACAGCTGGCTCTGCCCAGTGCTCTTACAGCCTAAGAGAACATGTCTTTGAAAGGCCTGTGAAACGCAGTTTCTTGGCAGGCCTGACCTGGCTGAAGTAGAACTTCTGTTCTGGTTGTGCTACATAGGCCTAGAGCTACCAGGACCTAAGGGCTGCCTTGTTTCCAAAGGGGGAGAGAGGCCCCAAAGCATCTTGCCTCCAGCACTTTGGGAAGCTAAAAAACAACTGGTTCTGCCCAGTGCTCTCACAGCCTACCGTGAACATCTCTTACCAAGGGCTGTGAAACGCAGTTTCTGGGCAGGACTGATCTGCCTGAAGTAGAACTTCTGCTGTGGGTGTGCTCCATTGGCCTAGAGCTGCCAGGCCCAAACGGCTGCCTTGTGTCCAAAGGGAGAGAGAGGCCCCAAAGCATCTTGCTTGCAGCTCTGTGGGAAGCTAAAGCAACTGGCTCTCCACAGTGCTCTCACAGCCTACCGGGAACATCTCTTACCAAGGCCTGTGAAACGCAGTTTCTTGGCAGGCCTGATCTGGCTGAAGTAGAACTCCTGCTCTGGGCGTGCTACTTTGGCCTAGAGCTGCCAGGCCCAAAGGGCCGCCTTGTTTCCAAAGGGGCTGAGAGTCCCCAAAGTATCTTGCTTCCAAATCTTTGGGAAGCTAAGAAACAACTGGCTCTGCACAGTGCTCTCACAGCCTACCGACAACGTGACAGAGAAAGGCCTGTGAGACGCAGTTTCTTGGAAGGCCTGATCTGGCTGAGGTAGAACTTCTGCTCTGGGTGTACTCCATTGGCCTAGGGCTGCCAGGCACAAAGGCTGCTTTGTTTCCAAAGGGGGAGAGAGGCCCCAAATCATGTTGCTTCCAGCTGTTTTTGAAGCTAAGAAACAACTCGCTCTGCCAGGTACTCTTACAGCCTTCCGGGAACACCTCTTACGAAGGCCTGTGAAAAGCAGTTTCTTGGCAGGCCTGATCTGGCTGAGGTAGAACTTCTGCTCTGGGTGTGCTCCATTGCCCTAGAGCTGAAAGGCCCAAAGGGCTGCCTTGTTTCCAAAGGGGGAGAGAGGCCCCAAAGCATCTTGCTTCCACCTCTTGGGAAGCTAAGAAACAACTAGCTGTGCCCAGTGCTCTTATAGCCTAAGAGAACATCTCTTATCAAGGCCTGTGAAACGCACTGTCTAGGCAGGCCTGATCTGGAAGAAGTAGAACTTCTGCTCTGGTTGTGCTCCATTGCCCTAGAGCTGCCAGACCCAACGTGCTGCCTTGTTTCCAAAGGGGCAGAGAGGCCCCAAAGCGTCTAGCTTCCAGCCGTTTGGGAAACAAGGAAACAACTGGCTCTGCACCGTGCTCTCACAGCCTACCGGGAACGTCACATACAAAGGCCTCTGAAACGCAGTTCCTTGGCAGGCCTGATCTGGCTGAAGTAGGACTTCTGCTCTGGGTGTGCTCCATTGGCCTAGAGCTGAAAGGCCCAAAGGGATGCCTTGTTTGCAAAGGGGCAGAGAGGCCCCAAAGCATCTTGCTTCCAGCTCTTTGGGAAGCTAAGAAACAACTGTCTCTGCCCAGTGCTCTAACAGAGTACAGGCAACATCTCTTACCAAAGCCTTTGAAACGCAGTTTCTTGGCAGGCCTTATCTGGCTGAGGTAGAACTTCTGCTCTGGGTGTGCTCGATTGGCCTAGAGCTGAAAGGCCCAAAGGTCGGCCTTGTTGGCAAAGGGGCAGGGAGCCCCCAAAGCATCTTGCTTCCAGCTCTTTGGGAAGCTAAGAAACAACTGGCTCTGCCCAGTGCTCTTACAGCCTACGAGAAAATCTCTTACCAAGGCCTGTGAAACGCACTTTGTTGGTGGCCTGATCTAGCTGAAGTAGAACTTCTGCTCTGGGTGTGCTCCATTGGCCTAGAGCTGCCTGGCCCAAAGGGCCGCATTGTTTGCAAAGTGGATGAGAGGCCCCAAAGCATCTTGCTTCCAGCTCTTCGGGAAGCTAAGAAACATCTGGCGTTGCCCAGTGCTCTTACAGCCTACCGGGAACATCTCTTACCAAGGCCTGTGAAACGCAGTTTGTTGGTGGCCTGAACTGACCGAATTAGAACTTCTGCTCTGGGTGTGCTCCACTGGCCTAGAGCTACCGGCCCCAAAGGGCTGCCTTGATTCCAAAGTGAGAGAGTGGCACCCAAGCATCTTGCTTCCAGCTCTTCGGGAAGCTAAGAAACATCTGGCGTTGCCCAGTGCTCTTACAGCCTACCGGGAACATCTCTTACCAAGGCCTGTGAAACGCCGTTTCCTGGCAGGCCTGATTTGGCTGAAGTAGAACTTCTGCTCTGGGTGTGCTCCATTGCCCTAGAGCTGCCAGGCCCAAGGTGCTGCCTTGTTTCCAAAGGGGCAGAGAGGCCCCAAAGCATCTTGCTTCCAGCTCTCTGGGAAGCTAAGAACCAACTCGCTCTGGCCCGTGCTCTTACAGCCTACCGGGAACATGTCTTTGAAAGGCCTGTGAAACGCAGTTTCCTGGCAGGCCTCATCTGGCTGAAGTAGAACTCCGGCTCTGGGTGTGCTCCATTGCCCTAGAGCTGCCAGGCCCAAAGTGCTGCCCTGTTTCCAAGGGGCAGAGAGGCCCAAAGCATCTTGCTTCCCGGTCTTTGCGAAGCTAAGAAACAACTGGCTCTGCCCAGTGCTCTTACACCTACCGGGAACATCTCTTACCAAGGCCTCTCAAACGCTGTTTCTTTGCAGGCCTGATCAGGCTGAAGTAGAACTCCTGCTCTGCGTGTGCTCCATTGGCCTAGAGCTTCCCGACCCAAAAGGCTGCCTTGTTCCCAAACGGGCAGAGGGGTCCCAAGCATCTTGCTTCCAGCTTTTCAGGAAGGTAAGAAACAACTGGCTCTGCCCAGTGCTCTTACAGCCTACCGGGAACATCTCTTACCAAGGCCTGTGAAACGCAGTTTCTTGGCAGGCCTGATCTGGCTGAAGTAGAACTTCTGCTCTGGGTGTGCTCCATTGCCCTAGAGCTGCCAGTCCCAAAGGGCTGCCTTGTTTCCAAAGACGGAGAGTGGACCCAAAGCATCTTGCTCCCAGCTCTTCGGGAAGCTAAGAAACAGCTGGCTCTGCCCAGTGCTCTTACAGCCTGAGAGAACATCTCTTTGAAAGGCCTGTGAAACGCAGTTTCTTGGCAGGCCTGACCTGGCTGAAGTAGAACTTCTGTTCTGGTTGTGCTACATAGGCCTAGAGCTACCAGGACCTAAGGGCTGCCTTGTTTCCAAAGGGTGAGAGAGGCCCCAAAGCATCTTGCCTCCAGCACTTTGGGAAGCTAAAAAACAACTGGTTCTGCCCAGTGCTCTCACAGCCTACCGTGAACATCTCTTACCAAGGGCTGTGAAACGCAGTTTCTGGGCAGGACTGATCTGCCTGAAGTAGAACTTCTGCTGTGGGTGTGCTCCATTGGCCTAGAGCTGCCAGGCCCAAACGGCTGCCTTGTGTCCAAAGGGAGAGAGATGCCCCAAAGCATCTGGCTTCCAGCTCTGTGGGAAGCTAAAGCAACTGGCTCTCCACAGTGCTCTCACAGCCTACCGGGAACATCTCTTACCAAGGCCTGTGAAACGCAGTTTCTTGGCAGGCCTGATCTGGCTGAAGTAGAACTCCTGCTCTGGGCGTGCTACTTTGGCCTAGAGCTGCCAGGCCCAAAGGGCCGCCTTGTTTCCAAAGGGGCTGAGAGTCCCCAAAGTATCTTGCTTCCAAATCTTTGGGAAGCTAAGACACAACTGGCTCTGCACAGTGCTCTCACAGCCTAGCGGCAACGTGACAGAGAAAGGCCTGTGAGACGCAGTTTCTTGGAAGGCCTGATCTGGCTGAGGTAGAACTTCTGCTCTGGGTGTACTCCATTGGCCTAGGGCTGCCAGGCCCCAAGGGCTGCCTTTATTTCCAAAGTGTGAGAGAGGCCCCAAAGCATCTTGCTTCCTGCTCTCTGGGAAGCTAAAACAACTGGCTCTGCACAGTGCTCTCAAAGCCAACCGGGAACGTCACATACAAAGGCCTGTGAAACGCAGCTTCTTGACAGGCCTTATCTGGCTGAGGTAGAACTTGTGCTCTGGGTGTGCTACTTTGGCCTAGAGCTGCCAGGCACAAAGGCTGCTTTGTTTCCAAAGGGGGAGAGAGGCCCCAAATCATGTTGCTTCCAGCTGTTTTTGAAGCTAAGAAACAACTCGCTCTGCCAGGTATTCTTACAGCCTTCCGGGAACACCTCTTACGAAGGCCTGTGAAAAGCAGTTTCTTGGCAGGCCTGATCTGGCTGAGGTAGAACTTGTGCTCTGGGTGTGCTCCATTGGCCTAGAGCTGAAAGGCCCAAAGGTCAGCCTTGTTGGCAAAGGGGCAGGGAGCCCCCAAAGCATCTTGCTTCCAGCTCTTTGGGAAGCTAAGAAACAACTGGCTCTGCCCAGTGCTCTTACAGCCTACGAGAAAATCTCTTACCAAGGCCTGTGAAACGCACTTTGTTGGTGGCCTGATCTAGCTGAAGTAGAACTTCTGCTCTGGGTGTGCTCCATTGGCCTAGAGCTGCCTGGCCCAAAGGGCCGCCTTGTTTGCAAAGGGGATGAGAGGCCCCAAAGCATCTTGCTTCCAGCTCTTCGGGAAGTTAAGAAACATCTGGCGTTGCCCAGTGCTCTTACAGCCTACCGGGAACATCTCTTACCAAGGCATGTGAAACGCAGTTTGTTGGTGGCCTGAACTGGCCGAATTAGAACTTCTGCTCTGGGTGTGCTCCACTGGCCTAGAGCTACCGGCCCCAAAGGGCTGCCTTGATTCCAAAGTGAGAGAGTGGCACCCAAGCATCTTGCTTCCAGCTCTTCGGGAAGCTAAGAAACATCTGGCGTTGCCCAGTGCTCTTACAGCCTACCGGGAACATGTCTTTGAAAGGCCTGTGAAACGCAGTTTCCTGGCAGGACTCATCTGGCTGAAGTAGAACTCCGGCTCTGGGTGTGCTCCATTGCCCTAGAGCTGCCAGGCCCAAAGTGCTGCCCTGTTTCCAAGGGGCAGAGAGGCCCAAAGCATCTTGCTTCCCGGTCTTTGCGAAGCTAAGAAACAACTGGCTCTGCCCAGTGCTCTTACACCTACCGGGAACATCTCTTACCAAGGCCTGTCAAACGCTGTTTCTTTGCAGGCCTGATCAGGCTGAAGTAGAACTCCTGCTCTGCGTGTGCTCCATTGGCCTAGAGCTTCCCGACCCAAAAGGCTGCCTTGTTCCCAAACGGGCAGAGGGGTCCCAAGCATCTTGCTTCCAGCTTTTCAGGAAGGTAAGAAACAACTGGCTCTGCCCAGTGCTCTTACAGCCTACCGGGGAACATCTCTTACCAAGGCCTGTGAAACGCAGTTTCCTGGCAGGCCTGATCTGGCTGAAGTAGAACTTCTGCTCTGGGTGTGCTCCATTGCCCTAGAGCTGCCAGGCCCAAAGGGCTGCGTTGTTTCCAAAGACGGAGAGTGGACCCAAAGCATCTTGCTCCCAGCTCTTCGGGAAGCTAAGAAACAGCTGGCTCTGCCCAGTGCTCTTACAGCCTGAGAGAACATCTCTTTGAAAGGCCTGTGAAACGCAGTTTCTTGGCAGGCCTGACCTGGCTGAAGTAGAACTTCTGTTCTGGTTGTGCTACATAGGCCTAGAGCTACCAGGACCTAAGGGCTGCCTTGTTTCCAAAGGGGGAGAGAGGCCCCAAAGCATCTTGCCTCCAGCACTTTGGGAAGCTAAAAAACAACTGGTTCTGCCCAGTGCTCTCACAGCCTACCGTGAACATCTCTTACCAAGGGCTGTGAAACGCAGTTTCTGGGCAGGACTGATCTGCCTGAAGTAGAACTTCTGCTGTGGGTGTGCTCCATTGACCTAGAGCTGCCAGGCCCAAACGGCTGCCTTGTGTCCAAAGGGAGAGAGAGGCCCCAAAGCATCTGGCTTCCAGCTCTGTGGGAAGCTAAAGCAACTGGCTCTCCACAGTGCTCTCACAGCCTCCCGGGAACATCTCTTACCAAGGCCTGTGAAACGCAGTTTCTTGGCAGGCCTGATCTGGCTGAAGTAGAACTCCTGCTCTGGGCGTGCTACTTTGGCCTAGAGCTGCCAGGCCCAAAGGGCCGCCTTGTTTCCAAAGGGGCTGAGAGTCCCCAAAGTATCTTGCTTCCAAATCTTTGGGAAGCTTAGACACAACTGGCTCTGCACAGTGCTCTCACAGCCTACCGGCAACGTGACAGAGAAAGGCCTGTGAGACGCAGTTTCTTGGAAGGCCTGATCTGGCTGAGGTAGAACTTCTGCTCTGGGTGTACTCCATTGGCCTAGGGCTGCCAGGCCCCAAGGGCTGCCTTTATTTCCAAAGTGTGAGAGAGGCCCCAAAGCATCTTGCTTCCTGCTCTCTGGGAAGCTAAAACAACTGGCTCTGCACAGTGCTCTCAAAGCCAACCGGGAACGTCACATACAAAGGCCTGTGAAACGCAGCTTCTTGACAGGCCTTATCTGGCTGAGGTAGAACTTGTGCTCTGGGTGTGCTACTTTGGCCTAGAGCTGCCAGGCACAAAGGCTGCTTTGTTTCCAAAGGGGGAGAGAGGCCCCAAATCATGTTGCTTCCAGCTGTTTTTGAAGCTAAGAAACAACTCGCTCTGCCAGGTATTCTTACAGCCTTCCGGGAACACCTCTTACGAAGGCCTGTGAAAAGCAGTTTCTTGGCAGGCCTGATCTGGCTGAGGTAGAACTTGTGCTCTGGGTGTGCTCCATTGGCCTAGAGCTGAAAGGCCCAAAGGTCAGCCTTGTTGGCAAAGGGGCAGGGAGCCCCCAAAGCATCTTGCTTCCAGCTCTTTGGGAAGCTAAGAAACAACTGGCTCTGCCCAGTGCTCTTACAGCCTACGAGAAAATCTCTTACCAAGGCCTGTGAAACGCACTTTGTTGGTGGCCTGATCTAGCTGAAGTAGAACTTCTGCTCTGGGTGTGCTCCATTGGCCTAGAGCTGCCTGGCCCAAAGGGCCGCCTTGTTTGCAAAGGGGATGAGAGGCCCCAAAGCATCTTGCTTCCAGCTCTTCGGGAAGTTAAGAAACATCTGGCGTTGCCCAGTGCTCTTACAGCCTACCGGGAACATCTCTTACCAAGGCATGTGAAACGCAGTTTGTTGGTGGCCTGAACTGGCCGAATTAGAACTTCTGCTCTGGGTGTGCTCCACTGGCCTAGAGCTACCGGCCCCAAAGGGCTGCCTTGATTCCAAAGTGAGAGAGTGGCACCCAAGCATCTTGCTTCCAGCTCTTCGGGAAGCTAAGAAACATCTGGCGTTGCCCAGTGCTCTTACAGCCTACCGGGAACATGTCTTTGAAAGGCCTGTGAAACGCAGTTTCCTGGCAGGACTCATCTGGCTGAAGTAGAACTCCGGCTCTGGGTGTGCTCCATTGCCCTAGAGCTGCCAGGCCCAAAGTGCTGCCCTGTTTCCAAGGGGCAGAGAGGCCCAAAGCATCTTGCTTCCCGGTCTTTGCGAAGCTAAGAAACAACTGGCTCTGCCCAGTGCTCTTACACCTACCGGGAACATCTCTTACCAAGGCCTGTCAAACGCTGTTTCTTTGCAGGCCTGATCAGGCTGAAGTAGAACTCCTGCTCTGCGTGTGCTCCATTGGCCTAGAGCTTCCCGACCCAAAAGGCTGCCTTGTTCCCAAACGGGCAGAGGGGTCCCAAGCATCTTGCTTCCAGCTTTTCAGGAAGGTAAGAAACAACTGGCTCTGCCCAGTGCTCTTACAGCCTACCGGGGAACATCTCTTACCAAGGCCTGTGAAACGCAGTTTCCTGGCAGGCCTGATCTGGCTGAAGTAGAACTTCTGCTCTGGGTGTGCTCCATTGCCCTAGAGCTGCCAGGCCCAAAGGGCTGCGTTGTTTCCAAAGACGGAGAGTGGACCCAAAGCATCTTGCTCCCAGCTCTTCGGGAAGCTAAGAAACAGCTGGCTCTGCCCAGTGCTCTTACAGCCTGAGAGAACATCTCTTTGAAAGGCCTGTGAAACGCAGTTTCTTGGCAGGCCTGACCTGGCTGAAGTAGAACTTCTGTTCTGGTTGTGCTACATAGGCCTAGAGCTACCAGGACCTAAGGGCTGCCTTGTTTCCAAAGGGGGAGAGAGGCCCCAAAGCATCTTGCCTCCAGCACTTTGGGAAGCTAAAAAACAACTGGTTCTGCCCAGTGCTCTCACAGCCTACCGTGAACATCTCTTACCAAGGGCTGTGAAACGCAGTTTCTGGGCAGGACTGATCTGCCTGAAGTAGAACTTCTGCTGTGGGTGTGCTCCATTGACCTAGAGCTGCCAGGCCCAAACGGCTGCCTTGTGTCCAAAGGGAGAGAGAGGCCCCAAAGCATCTGGCTTCCAGCTCTGTGGGAAGCTAAAGCAACTGGCTCTCCACAGTGCTCTCACAGCCTCCCGGGAACATCTCTTACCAAGGCCTGTGAAACGCAGTTTCTTGGCAGGCCTGATCTGGCTGAAGTAGAACTCCTGCTCTGGGCGTGCTACTTTGGCCTAGAGCTGCCAGGCCCAAAGGGCCGCCTTGTTTCCAAAGGGGCTGAGAGTCCCCAAAGTATCTTGCTTCCAAATCTTTGGGAAGCTTAGACACAACTGGCTCTGCACAGTGCTCTCACAGCCTACCGGCAACGTGACAGAGAAAGGCCTGTGAGACGCAGTTTCTTGGAAGGCCTGATCTGGCTGAGGTAGAACTTCTGCTCTGGGTGTACTCCATTGGCCTAGGGCTGCCAGGCCCCAAGGGCTGCCTTTATTTCCAAAGTGTGAGAGAGGCCCCAAAGCATCTTGCTTCCTGCTCTCTGGGAAGCTAAAACAACTGGCTCTGCACAGTGCTCTCAAAGCCAACCGGGAACGTCACATACAAAGGCCTGTGAAACGCAGCTTCTTGACAGGCCTTATCTGGCTGAGGTAGAACTTGTGCTCTGGGTGTGCTACTTTGGCCTAGAGCTGCCAGGCACAAAGGCTGCTTTGTTTCCAAAGGGGGAGAGAGGCCCCAAATCATGTTGCTTCCAGCTGTTTTTGAAGCTAAGAAACAACTCGCTCTGCCAGGTATTCTTACAGCCTTCCGGGAACACCTCTTACGAAGGCCTGTGAAAAGCAGTTTCTTGGCAGGCCTGATCTGGCTGAGGTAGAACTTGTGCTCTGGGTGTGCTCCATTGGCCTAGAGCTGAAAGGCCCAAAGGTCAGCCTTGTTGGCAAAGGGGCAGGGAGCCCCCAAAGCATCTTGCTTCCAGCTCTTTGGGAAGCTAAGAAACAACTGGCTCTGCCCAGTGCTCTTACAGCCTACGAGAAAATCTCTTACCAAGGCCTGTGAAACGCACTTTGTTGGTGGCCTGATCTAGCTGAAGTAGAACTTCTGCTCTGGGTGTGCTCCATTGGCCTAGAGCTGCCTGGCCCAAAGGGCCGCCTTGTTTGCAAAGGGGATGAGAGGCCCCAAAGCATCTTGCTTCCAGCTCTTCGGGAAGTTAAGAAACATCTGGCGTTGCCCAGTGCTCTTACAGCCTACCGGGAACATCTCTTACCAAGGCCTGTGAAACGCAGTTTGTTGGTGGCCTGAACTGGCCGAATTAGAACTTCTGCTCTGGGTGTGCTCCACTGGCCTAGAGCTACCTGCCCCAAAGGGCTGCCTTGATTCCAAAGTGAGAGAGTGGCACCAAAGCATCTTGCTTCCAGCTCTTCGGGAAGCTAAGAAACATCTGGCGTTGCCCAGTGCTCTTACAGCCTACCGGGAACATCTCTTACCAAGGCCTGTGAAACGCCGTTTCCTGGCAGGCCTGATTTGGCTGAAGTAGAACTTCTGCTCTGGGTGTGCTCCATTGCCCTAGAGCTGCCAGGCCCAAGGTGCTGCCTTGTTTCCAAAGGGGCAGAGAGGCCCCAAAGCATCTTGCTTCCAGCTCTCTGGGAAGCTAAGAACCAACTCGCTCTGGCCCGTGCTCTTACAGCCTACCGGGAACATGTCTTTGAAAGGCCTGTGAAACGCAGTTTCCTGGCAGGCCTCATCTGGCTGAAGTAGAACTCCGGCTCTGGGTGTGCTCCATTGCCCTAGAGCTGCCAGGCCCAAAGTGCTGCCCTGTTTCCAAGGGGCAGAGAGGCCCAAAGCATCTTGCTTCCCGGTCTTTGCGAAGCTAAGAAACAACTGGCTCTGCCCAGTGCTCTTACACCTACCGGGAACATCTCTTACCAAGGCCTCTCAAACGCTGTTTCTTTGCAGGCCTGATCAGGCTGAAGTAGAACTCCTGCTCTGCGTGTGCTCCATTGGCCTAGAGCTTCCCGACCCAAAAGGCTGCCTTGTTCCCAAACGGGCAGAGGGGTCCCAAGCATCTTGCTTCCAGCTTTTCAGGAAGGTAAGAAACAACTGGCTCTGCCCAGTGCTCTTACAGCCTACCGGGAACATCTCTTACCAAGGCCTGTGAAACGCAGTTTCTTGGCAGGCCTGATCTGGCTGAAGTAGAACTTCTGCTCTGGGTGTGCTCCATTGCCCTAGAGCTGCCAGTCCCAAAGGGCTGCCTTGTTTCCAAAGACGGAGAGTGGACCCAAAGCATCTTGCTCCCAGCTCTTCGGGAAGCTAAGAAACAGCTGGCTCTGCCCAGTGCTCTTACAGCCTGAGAGAACATCTCTTTGAAAGGCCTGTGAAACGCAGTTTCTTGGCAGGCCTGACCTGGCTGAAGTAGAACTTCTGTTCTGGTTGTGCTACATAGGCCTAGAGCTACCAGGACCTAAGGGCTGCCTTGTTTCCAAAGGGGGAGAGAGGCCCCAAAGCATCTTGCCTCCAGCACTTTGGGAAGCTAAAAAACAACTGGTTCTGCCCAGTGCTCTCACAGCCTACCGTGAACATCTCTTACCAAGGGCTGTGAAACGCAGTTTCTGGGCAGGACTGATCTGCCTGAAGTAGAACTTCTGCTGTGGGTGTGCTCCATTGGCCTAGAGCTGCCAGGCCCAAACGGCTGCCTTGTGTCCAAAGGGAGAGAGATGCCCCAAAGCATCTGGCTTCCAGCTCTGTGGGAAGCTAAAGCAACTGGCTCTCCACAGTGCTCTCACAGCCTACCGGGAACATCTCTTACCAAGGCCTGTGAAACGCAGTTTCTTGGCAGGCCTGATCTGGCTGAAGTAGAACTCCTGCTCTGGGCGTGCTACTTTGGCCTAGAGCTGCCAGGCCCAAAGGGCCGCCTTGTTTCCAAAGGGGCTGAGAGTCCCCAAAGTATCTTGCTTCCAAATCTTTGGGAAGCTAAGACACAACTGGCTCTGCACAGTGCTCTCACAGCCTAGCGGCAACGTGACAGAGAAAGGCCTGTGAGACGCAGTTTCTTGGAAGGCCTGATCTGGCTGAGGTAGAACTTCTGCTCTGGGTGTACTCCATTGGCCTAGGGCTGCCAGGCCCCAAGGGCTGCCTTTATTTCCAAAGTGTGAGAGAGGCCCCAAAGCATCTTGCTTCCTGCTCTCTGGGAAGCTAAAACAACTGGCTCTGCACAGTGCTCTCAAAGCCAACCGGGAACGTCACATACAAAGGCCTGTGAAACGCAGCTTCTTGACAGGCCTTATCTGGCTGAGGTAGAACTTGTGCTCTGGGTGTGCTACTTTGGCCTAGAGCTGCCAGGCACAAAGGCTGCTTTGTTTCCAAAGGGGGAGAGAGGCCCCAAATCATGTTGCTTCCAGCTGTTTTTGAAGCTAAGAAACAACTCGCTCTGCCAGGTATTCTTACAGCCTTCCGGGAACACCTCTTACGAAGGCCTGTGAAAAGCAGTTTCTTGGCAGGCCTGATCTGGCTGAGGTAGAACTTGTGCTCTGGGTGTGCTCCATTGGCCTAGAGCTGAAAGGCCCAAAGGTCAGCCTTGTTGGCAAAGGGGCAGGGAGCCCCCAAAGCATCTTGCTTCCAGCTCTTTGGGAAGCTAAGAAACAACTGGCTCTGCCCAGTGCTCTTACAGCCTACGAGAAAATCTCTTACCAAGGCCTGTGAAACGCACTTTGTTGGTGGCCTGATCTAGCTGAAGTAGAACTTCTGCTCTGGGTGTGCTCCATTGGCCTAGAGCTGCCTGGCCCAAAGGGCCGCCTTGTTTGCAAAGGGGATGAGAGGCCCCAAAGCATCTTGCTTCCAGCTCTTCGGGAAGTTAAGAAACATCTGGCGTTGCCCAGTGCTCTTACAGCCTACCGGGAACATCTCTTACCAAGGCATGTGAAACGCAGTTTGTTGGTGGCCTGAACTGGCCGAATTAGAACTTCTGCTCTGGGTGTGCTCCACTGGCCTAGAGCTACCGGCCCCAAAGGGCTGCCTTGATTCCAAAGTGAGAGAGTGGCACCCAAGCATCTTGCTTCCAGCTCTTCGGGAAGCTAAGAAACATCTGGCGTTGCCCAGTGCTCTTACAGCCTACCGGGAACATGTCTTTGAAAGGCCTGTGAAACGCAGTTTCCTGGCAGGCCTCATCTGGCTGAAGTAGAACTCCGGCTCTGGGTGTGCTCCATTGCCCTAGAGCTGCCAGGCCCAAAGTGCTGCCCTGTTTCCAAGGGGCAGAGAGGCCCAAAGCATCTTGCTTCCCGGTCTTTGCGAAGCTAAGAAACAACTGGCTCTGCCCAGTGCTCTTACACCTACCGGGAACATCTCTTACCAAGGCCTGTCAAACGCTGTTTCTTTGCAGGCCTGATCAGGCTGAAGTAGAACTCCTGCTCTGCGTGTGCTCCATTGGCCTAGAGCTTCCCGACCCAAAAGGCTGCCTTGTTCCCAAACGGGCAGAGGGGTCCCAAGCATCTTGCTTCCAGCTTTTCAGGAAGGTAAGAAACAACTGGCTCTGCCCAGTGCTCTTACAGCCTACCGGGGAACATCTCTTACCAAGGCCTGTGAAACGCAGTTTCCTGGCAGGCCTGATCTGGCTGAAGTAGAACTTCTGCTCTGGGTGTGCTCCATTGCCCTAGAGCTGCCAGGCCCAAAGGGCTGCGTTGTTTCCAAAGACGGAGAGTGGACCCAAAGCATCTTGCTCCCAGCTCTTCGGGAAGCTAAGAAACAGCTGGCTCTGCCCAGTGCTCTTACAGCCTGAGAGAACATCTCTTTGAAAGGCCTGTGAAACGCAGTTTCTTGGCAGGCCTGACCTGGCTGAAGTAGAACTTCTGTTCTGGTTGTGCTACATAGGCCTAGAGCTACCAGGACCTAAGGGCTGCCTTGTTTCCAAAGGGGGAGAGAGGCCCCAAAGCATCTTGCCTCCAGCACTTTGGGAAGCTAAAAAACAACTGGTTCTGCCCAGTGCTCTCACAGCCTACCGTGAACATCTCTTACCAAGGGCTGTGAAACGCAGTTTCTGGGCAGGACTGATCTGCCTGAAGTAGAACTTCTGCTGTGGGTGTGCTCCATTGACCTAGAGCTGCCAGGCCCAAACGGCTGCCTTGTGTCCAAAGGGAGAGAGAGGCCCCAAAGCATCTGGCTTCCAGCTCTGTGGGAAGCTAAAGCAACTGGCTCTCCACAGTGCTCTCACAGCCTCCCGGGAACATCTCTTACCAAGGCCTGTGAAACGCAGTTTCTTGGCAGGCCTGATCTGGCTGAAGTAGAACTCCTGCTCTGGGCGTGCTACTTTGGCCTAGAGCTGCCAGGCCCAAAGGGCCGCCTTGTTTCCAAAGGGGCTGAGAGTCCCCAAAGTATCTTGCTTCCAAATCTTTGGGAAGCTTAGACACAACTGGCTCTGCACAGTGCTCTCACAGCCTACCGGCAACGTGACAGAGAAAGGCCTGTGAGACGCAGTTTCTTGGAAGGCCTGATCTGGCTGAGGTAGAACTTCTGCTCTGGGTGTACTCCATTGGCCTAGGGCTGCCAGGCCCCAAGGGCTGCCTTTATTTCCAAAGTGTGAGAGAGGCCCCAAAGCATCTTGCTTCCTGCTCTCTGGGAAGCTAAAACAACTGGCTCTGCACAGTGCTCTCAAAGCCAACCGGGAACGTCACATACAAAGGCCTGTGAAACGCAGCTTCTTGACAGGCCTTATCTGGCTGAGGTAGAACTTGTGCTCTGGGTGTGCTACTTTGGCCTAGAGCTGCCAGGCACAAAGGCTGCTTTGTTTCCAAAGGGGGAGAGAGGCCCCAAATCATGTTGCTTCCAGCTGTTTTTGAAGCTAAGAAACAACTCGCTCTGCCAGGTATTCTTACAGCCTTCCGGGAACACCTCTTACGAAGGCCTGTGAAAAGCAGTTTCTTGGCAGGCCTGATCTGGCTGAGGTAGAACTTGTGCTCTGGGTGTGCTCCATTGGCCTAGAGCTGAAAGGCCCAAAGGTCAGCCTTGTTGGCAAAGGGGCAGGGAGCCCCCAAAGCATCTTGCTTCCAGCTCTTTGGGAAGCTAAGAAACAACTGGCTCTGCCCAGTGCTCTTACAGCCTACGAGAAAATCTCTTACCAAGGCCTGTGAAACGCACTTTGTTGGTGGCCTGATCTAGCTGAAGTAGAACTTCTGCTCTGGGTGTGCTCCATTGGCCTAGAGCTGCCTGGCCCAAAGGGCCGCCTTGTTTGCAAAGGGGCAGAGAGGCCCCAAAGCATCTTGCTTCCAGCTCTTCGGGAAGCTAAGAAACATCTGGCGTTGCCCAGTGCTCTTACAGCCTACCGGGAACATCTCTTACCAAGGCCTGTGAAACGCAGTTTGTTGGTGGCCTGAACTGGCCGAATTAGAACTTCTGCTCTGGGTGTGCTCCACTGGCCTAGAGCTACCTGCCCCAAAGGGCTGCCTTGATTCCAAAGTGAGAGAGTGGCACCCAAGCATCTTGCTTCCAGCTCTTCGGGAAGCTAAGAAACATCTGGCGTTGCCCAGTGCTCTTACAGCCTACCGGGAACATCTCTTACCAAGGCCTGTGAAACGCCGTTTCCTGGCAGGCCTGATTTGGCTGAAGTAGAACTTCTGCTCTGGGTGTGCTCCATTGCCCTAGAGCTGCCAGGCCCAAGGTGCTGCCTTGTTTCCAAAGGGGCAGAGAGGCCCCAAAGCATCTTGCTTCCAGCTCTCTGGGAAGCTAAGAACCAACTCGCTCTGGCCCGTGCTCTTACAGCCTACCGGGAACATGTCTTTGAAAGGCCTGTGAAACGCAGTTTCCTGGCAGGCCTCATCTGGCTGAAGTAGAACTCCGGCTCTGGGTGTGCTCCATTGCCCTAGAGCTGCCAGGCCCCAAGTGCTGCCCTGTTTCCAAGGGGCAGAGAGGCCCAAAGCATCTTGCTTCCCAGTCTTTGCGAAGCTAAGAAACAACTGGCTCTGCCCAGTGCTCTTACACCTACCGGGAACATCTCTTACCAAGGCCTGTCAAACGCTGTTTCTTTGCCGGCCTGATCAGGCTGAAGTAGAACTCCTGCTCTGCGTGTGCTCCATTGGCCTAGAGCTTCCCGACCCAAAAGGCTGCCTTGTTCCCAAACGGGCAGAGGGGTCCCAAGCATCTTGCTTCCAGCTTTTCAGGAAGGTAAGAAACAACTGGCTCTGCCCAGTGCTCTTACAGCCTACCGGGAACATCTCTTACCAAGGCCTGTGAAACGCAGTTTCCTGGCAGGCCTGATCTGGCTGAAGTAGAACTTCTGCTCTGGGTGTGCTCCATTGCCCTAGAGCTGCCAGGCCCAAAGGGCTGCCTTGTTTCCAAAGACGGAGAGTGGACCCAAAGCATCTTGCTCCCAGCTCTTCGGGAAGCTAAGAAACAGCTGGCTCTGCCCAGTGCTCTTACAGCCTAAGAGAACATCTCTTTGAAAGGCCTGTGAAACGCAGTTTCTTGGCACGCCTGACCTGGATGAAGTAGAACTTCTGTTCTGGTTGTGCTACATAGGCCTAGAGCTACCAGGACCTAAGGGCTGCCTTGTTTCCAAAGGGTGAGAGAGGCCCCAAAGCATCTTGCCTCCAGCACTTTGGGAAGCTAAAAAACAACTGGTTCTGCCCAGTGCTCTCACAGCCTACCGTGAACATCTCTTACCAAGGGCTGTGAAACGCAGTTTCTGGGCAGGACTGATCTGCCTGAAGTAGAACTTCTGCTGTGGGTGTGCTCCATTGGCCTAGAGCTGCCAGGCCCAAACGGCTGCCTTGTGTCCAAAGGGAGAGAGATGCCCCAAAGCATCTGGCTTCCAGCTCTGTGGGAAGCTAAAGCAACTGGCTCTCCACAGTGCTCTCACAGCCTACCGGGAACATCTCTTACCAAGGCCTGTGAAACGCAGTTTCTTGGCAGGCCTGATCTGGCTGAAGTAGAACTCCTGCTCTGGGCGTGCTACTTTGGCCTAGAGCTGCCAGGCCCAAAGGGCCGCCTTGTTTCCAAAGGGGCTGAGAGTCCCCAAAGTATCTTGCTTCCAAATCTTTGGGAAGCTAAGAAACAACTGGCTCTGCACAGTGCTCTCACAGCCTACCGGCAACGTGACAGAGAAAGGCCTGTGAGACGCAGTTTCTTGGAAGGCCTGATCTGGCTGAGGTAGAACTTCTGCTCTGGGTGTACTCCATTGGCCTAGGGCTGCCAGGCCCAAAGGGCTGCCTTTATTTCCAAAGTGTGAGAGAGGCCCCAAAGCATCTTGCTTCCTGCTCTCTGGGAAGCTAAAACAACTGGCTCTGCACAGTGCTCTCAAAGCCAACCGGGAACGTCACATACAAAGGCCTGTGAAACGCAGCTTCTTGACAAGCCTTATCTGGCTGAGGTAGAACTTGTGCTCTGGGTGTGCTACTTTGGCCTAGAGCTGCCAGGCACAAAGGCTGCTTTGTTTCCAAAGGGGGAGAGAGGCCCCAAATCATGTTGCTTCCAGCTGTTTTTGAAGCTAAGAAACAACTCGCTCTGCCAGGTACACTTACAGCCTTCCGGGAACACCTCTTACGAAGGCCTGTGAAAAGCAGTTTCTTGGCAGGCCTGATCTGGCTGAGGTCGAACTTCTGCTCTGGGTGTGCTCCATTGGCCTAGAGCTGAAAGGCCCAAAGGTCAGCCTTGTTGGCAAAGGGGCAGGGAGCCCCCAAAGCATCTTGCTTCCAGCTCTTTGGGAAGCTAAGAAACAACTGGCTCTGCCCAGTGCTCTTACAGCCTAAGAGAAAATCTCTTACCAAGGCCTGTGAAATGCACTTTGTTGGTGGCCTGATCTAGCTGAAGTAGAACTTCTGCTCTGGGTGTGCTCCATTGGCCTAGAGCTGCCTGGCCCAAAGGGCCGCCTTGTTTGCAAAGGGGATGAGAGGCCCCAAAGCATCTTGCTTCCAGCTCTTCGGGAAGCTAAGAAACATCTGGCGTTGCCCAGTGCTCTTACAGCCTACCGGGAACATCTCTTACCAAGGCCTGTGAAACGCAGTTTGTTGGTGGCCTGAACTGGCCGAATTAGAACTTCTGCTCTGGGTGTGCTCCACTGGCCTAGAGCTACCTGCCCCAAAGGGCTGCCTTGATTCCAAAGTGAGAGAGTGGCACCCAAGCATCTTGCTTCCAGCTCTTCGGGAAGCTAAGAAACATCTGGCGTTGCCCAGTGCTCTTACAGCCTACCGGGAACATCTCTTACCAAGGCCTGTGAAACGCCGTTTCCTGGCAGGCCTGATTTGGCTGAAGTAGAACTTCTGCTCTGGGTGTGCTCCATTGCCCTAGAGCTGCCAGGCCCAAGGTGCTGCCTTGTTTCCAAAGGGGCAGAGAGGCCCCAAAGCATCTTGCTTCCAGCTCTCTGGGAAGCTAAGAACCAACTCGCTCTGGCCCGTGCTCTTACAGCCTACCGGGAACATGTCTTTGAAAGGCCTGTGAAACGCAGTTTCCTGGCAGGCCTCATCTGGCTGAAGTAGAACTCCGGCTCTGGGTGTGCTCCATTGCCCTAGAGCTGCCAGGCCCAAAGTGCTGCCCTGTTTCCAAGGGGCAGAGAGGCCCAAAGCATCTTGCTTCCCGGTCTTTGCGAAGCTAAGAAACAACTGGCTCTGCCCAGTGCTCTTACACCTACCGGGAACATCTCTTACCAAGGCCTGTCAAACGCTGTTTCTTTGCAGGCCTGATCAGGCTGAAGTAGAACTCCTGCTCTGCGTGTGCTCCATTGGCCTAGAGCTTCCCGACCCAAAAGGCTGCCTTGTTCCCAAACGGGCAGAGGGGTCCCAAGCATCTTGCTTCCAGCTTTTCAGGAAGGTAAGAAACAACTGGCTCTGCCCAGTGCTCTTACAGCCTACCGGGAACATCTCTTACCAAGGCCTGTGAAACGCAGTTTCCTGGCAGGCCTGATCTGGCTGAAGTAGAACTTCTGCTCTGGGTGTGCTCCATTGCCCTAGAGCTGCCAGGCCCAAAGGGCTGCGTTGTTTCCAAAGACGGAGAGTGGACCCAAAGCATCTTGCTCCCAGCTCTTCGGGAAGCTAAGAAACAGCTGGCTATGCCCAGTGCTCTTACAGCCTAAGAGAACATGTCTTTGAAAGGCCTGTGAAACGCAGTTTCTTGTCAGGCCTGACCTGGCTGAAGTAGAACTTCTGTCCTGGTTGTGCTACATAGGCCTAGAGCTACCAGGACCTAAGGGCTGCCTTGTTTCCAAAGGGTGAGAGAGGCCCCAAAGCATCTTGCCTCCAGCACTTTGGGAAGCTAAAAAACAACTGGTTCTGCCAAGTGCTCTCACAGCCTACCATGAACATCTCTTACCAAGGCCTGTGAAACGCAGTTTCTTGGCAGGCCTGATCTGGCTGAAGTAGAACTCCTGCTCTGGGCGTGCTACTTTGGCCTAGAGCTGCCAGGCCCAAAGGGCCGCCTTGTTTCCAAAGGGGCTGAGAGTCCCCAAAGTATCTTGCTTCCAAATCTTTGGGAAGCTAAGAAACAACTGGCTCTGCACAGTGCTCTCACAGCCTACCGGCAACGTGACAGAGAAAGGCCTGTGAGACGCAGTTTCTTGGAAGGCCTGATCTGGCTGAGGTAGAACTTCTGCTCTGGGTGTACTCCATTGGCCTAGGGCTGCCAGGCCCAAAGGGCTGCCTTTATTTCCAAAGTGTGAGAGAGGCCCCAAAGCATCTTGCTTCCTGCTCTCTGGGAAGCTAAAACAACTGGCTCTGCACAGTGCTCTCAAAGCCAACCGGGAACGTCACATACAAAGGCCTGTGAAACGCAGCTTCTTGACAAGCCTTATCTGGCTGAGGTAGAACTTGTGCTCTGGGTGTGCTACTTTGGCCTAGAGCTGCCAGGCACAAAGGCTGCTTTGTTTCCAAAGGGGGAGAGAGGCCCCAAATCATGTTGCTTCCAGCTGTTTTTGAAGCTAAGAAACAACTCGCTCTGCCAGGTACACTTACAGCCTTCCGGGAACACCTCTTACGAAGGCCTGTGAAAAGCAGTTTCTTGGCAGGCCTGATCTGGCTGAGGTCGAACTTCTGCTCTGGGTGTGCTCCATTGGCCTAGAGCTGAAAGGCCCAAAGGTCAGCCTTGTTGGCAAAGGGGCAGGGAGCCCCCAAAGCATCTTGCTTCCAGCTCTTTGGGAAGCTAAGAAACAACTGGCTCTGCCCAGTGCTCTTACAGCCTAAGAGAAAATCTCTTACCAAGGCCTGTGAAATGCACTTTGTTGGTGGCCTGATCTAGCTGAAGTAGAAATTCTGCTCTGGGTGTGCTCCATTGGCCTAGAGCTGCCTGGCCCAAAGGGCCGCCTTGTTTGCAAAGGGGATGAGAGGCCCCAAAGCATCTTGCTTCCAGCTCTTCGGGAAGCTAAGAAACATCTGGCGTTGCCCAGTGCTCTTACAGCCTACCGGGAACATCTCTTTCCAAGGCCTGTGAAACGCAGTTTGTTGGTGGCCTGAACTGGCCGAAGTAGAAATTCTGCTCTGGGTGTGCTCCACTGGCCTAGTGCTACCTGCCCCAAAGGGCTGCCTTGATTCCAAAGTGAGAGAGTGGCACCCAAGCATCTTGCTTCCAGCTCTTCGGGAAGCTAAGAAACATCTGGCGTTGCCCAGTGCTCTTACAGCCTACCGGGAACATCTCTTACCAAGGCCTGTGAAACGCCGTTTCCTGGCAGGCCTGATTTGGCTGAAGTAGAACTTCTGCTCTGGGTGTGCTCCATTGCCCTAGAGCTGCCAGGCCCAAGGTGCTGCCTTGTTTCCAAAGGGGCAGAGAGGCCCCAAAGCATCTTGCTTCCAGCTCTCTGGGAAGCTAAGAACCAACTCGCTCTGGCCCGTGCTCTTACAGCCTACCGGGAACATGTCTTTGAAAGGCCTGTGAAACGCAGTTTCTTGGCAGGCATGATCTGGCTGAAGTAGAACTCCGGCTCTGGGTGTGCTCCATTGCCCTAGAGCTGCCAGGCCCAAAGTGCTGCCCTGTTTCCAAGGGGCAGAGAGGCCCAAAGCATCTTGCTTCCCGGTCTTTGCGAAGCTAAGAAACAACTGGCTCTGCCCAGTGCTCTTACACCTACCGGGAACATCTCTTACCAAGGCCTGTCAAACGCTGTTTCTTTGCAGGCCTGATCAGGCTGAAGTAGAACTCCTGCTCTGCGTGTGCTCCATTGGCGTAGAGCTTCCCGACCCAAAAGGCTGCCTTGTTCCCAAACGGGCAGAGGGGTCCCAAGCATCTTGCTTCCAGCATTTCAGGAAGGTAAGAAACAACTGGCTCTGCCCAGTGCTCTTACAGCCTACCGGGAACATCTCTTACCAAGGCCTGTGAAACGCAGTTTCCTGGCAGGCCTGATCTGGCTGAAGTAGAACTTCTGCTCTGGGTGTGCTCCATTGCCCTAGAGCTGCCAGGCCCAAAGGGCTGCCTTGTTTCCAAAGACGGAGAGTGGACCCAAAGCATCTTGCTCCCAGCTCTTCGGGAAGCTAAGAAACAGCTGGCTCTGCCCAGTGCTCTTACAGCCTAAGAGAACATGTCTTTGAAAGGCCTGTGAAACGCAGTTTCTTGGCAGGCCTGACCTGGCTGAAGTAGAACTTCTGTTCTGGTTGTGCTACATAGGCCTAGAGCTACCAGGACCTAAGGGCTGCCTTGTTTCCAAAGGGGGAGAGAGGCCCCAAAGCATCTTGCCTCCAGCACTTTGGGAAGCTAAAAAACCACTGGTTCTGCCCAGTGCTCTCACAGCCTACCGTGAACATCTCTTACCAAGGGCTGTGAAACGCAGTTTCTGGGCAGGACTGATCTGCCTGAAGTAGAACTTCTGCTGTGGGTGTGCTCCATTGGCCTAGAGCTGCCAGGCCCAAACGGCTGCCTTGTGTCCAAAGGGAGAGAGAGGCCCCAAAGCATCTGGCTTCCAGCTCTGTGGGAAGCTAAAGCAACTGGCTCTCCACAGTGCTCTCACAGCCTCCCGGGAACATCTCTTACCAAGGCCTGTGAAACGCAGTTTCTTGGCAGGCCTGATCTGGCTGAAGTAGAACTCCTGCTCTGGGCGTGCTACTTTGGCCTAGAGCTGCCAGGCCCAAAGGGCCGCCTTGTTTCCAAAGGGGCTGAGAGTCCCCAAAGTATCTTGCTTCCAAATCTTTGGGAAGCTAAGACACAACTGGCTCTGCACAGTGCTCTCACAGCCTACCGGCAACGTGACAGAGAAAGGCCTGTGAGACGCAGTTTCTTGGAAGGCCTGATCTGGCTGAGGTAGAACTTCTGCTCTGGGTGTACTCCATTGGCCTAGGGCTGCCAGGCCCCAAGGGCTGCCTTTATTTCCAAAGTGTGAGAGAGGCCCCAAAGCATCTTGCTTCCTGCTCTCTGGGAAGCTAAAACAACTGGCTCTGCACAGTGCTCTCAAAGCCAACCGGGAACGTCACATACAAAGGCCTGTGAAACGCAGCTTCTTGACAGGCCTTATCTGGCTGAGGTAGAACTTGTGCACTGGGTGTGCTACTTTGGCCTAGAGCTGCCAGGCACAAAGGCTGCTTTGTTTCCAAAGGGGGAGAGAGGCCCCAAATCATGTTGCTTCCAGCTGTTTTTGAAGCTAAGAAACAACTCGCTCTGCCAGGTACTCTTACAGCCTTCCGGGAACACCTCTTACGAAGGCCTGTGAAAAGCAGTTTCTTGGCAGGCCTGATCTGGCTGAGGTAGAACTTCTGCTCTGGGTGTGCTCCATTGGCCTAGAGCTGAAAGGCCCAAAGGTCAGCCTTGTTGGCAAAGGGGCAGGGAGCCCCCAAAGCATCTTGCTTCCAGCTCTTTGGGAAGCTACGAAACAACTGGCTGTGCCCAGTGCTCTTATAGCCTACGAGAAAATCTCTTACCAAGGCCTGTGAAACGCACTTTGTTGGTGGCCTGATCTAGCTGAAGTAGAACTTCTGCTCTGGGTGTGCTCCATTGGCCTAGAGCTGCCTGGCCCAAAGGGCCGCCTTGTTTGCAAAGGGGATGAGAGGCCCCAAAGCATCTTGCTTCCAGCTCTTCGGGAAGCTAAGAAACATCTGGCGTTGCGCAGTGCTCTTACAGCCTACCGGGAACATCTCTTACCAAGGCCTGTGAAACGCCGTTTCCTGGCAGGCCTGATTTGGCTGAAGTAGAACTTCTGCTCTGGGTGTGCTCCATTGCCCTAGAGCTGCCAGGCCCAAGGTGCTGCCTTGTTTCCAAAGGGGCAGAGAGGCCCCAAAGCATCTTGCTTCCAGCTCTCTGGGAAGCTAAGAACCAACTCGCTCTGCCCCGTGCTCTTACAGCCTACAGGGAACATGTCTTTGAAAGGCCTGTGAAACGCAGTTTCTTGGCAGGCATGATCTGGCTGAAGTAGAACTCCGGCTCTGGGTGTGCTCCATTGCCCTAGAGCTGCCAGGCCCAAAGTGCTGCCCTGTTTCCAAGGGGCAGAGAGGCCCAAAGCATTTTGCTTGCCGGTCTTTGCAAAGCTAAGAAACAACTGGCTCTGCCCAGTGCTCTTACACCTACCGGGAATATCTCTTACCAAGGCCTGTCAAACGCTGTTTCTTTGCAGGCCTGATCAGGCTGAAGTAGAACTCCTGCTCTGCGTGTGCTCCAATGGCCTAGAGCTTCCCGACCCAAAAGGCTGCCTTGTTCCGAAAAGGGCAGAGGGGTCCCAAGCATCTTGCTTCCAGCTTTTCAGGAAGGTAAGAAACAACTGGCTCTGCCCAGTGCTCTTACAGCCTACCGGGAACATCTCTTACCAAGGCCTGTGAAACGCAGTTTCCTGGCAGGCCTGATCTGGCTGAAGTAGAACTTCTGCTCTGGGTGTGCTCCATTGGCCTAGAGCTGCCTGGCCCAAAGGGCCGCCTTGTTTGCAAAGGGGATGAGAGGCCCCAAAGCATCTTGCTTCCAGCTCTTCGGGAAGCTAAGAAACATCTGGCGTTGCCCAGTGCTCTTACAGCCTACCGGGAACATCTCTTACCAAGGCCTGTGAAACGCAGTTTGTTGGTGGCCTGAACTGGCCGAATTAGAACTTCTGCTCTGGGTGTGCTCCACTGGCCTAGAGCTACCTGCCCCAAAGGGCTGCCTTGATTCCAAAGTGAGAGAGTGGCACCCAAGCATCTTGCTTCCAGCTCTTCGGGAAGCTAAGAAACATCTGGCGTTGCCCAGTGCTCTTACAGCCTACCGGGAACATCTCTTACCAAGGCCTGTGAAACGCCGTTTCCTGGCAGGCCTGATTTGGCTGAAGTAGAACTTCTGCTCTGGGTGTGCTCCATTGCCCTAGAGCTGCCAGGCCCAAGGTGCTGCCTTGTTTCCAAAGGGGCAGAGAGGCCCCAAAGCATCTTGCTTCCAGCTCTCTGGGAAGCTAAGAACCAACTCGCTCTGGCCCGTGCTCTTACAGCCTACCGGGAACATGTCTTTGAAAGGCCTGTGAAACGCAGTTTCTTGGCAGGCATGATCTGGCTGAAGTAGAACTCCGGCTCTGGGTGTGCTCCATTGCCCTAGAGCTGCCAGGCCCAAAGTGCTGCCCTGTTTCCAAGGGGCAGAGAGGCCCAAAGCATCTTGCTTCCCGGTCTTTGCGAAGCTAAGAAACAACTGGCTCTGCCCAGTGCTCTTACACCTACCGGGAACATCTCTTACCAAGGCCTGTCAAACGCTGTTTCTTTGCAGGCCTGATCAGGCTGAAGTAGAACTCCTGCTCTGCGTGTGCTCCATTGGCGTAGAGCTTCCCGACCCAAAAGGCTGCCTTGTTCCCAAACGGGCAGAGGGGTCCCAAGCATCTTGCTTCCAGCATTTCAGGAAGGTAAGAAACAACTGGCTCTGCCCAGTGCTCTTACAGCCTACCGGGAACATCTCTTACCAAGGCCTGTGAAACGCAGTTTCCTGGCAGGCCTGATCTGGCTGAAGTAGAACTTCTGCTCTGGGTGTGCTCCATTGCCCTAGAGCTGCCAGGCCCAAAGGGCTGCCTTGTTTCCAAAGACGGAGAGTGGACCCAAAGCATCTTGCTCCCAGCTCTTCGGGAAGCTAAGAAACAGCTGGCTCTGCCCAGTGCTCTTACAGCCTAAGAGAACATGTCTTTGAAAGGCCTGTGAAACGCAGTTTCTTGGCAGGCCTGACCTGGCTGAAGTAGAACTTCTGTTCTGGTTGTGCTACATAGGCCTAGAGCTACCAGGACCTAAGGGCTGCCTTGTTTCCAAAGGGGGAGAGAGGCCCCAAAGCATCTTGCCTCCAGCACTTTGGGAAGCTAAAAAACCACTGGTTCTGCCCAGTGCTCTCACAGCCTACCGTGAACATCTCTTACCAAGGGCTGTGAAACGCAGTTTCTGGGCAGGACTGATCTGCCTGAAGTAGAACTTCTGCTGTGGGTGTGCTCCATTGGCCTAGAGCTGCCAGGCCCAAACGGCTGCCTTGTGTCCAAAGGGAGAGAGAGGCCCCAAAGCATCTTGCTTCCAGCTCTGTGGGAAGCTAAAGCAACTGGCTCTCCACAGTGCTCTCACAGCCTCCCGGGAACATCTCTTACCAAGGCCTGTGAAACGCAGTTTCTTGGCAGGCCTGATCTGGCTGAAGTAGAACTCCTGCTCTGGGCGTGCTACTTTGGCCTAGAGCTGCCAGGCCCAAAGGGCCGCCTTGTTTCCAAAGGGGCTGAGAGTCCCCAAAGTATCTTGCTTCCAAATCTTTGGGAAGCTAAGAAACAACTGGCTCTGCACAGTGCTCTCACAGCCTACTGGCAACGTGACAGAGAAAGGCCTGTGAGACGCAGTTTCTTGGAAGGCCTGATCTGGCTGAGGTAGAACTTCTGCTCTGGGTGTACTCCATTTTCCTAGGGCTGCCAGGCCCCAAGGGCTGCCTTTATTTCCAAAGTGTGAGAGAGGCCCCAAAGCATCTTGCTTCCTGCTCTCTGGGAATCTAAAACAACTGGCTCTGCACAGTGCTCTCAAAGCCAACCGGGAACGTCACATACAAAGGCCTGTGAAACGCAGCTTCTTGACAGGCCTTATCTGGCTGAGGTAGAACTTGTGCTCTGGGTGTGCTACTTTGGCCTAGAGCTGCCAGGCACAAAGGCTGCTTTGTTTCCAAAGGGGGAGAGAGGCCCCAAATCATGTTGCTTCCAGCTGTTTTTGAAGCTAAGAAACAACTCGCTCTGCCAGATACTCTTACAGCCTTCCGGGAACACCTCTTACGAAGGCCTGTGAAAAGCAGTTTCTTGGCAGGCCTGATCTGGCTGAGGTCGAACTTCTGCTCTGGGTGTGCTCCATTGCCCTAGATCTGAAAGGCCCAAAGGGCTGCCTTGTTTCCAAAGGGGGAGAGAGGCCCCAAAGCATCTTGCTTCCACCTCTTGGGAAGCTAAGAAACAACTGGCTGTGCCCAGTGTTCTTATAGCCTAAAAGAACATCTCTTATCAAGGCCTGTGAAACGCACTGTTTAGGCAGGCCTGATCTGGAAGAAGTAGAACTTCTGCTCTGGTTGTGCTTCATTGCCCTAGAGCTGCCAGACCCAACGTGCTGCCTTGTTTCCAAAGGGGCAGAGAGGCCCCAAAGCGTCTTGCTTCCAGCTGTTTGGGAAACAAGGAAACAACTGGCTCTGCACCGTGCTCTCACAGCCTACCGGGAACATCTCTTACCAAGGGCTGTGAAACGCAGTTTCTGGGCAGGACTGATCTGCCTGAAGTAGAACTTCTGCTGTGGGTGTGCTCCATTGGCCTAGAGCTGCCAGGCCCAAACGGCTGCCTTGTGTCCAAAGGGAGAGAGAGGCCCCAAAGCATCTTGCTTCCAGCTCTGTGGGAAGCTAAAGCAACTGGCTCTCCACAGTGCTCTCACAGCCTCCCGGGAACATCTCTTACCAAGGCCTGTGAAACGCAGTTTCTTGGCAGGCCTGATCTGGCTGAAGTAGAACTCCTGCTCTGGGCGTGCTACTTTGGCCTAGAGCTGCCAGGCCCAAAGGGCCGCCTTGTTTCCAAAGGGGCTGAGAGTCCCCAAAGTATCTTGCTTCCAAATCTTTGGGAAGCTAAGAAACAACTGGCTCTGCACAGTGCTCTCACAGCCTACCGGCAACGTGACAGAGAAAGGCCTGTGAGACGCAGTTTCTTGGAAGGCCTGATCTGGCTGAGGTAGAACTTCTGCTCTGGGTGTACTCCATTGGCCTAGGGCTGCCAGGCCCAAAGGGCTGCCTTTATTTCCAAAGTGTGAGAGAGGCCCCAAAGCATCTTGCTTCCTGCTCTCTGGGAAGCTAAAACAACTGGCTCTGCACAGTGCTCTCAAAGCCAACCGGGAACGTCACATACAAAGGCCTGTGAAACGCAGCTTCTTGACAGGCCTTATCTGGCTGAGGTAGAACTTGTGCTCTGGGTGTGCTACTTTGGCCTAGAGCTGCCAGGCACAAAGGCTGCTTTGTTTCCAAAGGGGGAGAGAGGCCCCAAATCATGTTGCTTCCAGCTGTTTTTGAAGCTAAGAAACAACTCGCTCTGCCAGGTACTCTTACAGCCTTCCGGGAACACCTCTTACGAAGGCCTGTGAAAAGCAGTTTCTTGGCAGGCCTGATCTGGCTGAGGTAGAACTTCTGCTCTGGGTGTGCTCCATTGGCCTAGAGCTGAAAGGCCCAAAGGTCAGCCTTGTTGGCAAAGGGGCAGGGAGCCCCCAAAGCATCTTGCTTCCAGCTCTTTGGGAAGCTAAGAAACAACTGGCTGTGCCCAGTGCTCTTATAGCCTACGAGAAAATCTCTTACCAAGGCCTGTGAAACGCACTTTGTTGGTGGCCTGATCTAGCTGAAGTAGAACTTCTGCTCTGGGTGTGCTCCATTGGCCTAGAGCTGCCTGGCCCAAAGGGCCGCCTTGTTTGCAAAGGGGATGAGAGGCCCCAAAGCATCTTGCTTCCAGCTCTTCGGGAAGCTAAGAAACATCTGGCGTTGCGCAGTGCTCTTACAGCCTACCGGGAACATCTCTTACCAAGGCCTGTGAAACGCCGTTTCCTGGCAGGCCTGATTTGGCTGAAGTAGAACTTCTGCTCTGGGTGTGCTCCATTGCCCTAGAGCTGCCAGGCCCAAGGTGCTGCCTTGTTTCCAAAGGGGCAGAGAGGCCCCAAAGCATCTTGCTTCCAGCTCTCTGGGAAGCTAAGAACCAACTCGCTCTGCCCCGTGCTCTTACAGCCTACAGGGAACATGTCTTTGAAAGGCCTGTGAAACGCAGTTTCTTGGCAGGCATGATCTGGCTGAAGTAGAACTCCGGCTCTGGGTGTGCTCCATTGCCCTAGAGCTGCCAGGCCCAAAGTGCTGCCCTGTTTCCAAGGGGCAGAGAGGCCCAAAGCATTTTGCTTGCCGGTCTTTGCAAAGCTAAGAAACAACTGGCTCTGCCCAGTGCTCTTACACCTACCGGGAATATCTCTTACCAAGGCCTGTCAAACGCTGTTTCTTTGCAGGCCTGATCAGGCTGAAGTAGAACTCCTGCTCTGCGTGTGCTCCAATGGCCTAGAGCTTCCCGACCCAAAAGGCTGCCTTGTTCCCAAAAGGGCAGAGGGGTCCCAAGCATCTTGCTTCCAGCTTTTCAGGAAGGTAAGAAACAACTGGCTCTGCCCAGTGCTCTTACAGCCTACCGGGAACATCTCTTACCAAGGCCTGTGAAACGCAGTTTCCTGGCAGGCCTGATCTGGCTGAAGTAGAACTTCTGCTCTGGGTGTGCTCCATTGGCCTAGAGCTGCCTGGCCCAAAGGGCCGCCTTGTTTGCAAAGGGGATGAGAGGCCCCAAAGCATCTTGCTTCCAGCTCTTCGGGAAGCTAAGAAACATCTGGCGTTGCCCAGTGCTCTTACAGCCTACCGGGAACATCTCTTTCCAAGGCCTGTGAAACGCAGTTTGTTGGTGGCCTGAACTGGCCGAAGTAGAAATTCTGCTCTGGGTGTGCTCCACTGGCCTAGAGCTACCTGCCCCAAAGGGCTGCCTTGATTCCAAAGTGAGAGAGTGGCACCCAAGCATCTTGCTTCCAGCTCTTCGGGAAGCTAAGAAACATCTGGCGTTGCCCAGTGCTCTTACAGCCTACCGGGAACATCTCTTACCAAGGCCTGTGAAACGCCGTTTCCTGGCAGGCCTGATTTGGCTGAAGTAGAACTTCTGCTCTGGGTGTGCTCCATTGCCCTAGAGCTGCCAGGCCCAAGGTGCTGCCTTGTTTCCAAAGGGGCAGAGAGGCCCCAAAGCATCTTGCTTCCAGCTCTCTGGGAAGCTAAGAACCAACTCGCTCTGCCCCGTGCTCTTACAGCCTACCGGGAACATGTCTTTGAAAGGCCTGTGAAACGCAGTTTCTTGGCAGGCATGATCTGGCTGAAGTAGAACTCCGGCTCTGGGTGTGCTCCATTGCCCTAGAGCTGCCAGGCCCAAAGTGCTGCCCTGTTTCCAAGGGGCAGAGAGGCCCAAAGCATCTTGCTTCCCGGTCTTTGCGAAGCTAAGAAACAACTGGCTCTGCCCAGTGCTCTTACACCTACCGGGAACATCTCTTACCAAGGCCTGTCAAACGCTGTTTCTTTGCAGGCCTGATCAGGCTGAAGTAGAACTCCTGCTCTGCGTGTGCTCCATTGGCGTAGAGCTTCCCGACCCAAAAGGCTGCCTTGTTCCCAAACGGGCAGAGGGGTCCCAAGCATCTTGCTTCCAGCATTTCAGGAAGGTAAGAAACAACTGGCTCTGCCCAGTGCTCTTACAGCCTACCGGGAACATCTCTTACCAAGGCCTGTGAAACGCAGTTTCCTGGCAGGCCTGATCTGGCTGAAGTAGAACTTCTGCTCTGGGTGTGCTCCATTGCCCTAGAGCTGCCAGGCCCAAAGGGCTGCCTTGTTTCCAAAGACGGAGAGTGGACCCAAAGCATCTTGCTCCCAGCTCTTCGGGAAGCTAAGAAACAGCTGGCTCTGCCCAGTGCTCTTACAGCCTAAGAGAACATGTCTTTGAAAGGCCTGTGAAACGCAGTTTCTTGGCAGGCCTGACCTGGCTGAAGTAGAACTTCTGTTCTGGTTGTGCTACATAGGCCTAGAGCTACCAGGACCTAAGGGCTGCCTTGTTTCCAAAGGGGGAGAGAGGCCCCAAAGCATCTTGCCTCCAGCACTTTGGGAAGCTAAAAAACAACTGGTTCTGCCCAGTGCTCTCACAGCCTACCGTGAACATCTCTTACCAAGGGCTGTGAAACGCAGTTTCTGGGCAGGACTGATCTGCCTGAAGTAGAACTTCTGCTGTGGGTGTGCTCCATTGGCCTAGAGCTGCCAGGCCCAAACGGCTGCCTTGTGTCCAAAGGGAGAGAGAGGCCCCAAAGCATCTTGCTTCCAGCTCTGTGGGAAGCTAAAGCAACTGGCTCTCCACAGTGCTCTCACAGCCTCCCGGGAACATCTCTTACCAAGGCCTGTGAAACGCAGTTTCTTGGCAGGCCTGATCTGGCTGAAGTAGAACTCCTGCTCTGGGCGTGCTACTTTGGCCTAGAGCTGCCAGGCCCAAAGGGCCGCCTTGTTTCCAAAGGGGCTGAGAGTCCCCAAAGTATCTTGCTTCCAAATCTTTGGGAAGCTAAGAAACAACTGGCTCTGCACAGTGCTCTCACAGCCTACCGGCAACGTGACAGAGAAAGGCCTGTGAGACGCAGTTTCTTGGAAGGCCTGATCTGGCTGAGGTAGAACTTCTGCTCTGGGTGTACTCCATTGGCCTAGGGCTGCCAGGCCCAAAGGGCTGCCTTTATTTCCAAAGTGTGAGAGAGGCCCCAAAGCATCTTGCTTCCTGCTCTCTGGGAAGCTAAAACAACTGGCTCTGCACAGTGCTCTCAAAGCCAACCGGGAACGTCACATACAAAGGCCTGTGAAACGCAGCTTCTTGACAGGCCTTATCTGGCTGAGGTAGAACTTGTGCTCTGGGTGTGCTACTTTGGCCTAGAGCTGCCAGGCACAAAGGCTGCTTTGTTTCCAAAGGGGGAGAGAGGCCCCAAATCATGTTGCTTCCAGCTGTTTTTGAAGCTAAGAAACAACTCGCTCTGCCAGGTACTCTTACAGCCTTCCGGGAACACCTCTTACGAAGGCCTGTGAAAAGCAGTTTCTTGGCAGGCCTGATCTGGCTGAGGTAGAACTTCTGCTCTGGGTGTGCTCCATTGGCCTAGAGCAGAAAGGCCCAAAGGTCAGCCTTGTTGGCAAAGGGGCAGTGAGCCCCCAAAGCATCTTGCTTCCAGCTCTTTGGGAAGCTAAGAAACAACTGGCTCTGCCCAGTGCTCTTACAGCCTACGAGAAAATCTCTTACCAAGGCCTGTGAAACGCAGTTTGTTTTTGGCCTGATCTAGCTGAAGTAGAACTTCTGCTCTGGGTGTGCTCCATTGGCCTAGAGCTGCCTGGCCCAAAGGGCCGCCTTGTTTGCAAAGGGGATGAGAGGCCCCAAAGCATCTTGCTTCCAGCTCTTCGGGAAGCTAAGAAACATCTGGCGTTGCGCAGTGCTCTTACAGCCTACCGGGAACATCTCTTTCCAAGGCCTGTGAAACGCAGTTTGTTGGTGGCCTGAACTGGCCGAAGTAGAACTTCTGCTCTGGGTGTGCTCCACTGGCCTAGAGCTACCTGCCCCAAAGGGCTGCCTTGATTCCAAAGTGAGAGAGTGGCACCAAGGCATCTTGCTTCCAGCTCTTCGGGAAGCTAAGAAACATCTGGCGTTGCCCAGTGCTCTTACAGCCTACCGGGAACATCTCTTACCAAGGCCTGTGAAACGCCGTTTCCTGGCAGGCCTGATTTGGCTGAAGTAGAACTTCTGCTCTGGGTGTGCTCCATTGCCCTAGAGCTGCCAGGCCCAAGGTGCTGCCTTGTTTCCAAAGGGGCAGAGAGGCCCCAAAGCATCTTGCTTCCAGCTCTCTGGGAAGCTAAGAACCAACTCGCTCTGGCCCGTGCTCTTACAGCCTACAGGGAACATGTCTTTGAAAGGCCTGTGAAACGCAGTTTCTTGGCAGGCATGATCTGGCTGAAGTAGAACTCCGGCTCTGGGTGTGCTCCATTGCCCTAGAGCTGCCAGGCCCAAAGTGCTGCCCTGTTTCCAAGGGGCAGAGAGGCCCAAATTATCTTGCTTCCCGGTCTTTGCAAAGCTAAGAAACAACTGGCTCTGCCCAGTGCTCTTACACCTACCGGGAACATCTCTTACCAAGGCCTGTCAAACGCTGTTTCTTTGCAGGCCTGATCAGGCTGAAGTAGAACTCCTGCTCTGCGTGTGCTGCAATGGCCTAGAGCTTCCCCACCCAAAAGGCTGCCTTGTTCCCAAACGGGCAGAGGGGTCCCAAGCATCTTGCTTCCAGCTTTTCAGGAAGGTAAGAAACAACTGGCTCTGCCCAGTGCTCTTACAGCCTACCGGGAACATCTCTTACCAAGGCCTGTGAAACGCAGTTTCCTGGCAGGCCTGATCTGGCTGAAGTAGAACTTCTGCTCTGGGTGTGCTCCATTGCCCTAGAGCTGCCAGGCCCAAAGGGCTGCCTTGTTTCCAAAGACGGAGAGTGGACCCAAAGCATCTTGCTCCCAGCTCTTCGGGAAGCTAAGAAACAGCTGGCTCTGCCCAGTGCTCTTACAGCCTAAGAGAACATGTCTTTGAAAGGCCTGTGAAACGCAGTTTCTTGGCAGGCCTGACCTGGCTGAAGTAGAACTTCTGTTCTGGTTGTGCTACATAGGCCTAGAGCTACCAGGACCTAAGGGCTGCCTTGTTTCCAAAGGGGGAGAGAGGCCCCAAAGCATCTTGCCTCCAGCACTTTGGGAAGCTAAAAAACAACTGGTTCTGCCCAGTGCTCTCACAGCCTACCGTGAACATCTCTTACCAAGGGCTGTGAAACGCAGTTTCTGGGCAGGACTGATCTGCCTGAAGTAGAACTTCTGCTGTGGGTGTGCTCCATTGGCCTAGAGCTGCCGGCCCAAACGGCTGCCTTGTGTCCAAAGGGAGAGAGAGGACCCAAAGCATCTTGCTTCCAGCTCTGTGGGAAGCTAAAGCAACTGGCTCTCCACAGTGCTCTCACAGCCTCCCGGGAACATCTCTTACCAAGGCCTGTGAAACGCAGTTTCTTGGCAGGCCTGATCTGGCTGAAGTAGAACTCCTGCTCTGGGCGTGCTACTTTGGCCTAGAGCTGCCAGGCCCAAAGGGCCGCCTTGTTTCCAAAGGGGCTGAGAGTCCCCAAAGTATCTTGCTTCCAAATCTTTGGGAAGCTAAGACACAACTGGCTCTGCACAGTGCTCTCACAGCCTACCGGCAACGTGACAGAGAAAGGCCTGTGAGACGCAGTTTCTTGGAAGGCCTGATCTGGCTGAGGTAGAACTTCTGCTCTGGGTGTACTCCATTGGCCTAGGGCTGCCAGGCCCAAAGGGCTGCCTTTATTTCCAAAGTGTGAGAGAGGCCCCAAAGCATCTTGCTTCCTGCTCTCTGGGAAGCTAAAACAACTGGCTCTGCACAGTGCTCTCAAAGCCAACCGGGAACGTCACATACAAAGGCCTGTGAAACGCAGCTTCTTGACAGGCCTTATCTGGCTGAGGTAGAACTTGTGCTCTGGGTGTGCTACTTTGGCCTAGAGCTGCCAGGCACAAAGGCTGCTTTGTTTCCAAAGGGGGAGAGAGGCCCCAAATCATGTTGCTTCCAGCTGTTTTTGAAGCTAAGAAACAACTCGCTCTGCCAGATACTCTTACAGCCTTCCGGGAACACCTCTTACGAAGGCCTGTGAAAAGCAGTTTCTTGGCAGGCCTGATCTGGCTGAGGTCGAACTTCTGCTCTGGGTGTGCTCCATTGCCCTAGATCTGAAAGGCCCAAAGGGCTGCCTTGTTTCCAAAGGGGGAGAGAGGCCCCAAAGCATCTTGCTTCCACCTCTTGGGAAGCTAAGAAACAACTGGCTGTGCCCAGTGTTCTTATAGCCTAAAAGAACATCTCTTATCAAGGCCTGTGAAACGCACTGTTTAGGCAGGCCTGATCTGGAAGAAGTAGAACTTCTGCTCTGGTTGTGCTTCATTGCCCTAGAGCTGCCAGACCCAACGTGCTGCCTTGTTTCCAAAGGGGCACAGAGGCCCCAAAGCGTCTTGCTTCCAGCTGTTTGGGAAACAAGGAAACAACTGGCTCTGCACCGTGCTCTCACAGCCTACCGGGAACATCTGTTACCAAGGGCTGTGAAACGCAGTTTCTGGGCAGGACTGATCTGCCTGAAGTAGAACTTCTGCTGTGGGTGTGCTCCATTGGCCTAGAGCTGCCAGGCCCAAACGGCTGCCTTGTGTCCAAAGGGAGAGAGAGGCCCCAAAGCATCTTGCTTCCAGCTCTGTGGGAAGCTAAAGCAACTGGCTCTCCACAGTGCTCTCACAGCCTCCCGGGAACATCTCTTACCAAGGCCTGTGAAACGCAGTTTCTTGGCAGGCCTGATCTGGCTGAAGTAGAACTCCTGCTCTGGGCGTGCTACTTTGGCCTAGAGCTGCCAGGCCCAAAGGGCCGCCTTGTTTCCAAAGGGGCTGAGAGTCCCCAAAGTATCTTGCTTCCAAATCTTTGGGAAGCTAAGAAACAACTGGCTCTGCACAGTGCTCTCACAGCCTACCGGCAACGTGACAGAGAAAGGCCTGTGAGACGCAGTTTCTTGGAAGGCCTGATCTGGCTGAGGTAGAACTTCTGCTCTGGGTGTACTCCATTGGCCTAGGGCTGCCAGGCCCAAAGGGCTGCCTTTATTTCCAAAGTGTGAGAGAGGCCCCAAAGCATCTTGCTTCCTGCTCTCTGGGAAGCTAAAACAACTGGCTCTGCACAGTGCTCTCAAAGCCAACCGGGAACGTCACATACAAAGGCCTGTGAAACGCAGCTTCTTGACAGGCCTTATCTGGCTGAGGTAGAACTTGTGCTCTGGGTGTGCTACTTTGGCCTAGAGCTGCCAGGCACAAAGGCTGCTTTGTTTCCAAAGGGGGAGAGAGGCCCCAAATCATGTTGCTTCCAGCTGTTTTTGAAGCTAAGAAACAACTCGCTCTGCCAGGTACTCTTACAGCCTTCCGGGAACACCTCTTACGAAGGCCTGTGAAAAGCAGTTTCTTGGCAGGCCTGATCTGGCTGAGGTAGAACTTCTGCTCTGGGTGTGCTCCATTGGCCTAGAGCTGAAAGGCCCAAAGGTCAGCCTTGTTGGCAAAGGGGCAGGGAGCCCCCAAAGCATCTTGCTTCCAGCTCTTTGGGAAGCTAAGAAACAACTGGCTGTGCCCAGTGCTCTTATAGCCTACGAGAAAATCTCTTACCAAGGCCTGTGAAACGCACTTTGTTGGTGGCCTGATCTAGCTGAAGTAGAACTTCTGCTCTGGGTGTGCTCCATTGGCCTAGAGCTGCCTGGCCCAAAGGGCCGCCTTGTTTGCAAAGGGGATGAGAGGCCCCAAAGCATCTTGCTTCCAGCTCTTCGGGAAGCTAAGAAACATCTGGCGTTGCGCAGTGCTCTTACAGCCTACCGGGAACATCTCTTACCAAGGCCTGTGAAACGCCGTTTCCTGGCAGGCCTGATTTGGCTGAAGTAGAACTTCTGCTCTGGGTGTGCTCCATTGCCCTAGAGCTGCCAGGCCCAAGGTGCTGCCTTGTTTCCAAAGGGGCAGAGAGGCCCCAAAGCATCTTGCTTCCAGCTCTCTGGGAAGCTAAGAACCAACTCGCTCTGCCCCGTGCTCTTACAGCCTACAGGGAACATGTCTTTGAAAGGCCTGTGAAACGCAGTTTCTTGGCAGGCATGATCTGGCTGAAGTAGAACTCCGGCTCTGGGTGTGCTCCATTGCCCTAGAGCTGCCAGGCCCAAAGTGCTGCCCTGTTTCCAAGGGGCAGAGAGGCCCAAAGCATTTTGCTTCCCGGTCTTTGCAAAGCTAAGAAACAACTGGCTCTGCCCAGTGCTCTTACACCTACCGGGAATATCTCTTACCAAGGCCTGTCAAACGCTGTTTCTTTGCAGGCCTGATCAGGCTGAAGTAGAACTCCTGCTCTGCGTGTGCTCCAATGGCCTAGAGCTTCCCGACCCAAAAGGCTGCCTTGTTCCCAAAAGGGCAGAGGGGTCCCAAGCATCTTGCTTCCAGCTTTTCAGGAAGGTAAGAAACAACTGGCTCTGCCCAGTGCTCTTACAGCCTACCGGGAACATCTCTTACCAAGGCCTGTGAAACGCAGTTTCCTGGCAGGCCTGATCTGGCTGAAGTAGAACTTCTGCTCTGGGTGTGCTCCATTGGCCTAGAGCTGCCTGGCCCAAAGGGCCGCCTTGTTTGCAAAGGGGATGAGAGGCCCCAAAGCATCTTGCTTCCAGCTCTTCGGGAAGCTAAGAAACATCTGGCGTTGCCCAGTGCTCTTACAGCCTACCGGGAACATCTCTTACCAAGGCCTGTGAAACGCAGTTTGTTGGTGGCCTGAACTGGCCGAATTAGAACTTCTGCTCTGGGTGTGCTCCACTGGCCTAGAGCTACCTGCCCCAAAGGGCTGCCTTGATTCCAAAGTGAGAGAGTGGCACCCAAGAATCTTGCTTCCAGCTCTTCGGGAAGCTAAGAAACATCTGGCGTTGCCCAGTGCTCTTACAGCCTACCGGGAACATCTCTTACCAAGGCCTGTGAAACGCCGTTTCCTGGCAGGCCTGATTTGGCTGAAGTAGAACTTCTGCTCTGGGTGTGCTCCATTGCCCTACAGCTGCCAGGCCCAAGGTGCTGCCTTGTTTCCAAAGGGGCAGAGAGGCCCCAAAGCATCTTGCTTCCAGCTCTCTGGGAAGCTAAGAACCAACTCGCTCTGGCCCGTGCTCTTACAGTCTACCGGGAACATGTCTTGGAAAGGCCTGTGAAACGCAGTTTCCTGGCAGGCCTCATCTGGCTGAAGTAGAACTCCGGCTCTGGGTGTGCTCCATTGCCCTAGAGCTGTGAGGCCCAAAGTGCTGCCCTGTTTCCAAGGGGCAGAGAGGCCCAAAGCATCTTGCTTCCAGCTCTCTGGGAAGCTAAGAACCAACTCGCTCTGGCCCGTGCTCTTACAGCCTACCGGGAACATGTCTTTGAAAGGCCTGTGAAACGCAGTTTCTTGGCAGGCATGATCTGGCTGAAGTAGAACTTCTGCTCTGGGTGTGCTCCATTGCCCTAGAGCTGCCAGGCCCAAAGTGCTGCCCTGTTTCCAAGGGGCAGAGAGGCCCAAAGCATCTTGCTTCCCGGTCTTTGCGAAGCTAAGAAACAACTGGCTCTGCCCAGTGCTCTTACAGCCTACCGGGAACATCTCTTACCAAGGCCTGTCAAACGCTGTTTCTTTGCAGGCCTGATCAGGCTGAAGTAGAACTCCTGCTCTGCGTGTGCTCCATTGGCCTAGAGCTTCCCGACCCAAAAGGCTGCCTTGTTCCCAAACGGGCAGAGGGGTCCCAAGCATCTTGCTTCCAGCTTTTCAGGAAGGTAAGAAACAACTGGCTCTGCCCAGTGCTCTTACAGCCTACCGGGAACATCTCTTACCAAGGCCTGTGAAACGCAGTTTCCAGGCAGGCCTGATCTGGCAGAAGTAGAACTTCTGCTCTGGGTGTGCTCCATTGCCCTAGAGCTGCCAGGCCCAAAGGGCTGCCTTGTTTCCAAAGACGGAGAGTGGACCCAAAGCATCTTGCTCCCAGCTCTTCGGGAAGCTAAGAAACAGCTGGCTATGCCCAGTGCTCTTACAGCCTAAGAGAACATGTCTTTGAAAGGCCTGTGAAACGCAGTTTCTTGGCAGGCCTGACCTGGCTGAAGTAGAACTTCTGTTCTGGTTGTGCTACATAGGCCTAGAGCTACCAGGACCAAAGGGCTGCCTTGTTTCCAAAGGGTGAGAGAGGCCCCAAAGCATCTTGCCTCCAGCACTTTGGGAAGCTAAAAAACAACTGGTTCTGCCAAGTGCTCTCACAGCCTACCGTGAACATCTCTTACCAAGGCCTGTGAAACGCAGTTTCTTGGCAGGCCAGATCTGGCTGAAGTAGAACTCCTGCTCTGGGTGTGCTACTTTGGCCTAGAGCTGCCAGGCCCAAAGGGCCACCTTGTTTCCAAAGGGGCTGAGAGTCCCCAAAGTATCTTGCTTCCAAATCTTTGGGAAGCTAAGAAACAACTGGCTCTGCACAGTGCTCTCACAGCCTACTGGCAACGTGACAGAGAAAGGCCTGTGAGACGCAGTTTCTTGGAAGGCCTGATCTGGCTGAGGTAGAACTTCTGCTCTGGGTGTACTCCATTTTCCTAGGGCTGCCAGGCCCAAAGGGCTGCCTTTATTTCCAAAGTGTGAGAGAGGCCCCAAAGCATCTTGCTTCCTGCTCTCTGGGAAGCTAAAACAACTGGCTCTGCACAGTGCTCTCAAAGCCAACCGGGAACGTCACATACAAAGGCCTGTGAAACGCAGCTTCTTGACAGGCCTTATCTGGCTGAGGTAGAACTTGTGCTCTGGGTGTGCTACTTTGGCCTAGAACTGCCAGGCACAAAGGCTGCTTTGTTTCCAAAGGGGGAGAGAGGCCCCAAATCATGTTGCTTCCAGCTGTTTTTGAAGCTAAGAAACAACTCGCTCTGCCAGATACTCTTACAGCCTTCCGGGAACACCTCTTACGAAGGCCTGTGAAAAGCAGTTTCTTGGCAGGCCTGATCTGGCTGAGGTCGAACTTCTGCTCTGGGTGTGCTCCATTGCCCTAGAGCTGAAAGGCCCAAAGGGCTGCCTTGTTTCCAAAGGGGGAGAGAGGCCCCAAAGCATCTTGCTTCCACCTCTTGGGAAGCTAAGAAACAACTGGCTGTGCCCAGTGTTCTTATAGCCTAAAAGAACATCTCTTATCAAGGCCTGTGAAACGCACTGTTTAGGCAGGCCTGATCTGGAAGAAGTAGAACTTCTGCTCTGGTTGTGCTTCATTGCCCTAGAGCTGCCAGACCCAACGTGCTGCCTTGTTTCCAAAGGGGCAGAGAGGCCCCAAAGCGTCTTGCTTCCAGCTGTTTGGGAAACAAGGAAACAACTGGCTCTGCACCGTGCTCTCACAGCCTACCGGGAACATCTCTTACCAAGGGCTGTGAAACGCAGTTTCTGGGCAGGACTGATCTGCCTGAAGTAGAACTTCTGCTGTGGGTGTGCTCCATTGGCCTAGAGCTGCCAGGCCCAAACGGCTGCCTTGTGTCCAAAGGGAGAGAGAGGCCCCAAAGCATCTTGCTTCCAGCTCTGTGGGAAGCTAAAGCAACTGGCTCTCCACAGTGCTCTCACAGCCTCCCGGGAACATCTCTTACCAAGGCCTGTGAAACGCAGTTTCTTGGCAGGCCTGATCTGGCTGAAGTAGAACTCCTGCTCTGGGCGTGCTACTTTGGCCTAGAGCTGCCAGGCCCAAAGGGCCGCCTTGTTTCCAAAGGGGCTGAGAGTCCCCAAAGTATCTTGCTTCCAAATCTTTGGGAAGCTAAGAAACAACTGGCTCTGCACAGTGCTCTCACAGCCTACCGGCAACGTGACAGAGAAAGGCCTGTGAGACGCAGTTTCTTGGAAGGCCTGATCTGGCTGAGGTAGAACTTCTGCTCTGGGTGTACTCCATTGGCCTAGGGCTGCCAGGCCCAAAGGGCTGCCTTTATTTCCAAAGTGTGAGAGAGGCCCCAAAGCATCTTGCTTCCTGCTCTCTGGGAAGCTAAAACAACTGGCTCTGCACAGTGCTCTCAAAGCCAACCGGGAACGTCACATACAAAGGCCTGTGAAACGCAGCTTCTTGACAGGCCTTATCTGGCTGAGGTAGAACTTGTGCTCTGGGTGTGCTACTTTGGCCTAGAGCTGCCAGGCACAAAGGCTGCTTTGTTTCCAAAGGGGGAGAGAGGCCCCAAATCATGTTGCTTCCAGCTGTTTTTGAAGCTAAGAAACAACTCGCTCTGCCAGGTACTCTTACAGCCTTCCGGGAACACCTCTTACGAAGGCCTGTGAAAAGCAGTTTCTTGGCAGGCCTGATCTGGCTGAGGTAGAACTTCTGCTCTGGGTGTGCTCCATTGGCCTAGAGCTGAAAGGCCCAAAGGTCAGCCTTGTTGGCAAAGGGGCAGGGAGCCCCCAAAGCATCTTGCTTCCAGCTCTTTGGGAAGCTAAGAAACAACTGGCTGTGCCCAGTGCTCTTATAGCCTACGAGAAAATCTCTTACCAAGGCCTGTGAAACGCACTTTGTTGGTGGCCTGATCTAGCTGAAGTAGAACTTCTGCTCTGGGTGTGCTCCATTGGCCTAGAGCTGCCTGGCCCAAAGGGCCGCCTTGTTTGCAAAGGGGATGAGAGGCCCCAAAGCATCTTGCTTCCAGCTCTTCGGGAAGCTAAGAAACATCTGGCGTTGCGCAGTGCTCTTACAGCCTACCGGGAACATCTCTTACCAAGGCCTGTGAAACGCCGTTTCCTGGCAGGCCTGATTTGGCTGAAGTAGAACTTCTGCTCTGGGTGTGCTCCATTGCCCTAGAGCTGCCAGGCCCAAGGTGCTGCCTTGTTTCCAAAGGGGCAGAGAGGCCCCAAAGCATCTTGCTTCCAGCTCTCTGGGAAGCTAAGAACCAACTCGCTCTGCCCCGTGCTCTTACAGCCTACAGGGAACATGTCTTTGAAAGGCCTGTGAAACGCAGTTTCTTGGCAGGCATGATCTGGCTGAAGTAGAACTCCGGCTCTGGGTGTGCTCCATTGCCCTAGAGCTGCCAGGCCCAAAGTGCTGCCCTGTTTCCAAGGGGCAGAGAGGCCCAAAGCATTTTGCTTCCCGGTCTTTGCAAAGCTAAGAAACAACTGGCTCTGCCCAGTGCTCTTACACCTACCGGGAATATCTCTTACCAAGGCCTGTCAAACGCTGTTTCTTTGCAGGCCTGATCAGGCTGAAGTAGAACTCCTGCTCTGCGTGTGCTCCAATGGCCTAGAGCTTCCCGACCCAAAAGGCTGCCTTGTTCCCAAAAGGGCAGAGGGGTCCCAAGCATCTTGCTTCCAGCTTTTCAGGAAGGTAAGAAACAACTGGCTCTGCCCAGTGCTCTTACAGCCTACCGGGAACATCTCTTACCAAGGCCTGTGAAACGCAGTTTCCTGGCAGGCCTGATCTGGCTGAAGTAGAACTTCTGCTCTGGGTGTGCTCCATTGGCCTAGAGCTGCCTGGCCCAAAGGGCCGCCTTGTTTGCAAAGGGGATGAGAGGCCCCAAAGCATCTTGCTTCCAGCTCTTCGGGAAGCTAAGAAACATCTGGCGTTGCCCAGTGCTCTTACAGCCTACCGGGAACATCTCTTACCAAGGCCTGTGAAACGCAGTTTGTTGGTGGCCTGAACTGGCCGAATTAGAACTTCTGCTCTGGGTGTGCTCCACTGGCCTAGAGCTACCTGCCCCAAAGGGCTGCCTTGATTCCAAAGTGAGAGAGTGGCACCCAAGCATCTTGCTTCCAGCTCTTCGGGAAGCTAAGAAACATCTGGCGTTGCCCAGTGCTCTTACAGCCTACCGGGAACATCTCTTACCAAGGCCTGTGAAACGCCGTTTCCTGGCACGCCTGATTTGGCTGAAGTAGAACTTCTGCTCTGGGTGTGCTCCATTGCCCTAGAGCTGCCAGGCCCAAGGTGCTGCCTTGTTTCCAAAGGGGCAGAGAGGCCCCAAAGCATCTTGCTTCCAGCTCTCTGGGAAGCTAAGAACCAACTCGCTCTGGCCCGTGCTCTTACAGTCTACCGGGAACATGTCTTGGAAAGGCCTGTGAAACGCAGTTTCCTGGCAGGCATCATCTGGCTGAAGTAGAACTCCGGCTCTGGGTGTGCTCCATTGCCCTAGAGCTGCGAGGCCCAAAGTGCTGCCCTGTTTCCAAGGGGCAGAGAGGCCCAAAGCATCTTGCTTCCAGCTCTCTGGGAAGCTAAGAACCAACTCGCTCTGGCCCGTGCTCTTACAGCCTACCGGGAACATGTCTTTGAAAGGCCTGTGAAACGCAGTTTCTTGGCAGGCATGATCTGGCTGAAGTAGAACTCCGGCTCTGGGTGTGCTCCATTGCCCTAGAGCTGCCAGGCCCAAAGTGCTGCCCTGTTTCCAAGGGGCAGAGAGGCCCAAAGCATCTTGCTTCCCGGTCTTTGCGAAGCTAAGAAACAACTGGCTCTGCCCAGTGCTCTTACACCTACCGGGAACATCTCTTACCAAGGCCTGTCAAACGCTGTTTCTTTGCAGGCCTGATCAGGCTGAAGTAGAACTCCTGCTCTGCGTGTGCTCCATTGGCCTAGAGCTTCCCGACCCAAAAGGCTGCCTTGTTCCCAAACGGGCAGAGGGGTCCCAAGCATCTTGCTTCCAGCTTTTCAGGAAGGCAAGAAACAACTGGCTCTGCCCAGTGCTCTTACAGCCTACCGGGAACATCTCTTACCAAGGCCTGTGAAACGCAGTTTCCTGGCAGGCCTGATCTGGCTGAAGTAGAACTTCTGCTCTGGGTGTGCTCCATTGCCCTAGAGCTGCCAGGCCCAAAGGGCTGCCTTGTTTCCAAAGACGGAGAGTGGACCCAAAGCATCTTGCTCCCAGCTCTTCGGGAAGCTAAGAAACAGCTGGCTATGCCCAGTGCTCTTACAGCCTAAGAGAACATGTCTTTGAAAGGCCTGTGAAACGCAGTTTCTTGGCAGGCCTGACCTGGCTGAAGTAGAACTTCTGTTCTGGTTGTGCTACATAGGCCTAGAGCTACCAGGACCAAAGGGCTGCCTTGTTTCCAAAGGGTGAGAGAGGCCCCAAAGCATCTTGCCTCCAGCACTTTGGGAAGCTAAAAAACAACTGGTTCTGCCAAGTGCTCTCACAGCCTACCGTGAACATCTCTTACCAAGGCCTGTGAAACGCAGTTTCTTGGCAGGCCAGATCTGGCTGAAGTAGAACTCCTGCTCTGGGCGTGCTACTTTGGCCTAGAGCTGCCAGGCCCAAAGGGCCACCTTGTTTCCAAAGGGGCTGAGAGTCCCCAAAGTATCTTGCTTCCAAATCTTTGGGAAGCTAAGAAACAACTGGCTCTGCACAGTGCTCTCACAGCCTACTGGCAACGTGACAGAGAAAGGCCTGTGAGACGCAGTTTCTTGGAAGGCCTGATCTGGCTGAGGTAGAACTTCTGCTCTGGGTGTACTCCATTTTCCTAGGGCTGCCAGGCCCAAAGGGCTGCCTTTATTTCCAAAGTGTGAGAGAGGCCCCAAAGCATCTTGCTTCCTGCTCTCTGGGAAGCTAAAACAACTGGCTCTGCACAGTGCTCTCAAAGCCAACCGGGAACGTCACATACAAAGGCCTGTGAAACGCAGCTTCTTGACAGGCCTTATCTGGCTGAGGTAGAACTTGTGCTCTGGGTGTGCTACTTTGGCCTAGAGCTGCCAGGCACAAAGGCTGCTTTGTTTCCAAAGGGGGAGAGAGGCCCCAAATCATGTTGCTTCCAGCTGTTTTTGAAGCTAAGAAACAACTCGCTCTGCCAGATACTCTTACAGCCTTCCGGGAACACCTCTTACGAAGGCCTGTGAAAAGCAGTTTCTTGGCAGGCCTGATCTGGCTGAGGTCGAACTTCTGCTCTGGGTGTGCTCCATTGCCCTAGAGCTGAAAGGCCCAAAGGGCTGCCTTGTTTCCAAAGGGGGAGAGAGGCCCCAAAGCATCTTGCTTCCACCTCTTGGGAAGCTAAGAAACAACTGGCTGTGCCCAGTGTTCTTATAGCCTAAAAGAACATCTCTTATCAAGGCCTGTGAAACGCACTGTTTAGGCAGGCCTGATCTGGAAGAAGTAGAACTTCTGCTCTGGTTGTGCTTCATTGCCCTAGAGCTGCCAGACCCAACGTGCTGCCTTGTTTCCAAAGGGGCAGAGAGGCCCCAAAGCGTCTTGCTTCCAGCTGTTTGGGAAACAAGGAAACAACTGGCTCTGCACCGTGCTCTCACAGCCTACCGGGAACATCTCTTACCAAGGGCTGTGAAACGCAGTTTCTGGGCAGGACTGATCTGCCTGAAGTAGAACTTCTGCTGTGGGTGTGCTCCATTGGCCTAGAGCTGCCAGGCCCAAACGGCTGCCTTGTGTCCAAAGGGAGAGAGAGGCCCCAAAGCATCTTGCTTCCAGCTCTGTGGGAAGCTAAAGCAACTGGCTCTCCACAGTGCTCTCACAGCCTCCCGGGAACATCTCTTACCAAGGCCTGTGAAACGCAGTTTCTTGGCAGGCCTGATCTGGCTGAAGTAGAACTCCTGCTCTGGGCGTGCTACTTTGGCCTAGAGCTGCCAGGCCCAAAGGGCCGCCTTGTTTCCAAAGGGGCTGAGAGTCCCCAAAGTATCTTGCTTCCAAATCTTTGGGAAGCTAAGAAACAACTGGCTCTGCACAGTGCTCTCACAGCCTACCGGCAACGTGACAGAGAAAGGCCTGTGAGACGCAGTTTCTTGGAAGGCCTGATCTGGCTGAGGTAGAACTTCTGCTCTGGGTGTACTCCATTGGCCTAGGGCTGCCAGGCCCAAAGGGCTGCCTTTATTTCCAAAGTGTGAGAGAGGCCCCAAAGCATCTTGCTTCCTGCTCTCTGGGAAGCTAAAACAACTGGCTCTGCACAGTGCTCTCAAAGCCAACCGGGAACGTCACATACAAAGGCCTGTGAAACGCAGCTTCTTGACAGGCCTTATCTGGCTGAGGTAGAACTTGTGCTCTGGGTGTGCTACTTTGGCCTAGAGCTGCCAGGCACAAAGGCTGCTTTGTTTCCAAAGGGGGAGAGAGGCCCCAAATCATGTTGCTTCCAGCTGTTTTTGAAGCTAAGAAACAACTCGCTCTGCCAGGTACTCTTACAGCCTTCCGGGAACACCTCTTACGAAGGCCTGTGAAAAGCAGTTTCTTGGCAGGCCTGATCTGGCTGAGGTAGAACTTCTGCTCTGGGTGTGCTCCATTGGCCTAGAGCTGAAAGGCCCAAAGGTCAGCCTTGTTGGCAAAGGGGCAGGGAGCCCCCAAAGCATCTTGCTTCCAGCTCTTTGGGAAGCTAAGAAACAACTGGCTGTGCCCAGTGCTCTTATAGCCTACGAGAAAATCTCTTACCAAGGCCTGTGAAACGCACTTTGTTGGTGGCCTGATCTAGCTGAAGTAGAACTTCTGCTCTGGGTGTGCTCCATTGGCCTAGAGCTGCCTGGCCCAAAGGGCCGCCTTGTTTGCAAAGGGGATGAGAGGCCCCAAAGCATCTTGCTTCCAGCTCTTCGGGAAGCTAAGAAACATCTGGCGTTGCGCAGTGCTCTTACAGCCTACCGGGAACATCTCTTACCAAGGCCTGTGAAACGCCGTTTCCTGGCAGGCCTGATTTGGCTGAAGTAGAACTTCTGCTCTGGGTGTGCTCCATTGCCCTAGAGCTGCCAGGCCCAAGGTGCTGCCTTGTTTCCAAAGGGGCAGAGAGGCCCCAAAGCATCTTGCTTCCAGCTCTCTGGGAAGCTAAGAACCAACTCGCTCTGCCCCGTGCTCTTACAGCCTACAGGGAACATGTCTTTGAAAGGCCTGTGAAACGCAGTTTCTTGGCAGGCATGATCTGGCTGAAGTAGAACTCCGGCTCTGGGTGTGCTCCATTGCCCTAGAGCTGCCAGGCCCAAAGTGCTGCCCTGTTTCCAAGGGGCAGAGAGGCCCAAAGCATTTTGCTTCCCGGTCTTTGCAAAGCTAAGAAACAACTGGCTCTGCCCAGTGCTCTTACACCTACCGGGAATATCTCTTACCAAGGCCTGTCAAACGCTGTTTCTTTGCAGGCCTGATCAGGCTGAAGTAGAACTCCTGCTCTGCGTGTGCTCCAATGGCCTAGAGCTTCCCGACCCAAAAGGCTGCCTTGTTCCCAAAAGGGCAGAGGGGTCCCAAGCATCTTGCTTCCAGCTTTTCAGGAAGGTAAGAAACAACTGGCTCTGCCCAGTGCTCTTACAGCCTACCGGGAACATCTCTTACCAAGGCCTGTGAAACGCAGTTTCCTGGCAGGCCTGATCTGGCTGAAGTAGAACTTCTGCTCTGGGTGTGCTCCATTGGCCTAGAGCTGCCTGGCCCAAAGGGCCGCCTTGTTTGCAAAGGGGATGAGAGGCCCCAAAGCATCTTGCTTCCAGCTCTTCGGGAAGCTAAGAAACATCTGGCGTTGCCCAGTGCTCTTACAGCCTACCGGGAACATCTCTTACCAAGGCCTGTGAAACGCAGTTTGTTGGTGGCCTGAACTGGCCGAATTAGAACTTCTGCTCTGGGTGTGCTCCACTGGCCTAGAGCTACCTGCCCCAAAGGGCTGCCTTGATTCCAAAGTGAGAGAGTGGCACCCAAGCATCTTGCTTCCAGCTCTTCGGGAAGCTAAGAAACATCTGGCGTTGCCCAGTGCTCTTACAGCCTACCGGGAACATCTCTTACCAAGGCCTGTGAAACGCCGTTTCCTGGCACGCCTGATTTGGCTGAAGTAGAACTTCTGCTCTGGGTGTGCTCCATTGCCCTAGAGCTGCCAGGCCCAAGGTGCTGCCTTGTTTCCAAAGGGGCAGAGAGGCCCCAAAGCATCTTGCTTCCAGCTCTCTGGGAAGCTAAGAACCAACTCGCTCTGGCCCGTGCTCTTACAGTCTACCGGGAACATGTCTTGGAAAGGCCTGTGAAACGCAGTTTCCTGGCAGGCATCATCTGGCTGAAGTAGAACTCCGGCTCTGGGTGTGCTCCATTGCCCTAGAGCTGCGAGGCCCAAAGTGCTGCCCTGTTTCCAAGGGGCAGAGAGGCCCAAAGCATCTTGCTTCCAGCTCTCTGGGAAGCTAAGAACCAACTCGCTCTGGCCCGTGCTCTTACAGCCTACCGGGAACATGTCTTTGAAAGGCCTGTGAAACGCAGTTTCTTGGCAGGCATGATCTGGCTGAAGTAGAACTCCGGCTCTGGGTGTGCTCCATTGCCCTAGAGCTGCCAGGCCCAAAGTGCTGCCCTGTTTCCAAGGGGCAGAGAGGCCCAAAGCATCTTGCTTCCCGGTCTTTGCGAAGCTAAGAAACAACTGGCTCTGCCCAGTGCTCTTACACCTACCGGGAACATCTCTTACCAAGGCCTGTCAAACGCTGTTTCTTTGCAGGCCTGATCAGGCTGAAGTAGAACTCCTGCTCTGCGTGTGCTCCATTGGCCTAGAGCTTCCCGACCCAAAAGGCTGCCTTGTTCCCAAACGGGCAGAGGGGTCCCAAGCATCTTGCTTCCAGCTTTTCAGGAAGGCAAGAAACAACTGGCTCTGCCCAGTGCTCTTACAGCCTACCGGGAACATCTCTTACCAAGGCCTGTGAAACGCAGTTTCCTGGCAGGCCTGATCTGGCTGAAGTAGAACTTCTGCTCTGGGTGTGCTCCATTGCCCTAGAGCTGCCAGGCCCAAAGGGCTGCCTTGTTTCCAAAGACGGAGAGTGGACCCAAAGCATCTTGCTCCCAGCTCTTCGGGAAGCTAAGAAACAGCTGGCTATGCCCAGTGCTCTTACAGCCTAAGAGAACATGTCTTTGAAAGGCCTGTGAAACGCAGTTTCTTGGCAGGCCTGACCTGGCTGAAGTAGAACTTCTGTTCTGGTTGTGCTACATAGGCCTAGAGCTACCAGGACCAAAGGGCTGCCTTGTTTCCAAAGGGTGAGAGAGGCCCCAAAGCATCTTGCCTCCAGCACTTTGGGAAGCTAAAAAACAACTGGTTCTGCCAAGTGCTCTCACAGCCTACCGTGAACATCTCTTACCAAGGCCTGTGAAACGCAGTTTCTTGGCAGGCCAGATCTGGCTGAAGTAGAACTCCTGCTCTGGGCTTGCTACTTTGGCCTAGAGCTGCCAGGCCCAAAGGGCCACCTTGTTTCCAAAGGGGCTGAGCGTCCCCAAAGTATCTTGCTTCCAAATCTTTGGGAAGCTAAGAAACAACTGGCTCTGCACAGTGCTCTCACAGCCTACTGGCAACGTGACAGAGAAAGGCCTGTGAGACGCAGTTTCTTGGAAGGCCTGATCTGGCTGAGGTAGAACTTCTGCTCTGGGTGTACTCCATTTTCCTAGGGCTGCCAGGCCCAAAGGGCTGCCTTTATTTCCAAAGTGTGAGAGAGGCCCCAAAGCATCTTGCTTCCTGCTCTCTGGGAAGCTAAAACAACTGGCTCTGCACAGTGCTCTCAAAGCCAACCGGGAACGTCACATACAAAGGCCTGTGAAACGCAGCTTCTTGACAGGCCTTATCTGGCTGAGGTAGAACTTGTGCTCTGGGTGTGCTACTTTGGCCTAGAGCTGCCAGGCACAAAGGCTGCTTTGTTTCCAAAGGGGGAGAGAGGCCCCAAATCATGTTGCTTCCAGCTGTTTTTGAAGCTAAGAAACAACTCGCTCTGCCAGATACTCTTACAGCCTTCCGGGAACACCTCTTACGAAGGCCTGTGAAAAGCAGTTTCTTGGCAGGCCTGATCTGGCTGAGGTCGAACTTCTGCTCTGGGTGTGCTCCATTGCCCTAGAGCTGAAAGGCCCAAAGGGCTGCCTTGTTTCCAAAGGGGGAGAGAGGCCCCAAAGCATCTTGCTTCCACCTCTTGGGAAGCTAAGAAACAACTGGCTGTGCCCAGTGTTCTTATAGCCTAAAAGAACATCTCTTATCAAGGCCTGTGAAACGCACTGTTTAGGCAGGCCTGATCTGGAAGAAGTAGAACTTCTGCTCTGGTTGTGCTTCATTGCCCTAGAGCTGCCAGACCCAACGTGCTGCCTTGTTTCTAAAGGGGCAGAGAGGCCCCAAAGCGTCTTGCTTCCAGCTGTTTGGGAAACAAGGAAACAACTGGCTCTGCACCGTGCTCTCACAGCCTACCGGGAACATCTCTTACCAAGGGCTGTGAAACGCAGTTTCTGGGCAGGACTGATCTGCCTGAAGTAGAACTTCTGCTGTGGGTGTGCTCCATTGGCCTAGAGCTGCCAGGCCCAAACGGCTGCCTTGTGTCCAAAGGGAGAGAGAGGCCCCAAAGCATCTTGCTTCCAGCTCTGTGGGAAGCTAAAGCAACTGGCTCTCCACAGTGCTCTCACAGCCTCCCGGGAACATCTCTTACCAAGGCCTGTGAAACGCAGTTTCTTGGCAGGCCTGATCTGGCTGAAGTAGAACTCCTGCTCTGGGCGTGCTACTTTGGCCTAGAGCTGCCAGGCCCAAAGGGCTGCCTTGTTTCCAAAGGGGCTGAGAGTCCCCAAAGTATCTTGCTTCCAAATCTTTGGGAAGCTAAGAAACAACTGGCTCTGCACAGTGCTCTCACAGCCTACCGGCAACGTGACAGAGAAAGGCCTGTGAGACGCAGTTTCTTGGAAGGCCTGATCTGGCTGAGGTAGAACTTCTGCTCTGGGTGTACTCCATTGGCCTAGGGCTGCCAGGCCCAAAGGGCTGCCTTTATTTCCAAAGTGTGAGAGAGGCCCCAAAGCATCTTGCTTCCTGCTCTCTGGGAAGCTAAAACAACTGGCTCTGCACAGTGCTCTCAAAGCCAACCGGGAACGTCACATACAAAGGCCTGTGAAACGCAGCTTCTTGACAGGCCTTATCTGGCTGAGGTAGAACTTGTGCTCTGGGTGTGCTACTTTGGCCTAGAGCTGCCAGGCACAAAGGCTGCTTTGTTTCCAAAGGGGGAGAGAGGCCCCAAATCATGTTGCTTCCAGCTGTTTTTGAAGCTAAGAAACAACTCGCTCTGCCAGGTACTCTTACAGCCTTCCGGGAACACCTCTTACGAAGGCCTGTGAAAAGCAGTTTCTTGGCAGGCCTGATCTGGCTGAGGTAGAACTTCTGCTCTGGGTGTGCTCCATTGGCCTAGAGCTGAAAGGCCCAAAGGTCAGCCTTGTTGGCAAAGGGGCAGGGAGCCCCCAAAGCATCTTGCTTCCAGCTCTTTGGGAAGCTAAGAAACAACTGGCTGTGCCCAGTGCTCTTATAGCCTACGAGAAAATCTCTTACCAAGGCCTGTGAAACGCACTTTGTTGGTGGCCTGATCTAGCTGAAGTAGAACTTCTGCTCTGGGTGTGCTCCATTGGCCTAGAGCTGCCTGGCCCAAAGGGCCGCCTTGTTTGCAAAGGGGATGAGAGGCCCCAAAGCATCTTGCTTCCAGCTCTTCGGGAAGCTAAGAAACATCTGGCGTTGCGCAGTGCTCTTACAGCCTACCGGGAACATCTCTTACCAAGGCCTGTGAAACGCAGTTTGTTGGTGGCCTGAACTGGCCGAATTAGAACTTCTGCTCTGGGTGTGCTCCACTGGCCTAGAGCTACCTGCCCCAAAGGGCTGCCTTGATTCCAAAGTGAGAGAGTGGCACCCAAGCATCTTGCTTCCAGCTCTTCGGGAAGCTAAGAAACATCTGGCGTTGCCCAGTGCTCTTACAGCCTACCGGGAACATCTCTTACCAAGGCCTGTGAAACGCCGTTTCCTGGCAGGCCTGATTTGGCTGAAGTAGAACTTCTGCTCTGGGTGTGCTCCATTGCCCTAGAGCTGCCAGGCCCAAGGTGCTGCCTTGTTTCCAAAGGGGCAGAGAGGCCCCTAAGCATCTTGCTTCCAGCTCTCTGGGAAGCTAAGAACCAACTCGCTCTGGCCCGTGCTCTTACAGCCTACCGGGAACATGTCTTTGAAAGGCCTGTGAAACGCAGTTTCTTGGCAGGCATGATCTGGCTGAAGTAGAACTCCGGCTCTGGGTGTGCTCCATTGCCCTAGAGCTGCCAGGCCCAAAGTGCTGCCCTGTTTCCAAGGGGCAGAGAGGCCCAAAGCATCTTGCTTCCCGGTCTTTGCGAAGCTAAGGAACAACTGGCTCTGCCCAGTGCTCTTACACCTACCGGGAACATCTCTTACCAAGGCCTGTCAAACGCTGTTTCTTTGCAGGCCTGATCAGGCTGAAGTAGAACTCCTGCTCTGCGTGTGCTCCATTGGCCTAAAGCTTCCCGACCCAAAAGGCTGCCTTGTTCCCAAACGGGCAGAGGCGTCCCAAGCATCTTGCTTCCAGCTTTTCAGGAAGGTAAGAAACAACTGGCTCTGCCCAGTGCTCTTACAGCCTACCGGGAACATCTCTTACCAAGGCCTGTGAAACGCAGTTTCCTGGCAGGCCTGATCTGGCTGAAGTAGAACTTCTGCTCTGGGTGTGCTCCATTGCCCTAGAGCTGCCAGGCCCAAAGGGCTGCCTTGTTTCCAAAGACCGAGAGTGGACCCAAAGCATCTTGCTCCCAGCTGTTCGGGAAGCTAAGAAACAGCTGGGTCTGCCCAGTGCTCTTACAGCCTAAGAGAACATGTCTTTGAAAGGCCTGTGAAACGCAGTTTCTTGGCAGGCCTGACCTGGCTGAAGTAGAACTTCTGTTCTGGTTGTGCTACATAGGCCTAGAGCTACCAGGACCTAAGGGCTGCCTTGTTTCCAAAGGGGGAGAGAGGCCCCAAAGCATCTTGCCTCCAGCACTTTGGGAAGCTAAAAAACAACTGGTTCTGCCAAGTGCTCTCACAGCCTACCGTGAACATCTCTTACCAAGGGCTGTGAAACGCAGTTTCTGGGCAGGACTGATCTGCCTGAAGTAGAACTTCTGCTGTGGGTGTGCTCCATTGGCCTAGAGCTGCCAGGCCCAAACGGCTGCCTTGTGTCCAAAGGGAGAGAGAGGCCCCAAAGCATCTTGCTTCCAGCTCTGTGGGAAGCTAAAGCAACTGGCTCTCCACAGTGCTCTCACAGCCTACCGGGAACATCTCTTACCAAGGCCTGTGAAACGCAGTTTCTTGGCAGGCCTGAGCTGGCTGAGGTAGAACTTCTGCTCTGGGTGTGCTCCATTGGCCTAGAGCTGAATGGCCCAAAGGTCGGCCTTGTTGGCAAAGGGGCAGGGAGCCCCCAAAGCATCTTGCTTCCGTCTCTTTGGAGAGCTAAGATACAACTGGCTCTGCCCAGTGCTCTTACAGCCTAAGAGACAATCTCTTACCAAGGCCTGTGAAACGCACTTTGTTGGTGGCCTGATCTAGCTGAAGTAGAACTTCTGCTCTGGGTGTGCTCCATTGGCCTAGAGCTGCCTGGCCCAAATGGCCGCCTTGTTTGCAAAGGGGATGAGAGGCCCCAAAGCATCTTGCTTCCAGCTCTTCGGGAAGCTAAGAAACATCTTGCGTTGCCCAGTGCTCTTACAGCCTACCGGGAACATCTCTTACCAAGGCCTGTGAAAGGCCGTTTCCTGGCAGGCCTGATTTGGCTGAAGTAGAACTTCTGCTCTGGGTGTGCTCCATTGCCCTAGAGCTGCCATGCCCAAGGTGCTGCCTTGTTTCCAAAGGGGCAGAGAGGCCCCAAAGCGTCTTGCTTCCAGCTGTTTGGGAAACAAGGAAACAACTGGCTCTGCACCGTGCTCTCACAGCCTACCGGGAACGTCACATACAAAGGCCTCTGAAACGCAGTTCCTTTTCAGGCCTGATCTGGCTGAAGTAGGACTTCTGCTCTGGGTGTGCTCCATTGGCCTAGAGCTGAAAGTCCCAAAGGGATGCCTTGTTTGCAAAGGGGCAGAGAGGCCCCAAAGCATCTTGCTTCCAGCTCTTTGGGAAGCTAAGAAACATCTGTCTCTGCCCAGTGCTCTGACAGAGTACCGGGAACATCTCTTACCAAAGCCTTTTAAACGCAGTTTCTTGGCAGGCCTTATCTGGCTGAGGTAGAACTTCTGCTCTGGGTGTGCTCCATTGGCCTAGAGCTGAAAGGCCCAAAGGTCGGCCTTGTTGGCAAAGGGGCAGGGAGGCCCCAAAGCATCTTGCTTCCAGCTCTTTGGGAAGCTAAGAAACAACTGGCTCTGCCCAGTGCTCTTACAGCCGAAGAGACAATCTCTTACCAAGGCCTGTGAAACGCATTTTGTTTGTGGCCTGATCTAGCTGAAGTAGAACTTCTGCTCTGCGTGTGCTCCATTGGCCTAGAGCTTCCCGACCCAAAAGGCTGCCTTGTTCCCAAACGGGCAGAGGGGTCCCAAGCATCTTGCTTCCAGCTTTTCAGGAAGGTAAGAAACAACTGGCTCTGCCCAGTGCTCTTACAGCCTACCGGGAACATCTCTTACCAAGGCCTGTGAAACGCAGTTTGTTGGTGGCCTGATCTGGCTGAAGTAGAACTTCTGCTCTGGGTGTGCTCCATTGCCCTAGAGCTGCCAGGCCCAAAGGGCTGCCTTTTTCCAAAGACGGAGAGTGGACCCAAAGCATCTTGCTCCCAGCTCTTCGGGAAGCTAGGAAACAGCTGGCTCTGCCCAGTGCTCTTACAGCCTAAGAGAACATCTCTTTGAAAGGCCTGTGAAACGCAGTTTCTTGGCAGGCCTGACCTGGCTGAAGTAGAACTTCTGTTCTGGTTGTGCTACATAGGCCTAGAGCTACCAGGACCTAAGGGCTGCCTTGTTTCCAAAGGGTGAGAGAGGCCCCAAAGCATCTTGCCTCCAGCACTTTGGGAAGCTAAAAAACAACTGGCTCTGCCCAGAGCTCTCACAGCCTACCGTGAACATCTCTTACCAAGGGCTGTGAAACGCAGTTTCTGGGCAGGACTGATCTGCCTGAAGTAGAACTTCTGCTGTGGGTGTGCTCCATTGGCCTAGAGCTGCCAGGCCCAAACGGCTGCCTTGTGTCCAAAGGGAGAGAGAGGCCCCAAAGCATCTTGCTTCCAGCTCTGTGGGAAGCGAAAGCAACTGGCTCTCCACAGTGCTCTCACAGCCTACCGGGAACATCTCTTACCAAGGCCTGTGAAACGCCGTTTCCTGGCAGGCCTGATTTGGCTGAAGTAGAACTTCTGCTCTGGGTGTGCTCCATTGCCCTAGAGCTGCCAGGCCCAAGGTGCTGCCTTGTTTCCAAAGGGGCAGAGAGGCCCCAAAGCATCTTGCTTCCAGCTCTCTGGGAAGCTAAGAACCAACTCGCTCTGGCCCGTGCTCTTACAGCCTACCGGGAACATGTCTTTGAAAGGCCTGTGAAACGCAGTTTCCTGGCAGGCCTCATCTGGCTTAAGTAGAACTCCGGCTCTGGGTGTGCTCCATTGCCCTAGAGCTGCCAGGCCCAAAGTGCTGCCCTGTTTCCAAGGGGCAGAGAGGCCCAAAGCATCTTGCTTCCCGGTCTTTGCGAAGCTAAGAAACAACTGGCTCTGCCCAGTGCTCTTACACCTACCGGGAACATCTCTTACCAAGGCCTGTCAAACGCTGTTTCTTTGCAGGCCTGATCAGGCTGAAGTAGAACTCCTGCTCTGCGTGTGCTCCATTGGCCTAGAGCTTCCCGACCCAAAAGGCTGCCTTGTTCCCAAACGGGCAGAGGGGTCCCAAGCATCTTGCTTCCAGCTTTTCAGGAAGGTAAGAAACAACTGGCTCTGCCCAGTGCTCTTACAGCCTACCGGGAACATCTCTTACCAAGGCCTGTGAAACGCAGTTTCCTGGCAGGCCTGATCTGGCTGAAGTAGAACTTCTGCTCTGGGTGTGCTCCATTGCCCTAGAGCTGCCAGGCCCAAAGGGCTGCCTTGTTTCAAAAGACGGAGAGTGGACCCAAAGCATCTTGCTTCCAGCTCTCTGGGATGCTAAGAACCAACTTGCTCTGGCCCGTGCTCTTACAGCCTACCGGGAACATGTCTTTGAAAGGCCTGTGAAACGCAGTTTCCTGGCAGGCCTCATCTGGCTGAAGTAGAACTCCGGCTCTGGGTGTGCTCCATTGCCCTAGAGCTGCCAGGCCCAAAGTGCTGCCCTGTTTCCAAGGGGCAGAGAGGCCCAAAGCATCTTGCTTCCCGGTCTTTGCGAAGCTAAGAAACAACTGGCTCTGTCCAGTGCTCTTACACCTACCGGGAACATCTCTTACCAAGGCCTGTCAAACGCTGTTTCTTTGCAGGCCTGATCAGGCTGAAGTAGAACTCCTGCTCTGCGTGTGCTCCATTGGCCTAGAGCTTCCCGACCCAAAAGGCTGCCTTGTTCCCAAACGGGCAGAGGGGTCCCAAGCATCTTGCTTCCAGCTTTTCAGGAAGGTAAGAAACAACTGGCTCTGCCCAGTGCTCTTACAGCCTACCGGGAACATCTCTTACCAAGGCCTGTGAAACGCAGTTTCCTGGCAGGCCTGATCTGGCTGAAGTAGAACTTCTGCTCTGGGTGTGCTCCATTGCCCTAGAGCTGCCAGGCCCAAAGGGCTGCCTTGTTTCCAAAGACGGAGAGTGGACCCAAAGCATCTTGCTCCCAGCTCTTCGGGAATCTAGGAAACAGCTGGCTCTGCCCAGTGCTCTTACACCCTAAGAGAACATGTCTTTGAAAGGCCTGTGAAACGCAGTTTCTTGGCAGGCCTGACCTGGCTGAAGTAGAACTTCTGTTCTGGTTGTGCTACATAGGCCTAGAGCTACCAGGACCTAAGGGCTGCCTTGTTTCCAAAGGGTGAGAGAGGCCCCAAAGCATCTTGCCTCCAGCACTTTGGGAAGCTAAAAAACAACTGGTTCTGCCCAGTGCTCTCACAGCCTACCGTGAACATCTCTTACCAAGGCCTGTGAAACGCAGTTTCTTGGCAGGCCTGATCTGGCTGAAGTAGAACTCCGGCTCTGAGCGTGCTACTTTGGCCTAGAGCTGCCAGGCCCAAAGGGCCGCCTTGTTTCCATAGGGGCTGAGAGTCCCCAAAGTATCTTGCTTGCAAATCTTTGGGAAGCTAAGAAACAACTGGCTCTGCACAGTGCTCTCACAGCCTACTGGCAACGTGACAGAGAAAGGCCTGTGAGACGCAGTTTCTTGGAAGGCCTGATCTGGCTGAGGTAGAACTTCTGCTCTGGGTGTACTCCATTGGCCTAGGGCTGCCAGGCCCAAAGGGCTGCCTTTATTTCCAAAGTGTGAGAGAGGCCCCAAAGCATCTTGCTTCCTGCTCTCTGGGAAGCTAAAACAACTGGCTCTGCACAGTGCTCTCAAAGCCAACCGGGAATGTCACATACAAAGGCCTGTGAAACGCAGCTTCTTGACAGGCCTTATCTGGCTGAGGTAGAACTTGTGCTCTGGGTGTGCTACTTTGGCCTAGAGCTGCCAGGCACAAAGGCTGCTTTGTTTCCAAAGGGGGAGAGAGGCCCCAAATCATGTTGCTTCCAGCTGTTTTTGAAGCTAAGAAACAACTCGCTCTGCCAGGTACTCTTACAGCCTTCCGGGAACACCTCTTACGAAGGCCTGTGAAAAGCAGTTTCTTGGCAGGCCTGATCTGGCTGAGGTAGAACTTCTGCTCTGGGTGTGCTCCATTGCCCTAGAGCTGAAAGGCCCAAAGGGATGCCTTGTTTGCAAAGGGGCAGAGAGGCCCCAAAGCATCTTGCTTCCAGCTCTTTGGGAAGCTAAGAAACAACTGGCTCTGCCCAGTGCTCTTACAGCCTGAGAGAAAATCTCTTACCAAGGCCTGTGAAACGCACTTTGTTGGTGGCCTGATCTAGCTGAAGTAGAACTTCTGCTCTGGGTGTGCTCCATTGGCCTAGAGCTGCCTGGCCCAAAGGGCCGCCTTGTTTGCAAAGGGGATGAGAGGCCCCAAAGCATCTTGCTTCCAGCTCTTCGGGAAGCTAAGAAACATCTGGCGTTGCCCAGTGCTCTTACAGCCTACCGGGAACATCTCTTACCAAGGCCTGTGAAACGCAGTTTGTTGGTGGCCTGAACTGGCCGAAGTAGAACTTCTGCTCTGGGTGTGCTCCACTGGCCTAGAGCTACCTGCCCCAAAGGGCTGCCTTGATTCCAAAGTGAGAGAGTGGCACCCAAGCATCTTGCTTCCAGCTCTTCGGGAAGCTAAGAAACATCTGGCGTTGCCCAGTGCTCTTACAGCCTACCGGGAACATCTCTTGCCAAGGCCTGTGAAACGCCGTTTCCTGGCAGGCCTGATTTGGCTGAAGTAGAACTTCTGCTCTGGGTGTGCTCCATTGCACTAGAGCTGCCAGGCCCAAGGTGCTGCCTTGTTTCCAAAGGGGCAGAGAGGCCCCAAAGCATCTTGCTTCCAGCTCTCTGGGAAGCTAAGAACCAACTCGCTCTGGCCCGTGCTCTTACAGCCTACCAGGAACATGTCTTTGAAAGGCCTGTGAAACGCAGTTTCTTGGCAGGCCTCATCTGGCTGAAGTAGAACTCCGGCTATGGGTGTGCTCCATTGCCCTAGAGCTGCCAGGCCCAAAGTGCTGCCCTGTTTCCAAGGGGCAGAGAGGCCGAAAGCATCTTGCTTCCCGGTCTTTGCGAAGCTAAGAAACAACTGGCTCTGCCCAGTGCTCTTACACCTACCGGGAACATCTCTTACCAAGGCCTGTCAAACGCTGTTTCTTTGCAGGCCTGATCAGGCTGAAGTAGAACTCCTGCTCTGCGTGTGCTCCATTGGCCTAGAGCTTCCCGACCCAAAAGGCTGCCTTGTTCCCAAACGGGCAGAGGGGTCCCAAGCATCTTGCTTCCAGCTTTTCAGGAAGGTAAGAAACAACTGGCTCTGCCCAGTGCTCTTACAGCCTACCGGGAACATCTCTTACCAAGGCCTGTGAAACGCAGTTTCCTGGCAGGCCTGATCTGGCTGAAGTAGAACTTCTGCTCTGGGTGTGCTCCATTGCCCTAGAGCTGCCAGGCCCAAAGGGCTGCCTTGTTTCCAAAGACGGAGAGTGGACCCTAAGCATCTTGCTCCCAGCTCTTCGGGAAGCTAAGAAACAGCTGGCTCTGCCAAGTGCTCTTACAGCCTAAGAGAACATGTCTTTGAAAGGCCTGTGAAACGCAGTTTCTTGGCAGGCCTGACCTGGCTGAAGTAGAACTTCTGTTCTGGTTGTGCTACATAGGCCTAGAGCTACCAGGACCTAAGGGCTGCCTTGTTTCCAAAGGGGGAGAGAGGCCCCAAAGCATCTTGCCTCCAGCACTTTGGGAAGCTAAAAAACAACTGGTTCTGCCCAGTGCTCTCACAGCCTACCGTGAACATCTCTTACCAAGGGCTGTGAAACGCAGTTTCTGGGCAGGACTGATCTGCCTGAAGTAGAACTTCTGCTGTGGGTGTGCTCCATTGGCCTAGAGCTGCCAGGCCCAAACGGCTGCCTTGTGTCCAAAGGGAGAGAGAGGCCCCAAAGCATCTTGCTTCCAGCTCTGTGGGAAGCTAAAGCAACTGGCTCTCCACAGTGCTCTCACAGCCTACCGGGAACATCTCTTACCAAGGCCTGTGAAACGCAGTTTCTTGGCAGGCCTGAGCTGGCTGAGGTAGAACTTCTGCTCTGGGTGTGCTCCATTGGCCTAGAGCTGAATGGCCCAAAGGTCGGCCTTGTTGGCAAAGGGGCAGGGAGCCCCCAAAGCATCTTGCTTCCGTCTCTTTGGAGAGCTAAGATACAACTGGCTCTGCCCAGTGCTCTTACAGCCTAAGAGACAATCTCTTACCAAGGCCTGTGAAACGCACTTTGTTGGTGGCCTGATCTAACTGAAGTAGAACTTCTGCTCTGGGTGTGCTCCATTGGCCTAGAGCTGCCTGGCCCAAATGGCCGCCTTGTTTGCAAAGGGGATGAGAGGCCCCAAAGCATCTTGCTTCCAGCTCTTCGGGAAGCTAAGAAACATCTTGCGTTGCCCAGTGCTCTTACAGCCTACCGGGAACATCTCTTACCAAGGCCTGTGAAAGGCCGTTTCCTGGCAGGCCTGATTTGGCTGAAGTAGAACTTCTGCTCTGGGTGTGCTCCATTGCCCTAGAGCTGCCATGCCCAAGGTGCTGCCTTGTTTCCAAAGGGGCAGAGAGGCCCCAAAGCGTCTTGCTTCCAGCTGTTTGGGAAACAAGGAAACAACTGGCTCTGCACCGTGCTCTCACAGCCTACCGGGAACGTCACATACAAAGGCCTCTGAAACGCAGTTCCTTGGCAGGCCTGATCTGGCTGAAGTAGGACTTCTGCTCTGGGTGTGCTCCATTGGCCTAGAGCTGAAAGTCCCAAAGGGATGCCTTGTTTGCAAAGGGGCAGAGAGGCCCCAAAGCATCTTGCTTCCAGCTCTTTGGGAAGCTAAGAAACATCTGTCTCTGCCCAGTGCTCTGACAGAGTACCGGGAACATCTCTTACCAAAGCCTTTTAAACGCAGTTTCTTGGCAGGCCTTATCTGGCTGAGGTAGAACTTCTGCTCTGGGTGTGCTCCATTGGCCTAGAGCTGAAAGGCCCAAAGGTCGGCCTTGTTGGCAAAGGGGCAGGGAGCCCCCAAAGCATCTTGCTTCCAGCTCTTTGGGAAGCTAAGAAACAACTGGCTCTGCCCAGTGCTCTTACAGCCGAAGAGACAATCTCTTACCAAGGCCTGTGAAACGCATTTTGTTTGTGGCCTGATCTAGCTGAAGTAGAACTTCTGCTCTGCGTGTGCTCCATTGGCCTAGAGCTTCCCGACCCAAAAGGCTGCCTTGTTCCCAAACGGGCAGAGGGGTCCCAAGCATCTTGCTTCCAGCTTTTCAGGAAGGTAAGAAACAACTGGCTCTGCCCAGTGCTCTTACAGCCTACCGGGAACATCTCTTACCAAGGCCTGTGAAACGCAGTTTGTTGGTGGCCTGATCTGGCTGAAGTAGAACTTCTGCTCTGGGTGTGCTCCATTGCCCTAGAGCTGCCAGGCCCAAAGGGCTGCCTTTTTCCAAAGACGGAGAGTGGACCCAAAGCATCTTGCTCCCAGCTCTTCGGGAAGCTAGGAAACAGCTGGCTCTGCCCAGTGCTCTTACAGCCTAAGAGAACATCTCTTTGAAAGGCCTGTGAAACGCAGTTTCTTGGCAGGCCTGACCTGGCTGAAGTAGAACTTCTGTTCTGGTTGTGCTACATAGGCCTAGAGCTACCAGGACCTAAGGGCTGCCTTGTTTCCAAAGGGTGAGAGAGGCCCCAAAGCATCTTGCCTCCAGCACTTTGGGAAGCTAAAAAACAACTGGCTCTGCCCAGAGCTCTCACAGCCTACCGTGAACATCTCTTACCAAGGGCTGTGAAACGCAGTTTCTGGGCAGGACTGATCTGCCTGAAGTAGAACTTCTGCTGTGGGTGTGCTCCATTGGCCTAGAGCTGCCAGGCCCAAACGGCTGCCTTGTGTCCAAAGGGAGAGAGAGGCCCCAAAGCATCTTGCTTCCAGCTCTGTGGGAAGCGAAAGCAACTGGCTCTCCACAGTGCTCTCACAGCCTACCGGGAACATCTCTTACCAAGGCCTGTGAAACGCCGTTTCCTGGCAGGCCTGATTTGGCTGAAGTAGAACTTCTGCTCTGGGTGTGCTCCATTGCCCTAGAGCTGCCAGGCCCAAGGTGCTGCCTTGTTTCCAAAGGGGCAGAGAGGCCCCAAAGCATCTTGCTTCCAGCTCTCTGGGAAGCTAAGAACCAACTCGCTCTGGCCCGTGCTCTTACAGCCTACCGGGAACATGTCTTTGAAAGGCCTGTGAAACGCAGTTTCCTGGCAGGCCACATCTGGCTGAAGTAGAACTCCGGCTCTGGGTGTGCTCCATTGCCCTAGAGCTGCCAGGCCCAAAGTGCTGCCCTGTTTCCAAGGGGCAGAGAGGCCCAAAGCATCTTGCTTCCCGGTCTTTGCGAAGCTAAGAAACAACTGGCTCTGCCCAGTGCTCTTACACCTACCGGGAACATCTCTTACCAAGGCCTGTCAAACGCTGTTTCTTTGCAGGCCTGATCAGGCTGAAGTAGAACTCCTGCTCTGCGTGTGCTACATTGGCCTAGAGCTTCCCGACACAAAAGGCTGCCTTGTTCCCAAACGGGCAGAGGGGTCCCAAGCATCTTGCTTCCAGCTTTTCAGGAAGGTAAGAAACAACTGGCTCTGCCCAGTGCTCTTACAGCCTACCGGGAACATCTCTTACCAAGGCCTGTGAAACGCAGTTTCCTGGCAGGCCTGATCTGGCTGAAGTAGAACTTCTGCTCTGGGTGTGCTCCATTGCCCTAGAGCTGCCAGGCCCAAAGGGCTGCCTTGTTTCAAAAGACGGAGAGTGGACCCAAAGCATCTTGCTTCCAGCTCTCTGGGATGCTAAGAACCAACTTGCTCTGGCCCGTGCTCTTACAGCCTACCGGGAACATGTCTTTGAAAGGCCTGTGAAACGCAGTTTCCTGGCAGGCCTCATCTGGCTGAAGTAGAACTCCGGCTCTGGGTGTGCTCCATTGCCCTAGAGCTGCCAGGCCCAAAGTGCTGCCCTGTTTCCAAGGGGCAGAGAGGCCCAAAGCATCTTGCTTCCCGGTCTTTGCGAAGCTAAGAAACAACTGGCTCTGCCCAGTGCTCTTACACCTACCGGGAACATCTCTTACCAAGGCCTGTCAAACGCTGTTTCTTTGCAGGCCTGATCAGGCTGAAGTAGAACTCCTGCTCTGCGTGTGCTCCATTGGCCTAGAGCTTCCCGACCCAAAAGGCTGCCTTGTTCCCAAACGGGCAGAGGGGTCCCAAGCATCTTGCTTCCAGCTTTTCAGGAAGGTAAGAAACAACTGGCTCTGCCCAGTGCTCTTACAGCCTACCGGGAACATCTCTTACCAAGGCCTGTGAAACGCAGTTTCCTGGCAGGCCTGATCTGGCTGAAGTAGAACTTCTGCTCTGGGTGTGCTCCATTGCCCTAGAGCTGCCAGGCCCAAAGGGCTGCCTTGTTTCCAAAGACGGAGAGTGGACCCAAAGCATCTTGCTCCCAGCTCTTCGGGAATCTAGGAAACAGCTGGCTCTGCCCAGTGCTCTTACACCCTAAGAGAACATGTCTTTGAAAGGCCTGTGAAACGCAGTTTCTTGGCAGGCCTGACCTGGCTGAAGTAGAACTTCTGTTCTGGTTGTGCTACATAGGCCTAGAGCTACCAGGACCTAAGGGCTGCCTTGTTTCCAAAGGGGGAGAGAGGCCCCAAAGCATCTTGCCTCCAGCACTTTGGGAAGCTAAAAAACAACTGGTTCTGCCCAGTGCTCTCACAGCCTACCGTGAACATCTCTTACCAAGGCCTGTGAAACGCAGTTTCTTGGCAGGCCTGATCTGGCTGAAGTAGAACTCCGGCTCTGAGCGTGCTACTTTGGCCTAGAGCTGTCAGGCCCAAAGGGCCGCCTTGTTTCCATAGGGGCTGAGAGTCCCCAAAGTATCTTGCTTCCAAATCTTTGGGAAGCTAAGAAACAACTGGCTCTGCACAGTGCTCTCACAGCCTACTGGCAACGTGACAGAGAAAGGCCTGTGAGACGCAGTTTCTTGGAAGGCCTGATCTGGCTGAGGTAGAACTTCTGCTCTGGGTGTACTCCATTGGCCTAGGGCTGCCAGGCCCAAAGGGCTGCCTTTATTTCCAAAGTGTGAGAGAGGCCCCAAAGCATCTTGCTTCCTGCTCTCTGGGAAGCTAAAACAACTGGCTCTGCACAGTGCTCTCAAAGCCAACCGGGAATGTCACATACAAAGGCCTGTGAAACGCAGCTTCTTGACAGGCCTTATCTGGCTGAGGTAGAACTTGTGCTCTGGGTGTGCTACTTTGGCCTAGAGCTGCCAGGCACAAAGGCTGCTTTGTTTCCAAAGGGGGAGAGAGGCCCCAAATCATGTTGCTTCCAGCTGTTTTTGAAGCTAAGAAACAACTCGCTGTGCCAGGTACTCTTACAGCCTTCCGGGAACACCTCTTACGAAGGCCTGTGAAAAGCAGTTTCTTGGCAGGCCTGATCTGGCTGAGGTAGAACTTCTGCTCTGGGTGTGCTACTTTGGCCTAGAGCTGAAAGGCCCAAAGGGATGCCTTGTTTGCAAAGGGGCAGAGAGGCCCCAAAGCATCTTGCTTCCAGCTCTTCTGGAAGCTAAGAAACATCTGGCGTTGCCCAGTGCTCTTACAGCCTACCGGGAACATCTCTTACCAAGGCCTGTGAAACGCAGTTTGTTGGTGGCCTGAACTGGCCGAAGTAGAACTTCTGCTCTGGGTGTGCTCCACTGGCCTAGAGCTACCTGCCCCAAAGGGCTGCCTTGATTCCAAAGTGAGAGAGTGGCACCCAAGCATCTTGCTTCCAGCTCTTCGGGAAGCTAAGAAACATCTGGCGTTGCCCAGTGCTCTTACAGCCTACCGGGAACATCTCTTGCCAAGGCCTGTGAAACGCCGTTTCCTGGCAGGCCTGATTTGGCTGAAGTAGAACTTCTGCTCTGGGTGTGCTCCATTGCACTAGAGCTGCCAGGCCCAAGGTGCTGCCTTGTTTCCAAAGGGGCAGAGAGGCCCCAAAGCATCTTGCTTCCAGCTCTCTGGGAAGCTAAGAACCAACTCGCTCTGGCCCGTGCTCTTACAGCCTACCGGGAACATGTCTTTGAAAGGCCTGTGAAACGCAGTTTCTTGGCAGGCCTCATCTGGCTGAAGTAGAACTCCGGCTATGGGTGTGCTCCATTGCCCTAGAGCTGCCAGGCCCAAAGTGCTGCCCTGTTTCCAAGGGGCAGAGAGGCCGAAAGCATCTTGCTTCCCGGTCTTTGCGAAGTTAAGAAACAACTGGCTCTGCCCAGTGCTCTTACACCTACCGGGAACATCTCTTACCAAGGCCTGTCAAACGCTGTTTCTTTGCAGGCCTGATCAGGCTGAAGTAGAACTCCTGCTCTGCGTGTGCTCCATTGGCCTAGAGCTTCCCGACCCAAAAGGCTGCCTTGTTCCCAAACGGGCAGAGGGGTCCCAAGCATCTTGCTTCCAGCTTTTCAGGAAGGTAAGAAACAACTGGCTCTGCCCAGTGCTCTTACAGCCTACCGGGAACATCTCTTACCAAGGCCTGTGAAACGCAGTTTCCTGGCAGGCCTGATCTGGCTGAAGTAGAACTTCTGCTCTGGGTGTGCTCCATTGCCCTAGAGCTGCCAGGCCCAAAGGGCTGCCTTGTTTCCAAAGACGGAGAGTGGACCCTAAGCATCTTGCTCCCAGCTCTTCGGGAAGCTAAGAAACAGCTGGCTCTGCCAAGTGCTCTTACAGCCTAAGAGAACATGTCTTTGAAAGGCCTGTGAAACGCAGTTTCTTGGCAGGCCTGACCTGGCTGAAGTAGAACTTCTGTTCTGGTTGTGCTACATAGGCCTAGAGCTACCAGGACCTAAGGGCTGCCTTGTTTCCAAAGGGGGAGAGAGGCCCCAAAGCATCTTGCCTCCAGCACTTTGGGAAGCTAAAAAACAACTGGTTCTGCCCAGTGCTCTCACAGCCTACCGTGAACATCTCTTACCAAGGGCTGTGAAACGCAGTTTCTGGGCAGGACTGATCTGCCTGAAGTAGAACTTCTGCTGTGGGTGTGCTCCATTGGCCTAGAGCTGCCAGGCCCAAACGGCTGCCTTGTGTCCAAAGGGAGAGAGAGGCCCCAAAGCATCTTGCTTCCAGCTCTGTGGGAAGCTAAAGCAACTGGCTCTCCACAGTGCTCTCACAGCCTACCGGGAAAATCTCTTACCAAGGCCTGTGAAACGCAGTTTCTTGGCAGGCCTGAGCTGGCTGAGGTAGAACTTCTGCTCTGGGTGTGCTCCATTGGCCTAGAGCTGAAAGGCCCAAAGGTCGGCCTTGTTGGCAAAGGGGCAGGGAGCCCCCAAAGCATCTTGCTTCCGTCTCTTTGGAGAGCTAAGAAACAACTGGCTCTGCCCAGTGCTCTTACAGCCTAAGAGACAATCTCTTACCAAGGCCTGTGAAACGCACTTTGTTGGTGGCCTGATCTAGCTGAAGTAGAACTTCTGCTCTGGGTGTGCTCCATTGGCCTAGAGCTGCCTGGCCCAAATGGCCGCCTTGTTTGCAAAGGGGATGAGAGGCCCCAAAGCATCTTGCTTCCAGCTCTTCGGGAAGCTAAGAAACATCTGGCGTTGCCCAGTGCTCTTACAGCCTACCGGGAACATCTCTTACCAAGGCCTGTGAAAGGCCGTTTCCTGGCAGGCCTGATTTGGCTGAAGTAGAACTTCTGCTCTGGGTGTGCTCCATTGCCCTAGAGCTGCCATGCCCAAGGTGCTGCCTTGTTTCCAAAGGGGCAGAGAGGCCCCAAAGCATCTTGCCTCCAGCACTTTGGGAAGCTAAAAAACAACTGGCTCTGCCCAGTGCTCTCACAGCCTACCGTGAACATCTCTTACCAAGGGCTGTGAAACGCAGTTTCTGGGCAGGACTGATCTGCCTGAAGTAGAACTTCTGCTGTGGGTGTGCTCCATTGGCCTAGAGCTGCCAGGCCCAAACGGCTGCCTTGTGTCCAAAGGGAGAGAGAGGCCCCAAAGCATCTTGCTTCCAGCTCTGTGGGAAGCTAAAGCAACTGGCTCTCCACAGTGCTCTCACAGCCTACCGGGAACATCTCTTACCAAGGCCTGTGAAACGCAGTTTCTTGGCAGGCCTGTTCTGGCTGAAGTAGAACTCCTGCTCTGGGCGTGCTACTTTGGCCTAGAGCTGCCAGGCCCAAAGGGCCGCCTTGTTTCCAAAGGGGCTGAGAGTCCCCAAAGTATCTTGCTTCCAAATCTTTGGGAAGCTAAGAAACAACTGGCTCTGCACAGTGCTCTCACAGCCTACCGGCAACGTGACAGAGAAAGGCCTGTGAGATGCAGTTTCTTGGAAGGCCTGATCTGGCTGAGGTAGAACTTCTGCTCTGGGTGTACTCCATTGGCCTAGGGCTGCCAGGCCCAAAGGGCTGCCTTTATTTCCAAAGTGTGAGAGAGGCCCCAAAGCATCTTGCTTCCTGCTCTCTGGGAAGCTAAAACAACTGGCTCTGCACAGTGCTCTCAAAGCCAACCGGGAACGTCACATACAAAGGCCTGTGAAACGCAGCTTCTTGACAGGCCTTATCTGGCTGAGGTAGAACTTGTGCTCTGGGTGTGCTACTTTGGCCTAGAGCTGCCAGGCACAAAGGCTGCTTTGTTTCCCAAGGGGGAGAGAGGCCCCAAATCATGTTGCTTCCAGCTGTTTTTGAAGCTAAGAAACAACTCGCTCTGCCAGGTACTCTTACAGCCTTCCGGGAGCACCTATGACGAAGGCCTGTGAAACGCAGTTTCTTGGCAGGCCTGATCTGGCTGAGGTAGAACTTCTGCTCTGGGTGTGCTCCATTGCCCTAGAGCTGAAAGGCCCAAAGGGCTGCCTTGTTTCCAAAGGGGGAGAGACGCCCCAAAGCATCTTGCTTCCAGCTCTTTGGGAAGCTAAGAAACAACTGGCTCTGCAAAGTGCTCTTACAGCCGAAGAGACAATCTCTTACCAAGGCCTGTGAAACGCATTTTGTTTGTGGCCTGATCTAGCTGAAGTAGAACTTCTGCTCTGCGTGTGCTCCATTGGCCTAGAGCTTCCCGACCCAAAAGGCTGCCTTGTTCCCAAACGGGCAGAGGGGTCCCAAGCATCTTGCTTCCAGCTTTTCAGGAAGGTAAGAAACAACTGGCTCTGCCCAGTGCTCTTACAGCCTACCGGGAACATCTCTTACCAAGGCCTGTGAAACGCAGTTTGTTGGTGGCCTGATCTGGCTGAAGTAGAACTTCTGCTCTGGGTGTGCTCCATTGCCCTAGAGCTGCCAGGCCCAAAGGGCTGCCTTTTTCCAAAGACGGAGAGTGGACCCAAAGCATCTTGCTCCCAGCTCTTCGGGAAGCTAGGAAACAGCTGGCTCTGCCCAGTGCTCTTACAGCCTAAGAGAACATCTCTTTGAAAGGCCTGTGAAACGCAGTTTCTTGGCAGGCCTGACCTGGCTGAAGTAGAACTTCTGTTCTGGTTGTGCTACATAGGCCTAGAGCTATCAGGACCTAAGGGCTGCCTTGTTTCCAAAGGGTGAGAGAGGCCCCAAAGCATCTTGCCTCCAGCACTTTGGGAAGCTAAAAAACAACTGGCTCTGCCCAGAGCTCTCACAGCCTACCGTGAACATCTCTTACCAAGGGCTGTGAAACGCAGTTTCTGGGCAGGACTGATCTGCCTGAAGTAGAACTTCTGCTGTGGGTGTGCTCCATTGGCCTAGAGCTGCCAGGCCCAAACGGCTGCCTTGTGTCCAAAGGGAGAGAGAGGCCCCAAAGCATCTTGCTTCCAGCTCTGTGGGAAGCGAAAGCAACTGGCTCTCCACAGTGCTCTCACAGCCTACCGGGAACATCTCTTACCAAGGCCTGTGAAACGCAGTTTCTTGGCAGGCCTGATCTGGCTGAAGTAGAACTCCTGCTCTGGGCGTGCTACTTTGGCCTAGAGCTGCCAGGCCCAAAGGGCCGCCTTGTTTCCAAAGGGGCTGAGAGTCCCCAAAGTATCTTGCTTCCAAATCTTTGGGAAGCTAAGAAACAACTGGCTCTGCACAGTGCTCTCACAGCCTACCGGCAACGTGACAGAGAAAGGCCTGTGAGACGCAGTTTCTTGGAAGGCCTGATCTGGCTGAGGTAGAACTTCTGCTCTGGGTGTACTCCATTGGCCTAGGGCTGCCAGGCCCAAAGGGCTGCCTTTATTTCCAAAGTGTGAGAGAGGCCCCAAAGCATCTTGCTTCCTGCTCTCTGGGAAGCTAAAACAACTGGCTCTGCACAGTGCTCTCAAAGCCAACCGGGAACGTCACATATAAAGGCCTGTGAAACGCAGCTTCTTGACAGGCCTTATCTGGCTGAGGTAGAACTTGTGCTCTGGGTGTGCTACTTTGGCCTAGAGCTGCCAGGCACAAAGGCTGCTTTGTTTCCCAAGGGGGAGAGAGGCCCCAAATCATGTTGCTTCCAGCTGTTTTTGAAGCTAAGAAACAACTCGCTCTGCCAGGTACTCTTACAGCCTTCCGGGAGCACCTATGACGAAGGCCTGTGAAACGCAGTTTCTTGGCAGGCCTGATCTGGCTGAGGTAGAACTTCTGCTCTGGGTGTGCTCCATTGCCCTAGAGCTGAAAGGCCCAAAGGGCTGCCTTGTTTCCAAAGGGGGAGAGACGCCCCAAAGCATCTTGCTTCCACCTCTTGGGAAGCTAAGAAACAACTGGCTGTGCCCAGTGCTCTTATAGCCTAAGAGAACATCTCTTATCAAGACCTGTGAAACGCACTTTCTAGGCAGGCCTGATCTGGAAGAAGTAGAACTTCTGCTCTGGTTGTGCTCCATTGCCCTAGAGCTGCCAGACCCAACGTGCTGCCTTGTTTCCAACGGGGCAGAGAGGCCCCAAAGCGTCTTGCTTCCAGCTGTTTGGGAAACAAGGAAACAACTGGCTCTGCACCGTGCTCTCACAGCCTACCGGGAACGTCACATACAAAGGCCTCTGAAACACAGTTCCTTGGCAGGCCTGATCTGGCTGAAGTAGGACTTCTGCTCTGGGTGTGCTCCATTGGCCTAGAGCTGAAAGGCCCAAAGGGATGCCTTGTTTGCAAAGGGGCAGAGAGGCCCCAAAGCATCTTGCTTCCAGCTCTTTGGGAAGCTAAGAAACATCTGTCTCTGCGCAGTGCTCTGACAGAGTACCGGGAACATCTCTTACCAAAGCCTTTTAAACGCAGTTTCTTGGCAGGCCTTATCTGGCTGAGGTAGAACTTCTGCTCTGGGTGTGCTCCATTGGCCTAGAGCTGAAAGGCCCAAAGGTCGGCCTTGTTGGCAAAGGGGCAGGGAGCCCCCAAAGCATCTTGCTTCCAGCTCTTTGGGAAGCTAAGAAACAACTGGCTCTGCAAAGTGCTCTTACAGCCGAAGAGACAATCTCTTACCAAGGCCTGTGAAACGCATTTTGTTTGTGGCCTGATCTAGCTGAAGTAGAACTTCTGCTCTGCGTGTGCTCCATTGGCCTAGAGCTTCCCGACCCAAAAGGCTGCCTTGTTCCCAAACGGGCAGAGGGGTCCCAAGCATCTTGCTTCCAGCTTTTCAGGAAGGTAAGAAACAACTGGCTCTGCCCAGTGCTCTTACAGCCTACCGGGAACATCTCTTACCAAGGCCTGTGAAACGCAGTTTCCTGGCAGGCCTGATCTGGCTGAAGTAGAACTTCTGCTCTGGGTGTGCTCCATTGCCCTAGAGCTGCCAGACCCAAAGGGCTGCCTTGTTTCCAAAGACGGAGAGTGGACCCAAGCATCTTGCTCCCATCTCTTCGGGAATCTAAGAAACAGCTGGCTCTGCCCAGTGCTCTTACAGCCTAAGAGAACATCTCTTTGAAAGGCCTGTGAAACGCAGTTTCTTGGCAGGCCTGACCTGGCTGAAGTAGAACTTCTGTTCTGGTTGTGCTACATAGGCCTAGAGCTACCAGGACCTAAGGGCTGCCTTGTTTCCAAAGGGTGAGAGAGGCCCCAAAGCATCTTGCCTCCAGCACTTTGGGAAGCTAAAAAACAACTGGCTGTGCCCAGTGCTCTCACAGCCTACCGTGAACATCTCTTACCAAGGGCTGTGAAACGCAGTTTCTGGGCAGGACTGATCTGCCTGAAGTAGAACTTCTGCTGTGGGTGTGCTCCATTGGCCTAGAGCTGCCAGGCCCAAACGGCTGCCTTGTGTCCAAAGGGAGAGAGAGGCACCAAAGCATCTTGCTTCCAGCTCTGTGGGAAGCTAAAGCAACTGGCTCTCCACAGTGCTCTCACAGCCTACCGGGAACATCTCTTACCAAGGCCTGTGAAACGCAGTTTCTTGGCAGGCCTTATCTGGCTGAAGTAGAACTCCTGCTCTGGGCGTGCTACTTTGGCCTAGAGCTGCCAGGCCCAAAGGGCCGCCTTGTTTCCAAATGGGCTGAGAGTCCCCAAAGTATCTTGCTTCCAAAGCTTTGGGAAGCTAAGAAACAACTGGCTCTGCACAGTGCTCTCACAGCCTACCGGCAACGTGACAGAGAAAGGCCTGTGAGACGCAGTTTCTTGGAAGGCCTGATCTGGCTGAGGTAGAACTTCTGCTCTGGGTGTACTCCATTGGCCTAGGGCTGACAGGCCCAAAGGGCTGCCTATATTTCCAAAGTGTGAGAGAGGCCCCAAAGCATCTTGCTTCCTGCTCTCTGGGAAGCTAAAACAACTGGCTCTGCACAGTGCTCTCAAAGCCAACCGGGAACGTCACATACAAAGGCCTCTGAAACGCAGTTCCTTGGCAGGCCTGATCTGGCTGAAGTAGGACTTCTGCTCTGGGTGTGCTCCATTGGCCTAGAGCTGAAAGGCCCAAAGGGATGCCTTGTTTGCAAAGGGGCAGAGAGGCCCCAAAGCATCTTGCTTCCAGCTCTTTGGGAAGCTAAGAAACAACTGGCTCAGCCCAGTGCTCTTACAGCCTGAGAGAAAATCTCTTACCAAGGCCTGTGAAACGCACTTTGTTGGTGGCCTGATCTAGCTGAAGTAGAACTTCTGCTCTGGGTGTGCTCCATTGGCCTAGAGCTGCCTGGCCCAAAGGGCCGCCTTGTTTGCAAAGGGGATGAGAGGCCCCAAAGCATCTTGCTTCCAGCTCTTCGGGAAGCTAAGAAACATCTGGCGTTGCCCAGTGCTCTTACAGCCTACCGGGAACATCTCTTACCAAGGCCTGTGAAACGCAGTTTGTTGGTGGCCTGAACTGGCTGAAGTAGAACTTCTGCTCTGGGTGTGCTCCACTGGCCTAGAGCTACCTGCCCCAAAGTGCTCCCTTGATTCCAAAGTGAGAGAGTGGCACCAAAGCATCTTGCTTCCAGCTCTTCGGGAAGCTAAGAAACATCTGGCGTTGCCCAGTGCTCTTACAGCCTACCGGGTGCATCTCTTACCAAGGCCTGTGAAACGCCGTTTCCTGGCAGGCCTGATTTGGCTGAAGTAGAACTTCTGCTCTGGGTGTGCTCCATTGCCCTAGAGCTGCCAGGCCCAAGGTGCTGCCTTGTTTCCAAAGGGGCAGAGAGGCCCCAAAGCATCTTGCTTCCAGCTCTCTGGGAAGCTAAGAACCAACTCGCTCTGCCCCGTGCTCTTACAGCCTACCGGGAACATGTCTTTGAAAGGCCTGTGAAACGCAGTTTCTTGGCAGGCCTGATCTGGCTGAAGTAGAACTCCTGCTCTGGGCGTGCTACTTTGGCCTAGAGCTGCCAGGCCCAAAGGGCCGCCTTGTTTCCAAAGGGGCTGAGAGTCCCCAAAGTATCTTGCTTCCAAATCTTTGGGAAGCTAAGAAACAACTGGCTCTGCACAGTGCTCTCACAGCCTACCGGCAACGTGACAGGGAAAGGCCTGTGAGACGCAGTTTCTTGGAAGGCCTGATCTGGCTGAGGTAGAACTTCTGCTCTGGGTGTGCTCCATTGGCCTAGAGCTGAAAGGCCCAAAGGTCGGCCTTGTTGGCAAAGGGGCAGGGAGCCCCCAAAGCATCTTGCTTCCAGCTCTTTGGAGAGCTAAGAAACAACTGGCTCTGCCCAGTGCTCTTACAGCCTAAGAGACAATCTCTTACCAAGGCCTGTGAAACGCACTTTGTTGGTGGCCTGATTTAGCTGAAGTAGAACTTCTGCTCTGGGTGTGCTCCATTGGCCTAGAGCTGCCTGGCCCAAAGGGCCGCCTTGTTTGCAAAGGGGATGAGAGGCCCCAAAGCATCTTGCTTCCAGCTCTTCGGGAAGCTAAGAAACATCTGGCGTTGCCCAGTGCTCTTACAGCCTACCGGGAAAATCTCTTACCAAGCCTGTGAAACGCCGTTTCCTGGCAGGCCTGATTTGGCTGAAGTAGAACTTCTGCTCTGGGTGTGCTCCATTGCCCTAGAGCTGCCAGGCCCAAAGGGCTGCCTTGTTTCCAAAGACGGAGAGTGGACCCAAAGCATCTTGCTCCCAGCTCTTCGGGAAGCTAAGAAACAGCTGGCTCTGCCCAGTGCTCTTACAGCCTAAGAGAACATCTCTTTGAAAGGCCTGTGAAACGCAGTTTCTTGGCAGGCCTGACCTGGCTGAAGTAGAACTTCTGTTCTGGTTGTGCTACATAGGCCTAGAGCTAACAGGACCTAAGGGCTGCCTTGTTTCCAAAGGGGGAGAGAGGCCCCAAAGCATCTTGCCTCCAGCACTTTGGCAAGCTAAAAAACAACTGGTTCTGCCCAGTGCTCTCACAGCCTACCGGGAACATCTCTTACCAAGGCCTGTGTAACGCAGTTTCTTGGAAGGCCTGATCTGGCTGAAGTAGAACTCCTGCTCTGGGCGTGCTACTTTGGCCTAGAGCTGCCAGGCCCAAAGGGCCGCCTTGTTTCCAAAGGGGCTGAGAGTCCCCAAAGTATCTTGCTTCCAAATCTTTGGGAAGCTAAGAAACAACTGGCTCTGCACAGTGCTCTCACAGCCTACTGGCGACGTGACAGAGAAAGGCCTGTGAGACGCAGTTTCTTGGAAGGCCTGATCTGGCTGAGGTAGAACTTCTGCTCTGGGTGTACTCCATTGGCCTAGGGCTGCCAGGCACAAAGGCTGCTTTGTTTCCAAAGGGGGAGAGAGGCCCCAAATCATGTTGCTTCCAGCTGTTTTTGAAGCTAAGAAACAACTCGCTCTGCCAGGTACTCTTACAGCCTTCCGGGAACACCTCTTACGAAGGCCTGTGAAAAGCAGTTTCTTGGCAGGCCTGATCTGGCTGAGGTCGAACTTCTGCTCTGGGTGTGCTCCATTGCCCTAGAGCTGAAAGGCCCAAAGGGCTGCCTTGTTTCCAAAGGGGGAGAGAGGCCCCAAAGCATCTTGCTTACACCTCTTGGGAAGCAAAGAAACAACTGGCTGTGCCCAGTGTTCTTATAGCCTAAACGAACATCTCTTATCAAGGCCTGTGAAACGCACTGTCTAGGCAGGCCTGATCTGGAAGAAGTAGAACTTCTGCTCTGGTTGTGCTTCATTGCCCTAGAGCTGCCAGACCCAACGTGCTGCCTTGTTTCCAAAGTGTCAGAGTGGCCCTAAAGCGTCTTGCTTCCAGCTGTTTGGGAAACAAGGAAACAACTGGCTCTGCACCGTGCTCTCACAGCCTACCGGGAACGTCACATACAAAGGCCTCTGAAACGCAGTTCCTTGGCAGGCCTGATCTGGCTGAGGTAGAACTTCTGCTCTGGGTGTGCTCCACTGGCCTAGAGCTGAAAGGCCGAAAGGTCGGCCTTGTTGGCAAAGGGGCAGGGAGCCCCCAAAGCATCTTGCTTCCAGCTCTTTGGAGAGCTAAGAAACAACTGGCTCTGCCCAGTGCTCTTACAGCCTAAGAGACAATCTCTTACCAAGGCCTGTGAAACGCACTTTGTTGGTGGCCTGATCTAGCTGAAGTAGAACTTCTGCTCTGGGTGTGCTCCATTGCCCTAGAGCTGCCTGGCCCAAAGGGCCGCCTTGTTTGCAAAGGGGATGAGAGGCCCCAAAGCATCTTGCTTCCAGCTCTTCGGGAAGCTAAGAAACATCTGGCGTTGCCCAGTGCTCTTACAGCCTACCGGGAAAATCTCTTACCAAGGCCTGTGAAACGCCGTTTCCTGGCAGGCCTGATTTGGCTGAAGTAGAACTTCTGCTCTGGGTGTGCTCCATTGCCCTAGAGCTGCCATGCCCAAGGTGCTGCCTTGTTTCCAAACGGGCAGAGAGGCCCCAAAGCATCTTGCTTCCAGCTCTCTGGGAAGCTAAGAACCAACTCGCTCTGCCCCGTGCTCTTACAGCCTACCGGGAACATGTCTTTGAAAGGCCTGTGAAACACACTTCCTTGGCAGGCCTGACCTGGCTGAAATAGAACTTCTGCTCTGGGTGTGCTCCATTGGCCTAGAGCTGCCAGGCCCAAAGGGCTGCCTTTTTCCAAAGACGGAGAGTGGACCCAAAGCATCTTGCTCCCAGCTCTTCGGGAAGCTAGGAAACAGCTGGCTCTGCCCAGTGCTCTTACAGCCTAAGAAAACATCTCTTTGAAAGGCCTGTGAAACGCAGTTTCTTGGCAGGCCTGACCTGGCTGAAGTAGAACTTCTGTTCTGGTTGTGCTACGTAGGCCTAGAGCTACCAGGACCTAAGGGCTGCCTTGTTTCCAAAGGGGGAGAGAGGCCCCAAAGCATCTTGCCTCCAGCACTTTGGGAAGCTAAAAAACAACTGGCTCTGCCCAGTGCTCTCACAGCCTACCGTGAACATCTCTTACCAAGGGCTGTGAAACGCAGTTTCTGGGCAGGACTGATCTGCCTGAAGTAGAACTTCTGCTGTGGGTGTGCTCCATTGGCCTAGAGCTGCCAGGCCCAAACGGCTGCCTTGTGTCCAAAGGGAGAGAGAGGCCCCAAAGCATCTTGCTTCCAGCTCTGTGGGAAGCTAAAGCAACTGGCTCTCCACAGTGCTCTCACAGCCTACCGGGAACATCTCTTACCAAGGCCTGTGAAACGCAGTTTGTTGGTGGCCTGAACTGGCCGAAGTAGAACTTCTGCTCTGGGTGTGCTCCACTGGCCTAGAGCTACCTGCCCCAAAGGGCTGCCTTGATTCCAAAGTGAGAGAGTGGCACCAAAGCATCTTGCTTCCAGCTCTTCGGGAAGCTAAGAAACATCTGGCGTTGCCCAGTGCTCTTAGAGCCTACCGGGAACATCTCTTACCAAGGCCTGTGAAACGCCGTTTCTTGGCAGGCCTGATTTGGCTGAAGTAGAACTTCTGCTCTGGGTGTGCTCCATTGCCCTAGAGCTGCCAGGCCCAAGGTGCTGCCATGTTTCCCAAGAGCAGAGAGGCCCAAAGCATCTTGCTTCCAGCTCTCTGGGAAGCTAAGAACCAACTCGCTCTGCCCCGTGCTCTTACAGCCTACCGGGAACATGTCTTTGAAAGGCCTGTGAAACGCAGTTTCTTGGCAGGCATGATCTGGCTGAAGTAGAACTCCGGCTCTGGGTGTGCTCCATTGCCCTAGAGCTGCCAGGCCCAAAGTGCTGCCCTGTTTCCAAGGGGCAGAGAGGCCGAAAGCATCTTGCTTCCCGGTCTTTGCGAAGCTAAGAAACAACTGGCTCTGCCCAGTGCTCTTACACCTACCGGGAACATCTCTTACCAAGGCCTGTCAAACGCTGTTTCTTTGCAGGCCTGATCAGGCTGAAGTAGAACTCCTGCTGTGCGTGTGCTCCATTGGCCTAGAGCTTCCCGACCCAAAAGGCTGCCTTGTTCCCAAACGGGCAGAGGGGTCCCAAGCATCTTGCTTCCAGCTTTTCAGGAAGGTAAGAAACAACTGGCTCTGCCCAGTGCTCTTACAGCCTACCGGGAACATCTCTTACCAAGGCCTGTGAAACGCAGTTTCCTGGCAGGCCTGATCTGGCTGAAGTAGAACTTCTGCTCTGGGTGTGCTCCATTGCCCTAGAGCTGCCAGGCCCAAAGGGCTGCCTTGTTTCAAAAGATGGAGACTGGAGCCAAAGCATCTTGCTCCCAGCTCTTCGGGAAGCTAAGAAACAGCTGGCTCTGCCCAGTGCTCTTACAGCCTAAGAGAACATCTCTTTGAAAGGCCTGTGAAACGCAGTTTCTTGGCAGGCCTGACCTGGCTGAAGTAGAACTTCTGTTCTGGTTGTGCTACATAGGCCTAGAGCTACCAGGACCTAAGGGCTGCCTTGTTTCCAAAGGGGGAGAGAGGCCCCAAAGCATCTTGCCTCCAGCACTTTGGGAAGCTAAAAAACAACTGGTTCTGCCCAGTGCTCTCACAGCCTACCGTGAACATCTCTTACCAAGGGCTGTGAAACGCAGTTTCTGGGCAGGACTGATCTGCCTGAAGTAGAACTTCTGCTGTGGGTGTGCTCCATTGGCCTAGAGCTGCCAGGCGCAAACGGCTGCCTTGTGTCCAAAGGGAGAGAGAGGCCCCAAAGCATCTTGCTTCCAGCTCTGTGGGAAGCTAAAGCAACTGGCTCTCCACAGTGCTCTCACAGCCTACCGGGAACATCTCTTACCAAGGCCTGTGAAACGCAGTTTCTTGGCAGGCCTGATCTGGCTGAAGTAGAACTCCTGCTCTGGGCATGCCACTTTGGCCTAGAGCTGCCAGGCCCAAAGGGCCGCCTTGTTTCCAAAGGGGCTGAGAGTCCCCAAAGTATCTTGCTTCCAAATCTTTGGGAAGCTAAGAAACAACTGGCTCTGCACAGTGCTCTCACAGCCTACCGGCAACGTGACAGAGAAAGGCCTGTGAGACGCAGTTTCTTGGAAGGCCTGATCTGGCTGAGGTAGAACTTCTGCTCTGGGTGTACTCCATTGGCCTAGGGCTGCCAGGCCCAAAGGGCTGCCTTTATTTCCAAAGTGTGAGAGAGGCCCCAAAGCATCTTGCTTCCTGCTCTCTGGGAAGCTAAAACAACTGGCTCTGCACAGTGCTCTCAAAGCCAACCGGGAACGTCACATACAAAGGCCTGTGAAACACAGCTTCTTGACAGGCCTTATCTGGCTGAGGTAGAACTTGTGCTCTGGGTGTGCTACTTTGGCCTAGAGCTGCCAGGCACAAAGGCTGCTTTGTTTCCAAAGGGGGAGAGAGGCCCCAAATCATGTTGCTTCCAGCTGTTTTTGAAGCAAGAAACAACTCGCTCTGCCAGGTACTCTTACAGCCTTCCGGGAACACCTCTTACGAAGGCCTGTGAAAAGCAGTTTCTTGGCAGGCCTGATCTGGCTGAGGTAGAACTTCTGCTCTGGGTGTGCTCCATTGCCCTAGAGCTGAAAGGCCCAAAGGGCTGCCTTGTTTCCAAAGGGGGAGAGAGGCCCCAAAGCATCTTGCTTCCACCTCTTGGGAAGCTAAGAATCAACTGGCTGTGCCCAGTGCTCTTATAGCCTAAGAGAACATCTCTTATCAAGGCCTGTGAAACGCACTTTCTAGGCAGGCCTGATCTGGAAGAAGTAGAACTTCTGCTCTGGTTGTGCTCCATTGCCCTAGAGCTGCCAGACCCAACGTGCTGCCTTGTTTCCAAAGGGGCAGAGAGGCCCCAAAGCGTCTTGCTTCCAGCTGTTTGGGAAACAAGGAAACAACTGGCTCTGCACCGTGCTAACACAGCCTACCGGGAACGTCACATGCAAAGGCCTCTGAAACGCAGTTCCACGGCAGGCCTGATCTGGCTGAAGTAGGACTTCTGCTCTGCCTGTGCTCCATTGGCCTAGAGCTGAAAGGCCCAAAGGGATGCCTTGTTTGCAAAGGGGCAGAGAGGCCCCAAAGCATCTTGCTTCCAGCTCTTTGGGAAGCTAAGAAACAACTGTCTCTGCCCAGTGCTCTTAAAGAGTACCGGCAACATCTCTTACCAAATCCTTTGAAACGCAGTTTCTTGGCAGGCCTTATCTGGCTGAGGTAGAACTTCTGCTCTGGGTGTGCTCCATTGGCCTAGAGCTGAAAGGCCCAAAGGTCGGCCTTGTTGGCAAAGGGGCAGGGAGCCCCCAAAGCATCTTGCTTCCAGCTCTTCGGGAAGCTAAGAAACAACTGGCTCTGCCCAGTGCTCTTACAGCCTGAGAGAAAATCTCTTACCAAGGCCTGTGAAACGCACTTTGTTGGTGGCCTGATCTAGCTGAAGTAGAACTTCTGCTCTGGGTGTGCTCCATTGGCCTAGAGCTGCCTCGCCCAAAGGGCCGCCTTGTTTGCAAAGGGGATGAGAGGCCCCAAAGCATCTTGCTTCCAGCTCTTCAGGAAGCTAAGAAACATCTGGCGTTGCCCAGTGCTCTTACAGCCTACCGGGAACATCTCTTACCAAGGCCTGTGAAACGCAGTTTGTTGGTGGCCTGAACTGGCCGAAGTAGAACTTCTGCTCTGGGTGTGCTCCACTGGCCTAGAGCTACCTGCCCCAAAGGGCTGCCTTGATTCCAAAGTGAGAGAGTGGCACCAAAGCATCTTGCTTCCAGCTCTTCGGGAAGCTAAGAAACATCTGGCGTTGCCCAGTGCTCTTACAGCCTACCGGGAACATCTCTTACCAAGGCCTGTGAAACGCCGTTTCCTGGCAGGCCTGATTTGGCTGAAGTAGAACTTCTGCTCTGGGTGTGCTCCATTGCCCTAGAGCTGCCAGGCCCAAGGTGCTGCTTTGTTTCCAAAGGGGCAGAGAGGCCCCAAAGCATCTTGCTTCCAGCTCTCTGGGAAGCTAAGAACCAACTCGCTCTGCCCCGTGCTCTTACAGCCTACCGGGAACATGTCTTTGAAAGGCCTGTGAAACGCAATTTCTTGGCAGGCCTCATCTGGCTGAAGTAGAACTCCGGCTCTGGGTGTGCTCCATTGCCCTAGAGCTGCCAGGCCCAAAGTGCTGCCCTGTTTCCAAGGGGCAGAGAGGCCCAAAGCATCTTGCTTCCCGGTCTTTGCGAAGCTAAGAAACAACTGGCTCTGCCCAGTGCTCTTACACCCACCGGGAACATCTCTTACCAAGGCCTGTCAAACGCTGTTTCTTTGCAGGCCTGATCAGGCTGAAGTAGAACTCCTGCTCTGCGTGTGCTCCATTGGCCTAGAGCTTCCCGACCCAAAAGGCTGCCTTGTTCCCAAACGGGCAGAGGGGTCCCAAGCATCTTGCTTCCAGCTTTTCAGGAAGGTAAGAAACAACTGGCTCTGCCCAGTGCTCTTACAGCCTACCGGGAACATCTCTTACCAAGGCCTGTGAAACGCAGTTTCCTGGCAGGCCTGATCTGGCTGAAGTAGAACTTCTGCTCTGGGCGTGCTCCATTTGCCCTAGAGCTGCCAGGCCCAAAGGGCTGCCTTGTTTCCAAAGACGGAGAGTGGACCCAAAGCATCTTGCTCCCAGCTCTTCGGGAAGCTAAGAAACAGCTGGCTCTGCCCAGTGCTCTTACAGCCTAAGAGAACATCTCTTTGAAAGGCCTGTGAAACGCAGTTTCTTGGCAGGCCTGACCTGGCTGAAGTAGAACTTCTGTTCTGGTTGTGCTACATAGGCCTAGAGCTACCAGGACCTAAGGGCTGCCTTGTTTCCAAAGGGGGAGAGAGGCCCCAAAGCATCTTGCCTCCAGCACTTTGGGAAGCTAAAAAACAACTGGTTCTGCCCAGTGCTCACACAGCCTACCGTGAACATCTCTTACCAAGGGCTGTGAAACGCAGTTTCTGGGCAGGACTGATCTGCCTGAAGTAGAACTTCTGCTGTGGGTGTGCTCCATTGGCCTAGAGCTGCCAGGCCCAAACGGCTGCCTTGTGTCCAAAGGGAGAGAGAGGCCCCAAAGCATCTTGCTTCCAGCTCTGTGGGAAGCTAAAGCAACTGGCTCTCCACAGTGCTCTCACAGCCTACCGGGAACATCTCTTACCAAGGCCTGTGAAACGCAGTTTCTTGGCAGGCCTGATCTGGCTGAAGTAGAACTCCTGCTCTGGGCGTGCTACTTTGGCCTAGAGCTGCCAGGCCCAAAGGGCCGCCTTGTTTCCAAAGGGGCTGAGAGTCCCCAAAGTATCTTGCTTCCAAATCTTTGGGAAGCTAAGAAACAACTGGCTCTGCACAGTGCTCTCACAGCCTACCGGCAACGTGACAGAGAAAGGCCTGTGAGACGCAGTTTCTTGGAAGGCCTGATCTGGCTGAGGTAGAACTTCTGCTCTGGGTGTACTCCATTGGCCTAGGGCTGCCAGGCCCAAAGGGCTGCCTTTATTTCCAAAGTGTGAGAGAGGCCCCAAAGCATCTTGCTTCCTGCTCTCTGGGAAGCTAAAACAACTGGCTCTGCACATTGCTCTCAATGCCAACCGGGAACGTCACATACAAAGGCCTGTGAAACGCAGCTTCTTGACAGGCCTTATCTGGCTGAGGTAGAACTTGTGCTCTGGGTGTGCTACTTTGGCCTAAAGCTGCCAGGCACAAAGGCTGCTTTGTTTCCAAAGGGGGAGCGAGGCCCCAAATCATGTTGCTTCCAGCTGTTTTTGAAGCTAAGAAACAACTCGCTCTGCCAGGTACTCTTACAGCCTTCCGGGAACACCTCTTACGAAGGCCTGTGAAAAGCAGTTTCTTGGCAGGCCTGATCTGGCTGAGGTAGAACTTCTGCTCTGCGTGTGCTCCATTGCCCTAGAGCTGAAAGGCCCAAAGGGCTGCCTTGTTTCCAAAGGGGGAGAGAGGCCCCAAAGCATCTTGCTTCCACCTCTTGGGAAGCTAAGAAACAACTGGCTGTGCCCAGTGCTCTTATAGCCTAAGAGAACATCTCTTATCAAGGCCTGTGAAACGCACTTTCTAGGCAGGCCTGATCTGGAAGAAGTAGAACTTCGGCTCTGGTTGTGCTCCATTGCCCTAGAGCTGCCAGACCCAACGTGCTGCCTTGTTTCCAAAGGGGCAGAGAGGCCCCAAAGCGTCTTGCTTCCAGCTGTTTGGGAAACAAGGAAACAACTGGCTCTGCACCGTGCTCTCACAGCCTACCGGGAACGTCACATACAAAGGCCTCTGAAACGCAGTTCCACGGCAGGCCTGATCTGGCTGAAGTAGGACTTCTGCTCTGGCTGTGCTCCATTGGCCTAGAGCTGAAAGGCCCAAAGGGATGCCTTGTTTGCAAAGGGGCAGAGAGGCCCCAAAGCATCTTGCTTCCAGCTCTTTGGGAAGCTAAGAAACAACTGTCTCTGCCCAGTGCTCTGACAGAGTACCGGCAACATCTCTTACCAAAGCCTTTGAAACGCAGTTTCTTGGCAGGCCTTATCTGGCTGAGGTAGAACTTCTGCTCTGGGTGTGCTCCATTGGCCTAGAGCTGAAAGGCCCAAAGGTCGGCCTTGTTGGCAAAGGGGCAGGGAGCCCCCAAAGCATCTTGCTTCCAGCTCTTTGGGAAGCTAAGAAACAACTGGCTCTGCCCAGTGCTCTTACAGCCTGAGAGAAAATCTCTTACCAAGGCCTGTGAAACGCACTTTGTTGGTGGCCTGATCTAGCTGAAGTAGAACTTCTGCTCTGGGTGTGCTCCATTGGCCTAGAGCTGCCTCGCCCAAAGGGCCGCCTTGTTTGCAAAGGGGATGAGAGGCCCCAAAGCATCTTGCTTCCAGCTCTTCGGGAAGCTAAGAAACATCTGGCGTTGCCCAGTGCTCTTACAGCCTACCGGGAACATCTCTTACCAAGGCCTGTGAAACGCAGTTTGTTGGTGGCCTGAACTGGCCGAAGTAGAACTTCTGCTCTGGGTGTGCTCCACTGGCCTAGAGCTACCTGCCCCAAAGGGCTGCCTTGATTCCAAAGTGAGAGAGTGGCACCAAAGCATCTTGCTTCCAGCTCTTCGGGAAGCTAAGAAACATCTGGCGTTGCCCAGTGCTCTTACAGCCTACCGGGAACATCTCTTACCAAGGCCTGTGAAACGCCGTTTCCTGGCAGGCCTGATTTGGCTGAAGTAGAACTTCTGCTCTGGGTGTGCTCCATTGCCCTAGAGCTGCCAGGCCCAAGGTGCTGCCTTGTTTCCAAAGGGGCAGAGAGGCCCCAAAGCATCTTGCTTCCAGCTCTCTGGGAAGCTAAGAACCAACTCGCTCTGCCCCGTGCTCTTACAGCCTACCGGGAACATGTCTTTGAAAGGCCTGTGAAACGCAGTTTCTTGGCAGGCCTCATCTGGCTGAAGTAGAACTCCGGCTCTGGGTGTGCTCCATTGCCCTAGAGCTGCCAGGCCCCAAGTGCTGCCCTGTTTCCAAGGGGCAGAGAGGCCCAAAGCATCTTGCTTCCCGGTCTTTGCGAAGCTAAGAAACAACTGGCTCTGCCCAGTGCTCTTACACCTACCGGGAACATCTCTTACCAAGGCCTGTCAAACGCTGTTTCTTTGCAGGCCTGATCAGGCTGAAGTAGAACTCCTGCTCTGCGTGTGCTCCATTGGCCTAGAGCTTCCCGACCCAAAAGGCTGCCTTGTTCCCAAACGGGCGGAGGGGTCCCAAGCATCTTGCTTCCAGCTTTTCAGGAAGGTAAGAAACAACTGGCTCTGCCCAGTGCTCTTACAGCCTACCGGGAACATCTCTTACCAAGGCCTGTGAAACGCAGTTTCCTGGCAGGCCTGATCTGGCTGAAGTAGAACTTCTGCTCTGGGCGTGCTCCATTTGCCCTAGAGCTGCCAGGCCCAAAGGGCTGCCTTGTTTCCAAAGACGGAGAGTGGACCCAAAGCATCTTGCTCCCAGCTCTTCGGGAAGCTAAGAAACAGCTGGCTCTGCCCAGTGCTCTTACAGCCTAAGAGAACATCTCTTTGAAAGGCCTGTGAAATGCAGTTTCTTGGCAGGCCTGACCTGGCTGAAGTAGAACTTCTGTTCTGGTTGTGCTACATAGGCCTAGAGCTACCAGGACCTAAGGGCTGCCTTGTTTCCAAAGGGTGAGAGAGGCCCCAAAGCATCTTGCCTCCAGCACTTTGGGAAGCTAAAAAACAACTGGTTCTGCCCAGTGCTCTCACAGCCTACCGTGAACATCTCTTACCAAGGGCTGTGAAACGCAGTTTCTGGGCAGGACTGATCTGCCTGAAGTAGAACTTCTGCTGTGGGTGTGCTCCATTGGCCTAGAGCTGCCAGGCGCAAACGGCTGCCTTGTGTCCAAAGGGAGAGAGAGGCCCCAAAGCATCTTGCTTCCAGCTCTGTGGGAAGCTAAAGCAACTGGCTCTCCACAGTGCTCTCACAGCCTACCGGGAACATCTCTTACCAAGGCCTGTGAAACGCAGTTTCTTGGCAGGCCTGATCTGGCTGAAGTAGAACTCCTGCTCTGGGCGTGCTACTTTGGCCTAGAGCTGCCAGGCCCAAAGGGCCGCCTTGTTTCCAAAGGGGCTGAGAGTCCCCAAAGTATCTTGCTTCCAAAACTTTGGGAAGCTAAGAAACAACTGGCTCTGCACAGTGCTCTCACAGCCTACCGGCAACGTGACAGAGAAAGGCCAGTGAGACGCAGTTTCTTGGAAGGCCTGATCTGGCTGAGGTAGAACTTCTGCTCTGGGTGTACTCCATTGGCCTAGGGCTGCCAGGCCCAAAGGGCTGCCTTTATTTCCAAAGTGTGAGAGAGGCCCCAAAGCATCTTGCTTCCTGCTCTCTGGGAAGCTAAAACAACTGGCTCTGCACAGTGCTCTCAAAGCCAACCGGGAACGTCACATACAAAGGCCTGTGAAACGCAGCTTCTTGACAGGCCTTATCTGGCTGAGGTAGAACTTGTGCTCTGGGTGTGCTACTTTGGCCTAGAGCTGCCAGGCACAAAGGCTGCTTTGTTTCCAAAGGGGGAGCGAGGCCCCAAATCATGTTGCTTCCAGCTGTTTTTGAAGCTAAGAAACAACTCGCTCTGCCAGGTACTCTTACAGCCTTCCGGGAACACCTCTTACGAAGGCCTGTGAAAAGCAGTTTCTTGGCAGGCCTGATCTGGCTGAGGTAGAACTTCTGCTCTGGGTGTGCTCCATTGCCCTAGAGCTGAAAGGCCCAAAGGGCTGCCTTGTTTCCAAAGGGGGAGAGAGGCCCCAAAGCATCTTGCTTCCACGTCTTGGGAAGCTAAGAAACAACTGGCTGTGCCCAGTGCTCTTATAGCCTAAGAGAACATCTCTTATCAAGGCCTGTGAAACGCACTTTCTAGGCAGGCCTGATCTGGCTGAAGTAGAACTTCTGCTCTGGGCGTGCTCCATTTGCCCTAGAGCTGCCAGGCCCAAAGGGCTGCCTTGTTTCCAAAGACGGAGAGTGGACCCAAAGCATCTTGCTCCCAGCTCTTCGGGAAGCTAAGAAACAGCTGGCTCTGCCCAGTGCTCTTACAGCCTAAGAGAACATCTCTTTGAAAGGCCTGTGAAACGCAGTTTCTTGGCAGGCCTGACCTGGCTGAAGTAGAACTTCTGTTCTGGTTGTGCTACATAGGCCTAGAGCTACCAGGACCTAAGGGCTGCCTTGTTTCCAAAGGGTGAGAGAGGCCCCAAAGCATCTTGCCTCCAGCACTTTGGGAAGCTAAAAAACAACTGGTTCTGCCCAGTGCTCTCACAGCCTACCGTGAACATCTCTTACCAAGGGCTGTGAAACGCAGTTTCTGGGCAGGACTGATCTGCCTGAAGTAGAACTTCTGCTGTGGGTGTGCTCCATTGGCCTAGAGCTGCCAGGCCCAAACGGCTGCCTTGTGTCCAAAGGGAGAGAGAGGCCCCAAAGCATCTTGCTTCCAGCTCTGTGGGAAGCTAAAGCAACTGGCTCTCCACAGTGCTCTCACAGCCTACCGGGAACATCTCTTACCAAGGCCTGTGAAACGCAGTTTCTTGGCAGGCCTGATCTGGCTGAAGTAGAACTCCTGCTCTGGGCGTGCTACTTTGGCCTAGAGCTGCCAGGCCCAAAGGGCCGCCTTGTTTCCAAAGGGGCTGAGAGTCCCCAAAGTATCTTGCTTCCAAATCTTTGGGAAGCTAAGAAACAACTGGCTCTGCACAGTGCTCTCACAGCCTACCGGCAACGTGACAGAGAAAGGCCTGTGAGACGCAGTTTCTTGGAAGGCCTGATCTGGCTGAGGTAGAACTTCTGCTCTGGGTGTACTCCATTGGCCTAGGGCTGCCAGGCCCAAAGGGCTGCCTTTATTTCCAAAGTGTGAGAGAGGCCCCAAAGCATCTTGCTTCCTGCTCTCTGGGAAGCTAAAACAACTGGCTCTGCACAGTGCTCTCAAAGCCAACCGGGAACGTCACATACAAAGGCCTGTGAAACGCAGCTTCTTGACAGGCCTTATCTGGCTGAGGTAGAACTTGTGCTCTGGGTGTGCTACTTTGGCCTAGAGCTGCCAGGCACAAAGGCTGCTTTGTTTCCAAAGGGGGAGCGAGGCCCCAAATCATGTTGCTTCCAGCTGTTTTTGAAGCTAAGAAACAACTCGCTCTGCCAGGTACTCTTACAGCCTTCCGGGAACACCTCTTACGAAGGCCTGTGAAAAGCAGTTTCTTGGCAGGCCTGATCTGGCTGAGGTAGAACTTCTGCTCTGGGTGTGCTCCATTGCCCTAGAGCTGAAAGGCCCAAAGGGCTGCCTTGTTTCCAAAGGGGGAGAGAGGCCCCAAAGCATCTTGCTTCCACCGCTTGGGAAGCTAAGAAACAACTGGCTGTGCCCAGTGCTCTTATAGCCTAAGAGAACATCTCTTATCAAGGCCTGTGAAACGCACTTTCTAGGCAGGCCTGATCTGGAAGAAGTAGAACTTCGGCTCTGGTTGTGCTCCATTGCCCTAGAGCTGCCAGACCCAACGTGCTGCCTTGTTTCCAAAGGGGCAGAGAGGCCCCAAAGCGTCTTGCTTCCAGCTGTTTGGGAAACAAGGAAACAACTGGCTCTGCACCGTGCTCTCACAGCCTACCGGGAAGGTCACATACAAAGGCCTCTGAAACGCAGTTCCACGGCAGGCCTGATCTGGCTGAAGTAGGACTTCTGCTCTGGCTGTGCTCCATTGGCCTAGAGCTGAAAGGCCCAAAGGGATGCCTTGTTTGCAAAGGGGCAGAGAGGCCCCAAAGCATCTTGCTTCCAGCTCTTTGGGAAGCTAAGAAACAACTGTCTCTGCCCAGTGCTCTGACAGAGTACCGGCAACATCTCTTACCAAAGCCTTTGAAACGCAGTTTCTTGGCAGGCCTTATCTGGCTGAGGTAGAACTTCTGCTCTGGGTGTGCTCCATTGGCCTAGAGCTGAAAGGCCCAAAGGTCGGCCTTGTTGGCAAAGGGGCAGGGAGCCCCCAAAGCATCTTGCTTCCAGCTCTTTGGGAAGCTAAGAAACAACTGGCTCTGCCCAGTGCTCTTACAGCCTGAGAGAAAATCTCTTACCAAGGCCTGTGAAACGCACTTTGTTGGTGGCCTGATCTAGCTGAAGTAGAACTTCTGCTCTGGGTGTGCTCCATTGGCCTAGAGCTGCCTCGCCCAAAGGGCCGCCTTGTTTGCAAAGGGGATGAGAGGCCCCAAAGCATCTTGCTTCCAGCTCTTCGGGAAGCTAAGAAACATCTGGCGTTGCCCAGTGCTCTTACAGCCTACCGGGAACATCTCTTACCAAGGCCTGTGAAACGCAGTTTGTTGGTGGCCTGAACTGGCCGAAGTAGAACTTCTGCTCTGGGTGTGCTCCACTGGCCTAGAGCTACCTGCCCCAAAGGGCTGCCTTGATTCCAAAGTGAGAGAGTGGCACCAAAGCATCTTGCTTCCAGCTCTTCGGGAAGCTAAGAAACATCTGGCGTTGCCCAGTGCTCTTACAGCCTACCGGGAACATCTCTTACCAAGGCCTGTGAAACGCCGTTTCCTGGCAGGCCTGATTTGGCTGAAGTAGAACTTCTGCTCTGGGTGTGCTCCATTGCCCTAGAGCTGCCAGGCCCAAGGTGCTGCCTTGTTTCCAAAGGGGCAGAGAGGCCCCAAAGCATCTTGCTTCCAGCTCTCTGGGAAGCTAAGAACCAACTCGCTCTGGCCCGTGCTCTTACAGCCTACCGGGAACATGTCTTTGAAAGGCCTGTGAAACGCAGTTTCTTGGCAGGCCTCATCTGGCTGAAGTAGAACTCCGGCTCTGGGTGTGCTCCATTGCCCTAGAGCTGCCAGGCCCAAAGTGCTGCCCTGTTTCCAAGGGGCAGAGAGGCCCAAAGCATCTTGCTTCCCGGTCTTTGTGAAGCTAAGAAACAACTGGCTCTGCCCAGTGCTCTTACACCTACCGGGAACATCTCTTACCAAGGCCTGTCAAACGCTGTTTCTTTGCAGGCCTGATCAGGCTGAAGTAGAACTCCTGCTCTGCGTGTGCTCCATTGGCCTAGAGCTTCCCGACCCAAAAGGCTGCCTTGTTCCCAAACGGGCAGAGGGGTCCCAATCATCTTGCTTCCAGCTTTTCAGGAAGGTAAGAAACAACTGGCTCTGCCCAGTGCTCTTACAGCCTACCGGGAACATCTCTTACCAAGGCCTGTGAAACGCAGTTTCCTGGCAGGCCTGATCTGGCTGAAGTAGAACTTCTGCTCTGGGTGTGCTCCATTGCCCTAGAGCTGCCAGGCCCAAAGGGCTGCCTTGTTTCCAAAGACGGAGAGTGGACCCAAAGCATCTTGCTCCCAGCTCTTCGGGAAGCTAAGAAACAGCTGGCTCTGCCCAGTGCTCTTACAGCCTAAGAGAACATCTCTTTGAAAGGCCTGTGAAACGCAGTTTCTTGGCAGGCCTGACCTGGCTGAAGTAGAACTTCTGTTCTGGTTGTGCTACATAGGCCTAGAGCTACCAGGACCTAAGGGCTGCCTTGTTTCCAAAGGGTGAGAGAGGCCCCAAAGCATCTTGCCTCCAGCACTTTGGGAAGCTAAAAAACAACTGGTTCTGCCCAGTGCTCTCACAGCCTACCGTGAACATCTCTTACCAAGGGCTGTGAAACGCAGTTTCTGGGCAGGACTGATCTGCCTGAAGTAGAACTTCTGCTGTGGGTGTGCTCCATTGGCCTAGAGCTGCCAGGCGCAAACGGCTGCCTTGTGTCCAAAGGGAGAGAGAGGCCCCAAAGCATCTTGCTTCCAGCTCTGTGGGAAGCTAAAGCAACTGGCTCTCCACAGTGCTCTCACAGCCTACCGGGAACATCTCTTACCAAGGCCTGTGAAACGCAGTTTCTTGGCAGGCCTGATCTGGCTGAAGTAGAACTCCTGCTCTGGGCGTGCTACTTTGGCCTAGAGCTGCCAGGCCCAAAGGGCCGCCTTGTTTCCAAAGGGGCTGAGAGTCCCCAAAGTATCTTGCTTCCAAATCTTTGGGAAGCTAAGAAACAACTGGCTCTGCACAGTGCTCTCACAGCCTACCGGCAACGTGACAGAGAAAGGCCTGTGAGACGCAGTTTCTTGGAAGGCCTGATCTGGCTGAGGTAGAACTTCTGCTCTGGGTGTACTCCATTGGCCTAGGGCTGCCAGGCCCAAAGGGCTGCCTTTATTTCCAAAGTGTGAGAGAGGCCCCAAAGCATCTTGCTTCCTGCTCTCTGGGAAGCTAAAACAACTGGCTCTGCACAGTGCTCTCAAAGCCAACCGGGAACGTCACATACAAAGGCCTGTGAAACGCAGCTTCTTGACAGGCCTTATCTGGCTGAGGTAGAACTTGTGCTCTGGGTGTGCTACTTTGGCCTAGAGCTGCCAGGCACAAAGGCTGCTTTGTTTCCAAAGGGGGAGCGAGGCCCCAAATCATGTTGCTTCCAGCTGTTTTTGAAGCTAAGAAACAACTCGCTCTGCCAGGTACTCTTACAGCCTTCCGGGAACACCTCTTACGAAGGCCTGTGAAAAGCAGTTTCTTGGCAGGCCTGATCTGGCTGAGGTAGAACTTCTGCTCTGGGTGTGCTCCATTGCCCTAGAGCTGAAAGGCCCAAAGGGCTGCCTTGTTTCCAAAGGGGGAGAGAGGCCCCAAAGCATCTTGCTTCCACCTCTTGGGAAGCTAAGAAACAACTGGCTGTGCCCAGAGCTCTTATAGCCTAAGAGAACATCTCTTATCAAGGCCTGTGAAACGCACTTTCTAGGCAGGCCTGATCTGGAAGAAGTAGAACTTCGGCTCTGGTTGTGCTCCATTGCCCTAGAGCTGCCAGACCCAACGTGCTGCCTTGTTTCCAAAGGGGCAGAGAGGCCCCAAAGCGTCTTGCTTCCAGCTGTTTGGGAAACAAGGAAACAACTGGCTCTGCACCGTGCTCTCACAGCCTACCGGGAAGGTCACATACAAAGGCCTCTGAAACGCAGTTCCACGGCAGGCCTGATCTGGCTGAAGTAGGACTTCTGCTCTGGCTGTGCTCCATTGGCCTAGAGCTGAAAGGCCCAAAGGGATGCCTTGTTTGCAAAGGGGCAGAGAGGCCCCAAAGCATCTTGCTTCCAGCTCTTTGGGAAGCTAAGAAACAACTGTCTCTGCCCAGTGCTCTGACAGAGTACCGGCAACATCTCTTACCAAGGGCTGTGAAACGCAGTTTCTGGGCAGGACTGATCTGCCTGAAGTAGAACTTCTGCTGTGGGTGTGCTCCATTGGCCTAGAGCTGCCAGGCGCAAACGGCTGCCTTGTGTCCAAAGGGAGAGAGAGGCCCCAAAGCATCTTGCTTCCAGCTCTGTGGGAAGCTAAAGCAACTGGCTCTCCACAGTGCTCTCACAGCCTACCGGGAACATCTCTTACCAAGGCCTGTGAAACGCAGTTTCTTGGCAGGCCTGATCTGGCTGAAGTAGAACTCCTGCTCTGGGCGTGCTACTTTGGCCTAGAGCTGCCAGGCCCAAATGTCGGCCTTGTTGGCAAAGGGGCAGGGAGCCCCCAAAGCATCTTGCTTCCAGCTCTTTGGGAAGCTAAGAAACAACTGGCTCTGCCCAGTGCTCTTACAGCCTGAGAGAAAATCTCTTACCAAGGCCTGTGAAACGCACTTTGTTGGTGGCCTGATCTAGCTGAAGTAGAACTTCTGCTCTGGGTGTGCTCCATTGGCCTAGAGCTGCCTGGCCCAAAGGGCCGCCTTGTTTGCAAAGGGGATGAGAGGCCCCAAAGCATCTTGCTTCCAGCTCTTCGGGAAGCTAAGAAACATCTGGCGTTGCCCAGTGCTCTTACAGCCTACTGGGAACATCTCTTACCAAGGCCTGTGAAACGCAGTTTGTTGGTGGCCTGAACTGGCCGAAGTAGAACTTCTGCTCTGGGTGTGCTCCACTGGCCTAGAGCTACCTGCCCCAAAGGGCTGCCTTGATTCCAAAGTGAGAGAGTGGCACCAAAGCATCTTGCTTCCAGCTCTTCGGGAAGCTAAGAAATATCTGGCGTTGCCCAGTGCTCTTACAGCCTACCGGGAACATCTCTTACCAAGGCCTGTGAAACGCCGTTTCCTGGCAGGCCTGATTTGGCTGAAGTAGAACTTCTGCTCTGGGTGTGCTCCATTGCCCTAGAGCTGCCAGGCCCAAGGTGCTGCCTTGTTTCCAAAGGGGCAGAGAGGCCCCAAAGCATCTTGCTTCCAGCTCTCTGGGAAGCTAAGAACCAACTCGCTCTGCCCCGTGCTCTTACAGCCTACCGGGAACATGTCTTTGAAAGGCCTGTGAAACGCAGTTTCTTGGCAGGCCTCATCTGGCTGAAGTAGAACTCCGGCTCTGGGTGTGCTCCATTGCCCTAGAGCTGCCAGGCCCCAAGTGCTGCCCTGTTTCCAAGGGGCAGAGAGGCCCAAAGCATCTTGCTTCCCGGTCTTTGCGAAGCTAAGACACAACTGGCTCTGCCCAGTGCTCTTACACCTACCGGGAACATCTCTTACCAAGGCCTGTCAAACGCTGTTTCTTTGCAGGCCTGATCAGGCTGAAGTAGAACTCCTGCTCTGCGTGTGCTCCATTGGCCTAGAGCTTCCCGACCCAAAAGGCTGCCTTGTTCCCAAACGGGCAGAGGGGTCCCAAGCATCTTGCTTCCAGCTTTTCAGGAAGGTAAGAAACAACTGGCTCTGCCCAGTGCTCTTACAGCCTAGCGGGAACATCTCTTACCAAGGCCTGTGAAACGCAGTTTCCTGGCAGGCCTGATCTGGCTGAAGTAGAACTTCTGCTCTGGGCGTGCTCCATTTGCCCTAGAGCTGCCAGGCCCAAAGGGCTGCCTTGTTTCCAAAGACGGAGAGTGGACCCAAAGCATCTTGCTCCCAGCTCTTCGGGAAGCTAAGAAACAGCTGGCTCTGCCCAGTGCTCTTACAGCCTAAGAGAACATCTCTTTGAAAGGCCTGTGAAACGCAGTTTCTTGGCAGGCCTGACCTGGCTGAAGTAGAACTTCTGTTCTGGTTGTGCTACATAGGCCTAGAGCTACCAGGACCTAAGGGCTGCCTTGTTTCCAAAGGGTGAGAGAGGCCCCAAAGCATCTTGCCTCCAGCACTTTGGGAAGCTAAAAAACAACTGGTTCTGCCCAGTGCTCTCACAGCCTACCGTGAACATCTCTTACCAAGGGCTGTGAAACGCAGTTTCTGGGCAGGACTGATCTGCCTGAAGTAGAACTTCTGCTGTGGGTGTGCTCCATTGGCCTACAGCTGCCAGGCCCAAACGGCTGCCTTGTGTCCAAAGGGAGAGAGAGGCCCCAAAGCATCTTGCTTCCAGCTCTGTGGGAAGCTAAAGCAACTGGCTCTCCACAGTGCTCTCACAGCCTACCGGGAACATCTCTTACCAAGGCCTGTGAAATGCAGTTTCTTGGCAGGCCTGATCTGGCTGAAGTAGAACTCCTGCTCTGGGCGTGCTACTTTGGCCTAGAGCTGCCAGGCCCAAATGTCGGCCTTGTTGGCAAAGGGGCAGGGAGCCCCCAAAGCATCTTGCTTCCAGCTCTTTGGGAAGCTAAGAAACAACTGGCTCTGCCCAGTGCTCTTACAGCCTGAGAGAAAATCTCTTACCAAGGCCTGTGAAACGCACTTTGTTGGTGGCCTGATCTAGCTGAAGTAGAACTTCTGCTCTGGGTGTGCTCCATTGGCCTAGAGCTGCCTGGCCCAAAGGGCCGCCTTGTTTGCAAAGGGGATGAGAGGCCCCAAAGCATCTTGCTTCCAGCTCTTCGGGAAGCTAAGAAACATCTGGCGTTGCCCAGTGCTCTTACAGCCTACCGGGAACATCTCTTACCAAGGCCTGTGAAACGCAGTTTGTTGGTGGCCTGAACTGGCCGAAGTAGAACTTCTGCTCTGGGTGTGCTCCACTGGCCTAGAGCTACCTGCCCCAAAGGGCTGCCTTGATTCCAAAGTGAGAGAGTGGCACCAAAGCATCTTGCTTCCAGCTCTTCGGGAAGCTAAGAAATATCTAGCGTTGCCCAGTGCTCTTACAGCCTACCGGGAACATCTCTTACCAAGGCCTGTGAAACGCCGTTTCCTGGCAGGCCTGATTTGGCTGAAGTAGAACTTCTGCTCTGGGTATGCTCCATTGCCCTAGAGCTGCCAGGCCCAAGGTGCTGCCTTGTTTCCAAAGGGGCAGAGAGGCCCCAAAGCATCTTGCTTCCAGCTCTCTGGGAAGCTAAGAACCAACTCGCTCTGCCCCGTGCTCTTACAGCCTACCGGGAACATGTCTTTGAAAGGCCTGTGAAACGCAGTTTCTTGGCAGGCCTCATCTGGCTGAAGTAGAACTCCGGCTCTGGGTGTGCTCCATTGCCCTAGGGCTGCCAGGCCCCAAGTGCTGCCCTGTTTCCAAGGGGCAGAGAGGCCCAAAGCATCTTGCTTCCCGGTCTTTGCGAAGCTAAGAAACAACTGGCTCTGCCCAGTGCTCTTACACCTACCGGGAACATCTCTTACCAAGGCCTGTCAAACGCTGTTTCTTTGCAGGCCTGATCAGGCTGAAGTAGAACTCCTGCTCTGCGTGTGCTCCATTGGCCTAGAGCTTCCCGTCCCAAAAGGCTGCCTTGTTCCCAAACGGGCAGAGGGGTCCCAAGCGTCTTGCTTCCAGCTTTTCAGGAAGGTAAGAAACAACTGGCTCTGCCCAGTGCTCTTACAGCCTAGCGGGAACATCTCTTACCAAGGCCTGTGAAACGCAGTTTCCTGGCAGGCCTGATCTGGCTGAAGTAGAACTTCTGCTCTGGGCGTGCTCCATTTGCCCTAGAGCTGCCAGGCCCAAAGGGCTGCCTTGTTTCCAAAGACGGAGAGTGGACCCAAAGCATCTTGCTCCCAGCTCTTCGGGAAGCTAAGAAACAGCTGGCTCTGCCCAGTGCTCTTACAGCCTAAGAGAACATCTCTTTGAAAGGCCTGTGAAACGCAGTTTCTTGGCAGGCCTGACCTGGCTGAAGTAGAACTTCTGTTCTGGTTGTGCTACATAGGCCTAGAGCTACCAGGACCTAAGGGCTGCCTTGTTTCCAAAGGGTGAGAGAGGCCCCAAAGCATCTTGCCTCCAGCACTTTGGGAAGCTAAAAAACAACTGGTTCTGCCCAGTGCTCTCACAGCCTACCGTGAACATCTCTTACCAAGGGCTGTGAAACGCAGTTTCTGGGCAGGACTGATCTGCCTGAAGTAGAACTTCTGCTGTGGGTGTGCTCCATTGGCCTAGAGCTGCCAGGCCCAAACGGCTGCCTTGTGTCCAAAGGGAGAGAGAGGCCCCAAAGCATCTTGCTTCCAGCTCTGTGGGAAGCTAAAGCAACTGGCTCTCCACAGTGCTCTCACAGCCTACCGGGAACATCTCTTACCAAGGCCTGTGAAACGCAGTTTCTTGGCAGGCCTGATCTGGCTGAAGTAGAACTCCTGCTCTGGGCGTGCTACTTTGGCCTAGAGCTGCCAGGCCCAAAGGGCCGCCTTGTTTCCAAAGGGGCTGAGAGTCCCCAAAGTATCTTGCTTCCAAATCTTTGGGAAGCTAAGAAACAACTGGCTCTGCACAGTGCTCTCACAGCCTACCGGCAACGTGACAGAGAAAGGCCTGTGAGACGCAGTTTCTTGGAAGGCCTGATCTGGCTGAGGTAGAACTTCTGTTCTGGGTGTACTCCATTGGCCTAGGGCTGCCAGGCCCAAAGGGCTGCCTTTGTTTCCAAAGTGTGAGAGAGGCCCCAAAGCATCTTGCTTCCTGCTCTCTGGGAAGCTAAAACAACTGGCTCTGCACAGTGCTCTCAAAGCCAACCGGGAACGTCACATACAAAGGCCTGTGAAACGCAGCTTCTTGACAGGCCTTATCTGGCTGAGGTAGAACTTGTGCTCTGGGTGTGCTACTTTGGCCTAGAGCTGCCAGGCACAAAGGCTGCTTTGTTTCCAAAGGGGGAGCGAGGCCCCAAATCATGTTGCTTCCAGCTGTTTTTGAAGCTAAGAAACAACTCGCTCTGCCAGGTACTCTTACAGCCTTCCGGGAACACCTCTTACGAAGGCCTGTGAAAAGCAGTTTCTTGGCAGGCCTGATCTGGCTGAGGTAGAACTTCTGCTCTAGGTGTGCTCCATTGCCCTAGAGCTGAAAGGCCCAAAGGGCTGCCTTGTTTCCAAAGGGGGAGAGAGGCCCCAAAGCATCTTGCTTCCACCTCTTGGGAAGCTAAGAAATCACTGGCTGTGCCCAGTGCTCTTATAGCCTAAGAGAACATCTCTTATCAAGGCCTGTGAAACGCACTTTCTAGGCAGGCCTGATCTGGAAGAAGTAGAACTTCGGCTCTGGTTGTGCTCCATTGCCCTAGAGCTGCCAGACCCAACGTGCTGCCTTGTTTCCAAAGGGGCAGAGAGGCCCCAAAGCGTCTTGCTTCCAGCTGTTTGGGAAACAAGGAAACAACTGGCTCTGCACCGTGCTCTCACAGCCTACCGGGAAGGTCACATACAAAGGCCTCTGAAACGCAGTTCCACGGCAGGCCTGATCTGGCTGAAGTAGGACTTCTGCTCTGGCTGTGCTCCATTGGCCTAGAGCTGAAAGGCCCAAAGGGATGCCTTGTTTGCAAAGGGGCAGAGAGGCCCCAAAGCATCTTGCTTCCAGCTCTTTGGGAAGCTAAGAAACAACTGTCTCTGCCCAGTGCTCTGACAGAGTACCGGCAACATCTCTTACCAAAGCCTTTGAAACGCAGTTTCTTGGCAGGCCTTATCTGGCTGAGGTAGAACTTCTGCTCTGGGTGTGCTCCATTGGCCTAGAGCTGAAAGGCCCAAAGGTCGGCCTTGTTGGCAAAGGGGCAGGGAGCCCCCAAAGCATCTTGCTTCCAGCTCTTTGGGAAGCTAAGAAACAACTGGCTCTGCCCAGTGCTCTTACAGCCTGAGAGAAAATCTCTTACCAAGGCCTGTGAAACGCACTTTGTTGGTGGCCTGATCTAGCTGAAGTAGAACTTCTGCTCTGGGTGTGCTCCATTGGCCTAGAGCTGCCTGGCCCAAAGGGCCGCCTTGTTTGCAAAGGGGATGAGAGGCCCCAAAGCATCTTGCTTCCAGCTCTTCGGGAAGCTAAGAAACATCTGGCGTTGCCCAGTGCTCTTACAGCCTACCGGGAACATCTCTTACCAAGGCCTGTGAAACGCAGTTTGTTGGTGGCCTGAACTGGCCGAAGTAGAACTTCTGCTCTGGGTGTGCTGCACTGGCCTAGAGCTACCTGCCCCAAAGGGCTGCCTTGATTCCAAAGTGAGAGAGTGGCACCAAAGCACCTTGCTTCCAGCTCTTCGGGAAGCTAAGAAACATCTGGCGTTGCCCAGTGCTCTTACAGCCTACCGGGAACATCTCTTACCAAGGCCTGTGAAACGCCGTTTCCTGGCAGGCCTGATTTGGCTGAAGTAGAACTTCTGCTCTGGGTGTGCTCCATTGCCCTAGAGCTGCCAGGCCCAAGGTGCTGCCTTGTTTCCAAAGGGGCAGAGAGGCCCCAAAGCATCTTGCTTCCAGCTCTCTGGGAAGCTAAGAACCAACTCGCTCTGCCCCGTGCTCTTACAGCCTACCGGGAACATGTCTTTGAAAGGCCTGTGAAACGCAGTTTCTTGGCAGGCCTCATCTGGCTGAAGTAGAACTCCGGCTCTGGGTGTGCTCCATTGCCCTAGAGCTGCCAGGCCCCAAGTGCTGCCCTGTTTCCAAGGGGCAGAGAGGCCCAAAGCATCTTGCTTCCCGGTCTTTGCGAAGCTAAGAAACAACTGGCTCTGCCCAGTGCTCTTACACCCACCGGGAACATCTCTTACCAAGGCCTGTCAAACGCTGTTTCTTTGCAGGCCTGATCAGGCTGAAGTAGAACTCCTGCTCTGCGTGTGCTCCATTGGCCTAGAGCTTCCCGACCCAAAAGGCTGCCTTGTTCCCAAACGGGCAGAGGGGTCCCAAGCATCTTGCTTCCAGCTTTTCAGGAAGGTAAGAAACAACTGGCTCTGCCCAGTGCTCTTACAGCCTAGCGGGAACATCTCTTACCAAGGCCTGTGAAACGCAGTTTCTGGGCAGGACTGATCTGCCTGAAGTAGAACTTCTGCTGTGGGTGTGCTCCATTGGCCTAGAGCTGCCAGGCGCAAACGGCTGCCTTGTGTCCAAAGGGAGAGAGAGGCCCCAAAGCATCTTGCTTCCAGCTCTGTGGGAAGCTAAAGCAACTGGCTCTCCACAGTGCTCTCACAGCCTACCGGGAACATCTCTTACCAAGGCCTGTGAAACGCAGTTTCTTGGCAGGCCTGATCTGGCTGAAGTAGAACTCCTGCTCTGGGCGTGCTTCTTTGGCCTAGAGCTGCCAGGCCCAAAGGGCTGCCTTGTTTCCAAAGGGGCTGAGATTCCCCAAAGTATCTTGCTTCCAAATCTTTGGGAAGCTAAGAAACAACTGGCTCTGCACAGTGCTCTCACAGCCTACCGGCAACGTGACAGAGAAAGGCCTGTGAGACGCAGTTTCTTGGAAGGCCTGATCTGGCTGAGGTAGAACTTCTGCTCTGGGTGTACTCCATTGGCCTAGGGCTGCCAGGCCCAAAGGGCTGCCTTTGTTTCCAAAGTGTGAGAGAGGCCCCAAAGCATCTTGCTTCCTGCTCTCTGGGAAGCTAAAACAACTGGCTCTGCACAGTGCTCTCAAAGCCAACCGGGAACGTCACATACAAAGGCCTGTGAAACGCAGCTTCTTGACAGGCCTTATCTGGCTGAGGTAGAACTTGTGCTCTGGGTGTGCTACTTTGGCCTAGAGCTGCCAGGCACAAAGGCTGCTTTGTTTCCAAAGGGGGAGCGAGGCCCCAAATCATGTTGCTTCCAGCTGTTTTTGAAGCTAAGAAACAACTCGCTCTGCCAGGTACTCTTACAGCCTTCCGGGAACACCTCTTACGAAGGCCTGTGAAAAGCAGTTTCTTGGCAGGCCTGATCTGGCTGAGGTAGAACTTCTGCTCTGGGTGTGCTCCATTGCCCTAGAGCTGACAGGCCCAAAGGGCTGCCTTGTTTCCAAAGGGGGAGAGAGGCCCCAAAGCATCTTGCTTCCACCTCTTGGGAAGCTAAGAAACAACTGGCTGTGCCCAGTGCTCTTATAGCCTAAGAGAACATCTCTTATCAAGGCCTGTGAAACGCACTTTCTAGGCAGGCCTGATCTGGAAGAAGTAGAACTTCGGCTCTGGTTGTGCTCCATTGCCCTAGAGCTGCCAGACCCAACGTGCTGCCTTGTTTCCAAAGGGGCAGAGAGGCCCCAAAGCGTCTTGCTTCCAGCTGTTTGGGAAACAAGGAAACAACTGGCTCTGCACCGTGCTCTCACAGCCTACCGGGAAGGTCACATACAAAGGCCTCTGAAACGCAGTTCCACGGCAGGCCTGATCTGGCTGAAGTAGGACTTCTGCTCTGGCTGTGCTCCATTGGCCTAGAGCTGAAAGGCCCAAAGGGATGCCTTGTTTGCAAAGGGGCAGAGAGGCCCCAAAGCATCTTGCTTCCAGCTCTTTGGGAAGCTAAGAAACAACTGTCTCTGCCCAGTGCTCTGACAGAGTACCGGCAACATCTCTTACCAAAGCCTTTGAAACGCAGTTTCTTGGCAGGCCTTATCTGGCTGAGGTAGAACTTCTGCTCTGGGTGTGCTCCATTGGCCTAGAGCTGAAAGGCCCAAAGGTCGGCCTTGTTGGCAAAGGGGCAGGGAGCCCCCAAAGCATCTTGCTTCCAGCTCTTTGGGAAGCTAAGAAACAACTGGCTCTGCCCAGTGCTCTTACAGCCTGAGAGAAAATCTCTTACCAAGGCCTGTGAAACGCACTTTGTTGGTGGCCTGATCTAGCTGAAGTAGAACTTCTGCTCTGGGTGTGCTCCATTGGCCTAGAGCTGCCTGGCCCAAAGGGCCGCCTTGTTTGCAAAGGGGATGAGAGGCCCCAAAGCATCTTGCTTCCAGCTCTTCGGGAAGCTAAGAAACATCTGGCGTTGCCCAGTGCTCTTACAGCCTACCGGGAACATCTCTTACCAAGGCCTGTGAAACGCAGTTTGTTGGTGGCCTGAACTGGCCGAAGTAGAACTTCTGCTCTGGGTGTGCTCCACTGGCCTAGAGCTACCTGCCCCAAAGGGCTGCCTTGATTCCAAAGTGAGAGAGTGGCACCAAAGCATCTTGCTTCCAGCTCTTCGGGAAGCTAAGAAATATCTGGCGTTGCCCAGTGCTCTTACAGCCTACCGGGAACATCTCTTACCAAGGCCTGTGAAACGCCGTTTCCTGGCAGGCCTGATTTGGCTGAAGTAGAACTTCTGCTCTGGGTGTGCTCCATTGCCCTAGAGCTGCCAGGCCCAAGGTGCTGCCTTGTTTCCAAAGGGGCAGAGAGGCCCCAAAGCATCTTGCTTCCAGCTCTCTGGGAAGCTAAGAACCAACTCGCTCTGCCCCGTGCTCTTACAGCCTACCGGGAACATGTCTTTGAAAGGCCTGTGAAACGCAGTTTCATGGCAGGCCTCATCTGGCTGAAGTAGAACTCCGGCTCTGGGTGTGCTCCATTGCCCTAGAGCTGCCAGGCCCCAAGTGCTGCCCTGTTTCCAAGGGGCAGAGAGGCCCAAAGCATCTTGCTTCCCGGTCTTTGCGAAGCTAAGACACAACTGGCTCTGCCCAGTGCTCTTACACCTACCGGGAACATCTCTTACCAAGGCCTGTCAAACGCTGTTTCTTTGCAGGCCTGATCAGGCTGAAGTAGAACTCCTGCTCTGCGTGTGCTCCATTGGCCTAGAGCTTCCCGACCCAAAAGGCTGCCTTGTTCCCAAACGGGCAGAGGGGTCCCAAGCATCTTGCTTCCAGCTTTTCAGGAAGGTAAGAAACAACTGGCTCTGCCCAGTGCTCTTACAGCCTAGCGGGAACATCTCTTACCAAGGCCTGTGAAACGCAGTTTCCTGGCAGGCCTGATCTGGCTGAAGTAGAACTTCTGCTCTGGGCGTGCTCCATTTGCCCTAGAGCTGCCAGGCCCAAAGGGCTGCCTTGTTTCCAAGACGGAGAGTGGACCCAAAGCATCTTGCTCCCAGCTCTTCGGGAAGCTAAGAAACAGCTGGCTCTGCCCAGTGCTCTTACAGCCTAAGAGAACATCTCTTTGAAAGGCCTGTGAAACGCAGTATCTTGGCAGGCCTGACCTGGCTGAAGTAGAACTTCTGTTCTGGTTGTGCTACATAGGCCTAGAGCTACCAGGACCTAAGGGCTGCCTTGTTTCCAAAGGGTGAGAGAGGCCCCAAAGCATCTTGCCTCCAGCACTTTGGGAAGCTAAAAAACAACTGGTTCTGCCCAGTGCTCTCACAGCCTACCGTGAACATCTCTTACCAAGGGCTGTGAAACGCAGTTTCTGGGCAGGACTGATCTGCCTGAAGTAGAACTTCTGCTGTGGGTGTGCTCCATTGGCCTAGAGCTGCCAGGCGCAAACGGCTGCCTTGTGTCCAAAGGGAGAGAGAGGCCCCAAAGCATCTTGCTTCCAGCTCTGTGGGAAGCTAAAGCAACTGGCTCTCCACAGTGCTCTCACAGCCTACCGGGAACATCTCTTACCAAGGCCTGTGAAACGCAGTTTCTTGGCAGGCCTGATCTGGCTGAAGTAGAACTCCTGCTCTGGGCGTGCTACTTTGGCCTAGAGCTGCCAGGCCCAAAGGGCCGCCTTGTTTCCAAAGGGGCTGAGAGTCCCCAAAGTATCTTGCTTCCAAATCTTTGGGAAGCTAAGAAACAACTGGCTCTGCACAGTGCTCTCACAGCCTACCGGCAACGTGACAGAGACAGGCCTGTGAGACGCAGTTTCTTGGAAGGCCTGATCTGGCTGAGGTAGAACTTCTGCTCTGGGTGTACTCCATTGGCCTAGGGCTGCCAGGCCCAAAGGGCTGCCTTTATTTCCAAAGTGTGAGAGAGGCCCCAAAGCATCTTGCTTCCTGCTCTCTGGGAAGCTAAAACAACTGGCTCTGCACAGTGCTCTCAAAGCCAACCGGGAACGTCACATACAAAGGCCTGTGAAACGCAGCTTCTTGACAGGCCTTATCTGGCTGAGGTAGAACTTGTGCTCTGGGTGTGCTACTTTGGCCTAGAGCTGCCAGGCACAAAGGCTGCTTTGTTTCCAAAGGGGGAGAGAGGCCCCAAATCATGTTGCTTCCAGCTGTTTTTGAAGCTAAGAAACAACTCGCTCTGCCAGGTACTCTTACAGCCTTCCGGGAACACCTCTTACGAAGGCCTGTGAAAAGCAGTTTCTTGGCAGGCCTGATCTGGCTGAGGTAGAACTTCTGCTCTGGGTGTGCTCCATTGCCCTAGAGCTGAAAGGCCCAAAGGGATGCCTTGTTTGCAAAGGGGCAGAGAGGCCCCAAAGCATCTTGCTTCCAGCTCATTGGGAAGCTAAGAAACAACTGTCTCTGCCCAGTGCTCTGACAGAGTACCGGCAACATCTCTTACCAAAGCCTTTGAAACGCAGTTTCTTGGCAGGCCTTATCTGGCTGAGGTAGAACTTCTGCTCTGGGTGTGCTCCATTGGCCTAGAGCTGAAAGGCCCAAAGGTCGGCCTTGTTGGCAAAGGGGCAGGGAGCCCCCAAAGCATCTTGCTTCCAGCTCTTAGGGAAGCTAAGAAACAACTGGCTCTGCCCAGTGCTCTTACAGCCTGAGAGAAAATCTCTTACCAAGGCCTGTGAAACGCACTTTGTTGGTGGCCTGATCTAGCTGAAGTAGAACTTCTGCTCTGGGTGTGCTCCATTGGCCTAGAGCTGCCTGGCCCAAAGGGCCGCCTTGTTTGCAAAGGGGCAGAGAGGCCCCAAAGCATCTTGCTTCCAGCTCTTCGGGAAGCTAAGAAACATCTGGCGTTGCCCAGTGCTCTTACAGCCTACCGGGAACATCTCTTACCAAGGCCTGTGAAACGCAGTTTGTTGGTGGCCTGAACTGGCCGAAGTAGAACTTCTGCTCTGGGTGTGCTCCACTGGCCTAGAGCTACCTGCCCCAAAGGGCTGCCTTGATTCCAAAGTGAGAGAGTGGCACCAAAGCATCTTGCTTCCAGCTCTTCGGGAAGCTAAGAAACATCTGGCGTTGCCCAGTGCTCTTACAGCCTACCGGGAACATCTCTTACCAAGGCCTGTGAAACGCCGTTTCCTGGCAGGCCTGATTTGGCTGAAGTAGAACTTCTGCTCTGGGTGTGCTCCGTTGCCCTAGAGCTGCCAGGCCCAAGGTGCTGCCTTGTTTCCAAAGGGGCAGAGAGGCCCCAAAGCATCTTGCTTCCAGCTCTCTGGGAAGCTAAGAACCAACTCGCTCTGCCCCGTGCTCTTACACCTACCGGGAACATCTCTTACCAAGGCCTGTCAAACGCTGTTTCTTTGCAGGCCTGATCAGGCTGAAGTAGAACTCCTGCTCTGCGTGTGCTCCATTGGCCTAGAGCTTCCCGACCCAAAAGGCTGCCTTGTTCCCAAACGGGCAGAGGGGTCCCAAGCGTCTTGCTTCCAGCTTTTCAGGAAGGTAAGAAACATCTGGCGTTGCCCAGTGCTCTTACAGCCTACCGGGAACATCTCTTACCAAGGCCTGTGAAACGCAGTTTCCTGGCAGGCCTGATCTGGCTGAAGTAGAACTTCTGCTCTGGGCGTGCTCCATTTGCCCTAGAGCTGCCAGGCCCAAAGGGCTGCCTTGTTTCCAAAGACGGAGAGTGGACCCAAAGCATCTTGCTCCCAGCTCTTCGGGAAGCTAAGAAACAGCTGGCTCTGCCCAGTGCTCTTACAGCCTAAGAGAACATCTCTTTGAAAGGCCTGTGAAACGCAGTTTCTTGGCAGGCCTGACCTGGCTGAAGTAGAACTTCTGTTCTGGTTGTGCTACATAGGCCTAGAGCTACCAGGACCTAAGGGCTGCCTTGTTTCCAAAGGGTGAGAGAGGCCCCAAAGCATCTTGCCTCCAGCACTTTGGGAAGCTAAAAAACAACTGGTTCTGCCCAGTGCTCTCACAGCCTACCGTGAACATCTCTTACCAAGGGCTGTGAAACGCAGTTTCTGGGCAGGACTGATCTGCCTGAAGTAGAACTTCTGCTGTGGGTGTGCTCCATTGGCCTAGAGCTGCCAGGCGCAAACGTCTGCCTTGTGTCCAAAGGGAGAGAGAGGCCCCAAAGCATCTTGCTTCCAGCTCTGTGGGAAGCTAAAGCAACTGGCTCTCCACAGTGCTCTCACAGCCTACCGGGAACATCTCTTACCAAGGCCTGTGAAACGCAGTTTCTTGGCAGGCCTGATCTGGCTGAAGTAGAACTCCTGCTCTGGGCGTGCTACTTTGGCCTAGAGCTGCCAGGCCCAAAGGGCCGCCTTGTTCAAAAAGGGGCTGAGAGTCCCCAAAGTATCTTGCTTCCAAATCTTTGGGAAGCTAAGAAACAACTGGCTCTGCACAGTGCTCTCACAGCCTACCGGCAACGTGACAGAGAAAGGCCTGTGAGACGCAGTTTCTTGGAAGGCCTGATCTGGCTGAGGTAGAACTTCTGCTCTGGGTGTACTCCATTGGCCTAGGGCTGCCAGGCCCAAAGGGCTGCCTTTGTTTCCAAAGTGTGAGAGAGGCCCCAAAGCATCTTGCTTCCTGCTCTCTGGGAAGCTAAAACAACTGGCTCTGCACAGTGCTCTCAAAGCCAACCGGGAACGTCACATACAAAGGCCTGTGAAACGCAGTTCCACGGCAGGCCTGATCTGGCTGAAGTAGGACTTCTGCTCTGGGTGTGCTCCATTGCCCTAGAGCTGAAAGGCCCAAAGGGCTGCCTTGTTTCCAAAGGGGGAGAGAGGCCCCAAAGCATCTTGCTTCCACCTCTTGGGAAGCTAAGAAACAACTGGCTGTGCCCAGTGCTCTTATAGCCTAAGAGAACATCTCTTATCAAGGCCTGTGAAACGCACTTTCTAGGCAGGCCTGATCTGGAAGAAGTAGAACTTCGGCTCTGGTTGTGCTCCATTGCCCTAGAGCTGCCAGACCCAACGTGCTGCCTTGTTTCCAAAGGGGCAGAGAGGCCCCAAAGCGTCTTGCTTCCAGCTGTTTGGGAAACAAGGAAACAACTGGCTCTGCACCGTGCTCTCACAGCCTACCGGGAAGGTCACATACAAAGGCCTCTGAAACGCAGTTCCATGGCAGGCCTGATCTGGCTGAAGTAGGACTTCTGCTCTGGCTGTGCTCCATTGGCCTAGAGCTGAAAGGCCCAAAGGGATGCCTTGTTTGCAAAGGGGCAGAGAGGCCCCAAAGCATCTTGCTTCCAGCTCTTTGGGAAGCTAAGAAACAACTGTCTCTGCCCAGTGCTCTGACAGAGTACCGGCAACATCTCTTACCAAAGCCTTTGAAACGCAGTTTCTTGGCAGGCCTTATCTGGCTGAGGTAGAACTTCTGCTCTGGGTGTGCTCCATTGGCCTAGAGCTGAAAGGCCCAAAGGTCGGCCTTGTTGGCAAAGGGGCAGGGAGCCCCCAAAGCATCTTGCTTCCAGCTCTTTGGGAAGCTAAGAAACAACTGGCTCTGCCCAGTGCTCTTACAGCCTGAGAGAAAATCTCTTACCAAGGCCTGTGAAACGCACTTTGTTGGTGGCCTGATCTAGCTGAAGTAGAACTTCTGCTCTGGGTGTGCTCCATTGGCCTAGAGCTGCCTGGCCCAAAGGGCCGCCTTGTTTGCAAAGGGGATGAGAGGCCGCAAAGCATCTTGCTTCCAGCTCTTCGGGAAGCTAAGAAACATCTGGCGTTGCCCAGTGCTCTTACAGCCTACCGGGAACATCTCTTACCAAGGCCTGTGAAACGCAGTTTGTTGGTGGCCTGAACTGGCCGAAGTAGAACTTCTGCTCTGGGTGTGCTCCACTGGCCTAGAGCTACCTGCCCCAAAGGGCTGCCTTGATTCCAAAGTGAGAGAGTGGCACCAAAGCATCTTGCTTCCAGCTCTTCGGGAAGCTAAGAAATATCTGGCGTTGCCCAGTGCTCTTACAGCCTACCGGGAACATCTCTTACCAAGGCCTGTGAAACGCAGTTTCTTGGCAGGCCTGATCTGGCTGAAGTAGAACTCCTGCTCTGGGCGTGCTTCTTTGGCCTAGAGCTGCCAGGCCCAAAGGGCTGCCTTGTTTCCAAAGGGGCTGAGAGTCCCCAAAGTATCTTGCTTCCAAATCTTTGGGAAGCTAAGAAACAACTGGCTCTGCACAGTGCTCTCACAGCCTACCGGCAACGTGACAGAGAAAGGCCTGTGAGACGCAGTTTCTTGGAAGGCCTGATCTGGCTGAGGTAGAACTTCTGCTCTGGGTGTACTCCATTGGCCTAGGGCTGCCAGGCCCAAAGGGCTGCCTTTGTTTCCAAAGTGTGAGAGAGGCCCCAAAGCATCTTGCTTCCTGCTCTCTGGGAAGCTAAAACAACTGGCTCTGCACAGTGCTCTCAAAGCCAACCGGGAACGTCACATACAAAGGCCTGTGAAACGCAGCTTCTTGACAGGCCTTATCTGGCTGAGGTAGAACTTGTGCTCTGGGTGTGCTACTTTGGCCTAGAGCTGCCAGGCACAAAGGCTGCTTTGTTTCCAAAGGGGGAGCGAGGCCCCAAATCATGTTGCTTCCAGCTGTTTTTGAAGCTAAGAAACAACTCGCTCTGCCAGGTACTCTTACAGCCTTCCGGGAACACCTCTTACGAAGGCCTGTGAAAAGCAGTTTCTTGGCAGGCCTGATCTGGCTGAGGTAGAACTTCTGCTCTGGGTGTGCTCCATTGCCCTAGAGCTGAAAGGCCCAAAGGGCTGCCTTGTTTCCAAAGGGGGAGAGAGGCCCCAAAGCATCTTGCTTCCACCTCTTGGGAAGCTAAGAAACAACTGGCTGTGCCCAGTGCTCTTATAGCCTAAGAGAACATCTCTTATCAAGGCCTGTGAAACGCACTTTCTAGGCAGGCCTGATCTGGAAGAAGTAGAACTTCGGCTCTGGTTGTGCTCCATTGCCCTAGAGCTGCCAGACCCAACGTGCTGCCTTGTTTCCAAAGGGGCAGAGAGGCCCCAAAGCGTCTTGCTTCCAGCTGTTTGGGAAACAAGGAAACAACTGGCTCTGCACCGTGCTCTCACAGCCTACCGGGAAGGTCACATACAAAGGCCTCTGAAACGCAGTTCCACGGCAGGCCTGATCTGGCTGAAGTAGGACTTCTGCTCTGGCTGTGCTCCATTGGCCTAGAGCTGAAAGGCCCAAAGGGATGCCTTGTTTGCAAAGGGGCAGAGAGGCCCCAAAGCATCTTGCTTCCAGCTCTTTGGGAAGCTAAGAAACAACTGTCTCTGCCCAGTGCTCTGACAGAGTACCGGCAACATCTCTTACCAAAGCCTTTGAAACGCAGTTTCTTGGCAGGCCTTATCTGGCTGAGGTAGAACTTCTGCTCTGGGTGTGCTCCATTGGCCTAGAGCTGAAAGGCCCAAAGGTCGGCCTTGTTGGCAAAGGGGCAGGGAGCCCCCAAAGCATCTTGCTTCCAGCTCTTTGGGAAGCTAAGAAACAACTGGCTCTGCCCAGTGCTCTTACAGCCTGAGAGAAAATCTCTTACCAAGGCCTGTGAAACGCACTTTGTTGGTGGCCTGATCTAGCTGAAGTAGAACTTCTGCTCTGGGTGTGCTCCATTGGCCTAGAGCTGCCTGGCCCAAAGGGCCGCCTTGTTTGCAAAGGGGATGAGAGGCCCCAAAGCATCTTGCTTCCAGCTCTTCGGGAAGCTAAGAAACATCTGGCGTTGCCCAGTGCTCTTACAGCCTACCGGGAACATCTCTTACCAAGGCCTGTGAAACGCAGTTTGTTGGTGGCCTGAACTGGCCGAAGTAGAACTTCTGCTCTGGGTGTGCTCCACTGGCCTAGAGCTACCTGCCCCAAAGGGCTGCCTTGATTCCAAAGTGAGAGAGTGGCACCAAAGCACCTTGCTTCCAGCTCTTCGGGAAGGTAAGAAACATCTGGCGTTGCCCAGTGCTCTTACAGCCTACCGGGAACATCTCTTACCAAGGCCTGTGAAACGCCGTTTCCTGGCAGGCCTGATTTGGCTGAAGTAGAACTTCTGCTCTGGGTGTGCTCCATTGCCCTAGAGCTGCCAGGCCCAAGGTGCTGCCTTGTTTCCAAAGGGGCAGAGAGGCCCCAAAGCATCTTGCTTCCAGCTCTCTGGGAAGCTAAGAACCAACTCGCTCTGCCCCGTGCTCTTACAGCCTACCGGGAACATGTCTTTGAAAGGCCTGTGAAACGCAGTTTCTTGGCAGGCCTCATCTGGCTGAAGTAGAACTCCGGCTCTGGGTGTGCTCCATTGCCATAGAGCTGCCAGGCCCCAAGTGCTGCCCTGTTTCCAAGGGGCAGAGAGGCCCAAAGCATCTTGCTTCCCGGTCTTTGCGAAGCTAAGAAACAACTGGCTCTGCCCAGTGCTCTTACACCCACCGGGAACATCTCTTACCAAGGCCTGTCAAACGCTGTTTCTTTGCAGGCCTGATCAGGCTGAAGTAGAACTCCTGCTCTGCGTGTGCTCCATTGGCCTAGAGCTTCCCGACCCAAAAGGCTGCCTTGTTCCCAAACGGGCAGAGGGGTCCCAAGCATCTTGCTTCCAGCTTTTCAGGAAGGTAAGAAACAACTGGCTCTGCCCAGTGCTCTTACAGCCTACCGGGAACATCTCTTACCAAGGGCTGTGAAACGCAGTTTCTGGGCAGGACTGATCTGCCTGAAGTAGAACTTCTGCTGTGGGTGTGCTCCATTGGCCTAGAGCTGCCAGGCGCAAACGGCTGCCTTGTGTCCAAAGGGAGAGAGAGGCCCCAAAGCATCTTGCTTCCAGCTCTGTGGGAAGCTAAAGCAACTGGCTCTCCACAGTGCTCTCACAGCCTACCGGGAACATCTCTTACCAAGGCCTGTGAAACGCAGTTTCTTGGCAGGCCTGATCTGGCTGAAGTAGAACTCCTGCTCTGGGCGTGCTACTTTGGCCTAGAGCTGCCAGGCCCAAAGGGCTGCCTTGTTTCCAAAGGGGCTGAGAGTCCCCAAAGTATCTTGCTTCCAAATCTTTGGGAAGCTAAGAAACAACTGGCTCTGCACAGTGCTCTCACAGCCTACCGGCAACGTGACAGAGAAAGGCCTGTGAGACGCAGTTTCTTGGAAGGCCTGATCTGGCTGAGGTAGAACTTCTGCTCTGGGTGTACTCCATTGGCCTAGGGCTGCCAGGCCCAAAGGGCTGCCTTTGTTTCCAAAGTGTGAGAGAGGCCCCAAAGCATCTTGCTTCCTGCTCTCTGGGAAGCTAAAACAACTGGCTCTGCACAGTGCTCTCAAAGCCAACCGGGAACGTCACATACAAAGGCCTGTGAAACGCAGCTTCTTGACAGGCCTTATCTGGCTGAGGTAGAACTTGTGCTCTGGGTGTGCTACTTTGGCCTAGAGCTGCCAGGCACAAAGGCTGCTTTGTTTCCAAAGGGGGAGCGAGGCCCCAAATCATGTTGCTTCCAGCTGTTTTTGAAGCTAAGAAACAACTCGCTCTGCCAGGTACTCTTACAGCCTTCCGGGAACACCTCTTACGAAGGCCTGTGAAAAGCAGTTTCTTGGCAGGCCTGATCTGGCTGAGGTAGAACTTCTGCTCTGGGTGTGCTCCATTGCCCTAGAGCTGAAAGGCCCAAAGGGCTGCCTTGTTTCCAAAGGGGGAGAGAGGCCCCAAAGCATCTTGCTTCCACCTCTTGGGAAGCTAAGAAACAACTGGCTGTGCCCAGTGCTCTTATAGCCTAAGAGAACATCTCTTATCAAGGCCTGTGAAACGCACTTTCTAGGCAGGCCTGATCTGGAAGAAGTAGAACTTCGGCTCTGGTTGTGCTCCATTGCCCTAGAGCTGCCAGACCCAACGTGCTGCCTTGTTTCCAAAGGGGCAGAGAGGCCCCAAAGCGTCTTGCTTCCAGCTGTTTGGGAAACAAGGAAACAACTGGCTCTGCACCGTGCTCTCACAGCCTACCGGGAAGGTCACATACAAAGGCCTCTGAAACGCAGTTCCACGGCAGGCCTGATCTGGCTGAAGTAGGACTTCTGCTCTGGCTGTGCTCCATTGGCCTAGAGCTGAAAGGCCCAAAGGGATGCCTTGTTTGCAAAGGGGCAGAGAGGCCCCAAAGCATCTTGCTTCCAGCTCTTTGGGAAGCTAAGAAACAACTGTCTCTGCCCAGTGCTCTGACAGAGTACCGGCAACATCTCTTACCAAAGCCTTTGAAACGCAGATTCTTGGCAGGCCTTATCTGGCTGAGGTAGAACTTCTGCTCTGGGTGTGCTCCATTGGCCTAGAGCTGAAAGGCCCAAAGGTCGGCCTTGTTGGCAAAGGGGCAGGGAGCCCCCAAAGCATCTTGCTTCCAGCTCTTTGGGAAGCTAAGAAACAACTGGCTCTGCCCAGTGCTCTTACAGCCTGAGAGAAAATCTCTTACCAAGGCCTGTGAAACGCACTTTGTTGGTGGCCTGATCTAGCTGAAGTAGAACTTCTGCTCTGGGTGTGCTCCATTGGCCTAGAGCTGCCTGGCCCAAAGGGCCGCCTTGTTTGCAAAGGGGATGAGAGGCCCCAAAGCATCTTGCTTCCAGCTCTTCGGGAAGCTAAGAAATATCTGGCGTTGCCCAGTGCTCTTACAGCCTACCGGGAACATCTCTTACCAAGGCCTGTGAAACGCCGTTTCCTGGCAGGCCTGATTTGGCTGAAGTAGAACTTCTGCTCTGGGTGTGCTCCATTGCCCTAGAGCTGCCAGGCCCAAGGTGCTGCCTTGTTTCCAAAGGGGCAGAGAGGCCCCAAAGCATCTTGCTTCCAGCTCTCTGGGAAGCTAAGAACCAACTCGCTCTGCCCCGTGCTCTTACAGCCTACAGGGAACATGTCTTTGAAAGGCCTGTGAAACGCAGTTTCTTGGCAGGCCTCATCTGGCTGAAGTAGAACTCCGGCTCTGGGTGTGCTCCATTGCCCTAGAGCTGCCAGGCCCCAAGTGCTGCCCTGTTTCCAAGGGGCAGAGAGGCCCAAAGCATCTTGCTTCCCGGTCTTTGCGAAGCTAAGAAACAACTGGCTCTGCCCAGTGCTCTTACACCCACCGGGAACATCTCTTACCAAGGCCTGTCAAACGCTGTTTCTTTGCAGGCCTGATCAGGCTGAAGTAGAACTCCTGCTCTGCGTGTGCTCCATTGGCCTAGAGCTTCCCGACCCAAAAGGCTGCCTTGTTCCCAAAGGGGCAGAGGGGTCCCAAGCATCTTGCTTCCAGCTTTTCAGGAAGGTAAGAAACAACTGGCTCTGCCCAGTGCTCTTACAGCCTACCGGGAACATCTCTTACCAAGGCCTGTGAAACGCAGTTTCCTGGCAGGCCTGATCTGGCTGAAGTAGAACTTCTGCTCTGGGCGTGCTCCATTTGCCCTAGAGCTGCCAGGCCCAAAGGGCTGCCTTGTTTCCAAAGACGGAGAGTGGACCCAAAGCATCTTGCTCCCAGCTCTTCGGGAAGCTAAGAAACAGCTGGCTCTGCCCAGTGCTCTTACAGCCTAAGAGAACATCTCTTTGAAAGGCCTGTGAAACGCAGTTTCTTGGCAGGCCTGACCTGGCTGAAGTAGAACTTCTGTTCCGGTTGTGCTACATAGGCCTAGAGCTACCAGGACCTAAGGGCTGCCTTGTTTCCAAAGGGTGAGAGAGGCCCCAAAGCATCTTGCCTCCAGCACTTTGGGAAGCTAAAAAACAACTGGCTCTGCCCAGTGCTCTCACAGCCTACCGTGAACATCTCTTACCAAGGGCTGTGAAACGCAGTTTCTGGGCAGGACTGATCTGCCTGAAGTAGAACTTCTGCTGTGGGTGTGCTCCATTGGCCTAGAGCTGCCAGGCGCAAACGGCTGCCTTGTGTCCAAAGGGAGAGAGAGGCCCCAAAGCATCTTGCTTCCAGCTCTGTGGGAAGCTAAAGCAACTGGCTCTCCACAGTGCTCTCACAGCCTACCGGGAACATCTCTTACCAAGGCCTGTGAAACGCAGTTTCTTGGCAGGCCTGATCTGGCTGAAGTAGAACTCCTGCTCTGGGCGTGCTACTTTGGCCTAGAGCTGCCAGGCCCAAAGGGCCGCCTTGTTTCCAAAGGGGCTGAGAGTCCCCAAAGTATCTTGCTTCCAAATCTTTGGGAAGCTAAGAAACAACTGGCTCTGCACAGTGCTCTCACAGCCTACCGGCAACGTGACAGAGAAAGGCCTGTGAGACGCAGTTTCTTGGAAGGCCTGATCTGGCTGAGGTAGAACTTCTGCTCTGGGTGTACTCCATTGGCCTAGGGCTGCCAGGCCCAAAGGGCTGCCTTTGTTTCCAAAGTGTGAGAGAGGCCCCAAAGCATCTTGCTTCCTGCTCTCTGGGAAGCTAAAACAACTGGCTCTGCACAGTGCTCTCAAAGCCAACCGGGAACGTCACATACAAAGGCCTGTGAAACGCAGCTTCTTGACAGGCCTTATCTGGCTGAGGTAGAACTTGTGCTCTGGGTGTGCTACTTTGGCCTAGAGCTGCCAGGCACAAAGGCTGCTTTGTTTCCAAAGGGGGAGCGAGGCCCCAAATCATGTTGCTTCCAGCTGTTTTTGAAGCTAAGAAACAACTCGCTCTGCCAGGTACTCTTACAGCCTTCCGGGAACACCTCTTACGAAGGCCTGTGAAAAGCAGTTTCTTGGCAGGCCTGATCTGGCTGAGGTAGAACTTCTGCTCTGGGTGTGCTCCATTGCCCTAGAGCTGAAAGGCCCAAAGGGCTGCCTTGTTTCCAAAGGGGGAGAGAGGCCCCAAAGCATCTTGCTTCCACCTCTTGGGAAGCTAAGAAACAACTGGCTGTGCCCAGTGCTCTTATAGCCTAAGAGAACATCTCTTATCAAGGCCTGTGAAACGCACTTTCTAGGCAGGCCTGATCTGGAAGAAGTAGAACTTCTGCTCTGGTTGTGCTCCATTGCCCTAGAGCTGCCAGACCCAACGTGCTGCCTTGTTTCCAAAGGGGCAGAGAGGCCCCAAAGCGTCTTGCTTCCAGCTGTTTGGGAAACAAGGAAACAACTGGCTCTGCACCGTGCTCTCACAGCCTACCGGGAAGGTCACATACAAAGGCCTCTGAAACGCAGTTCCACGGCAGGCCTGATCTGGCTGAAGTAGGACTTCTGCTCTGGCTGTGCTCCATTGGCCTAGAGCTGAAAGGCCCAAAGGGATGCCTTGTTTGCAAAGGGGCAGAGAGGCCCCAAAGCATCTTGCTTCCAGCTCTTTGGGAAGCTAAGAAACAACTGTCTCTGCCCAGTGCTCTGACAGAGTACCGGCAACATCTCTTACCAAAGCCTTTGAAACGCAGTTTCTTGGCAGGCCTTATCTGGCTGAGGTAGAACTTCTGCTCTGGGTGTGCTCCATTGGCCTAGAGCTGAAAGGCCCAAAGGTCGGCCTTGTTGGCAAAGGGGCAGGGAGCCCCCAAAGCATCTTGCTTCCAGCTCTTTGGGAAGCTAAGAAACAACTGGCTCTGCCCAGTGCTCTTACAGCCTGAGAGAAAATCTCTTACCAAGGCCTGTGAAACGCACTTTGTTGGTGGCCTGATCTAGCTGAAGTAGAACTTCTGCTCTGGGTGTGCTCCATTGGCCTAGAGCTGCCTGGCCCAAAGGGCCGCCTTGTTTGCAAAGGGGCAGAGAGGCCCCAAAGCATCTTGCTTCCAGCTCTTCGGGAAGCTAAGAAACATCTGGCGTTGCCCAGTGCTCTTACAGCCTACCGGGAACATCTCTTACCAAGGCCTGTGAAACGCAGTTTGTTGGTGGCCTGAACTGGCCGAAGTAGAACTTCTGCTCTGGGTGTGCTCCACTGGCCTAGAGCTACCTGCCCCAAAGGGCTGCCTTGATTCCAAAGTGAGAGAGTGGCACCAAAGCATCTTGCTTCCAGCTCTTCGGGAAGCTAAGAAATATCTGGCGTTGCCCAGTGCTCTTACAGCCTACCGGGAACATCTCTTACCAAGGCCTGTGAAACGCCGTTTCCTGGCAGGCCTGATTTGGCTGAAGTAGAACTTCTGCTCTGGGTGTGCTCCATTGCCCTAGAGCTGCCAGGCCCAAGGTGCTGCCTTGTTTCCAAAGGGGCAGAGAGGCCCCAAAGCATCTTGCTTCCAGCTCTCTGGGAAGCTAAGAACCAACTCGCTCTGCCCCGTGCTCTTACAGCCTACCGGGAACATGTCTTTGAAAGGCCTGTGAAACGCAGTTTCTTGGCAGGCCTCATCTGGCTGAAGTAGAACTCCGGCTCTGGGTGTGCTCCATTGCCCTAGAGCTGCCAGGCCCCAAGTGCTGCCCTGTTTCCAAGGGGCAGAGAGGCCCAAAGCATCTTGCTTCCCGGTCTTTGCGAAGCTAAGAAACAACTGGCTCTGCCCAGTGCTCTTACACCCACCGGGAACATCTCCTACCAAGGCCTGTCAAACGCTGTTTCTTTGCAGGCCTGATCAGGCTGAAGTAGAACTCCTGCTCTGCGTGTGCTCCATTGGCCTAGAGCTTCCCGACCCAAAAGGCTGCCTTGTTCCCAAAGGGGCAGAGGGGTCCCAAGCATCTTGCTTCCAGCTTTTCAGGAAGGTAAGAGACAACTGGCTCTGCCCAGTGCTCTTACAGCCTACCGGGAACATCTCTTACCAAGGCCTGTGAAACGCAGTTTCCTGGCAGGCCTGATCTGGCTGAAGTAGAACTTCTGCTCTGGGCGTGCTCCATTTGCCCTAGAGCTGCCAGGCCCAAAGGGCTGCCTTGTTTCCAAAGACGGAGAGTGGACCCAAAGCATCTTGCTCCCAGCTCTTCGGGAAGCTAAGAAACAGCTGGCTCTGCCCAGTGCTCTTACAGCCTAAGAGAACATCTCTTTGAAAGGCCTGTGAAACGCAGTTTCTTGGCAGGCCTGACCTGGCTGAAGTAGAACTTCTGTTCTGGTTGTGCTACATAGGCCTAGAGCTACCAGGACCTAAGGGCTGCCTTGTTTCCAAAGGGTGAGAGAGGCCCCAAAGCATCTTGCCTCCAGCACTTTGGGAAGCTAAAAAACAACTGGTTCTGCCCAGTGCTCTCACAGCCTACCGTGAACATCTCTTACCAAGGGCTGTGAAACGCAGTTTCTGGGCAGGACTGATCTGCCTGAAGTAGAACTTCTGCTGTGGGTGTGCTCCATTGGCCTAGAGCTGCCAGGCGCAAACGGCTGCCTTGTGTCCAAAGGGAGAGAGAGGCCCCAAAGCATCTTGCTTCCAGCTCTGTGGGAAGCTAAAGCAACTGGCTCTCCACAGTGCTCTCACAGCCTACCGGGAACATCTCTTACCAAGGCCTGTGAAACGCAGTTTCTTGGCAGGCCTGATCTGGCTGAAGTAGAACTCCTGCTCTGGGCGTGCTACTTTGGCCTAGAGCTGCCAGGCCCAAAGGGCCGCCTTGTTTCCAAAGGGGCTGAGAGTCCCCAAAGTATCTTGCTTCCAAATCTTTGGGAAGCTAAGAAACAACTGGCTCTGCACAGTGCTCTCACAGCCTACCGGCAACGTGACAGAGAAAGGCCTGTGAGACGCAGTTTCTTGGAAGGCCTGATCTGGCTGAGGTAGAACTTCTGCTCTGGGTGTACTCCATTGGCCTAGGGCTGCCAGGCCCAAAGGGCTGCCTTTGTTTCCAAAGTGTGAGAGAGGCCCCAAAGCATCTTGCTTCCTGCTCTCTGGGAAGCTAAAACAACTGGCTCTGCACAGTGCTCTCAAAGCCAACCGGGAACGTCACATACAAAGGCCTGTGAAACGCAGCTTCTTGACAGGCCTTATCTGGCTGAGGTAGAACTTGTGCTCTGGGTGTGCTACTTTGGCCTAGAGCTGCCAGGCACAAAGGCTGCTTTGTTTCCAAAGGGGGAGCGAGGCCCCAAATCATGTTGCTTCCAGCTGTTTTTGAAGCTAAGAAACAACTCGCTCTGCCAGGTACTCTTACAGCCTTCCGGGAACACCTCTTACGAAGGCCTGTGAAAAGCAGTTTCTTGGCAGGCCTGATCTGGCTGAGGTAGAACTTCTGCTCTGGGTGTGCTCCATTGCCCTAGAGCTGAAAGGCCCAAAGGGCTGCCTTGTTTCCAAAGGGGGAGAGAGGCCCCAAAGCATCTTGCTTCCACCTCTTGGGAAGCTAAGAAACAACTGGCTGTGCCCAGTGCTCTTATAGCCTAAGAGAACATCTCTTATCAAGGCCTGTGAAACGCACTTTCTAGGCAGGCCTGATCTGGAAGAAGTAGAACTTCTGCTCTGGTTGTGCTCCATTGCCCTAGAGCTGCCAGACCCAACGTGCTGCCTTGTTTCCAAAGGGGCAGAGAGGCCCCAAAGCGTCTTGCTTCCAGCTGTTTGGGAAACAAGGAAACAACTGGCTCTGCACCGTGCTCTCACAGCCTACCGGGAAGGTCACATACAAAGGCCTCTGAAACGCAGTTCCACGGCAGGCCTGATCTGGCTGAAGTAGGACTTCTGCTCTGGCTGTGCTCCATTGGCCTAGAGCTGAAAGGCCCAAAGGGATGCCTTGTTTGCAAAGGGGCAGAGAGGCCCCAAAGCATCTTGCTTCCAGCTCTTTGGGAAGCTAAGAAACAACTGTCTCTGCCCAGTGCTCTGACAGAGTACCGGCAACATCTCTTACCAAAGCCTTTGAAACGCAGTTTCTTGGCAGGCCTTATCTGGCTGAGGTAGAACTTCTGCTCTGGGTGTGCTCCATTGGCCTAGAGCTGAAAGGCCCAAAGGTCGGCCTTGTTGGCAAAGGGGCAGGGAGCCCCCAAAGCATCTTGCTTCCAGCTCTTTGGGAAGCTAAGAAACAACTGGCTCTGCCCAGTGCTCTTACAGCCTGAGAGAAAATCTCTTACCAAGGCCTGTGAAACGCACTTTGTTGGTGGCCTGATCTAGCTGAAGTAGAACTTCTGCTCTGGGTGTGCTCCATTGGCCTAGAGCTGCCTGGCCCAAAGGGCCGCCTTGTTTGCAAAGGGGCAGAGAGGCCCCAAAGCATCTTGCTTCCAGCTCTTCGGGAAGCTAAGAAACATCTGGCGTTGCCCAGTGCTCTTACAGCCTACCGGGAACATCTCTTACCAAGGCCTGTGAAACGCAGTTTGTTGGTGGCCTGAACTGGCCGAAGTAGAACTTCTGCTCTGGGTGTGCTCCACTGGCCTAGAGCTACCTGCCCCAAAGGGCTGCCTTGATTCCAAAGTGAGAGAGTGGCACCAAAGCATCTTGCTTCCAGCTCTTCGGGAAGCTAAGAAATATCTGGCGTTGCCCAGTGCTCTTACAGCCTACCGGGAACATCTCTTACCAAGGCCTGTGAAACGCCGTTTCCTGGCAGGCCTGATTTGGCTGAAGTAGAACTTCTGCTCTGGGTGTGCTCCATTGCCCTAGAGCTGCCAGGCCCAAGGTGCTGCCTTGTTTCCAAAGGGGCAGAGAGGCCCCAAAGCATCTTGCTTCCAGCTCTCTGGGAAGCTAAGAACCAACTCGCTCTGCCCCGTGCTCTTACAGCCTACCGGGAACATGTCTTTGAAAGGCCTGTGAAACGCAGTTTCTTGGCAGGCCTCATCTGGCTGAAGTAGAACTCCGGCTCTGGGTGTGCTCCATTGCCCTAGAGCTGCCAGGCCCCAAGTGCTGCCCTGTTTCCAAGGGGCAGAGAGGCCCAAAGCATCTTGCTTCCCGGTCTTTGCGAAGCTAAGAAACAACTGGCTCTGCCCAGTGCTCTTACACCCACCGGGAACATCTCCTACCAAGGCCTGTCAAACGCTGTTTCTTTGCAGGCCTGATCAGGCTGAAGTAGAACTCCTGCTCTGCGTGTGCTCCATTGGCCTAGAGCTTCCCGACCCAAAAGGCTGCCTTGTTCCCAAAGGGGCAGAGGGGTCCCAAGCATCTTGCTTCCAGCTTTTCAGGAAGGTAAGAGACAACTGGCTCTGCCCAGTGCTCTTACAGCCTACCGGGAACATCTCTTACCAAGGCCTGTGAAACGCAGTTTCCTGGCAGGCCTGATCTGGCTGAAGTAGAACTTCTGCTCTGGGCGTGCTCCATTTGCCCTAGAGCTGCCAGGCCCAAAGGGCTGCCTTGTTTCCAAAGACGGAGAGTGGACCCAAAGCATCTTGCTCCCAGCTCTTCGGGAAGCTAAGAAACAGCTGGCTCTGCCCAGTGCTCTTACAGCCTAAGAGAACATCTCTTTGAAAGGCCTGTGAAACGCAGTTTCTTGGCAGGCCTGACCTGGCTGAAGTAGAACTTCTGTTCTGGTTGTGCTACATAGGCCTAGAGCTACCAGGACCTAAGGGCTGCCTTGTTTCCAAAGGGTGAGAGAGGCCCCAAAGCATCTTGCCTCCAGCACTTTGGGAAGCTAAAAAACAACTGGTTCTGCCCAGTGCTCTCACAGCCTACCGTGAACATCTCTTACCAAGGGCTGTGAAACGCAGTTTCTGGGCAGGACTGATCTGCCTGAAGTAGAACTTCTGCTGTGGGTGTGCTCCATTGGCCTAGAGCTGCCAGGCGCAAACGGCTGCCTTGTGTCCAAAGGGAGAGAGAGGCCCCAAAGCATCTTGCTTCCAGCTCTGTGGGAAGCTAAAGCAACTGGCTCTCCACAGTGCTCTCACAGCCTACCGGGAACATCTCTTACCAAGGCCTGTGAAACGCAGTTTCTTGGCAGGCCTGATCTGGCTGAAGTAGAACTCCTGCTCTGGGCGTGCTACTTTGGCCTAGAGCTGCCAGGCCCAAAGGGCCGCCTTGTTTCCAAAGGGGCTGAGAGTCCCCAAAGTATCTTGCTTCCAAATCTTTGGGAAGCTAAGAAACAACTGGCTCTGCACAGTGCTCTCACAGCCTACCGGCAACGTGACAGAGAAAGGCCTGTGAGACGCAGTTTCTTGGAAGGCCTGATCTGGCTGAGGTAGAACTTCTGCTCTGGGTGTACTCCATTGGCCTAGGGCTGCCAGGCCCAAAGGGCTGCCTTTGTTTCCAAAGTGTGAGAGAGGCCCCAAAGCATCTTGCTTCCTGCTCTCTGGGAAGCTAAAACAACTGGCTCTGCACAGTGCTCTCAAAGCCAACCGGGAACGTCACATACAAAGGCCTGTGAAACGCAGCTTCTTGACAGGCCTTATCTGGCTGAGGTAGAACTTGTGCTCTGGGTGTGCTACTTTGGCCTAGAGCTGCCAGGCACAAAGGCTGCTTTGTTTCCAAAGGGGGAGCGAGGCCCCAAATCATGTTGCTTCCAGCTGTTTTTGAAGCTAAGAAACAACTCGCTCTGCCAGGTACTCTTACAGCCTTCCGGGAACACCTCTTACGAAGGCCTGTGAAAAGCAGTTTCTTGGCAGGCCTGATCTGGCTGAGGTAGAACTTCTGCTCTGGGTGTGCTCCATTGCCCTAGAGCTGAAAGGCCCAAAGGGCTGCCTTGTTTCCAAAGGGGGAGAGAGGCCCCAAAGCATCTTGCTTCCACCTCTTGGGAAGCTAAGAAACAACTGGCTGTGCCCAGTGCTCTTATAGCCTAAGAGAACATCTCTTATCAAGGCCTGTGAAACGCACTTTCTAGGCAGGCCTGATCTGGAAGAAGTAGAACTTCTGCTCTGGTTGTGCTCCATTGCCCTAGAGCTGCCAGACCCAACGTGCTGCCTTGTTTCCAAAGGGGCAGAGAGGCCCCAAAGCGTCTTGCTTCCAGCTGTTTGGGAAACAAGGAAACAACTGGCTCTGCGCCGTGCTCTCACAGCCTACCGGGAAGGTCACATACAAAGGCCTCTGAAACGCAGTTCCACGGCAGGCCTGATCTGGCTGAAGTAGGACTTCTGCTCTGGCTGTGCTCCATTGGCCTAGAGCTGAAAGGCCCAAAGGGATGCCTTGTTTGCAAAGGGGCAGAGAGGCCCCAAAGCATCTTGCTTCCAGCTCTTTGGGAAGCTAAGAAACAACTGTCTCTGCCCAGTGCTCTGACAGAGTACCGGCAACATCTCTTACCAAAGCCTTTGAAACGCAGTTTCTTGGCAGGCCTTATCTGGCTGAGGTAGAACTTCTGCTCTGGGTGTGCTCCATTGGCCTAGAGCTGAAAGGCCCAAAGGTCGGCCTTGTTGGCAAAGGGGCAGGGAGCCCCCAAAGCATCTTGCTTCCAGCTCTTTGGGAAGCTAAGAAACAACTGGCTCTGCCCAGTGCTCTTACAGCCTGAGAGAAAATCTCTTACCAAGGCCTGTGAAACGCACTTTGTTGGTGGCCTGATCTAGCTGAAGTAGAACTTCTGCTCTGGGTGTGCTCCATTGGCCTAGAGCTGCCTGGCCCAAAGGGCCGCCTTGTTTGCAAAGGGGCAGAGAGGCCCCAAAGCATCTTGCTTCCAGCTCTTCGGGAAGCTAAGAAACATCTGGCGTTGCCCAGTGCTCTTACAGCCTACCGGGAACATCTCTTACCAAGGCCTGTGAAACGCAGTTTGTTGGTGGCCTGAACTGGCCGAAGTAGAACTTCTGCTCTGGGTGTGCTCCACTGGCCTAGAGCTACCTGCCCCAAAGGGCTGCCTTGATTCCAAAGTGAGAGAGTGGCACCAAAGCATCTTGCTTCCAGCTCTTCGGGAAGCTAAGAAATATCTGGCGTTGCCCAGTGCTCTTACAGCCTACCGGGAACATCTCTTACCAAGGCCTGTGAAACGCCGTTTCCTGGCAGGCCTGATTTGGCTGAAGTAGAACTTCTGCTCTGGGTGTGCTCCATTGCCCTAGAGCTGCCAGGCCCAAGGTGCTGCCTTGTTTCCAAAGGGGCAGAGAGGCCCCAAAGCATCTTGCTTCCAGCTCTCTGGGAAGCTAAGAACCAACTCGCTCTGCCCCGTGCTCTTACAGCCTACCGGGAACATGTCTTTGAAAGGCCTGTGAAACGCAGTTTCTTGGCAGGCCTCATCTGGCTGAAGTAGAACTCCGGCTCTGGGTGTGCTCCATTGCCCTAGAGCTGCCAGGCCCCAAGTGCTGCCCTGTTTCCAAGGGGCAGAGAGGCCCAAAGCATCTTGCTTCCCGGTCTTTGCGAAGCTAAGAAACAACTGGCTCTGCCCAGTGCTCTTACACCCACCGGGAACATCTCCTACCAAGGCCTGTCAAACGCTGTTTCTTTGCAGGCCTGATCAGGCTGAAGTAGAACTCCTGCTCTGCGTGTGCTCCATTGGCCTAGAGCTTCCCGACCCAAAAGGCTGCCTTGTTCCCAAAGGGGCAGAGGGGTCCCAAGCATCTTGCTTCCAGCTTTTCAGGAAGGTAAGAGACAACTGGCTCTGCCCAGTGCTCTTACAGCCTACCGGGAACATCTCTTACCAAGGCCTGTGAAACGCAGTTTCCTGGCAGGCCTGATCTGGCTGAAGTAGAACTTCTGCTCTGGGCGTGCTCCATTTGCCCTAGAGCTGCCAGGCCCAAAGGGCTGCCTTGTTTCCAAAGACGGAGAGTGGACCCAAAGCATCTTGCTCCCAGCTCTTCGGGAAGCTAAGAAACAGCTGGCTCTGCCCAGTGCTCTTACAGCCTAAGAGAACATCTCTTTGAAAGGCCTGTGAAACGCAGTTTCTTGGCAGGCCTGACCTGGCTGAAGTAGAACTTCTGTTCTGGTTGTGCTACATAGGCCTAGAGCTACCAGGACCTAAGGGCTGCCTTGTTTCCAAAGGGTGAGAGAGGCCCCAAAGCATCTTGCCTCCAGCACTTTGGGAAGCTAAAAAACAACTGGTTCTGCCCAGTGCTCTCACAGCCTACCGTGAACATCTCTTACCAAGGGCTGTGAAACGCAGTTTCTGGGCAGGACTGATCTGCCTGAAGTAGAACTTCTGCTGTGGGTGTGCTCCATTGGCCTAGAGCTGCCAGGCGCAAACGGCTGCCTTGTGTCCAAAGGGAGAGAGAGGCCCCAAAGCATCTTGCTTCCAGCTCTGTGGGAAGCTAAAGCAACTGGCTCTCCACAGTGCTCTCACAGCCTACCGGGAACATCTCTTACCAAGGCCTGTGAAACGCAGTTTCTTGGCAGGCCTGATCTGGCTGAAGTAGAACTCCTGCTCTGGGCGTGCTACTTTGGCCTAGAGCTGCCAGGCCCAAAGGGCCGCCTTGTTTCCAAAGGGGCTGAGAGTCCCCAAAGTATCTTGCTTCCAAATCTTTGGGAAGCTAAGAAACAACTGGCTCTGCACAGTGCTCTCACAGCCTACCGGCAACGTGACAGAGAAAGGCCTGTGAGACGCAGTTTCTTGGAAGGCCTGATCTGGCTGAGGTAGAACTTCTGCTCTGGGTGTACTCCATTGGCCTAGGGCTGCCAGGCCCAAAGGGCTGCCTTTGTTTCCAAAGTGTGAGAGAGGCCCCAAAGCATCTTGCTTCCTGCTCTCTGGGAAGCTAAAACAACTGGCTCTGCACAGTGCTCTCAAAGCCAACCGGGAACGTCACATACAAAGGCCTGTGAAACGCAGCTTCTTGACAGGCCTTATCTGGCTGAGGTAGAACTTGTGCTCTGGGTGTGCTACTTTGGCCTAGAGCTGCCAGGCACAAAGGCTGCTTTGTTTCCAAAGGGGGAGCGAGGCCCCAAATCATGTTGCTTCCAGCTGTTTTTGAAGCTAAGAAACAACTCGCTCTGCCAGGTACTCTTACAGCCTTCCGGGAACACCTCTTACGAAGGCCTGTGAAAAGCAGTTTCTTGGCAGGCCTGATCTGGCTGAGGTAGAACTTCTGCTCTGGGTGTGCTCCATTGCCCTAGAGCTGAAAGGCCCAAAGGGCTGCCTTGTTTCCAAAGGGGGAGAGAGGCCCCAAAGCATCTTGCTTCCACCTCTTGGGAAGCTAAGAAACAACTGGCTGTGCCCAGTGCTCTTATAGCCTAAGAGAACATCTCTTATCAAGGCCTGTGAAACGCACTTTCTAGGCAGGCCTGATCTGGAAGAAGTAGAACTTCTGCTCTGGTTGTGCTCCATTGCCCTAGAGCTGCCAGACCCAACGTGCTGCCTTGTTTCCAAAGGGGCAGAGAGGCCCCAAAGCGTCTTGCTTCCAGCTGTTTGGGAAACAAGGAAACAACTGGCTCTGCACCGTGCTCTCACAGCCTACCGGGAAGGTCACATACAAAGGCCTCTGAAACGCAGTTCCACGGCAGGCCTGATCTGGCTGAAGTAGGACTTCTGCTCTGGCTGTGCTCCATTGGCCTAGAGCTGAAAGGCCCAAAGGGATGCCTTGTTTGCAAAGGGGCAGAGAGGCCCCAAAGCATCTTGCTTCCAGCTCTTTGGGAAGCTAAGAAACAACTGTCTCTGCCCAGTGCTCTGACAGAGTACCGGCAACATCTCTTACCAAAGCCTTTGAAACGCAGTTTCTTGGCAGGCCTTATCTGGCTGAGGTAGAACTTCTGCTCTGGGTGTGCTCCATTGGCCTAGAGCTGAAAGGCCCAAAGGTCGGCCTTGTTGGCAAAGGGGCAGGGAGCCCCCAAAGCATCTTGCTTCCAGCTCTTTGGGAAGCTAAGAAACAACTGGCTCTGCCCAGTGCTCTTACAGCCTGAGAGAAAATCTCTTACCAAGGCCTGTGAAACGCACTTTGTTGGTGGCCTGATCTAGCTGAAGTAGAACTTCTGCTCTGGGTGTGCTCCATTGGCCTAGAGCTGCCTGGCCCAAAGGGCCGCCTTGTTTGCAAAGGGGCAGAGAGGCCCCAAAGCATCTTGCTTCCAGCTCTTCGGGAAGCTAAGAAACATCTGGCGTTGCCCAGTGCTCTTACAGCCTACCGGGAACATCTCTTACCAAGGCCTGTGAAACGCAGTTTGTTGGTGGCCTGAACTGGCCGAAGTAGAACTTCTGCTCTGGGTGTGCTCCACTGGCCTAGAGCTACCTGCCCCAAAGGGCTGCCTTGATTCCAAAGTGAGAGAGTGGCACCAAAGCATCTTGCTTCCAGCTCTTCGGGAAGCTAAGAAATATCTGGCGTTGCCCAGTGCTCTTACAGCCTACCGGGAACATCTCTTACCAAGGCCTGTGAAACGCCGTTTCCTGGCAGGCCTGATTTGGCTGAAGTAGAACTTCTGCTCTGGGTGTGCTCCATTGCCCTAGAGCTGCCAGGCCCAAGGTGCTGCCTTGTTTCCAAAGGGGCAGAGAGGCCCCAAAGCATCTTGCTTCCAGCTCTCTGGGAAGCTAAGAACCAACTCGCTCTGCCCCGTGCTCTTACAGCCTACCGGGAACATGTCTTTGAAAGGCCTGTGAAACGCAGTTTCTTGGCAGGCCTCATCTGGCTGAAGTAGAACTCCGGCTCTGGGTGTGCTCCATTGCCCTAGAGCTGCCAGGCCCCAAGTGCTGCCCTGTTTCCAAGGGGCAGAGAGGCCCAAAGCATCTTGCTTCCCGGTCTTTGCGAAGCTAAGACACAACTGGCTCTGCCCAGTGCTCTTACACCCACCGGGAACATCTCTTACCAAGGCCTGTCAAACGCTGTTTCTTTGCAGGCCTGATCAGGCTGAAGTAGAACTCCTGCTCTGCGTGTGCGCCATTGGCCTAGAGCTTCCCGACCCAAAAGGCTGCCTTGTTCCCAAACGGGCAGAGGGGTCCCAAGCATCTTGCTTCCAGCTTTTCAGGAAGGTAAGAAACAACTGGCTCTGCCCAGTGCTCTTACAGCCTAGCGGGAACATCTCTTACCAAGGCCTGTGAAACGCAGTTTCCTGGCAGGCCTGATCTGGCTGAAGTAGAACTTCTGCTCTGGGCGTGCTCCATTTGCCCTAGAGCTGCCAGGCCCAAAGGGCTGCCTTGTTTCCAAAGACGGAGAGTGGACCCAAAGCATCTTGCTCCCAGCTCTTCGGGAAGCTAAGAAACAGCTGGCTCTGCCCAGTGCTCTTACAGCCTAAGAGAACATCTCTTTGAAAGGCCTGTGAAACGCAGTTTCTTGGCAGGCCTGACCTGGCTGAAGTAGAACTTCTGTTCTGGTTGTGCTACATAGGCCTAGAGCTACCAGGACCTAAGGGCTGCCTTGTTTCCAAAGGGTGAGAGAGGCCCCAAAGCATCTTGCCTCCAGCACTTTGGGAAGCTAAAAAACAACTGGTTCTGCCCAGTGCTCTCACAGCCTACCGTGAACATCTCTTACCAAGGGCTGTGAAACGCAGTTTCTGGGCAGGACTGATCTGCCTGAAGTAGAACTTCTGCTGTGGGTGTGCTCCATTGGCCTAGAGCTGCCAGGCGCAAACGGCTGCCTTGTGTCCAAAGGGAGAGAGAGGCCCCAAAGCATCTTGCTTCCAGCTCTGTGGGAAGCTAAAGCAACTGGCTCTCCACAGTGCTCTCACAGCCTACCGGGAACATCTCTTACCAAGGCCTGTGAAACGCAGTTTGTTGGTGGCCTGAACTGGCCGAAGTAGAACTTCTGCTCTGGGTGTGCTCCACTGGCCTAGAGCTACCTGCCCCAAAGGGCTGCCTTGATTCCAAAGTGAGAGAGTGGCACCAAAGCATCTTGCTTCCAGCTCTTCGGGAAGCTAAGAAATATCTGGCGTTGCCCAGTGCTCTTACAGCCTACCGGGAACATCTCTTACCAAGGCCTGTGAAACGCCGTTTCCTGGCAGGCCTGATTTGGCTGAAGTAGAACTTCTGCTCTGGGTGTGCTCCATTGCCCTAGAGCTGCCAGGCCCAAGGTGCTGCCTTGTTTCCAAAGGGGCAGAGAGGCCCCAAAGCATCTTGCTTCCAGCTCTCTGGGAAGCTAAGAACCAACTCGCTCTGCCCCGTGCTCTTACAGCCTACCGGGAACATGTCTTTGAAAGGCCTGTGAAACGCAGTTTCTTGGCAGGCCTCATCTGGCTGAAGTAGAACTCTGGCTCTGGGTGTGCTCCATTGCCCTAGAGCTGCCAGGCCCCAAGTGCTGCCCTGTTTCCAAGGGGCAGAGAGGCCCAAAGCATCTTGCTTCCCGGTCTTTGCGAAGCTAAGAAACAACTGGCTCTGCCCAGTGCTCTTACACCCACCGGGAACATCTCTTACCAAGGCCTGTCAAACGCTGTTTCTTTGCAGGCCTGATCAGGCTGAAGTAGAACTCCTGCTCTGCGTGTGCTCCATTGGCCTAGAGCTTCCCGACCCAAAAGGCTGCCTTGTTCCCAAAGGGGCAGAGGGGTCCCAAGCATCTTGCTTCCAGCTTTTCAGGAAGGTAAGAAACAACTGGCTCTGCCCAGTGCTCTTACAGCCTAGCGGGAACATCTCTTACCAAGGCCTGTGAAACGCAGTTTCCTGGCAGGCCTGATCTGGCTGAAGTAGAACTTCTGCTCTGGGCGTGCTCCATTTGCCCTAGAGCTGCCAGGCCCAAAGGGCTGCCTTGTTTCCAAAGACGGAGAGTGGACCCAAAGCATCTTGCTCCCAGCTCTTCGGGAAGCTAAGAAACAGCTGGCTCTGCCCAGTGCTCTTACAGCCTAAGAGAACATCTCTTTGAAAGGCCTGTGAAACGCAGTTTCTTGGCAGGCCTGACCTGGCTGAAGTAGAACTTCTGTTCTGGTTGTGCTACATAGGCCTAGAGCTACCAGGACCTAAGGGCTGCCTTGTTTCCAAAGGGTGAGAGAGGCCCCAAAGCATCTTGCCTCCAGCACTTTGGGAAGCTAAAAAACAACTGGTTCTGCCCAGTGCTCTCACAGCCTACCGTGAACATCTCTTACCAAGGGCTGTGAAACGCAGTTTCTGGGCAGGACTGATCTGCCTGAAGTAGAACTTCTGCTGTGGGTGTGCTCCATTGGCCTAGAGCTGCCAGGCGCAAACGGCTGCCTTGTGTCCAAAGGGAGAGAGAGGCCCCAAAGCATCTTGCTTCCAGCTCTGTGGGAAGCTAAAGCAACTGGCTCTCCACAGTGCTCTCACAGCCTACCGGGAACATCTCTTACCAAGGCCTGTGAAACGCAGTTTCTTGGCAGGCCTGATCTGGCTGAAGTAGAACTCCTGCTCTGGGCGTGCTACTTTGGCCTAGAGCTGCCAGGCCCAAAGGGCCGCCTTGTTTCCAAAGGGGCTGAGAGTCCCCAAAGTATCTTGCTTCCAAATCTTTGGGAAGCTAAGAAACAACTGGCTCTGCACAGTGCTCTCACAGCCTACCGGCAACGTGACAGAGAAAGGCCTGTGAGACGCAGTTTCTTGGAAGGCCTGATCTGGCTGAGGTAGAACTTCTGCTCTGGGTGTACTCCATTGGCCTAGGGCTGCCAGGCCCAAAGGGCTGCCTTTGTTTCCAAAGTGTGAGAGAGGCCCCAAAGCATCTTGCTTCCTGCTCTCTGGGAAGCTAAAACAACTGGCTCTGCACAGTGCTCTCAAAGCCAACCGGGAACGTCACATACAAAGGCCTGTGAAACGCAGCTTCTTGACAGGCCTTATCTGGCTGAGGTAGAACTTGTGCTCTGGGTGTGCTACTTTGGCCTAGAGCTGCCAGGCACAAAGGCTGCTTTGTTTCCAAAGGGGGAGCGAGGCCCCAAATCATGTTGCTTCCAGCTGTTTTTGAAGCTAAGAAACAACTCGCTCTGCCAGGTACTCTTACAGCCTTCCGGGAACACCTCTTACGAAGGCCTGTGAAAAGCAGTTTCTTGGCAGGCCTGATCTGGCTGAGGTAGAACTTCTGCTCTGGGTGTGCTCCATTGCCCTAGAGCTGAAAGGCCCAAAGGGCTGCCTTGTTTCCAAAGGGGGAGAGAGGCCCCAAAGCATCTTGCTTCCACCTCTTGGGAAGCTAAGAAACAACTGGCTGTGCCCAGTGCTCTTATAGCCTAAGAGAACATCTCTTATCAAGGCCTGTGAAACGCACTTTCTAGGCAGGCCTGATCTGGAAGAAGTAGAACTTCTGCTCTGGTTGTGCTCCATTGCCCTAGAGCTGCCAGACCCAACGTGCTGCCTTGTTTCCAAAGGGGCAGAGAGGCCCCAAAGCGTCTTGCTTCCAGCTGTTTGGGAAACAAGGAAACAACTGGCTCTGCACCGTGCTCTCACAGCCTACCGGGAAGGTCACATACAAAGGCCTCTGAAACGCAGTTCCACGGCAGGCCTGATCTGGCTGAAGTAGGACTTCTGCTCTGGCTGTGCTCCATTGGCCTAGAGCTGAAAGGCCCAAAGGGATGCCTTGTTTGCAAAGGGGCAGAGAGGCCCCAAAGCATCTTGCTTCCAGCTCTTTGGGAAGCTAAGAAACAACTGTCTCTGCCCAGTGCTCTGACAGAGTACCGGCAACATCTCTTACCAAAGCCTTTGAAACGCAGTTTCTTGGCAGGCCTTATCTGGCTGAGGTAGAACTTCTGCTCTGGGTGTGCTCCATTGGCCTAGAGCTGAAAGGCCCAAAGGTCGGCCTTGTTGGCAAAGGGGCAGGGAGCCCCCAAAGCATCTTGCTTCCAGCTCTTTGGGAAGCTAAGAAACAACTGGCTCTGCCCAGTGCTCTTACAGCCTGAGAGAAAATCTCTTACCAAGGCCTGTGAAACGCACTTTGTTGGTGGCCTGATCTAGCTGAAGTAGAACTTCTGCTCTGGGTGTGCTCCATTGGCCTAGAGCTGCCTGGCCCAAAGGGCCGCCTTGTTTGCAAAGGGGCAGAGAGGCCCCAAAGCATCTTGCTTCCAGCTCTTCGGGAAGCTAAGAAACATCTGGCGTTGCCCAGTGCTCTTACAGCCTACCGGGAACATCTCTTACCAAGGCCTGTGAAACGCAGTTTGTTGGTGGCCTGAACTGGCCGAAGTAGAACTTCTGCTCTGGGTGTGCTCCACTGGCCTAGAGCTACCTGCCCCAAAGGGCTGCCTTGATTCCAAAGTGAGAGAGTGGCACCAAAGCATCTTGCTTCCAGCTCTTCGGGAAGCTAAGAAATATCTGGCGTTGCCCAGTGCTCTTACAGCCTACCGGGAACATCTCTTACCAAGGCCTGTGAAACGCCGTTTCCTGGCAGGCCTGATTTGGCTGAAGTAGAACTTCTGCTCTGGGTGTGCTCCATTGCCCTAGAGCTGCCAGGCCCAAGGTGCTGCCTTGTTTCCAAAGGGGCAGAGAGGCCCCAAAGCATCTTGCTTCCAGCTCTCTGGGAAGCTAAGAACCAACTCGCTCTGCCCCGTGCTCTTACAGCCTACCGGGAACATGTCTTTGAAAGGCCTGTGAAACGCAGTTTCTTGGCAGGCCTCATCTGGCTGAAGTAGAACTCCGGCTCTGGGTGTGCTCCATTGCCCTAGAGCTGCCAGGCCCCAAGTGCTGCCCTGTTTCCAAGGGGCAGAGAGGCCCAAAGCATCTTGCTTCCCGGTCTTTGCGAAGCTAAGAAACAACTGGCTCTGCCCAGTGCTCTTACACCCACCGGGAACATCTCTTACCAAGGCCTGTCAAACGCTGTTTCTTTGCAGGCCTGATCAGGCTGAAGTAGAACTCCTGCTCTGCGTGTGCTCCATTGGCCTAGAGCTTCCCGACCCAAAAGGCTGCCTTGTTCCCAAACGGGCAGAGGGGTCCCAAGCATCTTGCTTCCAGCTTTTCAGGAAGGTAAGAAACAACTGGCTCTACCCAGTGCTCTTACAGCCTACCGGGAACATCTCTTACCAAGGCCTGTGAAACGCAGTTTCCTGGCAGGCCTGATCTGGCTGAAGTAGAACTTCTGCTCTGGGTGTGCTCCATTGCCCTAGAGCTGCCAGGCCCAAAGGGCTGCCTTGTTTCCAAAGACGGAGAGTGGACCCAAAGCATCTTGCTCCCAGCTCTTCGGGAAGCTAAGAAACAGCTGGCTCTGCCCAGTGCTCTTACAGCCTAAGAGAACATCTCTTTGAAAGGCCTGTGAAACGCAGTTTCTTGGCAGGCCTGACCTGGCTGAAGTAGAACTTCTGTTCTGGTTGTGCTACATAGGCCTAGAGCTACCAGGACCTAAGGGCTGCCTTGTTTCCAAAGGGTGAGAGAGGCCCCAAAGCATCTTGCCTCCAGCACTTTGGGAAGCTAAAAAACAACTGGTTCTGCCCAGTGCTCTCACAGCCTACCGTGAACATCTCTTACCAAGGGCTGTGAAACGCAGTTTCTGGGCAGGACTGATCTGCCTGAAGTAGAACTTCTGCTGTGGGTGTGCTCCATTGGCCTAGAGCTGCCAGGCGCAAACGGCTGCCTTGTGTCCAAAGGGAGAGAGAGGCCCCAAAGCATCTTGCTTCCAGCTCTGTGGGAAGCTAAAGCAACTGGCTCTCCACAGTGCTCTCACAGCCTACCGGGAACATCTCTTACCAAGGCCTGTGAAACGCAGTTTCTTGGCAGGCCTGATCTGGCTGAAGTAGAACTCCTGCTCTGGGCGTGCTACTTTGGCCTAGAGCTGCCAGGCCCAAAGGTCGGCCTTGTTGGTAAAGGGGCAGGGAGCCCCCAAAGCATCTTGCTTCCAGCTCTTTGGGAAGCTAAGAAACAACTGGCTCTGCCCAGTGCTCTTACAGCCTGAGAGAAAATCTCTTACCAAGGCCTGTGAAACGCACTTTGTTGGTGGCCTGATCTAGCTGAAGTAGAACTTCTGCTCTGGGTGTGCTCCATTGGCCTAGAGCTGCCTGGCCCAAAGGGCCGCCTTGTTTGCAAAGGGGCAGAGAGGCCCCAAAGCATCTTGCTTCCAGCTCTTCGGGAAGCTAAGAAACATCTGGCGTTGCCCAGTGCTCTTACAGCCTACCGGGAACATCTCTTACCAAGGCCTGTGAAACGCAGTTTGTTGGTGGCCTGAACTGGCCGAAGTAGAACTTCTGCTCTGGGTGTGCTCCACTGGCCTAGAGCTACCTGCCCCAAAGGGCTGCCTTGATTCCAAAGTGAGAGAGTGGCACCAAAGCATCTTGCTTCCAGCTCTTCGGGAAGCTAAGAAACATCTGGCGTTGCCCAGTGCTCTTACAGCCTACCGGGAACATCTCTTACCAAGGCCTGAGAAACGCCGTTTCCTGGCAGGCCTGATTTGGCTGAAGTAGAACTTCTGCTCTGGGTGTGCTCCATTGCCCTAGAGCTGCCAGGCCCAAGGTGCTGCCTTGTTTCCAAAGGGGCAGAGAGGCCCCAAAGCATCTTGCTTCCAGCTCTCTGGGAAGCTAAGAACCAACTCGCTCTGCCCCGTGCTCTTACAGCCTACCGGGAACATGTCTTTGAAAGGCCTGTGAAACGCAGTTTCTTGGCAGGCCTCATCTGGCTGAAGTAGAACTCCGGCTCTGGGTGTGCTCCATTGCCCTAGAGCTGCCAGGCTCAAAGTGCTGCCCTGTTTCCAAGGGGCAGAGAGGCACAAAGCATCTTGCTTCCCGGTCTTTGCGAAGCTAAGAAACAACTGGCTCTGCCCAGTGCTCTTACACCCACCGGGAACATCTCTTACCAAGGCCTGTCAAACGCTGTTTCTTTGCAGGCCTGATCAGGCTGAAGTAGAACTCCTGCTCTGCGTGTGCTCCATTGGCCTAGAGCTTCCCGACCCAAAAGGCTGCCTTGTTCCCAAACGGGCAGAGGGGTCCCAAGCATCTTGCTTCCAGCTTTTCAGGAAGGTAAGAAACAACTGGCTCTGCCCAGTGCTCTTACAGCCTACCGGGAACATCTCTTACCAAGGCCTGTGAAACGCAGTTTCCTGGCAGGCCTGATCTGGCTGAAGTAGAACTTCTGCTCTGGGCGTGCTCCATTGCCCTAGAGCTGCCAGGCCCAAAGGGCTGCCTTGTTTCCAAAGACGGAGAGTGGACCCAAAGCATCTTGCTCCCAGCTCTTCGGGAAGCTAAGAAACAGCTGGCTCTGCCCAGTGCTCTTACAGCCTAAGAGAACATCTCTTTGAAAGGCCTGTGAAACGCAGTTTCTTGGCAGGCCTGACCTGGCTGAAGTAGAACTTCTGTTCTGGTTGTGCTACATAGGCCTAGAGCTACCAGGACCTAAGGGCTGCCTTGTTTCCAAAGGGTGAGAGAGGCCCCAAAGCATCTTGCCTCCAGCACTTTGGGAAGCTAAAAAACAACTGGTTCTGCCCAGTGCTCTCACAGCCTACCGTGAACATCTCTTACCAAGGGCTGTGAAACGCAGTTTCTGGGCAGGACTGATCTGCCTGAAGTAGAACTTCTGCTGTGGGTGTGCTCCATTGGCCTAGAGCTGCCAGGCGCAAACGGCTGCCTTGTGTCCAAAGGGAGAGAGAGGCCCCAAAGCATCTTGCTTCCAGCTCTGTGGGAAGCTAAAGCAACTGGCTCTCCACAGTGCTCTCACAGCCTACCGGGAACATCTCTTACCAAGGCCTGTGAAACGCAGTTTGTTGGTGGCCTGAACTGGCCGAAGTAGAACTTCTGCTCTGGGTGTGCTCCACTGGCCTAGAGCTACCTGCCCCAAAGGGCTGCCTTGATTCCAAAGTGAGAGAGTGGCACCAAAGCATCTTGCTTCCAGCTCTTCGGGAAGCTAAGAAATATCTGGCGTTGCCCAGTGCTCTTACAGCCTACCGGGAACATCTCTTACCAAGGCCTGTGAAACGCCGTTTCCTGGCAGGCCTGATTTGGCTGAAGTAGAACTTCTGCTCTGGGTGTGCTCCATTGCCCTAGAGCTGCCAGGCCCAAGGTGCTGCCTTGTTTCCAAAGGGGCAGAGAGGCCCCAAAGCATCTTGCTTCCAGCTCTCTGGGAAGCTAAGAACCAACTCGCTCTGCCCCGTGCTCTTACAGCCTACCGGGAACATGTCTTTGAAAGGCCTGTGAAACGCAGTTTCTTGGCAGGCCTCATCTGGCTGAAGTAGAACTCTGGCTCTGGGTGTGCTCCATTGCCCTAGAGCTGCCAGGCCCCAAGTGCTGCCCTGTTTCCAAGGGGCAGAGAGGCCCAAAGCATCTTGCTTCCCGGTCTTTGCGAAGCTAAGAAACAACTGGCTCTGCCCAGTGCTCTTACACCCACCGGGAACATCTCTTACCAAGGCCTGTCAAACGCTGTTTCTTTGCAGGCCTGATCAGGCTGAAGTAGAACTCCTGCTCTGCGTGTGCTCCATTGGCCTAGAGCTTCCCGACCCAAAAGGCTGCCTTGTTCCCAAAGGGGCAGAGGGGTCCCAAGCATCTTGCTTCCAGCTTTTCAGGAAGGTAAGAAACAACTGGCTCTGCCCAGTGCTCTTACAGCCTAGCGGGAACATCTCTTACCAAGGCCTGTGAAACGCAGTTTCCTGGCAGGCCTGATCTGGCTGAAGTAGAACTTCTGCTCTGGGCGTGCTCCATTTGCCCTAGAGCTGCCAGGCCCAAAGGGCTGCCTTGTTTCCAAAGACGGAGAGTGGACCCAAAGCATCTTGCTCCCAGCTCTTCGGGAAGCTAAGAAACAGCTGGCTCTGCCCAGTGCTCTTACAGCCTAAGAGAACATCTCTTTGAAAGGCCTGTGAAACGCAGTTTCTTGGCAGGCCTGACCTGGCTGAAGTAGAACTTCTGTTCTGGTTGTGCTACATAGGCCTAGAGCTACCAGGACCTAAGGGCTGCCTTGTTTCCAAAGGGTGAGAGAGGCCCCAAAGCATCTTGCCTCCAGCACTTTGGGAAGCTAAAAAACAACTGGTTCTGCCCAGTGCTCTCACAGCCTACCGTGAACATCTCTTACCAAGGGCTGTGAAACGCAGTTTCTGGGCAGGACTGATCTGCCTGAAGTAGAACTTCTGCTGTGGGTGTGCTCCATTGGCCTAGAGCTGCCAGGCGCAAACGGCTGCCTTGTGTCCAAAGGGAGAGAGAGGCCCCAAAGCATCTTGCTTCCAGCTCTGTGGGAAGCTAAAGCAACTGGCTCTCCACAGTGCTCTCACAGCCTACCGGGAACATCTCTTACCAAGGCCTGTGAAACGCAGTTTCTTGGCAGGCCTGATCTGGCTGAAGTAGAACTCCTGCTCTGGGCGTGCTACTTTGGCCTAGAGCTGCCAGGCCCAAAGGGCCGCCTTGTTTCCAAAGGGGCTGAGAGTCCCCAAAGTATCTTGCTTCCAAATCTTTGGGAAGCTAAGAAACAACTGGCTCTGCACAGTGCTCTCACAGCCTACCGGCAACGTGACAGAGAAAGGCCTGTGAGACGCAGTTTCTTGGAAGGCCTGATCTGGCTGAGGTAGAACTTCTGCTCTGGGTGTACTCCATTGGCCTAGGGCTGCCAGGCCCAAAGGGCTGCCTTTGTTTCCAAAGTGTGAGAGAGGCCCCAAAGCATCTTGCTTCCTGCTCTCTGGGAAGCTAAAACAACTGGCTCTGCACAGTGCTCTCAAAGCCAACCGGGAACGTCACATACAAAGGCCTGTGAAACGCAGCTTCTTGACAGGCCTTATCTGGCTGAGGTAGAACTTGTGCTCTGGGTGTGCTACTTTGGCCTAGAGCTGCCAGGCACAAAGGCTGCTTTGTTTCCAAAGGGGGAGCGAGGCCCCAAATCATGTTGCTTCCAGCTGTTTTTGAAGCTAAGAAACAACTCGCTCTGCCAGGTACTCTTACAGCCTTCCGGGAACACCTCTTACGAAGGCCTGTGAAAAGCAGTTTCTTGGCAGGCCTGATCTGGCTGAGGTAGAACTTCTGCTCTGGGTGTGCTCCATTGCCCTAGAGCTGAAAGGCCCAAAGGGCTGCCTTGTTTCCAAAGGGGGAGAGAGGCCCCAAAGCATCTTGCTTCCACCTCTTGGGAAGCTAAGAAACAACTGGCTGTGCCCAGTGCTCTTATAGCCTAAGAGAACATCTCTTATCAAGGCCTGTGAAACGCACTTTCTAGGCAGGCCTGATCTGGAAGAAGTAGAACTTCTGCTCTGGTTGTGCTCCATTGCCCTAGAGCTGCCAGACCCAACGTGCTGCCTTGTTTCCAAAGGGGCAGAGAGGCCCCAAAGCGTCTTGCTTCCAGCTGTTTGGGAAACAAGGAAACAACTGGCTCTGCACCGTGCTCTCACAGCCTACCGGGAAGGTCACATACAAAGGCCTCTGAAACGCAGTTCCACGGCAGGCCTGATCTGGCTGAAGTAGGACTTCTGCTCTGGCTGTGCTCCATTGGCCTAGAGCTGAAAGGCCCAAAGGGATGCCTTGTTTGCAAAGGGGCAGAGAGGCCCCAAAGCATCTTGCTTCCAGCTCTTTGGGAAGCTAAGAAACAACTGTCTCTGCCCAGTGCTCTGACAGAGTACCGGCAACATCTCTTACCAAAGCCTTTGAAACGCAGTTTCTTGGCAGGCCTTATCTGGCTGAGGTAGAACTTCTGCTCTGGGTGTGCTCCATTGGCCTAGAGCTGAAAGGCCCAAAGGTCGGCCTTGTTGGCAAAGGGGCAGGGAGCCCCCAAAGCATCTTGCTTCCAGCTCTTTGGGAAGCTAAGAAACAACTGGCTCTGCCCAGTGCTCTTACAGCCTGAGAGAAAATCTCTTACCAAGGCCTGTGAAACGCACTTTGTTGGTGGCCTGATCTAGCTGAAGTAGAACTTCTGCTCTGGGTGTGCTCCATTGGCCTAGAGCTGCCTGGCCCAAAGGGCCGCCTTGTTTGCAAAGGGGCAGAGAGGCCCCAAAGCATCTTGCTTCCAGCTCTTCGGGAAGCTAAGAAACATCTGGCGTTGCCCAGTGCTCTTACAGCCTACCGGGAACATCTCTTACCAAGGCCTGTGAAACGCAGTTTGTTGGTGGCCTGAACTGGCCGAAGTAGAACTTCTGCTCTGGGTGTGCTCCACTGGCCTAGAGCTACCTGCCCCAAAGGGCTGCCTTGATTCCAAAGTGAGAGAGTGGCACCAAAGCATCTTGCTTCCAGCTCTTCGGGAAGCTAAGAAATATCTGGCGTTGCCCAGTGCTCTTACAGCCTACCGGGAACATCTCTTACCAAGGCCTGTGAAACGCCGTTTCCTGGCAGGCCTGATTTGGCTGAAGTAGAACTTCTGCTCTGGGTGTGCTCCATTGCCCTAGAGCTGCCAGGCCCAAGGTGCTGCCTTGTTTCCAAAGGGGCAGAGAGGCCCCAAAGCATCTTGCTTCCAGCTCTCTGGGAAGCTAAGAACCAACTCGCTCTGCCCCGTGCTCTTACAGCCTACCGGGAACATGTCTTTGAAAGGCCTGTGAAACGCAGTTTCTTGGCAGGCCTCATCTGGCTGAAGTAGAACTCCGGCTCTGGGTGTGCTCCATTGCCCTAGAGCTGCCAGGCCCCAAGTGCTGCCCTGTTTCCAAGGGGCAGAGAGGCCCAAAGCATCTTGCTTCCCGGTCTTTGCGAAGCTAAGAAACAACTGGCTCTGCCCAGTGCTCTTACACCCACCGGGAACATCTCTTACCAAGGCCTGTCAAACGCTGTTTCTTTGCAGGCCTGATCAGGCTGAAGTAGAACTCCTGCTCTGCGTGTGCTCCATTGGCCTAGAGCTTCCCGACCCAAAAGGCTGCCTTGTTCCCAAACGGGCAGAGGGGTCCCAAGCATCTTGCTTCCAGCTTTTCAGGAAGGTAAGAAACAACTGGCTCTACCCAGTGCTCTTACAGCCTACCGGGAACATCTCTTACCAAGGCCTGTGAAACGCAGTTTCCTGGCAGGCCTGATCTGGCTGAAGTAGAACTTCTGCTCTGGGTGTGCTCCATTGCCCTAGAGCTGCCAGGCCCAAAGGGCTGCCTTGTTTCCAAAGACGGAGAGTGGACCCAAAGCATCTTGCTCCCAGCTCTTCGGGAAGCTAAGAAACAGCTGGCTCTGCCCAGTGCTCTTACAGCCTAAGAGAACATCTCTTTGAAAGGCCTGTGAAACGCAGTTTCTTGGCAGGCCTGACCTGGCTGAAGTAGAACTTCTGTTCTGGTTGTGCTACATAGGCCTAGAGCTACCAGGACCTAAGGGCTGCCTTGTTTCCAAAGGGTGAGAGAGGCCCCAAAGCATCTTGCCTCCAGCACTTTGGGAAGCTAAAAAACAACTGGTTCTGCCCAGTGCTCTCACAGCCTACCGTGAACATCTCTTACCAAGGGCTGTGAAACGCAGTTTCTGGGCAGGACTGATCTGCCTGAAGTAGAACTTCTGCTGTGGGTGTGCTCCATTGGCCTAGAGCTGCCAGGCGCAAACGGCTGCCTTGTGTCCAAAGGGAGAGAGAGGCCCCAAAGCATCTTGCTTCCAGCTCTGTGGGAAGCTAAAGCAACTGGCTCTCCACAGTGCTCTCACAGCCTACCGGGAACATCTCTTACCAAGGCCTGTGAAACGCAGTTTCTTGGCAGGCCTGATCTGGCTGAAGTAGAACTCCTGCTCTGGGCGTGCTACTTTGGCCTAGAGCTGCCAGGCCCAAAGGTCGGCCTTGTTGGTAAAGGGGCAGGGAGCCCCCAAAGCATCTTGCTTCCAGCTCTTTGGGAAGCTAAGAAACAACTGGCTCTGCCCAGTGCTCTTACAGCCTGAGAGAAAATCTCTTACCAAGGCCTGTGAAACGCACTTTGTTGGTGGCCTGATCTAGCTGAAGTAGAACTTCTGCTCTGGGTGTGCTCCATTGGCCTAGAGCTGCCTGGCCCAAAGGGCCGCCTTGTTTGCAAAGGGGCAGAGAGGCCCCAAAGCATCTTGCTTCCAGCTCTTCGGGAAGCTAAGAAACATCTGGCGTTGCCCAGTGCTCTTACAGCCTACCGGGAACATCTCTTACCAAGGCCTGTGAAACGCAGTTTGTTGGTGGCCTGAACTGGCCGAAGTAGAACTTCTGCTCTGGGTGTGCTCCACTGGCCTAGAGCTACCTGCCCCAAAGGGCTGCCTTGATTCCAAAGTGAGAGAGTGGCACCAAAGCATCTTGCTTCCAGCTCTTCGGGAAGCTAAGAAACATCTGGCGTTGCCCAGTGCTCTTACAGCCTACCGGGAACATCTCTTACCAAGGCCTGAGAAACGCCGTTTCCTGGCAGGCCTGATTTGGCTGAAGTAGAACTTCTGCTCTGGGTGTGCTCCATTGCCCTAGAGCTGCCAGGCCCAAGGTGCTGCCTTGTTTCCAAAGGGGCAGAGAGGCCCCAAAGCATCTTGCTTCCAGCTCTCTGGGAAGCTAAGAACCAACTCGCTCTGCCCCGTGCTCTTACAGCCTACCGGGAACATGTCTTTGAAAGGCCTGTGAAACGCAGTTTCTTGGCAGGCCTCATCTGGCTGAAGTAGAACTCCGGCTCTGGGTGTGCTCCATTGCCCTAGAGCTGCCAGGCTCAAAGTGCTGCCCTGTTTCCAAGGGGCAGAGAGGCACAAAGCATCTTGCTTCCCGGTCTTTGCGAAGCTAAGAAACAACTGGCTCTGCCCAGTGCTCTTACACCCACCGGGAACATCTCTTACCAAGGCCTGTCAAACGCTGTTTCTTTGCAGGCCTGATCAGGCTGAAGTAGAACTCCTGCTCTGCGTGTGCTCCATTGGCCTAGAGCTTCCCGACCCAAAAGGCTGCCTTGTTCCCAAACGGGCAGAGGGGTCCCAAGCATCTTGCTTCCAGCTTTTCAGGAAGGTAAGAAACAACTGGCTCTGCCCAGTGCTCTTACAGCCTACCGGGAACATCTCTTACCAAGGCCTGTGAAACGCAGTTTCCTGGCAGGCCTGATCTGGCTGAAGTAGAACTTCTGCTCTGGGCGTGCTCCATTGCCCTAGAGCTGCCAGGCCCAAAGGGCTGCCTTGTTTCCAAAGACGGAGAGTGGACCCAAAGCATCTTGCTCCCAGCTCTTCGGGAAGCTAAGAAACAGCTGGCTCTGCCCAGTGCTCTTACAGCCTAAGAGAACATCTCTTTGAAAGGCCTGTGAAACGCAGTTTCTTGGCAGGCCTGACCTGGCTGAAGTAGAACTTCTGTTCTGGTTGTGCTACATAGGCCTAGAGCTACCAGGACCTAAGGGCTGCCTTGTTTCCAAAGGGTGAGAGAGGCCCCAAAGCATCTTGCCTCCAGCACTTTGGGAAGCTAAAAAACAACTGGTTCTGCCCAGTGCTCTCACAGCCTACCGTGAACATCTCTTACCAAGGGCTGTGAAACGCAGTTTCTGGGCAGGACTGATCTGCCTGAAGTAGAACTTCTGCTGTGGGTGTGCTCCATTGGCCTAGAGCTGCCAGGCGCAAACGGCTGCCTTGTGTCCAAAGGGAGAGAGAGGCCCCAAAGCATCTTGCTTCCAGCTCTGTGGGAAGCTAAAGCAACTGGCTCTCCACAGTGCTCTCACAGCCTACCGGGAACATCTCTTACCAAGGCCTGTGAAACGCAGTTTCTTGGCAGGCCTGATCTGGCTGAAGTAGAACTCCTGCTCTGGGCGTGCTACTTTGGCCTAGAGCTGCCAGGCCCAAAGGTCGGCCTTGTTGGTAAAGGGGCAGGGAGCCCCCAAAGCATCTTGCTTCCAGCTCTTTGGGAAGCTAAGAAACAACTGGCTCTGCCTAGTGCTCTTACAGCCTGAGAGAAAATCTCTTACCAAGGCCTGTGAAACGCACTTTGTTGGTGGCCTGATCTAGCTGAAGTAGAACTTCTGCTCTGGGTGTGCTCCATTGGCCTAGAGCTGCCTGGCCCAAAGGGCCGCCTTGTTTGCAAAGGGGCAGAGAGGCCCCAAAGCATCTTGCTTCCAGCTCTTCGGGAAGCTAAGAAACATCTGGCGTTGCCCAGTGCTCTTACAGCCTACCGGGAACATCTCTTACCAAGGCCTGTGAAACGCAGTTTGTTGGTGGCCTGAACTGGCCGAAGTAGAACTTCTGCTCTGGGTGTGCTCCACTGGCCTAGAGCTACCTGCCCCAAAGGGCTGCCTTGATTCCAAAGTGAGAGAGTGGCACCAAAGCATCTTGCTTCCAGCTCTTCGGGAAGCTAAGAAACATCTGGCGTTGCCCAGTGCTCTTACAGCCTACCGGGAACATCTCTTACCAAGGCCTGAGAAACGCCGTTTCCTGGCAGGCCTGATTTGGCTGAAGTAGAACTTCTGCTCTGGGTGTGCTCCATTGCCCTAGAGCTGCCAGGCCCAAGGTGCTGCCTTGTTTCCAAAGGGGCAGAGAGGCCCCAAAGCATCTTGCTTCCAGCTCTCTGGGAAGCTAAGAACCAACTCGCTCTGCCCCGTGCTCTTACAGCCTACCGGGAACATGTCTTTGAAAGGCCTGTGAAACGCAGTTTCTTGGCAGGCCTCATCTGGCTGAAGTAGAACTCCGGCTCTGGGTGTGCTCCATTGCCCTAGAGCTGCCAGGCTCAAAGTGCTGCCCTGTTTCCAAGGGGCAGAGAGGCACAAAGCATCTTGCTTCCCGGTCTTTGCGAAGCTAAGAAACAACTGGCTCTGCCCAGTGCTCTTACACCCACCGGGAACATCTCTTACCAAGGCCTGTCAAACGCTGTTTCTTTGCAGGCCTGATCAGGCTGAAGTAGAACTCCTGCTCTGCGTGTGCTCCATTGGCCTAGAGCTTCCCGACCCAAAAGGCTGCCTTGTTCCCAAACGGGCAGAGGGGTCCCAAGCATCTTGCTTCCAGCTTTTCAGGAAGGTAAGAAACAACTGGCTCTGCCCAGTGCTCTTACAGCCTAGCGGGAACATCTCTTACCAAGGCCTGTGAAACGCAGTTTCCTGGCAGGCCTGATCTGGCTGAAGTAGAACTTCTGCTCTGGGCGTGCTCCATTGCCCTAGAGCTGCCAGGCCCAAAGGGCTGCCTTGTTTCCAAAGACGGAGAGTGGACCCAAAGCATCTTGCTCCCAGCTCTTCGGGAAGCTAAGAAACAGCTGGCTCTGCCCAGTGCTCTTACAGCCTAAGAGAACATCTCTTTGAAAGGCCTGTGAAACGCAGTTTCTTGGCAGGCCTGACCTGGCTGAAGTAGAACTTCTGTTCTGGTTGTGCTACATAGGCCTAGAGCTACCAGGACCTAAGGGCTGCCTTGTTTCCAAAGGGTGAGAGAGGCCCCAAAGCATCTTGCCTCCAGCACTTTGGGAAGCTAAAAAACAACTGGTTCTGCCCAGTGCTCTCACAGCCTACCGTGAACATCTCTTACCAAGGGCTGTGAAACGCAGTTTCTGGGCAGGACTGATCTGCCTGAAGTAGAACTTCTGCTGTGGGTGTGCTCCATTGGCCTAGAGCTGCCAGGCGCAAACGGCTGCCTTGTGTCCAAAGGGAGAGAGAGGCCCCAAAGCATCTTGCTTCCAGCTCTGTGGGAAGCTAAAGCAACTGGCTCTCCACAGTGCTCTCACAGCCTACCGGGAACATCTCTTACCAAGGCCTGTCAAACGCAGTTTCTTGGCAGGCCTGATCTGGCTGAAGTAGAACTCCTGCTCTGGGCGTGCTACTTTGGCCTAGAGCTGCCAGGCCCAAAGGGCCGCCTTGTTTCCAAAGGGGCTGAGAGTCCCCAAAGTATCTTGCTTCCAAATCTTTGGGAAGCTAAGAAACAACTGGCTCTGCACAGTGCTCTCACAGCCTACCGGCAACGTGACAGAGAAAGGCCTGTGAGACGCAGTTTCTTGGAAGGCCTGATCTGGCTGAGGTAGAACTTCTGCTCTGGGTGTACTCCATTGGCCTAGGGCTGCCAGGCCCAAAGGGCTGCCTTTGTTTCCAAAGTGTGAGAGAGGCCCCAAAGCATCTTGCTTCCTGCTCTCTGGGAAGCTAAAACAACTGGCTCTGCACAGTGCTCTCAAAGCCAACCGGGAACGTCACATACAAAGGCCTGTGAAACGCAGCTTCTTGACAGGCCTTATCTGGCTGAGGTAGAACTTGTGCTCTGTGTGTGCTACCTTGGCCTAGAGCTGCCAGGCACAAAGGCTGCTTTGTTTCCAAAGGGGGAGAGAGGCCCCAAATCATGTTGCTTCCAGCTGTTTTTGAAGCTAAGAAACAACTCGCTCTGCCAGGTACTCTTACAGCCTTCCGGGAACACCTCTTACGAAGGCCTGTGAAAAGCAGTTTCTTGGCAGGCCTGATCTGGCTGAGGTAGAACTTCTGCTCTGGGTGTGCTCCATTGCCCTAGAGCTGAAAGGCCCAAAGGAATGCCTTGTTTGCAAAGGGGCAGAGAGGCCCCAAAGCATCTTGCTTCCAGCTCATTGGGAAGTTAAGAAACAACTGTCTCTGCCCAGGGCTCTGACAGAGTACCGGGAACATCTCTTACCAAAGCCTTTGAAACGCAGTTTCTTGGCAGGCCTTATCTCTCTGAGGTAGAACTTCTGCTCTGGGTGTGCTCCATTGGCCTAGAGCTGAAAGGCCCAAAGGTCGGCCTTGTTGGCAACGGGGCAGGGAGCCCCCAAAGCATCTTGCTTCCAGCTCTTCGGGAAGCTAAGAAACAACTGGCTCTGCCCAGTGCTCTTACAGCCTGAGAGAAAATCTCTTACCAAGGCCTGTGAAACGCACTTTGTTGGTGGCCTGAACTGGCCGAAGTAGAACTTCTGCTCTGGGTGTGCTCCACTGGCCTAGAGCTACCTGCCCCAAAGGGCTGCCTTGATTCCAAAGTGAGAGAGTGGCACCAAAGCATCTTGCTTCCAGCTCTTCGGGAAGCTAAGAAACATCTGGCGTTGCCCAGTGCTCTTACAGCCTACCGGGAACATCTCTTACCAAGGCCTGTGAAACGCAGTTTGTTGGTGGCCTGAACTGGACGAAGTAGAACTTCTGCTCTGGGTGTGCTCCACTGGCCTGGAGCTACCTGCCCCAAAGGGCTGCCTTGATTCCAAAGTGAGAGAGTGGCACCAAAGCATCTTGCTTCCAGCTCTTCGGGAAGCTAAGAAACATCTGGCGTTGCCCAGTGCTCTTACAGCCTACCGGGAACATCTCTTACCAAGGCCTGTGAAACGCCGTTTCCTGGCAGGCCTGATTTGGCTGAAGTAGAACTTCTGCTCTGGGTGTGCTCCATTGCCGTAGAGCTGCCAGGCCCAAGGTGCTGCCTTGTTTCCAAAGGGGCAGAGAGGCCCCAAAGCATCTTGCTTCCAGCTCTCTGGGAAGCTAAGAACCAACTCGCTCTGCCCCGTGCTCTTACAGCCTACCGGGAACATGTCTTTGAAAGGCCTGTGAAACGCAGTTTCTTGGCAGGCCTCATCTGGCTGAAGTAGAACTCCGGCTCTGGGTGTGCTCCATTGCCCTAGAGCTGCCAGGCCCCAAGTGCTGCCCTGTTTCCAAGGGGCAGAGAGGCCCAAAGCATCTTGCTTCCCGGTCTTTGCGAAGCTAAGAAACAACTGGCTCTGCCCAGTGCTCTTACACCTACCGGGAACATCTCTTACCAAGGCCTGTCAAACGCTGTTTCTTTGCAGGCCTGATCAGGCTGAAGTAGAACTCCTGCTCTGCGTGTGCTCCATTGGCCTAGAGCTTCCCGACCCAAAAGGCTGCCTTGTTCCCAAAGGGGCAGAGGGGTCCCAAGCATCTTGCTTCCAGCTTTTCAGGAAGGTAAGAAACAACTGGCTCTGCCCAGTGCTCTTACAGCCTACCGGGAACATCTCTTACCAAGGCCTGGCAAACGCAGTTTCCTGGCAGGCCTGATCTGGCTGAAGTAGAACTCCTGCTCTGGGCGTGCTACTTTGGCCTAGAGCTGCCAGGCCCAAAGGGCCGCCTTGTTTCCAAAGGGGCTGAGAGTCCCCAAAGCATCTTGCTTCCAAATCTTTGGGAAGCTAAGAAACAACTGGCTCTGCACAGTGCTCTCACAGCCTACCGGCAACGTGACAGAGAAAGGCCTGTGAGACGCAGTTTCTTGGAAGGCCTGATCTGGCTGAGGTAGAACTTCTGCTCTGGGTGTACTCCATTGGCCTAGGGCTGCCAGGCCCAAAGGGCTGCCTTTATTTCAAAAGTGTGAGAGAGGCCCCAAAGCATCTTGCTTCCTGCTCTCTGGGAAGCTAAAACAACTGGCTCTGCACAGTGCTCTCAAAGCCAACCGGGAACGTCACATACAAAGGCCTGTGAAACGCAGCTTCTTGACAGGCCTTATCTGGCTGAGGTAGAACTTGTGCTCTGTGTGTGCTACCTTGGCCTAGAGCTGCCAGGCACAAAGGCTGCTTTGTTTCCAAAGGGGGAGAGAGGCCCCAAAGCATCTTGCTTCCAGCTGTTTTTGAAGCTAAGAAACAACTCGCTCTGCCAGGTACTCTTACAGCCTTCCGGGAACACCTCTTACGAAGGCCTGTGAAAAGCAGTTTCTTGGCAGGCCTGATCTGGCTGAGGTAGAACTTCTGCTCTGGGTGTGCTACTTTGGCCTAGAGCTGCCAGGCACAAAGGCTGCTTTGTTTCCAAAGGGGGAGAGAGGCCCCAAATCATGTTGCTTCCAGCTGTTTTTGAAGCTAAGAAACAACTCGCTCTGCCAGGTACTCTTACAGCCTTCCGGGAACACCTCTTACGAAGGCCTGTGAAAAGCAGTTTCTTGGCAGGCCTGATCTGGCTGAGGTAGAACTTCTGCTCTGGGTGTGCTCCATTGCCCTAGAGCTGAAAGGCCCAAAGGGCTGCCTTGTTTCCAAAGGGGGAGAGAGGCCCCAAAGCATCTTGCTTCCACCTCTTGGGAAGCTAAGAAACAACTGGCTGTGCCCAGTGCTCTTATAGCCTAAGAGAACATCTCTTATCAAGGCCTGTGAAACGCACTTTCTAGGCAGGCCTGATCTGGAAGAAGTAGAACTTCTGCTCTGGTTGTGCTCCATTGCCCTAGAGCTGCCAGACCCAACGTGCTGCCTTGTTTCCAAAGGGGCAGAGAGGCCCCAAAGCGTCTTGCTTCCAGCTGTTTGGGAAACAAGGAAACAACTGGCTCTGCACCGTGCTCTCACAGCCTACCGAGAACGTCACATACAAAGGCCTCTGAAACGCAGTTCCTTGGCAGGCCTGATCTGGCTGAAGTAGGACTTCTGCTCTGGCTGTGCTCCATTGGCCTAGAGCTGAAAGGCCCAAAGGGATGCCTTGTTTGCAAAGGGGCAGAGAGGCCCCAAAGCATCTTGCTTCCAGCTCTTTGGGAAGCTAAGAAACAACTGTCTCTGCCCAGTGCTCTGACAGAGTACCGGCAACATCTCTTACCAAAGCCTTTGAAACGCAGTTTCTTGGCAGGCCTTATCTGGCTGAGGTAGAACTTCTGCTCTGGGTGTGCTCCATTGGCCTAGAGCTGAAAGGCCCAAAGGTCGGCCTTGTTGGCAAAGGGGCAGGGAGCCCCCAAAGCTTCTTGCTTCCAGCTCTTTGGGAAGCTAAGAAACAACTGGCTCTGCCCAGTGCTCTTACAGCCTGAGAGAAAATCTCTTACCAAGGCCTGTGAAACGCACTTTGTTGGTGGCCTGATCTAGCTGAAGTAGAACTTCTGCTCTGGGTGTGCTCCATTGGCCTAGAGCTGCCTGGCCCAAAGGGCCGCCTTGTTTGCAAAGGGGATGAGAGGCCCCAAAGCATCTTGCTTCCAGCTCTTCGGGAAGCTAAGAAACATCTGGCGTTGCCCAGTGCTCTTACAGCCTACCGGGAACATCTCTTACCAAGGCCTGTGAAACGCAGTTTGTTGGTGGCCTGAACTGGCCGAAGTAGAACTTCTGCTCTGGGTGTGCTCCACTGGCCTAGAGCTACCTGCCCCAAAGGGCTGCCTTGATTCCAAAGTGAGAGAGTGGCACCAAAGCATCTTGCTTCCAGCTCTTCGGGAAGCTAAGAAACATCTGGCGTTGCCCAGTGCTCTTACAGCCTACCGGGAACATCTCTTACCAAGGCCTGTGAAACGCCGTTTCCTGGCAGGCCTGATTTGGCTGAAGTAGAACTTCTGCTCTGGGTGTGCTCCATTGCCCTAGAGCTGCCAGGCCCAAGGTGCTGCCTTGTTTCCAAAGGGGCAGAGAGGCCCCAAAGCATCTTGCTTCCAGCTCTCTGGGAAGCTAAGAACCAACTCGCTCTGCCCCGTGCTCTTACAGCCTACCGGGAACATGTCTTTGAAAGGCCTGTGAAACGCAGTTTCTTGGCAGGCCTCATCTGGCTGAAGTAGAACTCCGGCTCTGGGTGTGCTCCATTGCCCTAGAGCTGCCAGGCTCAAAGTGCTGCCCTGTTTCCAAGGGGCAGAGAGGCCCAAAGCATCTTGCTTCCCGGTCTTTGCGAATCTAAGAAACAACTGGCTCTGCCCAGTGCTCTTACACCCACCGGGAACATCTCTTACCAAGGCCTGTCAAACGCTGTTTCTTTGCAGGCCTGATCAGGCTGAAGTAGAACTCCTGCTCTGCGTGTGCTCCATTGGCCTAGAGCTTCCCGACCCAAAAGGCTGCCTTGTTCCCAATGGGGCAGAGGGGTCCCAAGCATCTTGCTTCCAGCTTTTCAGGAAGGTAAGAAACAACTGGCTCTGCCCAGTGCTCTTACAGCCTACCGGGAACATCTCTTACCAAGGCCTGTGAAACGCAGTTTCCTGGCAGGCCTGATCTGGCTGAAGTAGAACTTCTGCTCTGGGCGTGCTCCATTGCCCTAGAGCTGCCAGGCCCAAAGGGCTGCCTTGTTTCCAAAGACGGAGAGTGGACCCAAAGCATCTTGCTCCCAGCTCTTCGTGAAGCTAAGAAACAGCTGGCTCTGCCCAGTGCTCTTACAGCCTAAGAGAACATCTCTTTGAAAGGCCTGTGAAACGCAGTTTCTTGGCAGGCCTGACCTGGCTGAAGTAGAACTTCTGTTCTGGTTGTGCTACATAGGCCTAGAGCTACCAGGACCTAAGGGCTGCCTTGTTTCCAAAGGGTGAGAGAGGCCCCAAAGCATCTTGCCTCCAGCACTTCGGGAAGCTAAAAAACAACTGGTTCTGCCCAGTGCTCTCACAGCCTACCGTGAACATCTCTTACCAAGGGCTGTGAAACGCAGTTTCTGGGCAGGACTGATCTGCCTGAAGTAGAACTTCTGCTGTGGGTGTGCTCCATTGGCCTAGAGCTGCCAGGCGCAAACGGCTGCCTTGTGTCCAAAGGGAGAGAGAGGCCCCAAAGCATCTTGCTTCCAGCTCTGTGGGAAGCTAAAGCAACTGGCTCTCCACAGTGCTCTCACAGCCTACCGGGAACATCTCTTACCAAGGCCTGTGAAACGCAGTTTCTTGGCAGGCCTGATCTGGCTGAAGTAGAACTCCTGCTCTGGGCGTGCTACTTTGGCCTAGAGCTGCCAGGCCCAAAGGGCCGCCTTGTTTCCAAAGGGGCTGAGAGTCCCCAAAGTATCTTGCTTCCAAATCTTTGGGAAGCTAAGAAACAACTGGCTCTGCACAGTGCTCTCACAGCCTACCGGCAACGTGACAGAGAAAGGCCTGTGAGACGCAGTTTCTTGGAAGGCCTGATCTGGCTGAGGTAGAACTTCTGCTCTGGGTGTACTCCATTGGCCTAGGGCTGCCAGGCCCAAAGGGCTGCCTTTATTTCCAAAGTGTGAGAGAGGCCCCAAAGCATCTTGCTTCCTGCTCTCTGGGAAGCTAAAACAACTGGCTCTGCACAGTGCTCTCAAAGCCAACCGGGAACGTCACATACAAAGGCCTGTGAAACGCAGCTTCTTGACAGGCCTTATCTGGCTGAGGTAGAACTTGTGCTCTGTGTGTGCTACCTTGGCCTAGAGCTGCCAGGCACAAAGGCTGCTTTGTTTCCAAAGGGGGAGAGAGGCCCCAAATCATGTTGCTTCCAGCTGTTTTTGAAGCTAAGAAACAACTCGCTCTGCCAGGTACTCTTACAGCCTTCCGGGAACACCTCTTACGAAGGCCTGTGAAAAGCAGTTTCTTGGCAGGCCTGATCTGGCTGAGGTAGAACTTCTGCTCTGGGTGTGCTCCATTGCCCTAGAGCTGAAAGGCCCAAAGGAATGCCTTGTTTGCAAAGGGGCAGAGAGGCCCCAAAGCATCTTGCTTCCAGCTCATTGGGAAGTTAAGAAACAACTGTCTCTGCCCAGTGCTCTGACAGAGTACCGGGAACATCTCTTACCAAAGCCTTTGAAACGCAGTTTCTTGGCAGGCCTTATCTCTCTGAGGTAGAACTTCTGCTCTGGGTGTGCTCCATTGACCTAGAGCTGAAAGGCCCAAAGGTCGGCCTTGTTGGCAACGGGGCAGGGAGCCCCCAAAGCATCTTGCTTCCAGCTCTTCGGGAAGCTAAGAAACAACTGGCTCTGCCCAGTGCTCTTACAGCCTGAGAGAAAATCTCTTACCAAGGCCTGTGAAACGCACTTTGTTGGTGGCCTGAACTGGCCGAAGTAGAACTTCTGCTCTGGGTGTGCTCCACTGGCCTAGAGCTACCTGCCCCAAAGGGCTGCCTTGATTCCAAAGTGAGAGAGTGGCACCAAAGCATCTTGCTTCCAGCTCTTCGGGAAGCTAAGAAACATCTGGCGTTGCCCAGTGCTCTTACAGCCTACCGGGAACATCTCTTACCAAGGCCTGAGAAACGCAGTTTGTTGGTGGCCTGAACTGGACGAAGTAGAACTTCTGCTCTGGGTGTGCTCCACTGGCCTGGAGCTACCTGCCCCAAAGGGCTGCCTTGATTCCAAAGTGAGAGAGTGGCACCAAAGCATCTTGCTTCCAGCTCTTCGGGAAGCTAAGAAACATCTGGCGTTGCCCAGTGCTCTTACAGCCTACCGGGAACATCTCTTACCAAGGCCTGTGAAACGCCGTTTCCTGGCAGGCCTGATTTGGCTGAAGTAGAACTTCTGCTCTGGGTGTGCTCCATTGCCCTAGAGCTGCCAGGCCCAAGGTGCTGCCTTGTTTCCAAAGGGGCAGAGAGGCCCCAAAGCATCTTGCTTCCAGCTCTCTGGGAAGCTAAGAACCAACTCGCTCTGCCCCGTGCTCTTACAGCCTACCGGGAACATGTCTTTGAAAGGCCTGTGAAACGCAGTTTCTTGGCAGGCCTCATCTGGCTGAAGTAGAACTCCGGCTCTGGGTGTGCTCCATTGCCCTAGAGCTGCCAGGCTCAAAGTGCTGCCCTGTTTCCAAGGGGCAGAGAGGCCCAAAGCATCTTGCTTCCCGGTCTTTGCGAAGCTAAGAAACAACTGGCTCTGCCCAGTGCTCTTACACCCACCGGGAACATCTCTTACCAAGGCCTGTCAAACGCTGTTTCTTTGCAGGCCTGATCAGGCTGAAGTAGAACTCCTGCTCTGCGTGTGCTCCATTGGCCTAGAGCTTCCCGACCCAAAAGGCTGCCTTGTTCCCAAACGGGCAGAGGGGTCCCAAGCATCTTGCTTCCAGCTTTTCAGGAAGGTAAGAAACAACTGGCTCTGCCCAGTGCTCTTACAGCCTACCGGGAACATCTCTTACCAAGGCCTGTGAAACGCAGTTTCCTGGCAGGCCTGATCTGGCTGAAGTAGAACTTCTGCTCTGGGCGTGCTCCATTGCCCTAGAGCTGCCAGGCCCAAAGGGCTGCCTTGTTTCCAAAGACGGAGAGTGGACCCAAAGCATCTTGCTCCCAGCTCTTCGGGAAGCTAAGAAACAGCTGGCTCTGCCCAGTGCTCTTACAGCCTAAGAGAACATCTCTTTGAAAGGCCTGTGAAACGCAGTTTCTTGGCAGGCCTGACCTGGCTGAAGTAGAACTTCTGTTCTGGTTGTGCTACATAGGCCTAGAGCTACCAGGACCTAAGGGCTGCCTTGTTTCCAAAGGGTGAGAGAGGCCCCAAAGCATCTTGCCTCCAGCACTTTGGGAAGCTAAAAAACAACTGGTTCTGCCCAGTGCTCTCACAGCCTACCGTGAACATCTCTTACCAAGGGCTGTGAAACGCAGTTTCTGGGCAGGACTGATCTGCCTGAAGTAGAACTTCTGCTGTGGGTGTGCTCCATTGGCCTAGAGCTGCCAGGCGCAAACGGCTGCCTTGTGTCCAAAGGGAGAGAGAGGCCCCAAAGCATCTTGCTTCCAGCTCTGTGGGAAGCTAAAGCAACTGGCTCTCCACAGTGCTCTCACAGCCTACCGGGAACATCTCTTACCAAGGCCTGTCAAACGCAGTTTCTTGGCAGGCCTGATCTGGCTGAAGTAGAACTCCTGCTCTGGGCGTGCTACTTTGGCCTAGAGCTGCCAGGCCCAAAGGGCCGCCTTGTTTCCAAAGGGGCTGAGAGTCCCCAAAGTATCTTGCTTCCAAATCTTTGGGAAGCTAAGAAACAACTGGCTCTGCACAGTGCTCTCACAGCCTACCGGCAACGTGACAGAGAAAGGCCTGTGAGACGCAGTTTCTTGGAAGGCCTGATCTGGCTGAGGTAGAACTTCTGCTCTGGGTGTACTCCATTGGCCTAGGGCTGCCAGGCCCAAAGGGCTGCCTTTATTTCCAAAGTGTGAGAGAGGCCCCAAAGCATCTTGCTTCCTGCTCTCTGGGAAGCTAAAACAACTGGCTCTGCACAGTGCTCTCAAAGCCAACCGGGAACGTCACATACAAAGGCCTGTGAAACGCAGCTTCTTGACAGGCCTTATCTGGCTGAGGTAGAACTTGTGCTCTGTGTGTGCTACCTTGGCCTAGAGCTGCCAGGCACAAAGGCTGCTTTGTTTCCAAAGGGGGAGAGAGGCCCCAAATCATGTTGCTTCCAGCTGTTTTTGAAGCTAAGAAACAACTCGCTCTGCCAGGTACTCTTACAGCCTTCCGGGAACACCTCTTACGAAGGCCTGTGAAAAGCAGTTTCTTGGCAGGCCTGATCTGGCTGAGGTAGAACTTCTGCTCTGGGTGTGCTCCATTGCCCTAGAGCTGAAAGGCCCAAAGGAATGCCTTGTTTGCAAAGGGGCAGAGAGGCCCCAAAGCATCTTGCTTCCAGCTCATTGGGAAGTTAAGAAACAACTGTCTCTGCCCAGTGCTCTGACAGAGTACCGGGAACATCTCTTACCAAAGCCTTTGAAACGCAGTTTCTTGGCAGGCCTTATCTCTCTGAGGTAGAACTTCTGCTCTGGGTGTGCTCCATTGACCTAGAGCTGAAAGGCCCAAAGGTCGGCCTTGTTGGCAACGGGGCAGGGAGCCCCCAAAGCATCTTGCTTCCAGCTCTTCGGGAAGCTAAGAAACAACTGGCTCTGCCCAGTGCTCTTACAGCCTGAGAGAAAATCTCTTACCAAGGCCTGTGAAACGCACTTTGTTGGTGGCCTGAACTGGCCGAAGTAGAACTTCTGCTCTGGGTGTGCTCCACTGGCCTAGAGCTACCTGCCCCAAAGGGCTGCCTTGATTCCAAAGTGAGAGAGTGGCACCAAAGCATCTTGCTTCCAGCTCTTCGGGAAGCTAAGAAACATCTGGCGTTGCCCAGTGCTCTTACAGCCTACCGGGAACATCTCTTACCAAGGCCTGTGAAACGCAGTTTGTTGGTGGCCTGAACTGGACGAAGTAGAACTTCTGCTCTGGGTGTGCTCCACTGGCCTGGAGCTACCTGCCCCAAAGGGCTGCCTTGATTCCAAAGTGAGAGAGTGGCACCAAAGCATCTTGCTTCCAGCTCTTCGGGAAGCTAAGAAACATCTGGCGTTGCCCAGTGCTCTTACAGCCTACCGGGAACATCTCTTACCAAGGCCTGTGAAACGCCGTTTCCTGGCAGGCCTGATTTGGCTGAAGTAGAACTTCTGCTCTGGGTGTGCTCCATTGCCGTAGAGCTGCCAGGCCCAAGGTGCTGCCTTGTTTCCAAAGGGGCAGAGAGGCCCCAAAGCATCTTGCTTCCAGCTCTCTGGGAAGCTAAGAACCAACTCGCTCTGCCCCGTGCTCTTACAGCCTACCGGGAACATGTCTTTGAAAGGCCTGTGAAACGCAGTTTCTTGGCAGGCCTCATCTGGCTGAAGTAGAACTCCGGCTCTGGGTGTGCTCCATTGCCCTAGAGCTGCCAGGCCCCAAGTGCTGCCCTGTTTCCAAGGGGCAGAGAGGCCCAAAGCATCTTGCTTCCCGGTCTTTGCGAAGCTAAGAAACAACTGGCTCTGCCCAGTGCTCTTACACCTACCGGGAACATCTCTTACCAAGGCCTGTCAAACGCTGTTTCTTTGCAGGCCTGATCAGGCTGAAGTAGAACTCCTGCTCTGCGTGTGCTCCATTGGCCTAGAGCTTCCCGACCCAAAAGGCTGCCTTGTTCCCAAAGGGGCAGAGGGGTCCCAAGCATCTTGCTTCCAGCTTTTCAGGAAGGTAAGAAACAACTGGCTCTGCCCAGTGCTCTTACAGCCTACCGGGAACATCTCTTACCAAGGCCTGGCAAACGCAGTTTCCTGGCAGGCCTGATCTGGCTGAAGTAGAACTCCTGCTCTGGGCGTGCTACTTTGGCCTAGAGCTGCCAGGCCCAAAGGGCCGCCTTGTTTCCAAAGGGGCTGAGAGTCCCCAAAGCATCTTGCTTCCAAATCTTTGGGAAGCTAAGAAACAACTGGCTCTGCACAGTGCTCTCACAGCCTACCGGCAACGTGACAGAGAAAGGCCTGTGAGACGCAGTTTCTTGGAAGGCCTGATCTGGCTGAGGTAGAACTTCTGCTCTGGGTGTACTCCATTGGCCTAGGGCTGCCAGGCCCAAAGGGCTGCCTTTATTTCCAAAGTGTGAGAGAGGCCCCAAAGCATCTTGCTTCCTGCTCTCTGGGAAGCTAAAACAACTGTCTCTGCACAGTGCTCTCAAAGCCAACCGGGAACGTCACATACAAAGGCCTGTGAAACGCAGCTTCTTGACAGGCCTTATCTGGCTGAGGTAGAACTTGTGCTCTGTGTGTGCTACCTTGGCCTAGAGCTGCCAGGCACAAAGGCTGCTTTGTTTCCAAAGGGGGAGAGAGGCCCCAAATCATGTTGCTTCCAGCTGTTTTTGAAGCTAAGAAACAACTCGCTCTGCCAGGTACTCTTACAGCCTTCCGGGAACACCTCTTACGAAGGCCTGTGAAAAGCAGTTTCTTGGCAGGCCTGATCTGGCTGAGGTAGAACTTCTGCTCTGGGTGTGCTACTTTGGCCTAGAGCTGCCAGGCACAAAGGCTGCTTTGTTTCCAAAGGGGGAGAGAGGCCCCAAATCATGTTGCTTCCAGCTGTTTTTGAAGCTAAGAAACAACTCGCTCTGCCAGGTACTCTTACAGCCTTCCGGGAACACCTCTTACGAAGGCCTGTGAAAAGCAGTTTCTTGGCAGGCCTGATCTGGCTGAGGTAGAACTTCTGCTCTGGGTGTGCTCCATTGCCCTAGAGCTGAAAGGCCCAAAGGAATGCCTTGTTTGCAAAGGGGCAGAGAGGCCCCAAAGCATCTTGCTTCCAGCTCATTGGGAAGTTAAGAAACAACTGTCTCTGCCCAGTGCTCTGACAGAGTACCGGGAACATCTCTTACCAAAGCCTTTGAAACGCAGTTTCTTGGCAGGCCTTATCTCTCTGAGGTAGAACTTCTGCTCTGGGTGTGCTCCATTGACCTAGAGCTGAAAGGCCCAAAGGTCGGCCTTGTTGGCAACGGGGCAGGGAGCCCCCAAAGCATCTTGCTTCCAGCTCTTCGGGAAGCTAAGAAACAACTGGCTCTGCCCAGTGCTCTTACAGCCTGAGAGAAAATCTCTTACCAAGGCCTGTGAAACGCACTTTGTTGGTGGCCTGATCTAGGTGAAGTAGAACTTCTGCTCTGGGTGTGCTCCATTGGCCTAGAGCTGCCTGGCCCAAAGGGCCGCCTTGTTTGCAAAGGGGCAGAGAGGCCCCAAAGCATCTTGCTTCCAGCTCTTCGGGAAGCTAAGAAACATCTGGCGTTGCCCAGTGCTCTTACAGCCTACCGGGAACATCTCTTACCAAGGCCTGTGAAACGCAGTTTGTTGGTGGCCTGAACTGGCCGAAGTAGAACTTCTGCTCTGGGTGTGCTCCACTGGCCTAGAGCTACCTGCCCCAAAGGGCTGCCTTGATTCCAAAGTGAGAGAGTGGCACCAAAGCATCTTGCTTCCAGCTCTTCGGGAAGCTAAGAAACATGTGGCGTTGCCCAGTGCTCTTACAGCCTACCGGGAACATCTCTTACCAAGGCCTGTGAAACGCCGTTTCCTGGCAGGCCTGATTTGGCTGAAGTAGAACTTCTGCTCTGGGTGTGCTCCATTGCCCTAGAGCTGCCAGGCCCAAGGTGCTGCCTTGTTTCCAAAGGGGCAGAGAGGCCCCAAAGCATCTTGCTTCCAGCTCTCTGGGAAGCTAAGAACCAACTCGCTCTGCCCCGTGCTCTTACAGCCTACCGGGAACATGTCTTTGAAAGGCCTGTGAAACGCAGTTTCTTGGCAGGCCTCATCTGGCTGAAGTAGAACTCCGGCTCTGGGTGTGCTCCATTGCCCTAGAGCTGCCAGGCTCAAAGTGCTGCCCTGTTTCCAAGGGGCAGAGAGGCCCAAAGCATCTTGCTTCCCGGTCTTTGCGAATCTAAGAAACAACTGGCTCTGCCCAGTGCTCTTACACCCACCGGGAACATCTCTTACCAAGGCCTGTCAAACGCTGTTTCTTTGCAGGCCTGATCAGGCTGAAGTAGAACTCCTGCTCTGCGTGTGCTCCATTGGCCTAGAGCTTCCCGACCCAAAAGGCTGCCTTGTTCCCAATGGGGCAGAGGGGTCCCAAGCATCTTGCTTCCAGCTTTTCAGGAAGGTAAGAAACAACTGGCTCTGCCCAGTGCTCTTACAGCCTACCGGGAACATCTCTTACCAAGGCCTGTGAAACGCAGTTTCCTGGCAGGCCTGATCTGGCTGAAGTAGAACTTCTGCTCTGGGCGTGCTCCATTGCCCTAGAGCTGCCAGGCCCAAAGGGCTGCCTTGTTTCCAAAGACGGAGAGTGGACCCAAAGCATCTTGCTCCCAGCTCTTCGGGAAGCTAAGAAACAGCTGGCTCTGCCCAGTGCTCTTACAGCCTAAGAGAACATCTCTTTGAAAGGCCTGTGAAACGCAGTTTCTTGGCAGGCCTGACCTGGCTGAAGTAGAACTTCTGTTCTGGTTGTGCTACATAGGCCTAGAGCTACCAGGACCTAAGGGCTGCCTTGTTTCCAAAGGGTGAGAGAGGCCCCAAAGCATCTTGCCTCCAGCACTTCGGGAAGCTAAAAAACAACTGGTTCTGCCCAGTGCTCTCACAGCCTACCGTGAACATCTCTTACCAAGGGCTGTGAAACGCAGTTTCTGGGCAGGACTGATCTGCCTGAAGTAGAACTTCTGCTGTGGGTGTGCTCCATTGGCCTAGAGCTGCCAGGCGCAAACGGCTGCCTTGTGTCCAAAGGGAGAGAGAGGCCCCAAAGCATCTTGCTTCCAGCTCTGTGGGAAGCTAAAGCAACTGGCTCTCCACAGTGCTCTCACAGCCTACCGGGAACATCTCTTACCAAGGCCTGTGAAACGCAGTTTCTTGGCAGGCCTGATCTGGCTGAAGTAGAACTCCTGCTCTGGGCGTGCTACTTTGGCCTAGAGCTGCCAGGCCCAAAGGGCCGCCTTGTTTCCAAAGGGGCTGAGAGTCCCCAAAGTATCTTGCTTCCAAATCTTTGGGAAGCTAAGAAACAACTGGCTCTGCACAGTGCTCTCACAGCCTACCGGCAACGTGACAGAGAAAGGCCTGTGAGACGCAGTTTCTTGGAAGGCCTGATCTGGCTGAGGTAGAACTTCTGCTCTGGGTGTACTCCATTGGCCTAGGGCTGCCAGGCCCAAAGGGCTGCCTTTATTTCCAAAGTGTGAGAGAGGCCCCAAAGCATCTTGCTTCCTGCTCTCTGGGAAGCTAAAACAACTGGCTCTGCACAGTGCTCTCAAAGCCAACCGGGAACGTCACATACAAAGGCCTGTGAAACGCAGCTTCTTGACAGGCCTTATCTGGCTGAGGTAGAACTTGTGCTCTGTGTGTGCTACCTTGGCCTAGAGCTGCCAGGCACAAAGGCTGCTTTGTTTCCAAAGGGGGAGAGAGGCCCCAAATCATGTTGCTTCCAGCTGTTTTTGAAGCTAAGAAACAACTCGCTCTGCCAGGTACTCTTACAGCCTTCCGGGACCACCTCTTACGAAGGCCTGTGAAAAGCAGTTTCTTGGCAGGCCTGATCTGGCTGAGGTAGAACTTCTGCTCTGGGTGTGCTCCATTGCCCTAGAGCTGAAAGGCCCAAAGGAATGCCTTGTTTGCAAAGGGGCAGAGAGGCCCCAAAGCATCTTGCTTCCAGCTCATTGGGAAGTTAAGAAACAACTGTCTCTGCCCAGTGCTCTGACAGAGTACCGGGAACATCTCTTACCAAAGCCTTTGAAACGCAGTTTCTTGGCAGGCCTTATCTCTCTGAGGTAGAACTTCTGCTCTGGGTGTGCTCCATTGACCTAGAGCTGAAAGGCCCAAAGGTCGGCCTTGTTGGCAACGGGGCAGGGAGCCCCCAAAGCATCTTGCTTCCAGCTCTTCGGGAAGCTAAGAAACAACTGGCTCTGCCCAGTGCTCTTACAGCCTGAGAGAAAATCTCTTACCAAGGCCTGTGAAACGCACTTTGTTGGTGGCCTGAACTGGCCGAAGTAGAACTTCTGCTCTGGGTGTGCTCCACTGGCCTAGAGCTACCTGCCCCAAAGGGCTGCCTTGATTCCAAAGTGAGAGAGTGGCACCAAAGCATCTTGCTTCCAGCTCTTCGGGAAGCTAAGAAACATCTGGCGTTGCCCAGTGCTCTTACAGCCTACCGGGAACATCTCTTACCAAGGCCTGAGAAACGCAGTTTGTTGGTGGCCTGAACTGGACGAAGTAGAACTTCTGCTCTGGGTGTGCTCCACTGGCCTGGAGCTACCTGCCCCAAAGGGCTGCCTTGATTCCAAAGTGAGAGAGTGGCACCAAAGCATCTTGCTTCCAGCTCTTCGGGAAGCTAAGAAACATCTGGCGTTGCCCAGTGCTCTTACAGCCTACCGGGAACATCTCTTACCAAGGCCTGTGAAACGCCGTTTCCTGGCAGGCCTGATTTGGCTGAAGTAGAACTTCTGCTCTGGGTGTGCTCCATTGCCCTAGAGCTGCCAGGCCCAAGGTGCTGCCTTGTTTCCAAAGGGGCAGAGAGGCCCCAAAGCATCTTGCTTCCAGCTCTCTGGGAAGCTAAGAACCAACTCGCTCTGCCCCGTGCTCTTACAGCCTACCGGGAACATGTCTTTGAAAGGCCTGTGAAACGCAGTTTCTTGGCAGGCCTCATCTGGCTGAAGTAGAACTCCGGCTCTGGGTGTGCTCCATTGCCCTAGAGCTGCCAGGCCCCAAGTGCTGCCCTGTTTCCAAGGGGCAGAGAGGCCCAAAGCATCTTGCTTCCCGGTCTTTGCGAAGCTAAGAAACAACTGGCTCTGCCCAGTGCTCTTACACCTACCGGGAACATCTCTTACCAAGGCCTGTCAAACGCTGTTTCTTTGCAGGCCTGATCAGGCTGAAGTAGAACTCCTGCTCTGCGTGTGCTCCATTGGCCTAGAGCTTCCCGACCCAAAAGGCTGCCTTGTTCCCAAAGGGGCAGAGGGGTCCCAAGCATCTTGCTTCCAGCTTTTCAGGAAGGTAAGAAACAACTGGCTCTGCCCAGTGCTCTTACAGCCTACCGGGAACATCTCTTACCAAGGCCTGGCAAACGCAGTTTCCTGGCAGGCCTGATCTGGCTGAAGTAGAACTCCTGCTCTGGGCGTGCTACTTTGGCCTAGAGCTGCCAGGCCCAAAGGGCCGCCTTGTTTCCAAAGGGGCTGAGAGTCCCCAAAGCATCTTGCTTCCAAATCTTTGGGAAGCTAAGAAACAACTGGCTCTGCACAGTGCTCTCACAGCCTACCGGCAACGTGACAGAGAAAGGCCTGTGAGACGCAGTTTCTTGGAAGGCCTGATCTGGCTGAGGTAGAACTTCTGCTCTGGGTGTACTCCATTGGCCTAGGGCTGCCAGGCCCAAAGGGCTGCCTTTATTTCAAAAGTGTGAGAGAGGCCCCAAAGCATCTTGCTTCCTGCTCTCTGGGAAGCTAAAACAACTGTCTCTGCACAGTGCTCTCAAAGCCAACCGGGAACGTCACATACAAAGGCCTGTGAAACGCAGCTTCTTGACAGGCCTTATCTGGCTGAGGTAGAACTTGTGCTCTGTGTGTGCTACCTTGGCCTAGAGCTGCCAGGCACAAAGGCTGCTTTGTTTCCAAAGGGGGAGAGAGGCCCCAAATCATGTTGCTTCCAGCTGTTTTTGAAGCTAAGAAACAACTCGCTCTGCCAGGTACTCTTACAGCCTTCCGGGAACACCTCTTACGAAGGCCTGTGAAAAGCAGTTTCTTGGCAGGCCTGATCTGGCTGAGGTAGAACTTCTGCTCTGGGTGTGCTACTTTGGCCTAGAGCTGCCAGGCACAAAGGCTGCTTTGTTTCCAAAGGGGGAGAGAGGCCCCAAATCATGTTGCTTCCAGCTGTTTTTGAAGCTAAGAAACAACTCGCTCTGCCAGGTACTCTTACAGCCTTCCGGGAACACCTCTTACGAAGGCCTGTGAAAAGCAGTTTCTTGGCAGGCCTGATCTGGCTGAGGTAGAACTTCTGCTCTGGGTGTGCTCCATTGCCCTAGAGCTGAAAGGCCCAAAGGGCTGCCTTGTTTCCAAAGGGGGAGAGAGGCCCCAAAGCATCTTGCTTCCACCTCTTGGGAAGCTAAGAAACAACTGGCTGTGCCCAGTGCTCTTATAGCCTAAGAGAACATCTCTTATCAAGGCCTGTGAAACGCACTTTCTAGGCAGGCCTGATCTGGAAGAAGTAGAACTTCTGCTCTGGTTGTGCTCCATTGCCCTAGAGCTGCCAGACCCAACGTGCTGCCTTGTTTCCAAAGGGGCAGAGAGGCCCCAAAGCGTCTTGCTTCCAGCTGTTTGGGAAACAAGGAAACAACTGGCTCTGCACCGTGCTCTCACAGCCTACCGAGAACGTCACATACAAAGGCCTCTGAAACGCAGTTCCTTTGGCAGGCCTGATCTGGCTGAAGTAGGACTTCTGCTCTGGCTGTGCTCCATTGGCCTAGAGCTGAAAGGCCCAAAGGGATGCCTTGTTTGCAAAGGGGCAGAGAGGCCCCAAAGCATCTTGCTTCCAGCTCTTTGGGAAGCTAAGAAACAACTGTCTCTGCCCAGTGCTCTGACATAGTACCGGCAACATCTCTTACCAAAGCCTTTGAAACGCAGTTTCTTGGCAGGCCTTATCTGGCTGAGGTAGAACTTCTGCTCTGGGTGTGCTCCATTGGCCTAGAGCTGAAAGGCCCAAAGGTCGGCCTTGTTGGCAAAGGGGCAGGGAGCCCCCAAAGCTTCTTGCTTCCAGCTCTTTGGGAAGCTAGGAAACAACTGGCTCTGCCCAGTGCTCTTACAGCCTGAGAGAAAATCTCTTACCAAGGCCTGTGAAACGCACTTTGTTGGTGGCCTGATCTAGCTGAAGTAGAACTTCTGCTCTGGGTGTGCTCCATTGGCCTAGAGCTGCCTGGCCCAAAGGGCCGCCTTGTTTGCAAAGGGGATGAGAGGCCCCAAAGCATCTTGCTTCCAGCTCTTCGGGAAGTTAAGAAACATCTGGCGTTGCCCAGTGCTCTTACAGCCTACCGGGAACATCTCTTACCAAGGCCTGTGAAACGCAGTTTGTTGGTGGCCTGAACTGGCCGAAGTAGAACTTCTGCTCTGGGTGTGCTCCACTGGCCTAGAGCTACCTGCCCCAAAGGGCTGCCTTGATTCCAAAGTGAGAGAGTGGCACCAAAGCATCTTGCTTCCAGCTCTTCGGGAAGCTAAGAAACATCTGGCGTTGCCCAGTGCTCTTACAGCCTACCGGGAACATCTCTTACCAAGGCCTGTGAAACGCCGTTTCCTGGCAGGCCTGATTTGGCTGAAGTACAACTTCTGCTCCGGGTGTGCTCCATTGCCCTAGAGCTGCCAGGCCCAAGGTGCTGCCTTGTTTCCAAAGGGGCAGAGAGGCCCCAAAGCATCTTGCTTCCAGCTCTCTGGGAAGCTAAGAACCAACTCGCTCTGCCCCGTGCTCTTACAGCCTACCGGGAACATGTCTTTGAAAGGCCTGTGAAACGCAGTTTCTTGGCAGGCCTCATCTGGCTGAAGTAGAACTCCGGCTCTGGGTGTGCTCCACTGCCCTAGAGCTGCCAGGCCCCAAGTGCTGCCCTGTTTCCAAGGGGCAGAGAGGCCCAAAGCATCTTGCTTCCCGGTCTTTGCGAAGCTAAGAAACAACTGGCTCTGCCCAGTGCTCTTACACCCACCGGGAACATCTCTTACCAAGGCCTGTCAAACGCTGTTTCTTTGCAGGCCTGATCAGGCTGAAGTAGAACTCCTGCTCTGCGTGTGCTCCATTGGCCTAGAGCTTCCCGACCCAAAAGGCTGCCTTGTTCCCAAACGGGCAGAGGGGTCCCAAGCATCTTGCTTCCAGCTTTTCAGGAAGGTAAGAAACAACTGGCTCTGCCCAGTGCTCTTACAGCCTACCGGGAACATCTCTTACCAAGGCCTGTGAAACGCAGTTTCCTGGCAGGCCTGATCTGGCTGAAGTAGAACTTCTGCTCTGGGTGTGCTCCATTGCCCTAGAGCTGCCAGGCCCAAAGGGCTGCCTTGTTTCCAAAGACGGAGAGTGGACCCAAAGCATCTTGCTCCCAGCTCTTCGTGAAGCTAAGAAACAGCTGGCTCTGCCCAGTGCTCTTACAGCCTAAGAGAACATCTCTTTGAAAGGCCTGTGAAACGCAGTTTCTTGGCAGGCCTGACCTGGCTGAAGTAGAACTTCTGTTCTGGTTGTGCTACATAGGCCTAGAGCTACCAGGACCTAAGGGCTGCCTTGTTTCCAAAGGGTGAGAGAGGCCCCAAAGCATCTTGCCTCCAGCACTTTGGGAAGCTAAAAAACAACTGGTTCTGCCCAGTGCTCTCACAGCCTACCGTGAACATCTCTTACCAAGGGCTGTGAAACGCAGTTTCTGGGCAGGACTGATCTGCCTGAAGTAGAACTTCTGCTGTGGGTGTGCTCCATTGGCCTAGAGCTGCCAGGCGCAAACGGCTGCCTTGTGTCCAAAGGGAGAGAGAGGCCCCAAAGCATCTTGCTTCCAGCTCTGTGGGAAGCTAAAGCAACTGGCTCTCCACAGTGCTCTCACAGCCTACCGGGAACATCTCTTACCAAGGCCTGTGAAACGCAGTTTCTTGGCAGGCCTGATCTGGCTGAAGTAGAACTCCTGCTCTGGGCGTGCTACTTTGGCCTAGAGCTGCCAGGCCCAAAGGGCCGCCTTGTTTCCAAAGGGGCTGAGAGTCCCCAAAGTATCTTGCTTCCAAATCTTTGGGAAGCTAAGAAACAACTGGCTCTGCACAGTGCTCTCACAGCCTACCGGCAACGTGACAGAGAAAGGCCTGTGAGACGCAGTTTCTTGGAAGGCCTGATCTGGCTGAGGTAGAACTTCTGCTCTGGGTGTACTCCATTGGCCTAGGGCTGCCAGGCCCAAAGGGCTGCCTTTATTTCCAAAGTGTGAGAGAGGCCCCAAAGCATCTTGCTTCCTGCTCTCTGGGAAGCTAAAACAACTGGCTCTGCACAGTGCTCTCAAAGCCAACCGGGAACGTCACATACAAAGGCCTGTGAAACGCAGCTTCTTGACAGGCCTTATCTGGCTGAGGTAGAACTTGTGCTCTGGGTGTGCTACTTTGGCCTAGAGCTGCCAGGCAGAAAGGCTGCTTTGTTTCCAAAGGGGGAGAGAGGCCCCAAATCATGTTGCTTCCAGCTGTTTTTGAAGCTAAGAAACAACTCGCTCTGCCAGGTACTCTTACAGCCTTCCGGGAACACCTCTTACGAAGGCCTGTGAAAAGCAGTTTCTTGGCAGGCCTGATCTGGCTGAGGTAGAACTTCTGCTCTGGGTGTGCTCCATTGCCCTAGAGCTGAAAGGCCCAAAGGGCTGCCTTGTTTCCAAAGGGGGAGAGAGGCCCCAAAGCATCTTGCTTCCACCTCTTGGGAAGCTAAGAAACAACTGGCTGTGCCCAGTGCTCTTATAGCCTAAGAGAACATCTCTTATCAAGGCCTGTGAAACGCACTTTCTAGGCAGGCCTGATCTGGAAGAAGTAGAACTTCTGCTCTGGTTGTGCTCCATTGCCCTAGAGCTGCCAGACCCAACGTGCTGCCTTGTTTCCAAAGGGGCAGAGAGGCCCCAAAGCGTCTTGCTTCCAGCTGTTTGGGAAACAAGGAAACAACTGGCTCTGCACCGTGCTCTCACAGCGTACCGGGAACGTCACATACAAAGGCCTCTGAAACGCAGTTCCTTGGCAGGCCTGATCTGGCTGAAGTAGGACTTCTGCTCTGGCTGTGCTCCATTGGCCTAGAGCTGAAAGGCCCAAAGGGATGCCTTGTTTGCAAAGGGGCAGAGAGGCCCCAAAGCATCTTGCTTCCAGCTCTTTGGGAAGCTAAGAAACAACTGTCTCTGCCCAGTGCTCTGACAGAGTACCGGCAACATCTCTTACCAAAGCCTTTGAAACGCAGTTTCTTGGCAGGCCTTATCTGGCTGAGGTAGAACTTCTGCTCTGGGTGTGCTCCATTGGCCTAGAGCTGAAAGGCCCAAAGGTCGGCCTTGTTGGCAAAAGGGCAGGGAGCCCCCAAAGCATCTTGCTTCCAGCTCTTCGGGAAGCTAAGAAACAACTGGCTCTGCCCAGTGCTCTTACAGCCTGAGATAAAATCTCTTACCAAGGCCTGTGAAACGCCGTTTGTTGGTGGCCTGAACTGGCCGAAGTAGAACTTCTGCTCTGGGTGTGCTCCACTGGCCTAGAGCTACCTGCCCCAAAGGGCTGCCTTGATTCCACAGTGAGAGAGTGGCACCAAAGCATCTTGCTTCCAGCTCTTCGGGAAGCTAAGAAACATCTGGCGTTGCCCAGTGCTCTTACAGCCTACAGGGAACATCTCTTACCAAGGCCTGTGAAACGCCGTTTCCTGGCAGGCCTGATTTGGCTGAAGTAGAACTTCTGCTCTGGGTGTGCTCCATTGCCCTAGAGCTGCCAGGCCCAAGGTGCTGCCTTGTTTCCAAAGGGGCAGAGAGGCCCCAAAGCATCTTGCTTCCAGCTCTCTGGGAAGCTAAGAACCAACTCGCTCTGCCCCGTGCTCTTACAGCCTACCGGGAACATGTCTTTGAAAGGCCTGTGAAACGCAGTTTCTTGGCAGGCCTCATCTGGCTGAAGCAGAACTCCGGCTCTGGGTGTGCTCCATTGCCCTAGAGCTGCCAGGCCCCAAGTGCTGCCCTGTTTCCAAGGGGCAGAGAGGCCCAAAGCATCTTGCTTCCCGGTCTTTGCGAAGCTAAGAAACAACTGGCTCTGCCCAGTGCTCTTACAGCCTGAGAGAAAATCTCTTACCAAGGCCTGTGAAACGCACTTTGTTGGTGGCCTGATCTAGCTGAAGTAGAACTTCTGCTCTGGGTGTGCTCCATTGGCCTAGAGCTGCCTGGCCCAAAGGGCCGCCTTGTTTGCAAAGGGGCAGAGAGGCCCCAAAGCATCTTGCTTCCAGCTCTTCGGGAAGCTAAGAAACATCTGGCGTTGCCCAGTGCTCTTACAGCCTACCGGGAACATCTCTTACCAAGGCCTGTGAAACGCAGTTTGTTGGTGGCCTGAACTGGCCGAAGTAGAACTTCTGCTCTGGGTGTGCTCCACTGGCCTAGAGCTACCTGCCCCAAAGGGCTGCCTTGATTCCAAAGTGAGAGAGTGGCACCAAAGCATCTTGCTTCCAGCTCTTCGGGAAGCTAAGAAACATCTGGCGTTGCCCAGTGCTCTTACAGCCTACCGGGAACATCTCTTACCAAGGCCTGTGAAACGCCGTTTCCTGGCAGGCCTGATTTGGCTGAAGTAGAACTTCTGCTCCGGGTGTGCTCCATTGCCCTAGAGCTGCCAGGTCCAAGGTGCTGCCTTGTTTCCAAAGGGGCAGAGAGGCCCCACAGCATCTTGCTTTCAGCTCTCTGGGAAGCTAAGAACCAACTCGCTCTGCCCCGTGCTCTTACAGCCTACCGGGAACATGTCTTTGAAAGGCCTGTGAAACGCAGTTTCTTGGCAGGCCTCATCTGGCTGAAGTAGATCTCCGGCTCTGGGTGTGCTCCATTGCCCTAGAGCTGCCAGGCCCCAAGTGCTGCCCTGTTTCCAAGGGGCAGAGAGGCCCAAAGCATCTTGCTTCCCGGTCTTTGCGAAGCTAAGAAACAACTGGCTCTGCCCAGTGCTCTTACACCCACCCGGAACATCTCTTACCAAGGCCTGTCAAACGCTGTTTCTTTGCAGGCCTGATCAGGCTGAAGTAGAACTCCTGCTCTGCGTGTGCTCCATTGGCCTAGAGCTTCCCGACCCAAAAGGCTGCCTTGTTCCCAAACGGGCAGAGGGGTCCCAAGCATCTTGCTTCCAGCTTTTCAGGAAGGTAAGAAACAACTGGCTCTGCCCAGTGCTCTTACAGCCTACCGGGAACATCTCTTACCAAGGCCTGTGAAACGCAGTTTCCTGGCAGGCCAGATCTGGCTGAAGTAGAACTTCTGCTCTGGGCGTGCTCCATTTGCCCTAGAGCTGCCAGGCCCAAAGGGCTGCCTTGTTTCCAAAGACGGAGAGTGGACCCAAAGCATCTTGCTCCCAGCTCTTCGGGAAGCTAAGAAACAGCTGGCTCTGCCCAGTGCTCTTACAGCCTAAGAGAACATCTCTTTGAAAGGCCTGTGAAACGCAGTTTCTTGGCAGGCCTGACCTGGCTGAGGTAGAACTTCTGTTCTGGTTGTGCTACATAGGCCTAGAGCTACCAGGACCTAAGGGCTGCCTTGTTTCCAAAGGGTGAGAGAGGCCCCAAAGCATCTTGCCTCCAGCACTTTGGGAAGCTAAAAAACAACTGGTTCTGCCCAGTGCTCTCACAGCCTACCGTGAACATCTCTTACCAAGGGCTGTGAAACGCAGTTTCTTGGCAGGCCTGATCTGGCTGAAGTAGAACTCCTGCTCTGGGCGTGCTACTTTGGCCTAGAGCTGCCAGGCCCAAAGGGCCGCCTTGTTTCCAAAGGGGCTGAGAGTCCCCAAAGTATCTTGCTTCCAAATCTTTGGGAAGCTAAGAAACAACTGGCTCTGCACAGTGCTCTCACAGCCTACCGGCAACGTGACAGAGAAAGGCCTGTGAGACGCAGTTTCTTGGAAGGCCTGATCTGGCTGAGGTAGAACTTCTGCTCTGGGTGTACTCCATTGGCCTAGGGCTGCCAGGCCCAAAGGGCTGCCTTTATTTCCAAAGTGTGAGAGAGGCCCCAAAGCATCTTGCTTCCTGCTCTCTGGGAAGCTAAAACAACTGGCTCTGCACAGTGCTCTCAAAGCCAACCGGGAACGTCACATACAAAGGCCTGTGAAACGCAGCTTCTTGACAGGCCTTATCTGGCTGAGGTAGAACTTGTGCTCTGGGTGTGCTACTTTGGCCTAGAGCTGCCAGGCACAAAGGCTGCTTTGTTTCCAAAGGGGGAGAGAGGCCCCAAATCATGTTGCTTCCAGCTGTTTTTGAAGCTAAGAAACAACTCGCTCTGCCAGGTACTCTTACAGCCTTCCGGGAACACCTCTTACGAAGGCCTGTGAAAAGCAGTTTCTTGGCAGGCCTGATCTGGCTGAGGTAGAACTTCTGCTCTGGGTGTGCTCCATTGCCCTAGAGCTGAAAGGCCCAAAGGGCTGCCTTGTTTCCAAAGGGGGAGAGAGGCCCCAAAGCATCTTGCTTCCACCTCTTGGGAAGCTAAGAAACAACTGGCTGTGCCCAGTGCTCTTATAGCCTAAGAGAACATCTCTTATCAAGGCCTGTGAAACGCAGTTTCTTGGCAGGCCTGATCTGGAAGAAGTAGAACTTCGGCTCTGGTTGTGCTCCATTGCCCTAGAGCTGCCAGACCCAACGTGCTGCCTTGTTTCCAAAGGGGCAGAGAGGCCCCAAAGCGTCTTGCTTCCAGCTGTTTGGGAAACAAGGAAACAACTGGCTCTGCACCGTGCTCTCACAGCGTACCGGGAACGTCACATACAAAGGCCTCTGAAACGCAGTTCCTTGGCAGGCCTGATCTGGCTGAAGTAGGACTTCTGCTCTGGCTGTGCTCCATTGGCCTAGAGCTGAAAGGCCCAAAGGGATGCCTTGTTTGCAAAGGGGCAGAGAGGCCCCAAAGCATCTTGCTTCCAGCTCTTTGGGAAGCTAAGAAACAACTGTCTCTGCCCAGTGCTCTGACAGAGTACCGGCAACATCTCTTACCAAAGCCTTTGAAACGCAGTTTCTTGGCAGGCCTTATCTGGCTGAGGTAGAACTTCTGCTCTGGGTGTGCTCCATTGGCCTAGAGCTGAAAGGCCCAAAGGTCGGCCTTGTTGGCAAAAGGGCAGGGAGCCCCCAAAGCATCTTGCTTCCAGCTCTTCGGGAAGCTAAGAAACAACTGGCTCTGCCCAGTGCTCTTACAGCCTGAGAGAAAATCTCTTACCAAGGCCTGTGAAACGCCGTTTGTTGGTGGCCTGAACTGGCCGAAGTAGAACTTCTGCTCTGGGTGTGCTCCACTGGCCTAGAGCTACCTGCCCCAAAGGGCTGCCTTGATTCCACAGTGAGAGAGTGGCACCAAAGCATCTTGCTTCCAGCTCTTCGGGAAGCTAAGAAACATCTGGCGTTGCCCAGTGCTCTTACAGCCTACAGGGAACATCTCTTAACAAGGCCTGTGAAACGCCGTTTCCTGGCAGGCCTGATTTGGCTGAAGTAGAACTTCTGCTCTGGGTGTGCTCCATTGCCCTAGAGCTGCCAGGCCCAAGGTGCTGCCTTGTTTCCAAAGGGGCAGAGAGGCCCCAAAGCATCTTGCTTCCAGCTCTCTGGGAAGCTAAGAACCAACTCGCTCTGCCCCGTGCTCTTACAGCCTACCGGGAACATGTCTTTGAAAGGCCTGTGAAACGCAGTTTCTTGGCAGGCCTCATCTGGCTGAAGCAGAACTCCGGCTCTGGGTGTGCTCCATTGCCCTAGAGCTGCCAGGCCCCAAGTGCTGCCCTGTTTCCAAGGGGCAGAGAGGCCCAAAGCATCTTGCTTCCCGGTCTTTGCGAAGCTAAGAAACAACTGGCTCTGCCCAGTGCTCTTACAGCCTGAGAGAAAATCTCTTACCAAGGCCTGTGAAACGCACTTTGTTGGTGGCCTGATCTCGCTGAAGTAGAACTTCTGCTCTGGGTGTGCTCCATTGGCCTAGAGCTGCCTGGCCCAAAGGGCCGCCTTGTTTGCAAAGGGGCAGAGAGGCCCCAAAGCATCTTGCTTCCAGCTCTTCGGGAAGCTAAGAAACATCTGGCGTTGCCCAGTGCTCTTACAGCCTACCGGGAACATCTCTTACCAAGGCCTGTGAAACGCAGTTTGTTGGTGGCCTGAACTGGCCGAAGTAGAACTTCTGCTCTGGGTGTGCTCCACTGGCCTAGAGCTACCTGCCCCAAAGGGCTGCCTTGATTCCAAAGTGAGAGAGTGGCACCAAAGCATCTTGCTTCCAGCTCTTCGGGAAGCTAAGAAACATCTGGCGTTGCCCAGTGCTCTTACAGCCTACCGGGAACATCTCTTACCAAGGCCTGTGAAACGCCGTTTCCTGGCAGGCCTGATTTGGCTGAAGTAGAACTTCTGCTCCGGGTGTGCTCCATTGCCCTAGAGCTGCCAGGTCCAAGGTGCTGCCTTGTTTCCAAAGGGGCAGAGAGGCCCCAAAGCATCTTGCTTTCAGCTCTCTGGGAAGCTAAGAACCAACTCGCTCTGCCCCGTGCTCTTACAGCCTACCGGGAACATGTCTTTGAAAGGCCTGTGAAACGCAGTTTCTTGGCAGGCCTCATCTGGCTGAAGTAGATCTCCGGCTCTGGGTGTGCTCCATTGCCCTAGAGCTGCCAGGCCCCAAGTGCTGCCCTGTTTCCAAGGGGCAGAGAGGCCCAAAGCATCTTGCTTCCCGGTCTTTGCGAAGCTAAGAAACAACTGGCTCTGCCCAGTGCTCTTACACCCACCCGGAACATCTCTTACCAAGGCCTGTCAAACGCTGTTTCTTTGCAGGCCTGATCAGGCTGAAGTAGAACTCCTGCTCTGCGTGTGCTCCATTGGCCTAGAGCTTCCCGACCCAAAAGGCTGCCTTGTTCCCAAACGGGCAGAGGGGTCCCAAGCATCTTGCTTCCAGCTTTTCAGGAAGGTAAGAAACAACTGGCTCTGCCCAGTGCTCTTACAGCCTACCGGGAACATCTCTTACCAAGGCCTGTGAAACGCAGTTTCCTGGCAGGCCAGATCTGGCTGAAGTAGAACTTCTGCTCTGGGCGTGCTCCATTTGCCCTAGAGCTGCCAGGCCCAAAGGGCTGCCTTGTTTCCAAAGACGGAGAGTGGACCCAAAGCATCTTGCTCCCAGCTCTTCGGGAAGCTAAGAAACAGCTGGCTCTGCCCAGTGCTCTTACAGCCTAAGAGAACATCTCTTTGAAAGGCCTGTGAAACGCAGTTTCTTGGCAGGCCTGACCTGGCTGAGGTAGAACTTCTGTTCTGGTTGTGCTACATAGGCCTAGAGCTACCAGGACCTAAGGGCTGCCTTGTTTCCAAAGGGTGAGAGAGGCCCCAAAGCATCTTGCCTCCAGCACTTTGGGAAGCTAAAAAACAACTGGTTCTGCCCAGTGCTCTCACAGCCTACCGTGAACATCTCTTACCAAGGGCTGTGAAACGCAGTTTCTGGGCAGGGCTGATCTGGCTGAAGTAGAACTTCTGCTGTGGGTGTGCTCCATTGGCCTAGAGCTGCCAGGCGCAAACGGCTGCCTTGTGTCCAAAGGGAGAGAGAGGCCCCAAAGCATCTTGCTTCCAGCTCTGTGGGAAGCTAAAGCAACTGGCTCTCCACAGTGCTCTCACAGCCTACCGGGAACATCTCTTACCAAGGCCTGTGAAACGCAGTTTCTTGGCAGGCCTGATCTGGCTGAAGTAGAACTCCTGCTCTGGGCGTGCTACTTTGGCCTAGAGCTGCCAGGCCCAAAGGGCCGCCTTGTTTCCAAAGGGGCTGAGAGTCCCCAAAGTATCTTGCTTCCAAATCTTTGGGAAGCTAAGAAACAACTGGCTCTGCACAGTGCTCTCACAGCCTACCGGCAACGTGACAGAGAAAGGCCTGTGAGACGCAGTTTCTTGGAAGGCCTGATCTGGCTGAGGTAGAACTTCTGCTCTGGGTGTACTCCATTGGCCTAGGGCTGCCAGGCCCAAAGGGCTGCCTTTATATCCAAAGTGGGAGAGAGGCCCCAAAGCATCTTGCTTCCTGCTCTCTGGGAAGCTAAAACAACTGGCTCTGCACAGTGCTCTCAAAGCCAACCGGGAACGTCACATACAAAGGCCTGTGAAACGCAGCTTCTTGACAGGCCTTATCTGGCTGAGGTAGAACTTGTGCTCTGGGTGTGCTACTTTGGCCTAGAGCTGCCAGGCACAAAGGCTGCTTTGTTTCCAAAGGGGGAGAGAGGCCCCAAATCATGTTGCTTCCAGCTGTTTTTGAAGCTAAGAAACAACTCGCTCTGCCAGGTACTCTTACAGCCTTCCGGGAACACCTCTTACGAAGGCCTGTGAAAAGCAGTTTCTTGGCAGGCCTGATCTGGCTGAGGTAGAACTTCTGCTCTGGGTGTGCTCCATTGCCCTAGAGCTGAAAGGCCCAAAGGGCTGCCTTGTTTCCAAAGGGGGAGAGAGGCCCCAAAGCATCTTGCTTCCACCTCTTGGGAAGCTAAGAAACAACTGGCTGTGCCCAGTGCTCTTATAGCCTAAGAGAACATCTCTTATCAAGGCCTGTGAAACGCACTTTCTAGGCAGGCCTGATCTGGAAGAAGTAGAACTTCGGCTCTGGTTGTGCTCCATTGCCCTAGAGCTGCCAGACCCAACGTGCTGCCTTGTTTCCAAAGGGGCAGAGAGGCCCCAAAGCGTCTTGCTTCCAGCTGTTTGGGAAACAAGGAAACAACTGGCTCTGCACCGTGCTCTCACAGCGTACCGGGAACGTCACATACAAAGGCCTCTGAAACGCAGTTCCTTGGCAGGCCTGATCTGGCTGAAGTAGGACTTCTGCTCTGGCTGTGCTCCATTGGCCTAGAGCTGAAAGGCCCAAAGGGATGCCTTGTTTGCAAAGGGGCAGAGAGGCCCCAAAGCATCTTGCTTCCAGCTCTTTGGGAAGCTAAGAAACAACTGTCTCTGCCCAGTGCTCTGACAGAGTACCGGCAACATCTCTTACCAAAGCCTTTGAAACGCAGTTTCTTGGCAGGCCTTATCTGGCTGAGGTAGAACTTCTGCTCTGGGTGTGCTCCATTGGCCTAGAGCTGAAAGGCCCAAAGGTCGGCCTTGTTGGCAAAAGGGCAGGGAGCCCCCAAAGCATCTTGCTTCCAGCTCTTCGGGAAGCTAAGAAACAACTGGCTCTGCCCAGTGCTCTTACAGCCTGAGAGAAAATCTCTTACCAAGGCCTGTGAAACGCCGTTTGTTGGTGGCCTGAACTGGCCGAAGTAGAACTTCTGCTCTGGGTGTGCTCCACTGGCCTAGAGCTACCTGCCCCAAAGGGCTGCCTTGATTCCACAGTGAGAGAGTGGCACCAAAGCATCTTGCTTCCAGCTCTTCGGGAAGCTAAGAAACATCTGGCGTTGCCCAGTGCTCTTACAGCCTACAGGGAACATCTATTACCAAGGCCTGTGAAACGCCGTTTCCTGGCAGGCCTGATTTTGCTGAAGTAGAACTTCTGCTCTGGGTGTGCTCCATTGCCCTAGAGCTGCCAGGCCCAAGGTGCTGCCTTGTTTCCAAAGGGGCAGAGAGGCCCCAAAGCATCTTGCTTCCAGCTCTCTGGGAAGCTAAGAACCAACTCGCTCTGCCCCGTGCTCTTACAGCCTACCGGGAACATGTCTTTGAAAGGCCTGTGAAACGCAGTTTCTTGGCAGGCCTCATCTGGCTGAAGTAGAACTCCGGCTCTGGGTGTGCTCCATTGCCCTAGAGCTGCCAGGCCCCAAGTGCTGCCCTGTTTCCAAGGGGCAGAGAGGCCCAAAGCATCTTGCTTCCCGGTCTTTGCGAAGCTAAGAAACAACTGGCTCTGCCCAGTGCTCTTACAGCCTGAGAGAAAATCTCTTACCAAGGCCTGTGAAACGCACTTTGTTGGTGGCCTGATATAGCTGAAGTAGAACTTCTGCTCTGGGTGTGCTCCATTGGCCTAGAGCTGCCTGGCCCAAAGGGCCGCCTTGTTTGCAAAGGGGCAGAGAGGCCCCAAAGCATCTTGCTTCCAGCTCTTCGGGAAGCTAAGAAACATCTGGCGTTGCCCAGTGCTCTTACAGCCTACCGGGAACATCTCTTACCAAGGCCTGTGAAACGCAGTTTGTTGGTGGCCTGAACTGGCCGAAGTAGAACTTCTGCTCTGGGTGTGCTCCACTGGCCTAGAGCTACCTGCCCCAAAGGGCTGCCTTGATTCCAAAGTGAGAGAGTGGCACCAAAGCATCTTGCTTCCAGCTCTTCGGGAAGCTAAGAAACATCTGGCGTTGCCCAGTGCTCTTACAGCCTACCGGGAACATCTCTTACCAAGGCCTGTGAAACGCCGTTTCCTGGCAGGCCTGATTTGGCTGAAGTAGAACTTCTGATCTGGGTGTGCTCCATTGCCCTAGAGCTGCCAGGTCCAAGGTGCTGCCTTGTTTCCAAAGGGGCAGAGAGGCCCCAAAGCATCTTGCTTCCAGCTCTCTGGGAAGCTAAGAACCAACTCGCTCTGCCCCGTGCTCTTACAGCCTACCGGGAACATGTCTTTGAAAGGCCTGTGAAACGCAGTTTCTTGGCAGGCCTCATCTGGCTGAAGTAGATCTCCGGCTCTGGGTGTGCTCCATTGCCCTAGAGCTGCCAGGCCCCAAGTGCTGCCCTGTTTCCAAGGGGCAGAGAGGCCCAAAGCATCTTGCTTCCCGGTCTTTGCGAAGCTAAGAAACAACTGGCTCTGCCCAGTGCTCTTACACCCACCCGGAACATCTCTTACCAAGGCCTGTCAAACGCTGTTTCTTTGCAGGCCTGATCAGGCTGAAGTAGAACTCCTGCTCTGCGTGTGCTCCATTGGCCTAGAGCTTCCCGACCCAAAAGGCTGCCTTGTTCCCAAACGGGCAGAGGGGTCCCAAGCATCTTGCTTCCAGCTTTTCAGGAAGGTAAGAAACAACTGGCTCTGCCCAGTGCTCTTACAGCCTACCGGGAACATCTCTTACAAAGGCCTGTGAAACGCAGTTTCCTGGCAGGCCAGAACTGGCTGAAGTAGAACTTCTGCTCTGGGCGTGCTCCATTTGCCCTAGAGCTGCCAGGCCCAAAGGGCTGCCTTGTTTCCAAAGACGGAGAGTGGACCCAAAGCATCTTGCTCCCAGCTCTTCGGGAAGCTAAGAAACAGCTGGCTCTGCCCAGTGCTCTTACAGCCTAAGAGAACATCTCTTTGAAAGGCCTGTGAAACGCAGTTTCTTGGCAGGCCTGATCTGGCTGAAGTAGAACTCCTGCTCTGGGCGTGCTACTTTGGCCTAGAGCTGCCAGGCCCAAAGGGCCGCCTTGTTTCCAAAGGGGCTGAGAGTCCCCAAAGTATCTTGCTTCCAAATCTTTGGGAAGCTAAGAAACAACTGGCTCTGCACAGTGCTCTCACAGCCTACCGGCAACGTGACAGAGAAAGGCCTGTGAGACGCAGTTTCTTGGAAGGCCTGATCTGGCTGAGGTAGAACTTCTGCTCTGGGTGTACTCCATTGGCCAAGGGCTGCCAGGCCCAAAGGGCTGCCTTTATATCCAACGTGTGAGAGAGGCCCCAAAGCATCTTGCTTCCTGCTCTCTGGGAAGCTAAAACAACTGGCTCTGCACAGTGCTCTCAAAGCCAACCGGGAACGTCACATACAAAGGCCTGTGAAACGCAGCTTCTTGACAGGTCTTATCTGGCTGAGGTAGAACTTGTGCTCTGGGTGTGCTACTTTGGCCTAGAGCTGCCAGGCACAAAGGCTGCTTTGTTTCCAAAGGGGGAGAGAGGCCCAAAATCATGTTGCTTCCAGCTGTTTTTGAAGCTAAGAAACAACTCGCTCTGCCAGGTACTCTTACAGCCTTCCGGGAAGACCTCTTACGAAGGCCTGTGAAAAGCAGTTTCTTGGCAGGCCTGATCTGGCTGAGGTAGAACTTCTGCTCTGGGTGTGCTCCATTGCCCTAGAGCTGAAAGGCCCAAAGGGCTGCCTTGTTTCCAAAGGGGGAGAGAGGCCCCAAAGCATCTTGCTTCCACCTCTTGGGAAGCTAAGAAACAACTGGCTGTGCCCAGTGCTCTTATAGCCTAAGAGAACATCTCTTATCAAGGCCTGTGAAACGCAGTTTCTAGGCAGGCCTGATCTGGAAGAAGTAGAACTTCGGCTCTGGTTGTGCTCCATTGCCCTAGAGCTGCCAGACCCAACGTGCTGCCTTGTTTCCAAAGGGGCAGAGAGGCCCCAAAGCGTCTTGCTTCCAGCTGTTTGGGAAACAAGGAAACAACTGGCTCTGCACCGTGCTCTCACAGCGTACCGGGAACGTCACATACAAAGGCCTCTGAAACGCAGTTCCTTGGCAGGCCTGATCTGGCTGAAGTAGGACTTCTGCTCTGGCTGTGCTCCATTGGCCTAGAGCTGAAAGGCCCAAAGGGATGCCTTGTTTGCAAAGGGGCAGAGAGGCCCCAAAGCATCTTGCTTCCAGCTCTTTGGGAAGCTAAGAAACAACTGTCTCTGCCCAGTGCTCTGACAGAGTACCGGCAACATCTCTTACCAAAGCCTTTGAAACGCAGTTTCTTGGCAGGCCTTATCTGGCTGAGGTAGAACTTCTGCTCTGGGTGTGCTCCATTGGCCTAGAGCTGAAAGGCCCAAAGGTCGGCCTTGTTGGCAAAAGGGCAGGGAGCCCCCAAAGCATCTTGCTTCCAGCTCTTCGGGAAGCTAAGAAACAACTGGCTCTGCCCAGTGCTCTTACAGCCTGAGAGAAAATCTCTTACCAAGGCCTGTGAAACGCCGTTTGTTGGTGGCCTGAACTGGCCGAAGTAGAACTTCTGCTCTGGGTGTGCTCCACTGACCTAGAGCTACCTGCCCCAAAGGGCTGCCTTGATTCCACAGTGAGAGAGTGGCACCAAAGCATCTTGCTTCCAGCTCTTCGGGAAGCTAAGAAACATCTGGCGTTGCCCAGTGCTCTTACAGCCTACAGGGAACATCTCTTACCAAGGCCTGTGAAACGCCGTTTCCTGGCAGGCCTGATTTGGCTGAAGTAGAACTTCTGCTCTGGGTGTGCTCCATTGCCCTAGAGCTGCCAGGCCCAAGGTGCTGCCTTGTTTCCAAAGGGGCAGAGAGGCCCCAAAGCATCTTGCTTCCAGCTCTCTGGGAAGCTAAGAACCAACTCGCTCTGCCCCGTGCTCTTACAGCCTACCGGGAACATGTCTTTGAAAGGCCTGTGAAACGCAGTTTCTTGGCAGGCCTCATCTGGCTGAAGTAGAACTCCGGCTCTGGGTGTGCTCCATTGCCCTAGAGCTGCCAGGCCCCAAGTGCTGCCCTGTTTCCAAGGGGCAGAGAGGCCCAAAGCATCTTGCTTCCCGGTCTTTGCGAAGCTAAGAAACAACTGGCTCTGCCCAGTGCTCTTACAGCCTGAAAGAAAATCTCTTACCAAGGCCTGTGAAATGCACTTTGTTGGTGGCCTGATATAGCTGAAGTAGAACTTCTGCTCTGGGTGTGCTCCATTGGCCTAGAGCTGCCTGGCCCAAAGGGCCGCCTTGTTTGCAAAGGGGCAGAGAGGCCCCAAAGCATCTTGCTTCCAGCTCTTCGGGAAGCTAAGAAACATCTGGCGTTGCCCAGTGCTCTTACAGCCTACCAGGAACATCTCTTACCAAGGCCTGTGAAACGCAGTTTGTTGGTGGCCTGAACTGGCCGAAGTAGAACTTCTGCTCTGGGTGTGCTCCACTGGCCTAGAGCTACCTGCCCCAAAGGGCTGCCTTGATTCCAAAGTGAGAGAGTGGCACCAAAGCATCTTGCTTCCAGCTCTTCGGGAAGCTAAGAAACATCTGGCGTTGCCCAGTGCTCTTACAGCCTACCGGGAACATCTCTTACCAAGGCCTGTGAAACGCCGTTTCCTGGCAGGCCTGATTTGGCTGAAGTAGAACTTCTGATCTGGGTGTGCTCCATGGCCCTAGAGCTGCCAGGTCCAAGGTGCTGCCTTGTTTCCAAAGGGGCAGAGAGGCCCCAAAGCATCTTGCTTCCAGCTCTCTGGGAAGCTAAGAACCAACTCGCTCTGCCCCGTGCTCTTACAGCCTACCGGGAACATGTCTTTGAAAGGCCTGTGAAACGCAGTTTCTTGGCAGGCCTCATCTGGCTGAAGTAGATCTCCGGCTCTGGGTGTGCTCCATTGCCCTAGAGCTGCCAGGCCCCAAGTGCTGCCCTGTTTCCAAGGGGCAGAGAGGCCCAAAGCATCTTGCTTCCCGGTCTTTGCGAAGCTAAGAAACAACTGGCTCTGCCCAGTGCTCTTACACCCACCCGGAACATCTCTTACCAAGGCCTGTCAAACGCTGTTTCTTTGCAGGCCTGATCAGGCTGAAGTAGAACTCCTGCTCTGCGTGTGCTCCATTGGCCTAGAGCTTCCCGACCCAAAAGGCTGCCTTGTTCCCAAACGGGCAGAGGGGTCCCAAGCATCTTGCTTCCAGCTTTTCAGGAAGGTAAGAAACAACTGGCTCTGCCCAGTGCTCTTACAGCCTACCGGGAACATCTCTTACAAAGGCCTGTGAAACGCAGTTTCCTGGCAGGCCAGATCTGGCTGAAGTAGAACTTCTGCTCTGGGCGTGCTCCATTTGCCCTAGAGCTGCCAGGCCCAAAGGGCTGCCTTGTTTCCAAAGACGGAGAGTGGACCCAAAGCATCTTGCTCCCAGCTCTTCGGGAAGCTAAGAAACAGCTGGCTCTGCCCAGTGCTCTTACAGCCTAAGAGAACATCTCTTTGAAAGGCCTGTGAAACGCAGTTTCTTGGCAGGCCTGACCTGGCTGAGGTAGAACTTCTGTTCTGGTTGTGCTACATAGGCCTAGAGCTACCAGGACCTAAGGGCTGCCTTGTTTCCAAAGGGTGAGAGAGGCCCCAAAGCATCTTGCCTCCAGCACTTTGGGAAGCTAAAAAACAACTGGTTCTGCCCAGTGCTCTCACAGCCTACCGTGAACATCTCTTACCAAGGGCTGTGAAACGCAGTTTCTGGGCAGGGCTGATCTGGCTGAAGTAGAACTTCTGCTGTGGGTGTGCTCCATTGGCCTAGAGCTGCCAGGCGCAAACGGCTGCCTTGTGTCCAAAGGGAGAGAGAGGCCCCAAAGCATCTTGCTTCCAGCTCTGTGGGAAGCTAAAGCAACTGGCTCTCCACAGTGCTCTCACAGCCTACCGGGAACATCTCTTACCAAGGCCTGTGAAACGCAGTTTCTTGGCAGGCCTGATCTGGCTGAAGTAGAACTCCTGCTCTGGGCGTGCTACTTTGGCCTAGAGCTGCCAGGCCCAAAGGGCCGCCTTGTTTCCAAAGGGGCTGAGAGTCCCCAAAGTATCTTGCTTCCAAATCTTTGGGAAGCTAAGAAACAACTGGCTCTGCACAGTGCTCTCACAGCCTACCGGGAACGTCACATACAAAGGCCTCTGAAACGCAGTTCCTTGGCAGGCCTGATCTGGCTGAAGTAGGACTTCTGCTCTGGCTGTGCTCCATTGGCCTAGAGCTGAAAGGCCCAAAGGGATGCCTTGTTTGCAAAGGGGCAGAGAGGCCCCAAAGCATCTTGCTTCCAGCTCTTTGGGAAGCTAAGAAACAACTGTCTCTGCCCAGTGCTCTGACAGAGTACCGGCAACATCTCTTACCAAAGCCTTTGAAACGCAGTTTCTTGGCAGGCCTTATCTGGCTGAGGTAGAACTTCTGCTCTGGGTGTGCTCCATTGGCCTAGAGCTGAAAGGCCCAAAGGTCGGCCTTGTTGGCAAAAGGGCAGGGAGCCCCCAAAGCATCTTGCTTCCAGCTCTTCGGGAAGCTAAGAAACAACAGGCTCTGCCCAGTGCTCTTACAGCCTGAGAGAAAATCTCTTACCAAGGCCTGTGAAACGCCGTTTGTTGGTGGCCTGAACTGGCCGAAGTAGAACTTCTGCTCTGGGTGTGCTCCACTGGCCTAGAGCTACCTGCCCCAAAGGGCTGCCTTGATTCCACAGTGAGAGAGTGGCACCAAAGCATCTTGCTTCCAGCTCTTCGGGAAGCTAAGAAACATCTGGAGTTGCCCAGTGCTCTTACAGCCTACAGGGAACATCTCTTACCAAGGCCTGTGAAACGCCGTTTCCTGGCAGGCCTGATTTGGCTGAAGTAGAACTTCTGCTCTGGGTGTGCTCCATTGCCCTAGAGCTGCCAGGCCCAAGGTGCTGCCTTGTTTCCAAAGGGGCAGAGAGGCCCCAAAGCATCTTGCTTCCAGCTCTCTGGGAAGCTAAGAACCAACTCGCTCTGCCCCGTGCTCTTACAGCCTACCGGGAACATGTCTTTGAAAGGCCTGTGAAACGCAGTTTCTTGGCAGGCCTCATCTGGCTGAAGTAGAACTCCGGCTCTGGGTGTGCTCCATTGCCCTAGAGCTGCCAGGCCCCAAGTGCTGCCCTGTTTCCAAGGGGCAGAGAGGCCCAAAGCATCTTGCTTCCCGGTCTTTGCGAAGCTAAGAAACAACTGGCTCTGCCCAGTGCTCTTACAGCCTGAGAGAAAATCTCTTACCAAGGCCTGTGAAACGCACTTTGTTGGTGGCCTGATATAGCTGAAGTAGAACTTCTGCTCTGGGTGTGCTCCATTGGCCTAGAGCTGCCTGGCCCAAAGGGCCGCCTTGTTTGCAAAGGGGCAGAGAGGCCCCAAAGCATCTTGCTTCCAGCTCTTCGGGAAGCTAAGAAACATCTGGCGTTGCCCAGTGCTCTTACAGCCTACCGGGAACATCTCTTACCAAGGCCTGTGAAACGCAGTTTGTTGGTGGCCTGAACTGGCCGAAGTAGAACTTCTGCTCTGGGTGTGCTCCACTGGCCTAGAGCTACCTGCCCCAAAGGGCTGCCTTGATTCCAAAGTGAGAGAGTGGCACCAAAGCATCTTGCTTCCAGCTCTTCGGGAAGCTAAGAAACATCTGGCGTTGCCCAGTGCTCTTACAGCCTACCGGGAACATCTCTTACCAAGGCCTGTGAAACGCCGTTTCCTGGCAGGCCTGATTTGGCTGAAGTAGAACTTCTGCTCTGGGTGTGCTCCATTGCCCTAGAGCTGCCAGGTCCAAGGTGCTGCCTTGTTTCCAAAGGGGCAGAGAGGCCCCAAAGCATCTTGCTTCCAGCTCTCTGGGAAGCTAAGAACCAACTCGCTCTGCCCCGTGCTCTTACAGCCTACCGGGAACATGTCTTTGAAAGGCCTGTGAAACGCAGTTTCTTGGCAGGCCTCATCTGGCTGAAGTAGATCTCCGGCTCTGGGTGTGCTCCATTGCCCTAGAGCTGCCAGGCCCCAAGTGCTGCCCTGTTTCCAAGGGGCAGAGAGGCCCAAAGCATCTTGCTTCCCGGTCTTTGCGAAGCTAAGAAACAACTGGCTCTGCCCAGTGCTCTTACACCCACCGGGAACATCTCTTACCAAGGCCTGTCAAACGCTGTTTCTTTGCAGGCCTGATCAGGCTGAAGTAGAACTCCTGCTCTGCGTGTGCTCCATTGGCCTAGAGCTTCCCGACCCAAAAGGCTGCCTTGTTCCCAAACGGGCAGAGGGGTCCCAAGCATCTTGCTTCCAGCTTTTCAGGAAGGTAAGAAACAACTGGCTCTGCCCAGTGCTCTTACAGCCTACCGGGAACATCTCTTACCAAGGCCTGTGAAACGCAGTTTCCTGGCAGGCCTGATCTGGCTGAAGTAGAACTTCTGCTCTGGGCGTGCTCCATTTGCCCTAGAGCTGCCAGGCCCAAAGGGCTGCCTTGTTTCCAAAGACGGAGAGTGGACCCAAAGCATCTTGCTCCCAGCTCTTCGGGAAGCTAAGAAACAGCTGGCTCTGCCCAGTGCTCTTACAGCCTAAGAGAACATCTCTTTGAAAGGCCTGTGAAACGCAGTTTCTTGGCAGGCCTGACCTGGCTGAGGTAGAACTTCTGTTCTGGTTGTGCTACATAGGCCTAGAGCTACCACTACCTAAGGGCTGCCTTGTTTCCAAAGGGTGAGAGAGGCCCCAAAGCATCTTGCCTCCAGCACTTTGGGAAGCTAAAAAACAACTGGTTCTGCCCAGTGCTCTCACAGCCTACCGTGAACATCTCTTACCAAGGGCTGTGAAACGCAGTTTCTGGGCAGGGCTGATCTGGCTGAAGTAGAACTTCTGCTGTGGGTGTGCTCCATTGCCCTAGAGCTGAAAGGCCCAAAGGGCTGCCTTGTTTCCAAAGGGGGAGAGAGGCCCCAAAGCATCTTGCTTCCACCTCTTGGGAAGCTAAGAAACAACTGGCTGTGCCCAGTGCTCTTATAGCCTAAGAGAACATCTCTTATCAAGGCCTGTGAAACGCACTGTCTAGGCAGGCCTGATCTGGAAGAAGTAGAACTTCGGCTCTGGTTGTGCTCCATTGCCCTAGAGCTGCCAGACCCAACGTGCTGCCTTGTTTCCAAAGGGGCAGAGAGGCCCCAAAGCGTCTTGCTTCCAGCTGTTTGGGAAACAAGGAAACAACTGGCTCTGCACCGTGCTCTCACAGCGTACCGGGAACGTCACATACAAAGGCCTCTGAAACGCAGTTCCTTGGCAGGCCTGATCTGGCTGAAGTAGGACTTCTGCTCTGGCTGTGCTCCATTGGCCTAGAGCTGAAAGGCCCAAAGGGATGCCTTGTTTGCAAAGGGGCAGAGAGGCCCCAAAGCATCTTGCTTCCAGCTCTTTGGGAAGCTAAGAAACAACTGTCTCTGCCCAGTGCTCTGACAGAGTACCGGCAACATCTCTTACCAAAGCCTTTGAAACGCAGTTTCTTGGCAGGCCTTATCTGGCTGAGGTAGAACTTCTGATCTGGGTGTGCTCCATTGGCCTAGAGCTGAAAGGCCCAAAGGTCGGCCTTGTTGGCAAAGTGGCAGGGAGCCCCCAAAGCATCTTGCTTCCAGCTCTTCGGGAAGCTAAGAAACAACTGGCTCTGCCCAGTGCTCTTACAGCCTGAGAGAAAATCTCTTACCAAGGCCTGTGAAACGCACTTTGTTGGTGGCCTGATATAGCTGAAGTAGAACTTCTGCTCTGGGTGTGCTCCATTGGCCTAGAGCTGCCTGGCCCAAAGGGCCGCCTTGTTTGCAAAGGGGCAGAGAGGCCCCAAAGCATCTTGCTTCCAGCTCTTCGGGAAGCTAAGAAACATCTGGCGTTGCCCAGTGCTCTTACAGCCTACCGGGAACATCTCTTAGCAAGGCCTGTGAAACGCAGTTTGTTGGTGGCCTGAACTGGCCGAAGTAGAACTTCTGCTCTGGGTGTGCTCCACTGGCCTAGAGCTACCTGCCCCAAAGGGCTGCCTTGATTCCAAAGTGAGAGAGTGGCACCAAAGCATCTTGCTTCCAGCTCTTCGGGAAGCTAAGAAACATCTGGCGTTGCCCAGTGCTCTTACAGCCTACCGGGAACATCTCTTAACAAGGCCTGTGAAACGCCGTTTCCTGGGAGGCCTGATTTGGCTGAAGGAGAACTTCTGCTCTGGGTGTGCTCCATTGCCCTAGAGCTGCCAGGTCCAAGGTGCTGCCTTGTTTCCAAAGGGGCAGAGAGGCCCCAAAGCATCTTGCTTCCAGCTCTCTGGGAAGCTAAGAACCAACTCGCTCTGCCCTATGCTCTTACAGCCTACCGGGAACATGTCTTTGAAAGGCCTGTGAAACGCAGTTTCTTGGCAGGCCTCATCTGGCTGAAGTAGAACTCCGGCTCTGGGTGTGCTCCATTGCCCTAGAGCTGCCAGGCCCCAAGTGCTGCCCTGTTTCCAAGGGGCAGAGAGGCCCAAAGCATCTTGCTTCCCGGTCTTTGCGAAGCTAAGAAACAACTGGCTCTGCCCAGTGCTCTTACAGCCTGAGAGAAAATCTCTTACCAAGGCCTGTGAAACGCACTTTGTTGGTGGCCTGATCTAGCTGAAGTAGAACTTCTGCTCTGGGTGTGCTCCATTGGCCTAGAGCTGCCTGGCCCAAAGGGCCGCCTTGTTTGCAAAGGGGCAGAGAGGCCCCAAAGCATCTTGCTTCCAGCTCTTCGGGAAGCTAAGAAACATCTGGCGTTGCCCAGTGCTCTTACAGCCTACCGGGAACATCTCTTACCAAGGCCTGTGAAACGCAGTTTGTTGGTGGCCTGAACTGGCCGAAGTAGAACTTCTGCTCTGGGTGTGCTCCACTGGCCTAGAGCTACCTGCCCCAAAGGGCTGCCTTGATTCCAAAGTGAGAGAGTGGCACCAAAGCATCTTGCTTCCAGCTCTTCGGGAAGCTAAGAAACATCTGGCGTTGCCCAGTGCTCTTACAGCCTACCGGGAACATCTCTTACCAAGGCCTGTGAAACGCCGTTTCCTGGCAGGCCTGATTTGGCTGAAGTAGAACTTCTGCTCTGGGTGTGCTCCATTGCCCTAGAGCTGCCAGGCCCAAGGTGCTGCCTTGTTTCCAAAGGGGCAGAGAGGCCCCAAAGCATCTTGCTTCCAGCTCTCTGGGAAGCTAAGAACCAACTCGCTCTGCCCCGTGCTCTTACAGCCTACCGGGAACATGTCTTTGAAAGGCCTGTGAAACGCAGTTTCTTGGCAGGTCTCATCTGGCTGAAGTAGAACTCCGGCTCTGGGTGTGCTCCATTGCCCTAGAGCTGCCAGGCCCAAAGTGCTGCCCTGTTTCCAAGGGGCAGAGAGGCCCAAAGCATCTTGCTTCCCGGTCTTTGCGAAGCTAAGAAACAACTGGCTCTGCCCAGTGCAATTACACCTACCGGGAACATCTCTTACCAAGGCCTGTCAAACGCTGTTTCTTTGCAGGCCTGATCAGGCTGAAGTAGAACTCCTGCTCTGCGTGTGCTCCATTGGCCTAGAGCTTCCCGACCCAAAAGGCTGCCTTGTTCCCAAACGGGCAGAGGGGTCCCAAGCATCTTGCTTCCAGCTTTTCAGGAAGGTAAGAAACAACTGGCTCTGCCCAGAGCTCTTACAGCCTACCGGGAACATCTCTTACCAAGGCCTGTGAAACGCAGTTTCCTGGCAGGCCTGATCTGGCTGAAGTAGAACTTCTGCTCTGGGTGTGCTCCATTGCCCTAGAGCTGCCAGGCCCAAAGGGCTGCCTTGTTTCCAAAGACGGAGAGTGGACCCAAAGCATCTTGCTCCCAGCTCTTCGGGAAGCTAAGAAACAGCTGGCTCTGCCCAGTGCTCTTACAGCCTAAGAGAACATCTCTTTGAAAGGCCTGTGAAACGCAGTTTCTTGGCAGGCCTGACCTGGCTGAAGTAGAACTTCTGTTCTGGTTGTGCTACATAGGCCTAGAGCTACCAGGACCTAAGGGCTGCCTTGTTTCCAAAGGGTGAGAGAGGCCCCAAAGCATCTTGCCTCCAGCACTTTGGGAAGCTAAAAAACAACTGGTTCTGCCCAGTGCTCTCACAGCCTACCATGAACATCTCTTACCAAGGGCTGTGAAACGCAGTTTCTGGGCAGGAGTGATCTGGCTGAAGTAGAACTTCTGCTGTGGGTGTGCTCCATTGGCCTAGAGCTGCCAGGCGCAAACGGCTGCCTTGTGTCCAAAGGGAGAGAGAGGCCCCAAAGCATCTTGCTTCCAGCTCTGTGGGAAGCTAAAGCAACTGGCTCTCCACAGTGCTCTCACAGCCTACCGGGAACATCTCTTACCAAGGCCTGTGAAACGCAGTTTCTTGGCAGGCCTGATCTGGCTGAAGTAGAACTCCTGCTCTGGGCGTGCTACTTTGGCCTAGAGCTGCCAGGCCCAAAGGGCCGCCTTGTTTCCAAAGGGGCTGAGAGTCCCCAAAGTATCTTGCTTCCAAATCTTTGGGAAGCTAAGAAACAACTGGCTCTGCACAGTGCTCTCACAGCCTACCGGCAACGTGACAGAGACAGGCCTGTGAGACGCAGTTTCTTGGAAGGCCTGATCTGGCTGAGGTAGAACTTCTGCTCTGGGTGTACTCCATTGGCCTAGGGCTGCCAGGCCCAAAGGGCTGCCTTTATTTCCAAAGTGTGAGAGAGGCCCCAAAGCATCTTGCTTCCTGCTCTCTGGGAAGCTAAAACAACTGGCTCTGCACAGTGCTCTCAAAGCCAACCGGGAACGTCACATACAAAGGCCTGTGAAACGCAGCTTCTTGACAGGCCTTATCTGGCTGAGGTAGAACTTGTGCTCTGGGTGTGCTACTTTGGCCTAGAGCTGCCAGGCACAAAGGCTGCTTTGTTTCCAAAGGGGGAGAGAGGCCCCAAATCATGTTGCTTCCAGCTGTTTTTGAAGCTAAGAAACAACTCGCTCTGCCAGGTACTCTTACAGCCTTCCGGGAACACCTCTTACGAAGGCCTGTGAAAAGCAGTTTCTTGGCAGGCCTGATCTGGCTGAGGTAGAACTTCTGCTCTGGGTGTGCTCCATTGCCCTAGAGCTGAAAGGCCCAAAGGGCTGCCTTGTTTCCAAAGGGGGAGAGAGGCCCCAAAGCATCTTGCTTCCACCTCTTGGGAAGCTAAGAAACAACTGGCTGTGCCCAGTGCTCTTATAGCCTAAGAGAACATCTCTTATCAAGGCCTGTGAAACGCACTGTCTAGGCAGGCCTGATCTGGAAGAAGTAGAACTTCGGCTCTGGTTGTGCTCCATTGCCCTAGAGCTGCCAGACCCAACGTGCTGCCTTGTTTCCAAAGGGGCAGAGAGGCCCCAAAGCGTCTTGCTTCCAGCTGTTTGGGAAACAAGGAAACAACTGGCTCTGCACCGTGCTCTCACAGCCTACCGGGAACGTCACATACAAAGGCCTCTGAAACGCAGTTCCTTGGCAGGCCTGATCTGGCTGAAGTAGGACTTCTGCTCTGGCTGTGCTCCATTGGCCTAGAGCTGAAAGGCCCAAAGGGATGCCTTGTTTGCAAAGGGGCAGAGAGGCCCCAAAGCATCTTGCTTCCAGCTCTTTGGGAAGCTAAGAAACAACTGTCTCTGCCCAGTGCTCTGACAGAGTACCGGCAACATCTCTTACCAAAGCCTTTGAAACGCAGTTTCTTGGCAGGCCTTATCTGGCTGAGGTAGAACTTCTGATCTGGGTGTGCTCCATTGGCCTAGAGCTGAAAGGCCCAAAGGTCGGCCTTGTTGGCAAAGTGGCAGGGAGCCCCCAAAGCATCTTGCTTCCAGCTCTTTGGGAAGCTAAGAAATAACTGGCTCTGCCCAGTGCTCTTACAGCCTGAGAGAAAATCTCTTACCAAGGCCTGTGAAACGCACTTTGTTGGTGGCCTGATCTAGCTGAAGTAGAACTTCTGCTCAGGGTGTGCTCCATTGGCCTAGAGCTGCCTGGCCCAAAGGGCCGCCTTGTTTGCAAAGGGGCAGAGAGGCCCCAAAGCATCTTGCTTCCAGCTCTTAGGGAAGCTAAGAAACATCTGGCGTTGCCCAGTGCTCTTACAGCCTACCGGGAACATCTCTTACCAAGGCCTGTGAAACGCAGTTTGTTGGTGGCCTGAACTGGCCGAAGTAGAACTTCTGCTCTGGGTGTGCTCCACTGGCCTAGAGCTACCTGCCCCAAAGGGCTGCCTTGATTCCAAAGTGAGAGAGTGGCACCAAAGCATCTTGCTTCCAGCTGTTCGGGAAGCTAAGAAACATCTGGCGTTGCCCAGTGCTCTTACAGCCTACCGGGAACATCTCTTACCAAGGCCTGTGAAACGCCGTTTCCTGGCAGGCCTGATTTGGCTGAAGGAGAACTTCTGCTCTGGGTGTGCTCCATTGCCCTAGAGCTGCCAGGTCCAAGGTGCTGCCTTGTTTCCAAAGGGGCAGAGAGGCCCCAAAGCATCTTGCTTCCAGCTCTCTGGGAAGCTAAGAACCAACTCGCTCTGCCCTATGCTCTTACAGCCTACCGGGAACATGTCTTTGAAAGGCCTGTGAAACGCAGTTTCTTGGCAGGCCCTATCTGGCTGAAGTAGAACTCCGGCTCTGGGTGTGCTCCATTGCCCTAGAGCTGCCAGGCCCCAAGTGCTGCCCTGTTTCCAAGGGGCAGAGAGGCCCAAAGCATCTTGCTTCCCGGTCTTTGCGAAGCTAAGAAACAACTGGCTCTGCCCAGTGCTCTTACAGCCTGAGAGAAAATCTCTTACCAAGGCCTGTGAAACGCACTTTGTTGGTGGCCTGATCTAGCTGAAGTAGAACTTCTGCTCTGGGTGTGCTCCATTGGCCTAGAGCTGCCTGGCCCAAAGGGCCGCCTTGTTTGCAAAGGGGCAGAGAGGCCCCAAAGCATCTTGCTTCCAGCTCTTCAGGAAGCTAAGAAACATCTGGCGTTGCCCAGTGCTCTTACAGCCTACCGGGAACATCTCTTACCAAGGCCTGTGAAACGCAGTTTGTTGGTGGCCTGAACTGGCCGAAGTAGAACTTCTGCTCTGGGTGTGCTCCACTGGCCTAGAGCTACCTGCCCCAAAGGGCTGCCTTGATTCCAAAGTGAGAGAGTGGCACCAAAGCATCTTGCTTCCAGCTCTTCGGGAAGCTAAGAAACATCTGGCGTTGCCCAGTGCTCTTACAGCCTACCGGGAACATCTCTTACCAAGGCCTGTGAAACGCCGTTTCCTGGCAGGCCTGATTTGGCTGAAGTAGAACTTCTGCTCTGGGTGTGCTCCATTGCCCTAGAGCTGCCAGGCCCAAGGTGCTGCCTTGTTTCCAAAGGGGCAGAGAGGCCCCAAAGCATCTTGCTTCCAGCTCTCTGGGAAGCTAAGAACCAACTCGCTCTGCCCCGTGCTCTTACAGCCTACCGGGAACATGTCTTTGAAAGGCCTGTGAAACGCAGTTTCTTGGCAGGCCTCATCTGGCTGAAGTAGAACTCCGGCTCTGGGTGTGCTCCATTGCCCTAGAGCTGCCAGGCCCCAAGTGCTGCCCTGTTTCCAAGGGGCAGAGAGGCCCAAAGCATCTTGCTTCCCGGTCTTTGCGAAGCTAAGAAACAACTGGCTCTGCCCAGTGCTCTTACACCTACCGGGAACATCTCTTACCAAGGCCTGTCAAACGCTGTTTCTTTGCAGGCCTGATCAGGCTGAAGTAGAACTCCTGCTCTGCGTGTGCTCCATTGGCCTAGAGCTTCCCGACCCAAAAGGCTGCCTTGTTCCCAAACGGGCAGAGGGGTCCCAAGCATCTTGCTTCCAGCTTTTCAGGAAGGTAAGAAACAACTGGCTCTGCCCAGTGCTCTTACAGCCTACCGGGAACATCTCTTACCAAGGCCTGTGAAACGCAGTTTCCTGGCAGGCCTGATCTGGCTGAAGTAGAACTTCTGCTCTGGGTGTGCTCCATTGCCCTAGAGCTGCCAGGCCCAAAGGGCTGCCTTGTTTCCAAAGACGGAGAGTGGACCCAAAGCATCTTGCTCCCAGCTCTTCGGGAAGCTAAGAAACAGCTGGCTCTGCCCAGTGCTCTTACAGCCTAAGAGAACATCTCTTTGAAAGGCCTGTGAAACGCAGTTTCTTGGCAGGCCTGACCTGGCTGAAGTAGAACTTCTGTTCTGGTTGTGCTACATAGGCCTAGAGCTACCAGGACCTAAGGGCTGCCTTGTTTCCAAAGGGTGAGAGAGGCCCCAAAGCATCTTGCCTCCAGCACTTTGGGAAGCTAAAAAACAACTGGTTCTGCCCAGTGCTCTCACAGCCTACCGTGAACATCTCTTACCAAGGGCTGTGAAACGCAGTTTCTGGGCAGGACTGATCTGCCTGAAGTAGAACTTCTGCTGTGGGTGTGCTCCATTGGCCTAGAGCTGCCAGGCGCAAACGGCTGCCTTGTGTCCAAAGGGAGAGAGAGGCCCCAAAGCATCTTGCTTCCAGCTCTGTGGGAAGCTAAAGCAACTGGCTCTCCAGAGTGCTCTCACAGCCTACCGGGAACATCTCTTACCAAGGCCTGTGAAACGCAGTTTCTTGGCAGGCCTGATCTGGCTGAAGTTGAACTCCTGCTCTGGGCGTGCTACTTTGGCCTAGAGCTGCCAGGCCCAAAGGGCCGCCTTGTTTCCAAAGGGGCTGAGAGTCCCCAAAGTATCTTGCTTCCAAATCTTTGGGAAGCTAAGAAACAACTGGCTCTGCACAGTGCTCTCACAGCCTACCGGCAACGTGACAGAGAAAGGCCTGTGAGACGCAGTTTCTTGGAAGGCCTGATCTGGCTGAGGTAGAACTTCTGCTCTGGGTGTACTCCATTGGCCTAGGGCTGCCAGGCCCAAAGGGCTGCCTTTATTTCCAAAGTGTGAGAGAGGCCCCAAAGCATCTTGCTTCCTGCTCTCTGGGAAGCTAAAACAACTGGCTCTGCACAGTGCTCTCAAAGCCAACCGGGAACGTCACATACAAAGGCCTGTGAAACGCAGCTTCTTGACAGGCCTTATCTGGCTGAGGTAGAACTTGTGCTCTGGGTGTGCTACTTTGGCCTAGAGCTGCCAGGCACAAAGGCTGCTTTGTTTCCAAAGGGGGAGAGAGGCCCCAAATCATGTTGCTTCCAGCTGTTTTTGAAGCTAAGAAACAACTCGCTCTGCCAGGTACTCTTACAGCCTTCCGGGAACACCTCTTACGAAGGCCTGTGAAAAGCAGTTTCTTGGCAGGCCTGATCTGGCTGAGGTAGAACTTCTGCTCTGGGTGTGCTCCATTGCCCTAGAGCTGAAAGGCCCAAAGGGCTGCCTTGTTTCCAAAGGGGGAGAGAGGCCCCAAAGCATCTTGCTTCCACCTCTTGGGAAGCTAAGAAACAACTGGCTGTGCCCAGTGCTCTTATAGCCTAAGAGAACATCTCTTATCAAGGCCTGTGAAACGCACTTTCTAGGCAGGCCTGATCTGGAAGAAGTAGAACTTCTGCTCTGGGTGTGCTCCATTGCCCTAGAGCTGCCAGACCCAACGTGCTGCCTTGTTTCCAAAGGGGCAGAGAGGCCCCAAAGCGTCTTGCTTCCAGCTGTTTGGGAAACAAGGAAACAACTGGCTCTGCACCGTGCTCTCACAGCCTACCGGGAACGTCACATACAAAGGCCTCTGAAACGCAGTTCCTTGGCAGGCCTGATCTGGCTGAAGTAGGACTTCTGCTCTGGCTGTGCTCCATTGGCCTAGAGCTGAAAGGCCCAAAGGGATGCCTTGTTTGCAAAGGGGCAGAGAGGCCCCAAAGCATCTTGCTTCCAGCTCTTTGGGAAGCTAAGAAACAACTGTCTCTGCCCAGTGCTCTGACAGAGTCCCGGCAACATCTCTTACCAAAGCCTTTGAAACGCAGTTTCTTGGCAGGCCTTATCTGGCTGAGGTAGAACTTCTGCTCTGGGTGTGCTCCATTGGCCTAGAGCTGAAAGGCCCAAAGGTCGGCCTTGTTGGCAAAAGGGCAGGGAGCCCCCAAAGCATCTTGCTTCCAGCTCTTCGGGAAGCTAAGAAACAACTGGCTCTGCCCAGTGCTCTTACAGCCTGAGAGAAAATCTCTTACCAAGGCCTGTGAAACGCCGTTTGTTGGTGGCCTGAACTGGCCGAAGTAGAACTTCTGCTCTGGGTGTGCTCCACTGGCCTAGAGCTACCTGCCCCAAAGGGCTGCCTTGATTCCAAAGTGAGAGAGTGGCACCAAAGCATCTTGCTTCCAGCTCTTCGGGAAGCTAAGAAACATCTGGCGTTGCCCAGTGCTCTTACAGCCTACCGGGAACATCTCTTACCAAGGCCTGTGAAACGCCGTTTCCTGGCAGGCCTGATTTGGCTGAAGTAGAACTTCTGCTCTGGGTGTGCTCCATTGCCCTAGAGCTGCCAGGCCCAAGGTGCTGCCTTGTTTCCAAAGGGGCAGAGAGGCCCCAAAGCATCTTGCTTCCAGCTCTCTGGGAAGCTAAGAACCAACTCGCTCTGCCCCGTGCTCTTACAGCCTACCGGGAACATGTCTTTGAAAGGCCTGTGAAACGCAGTTTCTTGGCAGGCCTCATCTGGCTGAAGTAGAACTCCGGCTCTGGGTGTGCTCCATTGCCCTAGAGCTGCCAGGCCCCAAGTGCTGCCCTGTTTCCAAGGGGCAGAGAGGCCCAAAGCATCTTGCTTCCCGGTCTTTGCGAAGCTAAGAAACAACTGGCTCTGCCCAGTGCTCTTACACCCACCGGGAACATCTCTTACCAAGGCCTGTCAAACGCTGTTTCTTTGCAGGCCTGATCAGGCTGAAGTAGAACTCCTGCTCTGCGTGTGCTCCATTGGCCTAGAGCTTCCCGACCCAAAAGGCTGCCTTGTTCCCAAACGGGCAGAGGGGTCCCAAGCATCTTGCTTCCAGCTTTTCAGGAAGGTAAGAAACAACTGGCTCTGCCCAGTGCTCTTACAGCCTACCGGGAACATCTCTTACCAAGGCCTGTGAAACGCAGTTTCCTGGCAGGCCTGATCTGGCTGAAGTAGAACTTCTGCTCTGGGTGTGCTCCATTGCCCTAGAGCTGCCAGGCCCAAAGGGCTGCCTTGTTTCCAAAGACGGAGAGTGGACCCAAAGCATCTTGCTCCCAGCTCTTCGGGAAGCTAAGAAACAGCTGGCTCTGCCCAGTGCTCTTACAGCCTAAGAGAACATCTCTTTGAAAGGCCTGTGAAACGCAGTTTCTTGGCAGGCCTGACCTGGCTGAAGTAGAACTTCTGTTCTGGTTGTGCTACATAGGCCTAGAGCTACCAGGACCTAAGGGCTGCCTTGTTTCCAAAGGGTGAGAGAGGCCCCAAAGCATCTTGCCTCCAGCACTTTGGGAAGCTAAAAAACAACTGGTTCTGCCCAGTGCTCTCACAGCCTACCGTGAACATCTCTTACCAAGGGCTGTGAAACGCAGTTTCTGGGCAGGACTGATCTGCCTGAAGTAGAACTCCTGCTCTGCGTGTGCTCCATTGGCCTAGAGCTGCCAGGCGCAAACGGCTGCCTTGTGTCCAAAGGGAGAGAGAGGCCCCAAAGCATCTTGCTTCCAGCTCTGTGGGAAGCTAAAGCAACTGGCTCTCCACAGTGCTCTCACAGCCTACCGGGAACATCTCTTACCAAGGCCTGTGAAACGCAGTTTCTTGGCAGGCCTGATCTGGCTGAAGTAGAACTCCTGCTCTGGGCGTGCTACTTTGGCCTAGAGCTGCCAGGCCCAAAGGGCCGCCTTGTTTCCAAAGGGGCTGAGAGTCCCCAAAGTATCTTGCTTCCAAATCTTTGGGAAGCTAAGAAACAACTGGCTCTGCACAGTGCTCTCACAGCCTACCGGCAACGTGACAGAGAAAGGCCTGTGAGACGCAGTTTCTTGGAAGGCCTGATCTGGCTGAGGTAGAACTTCTGCTCTGGGTGTACTCCATTGGCCTAGGGCTGCCAGGCCCAAAGGGCTGCCTTTATTTCCAAAGTGTGAGAGAGGCCCCAAAGCATCTTGCTTCCTGCTCTCTGGGAAGCTAAAACAACTGGCTCTGCACAGTGCTCTCAAAGCCAACCGGGACGTCACATACAAAGGCCTGTGAAACGCAGCTTCTTGACAGGCCTTATCTGGCTGAGGTAGAACTTGTGCTCTGGGTGTGCTACTTTGGCCTAGAGCTGCCAGGCACAAAGGCTGCTTTGTTTCCAAAGGGGGAGAGAGGCCCCAAATCATGTTGCTTCCAGCTGTTTTTGAAGCTAAGAAACAACTCGCTCTGCCAGGTACTCTTACAGCCTTCCGGGAACACCTCTTACGAAGGCCTGTGAAAAGCAGTTTCTTGGCAGGCCTGATCTGGCTGAGGTAGAACTTCTGCTCTGGGTGTGCTCCATTGCCCTAGAGCTGAAAGGCCCAAAGGGCTGCCTTGTTTGCAAAGGGGGAGAGAGGCCCCAAAGCATCTTGCTTCCAGCTCATTGGGAAGCTAAGAAACAACTGGCTGTGCCCAGTGCTCTTATAGCCTAAGAGAACATCTCTTATCAAGGCCTGTGAAACGCACTTTCTAGGCAGGCCTGATCTGGAAGAAGTAGAACTTCTGCTCTGGGTGTGCTCCATTGCCCTAGAGCTGCCAGACCCAACGTGCTGCCTTGTTTCCAAAGGGGCAGAGAGGCCCCTAAGAGTCTTGCTTCCAGCTCTTTGGGAAACAAGGAAACAACTGGCTCTGCACCGTGCTCTCACAGCCTACCGGGAACGTCACATACAAAGGCCTCTGAAACGCAGTTCCTTGGCAGGCCTGATCTGGCTGAAGTAGGACTTCTGCTCTGGCTGTGCTCCATTGGCCTAGAGCTGAAAGGCCCAAAGGGATGCCTTGTTTGCAAAGGGGCAGAGAGGCCCCAAAGCATCTTGCTTCCAGCTCTTTGGGAAGCTAAGAAACAGCTGTCTCTGCCCAGTGCTCTGACAGAGTACCGGCAACATCTCTTACCAAAGCCTTTGAAACGCAGTTTCTTGGCAGGCCTTATCTGGCTGAGGTAGAACTTCTGTTCTGGGTGTGCTCCATTGGCCTAGAGCTGAAAGGCCCAAAGGTCGGCCTTGTTGGCAAAGGGGCAGGGAGCCCCCAAAGCATCTTGCTTCCAGCTCTTAGGGAAGCTAAGAAACAACTGGCTCTGCCCAGTGCTCTTACAGCCTGAGAGAAAATCTCTTACCAAGGCCTGTGAAACGCACTTTGTTGGTGGCCTGATCTAGCTGAAGTAGAACTTCTGCTCTGGGTGTGCTCCATTGGCCTAGAGCTGCCTGGCCCAAAGGGCCGCCTTGCTTGCAAAGGGGCAGAGAGGCCCCAAAGCATCTTGCTTCCAGCTCTTCGGGAAGCTAAGAAACATCTGGCGTTGCCCAGTGCTCTTACAGCCTACCGGGAACATCTCTTACCAAGGCCTGTGAAACGCAGTTTGTTGGTGGCCTGAACTGGCCGAAGTAGAACTTCTGCTCTGGGTGTGCTCCACTGGCCTAGAGCTACCTGCCCCAAAGGGCTGCCTTGATTCCAAAGTGAGAGAGTGGCACCAAAGCATCTTGCTTCCAGCTCTTCGGGAAGCTAAGAAACATCTGGCGTTGCCCAGTGCTCTTACAGCCTACCGGGAAGATCTCTTACCAAGGCCTGTGAAACGCCGTTTCCTGGCAGGCCTGATTTGGCTGAAGTAGAACTTCTGCTCTGGGTGTGCTCCATTGCCCTAGAGCTGCCAGGCCCAAGGTGCTGCCTTGTTTCCAAAGGGGCAGAGAGGCCCCAAAGCATCTTGCTTCCAGCTCTCTGGGAAGCTAAGAACCAACTCGCTCTGCCCCGTGCTCTTACAGCCTACCGGGAACATGTCTTTGAAAGGCCTGTGAAACGCAGTTTCTTGGCAGGCCTCATCTGGCTGAAGTAGAACTCCGGCTCTGGGTGTGCTCCATTGCCCTAGAGCTGCCAGGCCCCAAGTGCTGCCCTGTTTCCAAGGGGCAGAGAGGCCCAAAGCATCTTGCTTCCCGGTCTTTGCAAAGCTAAGAAACAACTGGCTCTGCACAGTGCTCTTACACCTACCGGGAACATCTCTTACCAAGGCCTGTCAAACGCTGTTTCTTTGCAGGCCTGATCAGGCTGAAGTAGAACTCCTGCTCTGCGTGTGCTCCATTGGCCTAGAGCTTCCCGACCCAAAAGGCTGCCTTGTTCCCAAACGGGCAGAGGGGTCCCAAGCGTCTTGCTTCCAGCTTTTCAGGAAGGTAAGAAACAACTGGCTCTGCCCAGTGCTCTTACAGCCTACCGGGAACATCTCTTACCAAGGCCTGTGAAACGCAGTTTCCTGGCAGGCCTGATCTGGCTGAAGTAGAACTTCTGCTCTGGGTGTGCTCCATTGCCCTAGAGCTGCCAGGCCCAAAGGGCTGCCTTGTTTCCAAAGACGGAGAGTGGACCCAAAGCATCTTGCTCCCAGCTGTTCGGGAAGCTAAGAAACAGCTGGCTCTGCCCAGTGCTCTTACAGCCTAAGAGAACATCTCTTTGAAAGGCCTGTGAAACGCAGTTTCTTGGCAGGCCTGACCTGGCTGAAGTAGAACTTCTGTTCTGGTTGTGCTACATAGGCCTAGAGCTACCAGGACCTAAGGGCTGCCTTGTTTCCAAAGGGTGAGAGAGGCCCCAAAGCATCTTGCCTCCAGCACTTTGGGAAGCTAAAAAACAACTGGTTCTGCCCAGTGCTCTCACAGCCTACCGTGAACATCTCTTACCAAGGGCTGTGAAACGCAGTTTCTGGGCAGGACTGATCTGCCTGAAGTAGAACTTCTGCTGTGGGTGTGCTCCATTGGCCTAGAGCTGCCAGGCACAAACGGCTGCCTTGTGTCCAAAGGGAGAGAGAGGCCCCAAAGCATCTTGCTTCCAGCTCTGTGGGAAGCTAAAGCAACTGGCTCTCCACAGTGCTCTCACAGCCTACCGGGAACATCTCTTACCAAGGCCTGTGAAACGCAGTTTCTTGGCAGGCCTGATCTGGCTGAAGTAGAACTCCTGCTCTGGGCGTGCTACTTTGGCCTAGAGCTGCCAGGCCCAAAGGGCCGCCTTGTTTCCAAAGGGGCTGAGAGTCCCCAAAGTATCTTGCTTCCAAATCTTTGGGAAGCTAAGAAACAACTGGCTCTGCACAGTGCTCTCACAGCCTACCGGCAACGTGACAGAGAAAGGCCTGTGAGACGCAGTTTCTTGGAAGGCCTGATCTGGCTGAGGTAGAACTTCTGCTCTGGGTGTACTCCATTGGCCTAGGGCTGCCAGGCCCAAAGGGCTGCCTTTATTTCCAAAGTGTGAGAGAGGCCCCAAAGCATCTTGCTTCCTGCTCTCTGGGAAGCTAAAACAACTGGCTCTGCACAGTGCTCTCAAAGCCAACCGGGAACGTCACATACAAAGGCCTGTGAAACGCAGCTTCTTGACAGGCCTTATCTGGCTGAGGTAGAACTTGTGCTCTGGGTGTGCTACTTTGGCCTAGAGCTGCCAGGCACAAAGGCTGCTTTGTTTCCAAAGGGGGAGAGAAGCCCCAAATCATGTTGCTTCCAGCTGTTTTTGAAGCTAAGAAACAACTCGCTCTGCCAGGTACTCTTACAGCCTTCCGGGAACACCTCTTACGAAGGCCTGTGAAAAGCAGTTTCTTGGCAGGCCTGATCTGGCTGAGGTAGAACTTCTGCTCTGGGTGTGCTCCATTGCCCTAGAGCTGAAAGGCCCAAAGGGATGCCTTGTTTGCAAAGGGGCAGAGAGGCCCCAAAGCATCTTGCTTCCAGCTCATTGGGAATCTAAGAAACAACTGTCTCTGCCCAGTGCTCAGACAGAGTACCGGCAACATCTCTTACCAAAGCCATTGAAACGCAGTTTCTTGGCAGGCCTTATCTGGCTGAGGTAGAACTTCTGCTCTGGGTGTGCTGCATTGGCCTAGAGCTGAAAGGCCCAAAGGTCGGCCTTGTTGGCAAAGGGGCAGGGAGCCCCCAAAGCATCTTGCTTCCAGCTCTTTGGGAAGCTAAGAAACAACTGGCTCTGCCCAGTGCTCTTACAGCCTGAGAGAAAATCTCTTACCAAGGCCTGTGAAACGCACTTTGTTGGTGGCCTGATCTAGCTGAAGTAGAACTTCTGCTCTGGGTGTGCTCCATTGGCCTAGAGCTGCCTGGCCCAAAGGGCCGCCTTGCTTGCAAAGGGGCAGAGAGGCCCCAAAGCATCTTGCTTCCAGCTCTTCGGGAAGCTAAGAAACATCTGGCGTTGCCCAGTGCTCTTACAGCCTACCGGGAACATCTCTTACCAAGGCCTGTGAAACGCAGTTTGTTGGTGGCCTGAACTGGCCGAAGTAGAACTTCTGCTCTGGGTGTGCTCCACTGGCCTAGAGCTACCTGCCCCAAAGGGCTGCCTTGATTCCAAAGTGAGAGAGTGGCACCAAAGCATCTTGCTTCCAGCTCTTCGGGAAGCTAAGAAACATCTGGCGTTGCCCAGTGCTCTTACAGCCTACCGGGAACATCTCTTACCAAGGCCTGAGAAACGCCGTTTCCTGGCAGGCCTGATTTGGCTGAAGTAGAACTTCTGCTCTGGGTGTGCTCCATTGCCCTAGAGCTGCCAGGCCCAAGGTGCTGCCTTGTTTCCAAAGGGGCAGAGAGGCCCCAAAGCATCTTGCTTCCAGCTCTCTGGGAAGCTAAGAACCAACTCGCTCTGCCCCGTGCTCTTACAGCCTACCGGGAACATGTCTTTGAAAGGCCTGTGAAACGCAGTTTCTTGGCAGGCCTCATCTGGCTGAAGTAGAACTCCGGCTCTGGGTGTGCTCCATTGCCCTAGAGCTGCCAGGCCCCAAGTGCTGCCCTGTTTCCAAGGGGCAGAGAGGCCCAAAGCATCTTGCTTCCCGGTCTTTGCAAAGCTAAGAAACAACTGGCTCTGCACAGTGCTCTTACACCTACCGGGAACATCTCTTACCAAGGCCTGTCAAACGCTGTTTCTTTGCAGGCCTGATCAGGCTGAAGTAGAACTCCTGCTCTGCGTGTGCTCCATTGGCCTAGAGCTTCCCGACCCAAAAGGCTGCCTTGTTCCCAAACGGGCAGAGGGGTCCCAAGCGTCTTGCTTCCAGCTTTTCAGGAAGGTAAGAAACAACTGGCTCTGCCCAGTGCTCTTACAGCCTACCGGGAACATCTCTTACCAAGGCCTGTGAAACGCAGTTTCCTGGCAGGCCTGATCTGGCTGAAGTAGAACTTCTGCTCTGGGTGTGCTCCATTGCCCTAGAGCTGCCAGGCCCAAAGGGCTGCCTTGTTTCCAAAGACGGAGAGTGGACCCAAAGCATCTTGCTCCCAGCTGTTCGGGAAGCTAAGAAACAGCTGGCTCTGCCCAGTGCTCTTACAGCCTAAGAGAACATCTCTTTGAAAGGCCTGTGAAACGCAGTTTCTTGGCAGGCCTGACCTGGCTGAAGTAGAACTTCTGTTCTGGTTGTGCTACATAGGCCTAGAGCTACCAGGACCTAAGGGCTGCCTTGTTTCCAAAGGGTGAGAGAGGCCCCAAAGCATCTTGCCTCCAGCACTTTGGGAAGCTAAAAAACAACTGGTTCTGCCCAGTGCTCTCACAGCCTACCGTGAACATCTCTTACCAAGGGCTGTGAAACGCAGTTTCTGGGCAGGACTGATCTGGCTGAAGTAGAACTTCTGCTGTGGGTGTGCTCCATTGGCCTAGAGCTGCCAGGCACAAACGGCTGCCTTGTGTCCAAAGGGAGATAGAGGCCCCAAAGCATCTTGCTTCCAGCTCTGTGGGAAGCTAAAGCAACTGGCTCTCCACAGTGCTCTCACAGCCTACCGGGAACATCTCTTACCAAGGCCTGTGAAACGCAGTTTCTTGGCAGGCCTGATCTGGCTGAAGTAGAACTCCTGCTCTGGGCATGCTACTTTGGCCTAGAGCTGCCAGGCCCAAAGGGCCGCCTTGTTTCCAAAGGGGCTGAGAGTCCCCAAAGTATCTTGCTTCCAAATCTTTGGGAAGCTAAGAAACAACTGGCTCTGCACAGTGCTCTCACAGCCTACCGGCAACGTGACAGAGAAAGGCCTGTGAGACGCAGTTTCTTGGAAGGCCTGATCTGGCTGAGGTAGAACTTCTGCTCTGGGTGTACTCCATTGGCCTAGGGCTGCCAGGCCCAAAGGGCTGCCTTTATTTCCAAAGTGTGAGAGAGGCCCCAAAGCATCTTGCTTCCTGCTCTCTGGGAAGCTAAAACAACTGGCTCTGCACAGTGCTCTCAAAGCCAACCGGGAACGTCACATACAAAGGCCTGTGAAACGCAGCTTCTTGACAGGCCTTATCTGGCTGAGGTAGAACTTGTGCTCTGGGTGTGCTACTTTGGCCTAGAGCTGCCAGGCACAAAGGCTGCTTTGTTTCCAAAGGGGGAGAGAGGCCCCAAATCATGTTGCTTCCAGCTGTTTTTGAAGCTAAGAAACAACTCGCTCTGCCAGGTACGCTTACAGCCTTCCGGGAACACCTCTTACGAAGGCCTGTGAAAAGCAGTTTCTTGGCAGGCCTGATCTGGCTGAGGTAGAACTTCTGCTCTGGGTGTGCTCCATTGCCCTAGAGCTGAAAGGCCCAAAGGGATGCCTTGTTTGCAAAGGGGCAGAGAGGCCCCAAAGCATCTTGCTTCCAGCTCATTGGGAATCTAAGAAACAACTGTCTCTGCCCAGTGCTCAGACAGAGTACCGGCAACATCTCTTACCAAAGCCATTGAAACGCAGTTTCTTGGCAGGCCTTATCTGGCTGAGGTAGAACTTCTGCTCTGGGTGTGCTCCATTGGCCTAGAGCTGAAAGGCCCAAAGGTCGGCCTTGTTGGCAAAGGGGCAGGGAGCCCCCAAAGCATCTTGCTTCCAGCTCTTTGGGAAGCTAAGAAACAACTGGCTCTGCCCAGTGCTCTTACAGCCTGAGAGAAAATCTCTTACCAAGGCCTGTGAAACGCACTTTGTTGGTGGCCTGATCTAGCTGAAGTAGAACTTCTGCTCTGGGTGTGCTCCATTGGCCTAGAGCTGCCTGGCCCAAAGGGCCGCCTTGTTTGCAAAGGGGCAGAGAGGCCCCAAAGCATCTTGCTTCCAGCTCTTCGGGAAGCTAAGAAACATCTGGCGTTGCCCAGTGCTCTTACAGCCTACCGGGAACATCTCTTACCAAGGCCTGTGAAACGCAGTTTGTTGGTGGCCTGAACTGGCCGAAGTAGAACTTCTGCTCTGGGTGTGCTCCACTGGCCTGGAGCTACCTGCCCCAAAGGGCTGCCTTGATTCCAAAGTGAGAGAGTGGCACCAAAGCATCTTGCTTCCAGCTCTTCGGGAAGCTAAGAAACATCTGGCGTTGCCCAGTGCTCTTACAGCCTACCGGGAACATCTCTTACCAAGGCCTGTGAAACGCCGTTTCCTGGCAGGCCTGATTTGGCTGAAGTAGAACTTCTGCTCTGGGTGTGCTCCATTGCCCTAGAGCTGCCAGGCCCAAGGTGCTGCCTTGTTTCCAAAGGGGCAGAGAGGCCCCAAAGCATCTTGCTTCCAGCTCTCTGGGAAGCTAAGAACCAACTCGCTCTGCCCCGTGCTCTTACAGCCTACCGGGAACATGTCTTTGAAAGGCCTGTGAAACGCAGTTTCTTGGCAGGCCTCATCTGGCTGAAGTAGAACTCCGGCTCTGGGTGTGCTCCTTTGCCCTAGGGCTGCCAGGCCCAAAGTGCTGCCCTGTTTCCAAGGGGCAGAGAGGCCCAAAGCATCTTGCTTCCCGGTCTTTGCGAAGCTAAGAAACAACTGGCTCTGCCCAGTGCTCTTACACCTACCGGGAACATCTCTTACCAAGGCCTGTCAAACGCTGTTTCTTTGCAGGCCTGATCAGGCTGAAGTAGAACTCCTGCTCTGCGTGTGCTCCATTGGCCTAGAGCTTCCCGACCCAAAAGGCTGCCTTGTTCCCAAACGGGCAGAGGGGTCCCAAGCGTCTTGCTTCCAGCTTTTCTGGAAGGTAAGAAACAACTGGCTCTGCCCAGTGCTCTTACAGCCTACTGGGAACATCTCTTACCAAGGCCTGTGAAACGCAGTTTCCTGGCAGGCCTGATCTGGCTGAAGTAGAACTTCTGCTCTGGGTGTGCTCCATTGCCCTAGAGCTGCCAGGCCCAAAGGGCTGCCTTGTTTCCAAAGACGGAGAGTGGACCCAAAGCATCTTGCTCCCAGCTCTTCGGGAAGCTAAGAAACAGCTGGCTCTGCCCAGTGCTCTTACAGCCTAAGAGAACATCTCTTTGAAAGGCCTGTGAAACGCAGTTTCTTGGCAGGCCTGACCTGGCTGAAGTAGAACTTCTGTTCTGGTTGTGCTACATAGGCCTAGAGCTACCAGGACCTAAGGGCTGCCTTGTTTCCAAAGGGTGAGAGAGGCCCCAAAGCATCTTGCCTCCAGCACTTTGGGAAGCTAAAAAACAACTGGTTCTGCCCAGTGCTCTCACAGCCTACCGTGAACATCTCTTACCAAGGGCTGTGAAACGCAGTTTCTGGGCAGGACTGATCTGCCTGAAGTAGAACTTCTGCTGTGGGTGTGCTCCATTGGCCTAGAGCTGCCAGGCGCAAACGGCTGCCTTGTGTCCAAAGGGAGAGAGAGGCCCCAAAGCATCTTGCTTCCAGCTCTGTGGGAAGCTAAAGCAACTGGCTCTCCACAGTGCTCTCACAGCCTACCGGGAACATCTCTTACCAAGGCCTGTGAAACGCAGTTTCTTGGCAGGCCTGATCTGGCTGAAGTAGAACTCCTGCTCTGGGCGTGCTACTTTGGCCTAGAGCTGCCAGGCCCAAAGGGCCGCCTTGTTTCCAAAGGGGCTGAGAGTCCCCAAAGTATCTTGCTTCCAAATCTTTGGGAAGCTAAGAAACAACTGGCTCTGCACAGTGCTCTCACAGCCTACCGGCAACGTGACAGAGAAAGGCCTGTGAGACGCAGTTTCTTGGAAGGCCTGATCTGGCTGAGGTAGAACTTCTGCTCTGGGTGTACTCCATTGGCCTAGGGCTGCCAGGCCCAAAGGGCTGCCTTTATTTCCAAAGTGTGAGAGAGGCCCCAAAGCATCTTGCTTCCTGCTCTCTGGGAAGCTAAAACAACTGGCTCTGCACAGTGCTCTCAAAGCCAACCGGGAACGTCACATACAAAGGCCTGTGAAACGCAGCTTCTTGACAGGCCTTATCTGGCTGAGGTAGAACTTGTGCTCTGGGTGTGCTACTTTGGCCTAGAGCTGCCAGGCACAAAGGCTGCTTTGTTTCCAAAGGGGGAGAGAGGCCCCAAATCATGTTGCTTCCAGCTGTTTTTGAAGCTAAGAAACAACTCGCTCTGCCAGGTACTCTTACAGCCTTCCGGGAACACCTCTTACGAAGGCCTGTGAAAAGCAGTTTCTTGGCAGGCCTGATCTGGCTGAGGTAGAACTTCTGCTCTGGGTGTGCTCCATTGCCCTAGAGCTGAAAGGCCCAAAGGGATGCCTTGTTTGCAAAGGGGCAGAGAGGCCCCAAAGCATCTTGCTTCCAGCTCATTGGGAAGCTAAGAAACAACTGGCTGTGCCCAGTGCTCTTATAGCCTAAGAGAACATCTCTTATCAAGGCCTGTGAAACGCACTTTCTAGGCAGGCCTGATCTGGAAGAAGTAGAACTTCTGCTCTGGGTGTGCTCCATTGCCCTAGAGCTGCCAGACCCAACGTGCTGCCTTGTTTCCAAAGGGGCAGAGAGGCCCCTAAGCGTCTTGCTTCCAGCTCTTTGGGAAACAAGGAAACAACTGGCTCTGCACCGTGCTCTCACAGCCTACCGGGAATGTCACATACAAAGGCCTCTGAAACGCAGTTCCTTGGCAGGCCTGATCTGGCTGAAGTAGGACTTCTGCTCTGGCTGTGCTCCATTGGCCTAGAGCTGAAAGGCCCAAAGGGATGCCTTGTTTGCAAAGGGGCAGAGAGGCCCCAAAGCATCTTGCTTCCAGCTCTTTGGGAAGCTAAGAAACAGCTGTCTCTGCCCAGTGCTCTGACAGAGTACCGGCAACATCTCTTACCAAAGCCTTTGAAACGCAGTTTCTTGGCAGGCCTTATCTGGCTGAGGTAGAACTTCTGTTCTGGGTGTGCTCCATTGGCCTAGAGCTGAAAGGCCCAAAGGTCGGCCTTGTTGGCAAAGGGGCAGGGAGCCCCCAAAGCATCTTGCTTCCAGCTCTTTGGGAAGCTAAGAAACAACTGGCTCTGCCCAGTTCTCTTACAGCCTGAGAGAAAATCTCTTACCAAGGCCTGTGAAACGCACTTTGTTGGTGGCCTGATCTAGCTGAAGTAGAACTTCTGCTCTGGGTGTGCTCCATTGGCCTAGAGCTGCCTGGCCCAAAGGGCCGCCTTGCTTGCAAAGGGGCAGAGAGGCCCCAAAGCATCTTGCTTCCAGCTCTTCGGGAAGCTAAGAAACATCTGGCGTTGCCCAGTGCTCTTACAGCCTACCGGGAACATCTCTTACCAAGGCCTGTGAAACGCAGTTTGTTGGTGGCCTGAACTGGCCGAAGTAGAACTTCTGCTCTGGGTGTGCTCCACTGGCCTAGAGCTACCTGCTCCAAAGGGCTGCCTTGATTCCAAAGTGAGAGAGTGGCACCAAAGCATCTTGCTTCCAGCTCTTCGGGAAGCTAAGAAACATCTGGCGTTGCCCAGTGCTCTTACAGCCTACCGGGAACATCTCTTACCAAGGCCTGTGAAACGCCGTTTCCTGGCAGGCCTGATTTGGCTGAAGTAGAACTTCTGCTCTGGGTGTGCTCCATTGCCCTAGAGCTGCCAGGCCCAAGGTGCTGCCTTGTTTCCAAAGGGGCAGAGAGGCCCCAAAGCATCTTGCTTCCAGCTCTCTGGGAAGCTAAGAACCAACTCGCTCTGCCCCGTGCTCTTACAGCCTACCGGGAACATGTCTTTGAAAGGCCTGTGAAACGCAGTTTCTTGGCAGGCCTCATCTGGCTGAAGTAGAACTCCGGCTCTGGGTGTGCTCCATTGCCCTAGAGCTGCCAGGCCCCAAGTGCTGCCCTGTTTCCAAGGGGCAGAGAGGCCCAAAGCATCTTGCTTCCCGGTCTTTGCAAAGCTAAGAAACAACTGGCTCTGCACAGTGCTCTTACACCTACCGGGAACATCTCTTACCAAGGCCTGTCAAACGCTGTTTCTTTGCAGGCCTGATCAGGCTGAAGTAGAACTCCTGCTCTGCGTGTGCTCCATTGGCCTAGAGCTTCCCGACCCAAAAGGCTGCCTTGTTCCCAAACGGGCAGAGGGGTCCCAAGCGTCTTGCTTCCAGCTTTTCAGGAAGGTTAGAAACAACTGGCTCTGCCCAGTGCTCTTACAGCCTACCGGGAACATCTCTTACCAAGGCCTGTGAAACGCAGTTTCCTGGCAGGCCTGATCTGGCTGAAGTAGAACTTCTGCTCTGGGTGTGCTCCATTGCCCTAGAGCTGCCAGGCCCAAAGGGCTGCCTTGTTTCCAAAGACGGAGAGTGGACCCAAAGCATCTTGCTCCCAGCTCTTCGGGAAGCTAAGAAACAGCTGGCTCTGCCCAGTGCTCTTACAGCCTAAGAGAACATCTCTTTGAAAGGCCTGTGAAACGCAGTTTCTTGGCAGGCCTGACCTGGCTGAAGTAGAACTTCTGTTCTGGTTGTGCTACATAGGCCTAGAGCTACCAGGACCTAAGGGCTGCCTTGTTTCCAAAGGGTGAGAGAGGCCCCAAAGCATCTTGCCTCCAGCACTTTGGGAAGCTAAAAAACAACTGGTTCTGCCCAGTGCTCTCACAGCCTACTGTGAACATCTCTTACCAAGGGCTGTGAAACGCAGTTTCTGGGCAGGACTGATCTGGCTGAAGTAGAACTTCTGCTGTGGGTGTGCTCCATTGGCCTAGAGCTGCCAGGCACAAACGGCTGCCTTGTGTCCAAAGGGAGAGAGAGGCCCCAAAGCATCTTGCTTCCAGCTCTGTGGGAAGCTAAAGCAACTGGCTCTCCACAGTGCTCTCACAGCCTACCGGGAACATCTCTTACCAAGGCCTGTGAAACGCAGTTTCTTGGCAGGCCTGATCTGGCTGAAGTAGAACTCCTGCTCTGGGCGTGCTACTTTGGCCTAGAGCTGCCAGGCCCAAAGGGCCGCCTTGTTTCCAAAGGGGCTGAGAGTCCCCAAAGTATCTTGCTTCCAAATCTTTGGGAAGCTAAGAAACAACTGGCTCTGCACAGTGCTCTCACAGCCTACCGGCAACGTGACAGAGAAAGGCCTGTGAGACGCAGTTTCTTGGAAGGCCTGATCTGGCTGAGGTAGAACTTCTGCTCTGGGTGTACTCCATTGGCCTAGGGCTGCCAGGCCCAAAGGGCTGCCTTTATTTCCAAAGTGTGAGAGAGGCCCCAAAGCATCTTGCTTCCTGCTCTCTGGGAAGCTAAAACAACTGGCTCTGCACAGTGCTCTCAAAGCCAACCGGGAACGTCACATACAAAGGCCTGTGAAACGCAGCTTCTTGACAGGCCTTATCTGGCTGAGGTAGAACTTGTGCTCTGGGTGTGCTACTTTGGCCTAGAGCTGCCAGGCACAAAGGCTGCTTTGTTTCCAAAGGGGGAGAGAGGCCCCAAATCATGTTGCTTCCAGCTGTTTTTGAAGCTAAGAAACAACTCGCTCTGCCAGGTACTCTTACAGCCTTCCGGGAACACCTCTTACGAAGGCCTGTGAAAAGCAGTTTCTTGGCAGGCCTGATCTGGCTGAGGTAGAACTTCTGCTCTGGGTGTGCTCCATTGCCCTAGAGCTGAAAGGCCCAAAGGGATGCCTTGTTTGCAAAGGGGCAGAGAGGCCCCAGGCATCTTGCTTCCAGCTCATTGGGAAGCTAAGAAACAACTGTCTCTGCCCAGTGCTCAGACAGAGTACCGGCAACATCTCTTACCATAGCCTTTGAAACGCAGTTTCTTGGCAGGCCTGATCTGGCTGAGGTAGAACTTCTGCTCTGGGTGTGCTCCATTGGCCTAGAGCTGAAAGGCCCAAAGGTCGGCCTTGTTGGCAAAGGGGCAGGGAGCCCCCAAAGCATCTTGCTTCCAGCTCTTTGGGAAGCTAAGAAACAACTGGCTCTGCCCAGTGCTCTTACAGCCTGAGAGAAAATCTCTTACCAAGGCCTGTGAAACGCACTTTGTTGGTGGCCTGATCTAGCTGAAGTAGAACTTCTGCTCTGGGTGTGCTCCATTGGCCTAGAGCTGCCTGGCCCAAAGGGCCGCCTTGTTTGCAAAGGGGCAGAGAGGCCCCAAAGCATCTTGCTTCCAGCTCTTCGGGAAGCTAAGAAACATCTGGCGTTGCCCAGTGCTCTTACAGCCTACCGGGAACATCTCTTACCAAGGCCTGTGAAACGCAGTTTGTTGGTGGCCTGAACTGGCCGAAGTAGAACTTCTGCTCGGGGTGTGCTCCACTGGCCTAGAGCTACCTGCCCCAAAGGGCTGCCTTGATTCCAAAGTGAGAGAGTGGCACCAAAGCATCTTGCTTCCAGCTCTTCGGGAAGCTAAGAAATATCTGGCGTTGCCCAGTGCTCTTACAGCCTACCAGGAACATCTCTTACCAAGGCCTGTGAAACGCCGTTTCCTGGCAGGCCTGATTTGGCTGAAGTAGAACTTCTGCTCTGCGTGTGCTCCATTGGCCTAGAGCTTCCCGACCCAAAAGGCTGCCTTGTTCCCAAACGGGCAGAGGGGTCCCAAGCGTCTTGCTTCCAGCTTTTCAGGAAGGTAAGAAACAACTGGCTCTGCCCAGTGCTCTTACAGCCTACCGGGAACATCTCTTACCAAGGCCTGTGAAACGCAGTTTCCTGGCAGGCCTGATCTGGCTGAAGTAGAACTTCTGCTCTGGGTGTGCTCCATTGCCCTAGAGCTGCCAGGCCCAAAGGGCTGCCTTGTTTCCAAAGACGGAGAGTGGACCCAAAGCATCTTGCTCCCAGCTCTTCGGGAAGCTAAGAAACAGCTGGCTCTGCCCAGTGCTCTTACAGCCTAAGAGAACATCCCTTTGAAAGGCCTGTGAAACGCAGTTTCTTGGCAGGCCTGACCTGGCTGAAGTAGAACTTCTGTTCTGGTTGTGCTACATAGGCCTAGAGCTACCAGGACCTAAGGGCTGCCTTGTTTCCAAAGGGTGAGAGAGGCCCCAAAGCATCTTGCCTCCAGCACTTTGGGAAGCTAAAAAACAACTGGTTCTGCCCAGTGCTCTCACAGCCTACCGTGAACATCTCTTACCAAGGGCTGTGAAACGCAGTTTCTGGGCAGGACTGATCTGCCTGAAGTAGAACTTCTGCTGTGGGTGTGCTCCATTGCCCTAGAGCTGCCAGGCCCAAAGGGCTGCCTTGTTTCCAAATACGGAGAGTGGACCCAAAGCATCTTGCTCCCAGCTCTTCGGGAAGCTAAGAAACAGCTGGCTCTGCCCAGTGCTCTTACAGCCTAAGAGAACATCTCTTTGAAAGGCCTGTGAAACGCAGTTTCTTGGCAGGCCTGACCTGGGTGAAGTAGAACTTCTGTTCTGGTTGTGCTACATAGGCCTAGAGCTACCAGGACCTAAGGGCTGCCTTGTTTCCAAAGGGTGAGAGAGGCCCCAAAGCATCTTGCCTCCAGCACTTTGGGAAGCTAAAAAACAACTGGTTCTGCCCAGTGCTCTCACAGCCTACCGTGAACATCTCTTACCAAGGGCTGTGAAACGCAGTTTCTGGGCAGGACTGATCTGCCTGAAGTAGAACTTCTGCGGTGGGTGTGCTCCATTGGCCTAGAGCTGCCAGGCGCAAACGGCTGCCTTGTGTCCAAAGGGAGAGAGAGGCCCCAAAGCATCTTGCTTCCAGCTCTGTGGGAAGCAAAATCAACTGGCTCTCCACTGTGCTCTCACAGCCTACCGGGAACATCTCTTACCAAGGCCTGTGAAATGCAGTTTCTTGGCAGGCCTGATCTGGCTGAAGTAGAACTCCTGCTCTGGGCGTGCTACTTTGGCCTAGAGCTGCCAGGCCCAAAGGGCCGCCTTGTTTCCAAAGGGGCTGAGAGTCCCCAAAGTATCTTGCTTCCAAATCTTTGGGAAGCTAAGAAACAACTGGCTCTGCACAGTGCTCTCACAGCCTACCGGCAACGTGACAGAGAAAGGCCTGTGAGACGCAGTTTCTTGGAAGGCCTGATCTGGCTGAGGTAGAACTTCTGCTCTGGGTGTACTCCATTGGCCTAGGGCTGCCAGGCCCAAAGGGCTGCCTTTATTTCCAAAGTGTGAGAGAGGCCCCAAAGCATCTTGCTTCCTGCTCTCTGGGAAGCTAAAACAACTGGCTCTGCACAGTGCTCTCAAAGCCAACCGGGAACGTCACATACAAAGGCCTGTGAAACGCAGCTTCTTGACAGGCCTTATCTGGCTGAGGTAGAACTTGTGCTCTGGGTGTGCTACTTTGGCCTAGAGCTGCCAGGCACAAAGGCTGCTTTGTTTCCAAAGGGGGAGAGAGGCCCCAAATCATGTTGCTTCCAGCTGTTTTTGAAGCTAAGAAACAACTCGCTCTGCCAGGTACTCTTACAGCCTTCCGGGAACACCTCTTACGAAGGCCTGTGAAAAGCAGTTTCTTGGCAGGCCTGATCTGGCTGAGGTAGAACTTCTGCTCTGGGTGTGCTTCATTGGCCTAGAGCTGAAAGGCCCAAAGGGCTGCCTTGTTTCCAAAGGGGGAGAGAGGACCCAAAGCATCTTGCTTCCACCTCTTGGGAAGCTAAGAAACAACTGGCTGTGCCCAGTGCTCTTATAGCCTAAGAGAACATCTCTTATCAAGGCCTGTGAAACGCACTTTCTAGGCAGGCCTGATCTGGAAGAAGTAGAACTTCTGCTCTGGTTGTGCTCCATTGCCCTAGAGCTGCCAGACCCAACGTGCTGCCTTGTTTCCAAAGGGGCAGAGAGGCCCCAAAGCGTCTTGCTTCCAGCTGTTTGGGAAACAAGGAAACAACTGGCTCTGCACCGTGCTCTCACAGCCTACCGGGAACGTCACATACAAAGGCCTCTGAAACGCAGTTCCTTGGCAGGCCTGATCTGGCTGAAGTAGGACTTCTGCTCTGGCTGTGCTCCATTGGCCTAGAGCTGAAAGGCCCAAAGGGATGCCTTGTTTGCAAAGGGGCAGAGAGGCCCCAAAGCATCTTGCTTCCAGCTCATTGGGAAGCTAAGAAACAACTGTCTCTGCCCAGTGCTCTGACAGAGTACCGGCAACATCTCTTACCAAAGCCATTGAAACGCAGTTTCTTGGCAGGCCTTATCTGGCTGAGGTAGAACTTCTGCTCTGGGTGTGCTCCATTGGCCTAGAGCTGAAAGGCCCAAAGGTCGGCCTTGTTGGCAAAGGGGCAGGGAGCCCCCAAAGCATCTTGCTTCCAGCTCTTTGGGAAGCTAAGAAACAACTGGCTCTGCCCAGTGCTCTTACAGCCTGAGAGAAAATCTCTTACCAAGGCCTGTGAAACGCACTTTGTTGGTGGCCTGATCTAGCTGAAGTAGAACTTCTGCTCTGGGTGTGCTCCATTGGCCTAGAGCTGCCTGGCCCAAAGGGCCGCCTTGTTTGCAAAGGGGCAGAGAGGCCCCAAAGCATCTTGCTTCCAGCTCTTCGGGAAGCTAAGAAACATCTGGCGTTGCCCAGTGCTCTTACAGCCTACCGGGAACATCTCTTACCAAGGCCTGTGAAACGCAGTTTGTTGGTGGCCTGAACTGGCCGAAGTAGAACTTCTGCTCTGGGTGTGCTCCACTGGCCTAGAGCTACCTGCCCCAAAGGGCTGCCTTGATTCCAAAGTGAGAGAGTGGCACCAAAGCATCTTGCTTCCAGCTCTTCGGGAAGCTAAGAAACATCTGGCGTTGCCCAGTGCTCTTACAGCCTACCGGGAACATCTCTTACCAAGGCCTGTGAAACGCCGTTTCCTGGCAGGCCTGATTTGGCTGAAGTAGAACTTCTGCTCTGGGTGTGCTCCATTGCCCTAGAGCTGCCAGGCCCAAGGTGCTGCCTTGTTTCCAAAGGGGCAGAGAGGCCCCAAAGCATCTTGCTTCAAGCTCTCTGGGAAGCTAAGAACCAACTCGCTCTGCCCCGTGCTCTTACAGCCTACCGGGAACATGTCTTTGAAAGGCATGTGAAACGCAGTTTCTTGGCAGGCCTCATCTGGCTGAAGTAGAACTCCGGCTCTGGGTGTGCTCCATTGCCCTAGGGCTGCCAGGCCCAAAGTGCTGCCCTGTTTCCAAGGGGCAGAGAGGCCCAAAGCATCTTGCTTCCCGGTCTTTGCGAAGCTAAGAAACAACTGGCTCTGCCCACTGCTCTTACACCTACCGGGAACATCTCTTACCAAGGCCTGTCAAACGCTGTTTCTTTGCAGGCCTGATCAGGCTGAAGTAGAACTCCTGCTCTGCGTGTGCTCCATTGGCCTAGAGCTTCCCGACCCAAAAGGCTGCCTTGTTCCCAAACGGGCAGAGGGGTCCCAAGCGTCTTGCTTCCAGCTTTTCAGGAAGGTAAGAAACAACTGGCTCTGCCCAGTGCTCTTACAGCCTACCGGGAACATCTCTTACCAAGGCCTGTGAAACGCAGTTTCCTGGCAGGCCTGATCTGGCTGAAGTAGAACTTCTGCTCTGGGTGTGCTCCATTGTCCTAGAGCTGCCAGGCCCAAAGGGCTGCCTTGTTTCCAAAGACGGAGAGTGGACCCAAAGCATCTTGCTCCCAGCTCTTCGGGAAGCTAAGAAACAGCTGGCTCTGCCCAGTGCTCTTACAGCCTAAGAGAACATCTCTTTGAAAGGCCTGTGAAACGCAGTTTCTTGGCAGGCCTGACCTGGCTGAAGTAGAACTTCTGTTCTGGTTGTGCTACATAGGCCTAGAGCTACCAGGACCTAAGGGCTGCCTTGTTTCCAAAGGGTGAGAGAGGCCCCAAAGCATCTTGCCTCCAGCACTTTGGGAAGCTAAAAAACAACTGGTTCTGCCCAGTGCTCTCACAGCCTACCGTGAACATCTCTTACCAAGGGCTGTGAAACGCAGTTTCTGGGCAGGACTGATCTGCCTGAAGTAGAACTTCTGCTGTGGGTGTGCTCCATTGCCCTAGAGCTGCCAGGCCCAAAGGGCTGCCTTGTTTCCAAATATGGAGAGTGGACCCAAAGCATCTTGCTCCCAGCTCTTCGGGAAGCTAAGAAACAGCTGGCTCTGCCCAGTGCTCTTACAGCCTAAGAGAACATCTCTTTGAAAGGCCTGTGAAACGCAGTTTCTTGGCAGGCCTGACCTGGGTGAAGTAGAACTTCTGTTCTGGTTGTGCTACATAGGCCTAGAGCTACCAGGACCTAAGGGCTGCCTTGTTTCCAAAGGGTGAGAGAGGCCCCAAAGCATCTTGCCTCCAGCACTTTGGGAAGCTAAAAAACAACTGGTTCTGCCCAGTGCTCTCACAGCCTACCGTGAACATCTCTTACCAAGGGCTGTGAAACGCAGTTTCTGGGCAGGACTGATCTGCCTGAAGTAGAACTTCTGCGGTGGGTGTGCTCCATTGGCCTAGAGCTGCCAGGCGCAAACGGCTGCCTTGTGTCCAAAGGGAGAGAGAGGCCCCAAAGCATCTTGCTTCCAGCTCTGTGGGAAGCTAAAGCAACTGGCTCTCCACTGTGCTCTCACAGCCTACCGGGAACATCTCTTACCAAGGCCTGTGAAATGCAGTTTCTTGGCAGGCCTGATCTGGCTGAAGTAGAACTCCTGCTCTGGGCGTGCTCCTTTGGCCTAGAGCTGCCAGGCCCCAAGTGCTGCCCTGTTTCCAAGGGGCAGAGAGGCCCAAAGCATCTTGCTTCCCGGTCTTTGCGAAGCTAAGAAACAACTGGCTCTGCCCAGTGCTCTTACACCTACCGGGAACATCTCTTACCAAGGCCTGTCAAACGCTGTTTCTTTGCAGGCCTGATCAGGCTGAAGTAGAACTCCTGCTCTCCGTGTGCTCCATTGGCCTAGAGCTTCCCGACCCAAAAGGCTGCCTTGTTCCCAAACGGGCAGAGGGGTCCCAAGCGTCTTGCTTCCAGCTTTTCAGGAAGGTAAGAAACAACTGGCTCTGCCCAGTGCTCTTACAGCCTACCGGGAACATCTCTTACCAAGGCCTGTGAAACGCAGTTTCCTGGCAGGCCTGATCTGGCTGAAGTAGAACTTCTGCTCTGGGTGTGCTCCATTGCCCTAGAGCTGCCAGGCCCAAAGGGCTGCCTTGTTTCCAAAGACGGAGAGTGGACCCAAAGCATCTTGCTCCCGGCTCTTCGGGAAGCTAAGAAACAGCTGGCTCTGCCCAGTGCTCTTACAGCCTAAGAGAACATCTCTTTGAAAGGCCTGTGAAACGCAGTTTCTTGGCAGGCCTGACCTGGCTGAAGTAGAACTTCTGTTCTGGTTGTGCTACATAGGCCTAGAGCTACCAGGACCTAAGGGCTGCCTTGTTTCCAAAGGGTGAGAGAGGCCCCAAAGCATCTTGCCTCCAGCACTTTGGGAAGCTAAAAAACAACTGGTTCTGCCCAGTGCTCTCACAGCCTACCGTGAACATCTCTTACCAAGGGCTGTGAAACGCAATTTCTGGGCAGGACTGATCTGCCTGAAGTAGAACTTCTGCTGTGGGTGTGCTCCATTGGCCTAGAGCTGCCAGGCCCAAACGGCTGCCTTGTGTCCAAAGCGAGAGAGAGGCCCCAAAGAATCTTGCTTCCAGCTCTGTGGGAAGCTAAAGCAACTGGCTCTCCACAGTGCTCTCACAGCCTACCGGGAACATCTCTTACCAAGGCCTGTGAAACGCAGTTTCTTGGCAGGCCTGATCTGGCTGAAGTAGAACTCCTGCTCTGGGCGTGCTACTTTGGCCTAGAGCTGCCAGGCCCAAAGGGCCGCCTTGTTTCCAAAGGGGCTGAGAGTCCCCAAAGTATCTTGCTTCCAAATCTTTGGGAAGCTAAGAAACAACTGGCTCTGCACAGTGCTCTCACAGCCTACCGGCAACGTGACAGAGAAAGGCCTGTGAGACGCAGTTTCTTGGAAGGCCTGATCTGGCTGAGGTAGAACTTCTGCTCTGGGTGTACTCCATTGGCCTAGGGCTGCCAGGCCCAAAGGGCTGCCTTTATTTCCAAAGTGTGAGAGAGGCCCCAAAGCATCTTGCTTCCTGCTCTCTGGGAAGCTAAAACAACTGGCTCTGCACAGTGCTCTCAAAGCCAACCGGGAACGTCACATACAAAGGCCTGTGAAACGCAGCTTCTTGACAGGCCTTATCTGGCTGAGGTAGAACTTGTGCTCTGGGTGTGCTACTTTGGCCTAGAGCTGCCAGGCACAAAGGCTGCTTTGTTTCCAAAGGGGGAGAGAGGCCCCAAATCATGTTGCTTCCAGCTGTTTTTGAAGCTAAGAAACAACTCGCTCTGCCAGGTACTCTTACAGCCTTCCGGGAACACCTCTTACGAAGGCCTGTGAAAAGCAGTTTCTTGGCAGGCCTGATCTGGCTGAGGTAGAACTTCTGCTCTGGGTGTGCTTCATTGGCCTAGAGCTGAAAGGCCCAAAGGTCTGCCTTGTTTCCAAAGGGGGAGAGAGGACCCAAAGCATCTTGCTTCCACCTCTTGGGAAGCTAAGAAACAACTGGCTGTGCCCAGTGCTCTTATAGCCTAAGAGAACATCTCTTATCAAGGCCTGTGAAACGCACTTTCTAGGCAGGCCTGATCTGGAAGAAGTAGAACTTCTGCTCTGGTTGTGCTCCATTGCCCTAGAGCTGCCAGACCCAACGTGCTGCCTTGTTTCCAAAGGGGCAGAGAGGCCCCAAAGCGTCTTGCTTCCAGCTGTTTGGGAAACAAGGAAACAACTGGCTCTGCACCGTGCTCTCACAGCCTACCGGGAACGTCACATACAAAGGCCTCTGAAACGCAGTTCCTTGGCAGGCCTGATCTGGCTGAAGTAGGACTTCTGCTCTGGCTGTGCTCCATTGGCCTAGAGCTGAAAGGCCCAAAGGGATGCCTTGTTTGCAAAGGGGCAGAGAGGCCATAAGCATCTTGCTTCCAGCTCATTGGGAAGCTAAGAAACAACTGTCTCTGCCCAGTGCTCTGACAGAGTACCGGCAACATCTCTTACCAAAGCCATTGAAACGCAGTTTCTTGGCAGGCCTTATCTGGCTGAGGTAGAACTTCTGCTCTGGGTGTGCTCCATTGGCCTAGAGCTGAAAGGCCCAAAGGTCGGCCTTGTTGGCAAAGGGGCAGGGAGCCCCCAAAGCATCTTGCTTCCAATTCTTTGGGAAGCTAAGAAACAATTGGCTCTGCCCAGTGCTCTTACAGCCTGAGAGAAAATCTCTTACCAAGGCCTGTGAAACGCACTTTGTTGGTGGCCTGATCTAGCTGAAGTAGAACTTCTGCTCTGGGTGTGCTCCATTGGCCTAGAGCTGCCTGGCCCAAAGGGCCGCCTTGTTTGCAAAGGGGCAGAGAGGCCCCAAAGCATCTTGCTTCCAGCTCTTCGGGAAGCTAAGAAACATCTGGCGTTGCCCAGTGCTCTTACAGCCTACCGGGAACATCTCTTACCAAGGCCTGTGAAACGCAGTTTGTTGGTGGCCTGAACTGGCCGAAGTAGAACTTCTGCTCTGGGTGTGCTCCACTGGCCTAGAGCTACCTGCCCCAAAGGGCTGCCTTGATTCCAAAGTGAGAGAGTGGCACCAAAGCATCTTGCTTCCAGCTCTTCGGGAAGCTAAGAAACATCTGGCGTTGCCCAGTGCTCTTACAGCCTACCGGGAACATCTCTTACCAAGGCCTGTGAAACGCCGTTTCCTGGCAGGCCTGATTTGGCTGAAGTAGAACTTCTGCTCTGGGTGTGCTCCATTGCCCTAGAGCTGCCAGGCCCAAGGTGCTGCCTTGTTTCCAAAGGGGCAGAGAGGCCCCAAAGCATCTTGCTTCAAGCTCTCTGGGAAGCTAAGAACCAACTCGCTCTGCCCCGTGCTCTTACAGCCTACCGGGAACATGTCTTTGAAAGGCATGTGAAACGCAGTTTCTTGGCAGGCCTCATCTGGCTGAAGTAGAACTCCGGCTCTGGGTGTGCTCCATTGCCCTAGGGCTGCCAGGCCCAAAGTGCTGCCCTGTTTCCAAGGGGCAGAGAGGCCCAAAGCATCTTGCTTCCCGGTCTTTGCGAAGCTAAGAAACAACTGGCTCTGCCCACTGCTCTTACACCTACCGGGAACATCTCTTACCAAGGCCTGTCAAACGCTGTTTCTTTGCAGGCCTGATCAGGCTGAAGTAGAACTCCTGCTCTGCGTGTGCTCCATTGGCCTAGAGCTTCCCGACCCAAAAGGCTGCCTTGTTCCCAAACGGGCAGAGGGGTCCCAAGCGTCTTGCTTCCAGCTTTTCAGGAAGGTAAGAAACAACTGGCTCTGCCCAGTGCTCTTACAGCCTACCGGGAACATCTCTTACCAAGGCCTGTGAAACGCAGTTTCCTGGCAGGCCTGATCTGGCTGAAGTAGAACTTCTGCTCTGGGTGTGCTCCATTGCCCTAGAGCTGCCAGGCCCAAAGGGCTGCCTTGTTTCCAAAGACGGAGAGTGGACCCAAAGCATCTTGCTCCCAGCTCTTCAGGAAGCTAAGAAACAGCTGGCTCTGCCCAGTGCTCTTACAGCCTAAGAGAACATCTCTTTGAAAGGCCTGTGAAACGCAGTTTCTTGGCAGGCCTGACCTGGCTGAAGTAGAACTTCTGTTCTGGTTGTGCTACATAGGCCTAGAGCTACCAGGACCTAAGGGCTGCCTTGTTTCCAAAGCGTGAGAGAGGCCCCAAAGCATCTTGCCTCCAGCACTTTGGGAAGCTAAAAAACAACTGGTTCTGCCCAGTGCTCTCACAGCCTACCATGAACATCTCTTACCAAGGGCTGTGAAACGCAGTTTCTGGGCAGGACTGATCTGCCTGAAGTAGAACTTCTGCTGTGGGTGTGCTCCATTGGCCTAGAGCTGCCAGGCGCAAACGGCTGCCTTGTGTCCAAAGGGAGAGAGAGGCCCCAAAGCATCTTGCTTCCAGCTCTGTGGGAAGCTAAAGCAACTGGCTCTCCACAGTGCTCTCACAGCCTACCGGGAACATCTCTTACCAAGGCCTGTGAAACGCAGTTTCTTGGCAGGCCTGATCTGGCTGAAGTAGAACTCCTGCTCTGGGCGTGCTACTTTGGCCTAGAGCTGCCAGGCCCAAAGGGCCGCCTTGTTTCCAAAGGGGCTGAGAGTCCCCAAAGTATCTTGCTTCCAAATCTTTGGGAAGCTAAGAAACAACTGGCTCTGCACAGTGCTCTCACAGCCTACCGGCAACGTGACAGAGAAAGGCCTGTGAGACGCAGTTTCTTGGAAGGCCTGATCTGGCTGAGGTAGAACTTCTGCTCTGGGTGTACTCCATTGGCCTAGGGCTGCCAGGCCCAAAGGGCTGCCTTTATTTCCAAAGTGTGAGAGAGGCCCCAAAGCATCTTGCTTCCTGCTCTCTGGGAAGCTAAAACAACTGGCTCTGCACAGTGCTCTCAAAGCCAACCGGGAACGTCACATACAAAGGCCTGTGAAACGCAGCTTCTTGACAGGCCTTATCTGGCTGAGGTAGAACTTGTGCTCTGGGTGTGCTACTTTGGCCTAGAGCTGCCAGGCACAAAGGCTGCTTTGTTTCCAAAGGGGGAGAGAGGCCCCAAATCATGTTGCTTCCAGCTGTTTTTGAAGCTAAGAAACAACTCGCTCTGCCAGATACTCTTACAGCCTTCCGGGAACACCTCTTACGAAGGCCTGTGAAAAGCAGTTTCTTGGCAGGCCTGATCTGGCTGAGGTAGAACTTCTGCTCTGGGTGTGCTCCATTGCCCTAGAGCTGAAAGGCCCAAAGGGATGCCTTGTTTGCAAAGGGGCAGAGAGGCCCCAAAGCATCTTGCTTCCAGCTCATTGGGAAGCTAAGAAACAACTGTCTCTGCCCAGTGCTCTGACAGAGTACCGGCAACATCTCTTACCAAAGCCTTTGAAACGCAGTTTCTTGGCAGGCCTGATCTGGCTGAGGTAGAACTTCTGCTCTGGGTGTGCTCCATTGGCCTAGAGCTGAAAGGCCCAAAGGTCGGCCTTGTTGGCAAAGGGGCAGGGAGCCCCCAAAGCATCTTGCTTCAAGCTCTCTGGGAAGCTAAGAACCAACTCGCTCTGCCCCGTGCTCTTACAGCCTACCGGGAACATGTCTTTGAAAGGCATGTGAAACGCAGTTTCTTGGCAGGCCTCATCTGGCTGAAGTAGAACTCCGGCTCTGGGTGTGCTCCATTGCCCTAGGGCTGCCAGGCCCAAAGTGCTGCCCTGTTTCCAAGGGGCAGAGAGGCCCAAAGCATCTTGCTTCCCGGTCTTTGCGAAGCTAAGAAACAACTGGCTCTGCCCAGTGCTCTTACACCTACCGGGAACATCTCTTACCAAGGCCTGTCAAACGCTGTTTCTTTGCAGGCCTGATCAGGCTGAAGTAGAACTCCTGCTCTGCGTGTGCTCCATTGGCCTAGAGCTTCCCGACCCAAAAGGCTGCCTTGTTCCCAAACGGGCAGAGGGGTCCCAAGCGTCTTGCTTCCAGCTTTTCAGGAAGGTAAGAAACAACTGGCTCTGCCCAGTGCTCTTACAGCCTACCGGGAACATCTCTTACCAAGGCCTGTGAAACGCAGTTTCCTGGCAGGCCTGATCTGGCTGAAGTAGAACTTCTGCTCTGGGTGTGCTCCATTGCCCTAGAGCTGCCAGGCCCAAAGGGCTGCCTTGTTTCCAAAGACGGAGAGTGGACCCAAAGCATCTTGCTCCCAGCTCTTCGGGAAGCTAAGAAACAGCTGGCTCTGCCCAGTGCTCTTACAGCCTAAGAGAACATCTCTTTGAAAGGCCTGTGAAACGCAGTTTCTTGGCAGGCCTGACCTGGCTGAAGTAGAACTTCTGTTCTGGTTGTGCTACATAGGCCTAGAGCTACCAGGACCTAAGGGCTGCCTTGTTTCCAAAGCGTGAGAGAGGCCCCAAAGCATCTTGCCTCCAGCACTTTGGGAAGCTAAAAAACAACTGGTTCTGCCCAGTGCTCTCACAGCCTACCATGAACATCTCTTACCAAGGGCTGTGAAACGCAGTTTCTGGGCAGGACTGATCTGCCTGAAGTAGAACTTCTGCTGTGGGTGTGCTCCATTGGCCTAGAGCTGCCAGGCGCAAACGGCTGCCTTGTGTCCAAAGGGAGAGAGAGGCCCCAAAGCATCTTGCTTCCAGCTCTGTGGGAAGCTAAAGCAACTGGCTCTCCACAGTGCTCTCACAGCCTACCGGGAACATCTCTTACCAAGGCCTGTGAAACGCAGTTTCTTGGCAGGCCTGATCTGGCTGAAGTAGAACTCCTGCTCTGGGCGTGCTACTTTGGCCTAGAGCTGCCAGGCCCAAAGGGCCGCCTTGTTTCCAAAGGGGCTGAGAGTCCCCAAAGTATCTTGCTTCCAAATCTTTGGGAAGCTAAGAAACAACTGGCTCTGCACAGTGCTCTCACAGCCTACCGGCAACGTGACAGAGAAAGGCCTGTGAGACGCAGTTTCTTGGAAGGCCTGATCTGGCTGAGGTAGAACTTCTGCTCTGGGTGTACTCCATTGGCCTAGGGCTGCCAGGCCCAAAGGGCTGCCTTTATTTCCAAAGTGTGAGAGAGGCCCCAAAGCATCTTGCTTCCTGCTCTCTGGGAAGCTAAAACAACCGGCTCTGCACAGTGCTCTCAAAGCCAACCGGGAACGTCACATACAAAGGCCTGTGAAACGCAGCTTCTTGACAGGCCTTATCTGGCTGAGGTAGAACTTGTGCTCTGGGTGTGCTACTTTGGCCTAGAGCTGCCAGGCACAAAGGCTGCTTTGTTTCCAAAGGGGGAGAGAGGCCCCAAATCATGTTGCTTCCAGCTGTTTTTGAAGCTAAGAAACAACTCGCTCTGCCAGATACTCTTACAGCCTTCCGGGAACACCTCTTACGAAGGCCTGTGAAAAGCAGTTTCTTGGCAGGCCTGATCTGGCTGAGGTAGAACTTCTGCTCTGGGTGTGCTCCATTGCCCTAGAGCTGAAAGGCCCAAAGGGATGCCTTGTTTGCAAAGGGGCAGAGAGGCCCCAAAGCATCTTGCTTCCAGCTCATTGGGAAGCTAAGAAACAACTGTCTCTGCCCAGTGCTCTGACAGAGTACCGGCAACATCTCTTACCAAAGCCTTTGAAACGCAGTTTCTTGGCAGGCCTGATCTGGCTGAGGTAGAACTTCTGCTCTGGGTGTGCTCCATTGGCCTAGAGCTGAAAGGCCCAAAGGTCGGCCTTGTTGGCAAAGGGGCAGGGAGCCCCCAAAGCATCTTGCTTCAAGCTCTCTGGGAAGCTAAGAACCAACTCGCTCTGCCCCGTGCTCTTACAGCCTACCGGGAACATGTCTTTGAAAGGCATGTGAAACGCAGTTTCTTGGCAGGCCTCATCTGGCTGAAGTAGAACTCCGGCTCTGGGTGTGCTCCATTGCCCTAGGGCTGCCAGGCCCAAAGTGCTGCCCTGTTTCCAAGGGGCAGAGAGGCCCAAAGCATCTTGCTTCCCGGTCTTTGCGAAGCTAAGAAACAACTGGCTCTGCCCAGTGCTCTTACACCTACCGGGAACATCTCTTACCAAGGCCTGTCAAACGCTGTTTCTTTGCAGGCCTGATCAGGCTGAAGTAGAACTCCTGCTCTGCGTGTGCTCCATTGGCCTAGAGCTTCCCGACCCAAAAGGCTGCCTTGTTCCCAAACGGGCAGAGGGGTCCCAAGCGTCTTGCTTCCAGCTTTTCAGGAAGGTAAGAAACAACTGGCTCTGCCCAGTGCTCTTACAGCCTACCGGGAACATCTCTTACCAAGGCCTGTGAAACGCAGTTTCCTGGCAGGCCTGATCTGGCTGAAGTAGAACTTCTGCTCTGGGTGTGCTCCATTGCCCTAGAGCTGCCAGGCCCAAAGGGCTGCCTTGTTTCCAAAGACGGAGAGTGGACCCAAAGCATCTTGCTCCCAGCTCTTCGGGAAGCTAAGAAACAGCTGGCTCTGCCCAGTGCTCTTACAGCCTAAGAGAACATCTCTTTGAAAGGCCTGTGAAACGCAGTTTCTTGGCAGGCCTGACCTGGCTGAAGTAGAACTTCTGTTCTGGTTGTGCTACATAGGCCTAGAGCTACCAGGACCTAAGGGCTGCCTTGTTTCCAAAGCGTGAGAGAGGCCCCAAAGCATCTTGCCTCCAGCACTTTGGGAAGCTAAAAAACAACTGGTTCTGCCCAGTGCTCTCACAGCCTACCATGAACATCTCTTACCAAGGGCTGTGAAACGCAGTTTCTGGGCAGGACTGATCTGCCTGAAGTAGAACTTCTGCTGTGGGTGTGCTCCATTGGCCTAGAGCTGCCAGGCGCAAACGGCTGCCTTGTGTCCAAAGGGAGAGAGAGGCCCCAAAGCATCTTGCTTCCAGCTCTGTGGGAAGCTAAAGCAACTGGCTCTCCACAGTGCTCTCACAGCCTACCGGGAACATCTCTTACCAAGGCCTGTGAAACGCAGTTTCTTGGCAGGCCTGATCTGGCTGAAGTAGAACTCCTGCTCTGGGCGTGCTACTTTGGCCTAGAGCTGCCAGGCCCAAAGGGCCGCCTTGTTTCCAAAGGGGCTGAGAGTCCCCAAAGTATCTTGCTTCCATATCTTTGGGAAGCTAAGAAACAACTGGCTCTGCACAGTGCTCTCACAGCCTACCGGCAACGTGACAGAGAAAGGCCTGTGAGACGCAGTTTCTTGGAAGGCCTGATCTGGCAGAGGTAGAACTTCTGCTCTGGGTGTACTCCATTGGCCTAGGGCTGCCAGGCCCAAAGGGCTGCCTTTATTTCCAAAGTGTGAGAGAGGCCCCAAAGCATCTTGCTTCCTGCTCTCTGGGAAGCTAAAACAACTGGCTCTGCACAGTGCTCTCAAAGCCAACCGGGAACGTCACATACAAAGGCCTGTGAAACGCAGCTTCTTGACAGGCCTTATCTGGCTGAGGTAGAACTTGTGCTCTGGGTGTGCTACTTTGGCCTAGAGCTGCCTGGCACAAAGGCTGCTTTGTTTCCAAAGGGGGAGAGAGGCCCCAAATCATGTTGCTTCCAGCTGTTTTTGAAGCTAAGAAACAACTCGCTCTGCCAGATACTCTTACAGCCTTCCGGGAACACCTCTTACGAAGGCCTGTGAAAAGCAGTTTCTTGGCAGGCCTGATCTGGCTGAGGTAGAACTTCTGCTCTGGGTGTGCTCCATTGCCCTAGAGCTGAAAGGTCCAAAGGGATGCCTTGTTTGCAAAGGGGCAGAGAGGCCCCAAAGCATCTTGCTTCCAGCTCATTGGGAAGCTAAGAAACAACTGTCTCTGCCCAGTGCTCTGACAGAGTACCGGCAACTTCTCTTACCAAAGCCTTTGAAACGCAGTTTCTTGGCAGGCCTGATCTGGCTGAGGTAGAACTTCTGCTCTGGGTGTGCTCCATTGGCCTAGAGCTGAAAGGCCCAAAGGTCGGCCTTGTTGGCAAAGGGGCAGGGAGCCCCCAAAGCATCTTGCTTCCAGCTCTTTGGGAAGCTAAGAAACAACTGGCTCTGCCCAGTGCTCTTACAGCCTGAGAGAAAATCTCTTACCAAGGCCTGTGAAACGCACTTTGTTGGTGGCCTGATCAAGCTGAAGTAGAACTTCTGCTCTGGGTGTGCTCCATTGGCCTAGAGCTGCCTGGCCCAAAGGGCCGCCTTGTTTGCAAAGGGGCAGAGAGGCCCCAAAGCATCTTGCTTCCAGCTCTTCGGGAAGCTAAGAAACATCTGGCGTTGCCCAGTGCTCTTACAGCCTACCGGGAACATCTCTTACCAAGGCCTGTGAAACGCAGTTTGTTGGTGGCCTGAACTGGCCGAAGTAGAACTTCTGCTCTGGGTGTGCTCCACTGGCCTAGAGCTACCTGCCCCAAAGGGCTGCCTTGATTCCAAAGTGAGAGAGTGGCCCCAAAGCATCTTGCTTCCAGCTCTCTGGGTAGCTAAGAAACATCTGGCGTTGCCCAGTGCTCTTACAGCCTACCGGGAACATCTCTTACCAAGGCCTGTGAAACGCCGTTTCCTGGCAGGCCTGATTTGGCTGAAGTAGAACTTCTGCTCTGGGTGTGCTCCGTTGCCCTAGAGCTGCCAGGCCCATGGTGCTGCCTTGTTTCCAAAGGGGCAGAGAGGCCCCAAAGCATCTTGCTTCCAGCTCTCTGGGAAGCTAAGAACCAACTCGCTCTGCCCCGTGCTCTTACACCTACCGGGAACATCTCTTACCAAGGCCTGTCAAACGCTGTTTCTTTGCAGGCCTGATCACTCTGAAGTAGAACTCCTGCTCTGCGTGTGCTCCATTGGCCTAGAGCTTCCCGACCCAAAAGGCTGCCTTGTTCCCAAACGGGCAGAGGGGTCCCAAGCGTCTTGCTTCCAGCTTTTCAGGAAGGTAAGAAACAACTGGCTCTGCCCAGTGCTCTTACAGCCTACCGGGAACATCTCTTACCAAGGCCTGTGAAACGCAGTTTCCTGGCAGGCCTGATCTGGCTGAAGTAGAACTTCTGCTCTGGGTGTGCTCCATTGCCCTAGAGCTGCCAGGCCCAAAGGGCTGCCTTGTTTCCAAAGACGGAGAGTGGACCCAAAGCATCTTGCTCCCAGCTCTTCGGGAAGCTAAGAAACAGCTGGCTCTGCCCAGTGCTCTTACAGCCTAAGAGAACATCTCTTTGAAAGGCCTGTGAAACGCAGTTTCTTGGCAGGCCTGACCTGGCTGAAGTAGAACTTCTGTTCTGGTTGTGCTACATAGGCCTAGAGCTACCAGGACCTAAGGGCTGCCTTGTTTCCAAAGCGTGAGAGAGGCCCCAAAGCATCTTGCCTCCAGCACTTTGGGAAGCTAAAAAACAACTGGTTCTGCCCAGTGCTCTCACAGCCTACCATGAACATCTCTTACCAAGGGCTGTGAAACGCAGTTTCTGGGCAGGACTGATCTGCCTGAAGTAGAACTTCTGCTGTGGGTGTGCTCCATTGGCCTAGAGCTGCCAGGCGCAAACGGCTGCCTTGTGTCCAAAGGGAGAGAGAGGCCCCAAAGCATCTTGCTTCCAGCTCTGTGGGAAGCTAAAGCAACTGGCTCTCCACAGTGCTCTCACAGCCTACCGGGAACATCTCTTACCAAGGCCTGTGAAACGCAGTTTCTTGGCAGGCCTGATCTGGCTGAAGTAGAACTCCTGCTCTGGGCGTGCTACTTTGGCCTAGAGCTGCCAGGCCCAAAGGGCCGCCTTGTTTCCAAAGGGGCTGAGAGTCCCCAAAGTATCTTGCTTCCATATCTTTGGGAAGCTAAGAAACAACTGGCTCTGCACAGTGCTCTCACAGCCTACCGGCAACGTGACAGAGAAAGGCCTGTGAGACGCAGTTTCTTGGAAGGCCTGATCTGGCTGAGGTAGAACTTCTGCTCTGGGTGTACTCCATTGGCCTAGGGCTGCCAGGCCCAAAGGGCTGCCTTTATTTCCAAAGTGTGAGAGAGGCCCCAAAGCATCTTGCTTCCTGCTCTCTGGGAAGCTAAAACAACTGGCTCTGCACAGTGCTCTCAAAGCCAACCGGGAACGTCACATACAAAGGCCTGTGAAACGCAGCTTCTTGACAGGCCTTATCTGGCTGAGGTAGAACTTGTGCTCTGGGTGTGCTACTTTGGCCTAGAGCTGCCTGGCACAAAGGCTGCTTTGTTTCCAAAGGGGGAGAGAGGCCCCAAATCATGTTGCTTCCAGCTGTTTTTGAAGCTAAGAAACAACTCGCTCTGCCAGATACTCTTACAGCCTTCCGGGAACACCTCTTACGAAGGCCTGTGAAAAGCAGTTTCTTGGCAGGCCTGATCTGGCTGAGGTAGAACTTCTGCTCTGGGTGTGCTCCATTGCCCTAGAGCTGAAAGGTCCAAAGGGATGCCTTGTTTGCAAAGGGGCAGAGAGGCCCCAAAGCATCTTGCTTCCAGCTCATTGGGAAGCTAAGAAACAACTGTCTCTGCCCAGTGCTCTGACAGAGTACCGGCAACATCTCTTACCAAAGCCTTTGAAACGCAGTTTCTTGGCAGGCCTGATCTGGCTGAGGTAGAACTTCTGCTCTGGGTGTGCTCCATTGGCCTAGAGCTGAAAGGCCCAAAGGTCGGCCTTGTTGGCAAAGGGGCAGGGAGCCCCCAAAGCATCTTGCTTCCAGCTCTTTGGGAAGCTAAGAAACAACTGGCTCTGCCCAGTGCTCTTACAGCCTGAGAGAAAATCTCTTACCAAGGCCTGTGAAACGCACTTTGTTGGTGGCCTGATCAAGCTGAAGTAGAACTTCTGCTCTGGGTGTGCTCCATTGGCCTAGAGCTGCCTGGCCCAAAGGGCCGCCTTGTTTGCAAAGGGGCAGAGAGGCCCCAAAGCATCTTGCCTCCAGCACTTTGGGAAGCTAAAAAACAACTGGTTCTGCCCAGTGCTCTCACAGCCTACCATGAACATCTCTTACCAAGGGCTGTGAAACGCAGTTTCTGGGCAGGACTGATCTGCCTGAAGTAGAACTTCTGCTGTGGGTGTGCTCCATTGGCCTAGAGCTGCCAGGCGCAAACGGCTGCCTTGTGTCCAAAGGGAGAGAGAGGCCCCAAAGCATCTTGCTTCCAGCTCTGTGGGAAGCTAAAGCAACTGGCTCTCCACAGTGCTCTCACAGCCTACCGGGAACATCTCTTACCAAGGCCTGTGAAACGCAGTTTCTTGGCAGGCCTGATCTGGCTGAAGTAGAACTCCTGCTCTGGGCGTGCTACTTTGGCCTAGAGCTGCCAGGCCCAAAGGGCCGCCTTGTTTCCAAAGGGGCTGAGAGTCCCCAAAGTATCTTGCTTCCATATCTTTGGGAAGCTAAGAAACAACTGGCTCTGCACAGTGCTCTCACAGCCTACCGGCAACGTGACAGAGAAAGGCCTGTGAGACGCAGTTTCTTGGAAGGCCTGATCTGGCAGAGGTAGAACTTCTGCTCTGGGTGTACTCCATTGGCCTAGGGCTGCCAGGCCCAAAGGGCTGCCTTTATTTCCAAAGTGTGAGAGAGGCCCCAAAGCATCTTGCTTCCTGCTCTCTGGGAAGCTAAAACAACTGGCTCTGCACAGTGCTCTCAAAGCCAACCGGGAACGTCACATACAAAGGCCTGTGAAACGCAGCTTCTTGACAGGCCTTATCTGGCTGAGGTAGAACTTGTGCTCTGGGTGTGCTACTTTGGCCTAGAGCTGCCTGGCACAAAGGCTGCTTTGTTTCCAAAGGGGGAGAGAGGCCCCAAATCATGTTGCTTCCAGCTGTTTTTGAAGCTAAGAAACAACTCGCTCTGCCAGATACTCTTACAGCCTTCCGGGAACACCTCTTACGAAGGCCTGTGAAAAGCAGTTTCTTGGCAGGCCTGATCTGGCTGAGGTAGAACTTCTGCTCTGGGTGTGCTCCATTGCCCTAGAGCTGAAAGGTCCAAAGGGATGCCTTGTTTGCAAAGGGGCAGAGAGGCCCCAAAGCATCTTGCTTCCAGCTCATTGGGAAGCTAAGAAACAACTGTCTCTGCCCAGTGCTCTGACAGAGTACCGGCAACTTCTCTTACCAAAGCCTTTGAAACGCAGTTTCTTGGCAGGCCTGATCTGGCTGAGGTAGAACTTCTGCTCTGGGTGTGCTCCATTGGCCTAGAGCTGAAAGGCCCAAAGGTCGGCCTTGTTGGCAAAGGGGCAGGGAGCCCCCAAAGCATCTTGCTTCCAGCTCTTTGGGAAGCTAAGAAACAACTGGCTCTGCCCAGTGCTCTTACAGCCTGAGAGAAAATCTCTTACCAAGGCCTGTGAAACGCACTTTGTTGGTGGCCTGATCAAGCTGAAGTAGAACTTCTGCTCTGGGTGTGCTCCATTGGCCTAGAGCTGCCTGGCCCAAAGGGCCGCCTTGTTTGCAAAGGGGCAGAGAGGCCCCAAAGCATCTTGCTTCCAGCTCTTCGGGAAGCTAAGAAACATCTGGCGTTGCCCAGTGCTCTTACAGCCTACCGGGAACATCTCTTACCAAGGCCTGTGAAACGCAGTTTGTTGGTGGCCTGAACTGGCCGAAGTAGAACTTCTGCTCTGGGTGTGCTCCACTGGCCTAGAGCTACCTGCCCCAAAGGGCTGCCTTGATTCCAAAGTGAGAGAGTGGCCCCAAAGCATCTTGCTTCCAGCTCTCTGGGTAGCTAAGAAACATCTGGCGTTGCCCAGTGCTCTTACAGCCTACCGGGAACATCTCTTACCAAGGCCTGTGAAACGCCGTTTCCTGGCAGGCCTGATTTGGCTGAAGTAGAACTTCTGCTCTGGGTGTGCTCCGTTGCCCTAGAGCTGCCAGGCCCATGGTGCTGCCTTGTTTCCAAAGGGGCAGAGAGGCCCCAAAGCATCTTGCTTCCAGCTCTCTGGGAAGCTAAGAACCAACTCGCTCTGCCCCGTGCTCTTACACCTACCGGGAACATCTCTTACCAAGGCCTGTCAAACGCTGTTTCTTTGCAGGCCTGATCACTCTGAAGTAGAACTCCTGCTCTGCGTGTGCTCCATTGGCCTAGAGCTTCCCGACCCAAAAGGCTGCCTTGTTCCCAAACGGGCAGAGGGGTCCCAAGCGTCTTGCTTCCAGCTTTTCAGGAAGGTAAGAAACAACTGGCTCTGCCCAGTGCTCTTACAGCCTACCGGGAACATCTCTTACCAAGGCCTGTGAAACGCAGTTTCCTGGCAGGCCTGATCTGGCTGAAGTAGAACTTCTGCTCTGGGTGTGCTCCATTGCCCTAGAGCTGCCAGGCCCAAAGGGCTGCCTTGTTTCCAAAGACGGAGAGTGGACCCAAAGCATCTTGCTCCCAGCTCTTCGGGAAGCTAAGAAACAGCTGGCTCTGCCCAGTGCTCTTACAGCCTAAGAGAACATCTCTTTGAAAGGCCTGTGAAACGCAGTTTCTTGGCAGGCCTGACCTGGCTGAAGTAGAACTTCTGTTCTGGTTGTGCTACATAGGCCTAGAGCTACCAGGACCTAAGGGCTGCCTTGTTTCCAAAGCGTGAGAGAGGCCCCAAAGCATCTTGCCTCCAGCACTTTGGGAAGCTAAAAAACAACTGGTTCTGCCCAGTGCTCTCACAGCCTACCATGAACATCTCTTACCAAGGGCTGTGAAACGCAGTTTCTGGGCAGGACTGATCTGCCTGAAGTAGAACTTCTGCTGTGGGTGTGCTCCATTGGCCTAGAGCTGCCAGGCGCAAACGGCTGCCTTGTGTCCAAAGGGAGAGAGAGGCCCCAAAGCATCTTGCTTCCAGCTCTGTGGGAAGCTAAAGCAACTGGCTCTCCACAGTGCTCTCACAGCCTACCGGGAACATCTCTTACCAAGGCCTGTGAAACGCAGTTTCTTGGCAGGCCTGATCTGGCTGAAGTAGAACTCCTGCTCTGGGCGTGCTACTTTGGCCTAGAGCTGCCAGGCCCAAAGGGCCGCCTTGTTTCCAAAGGGGCTGAGAGTCCCCAAAGTATCTTGCTTCCATATCTTTGGGAAGCTAAGAAACAACTGGCTCTGCACAGTGCTCTCACAGCCTACCGGCAACGTGACAGAGAAAGGCCTGTGAGACGCAGTTTCTTGGAAGGCCTGATCTGGCTGAGGTAGAACTTCTGCTCTGGGTGTACTCCATTGGCCTAGGGCTGCCAGGCCCAAAGGGCTGCCTTTATTTCCAAAGTGTGAGAGAGGCCCCAAAGCATCTTGCTTCCTGCTCTCTGGGAAGCTAAAACAACTGGCTCTGCACAGTGCTCTCAAAGCCAACCGGGAACGTCACATACAAAGGCCTGTGAAACGCAGCTTCTTGACAGGCCTTATCTGGCTGAGGTAGAACTTGTGCTCTGGGTGTGCTACTTTGGCCTAGAGCTGCCTGGCACAAAGGCTGCTTTGTTTCCAAAGGGGGAGAGAGGCCCCAAATCATGTTGCTTCCAGCTGTTTTTGAAGCTAAGAAACAACTCGCTCTGCCAGATACTCTTACAGCCTTCCGGGAACACCTCTTACGAAGGCCTGTGAAAAGCAGTTTCTTGGCAGGCCTGATCTGGCTGAGGTAGAACTTCTGCTCTGGGTGTGCTCCATTGCCCTAGAGCTGAAAGGTCCAAAGGGATGCCTTGTTTGCAAAGGGGCAGAGAGGCCCCAAAGCATCTTGCTTCCAGCTCATTGGGAAGCTAAGAAACAACTGTCTCTGCCCAGTGCTCTGACAGAGTACCGGCAACATCTCTTACCAAAGCCTTTGAAACGCAGTTTCTTGGCAGGCCTGATCTGGCTGAGGTAGAACTTCTGCTCTGGGTGTGCTCCATTGGCCTAGAGCTGAAAGGCCCAAAGGTCGGCCTTGTTGGCAAAGGGGCAGGGAGCCCCCAAAGCATCTTGCTTCCAGCTCTTTGGGAAGCTAAGAAACAACTGGCTCTGCCCAGTGCTCTTACAGCCTGAGAGAAAATCTCTTACCAAGGCCTGTGAAACGCACTTTGTTGGTGGCCTGATCAAGCTGAAGTAGAACTTCTGCTCTGGGTGTGCTCCATTGGCCTAGAGCTGCCTGGCCCAAAGGGCCGCCTTGTTTGCAAAGGGGCAGAGAGGCCCCAAAGCATCTTGCTTCCAGCTCTTCGGGAAGCTAAGAAACATCTGGCGTTGCCCAGTGCTCTTACAGCCTACCGGGAACATCTCTTACCAAGGCCTGTGAAACGCAGTTTGTTGGTGGCCTGAACTGGCCGAAGTAGAACTTCTGCTCTGGGTGTGCTCCACTGGCCTAGAGCTACCTGCCCCAAAGGGCTGCCTTGATTCCAAAGTGAGAGAGTGGCCCCAAAGCATCTTGCTTCCAGCTCTCTGGGTAGCTAAGAAACATCTGGCGTTGCCCAGTGCTCTTACAGCCTACCGGGAACATCTCTTACCAAGGCCTGTGAAACGCCGTTTCCTGGCAGGCCTGATTTGGCTGAAGTAGAACTTCTGCTCTGGGTGTGCTCCGTTGCCCTAGAGCTGCCAGGCCCATGGTGCTGCCTTGTTTCCAAAGGGGCAGAGAGGCCCCAAAGCATCTTGCTTCCAGCTCTCTGGGAAGCTAAGAACCAACTCGCTCTGCCCCGTGCTCTTACACCTACCGGGAACATCTCTTACCAAGGCCTGTCAAACGCTGTTTCTTTGCAGGCCTGATCACTCTGAAGTAGAACTCCTGCTCTGCGTGTGCTCCATTGGCCTAGAGCTTCCCGACCCAAAAGGCTGCCTTGTTCCCAAACGGGCAGAGGGGTCCCAAGCGTCTTGCTTCCAGCTTTTCAGGAAGGTAAGAAACAACTGGCTCTGCCCAGTGCTCTTACAGCCTACCGGGAACATCTCTTACCAAGGCCTGTGAAACGCAGTTTCCTGGCAGGCCTGATCTGGCTGAAGTAGAACTTCTGCTCTGGGTGTGCTCCATTGCCCTAGAGCTGCCAGGCCCAAAGGGCTGCCTTGTTTCCAAAGACGGAGAGTGGACCCAAAGCATCTTGCTCCCAGCTCTTCGGGAAGCTAAGAAACAGCTGGCTCTGCCCAGTGCTCTTACAGCCTAAGAGAACATCTCTTTGAAAGGCCTGTGAAACGCAGTTTCTTGGCAGGCCTGACCTGGCTGAAGTAGAACTTCTGTTCTGGTTGTGCTACATAGGCCTAGAGCTACCAGGACCTAAGGGCTGCCTTGTTTCCAAAGCGTGAGAGAGGCCCCAAAGCATCTTGCCTCCAGCACTTTGGGAAGCTAAAAAACAACTGGTTCTGCCCAGTGCTCTCACAGCCTACCATGAACATCTCTTACCAAGGGCTGTGAAACGCAGTTTCTGGGCAGGACTGATCTGCCTGAAGTAGAACTTCTGCTGTGGGTGTGCTCCATTGGCCTAGAGCTGCCAGGCGCAAACGGCTGCCTTGTGTCCAAAGGGAGAGAGAGGCCCCAAAGCATCTTGCTTCCAGCTCTGTGGGAAGCTAAAGCAACTGGCTCTCCACAGTGCTCTCACAGCCTACCGGGAACATCTCTTACCAAGGCCTGTGAAACGCAGTTTCTTGGCAGGCCTGATCTGGCTGAAGTAGAACTCCTGCTCTGGGCGTGCTACTTTGGCCTAGAGCTGCCAGGCCCAAAGGGCCGCCTTGTTTCCAAAGGGGCTGAGAGTCCCCAAAGTATCTTGCTTCCAAATCTTTGGGAAGCTAAGAAACAACTGGCTCTGCACAGTGCTCTCACAGCCTACCGGCAACGTGACAGAGAAAGGCCTGTGAGACGCAGTTTCTTGGAAGGCCTGATCTGGCTGAGGTAGAACTTCTGCTCTGGGTGTACTCCATTGGCCTAGGGCTGCCAGGCCCAAAGGGCTGCCTTTATTTCCAAAGTGTGAGAGAGGCCCCAAAGCATCTTGCTTCCTGCTCTCTGGGAAGCTAAAACAACCGGCTCTGCACAGTGCTCTCAAAGCCAACCGGGAACGTCACATACAAAGGCCTGTGAAACGCAGCTTCTTGACAGGCCTTATCTGGCTGAGGTAGAACTTGTGCTCTGGGTGTGCTACTTTGGCCTAGAGCTGCCAGGCACAAAGGCTGCTTTGTTTCCAAAGGGGGAGAGAGGCCCCAAATCATGTTGCTTCCAGCTGTTTTTGAAGCTAAGAAACAACTCGCTCTGCCAGGTACTCTTACAGCCTTCCGGGAACACCTCTTACGAAGGCCTGTGAAAAGCAGTTTCTTGGCAGGCCTGATCTGGCTGAGGTAGAACTTCTGCTCTGGGTGTGCTCCATTGCCCTAGAGCTGAAAGGCCCAAAGGGATGCCTTGTTTGCAAAGGGGCAGAGAGGCCCCAAAGCATCTTGCTTCCAGCTCATTGGGAAGCTAAGAAACAACTGTCTCTGCCCTGTGCTCTGACAGAGTACCGGCAACATCTCTTACCAAAGCCTTTGAAACGCAGTTTCTTGGCAGGCCTGATCTGGCTGAGGTAGAACTTCTGCTCTGGGTGTGCTCCATTGGCCTAGAGCTGAAAGGCCCAAAGGTCGGCCTTGTTGGCAAAGGGGCAGGGAGCCCCCAAAGCATCTTGCTTCAAGCTCTCTGGGAAGCTAAGAACCAACTCGCTCTGCCCCGTGCTCTTACAGCCTACCGGGAACATGTCTTTGAAAGGCATGTGAAACGCAGTTTCTTGGCAGGCCTCATCTGGCTGAAGTAGAACTCCGGCTCTGGGTGTGCTCCATTGCCCTAGGGCTGCCAGGCCCAAAGTGCTGCCCTGTTTCCAAGGGGCAGAGAGGCCCAAAGCATCTTGCTTCCCGGTCTTTGCGAAGCTAAGAAACAACTGGCTCTGCCCAGTGCTCTTACACCTACCGGGAACATCTCTTACCAAGGCCTGTCAAACGCTGTTTCTTTGCAGGCCTGATCAGGCTGAAGTAGAACTCCTGCTCTGCGTGTGCTCCATTGGCCTAGAGCTTCCCGACCCAAAAGGCTGCCTTGTTCCCAAACGGGCAGAGGGGTCCCAAGCGTCTTGCTTCCAGCTTTTCAGGAAGGTAAGAAACAACTGGCTCTGCCCAGTGCTCTTACAGCCTACCGGGAACATCTCTTACCAAGGCCTGTGAAACGCAGTTTCCTGGCAGGCCTGATCTGGCTGAAGTAGAACTTCTGCTCTGGGTGTGCTCCATTGCCCTAGAGCTGCCAGGCCCAAAGGGCTGCCTTGTTTCCAAAGACGGAGAGTGGACCCAAAGCATCTTGCTCCCAGCTCTTCGGGAAGCTAAGAAACAGCTGGCTCTGCCCAGTGCTCTTACAGCCTAAGAGAACATCTCTTTGAAAGGCCTGTGAAACGCAGTTTCTTGGCAGGCCTGACCTGGCTGAAGTAGAACTTCTGTTCTGGTTGTGCTACATAGGCCTAGAGCTACCAGGACCTAAGGGCTGCCTTGTTTCCAAAGCGTGAGAGAGGCCCCAAAGCATCTTGCCTCCAGCACTTTGGGAAGCTAAAAAACAACTGGTTCTGCCCAGTGCTCTCACAGCCTACCATGAACATCTCTTACCAAGGGCTGTGAAACGCAGTTTCTGGGCAGGACTGATCTGCCTGAAGTAGAACTTCTGCTGTGGGTGTGCTCCATTGGCCTAGAGCTGCCAGGCGCAAACGGCTGCCTTGTGTCCAAAGGGAGAGAGAGGCCCCAAAGCATCTTGCTTCCAGCTCTGTGGGAAGCTAAAGCAACTGGCTCTCCACAGTGCTCTCACAGCCTACCGGGAACATCTCTTACCAAGGCCTGTGAAACGCAGTTTCTTGGCAGGCCTGATCTGGCTGAAGTAGAACTCCTGCTCTGGGCGTGCTACTTTGGCCTAGAGCTGCCAGGCCCAAAGGGCCGCCTTGTTTCCAAAGGGGCTGAGAGTCCCCAAAGTATCTTGCTTCCATATCTTTGGGAAGCTAAGAAACAACTGGCTCTGCACAGTGCTCTCACAGCCTACCGGCAACGTGACAGAGAAAGGCCTGTGAGACGCAGTTTCTTGGAAGGCCTGATCTGGCTGAGGTAGAACTTCTGCTCTGGGTGTACTCCATTGGCCTAGGGCTGCCAGGCCCAAAGGGCTGCCTTTATTTCCAAAGTGTGAGAGAGGCCCCAAAGCATCTTGCTTCCTGCTCTCTGGGAAGCTAAAACAACTGGCTCTGCACAGTGCTCTCAAAGCCAACCGGGAACGTCACATACAAAGGCCTGTGAAACGCAGCTTCTTGACAGGCCTTATCTGGCTGAGGTAGAACTTGTGCTCTGGGTGTGCTACTTTGGCCTAGAGCTGCCAGGCACAAAGGCTGCTTTGTTTCCAAAGGGGGAGAGAGGCCCCAAATCATGTTGCTTCCAGCTGTTTTTGAAGCTAAGAAACAACTCGCTCTGCCAGATACTCTTACAGCCTTCCGGGAACACCTCTTACGAAGGCCTGTGAAAAGCAGTTTCTTGGCAGGCCTGATCTGGCTGAGGTAGAACTTCTGCTCTGGGTGTGCTCCATTGCCCTAGAGCTGAAAGGTCCAAAGGGATGCCTTGTTTGCAAAGGGGCAGAGAGGCCCCAAAGCATCTTGCTTCCAGCTCATTGGGAAGCTAAGAAACAACTGTCTCTGCCCAGTGCTCTGACAGAGTACCGGCAACATCTCTTACCAAAGCCTTTGAAACGCAGTTTCTTGGCAGGCCTGATCTGGCTGAGGTAGAACTTCTGCTCTGGGTGTGCTCCATTGGCCTAGAGCTGAAAGGCCCAAAGGTCGGCCTTGTTGGCAAAGGGGCAGGGAGCCCCCAAAGCATCTTGCTTCCAGCTCTTTGGGAAGCTAAGAAACAACTGGCTCTGCCCAGTGCTCTTACAGCCTGAGAGAAAATCTCTTACCAAGGCCTGTGAAACGCACTTTGTTGGTGGCCTGATCAAGCTGAAGTAGAACTTCTGCTCTGGGTGTGCTCCATTGGCCTAGAGCTGCCTGGCCCAAAGGGCCGCCTTGTTTGCAAAGGGGCAGAGAGGCCCCAAAGCATCTTGCTTCCAGCTCTTCGGGAAGCTAAGAAACATCTGGCGTTGCCCAGTGCTCTTACAGCCTACCGGGAACATCTCTTACCAAGGCCTGTGAAACGCAGTTTGTTGGTGGCCTGAACTGGCCGAAGTAGAACTTCTGCTCTGGGTGTGCTCCACTGGCCTAGAGCTACCTGCCCCAAAGGGCTGCCTTGATTCCAAAGTGAGAGAGTGGCCCCAAAGCATCTTGCTTCCAGCTCTCTGGGTAGCTAAGAAACATCTGGCGTTGCCCAGTGCTCTTACAGCCTACCGGGAACATCTCTTACCAAGGCCTGTGAAACGCCGTTTCCTGGCAGGCCTGATTTGGCTGAAGTAGAACTTCTGCTCTGGGTGTGCTCCGTTGCCCTAGAGCTGCCAGGCCCATGGTGCTGCCTTGTTTCCAAAGGGGCAGAGAGGCCCCAAAGCATCTTGCTTCCAGCTCTCTGGGAAGCTAAGAACCAACTCGCTCTGCCCCGTGCTCTTACACCTACCGGGAACATCTCTTACCAAGGCCTGTCAAACGCTGTTTCTTTGCAGGCCTGATCACTCTGAAGTAGAACTCCTGCTCTGCGTGTGCTCCATTGGCCTAGAGCTTCCCGACCCAAAAGGCTGCCTTGTTCCCAAACGGGCAGAGGGGTCCCAAGCGTCTTGCTTCCAGCTTTTCAGGAAGGTAAGAAACAACTGGCTCTGCCCAGTGCTCTTACAGCCTACCGGGAACATCTCTTACCAAGGCCTGTGAAACGCAGTTTCCTGGCAGGCCTGATCTGGCTGAAGTAGAACTTCTGCTCTGGGTGTGCTCCATTGCCCTAGAGCTGCCAGGCCCAAAGGGCTGCCTTGTTTCCAAAGACGGAGAGTGGACCCAAAGCATCTTGCTCCCAGCTCTTCGGGAAGCTAAGAAACAGCTGGCTCTGCCCAGTGCTCTTACAGCCTAAGAGAACATCTCTTTGAAAGGCCTGTGAAACGCAGTTTCTTGGCAGGCCTGACCTGGCTGAAGTAGAACTTCTGTTCTGGTTGTGCTACATAGGCCTAGAGCTACCAGGACCTAAGGGCTGCCTTGTTTCCAAAGGGTGAGAGAGGCCCCAAAGCATCTTGCCTCCAGCACTTTGGGAAGCTAAAAAACAACTGGTTCTGCCCAGTGCTCTCACAGCCTACCATGAACATCTCTTACCAAGGGCTGTGAAACGCAGTTTCTGGGCAGGACTGATCTGCCTGAAGTAGAACTTCTGCTGTGGGTGTGCTCCATTGGCCTAGAGCTGCCAGGCGCAAACGGCTGCCTTGTGTCCAAAGGGAGAGAGAGGCCCCAAAGCATCTTGCTTCCAGCTCTGTGGGAAGCTAAAGCAACTGGCTCTCCACAGTGCTCTCACAGCCTACCGGGAACATCTCTTACCAAGGCCTGTGAAACGCAGTTTCTTGGCAGGCCTGATCTGGCTGAAGTAGAACTCCTGCTCTGGGCGTGCTACTTTGGCCTAGAGCTGCCAGGCCCAAAGGGCCGCCTTGTTTCCAAAGGGGCTGAGAGTCCCCAAAGTATCTTGCTTCCAAATCTTTGGGAAGCTAAGAAACAACTGGCTCTGCACAGTGCTCTCACAGCCTACCGGCAACGTGACAGAGAAAGGCCTGTGAGACGCAGTTTCTTGGAAGGCCTGATCTGGCTGAGGTAGAACTTCTGCTCTGGGTGTACTCCATTGGCCTAGGGCTGCCAGGCCCAAAGGGCTGCCTTTATTTCCAAAGTGTGAGAGAGGCCCCAAAGCATCTTGCTTCCTGCTCTCTGGGAAGCTAAAACAACCGGCTCTGCACAGTGCTCTCAAAGCCAACCGGGAACGTCACATACAAAGGCCTGTGAAACGCAGCTTCTTGACAGGCCTTATCTGGCTGAGGTAGAACTTGTGCTCTGGGTGTGCTACTTTGGCCTAGAGCTGCCAGGCACAAAGGCTGCTTTGTTTCCAAAGGGGGAGAGAGGCCCCAAATCATGTTGCTTCCAGCTGTTTTTGAAGCTAAGAAACAACTCGCTCTGCCAGATACTCTTACAGCCTTCCGGGAACACCTCTTACGAAGGCCTGTGAAAAGCAGTTTCTTGGCAGGCCTGATCTGGCTGAGGTAGAACTTCTGCTCTGGGTGTGCTCCATTGCCCTAGAGCTGAAAGGCCCAAAGGGATGCCTTGTTTGCAAAGGGGCAGAGAGGCCCCAAAGCATCTTGCTTCCAGCTCATTGGGAAGCTAAGAAACAACTGTCTCTGCCCAGTGCTCTGACAGAGTACCGGCAACATCTCTTACCAAAGCCTTTGAAACGCAGTTTCTTGGCAGGCCTGATCTGGCTGAGGTAGAACTTCTGCTCTGGGTGTGCTCCATTGGCCTAGAGCTGAAAGGCCCAAAGGTCGGCCTTGTTGGCAAAGGGGCAGGGAGCCCCCAAAGCATCTTGCTTCAAGCTCTCTGGGAAGCTAAGAACCAACTCGCTCTGCCCCGTGCTCTTACAGCCTACCGGGAACATGTCTTTGAAAGGCATGTGAAACGCAGTTTCTTGGCAGGCCTCATCTGGCTGAAGTAGAACTCCGGCTCTGGGTGTGCTCCATTGCCCTAGGGCTGCCAGGCCCAAAGTGCTGCCCTGTTTCCAAGGGGCAGAGAGGCCCAAAGCATCTTGCTTCCCGGTCTTTGCGAAGCTAAGAAACAACTGGCTCTGCCCAGTGCTCTTACACCTACCGGGAACATCTCTTACCAAGGCCTGTCAAACGCTGTTTCTTTGCAGGCCTGATCAGGCTGAAGTAGAACTCCTGCTCTGCGTGTGCTCCATTGGCCTAGAGCTTCCCGACCCAAAAGGCTGCCTTGTTCCCAAACGGGCAGAGGGGTCCCAAGCGTCTTGCTTCCAGCTTTTCAGGAAGGTAAGAAACAACTGGCTCTGCCCAGTGCTCTTACAGCCTACCGGGAACATCTCTTACCAAGGCCTGTGAAACGCAGTTTCCTGGCAGGCCTGATCTGGCTGAAGTAGAACTTCTGCTCTGGGTGTGCTCCATTGCCCTAGAGCTGCCAGGCCCAAAGGGCTGCCTTGTTTCCAAAGACGGAGAGTGGACCCAAAGCATCTTGCTCCCAGCTCTTCGGGAAGCTAAGAAACAGCTGGCTCTGCCCAGTGCTCTTACAGCCTAAGAGAACATCTCTTTGAAAGGCCTGTGAAACGCAGTTTCTTGGCAGGCCTGACCTGGCTGAAGTAGAACTTCTGTTCTGGTTGTGCTACATAGGCCTAGAGCTACCAGGACCTAAGGGCTGCCTTGTTTCCAAAGGGTGAGAGAGGCCCCAAAGCATCTTGCCTCCAGCACTTTGGGAAGCTAAAAAACAACTGGTTCTGCCCAGTGCTCTCACAGCCTACCATGAACATCTCTTACCAAGGGCTGTGAAACGCAGTTTCTGGGCAGGACTGATCTGCCTGAAGTAGAACTTCTGCTGTGGGTGTGCTCCATTGGCCTAGAGCTGCCAGGCGCAAACGGCTGCCTTGTGTCCAAAGGGAGAGAGAGGCCCCAAAGCATCTTGCTTCCAGCTCTGTGGGAAGCTAAAGCAACTGGCTCTCCACAGTGCTCTCACAGCCTACCGGGAACATCTCTTACCAAGGCCTGTGAAACGCAGTTTCTTGGCAGGCCTGATCTGGCTGAAGTAGAACTCCTGCTCTGGGCGTGCTACTTTGGCCTAGAGCTGCCAGGCCCAAAGGGCCGCCTTGTTTCCAAAGGGGCTGAGAGTCCCCAAAGTATCTTGCTTCCAAATCTTTGGGAAGCTAAGAAACAACTGGCTCTGCACAGTGCTCTCACAGCCTACCGGCAACGTGACAGAGAAAGGCCTGTGAGACGCAGTTTCTTGGAAGGCCTGATCTGGCTGAGGTAGAACTTCTGCTCTGGGTGTACTCCATTGGCCTAGGGCTGCCAGGCCCAAAGGGCTGCCTTTATTTCCAAAGTGTGAGAGAGGCCCCAAAGCATCTTGCTTCCTGCTCTCTGGGAAGCTAAAACAACCGGCTCTGCACAGTGCTCTCAAAGCCAACCGGGAACGTCACATACAAAGGCCTGTGAAACGCAGCTTCTTGACAGGCCTTATCTGGCTGAGGTAGAACTTGTGCTCTGGGTGTGCTACTTTGGCCTAGAGCTGCCAGGCACAAAGGCTGCTTTGTTTCCAAAGGGGGAGAGAGGCCCCAAATCATGTTGCTTCCAGCTGTTTTTGAAGCTAAGAAACAACTCGCTCTGCCAGATACTCTTACAGCCTTCCGGGAACACCTCTTACGAAGGCCTGTGAAAAGCAGTTTCTTGGCAGGCCTGATCTGGCTGAGGTAGAACTTCTGCTCTGGGTGTGCTCCATTGGCCTAGAGCTGAAAGGCCCAAAGGTCGGCCTTGTTGGCAAAGGGGCAGGGAGCCCCCAAAGCATCTTGCTTCCAGCTCTTTGGGAAGCTAAGAAACAACTGGCTCTGCCCAGTGCTCTTACAGCCTGAGAGAAAATCTCTTACCAAGGCCTGTGAAACGCACTTTGTTGGTGGCCTGATCAAGCTGAAGTAGAACTTCTGCTCTGGGTGTGCTCCATTGGCCTAGAGCTGCCTGGCCCAAAGGGCCGCCTTGTTTGCAAAGGGGCAGAGAGGCCCCAAAGCATCTTGCTTCCAGCTCTTCGGGAAGCTAAGAAACATCTGGCGTTGCCCAGTGCTCTTACAGCCTACCGGGAACATCTCTTACCAAGGCCTGTGAAACGCAGTTTGTTGGTGGCCTGAACTGGCCGAAGTAGAACTTCTGCTCTGGGTGTGCTCCACTGGCCTAGAGCTACCTGCCCCAAAGGGCTGCCTTGATTCCAAAGTGAGAGAGTGGCCCCAAAGCATCTTGCTTCCAGCTCTCTGGGTAGCTAAGAAACATCTGGCGTTGCCCAGTGCTCTTACAGCCTACCGGGAACATCTCTTACCAAGGCCTGTGAAACGCCGTTTCCTGGCAGGCCTGATTTGGCTGAAGTAGAACTTCTGCTCTGGGTGTGCTCCGTTGCCCTAGAGCTGCCAGGCCCATGGTGCTGCCTTGTTTCCAAAGGGGCAGAGAGGCCCCAAAGCATCTTGCTTCCAGCTCTCTGGGAAGCTAAGAACCAACTCGCTCTGCCCCGTGCTCTTACACCTACCGGGAACATCTCTTACCAAGGCCTGTCAAACGCTGTTTCTTTGCAGGCCTGATCACTCTGAAGTAGAACTCCTGCTCTGCGTGTGCTCCATTGGCCTAGAGCTTCCCGACCCAAAAGGCTGCCTTGTTCCCAAACGGGCAGAGGGGTCCCAAGCGTCTTGCTTCCAGCTTTTCAGGAAGGTAAGAAACAACTGGCTCTGCCCAGTGCTCTTACAGCCTACCGGGAACATCTCTTACCAAGGCCTGTGAAACGCAGTTTCCTGGCAGGCCTGATCTGGCTGAAGTAGAACTTCTGCTCTGGGTGTGCTCCATTGCCCTAGAGCTGCCAGGCCCAAAGGGCTGCCTTGTTTCCAAAGACGGAGAGTGGACCCAAAGCATCTTGCTCCCAGCTCTTCGGGAAGCTAAGAAACAGCTGGCTCTGCCCAGTGCTCTTACAGCCTAAGAGAACATCTCTTTGAAAGGCCTGTGAAACGCAGTTTCTTGGCAGGCCTGACCTGGCTGAAGTAGAACTTCTGTTCTGGTTGTGCTACATAGGCCTAGAGCTACCAGGACCTAAGGGCTGCCTTGTTTCCAAAGGGTGAGAGAGGCCCCAAAGCATCTTGCCTCCAGCACTTTGGGAAGCTAAAAAACAACTGGTTCTGCCCAGTGCTCTCACAGCCTACCATGAACATCTCTTACCAAGGGCTGTGAAACGCAGTTTCTGGGCAGGACTGATCTGCCTGAAGTAGAACTTCTGCTGTGGGTGTGCTCCATTGGCCTAGAGCTGCCAGGCGCAAACGGCTGCCTTGTGTCCAAAGGGAGAGAGAGGCCCCAAAGCATCTTGCTTCCAGCTCTGTGGGAAGCTAAAGCAACTGGCTCTCCACAGTGCTCTCACAGCCTACCGGGAACATCTCTTACCAAGGCCTGTGAAACGCAGTTTCTTGGCAGGCCTGATCTGGCTGAAGTAGAACTCCTGCTCTGGGCGTGCTACTTTGGCCTAGAGCTGCCAGGCCCAAAGGGCCGCCTTGTTTCCAAAGGGGCTGAGAGTCCCCAAAGTATCTTGCTTCCAAATCTTTGGGAAGCTAAGAAACAACTGGCTCTGCACAGTGCTCTCACAGCCTACCGGCAACGTGACAGAGAAAGGCCTGTGAGACGCAGTTTCTTGGAAGGCCTGATCTGGCTGAGGTAGAACTTCTGCTCTGGGTGTACTCCATTGGCCTAGGGCTGCCAGGCCCAAAGGGCTGCCTTTATTTCCAAAGTGTGAGAGAGGCCCCAAAGCATCTTGCTTCCTGCTCTCTGGGAAGCTAAAACAACCGGCTCTGCACAGTGCTCTCAAAGCCAACCGGGAACGTCACATACAAAGGCCTGTGAAACGCAGCTTCTTGACAGGCCTTATCTGGCTGAGGTAGAACTTGTGCTCTGGGTGTGCTACTTTGGCCTAGAGCTGCCAGGCACAAAGGCTGCTTTGTTTCCAAAGGGGGAGAGAGGCCCCAAATCATGTTGCTTCCAGCTGTTTTTGAAGCTAAGAAACAACTCGCTCTGCCAGATACTCTTACAGCCTTCCGGGAACACCTCTTACGAAGGCCTGTGAAAAGCAGTTTCTTGGCAGGCCTGATCTGGCTGAGGTAGAACTTCTGCTCTGGGTGTGCTCCATTGCCCTAGAGCTGAAAGGCCCAAAGGGATGCCTTGTTTGCAAAGGGGCAGAGAGGCCCCAAAGCATCTTGCTTCCAGCTCATTGGGAAGCTAAGAAACAACTGTCTCTGCCCAGTGCTCTGACAGAGTACCGGCAACATCTCTTACCAAAGCCTTTGAAACGCAGTTTCTTGGCAGGCCTGATCTGGCTGAGGTAGAACTTCTGCTCTGGGTGTGCTCCATTGGCCTAGAGCTGAAAGGCCCAAAGGTCGGCCTTGTTGGCAAAGGGGCAGGGAGCCCCCAAAGCATCTTGCTTCAAGCTCTCTGGGAAGCTAAGAACCAACTCGCTCTGCCCCGTGCTCTTACAGCCTACCGGGAACATGTCTTTGAAAGGCATGTGAAACGCAGTTTCTTGGCAGGCCTCATCTGGCTGAAGTAGAACTCCGGCTCTGGGTGTGCTCCATTGCCCTAGGGCTGCCAGGCCCAAAGTGCTGCCCTGTTTCCAAGGGGCAGAGAGGCCCAAAGCATCTTGCTTCCCGGTCTTTGCGAAGCTAAGAAACAACTGGCTCTGCCCAGTGCTCTTACACCTACCGGGAACATCTCTTACCAAGGCCTGTCAAACGCTGTTTCTTTGCAGGCCTGATCAGGCTGAAGTAGAACTCCTGCTCTGCGTGTGCTCCATTGGCCTAGAGCTTCCCGACCCAAAAGGCTGCCTTGTTCCCAAACGGGCAGAGGGGTCCCAAGCGTCTTGCTTCCAGCTTTTCAGGAAGGTAAGAAACAACTGGCTCTGCCCAGTGCTCTTACAGCCTACCGGGAACATCTCTTACCAAGGCCTGTGAAACGCAGTTTCCTGGCAGGCCTGATCTGGCTGAAGTAGAACTTCTGCTCTGGGTGTGCTCCATTGCCCTAGAGCTGCCAGGCCCAAAGGGCTGCCTTGTTTCCAAAGACGGAGAGTGGACCCAAAGCATCTTGCTCCCAGCTCTTCGGGAAGCTAAGAAACAGCTGGCTCTGCCCAGTGCTCTTACAGCCTAAGAGAACATCTCTTTGAAAGGCCTGTGAAACGCAGTTTCTTGGCAGGCCTGACCTGGCTGAAGTAGAACTTCTGTTCTGGTTGTGCTACATAGGCCTAGAGCTACCAGGACCTAAGGGCTGCCTTGTTTCCAAAGGGTGAGAGAGGCCCCAAAGCATCTTGCCTCCAGCACTTTGGGAAGCTAAAAAACAACTGGTTCTGCCCAGTGCTCTCACAGCCTACCATGAACATCTCTTACCAAGGGCTGTGAAACGCAGTTTCTGGGCAGGACTGATCTGCCTGAAGTAGAACTTCTGCTGTGGGTGTGCTCCATTGGCCTAGAGCTGCCAGGCGCAAACGGCTGCCTTGTGTCCAAAGGGAGAGAGAGGCCCCAAAGCATCTTGCTTCCAGCTCTGTGGGAAGCTAAAGCAACTGGCTCTCCACAGTGCTCTCACAGCCTACCGGGAACATCTCTTACCAAGGCCTGTGAAACGCAGTTTCTTGGCAGGCCTGATCTGGCTGAAGTAGAACTCCTGCTCTGGGCGTGCTACTTTGGCCTAGAGCTGCCAGGCCCAAAGGGCCGCCTTGTTTCCAAAGGGGCTGAGAGTCCCCAAAGTATCTTGCTTCCAAATCTTTGGGAAGCTAAGAAACAACTGGCTCTGCACAGTGCTCTCACAGCCTACCGGCAACGTGACAGAGAAAGGCCTGTGAGACGCAGTTTCTTGGAAGGCCTGATCTGGCTGAGGTAGAACTTCTGCTCTGGGTGTACTCCATTGGCCTAGGGCTGCCAGGCCCAAAGGGCTGCCTTTATTTCCAAAGTGTGAGAGAGGCCCCAAAGCATCTTGCTTCCTGCTCTCTGGGAAGCTAAAACAACCGGCTCTGCACAGTGCTCTCAAAGCCAACCGGGAACGTCACATACAAAGGCCTGTGAAACGCAGCTTCTTGACAGGCCTTATCTGGCTGAGGTAGAACTTGTGCTCTGGGTGTGCTACTTTGGCCTAGAGCTGCCAGGCACAAAGGCTGCTTTGTTTCCAAAGGGGGAGAGAGGCCCCAAATCATGTTGCTTCCAGCTGTTTTTGAAGCTAAGAAACAACTCGCTCTGCCAGATACTCTTACAGCCTTCCGGGAACACCTCTTACGAAGGCCTGTGAAAAGCAGTTTCTTGGCAGGCCTGATCTGGCTGAGGTAGAACTTCTGCTCTGGGTGTGCTCCATTGCCCTAGAGCTGAAAGGCCCAAAGGGATGCCTTGTTTGCAAAGGGGCAGAGAGGCCCCAAAGCATCTTGCTTCCAGCTCATTGGGAAGCTAAGAAACAACTGTCTCTGCCCAGTGCTCTGACAGAGTACCGGCAACATCTCTTACCAAAGCCTTTGAAACGCAGTTTCTTGGCAGGCCTGATCTGGCTGAGGTAGAACTTCTGCTCTGGGTGTGCTCCATTGGCCTAGAGCTGAAAGGCCCAAAGGTCGGCCTTGTTGGCAAAGGGGCAGGGAGCCCCCAAAGCATCTTGCTTCAAGCTCTCTGGGAAGCTAAGAACCAACTCGCTCTGCCCCGTGCTCTTACAGCCTACCGGGAACATGTCTTTGAAAGGCATGTGAAACGCAGTTTCTTGGCAGGCCTCATCTGGCTGAAGTAGAACTCCGGCTCTGGGTGTGCTCCATTGCCCTAGGGCTGCCAGGCCCAAAGTGCTGCCCTGTTTCCAAGGGGCAGAGAGGCCCAAAGCATCTTGCTTCCCGGTCTTTGCGAAGCTAAGAAACAACTGGCTCTGCCCAGTGCTCTTACACCTACCGGGAACATCTCTTACCAAGGCCTGTCAAACGCTGTTTCTTTGCAGGCCTGATCAGGCTGAAGTAGAACTCCTGCTCTGCGTGTGCTCCATTGGCCTAGAGCTTCCCGACCCAAAAGGCTGCCTTGTTCCCAAACGGGCAGAGGGGTCCCAAGCGTCTTGCTTCCAGCTTTTCAGGAAGGTAAGAAACAACTGGCTCTGCCCAGTGCTCTTACAGCCTACCGGGAACATCTCTTACCAAGGCCTGTGAAACGCAGTTTCCTGGCAGGCCTGATCTGGCTGAAGTAGAACTTCTGCTCTGGGTGTGCTCCATTGCCCTAGAGCTGCCAGGCCCAAAGGGCTGCCTTGTTTCCAAAGACGGAGAGTGGACCCAAAGCATCTTGCTCCCAGCTCTTCGGGAAGCTAAGAAACAGCTGGCTCTGCCCAGTGCTCTTACAGCCTAAGAGAACATCTCTTTGAAAGGCCTGTGAAACGCAGTTTCTTGGCAGGCCTGACCTGGCTGAAGTAGAACTTCTGTTCTGGTTGTGCTACATAGGCCTAGAGCTACCAGGACCTAAGGGCTGCCTTGTTTCCAAAGCGTGAGAGAGGCCCCAAAGCATCTTGCCTCCAGCACTTTGGGAAGCTAAAAAACAACTGGTTCTGCCCAGTGCTCTCACAGCCTACCATGAACATCTCTTACCAAGGGCTGTGAAACGCAGTTTCTGGGCAGGACTGATCTGCCTGAAGTAGAACTTCTGCTGTGGGTGTGCTCCATTGGCCTAGAGCTGCCAGGCGCAAACGGCTGCCTTGTGTCCAAAGGGAGAGAGAGGCCCCAAAGCATCTTGCTTCCAGCTCTGTGGGAAGCTAAAGCAACTGGCTCTCCACAGTGCTCTCACAGCCTACCGGGAACATCTCTTACCAAGGCCTGTGAAACGCAGTTTCTTGGCAGGCCTGATCTGGCTGAAGTAGAACTCCTGCTCTGGGCGTGCTACTTTGGCCTAGAGCTGCCAGGCCCAAAGGGCCGCCTTGTTTCCAAAGGGGCTGAGAGTCCCCAAAGTATCTTGCTTCCATATCTTTGGGAAGCTAAGAAACAACTGGCTCTGCACAGTGCTCTCACAGCCTACCGGCAACGTGACAGAGAAAGGCCTGTGAGACGCAGTTTCTTGGAAGGCCTGATCTGGCTGAGGTAGAACTTCTGCTCTGGGTGTACTCCATTGGCCTAGGGCTGCCAGGCCCAAAGGGCTGCCTTTATTTCCAAAGTGTGAGAGAGGCCCCAAAGCATCTTGCTTCCTGCTCTCTGGGAAGCTAAAACAACTGGCTCTGCACAGTGCTCTCAAAGCCAACCGGGAACGTCACATACAAAGGCCTGTGAAACGCAGCTTCTTGACAGGCCTTATCTGGCTGAGGTAGAACTTGTGCTCTGGGTGTGCTACTTTGGCCTAGAGCTGCCAGGCACAAAGGCTGCTTTGTTTCCAAAGGGGGAGAGAGGCCCCAAATCATGTTGCTTCCAGCTGTTTTTGAAGCTAAGAAACAACTCGCTCTGCCAGGTACTCTTACAGCCTTCCGGGAACACCTCTTACGAAGGCCTGTGAAAAGCAGTTTCTTGGCAGGCCTGATCTGGCTGAGGTAGAACTTCTGCTCTGGGTGTGCTCCATTGCCCTAGAGCTGAAAGGTCCAAAGGGATGCCTTGTTTCCAAAGGGGCAGAGAGGCCCCAAAGCATCTTGCTTCCAGCTCATTGGGAAGCTAAGAAACAACTGTCTCTGCCCAGTGCTCTGACAGAGTACCGGCAACATCTCTTACCAAAGCCTTTGAAACGCAGTTTCTTGGCAGGCCTGATCTGGCTGAGGTAGAACTTCTGCTCTGGGTGTGCTCCATTGGCCTAGAGCTGAAAGGCCCAAAGGTCGGCCTTGTTGGCAAAGGGGCAGGGAGCCCCCAAAGCATCTTGCTTCCAGCTCTTCGGGAAGCTAAGAAACAACTGGCTCTGCCCAGTGCTCTTACAGCCTGAGAGAAAATCTCTTACCAAGGCCTGTGAAACGCACTTTGTTGGTGGCCTGATTTGGCTGAAGTAGAACTTCTGCTCTGGGTGTGCTCCATTGGCCTAGAGCTGCCTGGCCCAAAGGGCCGCCTTGTTTGCAAAGGGGCAGAGAGGCCCCAAAGCATCTTGCTTCCAGCTCTTCGGGAAGCTAAGAAACATCTGGCGTTGCCCAGTGCTCTTACAGCCTACCGGGAACATCTCTTACCAAGGCCTGTGAAACGCAGTTTGTTGGTGGCCTGAACTGGCCGAAGTAGAACTTCTGCTCTGGGTGTGCTCCACTGGCCTAGAGCTACCTGCCCCAAAGGGCTGCCTTGATTCCAAAGTGAGAGAGTGGCACCAAAGCATCTTGCTTCCAGCTCTTCGGGAAGCTAAGAAACATCTGGCGTTGCCCAGTGCTCTTACAGCCTACCGGGAACATCTCTTACCAAGGCCTGTGAAACGCCGTTTCCTGGCAGGCCTGATTTGGCTGAAGTAGAACTTCTGCTCTGGGTGTGCTCCATTGCCCTAGAGCTGCCAGGCCCAAGGTGCTGCCTTGTTTCCAAAGGGGCAGAGAGGCCCCAAAGCATCTTGCTTCCAGCTCTCTGGGAAGCTAAGAACCAACTCGCTCTGCCCCGTGCTCTTACAGCCTACCGGGAACATGTCTTTGAAAGGCCTGTGAAACGCAGTTTCTTGGCAGGAATCATCTGGCTGAAGTAGAACTCCGGCTCTGGGTGTGCTCCATTGCCCTAGGGCTGCCAGGCCCAAAGTGCTGCCCTGTTTCCAAGGGGCAGAGAGGCCCAAAGCATCTTGCTTCCCGGTCTTTGCGAAGCTAAGAAACAACTGGCTCTGCCCAGTGCTCTTACACCTACCGGGAACATCTCTTACCAAGGCCTGTCAAACGCTGTTTCTTTGCAGGCCTGATCAGGCTAAAGTAGAACTCCTGCTCTGCGTGTGCTCCATTGGCCTAGAGCTTCCCGTCCCAAAAGGCTGCCTTGTTCCCAAACGGGCAGAGGGGTCCCAAGCGTCTTGCTTCCAGCTTTTCAGGAAGGTAAGAAACAACTGGCTCTGCCCAGTGCTCTTACAGCCTACCGGGAACATCTCTTACCAAGGCCTGTGAAACGCAGTTTCCTGGCAGGCCTGATCTGGCTGAAGTAGAACTTCTGCTCTGGGTGTGCTCCATTGCCCTAGAGCTGCCAGGCCCAAAGGGCTGCCTTGTTTCCAAAGACGGAGAGTGGACCTAAAGCATCTTGCTCCCAGCTCTTCGGGAAGCTAAGAAACAGCTGGCTCTGCCCAGTGCTCTTACAGCCTAAGAGAACATCTCTTTGAAAGGCCTGTGAAACGCAGTTTCTTGGCAGGCCTGACCTGGCTGAAGTAGAACTTCTGTTCTGGTTGTGCTACATAGGCCTAGAGCTACCAGGACCTAAGGGCTGCCTTGTTTCCAAAGGGTGAGAGAGGCCCCAAAGCATCTTGCCTCCAGCACTTTGGGAAGCTAAAAAACAACTGGTTCTGCCCAGTGCTCTCACAGCCTACCGTGAACATCTCTTACCAAGGGCTGTGAAACGCAGTTTCTGGGCAGGACTGATCTGCCTGAAGTAGAACTTCTGCTGTGGGTGTGCTCCATTGGCCTAGAGCTGCCAGGCGCAAACGGCTGCCTTGTGTCCAAAGGGAGAGAGAGGCCCCAAAGCATCTTGCTTCCAGCTCTGTGGGAAGCTAAAGCAACTGGCTCTCCACAGTGCTCTCACAGCCTACCGGGAACATCTCTTACCACGGCCTGTGAAACGCAGTTTCTTGGCAGGCCTGATCTGGCTGAAGTAGAACTCCTGCTCTGGGCGTGCTACTTTGGCCTAGAGCTGCCAGGCCCAAAGGGCCGCCTTGTTTCCAAAGGGGCTGAGAGTCCCCAAAGTATCTTGCTTCCAAATCTTTGGGAAGCTAAGAAACAACTGGCTCTGCACAGTGCTCTCACAGCCTACCGGCAACGTGACAGAGAAAGGCCTGTGAGACGCAGTTTCTTGGAAGGCCTGATCTGGCTGAGGTAGAACTTCTGCTCTGGGTGTACTCCATTGGCCTAGGGCTGCCAGGCCCAAAGGGCTGCCTTTATTTCCAAAGTGTGAGAGAGGCCCCAAAGCATCTTGCTTCCTGCTCTCTGGGAAGCTAAAACAACTGGCTCTGCACAGTGCTCTCAAAGCCAACCGGGAACGTCACATACAAAGGCCTGTGAAACGCAGCTTCTTGACAGGCCTTATCTGGCTGAGGTAGAACTTGTGCTCTGGGTGTGCTACTTTGGCCTAGAGCTGCCAGGCACAAAGGCTGCTTTGTTTCCAAAGGGGGAGAGAGGCCCCAAATCATGTTGCTTCCAGCTGTTTTTGAAGCTAAGAAACAACTCGCTCTGCCAGGTACTCTTACAGCCTTCCGGGAACACCTCTTACGAAGGCCTGTGAAAAGCAGTTTCTTGGCAGGCCTGATCTGGCTGAGGTAGAACTTCTGCTCTGGGTGTGCTCTATTGGCCTAGAGCTGAAAGGCCCAAAGGTCGGCCTTGTTGGCAAAGGGGCAGGGAGCCCCCAAAGCATCTTGCTTCCAGCTCTTTGGGAAGCTAAGAAACAACTGGCTCTGCCCAGTGCTCTTACAGCCTGAGAGAAAATCTCTTACCAAGGCCTGTGAAACGCAATTTGTTGGTGGCCTGATCTAGCTGAAGTAGAACTTCTGCTCTGGGAGTGCTCCATTGGCCTAGAGCTGCCTGGCCCAAAGGGCCGCCTTGTTTGCAAAGGGGCAGAGAGGCCCCAAAGCATCTTGCTTCCAGCTCTTCGGGAAGCTAAGAAACATCTGGCGTTGCCCAGTGCTCTTACAGCCTACCGGGAACATCTCTTACCAAGGCCTGTGAAACGCAGTATGTTGGTGGCCTGAACTGACCGAAGTAGAACTTCTGCTCTGGGTGTGCTCCACTGGCCTAGAGCTACCTGCCCCAAAGGGCTGCCTTGATTCCAAAGTGAGAGAGTGGCACCAAAGCATCTTGCTTCCAGCTCTTCGGGAAGCTAAGAAACATCTGGCGTTGCCCAGTGCTCTTACAGCCTACGGGGAACATCTCTTACCAAGGCCTGTGAAACGCCGTTTCCTGGCAGGCCTGATTTGGCTGAAGTAGAACTTCTGCTCTGGGTGTGCTCCGTTGCCCTAGAGCTGCCAGGCCCAAGGTGCTGCCTTGTTTCCAAAGGGGCAGAGAGGCCCCAAAGCATCTTGCTTCCAGCTCTCTGGGAAGCTAAGAACCAACTCGCTCTGCCCCGTGCTCTTACACCTACCGGGAACATCTCTTACCAAGGCCTGTCAAACGCTGTTTCTTTGCAGGCCTGATCAGGCTGAAGTAGAACTCCTGCTCTGCGTGTGCTCCATTGGCCTAGAGCTTCCCGACACAAAAGGCTGCCTTGTTCCCAAACGGGCAGAGGGGTCCCAAGCGTCTTGCTTCCAGCTTTTCAGGAAGGTAAGAAACAACTGGCTCTGCCCAGTGCTCTTACAGCCTACCGGGAACATCTCTTACCAAGGCCTGTGAAACGCAGTTTCCTGGCAGGCCTGATCTGGCTGAAGTAGAACTTCTGCTCTGGGTGTGCTCCATTGCCCTAGAGCTGCCAGGCCCAAAGGGCTGCCTTGTTTCCAAAGACGGAGAGTGGACCCAAAGCATCTTGCTCCCAGCTCTTCGGGAAGCTAAGAAACAGCTGGCTCTGCCCAGTGCTCTTACAGCCTAAGAGAACATCTCTTTGAAAGGCCTGTGAAACGCAGTTTCTTGGCAGGCCTGACCTGGCTGAAGTAGAACTTCTGTTCTGGTTGTGCTACATAGGCCTAGAGCTACCAGGACCTAAGGGCTGCCTTGTTTCCAAAGGGTGAGAGAGGCCCCAAAGCATCTTGCCTCCAGCACTTTGGGAAGCTAAAAAACAACTGGTTCTGCCCAGTGCTCTCACAGCCTACCGTGAACATCTCTTACCAAGGGCTGTGAAACGCAGTTTCTGGGCAGGACTGATCTGCCTGAAGTAGAACTTCTGCTGTGGGTGTGCTCCATTGGCCTAGAGCTGCCAGGCGCAAACGGCTGCCTTGTGTCCAAAGGGAGAGAGAGGCCCCAAAGCATCTTGCTTCCAGCTCTGTGGGAAGCTAAAGCAACTGGCTCTCCACTGTGCTCTCACAGCCTACCGGGAACATCTCTTACCAAGGCCTGTGAAACGCAGTTTCTTGGCAGGCCTGATCTGGCTGAAGTAGAACTCCTGCTCTGGGCGTGCTACTTTGGCCTAGAGCTGCCAGGCCCAAAGGGCCGCCTTGTTTCCAAAGGGGCTGAGAGTCCCCAAAGTACCTTGCTTCCAAATCTTTGGGAAGCTAAGAAACAACTGGCTCTGCACAGTGCTCTCACAGCCTACCGGCAACGTGACAGAGACAGGCCTGTGAGACGCAGTTTCTTGGAAGGCCTGATCTGGCTGAGGTAGAACTTCTGCTCTGGGTGTACTCCATTGGCCTAGGGCTGCCAGGCCCAAAGGGCTGCCTTTATTTCCAAAGTGTGAGAGAGGCCCCAAAGCATCTTGCTTCCTGCTCTCTGGGAAGCTAAAACAACTGGCTCTGCACAGTGCTCTCAAAGCCAACCGGGAACGTCACATACAAAGGCCTGTGAAACGCAGCTTCTTGACAGGCCTTATCTGGCTGAGGTAGAACTTGTGCTCTGGGTGTGCTACTTTGGCCTAGAGCTGCCAGGCACAAAGGCTGCTTTGTTTCCAAAGGGGGAGAGAGGCCCCAAATCATGTTGCTTCCAGCTGTTTTTGAAGCTAAGAAACAACTCGCTCTGCCAGGTACGCTTACAGCCTTCCGGGAACACCTCTTACGAAGGCCTGTGAAAAGCAGTTTCTTGGCAGGCCTGATCTGGCTGAGGTAGAACTTCTGCTCTGGGTGTGCTTCATTGGCCTAGAGCTGAAAGGCCCAAAGGGCTGCCTTGTTTCCAAAGGGGGAGAGAGGACCCAAAGCATCTTGCTTCCACCTCTTGGGAAGCTAAGAAACAACTGGCTGTGCCCAGTGCTCTTATAGCCTAAGAGAACATCTCTTATCAAGGCCTGTGAAACGCACTTTCTAGGCAGGCCTGATCTGGAAGAAGTAGAACTTCTGCTCTGGTTGTGCTCCATTGCCCTAGAGCTGCCAGACCCAACGTGCTGCCTTGTTTCCAAAGGGGCAGAGAGGCCCCAAAGCGTCTTGCTTCCAGCTGTTTGGGAAACAAGGAAACAACTGGCTCTGCACCGTGCTCTCACAGCCTACCGGGAACGTCACATACAAAGGCCTCTGAAACGCAGTTCCTTGGCAGGCCTGATCTGGCTGAAGTAGGACTTCTGCTCTGGCTGTGCTCCATTGGCCTAGAGCTGAAAGGCCCAAAGGGATGCCTTGTTTGCAAAGGGGCAGAGATGCCCCAAAGCATCTTGCTTCCAGCTCTTCGGGAAGCTAAGAACCAACTCGCTCTGCCCCGTGCTCTTACAGCCTACCGGGAACATGTCTTTGAAAGGCCTGTGAAACGCAGTTTCTTGGCAGGCCTCATCTGGCTGAAGTAGAACTCCGGCTCTGGGTGTGCTCCATTGCCCTAGAGCTGCCAGGCCCCAAGTGCTGCCCTGTTTCCAAGGGGCAGAGAGGCCCAAAGCATCTTGCTTCCCGGTCTTTGCGAAGCTAAGAAACAACTGGCTCTGCCCAGTGCTCTTACACCTACCGGGAACATCTCTTACCAAGGCCTGTCAAACGCTGTTTCTTTGCAGGCCTGATCAGGCTGAAGTAGAACTCCTGCTCTGCGTGTGCTCCATTGGCCTAGAGCTTCCCGACCCAAAAGGCTGCCTTGTTCCCAAACGGGCAGAGGGGTCCCAAGCATCTTGCTTCCAGCTTTTCAGGAAGGTAAGAAACAACTGGCTCTGCCCAGTGCTCTTACAGCCTACCGGGAACATCTCTTACCAAGGCCTGTGAAACGCAGTTTCCTGGCAGGCCTGATCTGGCTGAAGTAGAACTCCTGCTCTGGGCGTGCTACTTTGGCCTAGAGCTGCCAGGCCCAAAGGGCCGCCTTGTTTCCAAAGGGGCTGAGAGTCCCCAAAGTATCTTGCTTCCAAATCTTTGGAAAGCTAAGAAACAACTGGCTCTGCACAGTGCTCTCACAGCCTACCGGCAACGTGACAGAGAAAGGCCTGTGAGACGCAGTTTCTTGGAAGGCCTGATCTGGCTGAGGTAGAACTTCTGCTCTGGGTGTACTCCATTGGCCTAGGGCTGCCATGCCCAAAGGGCTGCCTTTATTTCCAAAGTGTGAGAGAGGCCCCAAAGCATCTTGCTTCCTGCTCTCTGGGAAGCTAAAACAACTGGCTCTGCACAGTGCTCTCACAGCCAACCGGGAACGTCACATACAAAGGCCTGTGAAACGCAGCTTCTTGACAGGCCTTATCTGGCTGAGGTAGAACTTGTGCTCTGGGTGTGCTACTTTGGCCTAGAGCTGCCAGGCACAAAGGCTGCTTTGTTTCCAAAGGGGGAGAGAGGCCCCAAATCATGTTGCTTCCAGCTGTTTTTGAAGCTAAGAAACAACTCGCTCTGCCAGGTACGCTTACAGCCTTCCGGGAACACCTCTTACGAAGGCCTGTGAAAAGCAGTTTCTTGGCAGGCCTGATCTGGCTGAGGTAGAACTTCTGCTCTGGGTGTGCTTCATTGGCCTAGAGCTGAAAGGCCCAAAGGGCTGCCTTGTTTCCAAAGGGGGAGAGAGGACCCAAAGCATCTTGCTTCCACCTCTTGGGAAGCTAAGAAACAACTGGCTGTGCCCAGTGCTCTTATAGCCTAAGAGAACATCTCTTATCAAGGCCTGTGAAACGCACTTTCTAGGCAGGCCTGATCTGGAAGAAGTAGAACTTCTGCTCTGGTTGTGCTCCATTGCCCTAGAGCTGCCAGACCCAACGTGCTGCCTTGTTTCCAAAGGGGCAGAGAGGCCCCAAAGCGTCTTGCTTCCAGCTGTTTGGGAAACAAGGAAACAACTGGCTCTGCACCGTGCTCTCACAGCCTACCGGGAACGTCACATACAAAGGCCTCTGAAACGCAGTTCCTTGGCAGGCCTGATCTGGCTGAAGTAGGACTTCTGCTCTGGCTGTGCTCCATTGGCCTAGAGCTGAAAGGCCCAAAGGGATGCCTTGTTTGCAAAGGGGCAGAGATGCCCCAAAGCATCTTGCTTCCAGCTCTTCGGGAAGCTAAGAACCAACTCGCTCTGCCCCGTGCTCTTACAGCCTACCGGGAACATGTCTTTGAAAGGCCTGTGAAACGCAGTTTCTTGGCAGGCCTCATCTGGCTGAAGTAGAACTCCGGCTCTGGGTGTGCTCCATTGCCCTAGAGCTGCCAGGCCCCAAGTGCTGCCCTGTTTCCAAGGGGCAGAGAGGCCCAAAGCATCTTGCTTCCCGGTCTTTGCGAAGCTAAGAAACAACTGGCTCTGCCCTGTGCTCTTACACCTACCGGGAACATCTCTTACCAAGGCCTGTCAAACGCTGTTTCTTTGCAGGCCTGATCAGGCTGAAGTAGAACTCCTGCTCTGCGTGTGCTCCATTGGCCTAGAGCTTCCCGACCCAAAAGGCTGCCTTGTTCCCAAACGGGCAGAGGGGTCCCAAGCATCTTGCTTCCAGCTTTTCAGGAAGGTAAGAAACAACTGGCTCTGCCCAGTGCTCTTACAGCCTACCGGGAACATCTCTTACCAAGGCCTGTGAAACGCAGTTTCCTGGCAGGCCTGATCTGGCTGAAGTAGAACTCCTGCTCTGGGCGTGCTACTTTGGCCTAGAGCTGCCAGGCCCAAAGGGCCGCCTTGTTTCCAAAGGGGCTGAGAGTCCCCAAAGTATCTTGCTTCCAAATCTTTGGAAAGCTAAGAAACAACTGGCTCTGCACAGTGCTCTCACAGCCTACCGGCAACGTGACAGAGAAAGGCCTGTGAGACGCAGTTTCTTGGAAGGCCTGATCTGGCTGAGGTAGAACTTCTGCTCTGGGTGTACTCCATTGGCCTAGGGCTGCCATGCCCAAAGGGCTGCCTTTATTTCCAAAGTGTGAGAGAGGCCCCAAAGCATCTTGCTTCCTGCTCTCTGGGAAGCTAAAACAACTGGCTCTGCACAGTGCTCTCACAGCCAACCGGGAACGTCACATACAAAGGCCTGTGAAACGCAGCTTCTTGACAGGCCTTATCTGGCTGAGGTAGAACTTGTGCTCTGGGTGTGCTACTTTGGCCTAGAGCTGCCAGGCACAAAGGCTGCTTTGTTTCCAAAGGGGGAGAGAGGCCCCAAATCATGTTGCTTCCAGCTGTTTTTGAAGCTAAGAAACAACTCGCTCTGCCAGGTACTCTTACAGCCTTCCGGGAACACCTCTTACGAAGGCCTGTGAAAAGCAGTTTCTTGGCAGGCCTGATCTGGCTGAGGTAGAACTTCTGCTCTGGGTGTGCTCTATTGGCTTAGAGCTGAAAGGCCCAAAGGTCGGCCTTGTTGGCAAAGGGGCAGGGAGCCCCCAAAGCATCTTGCTTCCAGCTCTTCGGGAAGCTAAGAAACAACTGGCTCTGCCCAGTGCTCTTACAGCCTGAGAGAAAATCTCTTACCAAGGCCTGTGAAACGCACTTTGTTGGTGGCCTGATTTGGCTGAAGTAGAACTTCTGCTCTGGGTGTGCTCCATTGGCCTAGAGCTGCCTGGCCCAAAGGGCCGCCTTGTTTGCAAAGGGGCAGAGAGGCCCCAAAGCATCTTGCTTCCAGCTCTTCGGGAAGCTAAGAAACATCTGGCGTTGCCCAGTGCTCTTACAGCCTACCGGGAACATCTCTTACCAAGGCCTGTGAAACGCAGTTTGTTGGTGGCCTGAACTGGCCGAAGTAGAACTTCTGCTCTGGGTGTGCTCCACTGGCCTAGAGCTACCTGCCCCAAAGGGCTGCCTTGATTCCAAAGTGAGAGAGTGGCACCAAAGCATCTTGCTTCCAGCTCTTCGGGAAGCTAAGAAACATCTGGCGTTGCCCAGTGCTCTTACAGCCTACCGGGAACATCTCTTACCAAGGCCTGTGAAACGCCGTTTCCTGGCAGGCCTGATTTGGCTGAAGTAGAACTTCTGCTCTGGGTGTGCTCCATTGCCCTAGAGCTGCCAGGCCCAAGGTGCTGCCTTGTTTCCAAAGGGGCAGAGAGGCCCCAAAGCATCTTGCTTCCAGCTCTCTGGGAAGCTAAGAACCAACTCGCTCTGCCCCGTGCTCTTACAGCCTACCGGGAACATGTCTTTGAAAGGCCTGTGAAACGCAGTTTCTTGGCAGGCCTCATCTGGCTGAAGTAGAACTCCGGCTCTGGGTGTGCTCCATTGCCCTAGGGCTGCCAGGCCCAAAGTGCTGCCCTGTTTCCAAGGGGCAGAGAGGCCCAAAGCATCTTGCTTCCCGGTCTTTGCGAAGCTAAGAAACAACTGGCTCTGCCCAGTGCTCTTACACCTACCGGGAACATCTCTTACCAAGGCCTGTCAAACGCTGTTTCTTTGCAGGCCTGATCAGGCTGAAGTAGAACTCCTGCTCTGCGTGTGCTCCATTGGCCTAGAGCTTCCCGTCCCAAAAGGCTGCCTTGTTCCCAAACGGGCAGAGGGGTCCCAAGCGTCTTGCTTCCAGCTTTTCAGGAAGGTAAGAAACAACTGGCTCTGCCCAGTGCTCTTACAGCCTACCGGGAACATCTCTTACCAAGGCCTGTGAAACGCAGTTTCCTGGCAGGCCTGATCTGGCTGAAGTAGAACTTCTGCTCTGGGTGTGCTCCATTGCCCTAGAGCTGCCAGGCCCAAAGGGCTGCCTTGTTTCCAAAGACGGAGAGTGGACCCAAAGCATCTTGCTCCCAGCTCCTTTGGAAGCTAAGAAACAGCTGGCTCTGCCCAGTGCTCTTACAGCCTAAGAGAACATCTCTTTGAAAGGCCTGTGAAACGCAGTTTCTTGGCAGGCCTGACCTGGCTGAAGTAGAACTTCTGTTCTGGTTGTGCTACATAGGCCTAGAGCTACCAGGACCTAAGGGCTGCCTTGTTTCCAAAGGGTGAGAGAGGCCCCAAAGCATCTTGCCTCCAGCACTTTGGGAAGCTAAAAAACAACTGGTTCTGCCCAGTGCTCTCACAGCCTACCGTGAACATCTCTTACCAAGGGCTGTGAAACGCAGTTTCTGGGCAGGACTGATCTGCCTGAAGTAGAACTTCTGCTGTGGGTGTGCTCCATTGGCCTAGAGCTGCCAGGCGCAAACGGCTGCCTTGTGTCCAAAGGGAGAGAGAGGCCCCAAAGCATCTTGCTTCCAGCTCTGTGGGAAGCTAAAGCAACTGGCTCTCCACAGTGCTCTCACAGCCTACCGGGAACATCTCTTACCAAGGCCTGTGAAACGCAGTTTCTTGGCAGGCCTGATCTGGCTGAAGTAGAACTCCTGCTCTGGGCGTGCTACTTTGGCCTAGAGCTGCCAGGCCCAAAGGGCCGCCTTGTTTCCAAAGGGGCTGAGAGTCCCCAAAGTATCTTGCTTCCAAATCTTTGGGAAGCTAAGAAACAACTGGCTCTGCACAGTGCTCTCACAGCCTACCGGCAACGTGACAGAGAAAGGCCTGTGAGACGCAGTTTCTTGGAAGGCCTGATCTGGCTGAGGTAGAACTTCTGCTCTGGGTGTACTCCATTGGCCTAGGGCTGCCAGGCCCAAAGGGCTGCCTTTATTTCCAAAGTGTGAGAGAGGCCCCAAAGCATCTTGCTTCCTGCTCTCTGGGAAGCTAAAACAACTGGCTCTGCACAGTGCTCTCAAAGCCAACCGGGAACGTCACATACAAAGGCCTGTGAAACGCAGCTTCTTGACAGGCCTTATCTGGCTGAGGTAGAACTTGTGCTCTGGGTGTGCTACTTTGGCCTAGAGCTGCCAGGCACAAAGGCTGCTTTGTTTCCAAAGGGGAAGAGAGGCCCCAAATCATGTTGCTTCCAGCTGTTTTTGAAGCTAAGAAACAACTCGCTCTGCCAGGTACTCTTACAGCCTTCCGGGAACACCTCTTACGAAGGCCTGTGAAAAGCAGTTTCTTGGCAGGCCTGATCTGGCTGAGGTAGAACTTCTGCTCTGGGTGTGCTCTATTGGCCTAGAGCTGAAAGGCCCAAAGGTCGGCCTTGTTGGCAAAGGGGCAGGGAGCCCCCAAAGCATCTTGCTTCCAGCTCTTCGGGAAGCTAAGAAACAACTGGCTCTGCCCAGTGCTCTTACAGCCTGAGAGAAAATCTCTTACCAAGGCCTGTGAAACGCACTTTGTTGGTGGCCTGATCTAGCTGAAGTAGAACTTCTGCTCTGGGTGTGCTCCATTGGCCTAGAGCTGCCTGGCCCAAAGGGCCGCCTTGTTTGCAAAGGGGCAGAGAGGCCCCAAAGCATCTTGCTTCCAGCTCTTCGGGAAGCTAAGAAACAACTGGCTCTGCCCAGTGCTCTTACAGCCTACCGGGAACATCTCTTACCAAGGCCTGTGAAACGCAGTTTGTTGGTGGCCTGAACTGGCCGAAGTAGAACTTCTGCTCTGGGTGTGCTCCACTGGCCTAGAGCTACCTGCCCCAAAGGGCTGCCTTGATTCCAAAGTGAGAGAGTGGCACCAAAGCATCTTGCTTCCAGCTCTTCGGGAAGCTAAGAAACATCTGGCGTTGCCCAGTGCTCTTACAGCCTACCGGGAACATCTCTTACCAAGGCCTGTGAAACGCCGTTTCCTGGCAGGCCTGATTTGGCTGAAGTAGAACTTCTGCTCTGGGTGTGCTCCATGGCCCTAGAGCTGCCAGGCCCAAGGTGCTGCCTTGTTTCCAAAGGGGCAGAGAGGCCCCAAAGCATCTTGCTTCCAGCTCTCTGGGAAGCTAAGAACCAACTCGCTCTGCCCCGTGCTCTTACAGCCTACCGGGAACATGTCTTTGAAAGGCCTGTGAAACGCAGTTTCTTGGCAGGCCTCATCTGGCTGAAGTAGAACTCCGGCTCTGGGTGTGCTCCATTGCCCTAGGGCTGCCAGGCCCAAAGTGCTGCCCTGTTTCCAAGGGGCAGAGAGGCCCAAAGCATCTTGCTTCCCGGTCTTTGCGAAGCTAAGAAACAACTGGCTCTGCCCAGTGCTCTTACACCTACCGGGAACATCTCTTACCAAGGCCTGTCAAACGCTGTTTCTTTGCAGGCCTGATCAGGCTAAAGTAGAACTCCTGCTCTGCGTGTGCTCCATTGGCCTAGAGCTTCCCGTCCCAAAAGGCTGCCTTGTTCCCAAACGGGCAGAGGGGTCCCAAGCGTCTTGCTTCCAGCTTTTCAGGAAGGTAAGAAACAACTGGCTCTGCCCAGTGCTCTTACAGCCTACCGGGAACATCTCTTACCAAGGCCTGTGAAACGCAGTTTCCTGGCAGGCCTGATCTGGCTGAAGTAGAACTTCTGCTCTGGGTGTGCTCCATTGCCCTAGAGCTGCCAGGCCCAAAGGGCTGCCTTGTTTCCAAAGACGGAGAGTGGACCCAAAGCATCTTGCTCCCAGCTCTTCGGGAAGCTAAGAAACAGCTGGCTCTGCCCAGTGCTCTTACAGCCTAAGAGAACATCTCTTTGAAAGGCCTGTGAAACGCAGTTTCTTGGCAGGCCTGACCTGGCTGAAGTAGAACTTCTGTTCTGGTTGTGCTACATAGGCCTAGAGCTACCAGGACCTAAGGGCTGCCTTGTTTCCAAAGGGTGAGAGAGGCCCCAAAGCATCTTGCCTCCAGCACTTTGGGAAGCTAAAAAACAACTGGTTCTGCCCAGTGCTCTCACAGCCTACCGTGAACATCTCTTACCAAGGGCTGTGAAACGCAGTTTCTGGGCAGGACTGATCTGCCTGAAGTAGAACTTCTGCTGTGGGTGTGCTCCATTGGCCTAGAGCTGCCAGGCGCAAACGGCTGCCTTGTGTCCAAAGGGAGAGAGAGGCCCCAAAGCATCTTGCTTCCAGCTCTGTGGGAAGCTAAAGCAACTGGCTCTCCACAGTGCTCTCACAGCCTACCGGGAACATCTCTTACCAAGGCCTGTGAAACGCAGTTTCTTGGCAGGCCTGATCTGGCTGAAGTAGAACTCCTGCTCTGGGCGTGCTACTTTGGCCTAGAGCTGCCAGGCCCAAAGGGCCGCCTTGTTTCCAAAGGGGCTGAGAGTCCCCAAAGTATCTTGCTTCCAAATCTTTGGGAAGCTAAGAAACAACTGGCTCTGCACAGTGCTCTCACAGCCTACCGGCAACGTGACAGAGAAAGGCCTGTGAGACGCAGTTTCTTGGAAGGCCTGATCTGGCTGAGGTAGAACTTCTGCTCTGGGTGTACTCCATTGGCCTAGGGCTGCCAGGCCCAAAGGGCTGCCTTTATTTCCAAAGTGTGAGAGAGGCCCCAAAGCATCTTGCTTCCTGCTCTCTGGGAAGCTAAAACAACTGGCTCTGCACAGTGCTCTCAAAGCCAACCGGGAACGTCACATACAAAGGCCTGTGAAACGCAGCTTCTTGACAGGCCTTATCTGGCTGAGGTAGAACTTCTGCTCTGGGTGTGCTCCATTGCCCTAGAGCTGCCAGGCCCAAAGGGCTGCCTTGTTTCCAAAGACGGAGAGTGGACCCAAAGCATCTTGCTCCCAGCTCTTCGGGAAGCTAAGAAACAGCTGGCTCTGCCCAGTGCTCTTACAGCCTAAGAGAACATCTCTTTGAAAGGCCTGTGAAACGCAGTTTCTTGGCAGGCCTGACCTGGCTGAAGTAGAACTTCTGTTCTGGTTGTGCTACATAGGCCTAGAGCTACCAGGACCTAAGGGCTGCCTTGTTTCCAAAGGGTGAGAGAGGCCCCAAAGCATCTTGCCTCCAGCACTTTGGGAAGCTAAAAAACAACTGGTTCTGCCCAGTGCTCTCACAGCCTACCGTGAACATCTCTTACCAAGGGCTGTGAAACGCAGTTTCTGGGCAGGACTGATCTGCCTGAAGTAGAACTTCTGCTGTGGGTGTGCTCCATTGGCCTAGAGCTGCCAGGCGCAAACGGCTGCCTTGTGTCCAAAGGGAGAGAGAGGCCCCAAAGCATCTTGCTTCCAGCTCTGTGGGAAGCTAAAGCAACTGGCTCTCCACAGTGCTCTCACAGCCTACCGGGAACATCTCTTACCAAGGCCTGTGAAACGCAGTTTCTTGGCAGGCCTGATCTGGCTGAAGTAGAACTCCTGCTCTGGGCGTGCTACTTTGGCCTAGAGCTGCCAGGCCCAAAGGGCCGCCTTGTTTCCAAAGGGGCTGAGAGTCCCCAAAGTATCTTGCTTCCAAATCTTTGGGAAGCTAAGAAACAACTGGCTCTGCACAGTGCTCTCACAGCCTACCGGCAACGTGACAGAGAAAGGCCTGTGAGACGCAGTTTCTTGGAAGGCCTGATCTGGCTGAGGTAGAACTTCTGCTCTGGGTGTACTCCATTGGCCTAGGGCTGCCAGGCCCAAAGGGCTGCCTTTATTTCCAAAGTGTGAGAGAGGCCCCAAAGCATCTTGCTTCCTGCTCTCTGGGAAGCTAAAACAACTGGCTCTGCACAGTGCTCTCAAAGCCAACCGGGAACGTCACATACAAAGGCCTGTGAAACGCAGCTTCTTGACAGGCCTTATCTGGCTGAGGTAGAACTTGTGCTCTGGGTGTGCTACTTTGGCCTAGAGCTGCCAGGCACAAAGGCTGCTTTGTTTCCAAAGGGGGAGAGAGGCCCCAAATCATGTTGCTTCCAGCTGTTTTTGAAGCTAAGAAACAACTCGCTCTGCCAGGTACTCTTACAGCCTTCCGGGAACACCTCTTACGAAGGCCTGTGAAAAGCAGTTTCTTGGCAGGCCTGATCTGGCTGAGGTAGAACTTCTGCTCTGGGTGTGCTCTATTGGCCTAGAGCTGAAAGGCCCAAAGGTCGGCCTTGTTGGCAAAGGGGCAGGGAGCCCCCAAAGCATCTTGCTTCCAGCTCTTCGGGAAGCTAAGAAACAACTGGCTCTGCCCAGTGCTCTTACAGCCTGAGAGAAAATCTCTTACCAAGGCCTGTGAAACGCACTTTGTTGGTGGCCTGATCTAGCTGAAGTAGAACTTCTGCTCTGGGTGTGCTCCATTGGCCTAGAGCTGCCTGGCCCAAAGGGCCGCCTTGTTTGCAAAGGGGCAGAGAGGCCCCAAAGCATCTTGCTTCCAGCTCTTCGGGAAGCTAAGAAACATCTGGCGTTGCCCAGTGCTCTTACAGCCTACCGGGAACATCTCTTACCAAGGCCTGTGAAACGCAGTTTGTTGGTGGCCTGAACTGGCCGAAGTAGAACTTCTGCTCTGGGTGTGCTCCACTGGCCTAGAGCTACCTGCCCCAAAGGGCTGCCTTGATTCCAAAGTGAGAGAGTGGCACCAAAGCATCTTGCTTCCAGCTCTTCGGGAAGCTAAGAAACATCTGGCGTTGCCCAGTGCTCTTACAGCCTACCGGGAACATCTCTTACCAAGGCCTGTGAAACGCCGTTTCCTGGCAGGCCTGATTTGGCTGAAGTAGAACTTCTGCTCTGGGTGTGCTCCATGGCCCTAGAGCTGCCAGGCCCAAGGTGCTGCCTTGTTTCCAAAGGGGCAGAGAGGCCCCAAAGCATCTTGCTTCCAGCTCTCTGGGAAGCTAAGAACCAACTCGCTCTGCCCCGTGCTCTTACAGCCTACCGGGAACATGTCTTTGAAAGGCCTGTGAAACGCAGTTTCTTGGCAGGCCTCATCTGGCTGAAGTAGAACTCCGGCTCTGGGTGTGCTCCATTGCCCTAGGGCTGCCAGGCCCAAAGTGCTGCCCTGTTTCCAAGGGGCAGAGAGGCCCAAAGCATCTTGCTTCCCGGTCTTTGCGAAGCTAAGAAACAACTGGCTCTGCCCAGTGCTCTTACACCTACCGGGAACATCTCTTACCAAGGCCTGTCAAACGCTGTTTCTTTGCAGGCCTGATCAGGCTGAAGTAGAACTCCTGCTCTGCGTGTGCTCCATTGGCCTAGAGCTTCCCGTCCCAAAAGGCTGCCTTGTTCCCAAACGGGCAGAGGGGTCCCAAGCATCTTGCTTCCAGCTTTTCAGGAAGGTAAGAAACAACTGGCTCTGCCCAGTGCTCTTACAGCCTACCGGGAACATCTCTTACCAAGGCCTGTGAAACGCAGTTTCCTGGCAGGCCTGATCTGGCTGAAGTAGAACTTCTGCTCTGGGTGTGCTCCATTGCCCTAGAGCTGCCAGGCCCAAAGGGCTGCCTTGTTTCCAAAGACGGAGAGTGGACCCAAAGCATCTTGCTCCCAGCTCTTCGGGAAGCTAAGAAACAGCTGGCTCTGCCCAGTGCTCTTACAGCCTAAGAGAACATCTCTTTGAAAGGCCTGTGAAACGCAGTTTCTTGGCAGGCCTGACCTGGCTGAAGTAGAACTTCTGTTCTGGTTGTGCTACATAGGCCTAGAGCTACCAGGACCTAAGGGCTGCCTTGTTTCCAAAGGGTGAGAGAGGCCCCAAAGCATCTTGCCTCCAGCACTTTGGGAAGCTAAAAAACAACTGGTTCTGCCCAGTGCTCTCACAGCCTACCGTGAACATCTCTTACCAAGGGCTGTGAAACGCAGTTTCTGGGCAGGACTGATCTGCCTGAAGTAGAACTTCTGCTGTGGGTGTGCTCCATTGGCCTAGAGCTGCCAGGCGCAAACGGCTGCCTTGTGTCCAAAGGGAGAGAGAGGCCCCAAAGCATCTTGCTTCCAGCTCTGTGGGAAGCTAAAGCAACTGGCTCTCCACAGTGCTCTCACAGCCTACCGGGAACATCTCTTACCAAGGCCTGTGAAACGCAGTTTCTTGGCAGGCCTGATCTGGCTGAAGTAGAACTCCTGCTCTGGGCGTGCTACTTTGGCCTAGAGCTGCCAGGCCCAAAGGGCCGCCTTGTTTCCAAAGGGGCTGAGAGTCCCCAAAGTATCTTGCTTCCAAATCTTTGGGAAGCTAAGAAACAACTGGCTCTGCACAGTGCTCTCACAGCCTACCGGCAACGTGACAGAGAAAGGCCTGTGAGACGCAGTTTCTTGGAAGGCCTGATCTGGCTGAGGTAGAACTTCTGCTCTGGGTGTACTCCATTGGCCTAGGGCTGCCAGGCCCAAAGGGCTGCCTTTATTTCCAAAGTGTGAGAGAGGCCCCAAAGCATCTTGCTTCCTGCTCTCTGGGAAGCTAAAACAACTGGCTCTGCACAGTGCTCTCAAAGCCAACCGGGAACGTCACATACAAAGGCCTGTGAAACGCAGCTTCTTGACAGGCCTTATCTGGCTGAGGTAGAACTTGTGCTCTGGGTGTGCTACTTTGGCCTAGAGCTGCCAGGCACAAAGGCTGCTTTGTTTCCAAAGGGGGAGAGAGGCCCCAAATCATGTTGCTTCCAGCTGTTTTTGAAGCTAAGAAACAACTCGCTCTGCCAGGTACTCTTACAGACTTCCGGGAACACCTCTTACGAAGGCCTGTGAAAAGCAGTTTCTTGGCAGGCCTGATCTGGCTGAGGTAGAACTTCTGCTCTGGGTGTGCTCTATTGGCCTAGAGCTGAAAGGCCCAAAGGTCGGCCTTGTTGGCAAAGGGGCAGGGAGCCCCCAAAGCATCTTGCTTCCAGCTCTTCGGGAAGCTAAGAAACAACTGGCTCTGCCCAGTGCTCTTACAGCCTGAGAGAAAATCTCTTACCAAGGCCTGTGAAACGCACTTTGTTGGTGGCCTGATCTAGCTGAAGTAGAACTTCTGCTCTGGGTGTGCTCCATTGCCCTAGAGCTGCCTGGCCCAAAGGGCCGCCTTGTTTGCAAAGGGGCAGAGAGGCCCCAAAGCATCTTGCTTCCAGCTCTTCGGGAAGCTAAGAAACATCTGGCGTTGCCCAGTGCTCTTACAGCCTACCGGGAACATCTCTTACCAAGGCCTGTGAAACGCAGTTTGTTGGTGGCCTGAACTGGCCGAAGTAGAACTTCTGCTCTGGGTGTGCTCCACTGGCCTAGAGCTACCTGCCCCAAAGGGCTGCCTTGATTCCAAAGTGAGAGAGTGGCACCAAAGCATCTTGCTTCCAGCTCTTCGGGAAGCTAAGAAACATCTGGCGTTGCCCAGTGCTCTTACAGCCTACCGGGAACATCTCTTACCAAGGCCTGTGAAACGCCGTTTCCTGGCAGGCCTGATTTGGCTGAAGTAGAACTTCTGCTCTGGGTGTGCTCCATGGCCCTAGAGCTGCCAGGCCCAAGGTGCTGCCTTGTTTCCAAAGGGGCAGAGAGGCCCCAAAGCATCTTGCTTCCAGCTCTCTGGGAAGCTAAGAACCAACTCGCTCTGCCCCGTGCTCTTACAGCCTACCGGGAACATGTCTTTGAAAGGCCTGTGAAACGCAGTTTCTTGGCAGGCCTCATCTGGCTGAAGTAGAACTCCGGCTCTGGGTGTGCTCCATTGCCCTAGGGCTGCCAGGCCCAAAGTGCTGCCCTGTTTCCAAGGGGCAGAGAGGCCCAAAGCATCTTGCTTCCCGGTCTTTGCGAAGCTAAGAAACAACTGGCTCTGCCCAGTGCTCTTACACCTACCGGGAACATCTCTTACCAAGGCCTGTCAAACGCTGTTTCTTTGCAGGCCTGATCAGGCTGAAGTAGAACTCCTGCTCTGCGTGTGCTCCATTGGCCTAGAGCTTCCCGTCCCAAAAGGCTGCCTTGTTCCCAAACGGGCAGAGGGGTCCCAAGCGTCTTGCTTCCAGCTTTTCAGGAAGGTAAGAAACAACTGGCTCTGCCCAGTGCTCTTACAGCCTACCGGGAACATCTCTTACCAAGGCCTGTGAAACGCAGTTTCCTGGCAGGCCTGATCTGGCTGAAGTAGAACTTCTGCTCTGGGTGTGCTCCATTGCCCTAGAGCTGCCAGGCCCAAAGGGCTGCCTTGTTTCCAAAGACGGAGAGTGGACCCAAAGCATCTTGCTCCCAGCTCTTCGGGAAGCTAAGAAACAGCTGGCTCTGCCCAGTGCTCTTACAGCCTAAGAGAACATCTCTTTGAAAGGCCTGTGAAACGCAGTTTCTTGGCAGGCCTGACCTGGCTGAAGTAGAACTTCTGTTCTGGTTGTGCTACATAGGCCTAGAGCTACCAGGACCTAAGGGCTGCCTTGTTTCCAAAGGGTGAGAGAGGCCCCAAAGCATCTTGCCTCCAGCACTTTGGGAAGCTAAAAAACAACTGGTTCTGCCCAGTGCTCTCACAGCCTACCGTGAACATCTCTTACCAAGGGCTGTGAAACGCAGTTTCTGGGCAGGACTGATCTGCCTGAAGTAGAACTTCTGCTGTGGGTGTGCTCCATTGGCCTAGAGCTGCCAGGCGCAAACGGCTGCCTTGTGTCCAAAGGGAGAGAGAGGCCCCAAAGCATCTTGCTTCCAGCTCTGTGGGAAGCTAAAGCAACTGGCTCTCCACAGTGCTCTCACAGCCTACCGGGAACATCTCTTACCAAGGCCTGTGAAACGCAGTTTCTTGGCAGGCCTGATCTGGCTGAAGTAGAACTCCTGCTCTGGGCGTGCTACTTTGGCCTAGAGCTGCCAGGCCCAAAGGGCCGCCTTGTTTCCAAAGGGGCTGAGAGTCCCCAAAGTATCTTGCTTCCAAATCTTTGGGAAGCTAAGAAACAACTGGCTCTGCACAGTGCTCTCACAGCCTACCGGCAACGTGACAGAGAAAGGCCTGTGAGACGCAGTTTCTTGGAAGGCCTGATCTGGCTGAGGTAGAACTTCTGCTCTGGGTGTACTCCATTGGCCTAGGGCTGCCAGGCCCAAAGGGCTGCCTTTATTTCCAAAGTGTGAGAGAGGCCCCAAAGCATCTTGCTTCCTGCTCTCTGGGAAGCTAAAACAACTGGCTCTGCACAGTGCTCTCAAAGCCAACCGGGAACGTCACATACAAAGGCCTGTGAAACGCAGCTTCTTGACAGGCCTTATCTGGCTGAGGTAGAACTTGTGCTCTGGGTGTGCTACTTTGGCCTAGAGCTGCCAGGCACAAAGGCTGCTTTGTTTCCAAAGGGGGAGAGAGGCCCCAAATCATGTTGCTTCCAGCTGTTTTTGAAGCTAAGAAACAACTCGCTCTGCCAGGTACTCTTACAGACTTCCGGGAACACCTCTTACGAAGGCCTGTGAAAAGCAGTTTCTTGGCAGGCCTGATCTGGCTGAGGTAGAACTTCTGCTCTGGGTGTGCTCTATTGGCCTAGAGCTGAAAGGCCCAAAGGTCGGCCTTGTTGGCAAAGGGGCAGGGAGCCCCCAAAGCATCTTGCTTCCAGCTCTTCGGGAAGCTAAGAAACAACTGGCTCTGCCCAGTGCTCTTACAGCCTGAGAGAAAATCTCTTACCAAGGCCTGTGAAACGCACTTTGTTGGTGGCCTGATCTAGCTGAAGTAGAACTTCTGCTCTGGGTGTGCTCCATTGCCCTAGAGCTGCCTGGCCCAAAGGGCCGCCTTGTTTGCAAAGGGGCAGAGAGGCCCCAAAGCATCTTGCTTCCAGCTCTTCGGGAAGCTAAGAAACATCTGGCGTTGCCCAGTGCTCTTACAGCCTACCGGGAACATCTCTTACCAAGGCCTGTGAAACGCAGTTTGTTGGTGGCCTGAACTGGCCGAAGTAGAACTTCTGCTCTGGGTGTGCTCCACTGGCCTAGAGCTACCTGCCCCAAAGGGCTGCCTTGATTCCAAAGTGAGAGAGTGGCACCAAAGCATCTTGCTTCCAGCTCTTCGGGAAGCTAAGAAACATCTGGCGTTGCCCAGTGCTCTTACAGCCTACCGGGAACATCTCTTACCAAGGCCTGTGAAACGCCGTTTCCTGGCAGGCCTGATTTGGCTGAAGTAGAACTTCTGCTCTGGGTGTGCTCCATGGCCCTAGAGCTGCCAGGCCCAAGGTGCTGCCTTGTTTCCAAAGGGGCAGAGAGGCCCCAAAGCATCTTGCTTCCAGCTCTCTGGGAAGCTAAGAACCAACTCGCTCTGCCCCGTGCTCTTACAGCCTACCGGGAACATGTCTTTGAAAGGCCTGTGAAACGCAGTTTCTTGGCAGGCCTCATCTGGCTGAAGTAGAACTCCGGCTCTGGGTGTGCTCCATTGCCCTAGGGCTGCCAGGCCCAAAGTGCTGCCCTGTTTCCAAGGGGCAGAGAGGCCCAAAGCATCTTGCTTCCCGGTCTTTGCGAAGCTAAGAAACAACTGGCTCTGCCCAGTGCTCTTACACCTACCGGGAACATCTCTTACCAAGGCCTGTCAAACGCTGTTTCTTTGCAGGCCTGATCAGGCTGAAGTAGAACTCCTGCTCTGCGTGTGCTCCATTGGCCTAGAGCTTCCCGTCCCAAAAGGCTGCCTTGTTCCCAAACGGGCAGAGGGGTCCCAAGCGTCTTGCTTCCAGCTTTTCAGGAAGGTAAGAAACAACTGGCTCTGCCCAGTGCTCTTACAGCCTACCGGGAACATCTCTTACCAAGGCCTGTGAAACGCAGTTTCCTGGCAGGCCTGATCTGGCTGAAGTAGAACTTCTGCTCTGGGTGTGCTCCATTGCCCTAGAGCTGCCAGGCCCAAAGGGCTGCCTTGTTTCCAAAGACGGAGAGTGGACCCAAAGCATCTTGCTCCCAGCTCTTCGGGAAGCTAAGAAACAGCTGGCTCTGCCCAGTGCTCTTACAGCCTAAGAGAACATCTCTTTGAAAGGCCTGTGAAACGCAGTTTCTTGGCAGGCCTGACCTGGCTGAAGTAGAACTTCTGTTCTGGTTGTGCTACATAGGCCTAGAGCTACCAGGACCTAAGGGCTGCCTTGTTTCCAAAGGGTGAGAGAGGCCCCAAAGCATCTTGCCTCCAGCACTTTGGGAAGCTAAAAAACAACTGGTTCTGCCCAGTGCTCTCACAGCCTACCGTGAACATCTCTTACCAAGGGCTGTGAAACGCAGTTTCTGGGCAGGACTGATCTGCCTGAAGTAGAACTTCTGCTGTGGGTGTGCTCCATTGGCCTAGAGCTGCCAGGCCCAAACGGCTGCCTTGTGTCCAAAGGGAGAGAGAGGCCCCAAAGCATCTTGCTTCCAGCTCTGTGGGAAGCTAAAGCAACTGGCTCTCCACAGTGCTCTCACAGCCTACCGGGAACATCTCTTACCAAGGCCTGTGAAACGCAGTTTCTTGGCAGGCCTGATCTGGCTGAGGTAGAACTTCTGCTCTGGGTGTGCTCTATTGGCCTAGAGCTGAAAGGCCCAAAGGTCGGCCTTGTTGGCAAAGGGGCAGGGAGCCCCCAAAGCATCTTGCTTCCAGCTCTTCGGGAAGCTAAGAAACAACTGGCTCTGCCCAGTGCTCTTACAGCCTGAGAGAAAATCTCTTACCAAGGCCTGTGAAACGCACTTTGTTGGTGGCCTGATCTAGCTGAAGTAGAACTTCTGCTCTGGGTGTGCTCCATTGGCCTAGAGCTGCCTGGCCCAAAGGGCCGCCTTGTTTGCAAAGGGGCAGAGAGGCCCCAAAGCATCTTGCTTCCAGCTCTTCGGGAAGCTAAGAAACATCTGGCGTTGCCCAGTGCTCTTACAGCCTACCGGGAACATCTCTTACCAAGGCCTGTGAAACGCAGTTTGTTGGTGGCCTGAACTGGCCGAAGTAGAACTTCTGCTCTGGGTGTGCTCCACTGGCCTAGAGCTACCTGCCCCAAAGGGCTGCCTTGATTCCAAAGTGAGAGAGTGGCACCAAAGCATCTTGCTTCCAGCTCTTCGGGAAGCTAAGAAACATCTGGCGTTGCCCAGTGCTCTTACAGCCTACCGGGAACATCTCTTACCAAGGCCTGTGAAACGCCGTTTCCTGGCAGGCCTGATTTGGCTGAAGTAGAACTTCTGCTCTGGGTGTGCTCCATGGCCCTAGAGCTGCCAGGCCCAAGGTGCTGCCTTGTTTCCAAAGGGGCAGAGAGGCCCCAAAGCATCTTGCTTCCAGCTCTCTGGGAAGCTAAGAACCAACTCGCTCTGCCCCGTGCTCTTACAGCCTACCGGGAACATGTCTTTGAAAGGCCTGTGAAACGCAGTTTCTTGGCAGGCCTCATCTGGCTGAAGTAGAACTCCGGCTCTGGGTGTGCTCCATTGCCCTAGGGCTGCCAGGCCCAAAGTGCTGCCCTGTTTCCAAGGGGCAGAGAGGCCCAAAGCATCTTGCTTCCCGGTCTTTGCGAAGCTAAGAAACAACTGGCTCTGCCCAGTGCTCTTACACCTACCGGGAACATCTCTTACCAAGGCCTGTCAAACGCTGTTTCTTTGCAGGCCTGATCAGGCTGAAGTAGAACTCCTGCTCTGCGTGTGCTCCATTGGCCTAGAGCTTCCCGTCCCAAAAGGCTGCCTTGTTCCCAAACGGGCAGAGGGGTCCCAAGCGTCTTGCTTCCAGCTTTTCAGGAAGGTAAGAAACAACTGGCTCTGCCCAGTGCTCTTACAGCCTACCGGGAACATCTCTTACCAAGGCCTGTGAAACGCAGTTTCCTGGCAGGCCTGATCTGGCTGAAGTAGAACTTCTGCTCTGGGTGTGCTCCATTGCCCTAGAGCTGCCAGGCCCAAAGGGCTGCCTTGTTTCCAAAGACGGAGAGTGGACCCAAAGCATCTTGCTCCCAGCTCTTCGGGAAGCTAAGAAACAGCTGGCTCTGCCCAGTGCTCTTACAGCCTAAGAGAACATCTCTTTGAAAGGCCTGTGAAACGCAGTTTCTTGGCAGGCCTGACCTGGCTGAAGTAGAACTTCTGTTCTGGTTGTGCTACATAGGCCTAGAGCTACCAGGACCTAAGGGCTGCCTTGTTTCCAAAGGGTGAGAGAGGCCCCAAAGCATCTTGCCTCCAGCACTTTGGGAAGCTAAAAAACAACTGGTTCTGCCCAGTGCTCTCACAGCCTACCGTGAACATCTCTTACCAAGGGCTGTGAAACGCAGTTTCTGGGCAGGACTGATCTGCCTGAAGTAGAACTTCTGCTGTGGGTGTGCTCCATTGGCCTAGAGCTGCCAGGCCCAAACGGCTGCCTTGTGTCCAAAGGGAGAGAGAGGCCCCAAAGCATCTTGCTTCCAGCTCTGTGGGAAGCTAAAGCAACTGGCTCTCCACAGTGCTCTCACAGCCTACCGGGAACATCTCTTACCAAGGCCTGTGAAACGCAGTTTCTTGGCAGGCCTGATCTGGCTGAGGTAGAACTTCTGCTCTGGGTGTGCTCTATTGGCCTAGAGCTGAAAGGCCCAAAGGTCGGCCTTGTTGGCAAAGGGGCAGGGAGCCCCCAAAGCATCTTGCTTCCAGCTCTTCGGGAAGCTAAGAAACAACTGGCTCTGCCCAGTGCTCTTACAGCCTGAGAGAAAATCTCTTACCAAGGCCTGTGAAACGCACTTTGTTGGTGGCCTGATCTAGCTGAAGTAGAACTTCTGCTCTGGGTGTGCTCCATTGGCCTAGAGCTGCCTGGCCCAAAGGGCCGCCTTGTTTGCAAAGGGGCAGAGAGGCCCCAAAGCATCTTGCTTCCAGCTCTTCGGGAAGCTAAGAAACATCTGGCGTTGCCCAGTGCTCTTACAGCCTACCGGGAACATCTCTTACCAAGGCCTGTGAAACGCAGTTTGTTGGTGGCCTGAACTGGCCGAAGTAGAACTTCTGCTCTGGGTGTGCTCCACTGGCCTAGAGCTACCTGCCCCAAAGGGCTGCCTTGATTCCAAAGTGAGAGAGTGGCACCAAAGCATCTTGCTTCCAGCTCTTCGGGAAGCTAAGAAACATCTGGCGTTGCCCAGTGCTCTTACAGCCTACCGGGAACATCTCTTACCAAGGCCTGTGAAACGCCGTTTCCTGGCAGGCCTGATTTGGCTGAAGTAGAACTTCTGCTCTGGGTGTGCTCCATTGCCCTAGAGCTGCCAGGCCCAAGGTGCTGCCTTGTTTCCAAAGGGGCAGAGAGGCCCCAAAGCATCTTGCTTCCAGCTCTCTGGGAAGCTAAGAACCAACTCGCTCTGCCCCGTGCTCTTACAGCCTACCGGGAACATGTCTTTGAAAGGCCTGTGAAACGCAGTTTCTTGGCAGGCCTCATCTGGCTGAAGTAGAACTCCGGCTCTGGGTGTGCTCCATTGCCCTAGGGCTGCCAGGCCCAAAGTGCTGCCCTGTTTCCAAGGGGCAGAGAGGCCCAAAGCATCTTGCTTCCCGGTCTTTGCGAAGCTAAGAAACAACTGGCTCTGCCCAGTGCTCTTACACCTACCGGGAACATCTCTTACCAAGGCCTGTCAAACGCTGTTTCTTTGCAGGCCTGATCAGGCTGAAGTAGAACTCCTGCTCTGCGTGTGCTCCATTGGCCTAGAGCTTCCCGTCCCAAAAGGCTGCCTTGTTCCCAAACGGGCAGAGGGGTCCCAAGCGTCTTGCTTCCAGCTTTTCAGGAAGGTAAGAAACAACTGGCTCTGCCCAGTGCTCTTACAGCCTACCGGGAACATCTCTTACCAAGGCCTGTGAAACGCAGTTTCCTGGCAGGCCTGATCTGGCTGAAGTAGAACTTCTGCTCTGGGTGTGCTCCATTGCCCTAGAGCTGCCAGGCCCAAAGGGCTGCCTTGTTTCCAAAGACGGAGAGTGGACCCAAAGCATCTTGCTCCCAGCTCTTCGGGAAGCTAAGAAACAGCTGGCTCTGCCCAGTGCTCTTACAGCCTAAGAGAACATCTCTTTGAAAGGCCTGTGAAACGCAGTTTCTTGGCAGGCCTGACCTGGCTGAAGTAGAACTTCTGTTCTGGTTGTGCTACATAGGCCTAGAGCTACCAGGACCTAAGGGCTGCCTTGTTTCCAAAGGGTGAGAGAGGCCCCAAAGCATCTTGCCTCCAGCACTTTGGGAAGCTAAAAAACAACTGGTTCTGCCCAGTGCTCTCACAGCCTACCGTGAACATCTCTTACCAAGGGCTGTGAAACGCAGTTTCTGGGCAGGACTGATCTGCCTGAAGTAGAACTTCTGCTGTGGGTGTGCTCCATTGGCCTAGAGCTGCCAGGCCCAAACGGCTGCCTTGTGTCCAAAGGGAGAGAGAGGCCCCAAAGCATCTTGCTTCCAGCTCTGTGGGAAGCTAAAGCAACTGGCTCTCCACAGTGCTCTCACAGCCTACCGGGAACATCTCTTACCAAGGCCTGTGAAACGCAGTTTCTTGGCAGGCCTGATCTGGCTGAGGTAGAACTTCTGCTCTGGGTGTGCTCTATTGGCCTAGAGCTGAAAGGCCCAAAGGTCGGCCTTGTTGGCAAAGGGGCAGGGAGCCCCCAAAGCATCTTGCTTCCAGCTCTTCGGGAAGCTAAGAAACAACTGGCTCTGCCCAGTGCTCTTACAGCCTGAGAGAAAATCTCTTACCAAGGCCTGTGAAACGCACTTTGTTGGTGGCCTGATCTAGCTGAAGTAGAACTTCTGCTCTGGGTGTGCTCCATTGGCCTAGAGCTGCCTGGCCCAAAGGGCCGCCTTGTTTGCAAAGGGGCAGAGAGGCCCCAAAGCATCTTGCTTCCAGCTCTTCGGGAAGCTAAGAAACATCTGGCGTTGCCCAGTGCTCTTACAGCCTACCGGGAACATCTCTTACCAAGGCCTGTGAAACGCAGTTTGTTGGTGGCCTGAACTGGCCGAAGTAGAACTTCTGCTCTGGGTGTGCTCCACTGGCCTAGAGCTACCTGCCCCAAAGGGCTGCCTTGATTCCAAAGTGAGAGAGTGGCACCAAAGCATCTTGCTTCCAGCTCTTCGGGAAGCTAAGAAACATCTGGCGTTGCCCAGTGCTCTTACAGCCTACCGGGAACATCTCTTACCAAGGCCTGTGAAACGCCGTTTCCTGGCAGGCCTGATTTGGCTGAAGTAGAACTTCTGCTCTGGGTGTGCTCCATGGCCCTAGAGCTGCCAGGCCCAAGGTGCTGCCTTGTTTCCAAAGGGGCAGAGAGGCCCCAAAGCATCTTGCTTCCAGCTCTCTGGGAAGCTAAGAACCAACTCGCTCTGCCCCGTGCTCTTACAGCCTACCGGGAACATGTCTTTGAAAGGCCTGTGAAACGCAGTTTCTTGGCAGGCCTCATCTGGCTGAAGTAGAACTCCGGCTCTGGGTGTGCTCCATTGCCCTAGGGCTGCCAGGCCCAAAGTGCTGCCCTGTTTCCAAGGGGCAGAGAGGCCCAAAGCATCTTGCTTCCCGGTCTTTGCGAAGCTAAGAAACAACTGGCTCTGCCCAGTGCTCTTACACCTACCGGGAACATCTCTTACCAAGGCCTGTCAAACGCTGTTTCTTTGCAGGCCTGATCAGGCTGAAGTAGAACTCCTGCTCTGCGTGTGCTCCATTGGCCTAGAGCTTCCCGTCCCAAAAGGCTGCCTTGTTCCCAAACGGGCAGAGGGGTCCCAAGCGTCTTGCTTCCAGCTTTTCAGGAAGGTAAGAAACAACTGGCTCTGCCCAGTGCTCTTACAGCCTACCGGGAACATCTCTTACCAAGGCCTGTGAAACGCAGTTTCCTGGCAGGCCTGATCTGGCTGAAGTAGAACTTCTGCTCTGGGTGTGCTCCATTGCCCTAGAGCTGCCAGGCCCAAAGGGCTGCCTTGTTTCCAAAGACGGAGAGTGGACCCAAAGCATCTTGCTCCCAGCTCTTCGGGAAGCTAAGAAACAGCTGGCTCTGCCCAGTGCTCTTACAGCCTAAGAGAACATCTCTTTGAAAGGCCTGTGAAACGCAGTTTCTTGGCAGGCCTGACCTGGCTGAAGTAGAACTTCTGTTCTGGTTGTGCTACATAGGCCTAGAGCTACCAGGACCTAAGGGCTGCCTTGTTTCCAAAGGGTGAGAGAGGCCCCAAAGCATCTTGCCTCCAGCACTTTGGGAAGCTAAAAAACAACTGGTTCTGCCCAGTGCTCTCACAGCCTACCGTGAACATCTCTTACCAAGGGCTGTGAAACGCAGTTTCTGGGCAGGACTGATCTGCCTGAAGTAGAACTTCTGCTGTGGGTGTGCTCCATTGGCCTAGAGCTGCCAGGCCCAAACGGCTGCCTTGTGTCCAAAGGGAGAGAGAGGCCCCAAAGCATCTTGCTTCCAGCTCTGTGGGAAGCTAAAGCAACTGGCTCTCCACAGTGCTCTCACAGCCTACCGGGAACATCTCTTACCAAGGCCTGTGAAACGCAGTTTCTTGGCAGGCCTGATCTGGCTGAGGTAGAACTTCTGCTCTGGGTGTGCTCTATTGGCCTAGAGCTGAAAGGCCCAAAGGTCGGCCTTGTTGGCAAAGGGGCAGGGAGCCCCCAAAGCATCTTGCTTCCAGCTCTTCGGGAAGCTAAGAAACAACTGGCTCTGCCCAGTGCTCTTACAGCCTGAGAGAAAATCTCTTACCAAGGCCTGTGAAACGCACTTTGTTGGTGGCCTGATCTAGCTGAAGTAGAACTTCTGCTCTGGGTGTGCTCCATTGGCCTAGAGCTGCCTGGCCCAAAGGGCCGCCTTGTTTGCAAAGGGGCAGAGAGGCCCCAAAGCATCTTGCTTCCAGCTCTTCGGGAAGCTAAGAAACATCTGGCGTTGCCCAGTGCTCTTACAGCCTACCGGGAACATCTCTTACCAAGGCCTGTGAAACGCAGTTTGTTGGTGGCCTGAACTGGCCGAAGTAGAACTTCTGCTCTGGGTGTGCTCCACTGGCCTAGAGCTACCTGCCCCAAAGGGCTGCCTTGATTCCAAAGTGAGAGAGTGGCACCAAAGCATCTTGCTTCCAGCTCTTCGGGAAGCTAAGAAACATCTGGCGTTGCCCAGTGCTCTTACAGCCTACCGGGAACATCTCTTACCAAGGCCTGTGAAACGCCGTTTCCTGGCAGGCCTGATTTGGCTGAAGTAGAACTTCTGCTCTGGGTGTGCTCCATTGCCCTAGAGCTGCCAGGCCCAAGGTGCTGCCTTGTTTCCAAAGGGGCAGAGAGGCCCCAAAGCATCTTGCTTCCAGCTCTCTGGGAAGCTAAGAACCAACTCGCTCTGCCCCGTGCTCTTACAGCCTACCGGGAACATGTCTTTGAAAGGCCTGTGAAACGCAGTTTCTTGGCAGGCCTCATCTGGCTGAAGTAGAACTCCGGCTCTGGGTGTGCTCCATTGCCCTAGGGCTGCCAGGCCCAAAGTGCTGCCCTGTTTCCAAGGGGCAGAGAGGCCCAAAGCATCTTGCTTCCCGGTCTTTGCGAAGCTAAGAAACAACTGGCTCTGCCCAGTGCTCTTACACCTACCGGGAACATCTCTTACCAAGGCCTGTCAAACGCTGTTTCTTTGCAGGCCTGATCAGGCTGAAGTAGAACTCCTGCTCTGCGTGTGCTCCATTGGCCTAGAGCTTCCCGTCCCAAAAGGCTGCCTTGTTCCCAAACGGGCAGAGGGGTCCCAAGCGTCTTGCTTCCAGCTTTTCAGGAAGGTAAGAAACAACTGGCTCTGCCCAGTGCTCTTACAGCCTACCGGGAACATCTCTTACCAAGGCCTGTGAAACGCAGTTTCCTGGCAGGCCTGATCTGGCTGAAGTAGAACTTCTGCTCTGGGTGTGCTCCATTGCCCTAGAGCTGCCAGGCCCAAAGGGCTGCCTTGTTTCCAAAGACGGAGAGTGGACCCAAAGCATCTTGCTCCCAGCTCTTCGGGAAGCTAAGAAACAGCTGGCTCTGCCCAGTGCTCTTACAGCCTAAGAGAACATGTCTTTGAAAGGCCTGTGAAACGCAGTTTCTTGGCAGGCCTGACCTGGCTGAAGTAGAACTTCTGTTCTGGTTGTGCTACATAGGCCTAGAGCTACCAGGACCTAAGGGCTGCCTTGTTTCCAAAGGGTGAGAGAGGCCCCAAAGCATCTTGCCTCCAGCACTTTGGGAAGCTAAAAAACAACTGGTTCTGCCCAGTGCTCTCACAGCCTACCGTGAACATCTCTTACCAAGGGCTGTGAAACGCAGTTTCTGGGCAGGACTGATCTGCCTGAAGTAGAACTTCTGCTGTGGGTGTGCTCCATTGGCCTAGAGCTGCCAGGCGCAAATGGCTGCCTTGTGTCCAAAGGGAGAGAGAGGCCCCAAAGCATCTTGCTTCCAGCTCTGTGGGAAGCTAAAGCAACTGGCTCTCCACAGTGCTCTCACAGCCTACCGGGAACATCTCTTACCAAGGCCTGTGAAACGCAGTTTCTTGGCAGGCCTGATCTGGCTGAAGTAGAACTCCTGCTCTGGGCGTGCTACTTTGGCCTAGAGCTGCCAGGCCCAAAGGGCCGCCTTGTTTCCAAAGGGGCTGAGAGTCCCCAAAGTATCTTGCTTCCAAATCTTTGGGAAGCTAAGAAACAACTGGCTCTGCACAGTGCTCTCACAGCCTACCGGCAACGTGACAGAGAAAGGCCTGTGAGACGCAGTTTCTTGGAAGGCCTGATCTGGCTGAGGTAGAACTTCTGCTCTGGGTGTACTCCATTGGCCTAGGGCTGCCAGGCCCAAAGGGCTGCCTTTATTTCCAAAGTGTGAGAGAGGCCCCAAAGCATCTTGCTTCCTGCTCTCTGGGAAGCTAAAACAACTGGCTCTGCACAGTGCTCTCAAAGCCAACCGGGAACGTCACATACAAAGGCCTGTGAAACGCAGCTTCTTGACAGGCCTTATCTGGCTGAGGTAGAACTTGTGCTCTGGGTGTGCTACTTTGGCCTAGAGCTGCCAGGCACAAAGGCTGCTTTGTTTCCAAAGGGGGAGAGAGGCCCCAAATCATGTTGCTTCCAGCTGTTTTTGAAGCTAAGAAACAACTCGCTCTGCCAGGTACTCTTACAGCCTTCCGGGAACACCTCTTACGAAGGCCTGTGAAAAGCAGTTTCTTGGCAGGCCTGATCTGGCTGAGGTAGAACTTCTGCTCTGGGTGTGCTCTATTGGCCTAGAGCTGAAAGGCCCAAAGGTCGGCCTTGTTGGCAAAGGGGCAGGGAGCCCCCAAAGCATCTTGCTTCCAGCTCTTCGGGAAGCTAAGAAACAACTGGCTCTGCCCAGTGCTCTTACAGCCTGAGAGAAAATCTCTTACCAAGGCCTGTGAAACGCACTTTGTTGGTGGCCTGATCTAGCTGAAGTAGAACTTCTGCTCTGGGTGTGCTCCATTGCCCTAGAGCTGCCTGGCCCAAAGGGCCGCCTTGTTTGCAAAGGGGCAGAGAGGCCCCAAAGCATCTTGCTTCCAGCTCTTCGGGAAGCTAAGAAACATCTGGCGTTGCCCAGTGCTCTTACAGCCTACCGGGAACATCTCTTACCAAGGCCTGTGAAACGCAGTTTGTTGGTGGCCTGAACTGGCCGAAGTAGAACTTCTGCTCAGGGTGTGCTCCACTGGCCTAGAGCTACCTGCCCCAAAGGGCTGCCTTGATTCCAAAGTGAGAGAGTGGCACCAAAGCATCTTGCTTCCAGCTCTTCGGGAAGCTAAGAAACATCTGGCGTTGCCCAGTGCTCTTACAGCCTACCGGGAACATCTCTTACCAAGGCCTGTGAAACGCCGTTTCCTGGCAGGCCTGATTTGGCTGAAGTAGAACTTCTGCTCTGGGTGTGCTCCATTGCCCTAGAGCTGCCAGGCCCAAGGTGCTGCCTTGTTTCCAAAGGGGCAGAGAGGCCCCAAAGCATCTTGCTTCCAGCTCTCTGGGAAGCTAAGAACCAACTCGCTCTGCCCCGTGCTCTTACAGCCTACCGGGAACATGTCTTTGAAAGGCCTGTGAAACGCAGTTTCTTGGCAGGCCTCATCTGGCTGAAGTAGAACTCCGGCTCTGGGTGTGCTCCATTGCCCTAGGGCTGCCAGGCCCAAAGTGCTGCCCTGTTTCCAAGGGGCAGAGAGGCCCAAAGCATCTTGCTTCCCGGTCTTTGCGAAGCTAAGAAACAACTGGCTCTGCCCAGTGCTCTTACACCTACCGGGAACATCTCTTACCAAGGCCTGTCAAACGCTGTTTCTTTGCAGGCCTGATCAGGCTGAAGTAGAACTCCTGCTCTGCGTGTGCTCCATTGGCCTAGAGCTTCCCGTCCCAAAAGGCTGCCTTGTTCCCAAACGGGCAGAGGGGTCCCAAGCGTCTTGCTTCCAGCTTTTCAGGAAGGTAAGAAACAACTGGCTCTGCCCAGTGCTCTTACAGCCTACCGGGAACATCTCTTACCAAGGCCTGTGAAACGCAGTTTCCTGGCAGGCCTGATCTGGCTGAAGTAGAACTTCTGCTCTGGGTGTGCTCCATTGCCCTAGAGCTGCCAGGCCCAAAGGGCTGCCTTGTTTCCAAAGACGGAGAGTGGACCCAAAGCATCTTGCTCCCAGCTCTTCGGGAAGCTAAGAAACAGCTGGCTCTGCCCAGTGCTCTTACAGCCTAAGAGAACATCTCTTTGAAAGGCCTGTGAAACGCAGTTTCTTGGCAGGCCTGACCTGGCTGAAGTAGAACTTCTGTTCTGGTTGTGCTACATAGGCCTAGAGCTACCAGGACCTAAGGGCTGCCTTGTTTCCAAAGGGTGAGAGAGGCCCCAAAGCATCTTGCCTCCAGCACTTTGGGAAGCTAAAAAACAACTGGTTCTGCCCAGTGCTCTCACAGCCTACCGTGAACATCTCTTACCAAGGGCTGTGAAACGCAGTTTCTGGGCAGGACTGATCTGCCTGAAGTAGAACTTCTGCTGTGGGTGTGCTCCATTGGCCTAGAGCTGCCAGGCGCAAACGGCTGCCTTGTGTCCAAAGGGAGAGAGAGGCCCCAAAGCATCTTGCTTCCAGCTCTGTGGGAAGCTAAAGCAACTGGCTCTCCACAGTGCTCTCACAGCCTACCGGGAACATCTCTTACCAAGGCCTGTGAAACGCAGTTTCTTGGCAGGCCTGATCTGGCTGAAGTAGAACTCCTGCTCTGGGCGTGCTACTTTGGCCTAGAGCTGCCAGGCCCAAAGGGCCGCCTTGTTTCCAAAGGGGCTGAGAGTCCCCAAAGTATCTTGCTTCCAAATCTTTGGGAAGCTAAGAAACAACTGGCTCTGCACAGTGCTCTCACAGCCTACCGGCAACGTGACAGAGACAGGCCTGTGAGACGCAGTTTCTTGGAAGGCCTGATCTGGCTGAGGTAGAACTTCTGCTCTGGGTGTACTCCATTGGCCTAGGGCTGCCAGGCCCAAAGGGCTGCCTTTATTTCCAAAGTGTGAGAGAGGCCCCAAAGCATCTTGCTTCCTGCTCTCTGGGAAGCTAAAACAACTGGCTCTGCACAGTGCTCTCAAAGCCAACCGGGAACGTCACATACAAAGGCCTGTGAAACGCAGCTTCTTGACAGGCCTTATCTGGCTGAGGTAGAACTTGTGCTCTGGGTGTGCTACTTTGGCCTAGAGCTGCCAGGCACAAAGGCTGCTTTGTTTCCAAAGGGGGAGAGAGGCCCCAAATCATGTTGCTTCCAGCTGTTTTTGAAGCTAAGAAACAACTCGCTCTGCCAGGTACTCTTACAGCCTTCCGGGAACACCTCTTACGAAGGCCTGTGAAAAGCAGTTTCTTGGCAGGCCTGATCTGGCTGAGGTAGAACTTCTGCTCTGGGTGTGCTCTATTGGCCTAGAGCTGAAAGGCCCAAAGGTCGGCCTTGTTGGCAAAGGGGCAGGGAGCCCCCAAAGCATCTTGCTTCCAGCTCTTCGGGAAGCTAAGAAACAACTGGCTCTGCCCAGTGCTCTTACAGCCTGAGAGAAAATCTCTTACCAAGGCCTGTGAAACGCACTTTGTTGGTGGCCTGATCTAGCTGAAGTAGAACTTCTGCTCTGGGTGTGCTCCATTGGCCTAGAGCTGCCTGGCCCAAAGGGCCGCCTTGTTTGCAAAGGGGCAGAGAGGCCCCAAAGCATCTTGCTTCCAGCTCTTCGGGAAGCTAAGAAACATCTGGCGTTGCCCAGTGCTCTTACAGCCTACCGGGAACATCTCTTACCAAGGCCTGTGAAACGCAGTTTGTTGGTGGCCTGAACTGGCCGAAGTAGAACTTCTGCTCTGGGTGTGCTCCACTGGCCTAGAGCTACCTGCCCCAAAGGGCTGCCTTGATTCCAAAGTGAGAGAGTGGCACCAAAGCATCTTGCTTCCAGCTCTTCGGGAAGCTAAGAAACATCTGGCGTTGCCCAGTGCTCTTACAGCCTACCGGGAACATCTCTTACCAAGGCCTGTGAAACGCAGTTTCCTGGCAGGCCTGATCTGGCTGAAGTAGAACTTCTGCTCTGGGTGTGCTCCATTGCCCTAGAGCTGCCAGGCCCAAAGGGCTGCCTTGTTTCCAAAGACGGAGAGTGGACCCAAAGCATCTTGCTCCCAGCTCTTCGGGAAGCTAAGAAACAGCTGGCTCTGCCCAGTGCTCTTACAGCCTAAGAGAACATGTCTTTGAAAGGCCTGTGAAACGCAGTTTCTTGGCAGGCCTGACCTGGCTGAAGTAGAACTTCTGTTCTGGTTGTGCTACATAGGCCTAGAGCTACCAGGACCTAAGGGCTGCCTTGTTTCCAAAGGGTGAGAGAGGCCCCAAAGCATCTTGCCTCCAGCACTTTGGGAAGCTAAAAAACAACTGGTTCTGCCCAGTGCTCTCACAGCCTACCGTGAACATCTCTTACCAAGGGCTGTGAAACGCAGTTTCTGGGCAGGACTGATCTGCCTGAAGTAGAACTTCTGCTGTGGGTGTGCTCCATTGGCCTAGAGCTGCCAGGCGCAAATGGCTGCCTTGTGTCCAAAGGGAGAGAGAGGCCCCAAAGCATCTTGCTTCCAGCTCTGTGGGAAGCTAAAGCAACTGGCTCTCCACAGTGCTCTCACAGCCTACCGGGAACATCTCTTACCAAGGCCTGTGAAACGCAGTTTCTTGGCAGGCCTGATCTGGCTGAAGTAGAACTCCTGCTCTGGGCGTGCTACTTTGGCCTAGAGCTGCCAGGCCCAAAGGGCCGCCTTGTTTCCAAAGGGGCTGAGAGTCCCCAAAGTATCTTGCTTCCAAATCTTTGGGAAGCTAAGAAACAACTGGCTCTGCACAGTGCTCTCACAGCCTACCGGCAACGTGACAGAGAAAGGCCTGTGAGACGCAGTTTCTTGGAAGGCCTGATCTGGCTGAGGTAGAACTTCTGCTCTGGGTGTACTCCATTGGCCTAGGGCTGCCAGGCCCAAAGGGCTGCCTTTATTTCCAAAGTGTGAGAGAGGCCCCAAAGCATCTTGCTTCCTGCTCTCTGGGAAGCTAAAACAACTGGCTCTGCACAGTGCTCTCAAAGCCAACCGGGAACGTCACATACAAAGGCCTGTGAAACGCAGCTTCTTGACAGGCCTTATCTGGCTGAGGTAGAACTTGTGCTCTGGGTGTGCTACTTTGGCCTAGAGCTGCCAGGCACAAAGGCTGCTTTGTTTCCAAAGGGGGAGAGAGGCCCCAAATCATGTTGCTTCCAGCTGTTTTTGAAGCTAAGAAACAACTCGCTCTGCCAGGTACTCTTACAGCCTTCCGGGAACACCTCTTACGAAGGCCTGTGAAAAGCAGTTTCTTGGCAGGCCTGATCTGGCTGAGGTAGAACTTCTGCTCTGGGTGTGCTCTATTGGCCTAGAGCTGAAAGGCCCAAAGGTCGGCCTTGTTGGCAAAGGGGCAGGGAGCCCCCAAAGCATCTTGCTTCCAGCTCTTCGGGAAGCTAAGAAACAACTGGCTCTGCCCAGTGCTCTTACAGCCTGAGAGAAAATCTCTTACCAAGGCCTGTGAAACGCACTTTGTTGGTGGCCTGATCTAGCTGAAGTAGAACTTCTGCTCTGGGTGTGCTCCATTGCCCTAGAGCTGCCTGGCCCAAAGGGCCGCCTTGTTTGCAAAGGGGCAGAGAGGCCCCAAAGCATCTTGCTTCCAGCTCTTCGGGAAGCTAAGAAACATCTGGCGTTGCCCAGTGCTCTTACAGCCTACCGGGAACATCTCTTACCAAGGCCTGTGAAACGCAGTTTGTTGGTGGCCTGAACTGGCCGAAGTAGAACTTCTGCTCAGGGTGTGCTCCACTGGCCTAGAGCTACCTGCCCCAAAGGGCTGCCTTGATTCCAAAGTGAGAGAGTGGCACCAAAGCATCTTGCTTCCAGCTCTTCGGGAAGCTAAGAAACATCTGGCGTTGCCCAGTGCTCTTACAGCCTACCGGGAACATCTCTTACCAAGGCCTGTGAAACGCCGTTTCCTGGCAGGCCTGATTTGGCTGAAGTAGAACTTCTGCTCTGGGTGTGCTCCATTGCCCTAGAGCTGCCAGGCCCAAGGTGCTGCCTTGTTTCCAAAGGGGCAGAGAGGCCCCAAAGCATCTTGCTTCCAGCTCTCTGGGAAGCTAAGAACCAACTCGCTCTGCCCCGTGCTCTTACAGCCTACCGGGAACATGTCTTTGAAAGGCCTGTGAAACGCAGTTTCTTGGCAGGCCTCATCTGGCTGAAGTAGAACTCCGGCTCTGGGTGTGCTCCATTGCCCTAGGGCTGCCAGGCCCAAAGTGCTGCCCTGTTTCCAAGGGGCAGAGAGGCCCAAAGCATCTTGCTTCCCGGTCTTTGCGAAGCTAAGAAACAACTGGCTCTGCCCAGTGCTCTTACACCTACCGGGAACATCTCTTACCAAGGCCTGTCAAACGCTGTTTCTTTGCAGGCCTGATCAGGCTGAAGTAGAACTCCTGCTCTGCGTGTGCTCCATTGGCCTAGAGCTTCCCGTCCCAAAAGGCTGCCTTGTTCCCAAACGGGCAGAGGGGTCCCAAGCGTCTTGCTTCCAGCTTTTCAGGAAGGTAAGAAACAACTGGCTCTGCCCAGTGCTCTTACAGCCTACCGGGAACATCTCTTACCAAGGCCTGTGAAACGCAGTTTCCTGGCAGGCCTGATCTGGCTGAAGTAGAACTTCTGCTCTGGGTGTGCTCCATTGCCCTAGAGCTGCCAGGCCCAAAGGGCTGCCTTGTTTCCAAAGACGGAGAGTGGACCCAAAGCATCTTGCTCCCAGCTCTTCGGGAAGCTAAGAAACAGCTGGCTCTGCCCAGTGCTCTTACAGCCTAAGAGAACATCTCTTTGAAAGGCCTGTGAAACGCAGTTTCTTGGCAGGCCTGACCTGGCTGAAGTAGAACTTCTGTTCTGGTTGTGCTACATAGGCCTAGAGCTACCAGGACCTAAGGGCTGCCTTGTTTCCAAAGGGTGAGAGAGGCCCCAAAGCATCTTGCCTCCAGCACTTTGGGAAGCTAAAAAACAACTGGTTCTGCCCAGTGCTCTCACAGCCTACCGTGAACATCTCTTACCAAGGGCTGTGAAACGCAGTTTCTGGGCAGGACTGATCTGCCTGAAGTAGAACTTCTGCTGTGGGTGTGCTCCATTGGCCTAGAGCTGCCAGGCGCAAACGGCTGCCTTGTGTCCAAAGGGAGAGAGAGGCCCCAAAGCATCTTGCTTCCAGCTCTGTGGGAAGCTAAAGCAACTGGCTCTCCACAGTGCTCTCACAGCCTACCGGGAACATCTCTTACCAAGGCCTGTGAAACGCAGTTTCTTGGCAGGCCTGATCTGGCTGAAGTAGAACTCCTGCTCTGGGCGTGCTACTTTGGCCTAGAGCTGCCAGGCCCAAAGGGCCGCCTTGTTTCCAAAGGGGCTGAGAGTCCCCAAAGTATCTTGCTTCCAAATCTTTGGGAAGCTAAGAAACAACTGGCTCTGCACAGTGCTCTCACAGCCTACCGGCAACGTGACAGAGACAGGCCTGTGAGACGCAGTTTCTTGGAAGGCCTGATCTGGCTGAGGTAGAACTTCTGCTCTGGGTGTACTCCATTGGCCTAGGGCTGCCAGGCCCAAAGGGCTGCCTTTATTTCCAAAGTGTGAGAGAGGCCCCAAAGCATCTTGCTTCCTGCTCTCTGGGAAGCTAAAACAACTGGCTCTGCACAGTGCTCTCAAAGCCAACCGGGAACGTCACATACAAAGGCCTGTGAAACGCAGCTTCTTGACAGGCCTTATCTGGCTGAGGTAGAACTTGTGCTCTGGGTGTGCTACTTTGGCCTAGAGCTGCCAGGCACAAAGGCTGCTTTGTTTCCAAAGGGGGAGAGAGGCCCCAAATCATGTTGCTTCCAGCTGTTTTTGAAGCTAAGAAACAACTCGCTCTGCCAGGTACTCTTACAGCCTTCCGGGAACACCTCTTACGAAGGCCTGTGAAAAGCAGTTTCTTGGCAGGCCTGATCTGGCTGAGGTAGAACTTCTGCTCTGGGTGTGCTCTATTGGCCTAGAGCTGAAAGGCCCAAAGGTCGGCCTTGTTGGCAAAGGGGCAGGGAGCCCCCAAAGCATCTTGCTTCCAGCTCTTCGGGAAGCTAAGAAACAACTGGCTCTGCCCAGTGCTCTTACAGCCTGAGAGAAAATCTCTTACCAAGGCCTGTGAAACGCACTTTGTTGGTGGCCTGATCTAGCTGAAGTAGAACTTCTGCTCTGGGTGTGCTCCATTGCCCTAGAGCTGCCTGGCCCAAAGGGCCGCCTTGTTTGCAAAGGGGCAGAGAGGCCCCAAAGCATCTTGCTTCCAGCTCTTCGGGAAGCTAAGAAACATCTGGCGTTGCCCAGTGCTCTTACAGCCTACCGGGAACATCTCTTACCAAGGCCTGTGAAACGCAGTTTGTTGGTGGCCTGAACTGGCCGAAGTAGAACTTCTGCTCTGGGTGTGCTCCACTGGCCTAGAGCTACCTGCCCCAAAGGGCTGCCTTGATTCCAAAGTGAGAGAGTGGCACCAAAGCATCTTGCTTCCAGCTCTTCGGGAAGCTAAGAAACATCTGGCGTTGCCCAGTGCTCTTACAGCCTACCGGGAACATCTCTTACCAAGGCCTGTGAAACGCCGTTTCCTGGCAGGCCTGATTTGGCTGAAGTAGAACTTCTGCTCTGGGTGTGCTCCATTGCCCTAGAGCTGCCAGGCCCAAGGTGCTGCCTTGTTTCCAAAGGGGCAGAGAGGCCCCAAAGCATCTTGCTTCCAGCTCTCTGGGAAGCTAAGAACCAACTCGCTCTGCCCCGTGCTCTTACAGCCTACCGGGAACATGTCTTTGAAAGGCCTGTGAAACGCAGTTTCTTGGCAGGCCTCATCTGGCTGAAGTAGAACTCCGGCTCTGGGTGTGCTCCATTGCCCTAGGGCTGCCAGGCCCAAAGTGCTGCCCTGTTTCCAAGGGGCAGAGAGGCCCAAAGCATCTTGCTTCCCGGTCTTTGCGAAGCTAAGAAACAACTGGCTCTGCCCAGTGCTCTTACACCTACCGGGAACATCTCTTACCAAGGCCTGTCAAACGCTGTTTCTTTGCAGGCCTGATCAGGCTGAAGTAGAACTCCTGCTCTGCGTGTGCTCCATTGGCCTAGAGCTTCCCGTCCCAAAAGGCTGCCTTGTTCCCAAACGGGCAGAGGGGTCCCAAGCGTCTTGCTTCCAGCTTTTCAGGAAGGTAAGAAACAACTGGCTCTGCCCAGTGCTCTTACAGCCTACCGGGAACATCTCTTACCAAGGCCTGTGAAACGCAGTTTCCTGGCAGGCCTGATCTGGCTGAAGTAGAACTTCTGCTCTGGGTGTGCTCCATTGCCCTAGAGCTGCCAGGCCCAAAGGGCTGCCTTGTTTCCAAAGACGGAGAGTGGACCCAAAGCATCTTGCTCCCAGCTCTTCGGGAAGCTAAGAAACAGCTGGCTCTGCCCAGTGCTCTTACAGCCTAAGAGAACATCTCTTTGAAAGGCCTGTGAAACGCAGTTTCTTGGCAGGCCTGACCTGGCTGAAGTAGAACTTCTGTTCTGGTTGTGCTACATAGGCCTAGAGCTACCAGGACCTAAGGGCTGCCTTGTTTCCAAAGGGTGAGAGAGGCCCCAAAGCATCTTGCCTCCAGCACTTTGGGAAGCTAAAAAACAACTGGTTCTGCCCAGTGCTCTCACAGCCTACCGTGAACATCTCTTACCAAGGGCTGTGAAACGCAGTTTCTGGGCAGGACTGATCTGCCTGAAGTAGAACTTCTGCTGTGGGTGTGCTCCATTGGCCTAGAGCTGCCAGGCGCAAACGGCTGCCTTGTGTCCAAAGGGAGAGAGAGGCCCCAAAGCATCTTGCTTCCAGCTCTGTGGGAAGCTAAAGCAACTGGCTCTCCACAGTGCTCTCACAGCCTACCGGGAACATCTCTTACCAAGGCCTGTGAAACGCAGTTTCTTGGCAGGCCTGATCTGGCTGAAGTAGAACTCCTGCTCTGGGCGTGCTACTTTGGCCTAGAGCTGCCAGGCCCAAAGGGCCGCCTTGTTTCCAAAGGGGCTGAGAGTCCCCAAAGTATCTTGCTTCCAAATCTTTGGGAAGCTAAGAAACAACTGGCTCTGCACAGTGCTCTCACAGCCTACCGGCAACGTGACAGAGACAGGCCTGTGAGACGCAGTTTCTTGGAAGGCCTGATCTGGCTGAGGTAGAACTTCTGCTCTGGGTGTACTCCATTGGCCTAGGGCTGCCAGGCCCAAAGGGCTGCCTTTATTTCCAAAGTGTGAGAGAGGCCCCAAAGCATCTTGCTTCCTGCTCTCTGGGAAGCTAAAACAACTGGCTCTGCACAGTGCTCTCAAAGCCAACCGGGAACGTCACATACAAAGGCCTGTGAAACGCAGCTTCTTGACAGGCCTTATCTGGCTGAGGTAGAACTTGTGCTCTGGGTGTGCTACTTTGGCCTAGAGCTGCCAGGCACAAAGGCTGCTTTGTTTCCAAAGGGGGAGAGAGGCCCCAAATCATGTTGCTTCCAGCTGTTTTTGAAGCTAAGAAACAACTCGCTCTGCCAGGTACTCTTACAGCCTTCCGGGAACACCTCTTACGAAGGCCTGTGAAAAGCAGTTTCTTGGCAGGCCTGATCTGGCTGAGGTAGAACTTCTGCTCTGGGTGTGCTCTATTGGCCTAGAGCTGAAAGGCCCAAAGGTCGGCCTTGTTGGCAAAGGGGCAGGGAGCCCCCAAAGCATCTTGCTTCCAGCTCTTCGGGAAGCTAAGAAACAACTGGCTCTGCCCAGTGCTCTTACAGCCTGAGAGAAAATCTCTTACCAAGGCCTGTGAAACGCACTTTGTTGGTGGCCTGATCTAGCTGAAGTAGAACTTCTGCTCTGGGTGTGCTCCATTGGCCTAGAGCTGCCTGGCCCAAAGGGCCGCCTTGTTTGCAAAGGGGCAGAGAGGCCCCAAAGCATCTTGCTTCCAGCTCTTCGGGAAGCTAAGAAACATCTGGCGTTGCCCAGTGCTCTTACAGCCTACCGGGAACATCTCTTACCAAGGCCTGTGAAACGCAGTTTGTTGGTGGCCTGAACTGGCCGAAGTAGAACTTCTGCTCTGGGTGTGCTCCACTGGCCTAGAGCTACCTGCCCCAAAGGGCTGCCTTGATTCCAAAGTGAGAGAGTGGCACCAAAGCATCTTGCTTCCAGCTCTTCGGGAAGCTAAGAAACATCTGGCGTTGCCCAGTGCTCTTACAGCCTACCGGGAACATCTCTTACCAAGGCCTGTGAAACGCCGTTTCCTGGCAGGCCTGATTTGGCTGAAGTAGAACTTCTGCTCTGGGTGTGCTCCATTGCCCTAGAGCTGCCAGGCCCAAGGTGCTGCCTTGTTTCCAAAGGGGCAGAGAGGCCCCAAAGCATCTTGCTTCCAGCTCTCTGGGAAGCTAAGAACCAACTCGCTCTGCCCCGTGCTCTTACAGCCTACCGGGAACATGTCTTTGAAAGGCCTGTGAAACGCAGTTTCTTGGCAGGCCTCATCTGGCTGAAGTAGAACTCCGGCTCTGGGTGTGCTCCATTGCCCTAGGGCTGCCAGGCCCAAAGTGCTGCCCTGTTTCCAAGGGGCAGAGAGGCCCAAAGCATCTTGCTTCCCGGTCTTTGCGAAGCTAAGAAACAACTGGCTCTGCCCAGTGCTCTTACACCTACCGGGAACATCTCTTACCAAGGCCTGTCAAACGCTGTTTCTTTGCAGGCCTGATCAGGCTGAAGTAGAACTCCTGCTCTGCGTGTGCTCCATTGGCCTAGAGCTTCCCGTCCCAAAAGGCTGCCTTGTTCCCAAACGGGCAGAGGGGTCCCAAGCGTCTTGCTTCCAGCTTTTCAGGAAGGTAAGAAACAACTGGCTCTGCCCAGTGCTCTTACAGCCTACCGGGAACATCTCTTACCAAGGCCTGTGAAACGCAGTTTCCTGGCAGGCCTGATCTGGCTGAAGTAGAACTTCTGCTCTGGGTGTGCTCCATTGCCCTAGAGCTGCCAGGCCCAAAGGGCTGCCTTGTTTCCAAAGACGGAGAGTGGACCCAAAGCATCTTGCTCCCAGCTCTTCGGGAAGCTAAGAAACAGCTGGCTCTGCCCAGTGCTCTTACAGCCTAAGAGAACATCTCTTTGAAAGGCCTGTGAAACGCAGTTTCTTGGCAGGCCTGACCTGGCTGAAGTAGAACTTCTGTTCTGGTTGTGCTACATAGGCCTAGAGCTACCAGGACCTAAGGGCTGCCTTGTTTCCAAAGGGTGAGAGAGGCCCCAAAGCATCTTGCCTCCAGCACTTTGGGAAGCTAAAAAACAACTGGTTCTGCCCAGTGCTCTCACAGCCTACCGTGAACATCTCTTACCAAGGGCTGTGAAACGCAGTTTCTGGGCAGGACTGATCTGCCTGAAGTAGAACTTCTGCTGTGGGTGTGCTCCATTGGCCTAGAGCTGCCAGGCGCAAACGGCTGCCTTGTGTCCAAAGGGAGAGAGAGGCCCCAAAGCATCTTGCTTCCAGCTCTGTGGGAAGCTAAAGCAACTGGCTCTCCACAGTGCTCTCACAGCCTACCGGGAACATCTCTTACCAAGGCCTGTGAAACGCAGTTTCTTGGCAGGCCTGATCTGGCTGAAGTAGAACTCCTGCTCTGGGCGTGCTACTTTGGCCTAGAGCTGCCAGGCCCAAAGGGCCGCCTTGTTTCCAAAGGGGCTGAGAGTCCCCAAAGTATCTTGCTTCCAAATCTTTGGGAAGCTAAGAAACAACTGGCTCTGCACAGTGCTCTCACAGCCTACCGGCAACGTGACAGAGACAGGCCTGTGAGACGCAGTTTCTTGGAAGGCCTGATCTGGCTGAGGTAGAACTTCTGCTCTGGGTGTACTCCATTGGCCTAGGGCTGCCAGGCCCAAAGGGCTGCCTTTATTTCCAAAGTGTGAGAGAGGCCCCAAAGCATCTTGCTTCCTGCTCTCTGGGAAGCTAAAACAACTGGCTCTGCACAGTGCTCTCAAAGCCAACCGGGAACGTCACATACAAAGGCCTGTGAAACGCAGCTTCTTGACAGGCCTTATCTGGCTGAGGTAGAACTTGTGCTCTGGGTGTGCTACTTTGGCCTAGAGCTGCCAGGCACAAAGGCTGCTTTGTTTCCAAAGGGGGAGAGAGGCCCCAAATCATGTTGCTTCCAGCTGTTTTTGAAGCTAAGAAACAACTCGCTCTGCCAGGTACTCTTACAGCCTTCCGGGAACACCTCTTACGAAGGCCTGTGAAAAGCAGTTTCTTGGCAGGCCTGATCTGGCTGAGGTAGAACTTCTGCTCTGGGTGTGCTCTATTGGCCTAGAGCTGAAAGGCCCAAAGGTCGGCCTTGTTGGCAAAGGGGCAGGGAGCCCCCAAAGCATCTTGCTTCCAGCTCTTCGGGAAGCTAAGAAACAACTGGCTCTGCCCAGTGCTCTTACAGCCTGAGAGAAAATCTCTTACCAAGGCCTGTGAAACGCACTTTGTTGGTGGCCTGATCTAGCTGAAGTAGAACTTCTGCTCTGGGTGTGCTCCATTGGCCTAGAGCTGCCTGGCCCAAAGGGCCGCCTTGTTTGCAAAGGGGCAGAGAGGCCCCAAAGCATCTTGCTTCCAGCTCTTCGGGAAGCTAAGAAACATCTGGCGTTGCCCAGTGCTCTTACAGCCTACCGGGAACATCTCTTACCAAGGCCTGTGAAACGCAGTTTGTTGGTGGCCTGAACTGGCCGAAGTAGAACTTCTGCTCAGGGTGTGCTCCACTGGCCTAGAGCTACCTGCCCCAAAGGGCTGCCTTGATTCCAAAGTGAGAGAGTGGCACCAAAGCATCTTGCTTCCAGCTCTTCGGGAAGCTAAGAAACATCTGGCGTTGCCCAGTGCTCTTACAGCCTACCGGGAACATCTCTTACCAAGGCCTGTGAAACGCCGTTTCCTGGCAGGCCTGATTTGGCTGAAGTAGAACTTCTGCTCTGGGTGTGCTCCATTGCCCTAGAGCTGCCAGGCCCAAGGTGCTGCCTTGTTTCCAAAGGGGCAGAGAGGCCCCAAAGCATCTTGCTTCCAGCTCTCTGGGAAGCTAAGAACCAACTCGCTCTGCCCCGTGCTCTTACAGCCTACCGGGAACATGTCTTTGAAAGGCCTGTGAAACGCAGTTTCTTGGCAGGCCTCATCTGGCTGAAGTAGAACTCCGGCTCTGGGTGTGCTCCATTGCCCTAGGGCTGCCAGGCCCAAAGTGCTGCCCTGTTTCCAAGGGGCAGAGAGGCCCAAAGCATCTTGCTTCCCGGTCTTTGCGAAGCTAAGAAACAACTGGCTCTGCCCAGTGCTCTTACACCTACCGGGAACATCTCTTACCAAGGCCTGTCAAACGCTGTTTCTTTGCAGGCCTGATCAGGCTGAAGTAGAACTCCTGCTCTGCGTGTGCTCCATTGGCCTAGAGCTTCCCGTCCCAAAAGGCTGCCTTGTTCCCAAACGGGCAGAGGGGTCCCAAGCGTCTTGCTTCCAGCTTTTCAGGAAGGTAAGAAACAACTGGCTCTGCCCAGTGCTCTTACAGCCTACCGGGAACATCTCTTACCAAGGCCTGTGAAACGCAGTTTCCTGGCAGGCCTGATCTGGCTGAAGTAGAACTTCTGCTCTGGGTGTGCTCCATTGCCCTAGAGCTGCCAGGCCCAAAGGGCTGCCTTGTTTCCAAAGACGGAGAGTGGACCCAAAGCATCTTGCTCCCAGCTCTTCGGGAAGCTAAGAAACAGCTGGCTCTGCCCAGTGCTCTTACAGCCTAAGAGAACATCTCTTTGAAAGGCCTGTGAAACGCAGTTTCTTGGCAGGCCTGACCTGGCTGAAGTAGAACTTCTGTTCTGGTTGTGCTACATAGGCCTAGAGCTACCAGGACCTAAGGGCTGCCTTGTTTCCAAAGGGTGAGAGAGGCCCCAAAGCATCTTGCCTCCAGCACTTTGGGAAGCTAAAAAACAACTGGTTCTGCCCAGTGCTCTCACAGCCTACCGTGAACATCTCTTACCAAGGGCTGTGAAACGCAGTTTCTGGGCAGGACTGATCTGCCTGAAGTAGAACTTCTGCTGTGGGTGTGCTCCATTGGCCTAGAGCTGCCAGGCGCAAACGGCTGCCTTGTGTCCAAAGGGAGAGAGAGGCCCCAAAGCATCTTGCTTCCAGCTCTGTGGGAAGCTAAAGCAACTGGCTCTCCACAGTGCTCTCACAGCCTACCGGGAACATCTCTTACCAAGGCCTGTGAAACGCAGTTTCTTGGCAGGCCTGATCTGGCTGAAGTAGAACTCCTGCTCTGGGCGTGCTACTTTGGCCTAGAGCTGCCAGGCCCAAAGGGCCGCCTTGTTTCCAAAGGGGCTGAGAGTCCCCAAAGTATCTTGCTTCCAAATCTTTGGGAAGCTAAGAAACAACTGGCTCTGCACAGTGCTCTCACAGCCTACCGGCAACGTGACAGAGACAGGCCTGTGAGACGCAGTTTCTTGGAAGGCCTGATCTGGCTGAGGTAGAACTTCTGCTCTGGGTGTACTCCATTGGCCTAGGGCTGCCAGGCCCAAAGGGCTGCCTTTATTTCCAAAGTGTGAGAGAGGCCCCAAAGCATCTTGCTTCCTGCTCTCTGGGAAGCTAAAACAACTGGCTCTGCACAGTGCTCTCAAAGCCAACCGGGAACGTCACATACAAAGGCCTGTGAAACGCAGCTTCTTGACAGGCCTTATCTGGCTGAGGTAGAACTTGTGCTCTGGGTGTGCTACTTTGGCCTAGAGCTGCCAGGCACAAAGGCTGCTTTGTTTCCAAAGGGGGAGAGAGGCCCCAAATCATGTTGCTTCCAGCTGTTTTTGAAGCTAAGAAACAACTCGCTCTGCCAGGTACTCTTACAGCCTTCCGGGAACACCTCTTACGAAGGCCTGTGAAAAGCAGTTTCTTGGCAGGCCTGATCTGGCTGAGGTAGAACTTCTGCTCTGGGTGTGCTCTATTGGCCTAGAGCTGAAAGGCCCAAAGGTCGGCCTTGTTGGCAAAGGGGCAGGGAGCCCCCAAAGCATCTTGCTTCCAGCTCTTCGGGAAGCTAAGAAACAACTGGCTCTGCCCAGTGCTCTTACAGCCTGAGAGAAAATCTCTTACCAAGGCCTGTGAAACGCACTTTGTTGGTGGCCTGATCTAGCTGAAGTAGAACTTCTGCTCTGGGTGTGCTCCATTGCCCTAGAGCTGCCTGGCCCAAAGGGCCGCCTTGTTTGCAAAGGGGCAGAGAGGCCCCAAAGCATCTTGCTTCCAGCTCTTCGGGAAGCTAAGAAACATCTGGCGTTGCCCAGTGCTCTTACAGCCTACCGGGAACATCTCTTACCAAGGCCTGTGAAACGCAGTTTGTTGGTGGCCTGAACTGGCCGAAGTAGAACTTCTGCTCAGGGTGTGCTCCACTGGCCTAGAGCTACCTGCCCCAAAGGGCTGCCTTGATTCCAAAGTGAGAGAGTGGCACCAAAGCATCTTGCTTCCAGCTCTTCGGGAAGCTAAGAAACATCTGGCGTTGCCCAGTGCTCTTACAGCCTACCGGGAACATCTCTTACCAAGGCCTGTGAAACGCCGTTTCCTGGCAGGCCTGATTTGGCTGAAGTAGAACTTCTGCTCTGGGTGTGCTCCATTGCCCTAGAGCTGCCAGGCCCAAGGTGCTGCCTTGTTTCCAAAGGGGCAGAGAGGCCCCAAAGCATCTTGCTTCCAGCTCTCTGGGAAGCTAAGAACCAACTCGCTCTGCCCCGTGCTCTTACAGCCTACCGGGAACATGTCTTTGAAAGGCCTGTGAAACGCAGTTTCTTGGCAGGCCTCATCTGGCTGAAGTAGAACTCCGGCTCTGGGTGTGCTCCATTGCCCTAGGGCTGCCAGGCCCAAAGTGCTGCCCTGTTTCCAAGGGGCAGAGAGGCCCAAAGCATCTTGCTTCCCGGTCTTTGCGAAGCTAAGAAACAACTGGCTCTGCCCAGTGCTCTTACACCTACCGGGAACATCTCTTACCAAGGCCTGTCAAACGCTGTTTCTTTGCAGGCCTGATCAGGCTGAAGTAGAACTCCTGCTCTGCGTGTGCTCCATTGGCCTAGAGCTTCCCGTCCCAAAAGGCTGCCTTGTTCCCAAACGGGCAGAGGGGTCCCAAGCGTCTTGCTTCCAGCTTTTCAGGAAGGTAAGAAACAACTGGCTCTGCCCAGTGCTCTTACAGCCTACCGGGAACATCTCTTACCAAGGCCTGTGAAACGCAGTTTCCTGGCAGGCCTGATCTGGCTGAAGTAGAACTTCTGCTCTGGGTGTGCTCCATTGCCCTAGAGCTGCCAGGCCCAAAGGGCTGCCTTGTTTCCAAAGACGGAGAGTGGACCCAAAGCATCTTGCTCCCAGCTCTTCGGGAAGCTAAGAAACAGCTGGCTCTGCCCAGTGCTCTTACAGCCTAAGAGAACATCTCTTTGAAAGGCCTGTGAAACGCAGTTTCTTGGCAGGCCTGACCTGGCTGAAGTAGAACTTCTGTTCTGGTTGTGCTACATAGGCCTAGAGCTACCAGGACCTAAGGGCTGCCTTGTTTCCAAAGGGTGAGAGAGGCCCCAAAGCATCTTGCCTCCAGCACTTTGGGAAGCTAAAAAACAACTGGTTCTGCCCAGTGCTCTCACAGCCTACCGTGAACATCTCTTACCAAGGGCTGTGAAACGCAGTTTCTGGGCAGGACTGATCTGCCTGAAGTAGAACTTCTGCTGTGGGTGTGCTCCATTGGCCTAGAGCTGCCAGGCGCAAACGGCTGCCTTGTGTCCAAAGGGAGAGAGAGGCCCCAAAGCATCTTGCTTCCAGCTCTGTGGGAAGCTAAAGCAACTGGCTCTCCACAGTGCTCTCACAGCCTACCGGGAACATCTCTTACCAAGGCCTGTGAAACGCAGTTTCTTGGCAGGCCTGATCTGGCTGAAGTAGAACTCCTGCTCTGGGCGTGCTACTTTGGCCTAGAGCTGCCAGGCCCAAAGGGCCGCCTTGTTTCCAAAGGGGCTGAGAGTCCCCAAAGTATCTTGCTTCCAAATCTTTGGGAAGCTAAGAAACAACTGGCTCTGCACAGTGCTCTCACAGCCTACCGGCAACGTGACAGAGACAGGCCTGTGAGACGCAGTTTCTTGGAAGGCCTGATCTGGCTGAGGTAGAACTTCTGCTCTGGGTGTACTCCATTGGCCTAGGGCTGCCAGGCCCAAAGGGCTGCCTTTATTTCCAAAGTGTGAGAGAGGCCCCAAAGCATCTTGCTTCCTGCTCTCTGGGAAGCTAAAACAACTGGCTCTGCACAGTGCTCTCAAAGCCAACCGGGAACGTCACATACAAAGGCCTGTGAAACGCAGCTTCTTGACAGGCCTTATCTGGCTGAGGTAGAACTTGTGCTCTGGGTGTGCTACTTTGGCCTAGAGCTGCCAGGCACAAAGGCTGCTTTGTTTCCAAAGGGGGAGAGAGGCCCCAAATCATGTTGCTTCCAGCTGTTTTTGAAGCTAAGAAACAACTCGCTCTGCCAGGTACTCTTACAGCCTTCCGGGAACACCTCTTACGAAGGCCTGTGAAAAGCAGTTTCTTGGCAGGCCTGATCTGGCTGAGGTAGAACTTCTGCTCTGGGTGTGCTCTATTGGCCTAGAGCTGAAAGGCCCAAAGGTCGGCCTTGTTGGCAAAGGGGCAGGGAGCCCCCAAAGCATCTTGCTTCCAGCTCTTCGGGAAGCTAAGAAACAACTGGCTCTGCCCAGTGCTCTTACAGCCTGAGAGAAAATCTCTTACCAAGGCCTGTGAAACGCACTTTGTTGGTGGCCTGATCTAGCTGAAGTAGAACTTCTGCTCTGGGTGTGCTCCATTGGCCTAGAGCTGCCTGGCCCAAAGGGCCGCCTTGTTTGCAAAGGGGCAGAGAGGCCCCAAAGCATCTTGCTTCCAGCTCTTCGGGAAGCTAAGAAACATCTGGCGTTGCCCAGTGCTCTTACAGCCTACCGGGAACATCTCTTACCAAGGCCTGTGAAACGCAGTTTGTTGGTGGCCTGAACTGGCCGAAGTAGAACTTCTGCTCTGGGTGTGCTCCACTGGCCTAGAGCTACCTGCCCCAAAGGGCTGCCTTGATTCCAAAGTGAGAGAGTGGCACCAAAGCATCTTGCTTCCAGCTCTTCGGGAAGCTAAGAAACATCTGGCGTTGCCCAGTGCTCTTACAGCCTACCGGGAACATCTCTTACCAAGGCCTGTGAAACGCCGTTTCCTGGCAGGCCTGATTTGGCTGAAGTAGAACTTCTGCTCTGGGTGTGCTCCATTGCCCTAGAGCTGCCAGGCCCAAGGTGCTGCCTTGTTTCCAAAGGGGCAGAGAGGCCCCAAAGCATCTTGCTTCCAGCTCTCTGGGAAGCTAAGAACCAACTCGCTCTGCCCCGTGCTCTTACAGCCTACCGGGAACATGTCTTTGAAAGGCCTGTGAAACGCAGTTTCTTGGCAGGCCTCATCTGGCTGAAGTAGAACTCCGGCTCTGGGTGTGCTCCATTGCCCTAGGGCTGCCAGGCCCAAAGTGCTGCCCTGTTTCCAAGGGGCAGAGAGGCCCAAAGCATCTTGCTTCCCGGTCTTTGCGAAGCTAAGAAACAACTGGCTCTGCCCAGTGCTCTTACACCTACCGGGAACATCTCTTACCAAGGCCTGTCAAACGCTGTTTCTTTGCAGGCCTGATCAGGCTGAAGTAGAACTCCTGCTCTGCGTGTGCTCCATTGGCCTAGAGCTTCCCGTCCCAAAAGGCTGCCTTGTTCCCAAACGGGCAGAGGGGTCCCAAGCGTCTTGCTTCCAGCTTTTCAGGAAGGTAAGAAACAACTGGCTCTGCCCAGTGCTCTTACAGCCTACCGGGAACATCTCTTACCAAGGCCTGTGAAACGCAGTTTCCTGGCAGGCCTGATCTGGCTGAAGTAGAACTTCTGCTCTGGGTGTGCTCCATTGCCCTAGAGCTGCCAGGCCCAAAGGGCTGCCTTGTTTCCAAAGACGGAGAGTGGACCCAAAGCATCTTGCTCCCAGCTCTTCGGGAAGCTAAGAAACAGCTGGCTCTGCCCAGTGCTCTTACAGCCTAAGAGAACATGTCTTTGAAAGGCCTGTGAAACGCAGTTTCTTGGCAGGCCTGACCTGGCTGAAGTAGAACTTCTGTTCTGGTTGTGCTACATAGGCCTAGAGCTACCAGGACCTAAGGGCTGCCTTGTTTCCAAAGGGTGAGAGAGGCCCCAAAGCATCTTGCCTCCAGCACTTTGGGAAGCTAAAAAACAACTGGTTCTGCCCAGTGCTCTCACAGCCTACCGTGAACATCTCTTACCAAGGGCTGTGAAACGCAGTTTCTGGGCAGGACTGATCTGCCTGAAGTAGAACTTCTGCTGTGGGTGTGCTCCATTGGCCTAGAGCTGCCAGGCGCAAACGGCTGCCTTGTGTCCAAAGGGAGAGAGAGGCCCCAAAGCATCTTGCTTCCAGCTCTGTGGGAAGCTAAAGCAACTGGCTCTCCACAGTGCTCTCACAGCCTACCGGGAACATCTCTTACCAAGGCCTGTGAAACGCAGTTTCTTGGCAGGCCTGATCTGGCTGAAGTAGAACTCCTGCTCTGGGCGTGCTACTTTGGCCTAGAGCTGCCAGGCCCAAAGGGCCGCCTTGTTTCCAAAGGGGCTGAGAGTCCCCAAAGTATCTTGCTTCCAAATCTTTGGGAAGCTAAGAAACAACTGGCTCTGCACAGTGCTCTCACAGCCTACCGGCAACGTGACAGAGACAGGCCTGTGAGACGCAGTTTCTTGGAAGGCCTGATCTGGCTGAGGTAGAACTTCTGCTCTGGGTGTACTCCATTGGCCTAGGGCTGCCAGGCCCAAAGGGCTGCCTTTATTTCCAAAGTGTGAGAGAGGCCCCAAAGCATCTTGCTTCCTGCTCTCTGGGAAGCTAAAACAACTGGCTCTGCACAGTGCTCTCAAAGCCAACCGGGAACGTCACATACAAAGGCCTGTGAAACGCAGCTTCTTGACAGGCCTTATCTGGCTGAGGTAGAACTTGTGCTCTGGGTGTGCTACTTTGGCCTAGAGCTGCCAGGCACAAAGGCTGCTTTGTTTCCAAAGGGGGAGAGAGGCCCCAAATCATGTTGCTTCCAGCTGTTTTTGAAGCTAAGAAACAACTCGCTCTGCCAGGTACTCTTACAGCCTTCCGGGAACACCTCTTACGAAGGCCTGTGAAAAGCAGTTTCTTGGCAGGCCTGATCTGGCTGAGGTAGAACTTCTGCTCTGGGTGTGCTCTATTGGCCTAGAGCTGAAAGGCCCAAAGGTCGGCCTTGTTGGCAAAGGGGCAGGGAGCCCCCAAAGCATCTTGCTTCCAGCTCTTCGGGAAGCTAAGAAACAACTGGCTCTGCCCAGTGCTCTTACAGCCTGAGAGAAAATCTCTTACCAAGGCCTGTGAAACGCACTTTGTTGGTGGCCTGATCTAGCTGAAGTAGAACTTCTGCTCTGGGTGTGCTCCATTGCCCTAGAGCTGCCTGGCCCAAAGGGCCGCCTTGTTTGCAAAGGGGCAGAGAGGCCCCAAAGCATCTTGCTTCCAGCTCTTCGGGAAGCTAAGAAACATCTGGCGTTGCCCAGTGCTCTTACAGCCTACCGGGAACATCTCTTACCAAGGCCTGTGAAACGCAGTTTGTTGGTGGCCTGAACTGGCCGAAGTAGAACTTCTGCTCTGGGTGTGCTCCACTGGCCTAGAGCTACCTGCCCCAAAGGGCTGCCTTGATTCCAAAGTGAGAGAGTGGCACCAAAGCATCTTGCTTCCAGCTCTTCGGGAAGCTAAGAAACATCTGGCGTTGCCCAGTGCTCTTACAGCCTACCGGGAACATCTCTTACCAAGGCCTGTGAAACGCCGTTTCCTGGCAGGCCTGATTTGGCTGAAGTAGAACTTCTGCTCTGGGTGTGCTCCATTGCCCTAGAGCTGCCAGGCCCAAGGTGCTGCCTTGTTTCCAAAGGGGCAGAGAGGCCCCAAAGCATCTTGCTTCCAGCTCTCTGGGAAGCTAAGAACCAACTCGCTCTGCCCCGTGCTCTTACAGCCTACCGGGAACATGTCTTTGAAAGGCCTGTGAAACGCAGTTTCTTGGCAGGCCTCATCTGGCTGAAGTAGAACTCCGGCTCTGGGTGTGCTCCATTGCCCTAGGGCTGCCAGGCCCAAAGTGCTGCCCTGTTTCCAAGGGGCAGAGAGGCCCAAAGCATCTTGCTTCCCGGTCTTTGCGAAGCTAAGAAACAACTGGCTCTGCCCAGTGCTCTTACACCTACCGGGAACATCTCTTACCAAGGCCTGTCAAACGCTGTTTCTTTGCAGGCCTGATCAGGCTGAAGTAGAACTCCTGCTCTGCGTGTGCTCCATTGGCCTAGAGCTTCCCGTCCCAAAAGGCTGCCTTGTTCCCAAACGGGCAGAGGGGTCCCAAGCGTCTTGCTTCCAGCTTTTCAGGAAGGTAAGAAACAACTGGCTCTGCCCAGTGCTCTTACAGCCTACCGGGAACATCTCTTACCAAGGCCTGTGAAACGCAGTTTCCTGGCAGGCCTGATCTGGCTGAAGTAGAACTTCTGCTCTGGGTGTGCTCCATTGCCCTAGAGCTGCCAGGCCCAAAGGGCTGCCTTGTTTCCAAAGACGGAGAGTGGACCCAAAGCATCTTGCTCCCAGCTCTTCGGGAAGCTAAGAAACAGCTGGCTCTGCCCAGTGCTCTTACAGCCTAAGAGAACATGTCTTTGAAAGGCCTGTGAAACGCAGTTTCTTGGCAGGCCTGACCTGGCTGAAGTAGAACTTCTGTTCTGGTTGTGCTACATAGGCCTAGAGCTACCAGGACCTAAGGGCTGCCTTGTTTCCAAAGGGTGAGAGAGGCCCCAAAGCATCTTGCCTCCAGCACTTTGGGAAGCTAAAAAACAACTGGTTCTGCCCAGTGCTCTCACAGCCTACCGTGAACATCTCTTACCAAGGGCTGTGAAACGCAGTTTCTGGGCAGGACTGATCTGCCTGAAGTAGAACTTCTGCTGTGGGTGTGCTCCATTGGCCTAGAGCTGCCAGGCGCAAACGGCTGCCTTGTGTCCAAAGGGAGAGAGAGGCCCCAAAGCATCTTGCTTCCAGCTCTGTGGGAAGCTAAAGCAACTGGCTCTCCACAGTGCTCTCACAGCCTACCGGGAACATCTCTTACCAAGGCCTGTGAAACGCAGTTTCTTGGCAGGCCTGATCTGGCTGAAGTAGAACTCCTGCTCTGGGCGTGCTACTTTGGCCTAGAGCTGCCAGGCCCAAAGGGCCGCCTTGTTTCCAAAGGGGCTGAGAGTCCCCAAAGTATCTTGCTTCCAAATCTTTGGGAAGCTAAGAAACAACTGGCTCTGCACAGTGCTCTCACAGCCTACCGGCAACGTGACAGAGACAGGCCTGTGAGACGCAGTTTCTTGGAAGGCCTGATCTGGCTGAGGTAGAACTTGTGCTCTGGGTGTACTCCATTGGCCTAGGGCTGCCAGGCCCAAAGGGCTGCCTTTATTTCCAAAGTGTGAGAGAGGCCCCAAAGCATCTTGCTTCCTGCTCTCTGGGAAGCTAAAACAACTGGCTCTGCACAGTGCTCTCAAAGCCAACCGGGAACGTCACATACAAAGGCCTGTGAAACGCAGCTTCTTGACAGGCCTTATCTGGCTGAGGTAGAACTTGTGCTCTGGGTGTGCTACTTTGGCCTAGAGCTGCCAGGCACAAAGGCTGCTTTGTTTCCAAAGGGGGAGAGAGGCCCCAAATCATGTTGCTTCCAGCTGTTTTTGAAGCTAAGAAACAACTCGCTCTGCCAGGTACTCTTACAGCCTTCCGGGAACACCTCTTACGAAGGCCTGTGAAAAGCAGTTTCTTGGCAGGCCTGATCTGGCTGAGGTAGAACTTCTGCTCTGGGTGTGCTCTATTGGCCTAGAGCTGAAAGGCCCAAAGGTCGGCCTTGTTGGCAAAGGGGCAGGGAGCCCCCAAAGCATCTTGCTTCCAGCTCTTCGGGAAGCTAAGAAACAACTGGCTCTGCCCAGTGCTCTTACAGCCTGAGAGAAAATCTCTTACCAAGGCCTGTGAAACGCACTTTGTTGGTGGCCTGATCTAGCTGAAGTAGAACTTCTGCTCTGGGTGTGCTCCATTGGCCTAGAGCTGCCTGGCCCAAAGGGCCGCCTTGTTTGCAAAGGGGCAGAGAGGCCCCAAAGCATCTTGCTTCCAGCTCTTCGGGAAGCTAAGAAACATCTGGCGTTGCCCAGTGCTCTTACAGCCTACCGGGAACATCTCTTACCAAGGCCTGTGAAACGCAGTTTGTTGGTGGCCTGAACTGGCCGAAGTAGAACTTCTGCTCTGGGTGTGCTCCACTGGCCTAGAGCTACCTGCCCCAAAGGGCTGCCTTGATTCCAAAGTGAGAGAGTGGCACCAAAGCATCTTGCTTCCAGCTCTTCGGGAAGCTAAGAAACATCTGGCGTTGCCCAGTGCTCTTACAGCCTACCGGGAACATCTCTTACCAAGGCCTGTGAAACGCCGTTTCCTGGCAGGCCTGATTTGGCTGAAGTAGAACTTCTGCTCTGGGTGTGCTCCATTGCCCTAGAGCTGCCAGGCCCAAGGTGCTGCCTTGTTTCCAAAGGGGCAGAGAGGCCCCAAAGCATCTTGCTTCCAGCTCTCTGGGAAGCTAAGAACCAACTCGCTCTGCCCCGTGCTCTTACAGCCTACCGGGAACATGTCTTTGAAAGGCCTGTGAAACGCAGTTTCTTGGCAGGCCTCATCTGGCTGAAGTAGAACTCCGGCTCTGGGTGTGCTCCATTGCCCTAGGGCTGCCAGGCCCAAAGTGCTGCCCTGTTTCCAAGGGGCAGAGAGGCCCAAAGCATCTTGCTTCCCGGTCTTTGCGAAGCTAAGAAACAACTGGCTCTGCCCAGTGCTCTTACACCTACCGGGAACATCTCTTACCAAGGCCTGTCAAACGCTGTTTCTTTGCAGGCCTGATCAGGCTGAAGTAGAACTCCTGCTCTGCGTGTGCTCCATTGGCCTAGAGCTTCCCGTCCCAAAAGGCTGCCTTGTTCCCAAACGGGCAGAGGGGTCCCAAGCGTCTTGCTTCCAGCTTTTCAGGAAGGTAAGAAACAACTGGCTCTGCCCAGTGCTCTTACAGCCTACCGGGAACATCTCTTACCAAGGCCTGTGAAACGCAGTTTCCTGGCAGGCCTGATCTGGCTGAAGTAGAACTTCTGCTCTGGGTGTGCTCCATTGCCCTAGAGCTGCCAGGCCCAAAGGGCTGCCTTGTTTCCAAAGACGGAGAGTGGACCCAAAGCATCTTGCTCCCAGCTCTTCGGGAAGCTAAGAAACAGCTGGCTCTGCCCAGTGCTCTTACAGCCTAAGAGAACATCTCTTTGAAAGGCCTGTGAAACGCAGTTTCTTGGCAGGCCTGACCTGGCTGAAGTAGAACTTCTGTTCTGGTTGTGCTACATAGGCCTAGAGCTACCAGGACCTAAGGGCTGCCTTGTTTCCAAAGGGTGAGAGAGGCCCCAAAGCATCTTGCCTCCAGCACTTTGGGAAGCTAAAAAACAACTGGTTCTGCCCAGTGCTCTCACAGCCTACCGTGAACATCTCTTACCAAGGGCTGTGAAACGCAGTTTCTGGGCAGGACTGATCTGCCTGAAGTAGAACTTCTGCTGTGGGTGTGCTCCATTGGCCTAGAGCTGCCAGGCGCAAACGGCTGCCTTGTGTCCAAAGGGAGAGAGAGGCCCCAAAGCATCTTGCTTCCAGCTCTGTGGGAAGCTAAAGCAACTGGCTCTCCACAGTGCTCTCACAGCCTACCGGGAACATCTCTTACCAAGGCCTGTGAAACGCAGTTTCTTGGCAGGCCTGATCTGGCTGAAGTAGAACTCCTGCTCTGGGCGTGCTACTTTGGCCTAGAGCTGCCAGGCCCAAAGGGCCGCCTTGTTTCCAAAGGGGCTGAGAGTCCCCAAAGTATCTTGCTTCCAAATCTTTGGGAAGCTAAGAAACAACTGGCTCTGCACAGTGCTCTCACAGCCTACCGGCAACGTGACAGAGACAGGCCTGTGAGACGCAGTTTCTTGGAAGGCCTGATCTGGCTGAGGTAGAACTTCTGCTCTGGGTGTACTCCATTGGCCTAGGGCTGCCAGGCCCAAAGGGCTGCCTTTATTTCCAAAGTGTGAGAGAGGCCCCAAAGCATCTTGCTTCCTGCTCTCTGGGAAGCTAAAACAACTGGCTCTGCACAGTGCTCTCAAAGCCAACCGGGAACGTCACATACAAAGGCCTGTGAAACGCAGCTTCTTGACAGGCCTTATCTGGCTGAGGTAGAACTTGTGCTCTGGGTGTGCTACTTTGGCCTAGAGCTGCCAGGCACAAAGGCTGCTTTGTTTCCAAAGGGGGAGAGAGGCCCCAAATCATGTTGCTTCCAGCTGTTTTTGAAGCTAAGAAACAACTCGCTCTGCCAGGTACTCTTACAGCCTTCCGGGAACACCTCTTACGAAGGCCTGTGAAAAGCAGTTTCTTGGCAGGCCTGATCTGGCTGAGGTAGAACTTCTGCTCTGGGTGTACTCTATTGGCCTAGAGCTGAAAGGCCCAAAGGTCGGCCTTGTTGGCAAAGGGGCAGGGAGCCCCCAAAGCATCTTGCTTCCAGCTCTTCGGGAAGCTAAGAAACAACTGGCTCTGCCCAGTGCTCTTACAGCCTGAGAGAAAATCTCTTACCAAGGCCTGTGAAACGCACTTTGTTGGTGGCCTGATCTAGCTGAAGTAGAACTTCTGCTCTGGGTGTGCTCCATTGGCCTAGAGCTGCCTGGCCCAAAGGGCCGCCTTGTTTGCAAAGGGGCAGAGAGGCCCCAAAGCATCTTGCTTCCAGCTCTTCGGGAAGCTAAGAAACATCTGGCGTTGCCCAGTGCTCTTACAGCCTACCGGGAACATCTCTTACCAAGGCCTGTGAAACGCAGTTTGTTGGTGGCCTGAACTGGCCGAAGTAGAACTTCTGCTCTGGGTGTGCTCCACTGGCCTAGAGCTACCTGCCCCAAAGGGCTGCCTTGATTCCAAAGTGAGAGAATGGCACCAAAGCATCTTGCTTCCAGCTCTTCGGGAAGCTAAGAAACATCTGGCGTTGCCCAGTGCTCTTACAGCCTACCGGGAACATCTCTTACCAAGGCCTGTGAAACGCCGTTTCCTGGCAGGCCTGATTTGGCTGAAGTAGAACTTCTGCTCTGGGTGTGCTCCATTGCCCTAGAGCTGCCAGGCCCAAGGTGCTGCCTTGTTTCCAAAGGGGCAGAGAGGCCCCAAAGCATCTTGCTTCCAGCTCTCTGGGAAGCTAAGAACCAACTCGCTCTGCCCCGTGCTCTTACAGCCTACCGGGAACATGTCTTTGAAAGGCCTGTGAAACGCAGTTTCTTGGCAGGCCTCATCTGGCTGAAGTAGAACTCCGGCTCTGGGTGTGCTCCATTGCCCTAGGGCTGCCAGGCCCAAAGTGCTGCCCTGTTTCCAAGGGGCAGAGAGGCCCAAAGCATCTTGCTTCCCGGTCTTTGCGAAGCTAAGAAACAACTGGCTCTGCCCAGTGCTCTTACACCTACCGGGAACATCTCTTACCAAGGCCTGTCAAACGCTGTTTCTTTGCAGGCCTGATCAGGCTGAAGTAGAACTCCTGCTCTGCGTGTGCTCCATTGGCCTAGAGCTTCCCGTCCCAAAAGGCTGCCTTGTTCCCAAACGGGCAGAGGGGTCCCAAGCGTCTTGCTTCCAGCTTTTCAGGAAGGTAAGAAACAACTGGCTCTGCCCAGTGCTCTTACAGCCTACCGGGAACATCTCTTACCAAGGCCTGTGAAACGCAGTTTCCTGGCAGGCCTGATCTGGCTGAAGTAGAACTTCTGCTCTGGGTGTGCTCCATTGCCCTAGAGCTGCCAGGCCCAAAGGGCTGCCTTGTTTCCAAAGACGGAGAGTGGACCCAAAGCATCTTGCTCCCAGCTCTTCGGGAAGCTAAGAAACAGCTGGCTCTGCCCAGTGCTCTTACAGCCTAAGAGAACATCTCTTTGAAAGGCCTGTGAAACGCAGTTTCTTGGCAGGCCTGACCTGGCTGAAGTAGAACTTCTGTTCTGGTTGTGCTACATAGGCCTAGAGCTACCAGGACCTAAGGGCTGCCTTGTTTCCAAAGGGTGAGAGAGGCCCCAAAGCATCTTGCCTCCAGCACTTTGGGAAGCTAAAAAACAACTGGTTCTGCCCAGTGCTCTCACAGCCTACCGTGAACATCTCTTACCAAGGGCTGTGAAACGCAGTTTCTGGGCAGGACTGATCTGCCTGAAGTAGAACTTCTGCTGTGGGTGTGCTCCATTGGCCTAGAGCTGCCAGGCGCAAACGGCTGCCTTGTGTCCAAAGGGAGAGAGAGGCCCCAAAGCATCTTGCTTCCAGCTCTGTGGGAAGCTAAAGCAACTGGCTCTCCACAGTGCTCTCACAGCCTACCGGGAACATCTCTTACCAAGGCCTGTGAAACGCAGTTTCTTGGCAGGCCTGATCTGGCTGAAGTAGAACTCCTGCTCTGGGCGTGCTACTTTGGCCTAGAGCTGCCAGGCCCAAAGGGCCGCCTTGTTTCCAAAGGGGCTGAGAGTCCCCAAAGTATCTTGCTTCCAAATCTTTGGGAAGCTAAGAAACAACTGGCTCTGCACAGTGCTCTCACAGCCTACCGGCAACGTGACAGAGACAGGCCTGTGAGACGCAGTTTCTTGGAAGGCCTGATCTGGCTGAGGTAGAACTTCTGCTCTGGGTGTACTCCATTGGCCTAGGGCTGCCAGGCCCAAAGGGCTGCCTTTATTTCCAAAGTGTGAGAGAGGCCCCAAAGCATCTTGCTTCCTGCTCTCTGGGAAGCTAAAACAACTGGCTCTGCACAGTGCTCTCAAAGCCAACCGGGAACGTCACATACAAAGGCCTGTGAAACGCAGCTTCTTGACAGGCCTTATCTGGCTGAGGTAGAACTTGTGCTCTGGGTGTGCTACTTTGGCCTAGAGCTGCCAGGCACAAAGGCTGCTTTGTTTCCAAAGGGGGAGAGAGGCCCCAAATCATGTTGCTTCCAGCTGTTTTTGAAGCTAAGAAACAACTCGCTCTGCCAGGTACTCTTACAGCCTTCCGGGAACACCTCTTATGAAGGCTTGTGAAAAGCAGTTTCTTGGCAGGCCTGATCTGGCTGAGGTAGAACTTCTGCTCTGGGTGTGCTCTATTGGCCTAGAGCTGAAAGGCCCAAAGGTCGGCCTTGTTGGCAAAGGGGCAGGGAGCCCCCAAAGCATCTTGCTTCCAGCTCTTCGGGAAGCTAAGAAACAACTGGCTCTGCCCAGTGCTCTTACAGCCTGAGAGAAAATCTCTTACCAAGGCCTGTGAAACGCACTTTGTTGGTGGCCTGATCTAGCTGAAGTAGAACTTCTGCTCTGGGTGTGCTCCATTGGCCTAGAGCTGCCTGGCCCAAAGGGCCGCCTTGTTTGCAAAGGGGCAGAGAGGCCCCAAAGCATCTTGCTTCCAGCTCTTCGGGAAGCTAAGAAACATCTGGCGTTGCCCAGTGCTCTTACAGCCTACCGGGAACATCTCTTACCAAGGCCTGTGAAACGCAGTTTGTTGGTGGCCTGAACTGGCCGAAGTAGAACTTCTGCTCTGGGTGTGCTCCACTGGCCTAGAGCTACCTGCCCCAAAGGGCTGCCTTGATTCCAAAGTGAGAGAGTGGCACCAAAGCATCTTGCTTCCAGCTCTTCGGGAAGCTAAGAAACATCTGGCGTTGCCCAGTGCTCTTACAGCCTACCGGGAACATCTCTTACCAAGGCCTGTGAAACGCCGTTTCCTGGCAGGCCTGATTTGGCTGAAGTAGAACTTCTGCTCTGGGTGTGCTCCATTGCCCTAGAGCTGCCAGGCCCAAGGTGCTGCCTTGTTTCCAAAGGGGCAGAGAGGCCCCAAAGCATCTTGCTTCCAGCTCTCTGGGAAGCTAAGAACCAACTCGCTCTGCCCCGTGCTCTTACAGCCTACCGGGAACATGTCTTTGAAAGGCATGTGAAACGCAGTTTCTTGGCAGGCCTCATCTGGCTGAAGTAGAACTCCGGCTCTGGGTGTGCTCCATTGCCCTAGGGCTGCCAGGCCCAAAGTGCTGCCCTGTTTCCAAGGGGCAGAGAGGCCCAAAGCATCTTGCTTCCCGGTCTTTGCGAAGCTAAGAAACAACTGGCTCTGCCCAGTGCTCTTACACCTACCGGGAACATCTCTTACCAAGGCCTGTCAAACGCTGTTTCTTTGCAGGCCTGATCAGGCTGAAGTAGAACTCCTGCTCTGCGTGTGCTCCATTGGCCTAGAGCTTCCCGTCCCAAAAGGCTGCCTTGTTCCCAAACGGGCAGAGGGGTCCCAAGCGTCTTGCTTCCAGCTTTTCAGGAAGGTAAGAAACAACTGGCTCTGCCCAGTGCTCTTACAGCCTACCGGGAACATCTCTTACCAAGGCCTGTGAAACGCAGTTTCCTGGCAGGCCTGATCTGGCTGAAGTAGAACTTCTGCTCTGGGTGTGCTCCATTGCCCTAGAGCTGCCAGGCCCAAAGGGCTGCCTTGTTTCCAAAGACGGAGAGTGGACCCAAAGCATCTTGCTCCCAGCTCTTCGGGAAGCTAAGAAACAGCTGGCTCTGCCCAGTGCTCTTACAGCCTAAGAGAACATCTCTTTGAAAGGCCTGTGAAACGCAGTTTCTTGGCAGGCCTGACCTGGCTGAAGTAGAACTTCTGTTCTGGTTGTGCTACATAGGCCTAGAGCTACCAGGACCTAAGGGCTGCCTTGTTTCCAAAGGGTGAGAGAGGCCCCAAAGCATCTTGCCTCCAGCACTTTGGGAAGCTAAAAAACAACTGGTTCTGCCCAGTGCTCTCACAGCCTACCGTGAACATCTCTTACCAAGGGCTGTGAAACGCAGTTTCTGGGCAGGACTGATCTGCCTGAAGTAGAACTTCTGCTGTGGGTGTGCTCCATTGGCCTAGAGCTGCCAGGCGCAAACGGCTGCCTTGTGTCCAAAGGGAGAGAGAGGCCCCAAAGCATCTTGCTTCCAGCTCTGTGGGAAGCTAAAGCAACTGGCTCTCCACAGTGCTCTCACAGCCTACCGGGAACATCTCTTACCAAGGCCTGTGAAACGCAGTTTCTTGGCAGGCCTGATCTGGCTGAAGTAGAACTCCTGCTCTGGGCGTGCTACTTTGGCCTAGAGCTGCCAGGCCCAAAGGGCCGCATTGTTTCCAAAGGGGCTGAGAGTCCCCAAAGTATCTTGCTTCCAAATCTTTGGGAAGCTAAGAAACAACTGGCTCTGCACAGTGCTCTCACAGCCTACCGGCAACGTGACAGAGACAGGCCTGTGAGACGCAGTTTCTTGGAAGGCCTGATCTGGCTGAGGTAGAACTTCTGCTCTGGGTGTACTCCATTGGCCTAGGGCTGCCAGGCCCAAAGGGCTGCCTTTATTTCCAAAGTGTGAGAGAGGCCCCAAAGCATCTTGCTTCCTGCTCTCTGGGAAGCTAAAACAACTGGCTCTGCCCAGTGCTCTTACAGCCTGAGAGAAAATCTCTTACCAAGGCCTGTGAAACGCACTTTGTTGGTGGCCTGATCTAGCTGAAGTAGAACTTCTGCTCTGGGTGTGCTCCATTGGCCTAGAGCTGCCTGGCCCAAAGGGCCGCCTTGTTTGCAAAGGGGCAGAGAGGCCCCAAAGCATCTTGCTTCCAGCTCTTCGGGAAGCTAAGAAACATCTGGCGTTGCCCAGTGCTCTTACAGCCTACCGGGAACATCTCTTACCAAGGCCTGTGAAACGCAGTTTGTTGGTGGCCTGAACTGGCCGAAGTAGAACTTCTGCTCTGGGTGTGCTCCACTGGCCTAGAGCTACCTGCCCCAAAGGGCTGCCTTGATTCCAAAGTGAGAGAGTGGCACCAAAGCATCTTGCTTCCAGCTCTTCGGGAAGCTAAGAAACATCTGGCGTTGCCCAGTGCTCTTACAGCCTACCGGGAACATCTCTTACCAAGGCCTGTGAAACGCCGTTTCCTGGCAGGCCTGATTTGGCTGAAGTAGAACTTCTGCTCTGGGTGTGCTCCATTGCCCTAGAGCTGCCAGGCCCAAGGTGCTGCCTTGTTTCCAAAGGGGCAGAGAGGCCCCAAAGCATCTTGCTTCCAGCTCTCTGGGAAGCTAAGAACCAACTCGCTCTGCCCCGTGCTCTTACAGCCTACCGGGAACATGTCTTTGAAAGGCCTGTGAAACGCAGTTTCTTGGCAGGCCTCATCTGGCTGAAGTAGAACTCCGGCTCTGGGTGTGCTCCATTGCCCTAGGGCTGCCAGGCCCAAAGTGCTGCCCTGTTTCCAAGGGGCAGAGAGGCCCAAAGCATCTTGCTTCCCGGTCTTTGCGAAGCTAAGAACCAACTGGCTCTGCCCAGTGCTCTTACACCTACCGGGAACATCTCTTACCAAGGCCTGTCAAACGCTGTTTCTTTGCAGGCCTGATCAGGCTGAAGTAGAACTCCTGCTCTGCGTGTGCTCCATTGGCCTAGAGCTTCCCGTCCCAAAAGGCTGCCTTGTTCCCAAACGGGCAGAGGGGTCCCAAGCATCTTGCTTCCAGCTTTTCAGGAAGGTAAGAAACAACTGGCTCTGCCCAGTGCTCTTACAGCCTACCGGGAACATCTCTTACCAAGGCCTGTGAAACGCAGTTTCCTGGCAGGCCTGATCTGGCTGAAGTAGAACTTCTGCTCTGGGTGTGCTCCATTGCCCTAGAGCTGCCAGGCCCAAAGGGCTGCCTTGTTTCCAAAGACGGAGAGTGGACCCAAAGCATCTTGCTCCCAGCTCTTCGGGAAGCTAAGAAACAGCTGGCTCTGCCCAGTGCTCTTACAGCCTAAGAGAACATCTCTTTGAAAGGCCTGTGAAACACAGTTTCTTGGCAGGCCTGACCTGGCTGAAGTAGAACTTCTGTTCTGGTTGTGCTACATAGGCCTAGAGCTACCAGGACCTAAGGGCTGCCTTGTTTCCAAAGGGTGAGAGAGGCCCCAAAGCATCTTGCCTCCAGCACTTTGGGAAGCTAAAAAACAACTGGTTCTGCCCAGTGCTCTCACAGCCTACCGTGAACATCTCTTACCAAGGGCTGTGAAACGCAGTTTCTGGGCAGGACTGATCTGCCTGAAGTAGAACTTCTGCTGTGGGTGTGCTCCATTGGCCTAGAGCTTCCAGGCGCAAACGGCTGCCTTGTGTCCAAAGGGAGAGAGAGGCCCCAAAGCATCTTGCTTCCAGCTCTGTGGGAAGCTAAAGCAACTGGCTCTCCACAGTGCTCTCACAGCCTACCGGGAACATCTCTTACCAAGGCCTGTGAAACGCAGTTTCTTGGCAGGCCTGATCTGGCTGAAGTAGAACTCCTGCTCTGGGCGTGCTACTTTGGCCTAGAGCTGCCAGGCCCAAAGGGCCGCCTTGTTTCCAAAGGGGCTGAGAGTCCCCAAAGTATCTTGCTTCCAAATCTTTGGGAAGCTAAGAAACAACTGGCTCTGCACAGTGCTCTCACAGCCTACCGGCAACGTGACAGAGACAGGCCTGTGAGACGCAGTTTCTTGGAAGGCCTGATCTGGCTGAGGTAGAACTTCTGCTCTGGGTGTACTCCATTGGCCTAGGGCTGCCAGGCCCAAAGGGCTGCCTTTATTTCCAAAGTGTGAGAGAGGCCCCAAAGCATCTTGCTTCCTGCTCTCTGGGAAGCTAAAACAACTGGCTCTGCACAGTGCTCTCAAAGCCAACCGGGAACGTCACATACAAAGGCCTGTGAAACGCAGCTTCTTGACAGGCCTTATCTGGCTGAGGTAGAACTTGTGCTCTGGGTGTGCTACTTTGGCCTAGAGCTGCCAGGCACAAAGGCTGCTTTGTTTCCAAAGGGGGAGAGAGGCCCCAAATCATGTTGCTTCCAGCTGTTTTTGAAGCTAAGAAACAACTCGCTCTGCCAGGTACTCTTACAGCCTTCCGGGAACACCTCTTACGAAGGCCTGTGAAAAGCAGTTTCTTGGCAGGCCTGATCTGGCTGAGGTAGAACTTCTGCTCTGGGTGTGCTCTATTGGCCTAGAGCTGAAAGGCCCAAAGGTCGGCCTTGTTGGCAAAGGGGCAGGGAGCCCCCAAAGCATCTTGCTTCCAGCTCTTCGGGAAGCTAAGAAACAACTGGCTCTGCCCAGTGCTCTTACAGCCTGAGAGAAAATCTCTTACCAAGGCCTGTGAAACGCACTTTGTTGGTGGCCTGATCTAGCTGAAGTAGAACTTCTGCTCTGGGTGTGCTCCATTGGCCTAGAGCTGCCTGGCCCAAAGGGCCGCCTTGTTTGCAAAGGGGCAGAGAGGCCCCAAAGCATCTTGCTTCCAGCTCTTCGGGAAGCTAAGAAACATCTGGCGTTGCCCAGTGCTCTTACAGCCTACCGGGAACATCTCTTACCAAGGCCTGTGAAACGCAGTTTGTTGGTGGCCTGAACTGGCCGAAGTAGAACTTCTGCTCTGGGTGTGCTCCACTGGCCTAGAGCTACCTGCCCCAAAGGGCTGCCTTGATTCCAAAGTGAGAGAGTGGCACCAAAGCATCTTGCTTCCAGCTCTTCGGGAAGCTAAGAAACATCTGGCGTTGCCCAGTGCTCTTACAGCCTACCGGGAACATCTCTTACCAAGGCCTGTGAAACGCCGTTTCCTGGCAGGCCTGATTTGGCTGAAGTAGAACTTCTGCTCTGGGTGTGCTCCATTGCCCTAGAGCTGCCAGGCCCAAGGTGCTGCCTTGTTTCCAAAGGGGCAGAGAGGCCCCAAAGCATCTTGCTTCCAGCTCTCTGGGAAGCTAAGAACCAACTCGCTCTGCCCCGTGCTCTTACAGCCTACCGGGAACATGTCTTTGAAAGGCATGTGAAACGCAGTTTCTTGGCAGGCCTCATCTGGCTGAAGTAGAACTCCGGCTCTGGGTGTGCTCCATTGCCCTAGGGCTGCCAGGCCCAAAGTGCTGCCCTGTTTCCAAGGGGCAGAGAGGCCCAAAGCATCTTGCTTCCCGGTCTTTGCGAAGCTAAGAAACAACTGGCTCTGCCCAGTGCTCTTACACCTACCGGGAACATCTCTTACCAAGGCCTGTCAAACGCTGTTTCTTTGCAGGCCTGATCAGGCTGAAGTAGAACTCCTGCTCTGCGTGTGCTCCATTGGCCTAGAGCTTCCCGTCCCAAAAGGCTGCCTTGTTCCCAAACGGGCAGAGGGGTCCCAAGCGTCTTGCTTCCAGCTTTTCAGGAAGGTAAGAAACAACTGGCTCTGCCCAGTGCTCTTACAGCCTACCGGGAACATCTCTTACCAAGGCCTGTGAAACGCAGTTTCCTGGCAGGCCTGATCTGGCTGAAGTAGAACTTCTGCTCTGGGTGTGCTCCATTGCCCTAGAGCTGCCAGGCCCAAAGGGCTGCCTTGTTTCCAAAGACGGAGAGTGGACCCAAAGCATCTTGCTCCCAGCTCTTCGGGAAGCTAAGAAACAGCTGGCTCTGCCCAGTGCTCTTACAGCCTAAGAGAACATCTCTTTGAAAGGCCTGTGAAACGCAGTTTCTTGGCAGGCCTGACCTGGCTGAAGTAGAACTTCTGTTCTGGTTGTGCTACATAGGCCTAGAGCTACCAGGACCTAAGGGCTGCCTTGTTTCCAAAGGGTGAGAGAGGCCCCAAAGCATCTTGCCTCCAGCACTTTGGGAAGCTAAAAAACAACTGGTTCTGCCCAGTGCTCTCACAGCCTACCGTGAACATCTCTTACCAAGGGCTGTGAAACGCAGTTTCTGGGCAGGACTGATCTGCCTGAAGTAGAACTTCTGCTGTGGGTGTGCTCCATTGGCCTAGAGCTGCCAGGCGCAAACGGCTGCCTTGTGTCCAAAGGGAGAGAGAGGCCCCAAAGCATCTTGCTTCCAGCTCTGTGGGAAGCTAAAGCAACTGGCTCTCCACAGTGCTCTCACAGCCTACCGGGAACATCTCTTACCAAGGCCTGTGAAACGCAGTTTCTTGGCAGGCCTGATCTGGCTGAAGTAGAACTCCTGCTCTGGGCGTGCTACTTTGGCCTAGAGCTGCCAGGCCCAAAGGGCCGCCTTGTTTCCAAAGGGGCTGAGAGTCCCCAAAGTATCTTGCTTCCAAATCTTTGGGAAGCTAAGAAACAACTGGCTCTGCACAGTGCTCTCACAGCCTACCGGCAACGTGACAGAGACAGGCCTGTGAGACGCAGTTTCTTGGAAGGCCTGATCTGGCTGAGGTAGAACTTCTGCTCTGGGTGTACTCCATTGGCCTAGGGCTGCCAGGCCCAAAGGGCTGCCTTTATTTCCAAAGTGTGAGAGAGGCCCCAAAGCATCTTGCTTCCTGCTCTCTGGGAAGCTAAAACAACTGGCTCTGCACAGTGCTCTCAAAGCCAACCGGGAACGTCACATACAAAGGCCTGTGAAACGCAGCTTCTTGACAGGCCTTATCTGGCTGAGGTAGAACTTGTGCTCTGGGTGTGCTACTTTGGCCTAGAGCTGCCAGGCACAAAGGCTGCTTTGTTTCCAAAGGGGGAGAGAGGCCCCAAATCATGTTGCTTCCAGCTGTTTTTGAAGCTAAGAAACAACTCGCTCTGCCAGGTACTCTTACAGCCTTCCGGGAACACCTCTTACGAAGGCCTGTGAAAAGCAGTTTCTTGGCAGGCCTGATCTGGCTGAGGTAGAACTTCTGCTCTGGGTGTGCTCTATTGGCCTAGAGCTGAAAGGCCCAAAGGTCGGCCTTGTTGGCAAAGGGGCAGGGAGCCCCCAAAGCATCTTGCTTCCAGCTCTTCGGGAAGCTAAGAAACAACTGGCTCTGCCCAGTGCTCTTACAGCCTGAGAGAAAATCTCTTACCAAGGCCTGTGAAACGCACTTTGTTGGTGGCCTGATCTAGCTGAAGTAGAACTTCTGCTCTGGGTGTGCTCCATTGGCCTAGAGCTGCCTGGCCCAAAGGGCCGCCTTGTTTGCAAAGGGGCAGAGAGGCCCCAAAGCATCTTGCTTCCAGCTCTTCGGGAAGCTAAGAAACATCTGGCGTTGCCCAGTGCTCTTACAGCCTACCGGGAACATCTCTTACCAAGGCCTGTGAAACGCAGTTTGTTGGTGGCCTGAACTGGCCGAAGTAGAACTTCTGCTCTGGGTGTGCTCCACTGGCCTAGAGCTACCTGCCCCAAAGGGCTGCCTTGATTCCAAAGTGAGAGAGTGGCACCAAAGCATCTTGCTTCCAGCTCTTCGGGAAGCTAAGAAACATCTGGCGTTGCCCAGTGCTCTTACAGCCTACCGGGAACATCTCTTACCAAGGCCTGTGAAACGCCGTTTCCTGGCAGGCCTGATTTGGCTGAAGTAGAACTTCTGCTCTGGGTGTGCTCCATTGCCCTAGAGCTGCCAGGCCCAAGGTGCTGCCTTGTTTCCAAAGGGGCAGAGAGGCCCCAAAGCATCTTGCTTCCAGCTCTCTGGGAAGCTAAGAACCAACTCGCTCTGCCCCGTGCTCTTACAGCCTACCGGGAACATGTCTTTGAAAGGCCTGTGAAACGCAGTTTCTTGGCAGGCCTCATCTGGCTGAAGTAGAACTCCGGCTCTGGGTGTGCTCCATTGCCCTAGGGCTGCCAGGCCCAAAGTGCTGCCCTGTTTCCAAGGGGCAGAGAGGCCCAAAGCATCTTGCTTCCCGGTCTTTGCGAAGCTAAGAAACAACTGGCTCTGCCCAGTGCTCTTACACCTACCGGGAACATCTCTTACCAAGGCCTGTCAAACGCTGTTTCTTTGCAGGCCTGATCAGGCTGAAGTAGAACTCCTGCTCTGCGTGTGCTCCATTGGCCTAGAGCTTCCCGTCCCAAAAGGCTGCCTTGTTCCCAAACGGGCAGAGGGGTCCCAAGCGTCTTGCTTCCAGCTTTTCAGGAAGGTAAGAAACAACTGGCTCTGCCCAGTGCTCTTACAGCCTACCGGGAACATCTCTTACCAAGGCCTGTGAAACGCAGTTTCCTGGCAGGCCTGATCTGGCTGAAGTAGAACTTCTGCTCTGGGTGTGCTCCATTGCCCTAGAGCTGCCAGGCCCAAAGGGCTGCCTTGTTTCCAAAGACGGAGAGTGGACCCAAAGCATCTTGCTCCCAGCTCTTCGGGAAGCTAAGAAACAGCTGGCTCTGCCCAGTGCTCTTACAGCCTAAGAGAACATCTCTTTGAAAGGCCTGTGAAACGCAGTTTCTTGGCAGGCCTGACCTGGCTGAAGTAGAACTTCTGTTCTGGTTGTGCTACATAGGCCTAGAGCTACCAGGACCTAAGGGCTGCCTTGTTTCCAAAGGGTGAGAGAGGCCCCAAAGCATCTTGCCTCCAGCACTTTGGGAAGCTAAAAAACAACTGGTTCTGCCCAGTGCTCTCACAGCCTACCGTGAACATCTCTTACCAAGGGCTGTGAAACGCAGTTTCTGGGCAGGACTGATCTGCCTGAAGTAGAACTTCTGCTGTGGGTGTGCTCCATTGGCCTAGAGCTGCCAGGCCCAAACGGCTGCCTTGTGTCCAAAGGGAGAGAGAGGCCCCAAAGCATCTTGCTTCCAGCTCTGTGGGAAGCTAAAGCAACTGGCTCTCCACAGTGCTCTCACAGCCTACCGGGAACATCTCTTACCAAGGCCTGTGAAACGCAGTTTCTTGGCAGGCCTGATCTGGCTGAGGTAGAACTTCTGCTCTGGGTGTGCTCTATTGGCCTAGAGCTGAAAGGCCCAAAGGTCGGCCTTGTTGGCAAAGGGGCAGGGAGCCCCCAAAGCATCTTGCTTCCAGCTCTTCGGGAAGCTAAGAAACAACTGGCTCTGCCCAGTGCTCTTACAGCCTGAGAGAAAATCTCTTACCAAGGCCTGTGAAACGCACTTTGTTGGTGGCCTGATCTAGCTGAAGTAGAACTTCTGCTCTGGGTGTGCTCCATTGGCCTAGAGCTGCCTGGCCCAAAGGGCCGCCTTGTTTGCAAAGGGGCAGAGAGGCCCCAAAGCATCTTGCTTCCAGCTCTTCGGGAAGCTAAGAAACATCTGGCGTTGCCCAGTGCTCTTACAGCCTACCGGGAACATCTCTTACCAAGGCCTGTGAAACGCAGTTTGTTGGTGGCCTGAACTGGCCGAAGTAGAACTTCTGCTCTGGGTGTGCTCCACTGGCCTAGAGCTACCTGCCCCAAAGGGCTGCCTTGATTCCAAAGTGAGAGAGTGGCACCAAAGCATCTTGCTTCCAGCTCTTCGGGAAGCTAAGAAACATCTGGCGTTGCCCAGTGCTCTTACAGCCTACCGGGAACATCTCTTACCAAGGCCTGTGAAACGCCGTTTCCTGGCAGGCCTGATTTGGCTGAAGTAGAACTTCTGCTCTGGGTGTGCTCCATTGCCCTAGAGCTGCCAGGCCCAAGGTGCTGCCTTGTTTCCAAAGGGGCAGAGAGGCCCCAAAGCATCTTGCTTCCAGCTCTCTGGGAAGCTAAGAACCAACTCGCTCTGCCCCGTGCTCTTACAGCCTACCGGGAACATGTCTTTGAAAGGCCTGTGAAACGCAGTTTCTTGGCAGGCCTCATCTGGCTGAAGTAGAACTCCGGCTCTGGGTGTGCTCCATTGCCCTAGGGCTGCCAGGCCCAAAGTGCTGCCCTGTTTCCAAGGGGCAGAGAGGCCCAAAGCATCTTGCTTCCCGGTCTTTGCGAAGCTAAGAAACAACTGGCTCTGCCCAGTGCTCTTACACCTACCGGGAACATCTCTTACCAAGGCCTGTCAAACGCTGTTTCTTTGCAGGCCTGATCAGGCTGAAGTAGAACTCCTGCTCTGCGTGTGCTCCATTGGCCTAGAGCTTCCCGTCCCAAAAGGCTGCCTTGTTCCCAAACGGGCAGAGGGGTCCCAAGCGTCTTGCTTCCAGCTTTTCAGGAAGGTAAGAAACAACTGGCTCTGCCCAGTGCTCTTACAGCCTACCGGGAACATCTCTTACCAAGGCCTGTGAAACGCAGTTTCCTGGCAGGCCTGATCTGGCTGAAGTAGAACTTCTGCTCTGGGTGTGCTCCATTGCCCTAGAGCTGCCAGGCCCAAAGGGCTGCCTTGTTTCCAAAGACGGAGAGTGGACCCAAAGCATCTTGCTCCCAGCTCTTCGGGAAGCTAAGAAACAGCTGGCTCTGCCCAGTGCTCTTACAGCCTAAGAGAACATCTCTTTGAAAGGCCTGTGAAACGCAGTTTCTTGGCAGGCCTGACCTGGCTGAAGTAGAACTTCTGTTCTGGTTGTGCTACATAGGCCTAGAGCTACCAGGACCTAAGGGCTGCCTTGTTTCCAAAGGGTGAGAGAGGCCCCAAAGCATCTTGCCTCCAGCACTTTGGGAAGCTAAAAAACAACTGGTTCTGCCCAGTGCTCTCACAGCCTACCGTGAACATCTCTTACCAAGGGCTGTGAAACGCAGTTTCTGGGCAGGACTGATCTGCCTGAAGTAGAACTTCTGCTGTGGGTGTGCTCCATTGGCCTAGAGCTGCCAGGCGCAAACGGCTGCCTTGTGTCCAAAGGGAGAGAGAGGCCCCAAAGCATCTTGCTTCCAGCTCTGTGGGAAGCTAAAGCAACTGGCTCTCCACAGTGCTCTCACAGCCTACCGGGAACATCTCTTACCAAGGCCTGTGAAACGCAGTTTCTTGGCAGGCCTGATCTGGCTGAAGTAGAACTCCTGCTCTGGGCGTGCTACTTTGGCCTAGAGCTGCCAGGCCCAAAGGGCCGCCTTGTTTCCAAAGGGGCTGAGAGTCCCCAAAGTATCTTGCTTCCAAATCTTTGGGAAGCTAAGAAACAACTGGCTCTGCACAGTGCTCTCACAGCCTACCGGCAACGTGACAGAGACAGGCCTGTGAGACGCAGTTTCTTGGAAGGCCTGATCTGGCTGAGGTAGAACTTCTGCTCTGGGTGTACTCCATTGGCCTAGGGCTGCCAGGCCCAAAGGGCTGCCTTTATTTCCAAAGTGTGAGAGAGGCCCCAAAGCATCTTGCTTCCTGCTCTCTGGGAAGCTAAAACAACTGGCTCTGCACAGTGCTCTCAAAGCCAACCGGGAACGTCACATACAAAGGCCTGTGAAACGCAGCTTCTTGACAGGCCTTATCTGGCTGAGGTAGAACTTGTGCTCTGGGTGTGCTACTTTGGCCTAGAGCTGCCAGGCACAAAGGCTGCTTTGTTTCCAAAGGGGGAGAGAGGCCCCAAATCATGTTGCTTCCAGCTGTTTTTGAAGCTAAGAAACAACTCGCTCTGCCAGGTACTCTTACAGCCTTCCGGGAACACCTCTTACGAAGGCCTGTGAAAAGCAGTTTCTTGGCAGGCCTGATCTGGCTGAGGTAGAACTTCTGCTCTGGGTGTGCTCTATTGGCCTAGAGCTGAAAGGCCCAAAGGTCGGCCTTGTTGGCAAAGGGGCAGGGAGCCCCCAAAGCATCTTGCTTCCAGCTCTTCGGGAAGCTAAGAAACAACTGGCTCTGCCCAGTGCTCTTACAGCCTGAGAGAAAATCTCTTACCAAGGCCTGTGAAACGCACTTTGTTGGTGGCCTGATCTAGCTGAAGTAGAACTTCTGCTCTGGGTGTGCTCCATTGGCCTAGAGCTGCCTGGCCCAAAGGGCCGCCTTGTTTGCAAAGGGGCAGAGAGGCCCCAAAGCATCTTGCTTCCAGCTCTTCGGGAAGCTAAGAAACATCTGGCGTTGCCCAGTGCTCTTACAGCCTACCGGGAACATCTCTTACCAAGGCCTGTGAAACGCAGTTTGTTGGTGGCCTGAACTGGCCGAAGTAGAACTTCTGCTCTGGGTGTGCTCCACTGGCCTAGAGCTACCTGCCCCAAAGGGCTGCCTTGATTCCAAAGTGAGAGAGTGGCACCAAAGCATCTTGCTTCCAGCTCTTCGGGAAGCTAAGAAACATCTGGCGTTGCCCAGTGCTCTTACAGCCTACCGGGAACATCTCTTACCAAGGCCTGTGAAACGCCGTTTCCTGGCAGGCCTGATTTGGCTGAAGTAGAACTTCTGCTCTGGGTGTGCTCCATTGCCCTAGAGCTGCCAGGCCCAAGGTGCTGCCTTGTTTCCAAAGGGGCAGAGAGGCCCCAAAGCATCTTGCTTCCAGCTCTCTGGGAAGCTAAGAACCAACTCGCTCTGCCCCGTGCTCTTACAGCCTACCGGGAACATGTCTTTGAAAGGCCTGTGAAACGCAGTTTCTTGGCAGGCCTCATCTGGCTGAAGTAGAACTCCGGCTCTGGGTGTGCTCCATTGCCCTAGGGCTGCCAGGCCCAAAGTGCTGCCCTGTTTCCAAGGGGCAGAGAGGCCCAAAGCATCTTGCTTCCCGGTCTTTGCGAAGCTAAGAAACAACTGGCTCTGCCCAGTGCTCTTACACCTACCGGGAACATCTCTTACCAAGGCCTGTCAAACGCTGTTTCTTTGCAGGCCTGATCAGGCTGAAGTAGAACTCCTGCTCTGCGTGTGCTCCATTGGCCTAGAGCTTCCCGTCCCAAAAGGCTGCCTTGTTCCCAAACGGGCAGAGGGGTCCCAAGCGTCTTGCTTCCAGCTTTTCAGGAAGGTAAGAAACAACTGGCTCTGCCCAGTGCTCTTACAGCCTACCGGGAACATCTCTTACCAAGGCCTGTGAAATGCAGTTTCCTGGCAGGCCTGATCTGGCTGAAGTAGAACTTCTGCTCTGGGTGTGCTCCATTGCCCTAGAGCTGCCAGGCCCAAAGGGCTGCCTTGTTTCCAAAGACGGAGAGTGGACCCAAAGCATCTTGCTCCCAGCTCTTCGGGAAGCTAAGAAACAGCTGGCTCTGCCCAGTGCTCTTACAGCCTAAGAGAACATCTCTTTGAAAGGCCTGTGAAACGCAGTTTCTTGGCAGGCCTGACCTGGCTGAAGTAGAACTTCTGTTCTGGTTGTGCTACATAGGCCTAGAGCTACCAGGACCTAAGGGCTGCCTTGTTTCCAAAGGGTGAGAGAGGCCCCAAAGCATCTTGCCTCCAGCACTTTGGGAAGCTAAAAAACAACTGGTTCTGCCCAGTGCTCTCACAGCCTACCGTGAACATCTCTTACCAAGGGCTGTGAAACGCAGTTTCTGGGCAGGACTGATCTGCCTGAAGTAGAACTTCTGCTGTGGGTGTGCTCCATTGGCCTAGAGCTGCCAGGCGCAAACGGCTGCCTTGTGTCCAAAGGGAGAGAGAGGCCCCAAAGCATCTTGCTTCCAGCTCTGTGGGAAGCTAAAGCAACTGGCTCTCCACAGTGCTCTCACAGCCTACCGGGAACATCTCTTACCAAGGCCTGTGAAACGCAGTTTCTTGGCAGGCCTGATCTGGCTGAAGTAGAACTCCTGCTCTGGGCGTGCTACTTTGGCCTAGAGCTGCCAGGCCCAAAGGGCCGCCTTGTTTCCAAAGGGGCTGAGAGTCCCCAAAGTATCTTGCTTCCAAATCTTTGGGAAGCTAAGAAACAACTGGCTCTGCACAGTGCTCTCACAGCCTACCGGCAACGTGACAGAGACAGGCCTGTGAGACGCAGTTTCTTGGAAGGCCTGATCTGGCTGAGGTAGAACTTCTGCTCTGGGTGTACTCCATTGGCCTAGGGCTGCCAGGCCCAAAGGGCTGCCTTTATTTCCAAAGTGTGAGAGAGGCCCCAAAGCATCTTGCTTCCTGCTCTCTGGGAAGCTAAAACAACTGGCTCTGCACAGTGCTCTCAAAGCCAACCGGGAACGTCACATACAAAGGCCTGTGAAACGCAGCTTCTTGACAGGCCTTATCTGGCTGAGGTAGAACTTGTGCTCTGGGTGTGCTACTTTGGCCTAGAGCTGCCAGGCACAAAGGCTGCTTTGTTTCCAAAGGGGGAGAGAGGCCCCAAATCATGTTGCTTCCAGCTGTTTTTGAAGCTAAGAAACAACTCGCTCTGCCAGGTACTCTTACAGCCTTCCGGGAACACCTCTTACGAAGGCCTGTGAAAAGCAGTTTCTTGGCAGGCCTGATCTGGCTGAGGTAGAACTTCTGCTCTGGGTGTGCTCTATTGGCCTAGAGCTGAAAGGCCCAAAGGTCGGCCTTGTTGGCAAAGGGGCAGGGAGCCCCCAAAGCATCTTGCTTCCAGCTCTTCGGGAAGCTAAGAAACAACTGGCTCTGCCCAGTGCTCTTACAGCCTGAGAGAAAATCTCTTACCAAGGCCTGTGAAACGCACTTTGTTGGTGGCCTGATCTAGCTGAAGTAGAACTTCTGCTCTGGGTGTGCTCCATTGGCCTAGAGCCGCCTGGCCCAAAGGGCCGCCTTGTTTGCAAAGGGGCAGAGAGGCCCCAAAGCATCTTGCTTCCAGCTCTTCGGGAAGCTAAGAAACATCTGGCGTTGCCCAGTGCTCTTACAGCCTACCGGGAACATCTCTTACCAAGGCCTGTGAAACGCAGTTTGTTGGTGGCCTGAACTGGCCGAAGTAGAACTTCTGCTCTGGGTGTGCTCCACTGGCCTAGAGCTACCTGCCCCAAAGGGCTGCCTTGATTCCAAAGTGAGAGAGTGGCACCAAAGCATCTTGCTTCCAGCTCTTCGGGAAGCTAAGAAACATCTGGCGTTGCCCAGTGCTCTTACAGCCTACCGGGAACATCTCTTACCAAGGCCTGTGAAACGCCGTTTCCTGGCAGGCCTGATTTGGCTGAAGTAGAACTTCTGCTCTGGGTGTGCTCCATTGCCCTAGAGCTGCCAGGCCCAAGGTGCTGCCTTGTTTCCAAAGGGGCAGAGAGGCCCCAAAGCATCTTGCTTCCAGCTCTCTGGGAAGCTAAGAACCAACTCGCTCTGCCCCGTGCTCTTACAGCCTACCGGGAACATGTCTTTGAAAGGCCTGTGAAACGCAGTTTCTTGGCAGGCCTCATCTGGCTGAAGTAGAACTCCGGCTCTGGGTGTGCTCCATTGCCCTAGGGCTGCCAGGCCCAAAGTGCTGCCCTGTTTCCAAGGGGCAGAGAGGCCCAAAGCATCTTGCTTCCCGGTCTTTGCGAAGCTAAGAAACAACTGGCTCTGCCCAGTGCTCTTACACCTACCGGGAACATCTCTTACCAAGGCCTGTCAAACGCTGTTTCTTTGCAGGCCTGATCAGGCTGAAGTAGAACTCCTGCTCTGCGTGTGCTCCATTGGCCTAGAGCTTCCCGTCCCAAAAGGCTGCCTTGTTCCCAAACGGGCAGAGGGGTCCCAAGCGTCTTGCTTCCAGCTTTTCAGGAAGGTAAGAAACAACTGGCTCTGCCCAGTGCTCTTACAGCCTACCGGGAACATCTCTTACCAAGGCCTGTGAAACGCAGTTTCCTGGCAGGCCTGATCTGGCTGAAGTAGAACTTCTGCTCTGGGTGTGCTCCATTGCCCTAGAGCTGCCAGGCCCAAAGGGCTGCCTTGTTTCCAAAGACGGAGAGTGGACCCAAAGCATCTTGCTCCCAGCTCTTCGGGAAGCTAAGAAACAGCTGGCTCTGCCCAGTGCTCTTACAGCCTAAGAGAACATCTCTTTGAAAGGCCTGTGAAACGCAGTTTCTTGGCAGGCCTGACCTGGCTGAAGTAGAACTTCTGTTCTGGTTGTGCTACATAGGCCTAGAGCTACCAGGACCTAAGGGCTGCCTTGTTTCCAAAGGGTGAGAGAGGCCCCAAAGCATCTTGCCTCCAGCACTTTGGGAAGCTAAAAAACAACTGGTTCTGCCCAGTGCTCTCACAGCCTACCGTGAACATCTCTTACCAAGGGCTGTGAAACGCAGTTTCTGGGCAGGACTGATCTGCCTGAAGTAGAACTTCTGCTGTGGGTGTGCTCCATTGGCCTAGAGCTGCCAGGCGCAAACGGCTGCCTTGTGTCCAAAGGGAGAGAGAGGCCCCAAAGCATCTTGCTTCCAGCTCTGTGGGAAGCTAAAGCAACTGGCTCTCCACAGTGCTCTCACAGCCTACCGGGAACATCTCTTACCAAGGCCTGTGAAACGCAGTTTCTTGGCAGGCCTGATCTGGCTGAAGTAGAACTCCTGCTCTGGGCGTGCTACTTTGGCCTAGAGCTGCCAGGCCCAAAGGGCCGCCTTGTTTCCAAAGGGGCTGAGAGTCCCCAAAGTATCTTGCTTCCAAATCTTTGGGAAGCTAAGAAACAACTGGCTCTGCACAGTGCTCTCACAGCCTACCGGCAACGTGACAGAGACAGGCCTGTGAGACGCAGTTTCTTGGAAGGCCTGATCTGGCTGAGGTAGAACTTCTGCTCTGGGTGTACTCCATTGGCCTAGGGCTGCCAGGCCCAAAGGGCTGCCTTTATTTCCAAAGTGTGAGAGAGGCCCCAAAGCATCTTGCTTCCTGCTCTCTGGGAAGCTAAAACAACTGGCTCTGCACAGTGCTCTCAAAGCCAACCGGGAACGTCACATACAAAGGCCTGTGAAACGCAGCTTCTTGACAGGCCTTATCTGGCTGAGGTAGAACTTGTGCTCTGGGTGTGCTACTTTGGCCTAGAGCTGCCAGGCACAAAGGCTGCTTTGTTTCCAAAGGGGGAGAGAGGCCCCAAATCATGTTGCTTCCAGCTGTTTTTGAAGCTAAGAAACAACTCGCTCTGCCAGGTACTCTTACAGCCTTCCGGGAACACCTCTTACGAAGGCCTGTGAAAAGCAGTTTCTTGGCAGGCCTGATCTGGCTGAGGTAGAACTTCTGCTCTGGGTGTGCTCTATTGGCCTAGAGCTGAAAGGCCCAAAGGTCGGCCTTGTTGGCAAAGGGGCAGGGAGCCCCCAAAGCATCTTGCTTCCAGCTCTTCGGGAAGCTAAGAAACAACTGGCTCTGCCCAGTGCTCTTACAGCCTGAGAGAAAATCTCTTACCAAGGCCTGTGAAACGCACTTTGTTGGTGGCCTGATCTAGCTGAAGTAGAACTTCTGCTCTGGGTGTGCTCCATTGGCCTAGAGCTGCCTGGCCCAAAGGGCCGCCTTGTTTGCAAAGGGGCAGAGAGGCCCCAAAGCATCTTGCTTCCAGCTCTTCGGGAAGCTAAGAAACATCTGGCGTTGCCCAGTGCTCTTACAGCCTACCGGGAACATCTCTTACCAAGGCCTGTGAAACGCAGTTTGTTGGTGGCCTGAACTGGCCGAAGTAGAACTTCTGCTCTGGGTGTGCTCCACTGGCCTAGAGCTACCTGCCCCAAAGGGCTGCCTTGATTCCAAAGTGAGAGAGTGGCACCAAAGCATCTTGCTTCCAGCTCTTCGGGAAGCTAAGAAACATCTGGCGTTGCCCAGTGCTCTTACAGCCTACCGGGAACATCTCTTACCAAGGCCTGTGAAACGCCGTTTCCTGGCAGGCCTGATTTGGCTGAAGTAGAACTTCTGCTCTGGGTGTGCTCCATTGCCCTAGAGCTGCCAGGCCCAAGGTGCTGCCTTGTTTCCAAAGGGGCAGAGAGGCCCCAAAGCATCTTGCTTCCAGCTCTCTGGGAAGCTAAGAACCAACTCGCTCTGCCCCGTGCTCTTACAGCCTACCGGGAACATGTCTTTGAAAGGCCTGTGAAACGCAGTTTCTTGGCAGGCCTCATCTGGCTGAAGTAGAACTCCGGCTCTGGGTGTGCTCCATTGCCCTAGGGCTGCCAGGCCCAAAGTGCTGCCCTGTTTCCAAGGGGCAGAGAGGCCCAAAGCATCTTGCTTCCCGGTCTTTGCGAAGCTAAGAAACAACTGGCTCTGCCCAGTGCTCTTACACCTACCGGGAACATCTCTTACCAAGGCCTGTCAAACGCTGTTTCTTTGCAGGCCTGATCAGGCTGAAGTAGAACTCCTGCTCTGCGTGTGCTCCATTGGCCTAGAGCTTCCCGTCCCAAAAGGCTGCCTTGTTCCCAAACGGGCAGAGGGGTCCCAAGCGTCTTGCTTCCAGCTTTTCAGGAAGGTAAGAAACAACTGGCTCTGCCCAGTGCTCTTACAGCCTACCGGGAACATCTCTTACCAAGGCCTGTGAAACGCAGTTTCCTGGCAGGCCTGATCTGGCTGAAGTAGAACTTCTGCTCTGGGTGTGCTCCATTGCCCTAGAGCTGCCAGGCCCAAAGGGCTGCCTTGTTTCCAAAGACGGAGAGTGGACCCAAAGCATCTTGCTCCCAGCTCTTCGGGAAGCTAAGAAACAGCTGGCTCTGCCCAGTGCTCTTACAGCCTAAGAGAACATCTCTTTGAAAGGCCTGTGAAACGCAGTTTCTTGGCAGGCCTGACCTGGCTGAAGTAGAACTTCTGTTCTGGTTGTGCTACATAGGCCTAGAGCTACCAGGACCTAAGGGCTGCCTTGTTTCCAAAGGGTGAGAGAGGCCCCAAAGCATCTTGCCTCCAGCACTTTGGGAAGCTAAAAAACAACTGGTTCTGCCCAGTGCTCTCACAGCCTACCGTGAACATCTCTTACCAAGGGCTGTGAAACGCAGTTTCTGGGCAGGACTGATCTGCCTGAAGTAGAACTTCTGCTGTGGGTGTGCTCCATTGGCCTAGAGCTGCCAGGCGCAAACGGCTGCCTTGTGTCCAAAGGGAGAGAGAGGCCCCAAAGCATCTTGCTTCCAGCTCTGTGGGAAGCTAAAGCAACTGGCTCTCCACAGTGCTCTCACAGCCTACCGGGAACATCTCTTACCAAGGCCTGTGAAACGCAGTTTCTTGGCAGGCCTGATCTGGCTGAAGTAGAACTCCTGCTCTGGGCGTGCTACTTTGGCCTAGAGCTGCCAGGCCCAAAGGGCCGCCTTGTTTCCAAAGGGGCTGAGAGTCCCCAAAGTATCTTGCTTCCAAATCTTTGGGAAGCTAAGAAACAACTGGCTCTGCACAGTGCTCTCACAGCCTACCGGCAACGTGACAGAGACAGGCCTGTGAGACGCAGTTTCTTGGAAGGCCTGATCTGGCTGAGGTAGAACTTCTGCTCTGGGTGTACTCCATTGGCCTAGGGCTGCCAGGCCCAAAGGGCTGCCTTTATTTCCAAAGTGTGAGAGAGGCCCCAAAGCATCTTGCTTCCTGCTCTCTGGGAAGCTAAAACAACTGGCTCTGCACAGTGCTCTCAAAGCCAACCGGGAACGTCACATACAAAGGCCTGTGAAACGCAGCTTCTTGACAGGCCTTATCTGGCTGAGGTAGAACTTGTGCTCTGGGTGTGCTACTTTGGCCTAGAGCTGCCAGGCACAAAGGCTGCTTTGTTTCCAAAGGGGGAGAGAGGCCCCAAATCATGTTGCTTCCAGCTGTTTTTGAAGCTAAGAAACAACTCGCTCTGCCAGGTACTCTTACAGCCTTCCGGGAACACCTCTTACGAAGGCCTGTGAAAAGCAGTTTCTTGGCAGGCCTGATCTGGCTGAGGTAGAACTTCTGCTCTGGGTGTGCTCTATTGGCCTAGAGCTGAAAGGCCCAAAGGTCGGCCTTGTTGGCAAAGGGGCAGGGAGCCCCCAAAGCATCTTGCTTCCAGCTCTTCGGGAAGCTAAGAAACAACTGGCTCTGCCCAGTGCTCTTACAGCCTGAGAGAAAATCTCTTACCAAGGCCTGTGAAACGCACTTTGTTGGTGGCCTGATCTAGCTGAAGTAGAACTTCTGCTCTGGGTGTGCTCCATTGGCCTAGAGCTGCCTGGCCCAAAGGGCCGCCTTGTTTGCAAAGGGGCAGAGAGGCCCCAAAGCATCTTGCTTCCAGCTCTTCGGGAAGCTAAGAAACATCTGGCGTTGCCCAGTGCTCTTACAGCCTACCGGGAACATCTCTTACCAAGGCCTGTGAAACGCAGTTTGTTGGTGGCCTGAACTGGCCGAAGTAGAACTTCTGCTCTGGGTGTGCTCCACTGGCCTAGAGCTACCTGCCCCAAAGGGCTGCCTTGATTCCAAAGTGAGAGAGTGGCACCAAAGCATCTTGCTTCCAGCTCTTCGGGAAGCTAAGAAACATCTGGCGTTGCCCAGTGCTCTTACAGCCTACCGGGAACATCTCTTACCAAGGCCTGTGAAACGCCGTTTCCTGGCAGGCCTGATTTGGCTGAAGTAGAACTTCTGCTCTGGGTGTGCTCCATTGCCCTAGAGCTGCCAGGCCCAAGGTGCTGCCTTGTTTCCAAAGGGGCAGAGAGGCCCCAAAGCATCTTGCTTCCAGCTCTCTGGGAAGCTAAGAACCAACTCGCTCTGCCCCGTGCTCTTACAGCCTACCGGGAACATGTCTTTGAAAGGCATGTGAAACGCAGTTTCTTGGCAGGCCTCATCTGGCTGAAGTAGAACTCCGGCTCTGGGTGTGCTCCATTGCCCTAGGGCTGCCAGGCCCAAAGTGCTGCCCTGTTTCCAAGGGGCAGAGAGGCCCAAAGCATCTTGCTTCCCGGTCTTTGCGAAGCTAAGAAACAACTGGCTCTGCCCAGTGCTCTTACACCTACCGGGAACATCTCTTACCAAGGCCTGTCAAACGCTGTTTCTTTGCAGGCCTGATCAGGCTGAAGTAGAACTCCTGCTCTGCGTGTGCTCCATTGGCCTAGAGCTTCCCGTCCCAAAAGGCTGCCTTGTTCCCAAACGGGCAGAGGGGTCCCAAGCGTCTTGCTTCCAGCTTTTCAGGAAGGTAAGAAACAACTGGCTCTGCCCAGTGCTCTTACAGCCTACCGGGAACATCTCTTACCAAGGCCTGTGAAACGCAGTTTCCTGGCAGGCCTGATCTGGCTGAAGTAGAACTTCTGCTCTGGGTGTGCTCCATTGCCCTAGAGCTGCCAGGCCCAAAGGGCTGCCTTGTTTCCAAAGACGGAGAGTGGACCCAAAGCATCTTGCTCCCAGCTCTTCGGGAAGCTAAGAAACAGCTGGCTCTGCCCAGTGCTCTTACAGCCTAAGAGAACATCTCTTTGAAAGGCCTGTGAAACGCAGTTTCTTGGCAGGCCTGACCTGGCTGAAGTAGAACTTCTGTTCTGGTTGTGCTACATAGGCCTAGAGCTACCAGGACCTAAGGGCTGCCTTGTTTCCAAAGGGTGAGAGAGGCCCCAAAGCATCTTGCCTCCAGCACTTTGGGAAGCTAAAAAACAACTGGTTCTGCCCAGTGCTCTCACAGCCTACCGTGAACATCTCTTACCAAGGGCTGTGAAACGCAGTTTCTGGGCAGGACTGATCTGCCTGAAGTAGAACTTCTGCTGTGGGTGTGCTCCATTGGCCTAGAGCTGCCAGGCGCAAACGGCTGCCTTGTGTCCAAAGGGAGAGAGAGGCCCCAAAGCATCTTGCTTCCAGCTCTGTGGGAAGCTAAAGCAACTGGCTCTCCACAGTGCTCTCACAGCCTACCGGGAACATCTCTTACCAAGGCCTGTGAAACGCAGTTTCTTGGCAGGCCTGATCTGGCTGAAGTAGAACTCCTGCTCTGGGCGTGCTACTTTGGCCTAGAGCTGCCAGGCCCAAAGGGCCGCCTTGTTTCCAAAGGGGCTGAGAGTCCCCAAAGTATCTTGCTTCCAAATCTTTGGGAAGCTAAGAAACAACTGGCTCTGCACAGTGCTCTCACAGCCTACCGGCAACGTGACAGAGACAGGCCTGTGAGACGCAGTTTCTTGGAAGGCCTGATCTGGCTGAGGTAGAACTTCTGCTCTGGGTGTACTCCATTGGCCTAGGGCTGCCAGGCCCAAAGGGCTGCCTTTATTTCCAAAGTGTGAGAGAGGCCCCAAAGCATCTTGCTTCCTGCTCTCTGGGAAGCTAAAACAACTGGCTCTGCCCAGTGCTCTTACAGCCTGAGAGAAAATCTCTTACCAAGGCCTGTGAAACGCACTTTGTTGGTGGCCTGATCTAGCTGAAGTAGAACTTCTGCTCTGGGTGTGCTCCATTGGCCTAGAGCTGCCTGGCCCAAAGGGCCGCCTTGTTTGCAAAGGGGCAGAGAGGCCCCAAAGCATCTTGCTTCCAGCTCTTCGGGAAGCTAAGAAACATCTGGCGTTGCCCAGTGCTCTTACAGCCTACCGGGAACATCTCTTACCAAGGCCTGTGAAACGCAGTTTGTTGGTGGCCTGAACTGGCCGAAGTAGAACTTCTGCTCTGGGTGTGCTCCACTGGCCTAGAGCTACCTGCCCCAAAGGGCTGCCTTGATTCCAAAGTGAGAGAGTGGCACCAAAGCATCTTGCTTCCAGCTCTTCGGGAAGCTAAGAAACATCTGGCGTTGCCCAGTGCTCTTACAGCCTACCGGGAACATCTCTTACCAAGGCCTGTGAAACGCCGTTTCCTGGCAGGCCTGATTTGGCTGAAGTAGAACTTCTGCTCTGGGTGTGCTCCATTGCCCTAGAGCTGCCAGGCCCAAGGTGCTGCCTTGTTTCCAAAGGGGCAGAGAGGCCCCAAAGCATCTTGCTTCCAGCTCTCTGGGAAGCTAAGAACCAACTCGCTCTGCCCCGTGCTCTTACAGCCTACCGGGAACATGTCTTTGAAAGGCCTGTGAAACGCAGTTTCTTGGCAGGCCTCATCTGGCTGAAGTAGAACTCCGGCTCTGGGTGTGCTCCATTGCCCTAGGGCTGCCAGGCCCAAAGTGCTGCCCTGTTTCCAAGGGGCAGAGAGGCCCAAAGCATCTTGCTTCCCGGTCTTTGCGAAGCTAAGAAACAACTGGCTCTGCCCAGTGCTCTTACACCTACCGGGAACATCTCTTACCAAGGCCTGTCAAACGCTGTTTCTTTGCAGGCCTGATCAGGCTGAAGTAGAACTCCTGCTCTGCGTGTGCTCCATTGGCCTAGAGCTTCCCGTCCCAAAAGGCTGCCTTGTTCCCAAACGGGCAGAGGGGTCCCAAGCGTCTTGCTTCCAGCTTTTCAGGAAGGTAAGAAACAACTGGCTCTGCCCAGTGCTCTTACAGCCTACCGGGAACATCTCTTACCAAGGCCTGTGAAACGCAGTTTCCTGGCAGGCCTGATCTGGCTGAAGTAGAACTTCTGCTCTGGGTGTGCTCCATTGCCCTAGAGCTGCCAGGCCCAAAGGGCTGCCTTGTTTCCAAAGACGGAGAGTGGACCCAAAGCATCTTGCTCCCAGCTCTTCGGGAAGCTAAGAAACAGCTGGCTCTGCCCAGTGCTCTTACAGCCTAAGAGAACATCTCTTTGAAAGGCCTGTGAAACGCAGTTTCTTGGCAGGCCTGACCTGGCTGAAGTAGAACTTCTGTTCTGGTTGTGCTACATAGGCCTAGAGCTACCAGGACCTAAGGGCTGCCTTGTTTCCAAAGGGTGAGAGAGGCCCCAAAGCATCTTGCCTCCAGCACTTTGGGAAGCTAAAAAACAACTGGTTCTGCCCAGTGCTCTCACAGCCTACCGTGAACATCTCTTACCAAGGGCTGTGAAACGCAGTTTCTGGGCAGGACTGATCTGCCTGAAGTAGAACTTCTGCTGTGGGTGTGCTCCATTGGCCTAGAGCTGCCAGGCGCAAACGGCTGCCTTGTGTCCAAAGGGAGAGAGAGGCCCCAAAGCATCTTGCTTCCAGCTCTGTGGGAAGCTAAAGCAACTGGCTCTCCACAGTGCTCTCACAGCCTACCGGGAACATCTCTTACCAAGGCCTGTGAAACGCAGTTTCTTGGCAGGCCTGATCTGGCTGAAGTAGAACTCCTGCTCTGGGCGTGCTACTTTGGCCTAGAGCTGCCAGGCCCAAAGGGCCGCCTTGTTTCCAAAGGGGCTGAGAGTCCCCAAAGTATCTTGCTTCCAAATCTTTGGGAAGCTAAGAAACAACTGGCTCTGCACAGTGCTCTCACAGCCTACCGGCAACGTGACAGAGACAGGCCTGTGAGACGCAGTTTCTTGGAAGGCCTGATCTGGCTGAGGTAGAACTTCTGCTCTGGGTGTACTCCATTGGCCTAGGGCTGCCAGGCCCAAAGGGCTGCCTTTATTTCCAAAGTGTGAGAGAGGCCCCAAAGCATCTTGCTTCCTGCTCTCTGGGAAGCTAAAACAACTGGCTCTGCACAGTGCTCTCAAAGCCAACCGGGAACGTCACATACAAAGGCCTGTGAAACGCAGCTTCTTGACAGGCCTTATCTGGCTGAGGTAGAACTTGTGCTCTGGGTGTGCTACTTTGGCCTAGAGCTGCCAGGCACAAAGGCTGCTTTGTTTCCAAAGGGGGAGAGAGGCCCCAAATCATGTTGCTTCCAGCTGTTTTTGAAGCTAAGAAACAACTCGCTCTGCCAGGTACTCTTACAGCCTTCCGGGAACACCTCTTACGAAGGCCTGTGAAAAGCAGTTTCTTGGCAGGCCTGATCTGGCTGAGGTAGAACTTCTGCTCTGGGTGTGCTCTATTGGCCTAGAGCTGAAAGGCCCAAAGGTCGGCCTTGTTGGCAAAGGGGCAGGGAGCCCCCAAAGCATCTTGCTTCCAGCTCTTCGGGAAGCTAAGAAACAACTGGCTCTGCCCAGTGCTCTTACAGCCTGAGAGAAAATCTCTTACCAAGGCCTGTGAAACGCACTTTGTTGGTGGCCTGATCTAGCTGAAGTAGAACTTCTGCTCTGGGTGTGCTCCATTGGCCTAGAGCTGCCTGGCCCAAAGGGCCGCCTTGTTTGCAAAGGGGCAGAGAGGCCCCAAAGCATCTTGCTTCCAGCTCTTCGGGAAGCTAAGAAACATCTGGCGTTGCCCAGTGCTCTTACAGCCTACCGGGAACATCTCTTACCAAGGCCTGTGAAACGCAGTTTGTTGGTGGCCTGAACTGGCCGAAGTAGAACTTCTGCTCTGGGTGTGCTCCACTGGCCTAGAGCTACCTGCCCCAAAGGGCTGCCTTGATTCCAAAGTGAGAGAGTGGCACCAAAGCATCTTGCTTCCAGCTCTTCGGGAAGCTAAGAAACATCTGGCGTTGCCCAGTGCTCTTACAGCCTACCGGGAACATCTCTTACCAAGGCCTGTGAAACGCCGTTTCCTGGCAGGCCTGATTTGGCTGAAGTAGAACTTCTGCTCTGGGTGTGCTCCATTGCCCTAGAGCTGCCAGGCCCAAGGTGCTGCCTTGTTTCCAAAGGGGCAGAGAGGCCCCAAAGCATCTTGCTTCCAGCTCTCTGGGAAGCTAAGAACCAACTCGCTCTGCCCCGTGCTCTTACAGCCTACCGGGAACATGTCTTTGAAAGGCCTGTGAAACGCAGTTTCTTGGCAGGCCTCATCTGGCTGAAGTAGAACTCCGGCTCTGGGTGTGCTCCATTGCCCTAGGGCTGCCAGGCCCAAAGTGCTGCCCTGTTTCCAAGGGGCAGAGAGGCCCAAAGCATCTTGCTTCCCGGTCTTTGCGAAGCTAAGAAACAACTGGCTCTGCCCAGTGCTCTTACACCTACCGGGAACATCTCTTACCAAGGCCTGTCAAACGCTGTTTCTTTGCAGGCCTGATCAGGCTGAAGTAGAACTCCTGCTCTGCGTGTGCTCCATTGGCCTAGAGCTTCCCGTCCCAAAAGGCTGCCTTGTTCCCAAACGGGCAGAGGGGTCCCAAGCGTCTTGCTTCCAGCTTTTCAGGAAGGTAAGAAACAACTGGCTCTGCCCAGTGCTCTTACAGCCTACCGGGAACATCTCTTACCAAGGCCTGTGAAACGCAGTTTCCTGGCAGGCCTGATCTGGCTGAAGTAGAACTTCTGCTCTGGGTGTGCTCCATTGCCCTAGAGCTGCCAGGCCCAAAGGGCTGCCTTGTTTCCAAAGACGGAGAGTGGACCCAAAGCATCTTGCTCCCAGCTCTTCGGGAAGCTAAGAAACAGCTGGCTCTGCCCAGTGCTCTTACAGCCTAAGAGAACATCTCTTTGAAAGGCCTGTGAAACGCAGTTTCTTGTCAGGCCTGACCTGGCTGAAGTAGAACTTCTGTTCTGGTTGTGCTACATAGGCCTAGAGCTACCAGGACCTAAGGGCTGCCTTGTTTCCAAAGGGTGAGAGAGGCCCCAAAGCATCTTGCCTCCAGCACTTTGGGAAGCTAAAAAACAACTGGTTCTGCCCAGTGCTCTCACAGCCTACCGTGAACATCTCTTACCAAGGGCTGTGAAACGCAGTTTCTGGGCAGGACTGATCTGCCTGAAGTAGAACTTCTGCTGTGGGTGTGCTCCATTGGCCTAGAGCTGCCAGGCGCAAACGGCTGCCTTGTGTCCAAAGGGAGAGAGAGGCCCCAAAGCATCTTGCTTCCAGCTCTGTGGGAAGCTAAAGCAACTGGCTCTCCACAGTGCTCTCACAGCCTACCGGGAACATCTCTTACCAAGGCCTGTGAAACGCAGTTTCTTGGCAGGCCTGATCTGGCTGAAGTAGAACTCCTGCTCTGGGCGTGCTACTTTGGCCTAGAGCTGCCAGGCCCAAAGGGCCGCCTTGTTTCCAAAGGGGCTGAGAGTCCCCAAAGTATCTTGCTTCCAAATCTTTGGGAAGCTAAGAAACAACTGGCTCTGCACAGTGCTCTCACAGCCTACCGGCAACGTGACAGAGACAGGCCTGTGAGACGCAGTTTCTTGGAAGGCCTGATCTGGCTGAGGTAGAACTTCTGCTCTGGGTGTACTCCATTGGCCTAGGGCTGCCAGGCCCAAAGGGCTGCCTTTATTTCCAAAGTGTGAGAGAGGCCCCAAAGCATCTTGCTTCCTGCTCTCTGGGAAGCTAAAACAACTGGCTCTGCACAGTGCTCTCAAAGCCAACCGGGAACGTCACATACAAAGGCCTGTGAAACGCAGCTTCTTGACAGGCCTTATCTGGCTGAGGTAGAACTTGTGCTCTGGGTGTGCTACTTTGGCCTAGAGCTGCCAGGCACAAAGGCTGCTTTGTTTCCAAAGGGGGAGAGAGGCCCCAAATCATGTTGCTTCCAGCTGTTTTTGAAGCTAAGAAACAACTCGCTCTGCCAGGTACTCTTACAGCCTTCCGGGAACACCTCTTACGAAGGCCTGTGAAAAGCAGTTTCTTGGCAGGCCTGATCTGGCTGAGGTAGAACTTCTGCTCTGGGTGTGCTCTATTGGCCTAGAGCTGAAAGGCCCAAAGGTCGGCCTTGTTGGCAAAGGGGCAGGGAGCCCCCAAAGCATCTTGCTTCCAGCTCTTCGGGAAGCTAAGAAACAACTGGCTCTGCCCAGTGCTCTTACAGCCTGAGAGAAAATCTCTTACCAAGGCCTGTGAAACGCACTTTGTTGGTGGCCTGATCTAGCTGAAGTAGAACTTCTGCTCTGGGTGTGCTCCATTGGCCTAGAGCTGCCTGGCCCAAAGGGCCGCCTTGTTTGCAAAGGGGCAGAGAGGCCCCAAAGCATCTTGCTTCCAGCTCTTCGGGAAGCTAAGAAACATCTGGCGTTGCCCAGTGCTCTTACAGCCTACCGGGAACATCTCTTACCAAGGCCTGTGAAACGCAGTTTGTTGGTGGCCTGAACTGGCCGAAGTAGAACTTCTGCTCTGGGTGTGCTCCACTGGCCTAGAGCTACCTGCCCCAAAGGGCTGCCTTGATTCCAAAGTGAGAGAGTGGCACCAAAGCATCTTGCTTCCAGCTCTTCGGGAAGCTAAGAAACATCTGGCGTTGCCCAGTGCTCTTACAGCCTACCGGGAACATCTCTTACCAAGGCCTGTGAAACGCCGTTTCCTGGCAGGCCTGATTTGGCTGAAGTAGAACTTCTGCTCTGGGTGTGCTCCATTGCCCTAGAGCTGCCAGGCCCAAGGTGCTGCCTTGTTTCCAAAGGGGCAGAGAGGCCCCAAAGCATCTTGCTTCCAGCTCTCTGGGAAGCTAAGAACCAACTCGCTCTGCCCCGTGCTCTTACAGCCTACCGGGAACATGTCTTTGAAAGGCCTGTGAAACGCAGTTTCTTGGCAGGCCTCATCTGGCTGAAGTAGAACTCCGGCTCTGGGTGTGCTCCATTGCCCTAGGGCTGCCAGGCCCAAAGTGCTGCCCTGTTTCCAAGGGGCAGAGAGGCCCAAAGCATCTTGCTTCCCGGTCTTTGCGAAGCTAAGAAACAACTGGCTCTGCCCAGTGCTCTTACACCTACCGGGAACATCTCTTACCAAGGCCTGTCAAACGCTGTTTCTTTGCAGGCCTGATCAGGCTGAAGTAGAACTCCTGCTCTGCGTGTGCTCCATTGGCCTAGAGCTTCCCGTCCCAAAAGGCTGCCTTGTTCCCAAACGGGCAGAGGGGTCCCAAGCGTCTTGCTTCCAGCTTTTCAGGAAGGTAAGAAACAACTGGCTCTGCCCAGTGCTCTTACAGCCTACCGGGAACATCTCTTACCAAGGCCTGTGAAACGCAGTTTCCTGGCAGGCCTGATCTGGCTGAAGTAGAACTTCTGCTCTGGGTGTGCTCCATTGCCCTAGAGCTGCCAGGCCCAAAGGGCTGCCTTGTTTCCAAAGACGGAGAGTGGACCCAAAGCATCTTGCTCCCAGCTCTTCGGGAAGCTAAGAAACAGCTGGCTCTGCCCAGTGCTCTTACAGCCTAAGAGAACATCTCTTTGAAAGGCCTGTGAAACGCAGTTTCTTGGCAGGCCTGACCTGGCTGAAGTAGAACTTCTGTTCTGGTTGTGCTACATAGGCCTAGAGCTACCAGGACCTAAGGGCTGCCTTGTTTCCAAAGGGTGAGAGAGGCCCCAAAGCATCTTGCCTCCAGCACTTTGGGAAGCTAAAAAACAACTGGTTCTGCCCAGTGCTCTCACAGCCTACCGTGAACATCTCTTACCAAGGGCTGTGAAACGCAGTTTCTGGGCAGGACTGATCTGCCTGAAGTAGAACTTCTGCTGTGGGTGTGCTCCATTGGCCTAGAGCTGCCAGGCGCAAACGGCTGCCTTGTGTCCAAAGGGAGAGAGAGGCCCCAAAGCATCTTGCTTCCAGCTCTGTGGGAAGCTAAAGCAACTGGCTCTCCACAGTGCTCTCACAGCCTACCGGGAACATCTCTTACCAAGGCCTGTGAAACGCAGTTTCTTGGCAGGCCTGATCTGGCTGAAGTAGAACTCCTGCTCTGGGCGTGCTACTTTGGCCTAGAGCTGCCAGGCCCAAAGGGCCGCCTTGTTTCCAAAGGGGCTGAGAGTCCCCAAAGTATCTTGCTTCCAAATCTTTGGGAAGCTAAGAAACAACTGGCTCTGCACAGTGCTCTCACAGCCTACCGGCAACGTGACAGAGACAGGCCTGTGAGACGCAGTTTCTTGGAAGGCCTGATCTGGCTGAGGTAGAACTTCTGCTCTGGGTGTACTCCATTGGCCTAGGGCTGCCAGGCCCAAAGGGCTGCCTTTATTTCCAAAGTGTGAGAGAGGCCCCAAAGCATCTTGCTTCCTGCTCTCTGGGAAGCTAAAACAACTGGCTCTGCACAGTGCTCTCAAAGCCAACCGGGAACGTCACATACAAAGGCCTGTGAAACGCAGCTTCTTGACAGGCCTTATCTGGCTGAGGTAGAACTTGTGCTCTGGGTGTGCTACTTTGGCCTAGAGCTGCCAGGCACAAAGGCTGCTTTGTTTCCAAAGGGGGAGAGAGGCCCCAAATCATGTTGCTTCCAGCTGTTTTTGAAGCTAAGAAACAACTCGCTCTGCCAGGTACTCTTACAGCCTTCCGGGAACACCTCTTACGAAGGCCTGTGAAAAGCAGTTTCTTGGCAGGCCTGATCTGGCTGAGGTAGAACTTCTGCTCTGGGTGTGCTCTATTGGCCTAGAGCTGAAAGGCCCAAAGGTCGGCCTTGTTGGCAAAGGGGCAGGGAGCCCCCAAAGCATCTTGCTTCCAGCTCTTCGGGAAGCTAAGAAACAACTGGCTCTGCCCAGTGCTCTTACAGCCTGAGAGAAAATCTCTTACCAAGGCCTGTGAAACGCACTTTGTTGGTGGCCTGATCTAGCTGAAGTAGAACTTCTGCTCTGGGTGTGCTCCATTGGCCTAGAGCTGCCTGGCCCAAAGGGCCGCCTTGTTTGCAAAGGGGCAGAGAGGCCCCAAAGCATCTTGCTTCCAGCTCTTCGGGAAGCTAAGAAACATCTGGCGTTGCCCAGTGCTCTTACAGCCTACCGGGAACATCTCTTACCAAGGCCTGTGAAACGCAGTTTGTTGGTGGCCTGAACTGGCCGAAGTAGAACTTCTGCTCTGGGTGTGCTCCACTGGCCTAGAGCTACCTGCCCCAAAGGGCTGCCTTGATTCCAAAGTGAGAGAGTGGCACCAAAGCATCTTGCTTCCAGCTCTTCGGGAAGCTAAGAAACATCTGGCGTTGCCCAGTGCTCTTACAGCCTACCGGGAACATCTCTTACCAAGGCCTGTGAAACGCCGTTTCCTGGCAGGCCTGATTTGGCTGAAGTAGAACTTCTGCTCTGGGTGTGCTCCATTGCCCTAGAGCTGCCAGGCCCAAGGTGCTGCCTTGTTTCCAAAGGGGCAGAGAGGCCCCAAAGCATCTTGCTTCCAGCTCTCTGGGAAGCTAAGAACCAACTCGCTCTGCCCCGTGCTCTTACAGCCTACCGGGAACATGTCTTTGAAAGGCCTGTGAAACGCAGTTTCTTGGCAGGCCTCATCTGGCTGAAGTAGAACTCCGGCTCTGGGTGTGCTCCATTGCCCTAGGGCTGCCAGGCCCAAAGTGCTGCCCTGTTTCCAAGGGGCAGAGAGGCCCAAAGCATCTTGCTTCCCGGTCTTTGCGAAGCTAAGAAACAACTGGCTCTGCCCACTGCTCTTACACCTACCGGGAACATCTCTTACCAAGGCCTGTCAAACGCTGTTTCTTTGCAGGCCTGATCAGGCTGAAGTAGAACTCCTGCTCTGCGTGTGCTCCATTGGCCTAGAGCTTCCCGACCCAAAAGGCTGCCTTGTTCCCAAACGGGCAGAGGGGTCCCAAGCGTCTTGCTTCCAGCTTTTCAGGAAGGTAAGAAACAACTGGCTCTGCCCAGTGCTCTTACAGCCTACCGGGAACATCTCTTACCAAGGCCTGTGAAACGCAGTTTCCTGGCAGGCCTGATCTGGCTGAAGTAGAACTTCTGCTCTGGGTGTGCTCCATTGCCCTAGAGCTGCCAGGCCCAAAGGGCTGCCTTGTTTCCAAAGACGGAGAGTGGACCCAAAGCATCTTGCTCCCAGCTCTTCGGGAAGCTAAGAAACAGCTGGCTCTGCCCAGTGCTCTTACAGCCTAAGAGAACATCTCTTTGAAAGGCCTGTGAAACGCAGTTTCTTGGCAGGCCTGACCTGGCTGAAGTAGAACTTCTGTTCTGGTTGTGCTACATAGGCCTAGAGCTACCAGGACCTAAGGGCTGCCTTGTTTCCAAAGGGTGAGAGAGGCCCCAAAGTATCTTGCCTCCAGCACTTTGGGAAGCTAAAAAACAACTGGTTCTGCCCAGTGCTCTCACAGCCTACCGTGAACATCTCTTACCAAGGGCTGTGAAACGCAGTTTCTGGGCAGGACTGATCTGCCTGAAGTAGAACTTCTGCTGTGGGTGTGCTCCATTGGCCTAGAGCTGCCAGGCGCAAACGGCTGCCTTGTGTCCAAAGGGAGAGAGAGGCCCCAAAGCATCTTGCTTCCAGCTCTGTGGGAAGCTAAAGCAACTGGCTCTCCACAGTGCTCTCACAGCCTACCGGGAACATCTCTTACCAAGGCCTGTGAAACGCAGTTTCTTGGCAGGCCTGATCTGGCTGAAGTAGAACTCCTGCTCTGGGCGTGCTACTTTGGCCTAGAGCTGCCAGGCCCAAAGGGCCGCCTTGTTTCCAAAGGGGCTGAGAGTCCCCAAAGTATCTTGCTTCCAAATCTTTGGGAAGCTAAGAAACAACTGGCTCTGCACAGTGCTCTCACAGCCTACCGGCAACGTGACAGAGACAGGCCTGTGAGACGCAGTTTCTTGGAAGGCCTGATCTGGCTGAGGTAGAACTTCTGCTCTGGGTGTACTCCATTGGCCTAGGGCTGCCAGGCCCAAAGGGCTGCCTTTATTTCCAAAGTGTGAGAGAGGCCCCAAAGCATCTTGCTTCCTGCTCTCTGGGAAGCTAAAACAACTGGCTCTGCACAGTGCTCTCAAAGCCAACCGGGAACGTCACATACAAAGGCCTGTGAAACGCAGCTTCTTGACAGGCCTTATCTGGCTGAGGTAGAACTTGTGCTCTGGGTGTGCTACTTTGGCCTAGAGCTGCCAGGCACAAAGGCTGCTTTGTTTCCAAAGGGGGAGAGAGGCCCCAAATCATGTTGCTTCCAGCTGTTTTTGAAGCTAAGAAACAACTCGCTCTGCCAGGTACTCTTACAGCCTTCCGGGAACACCTCTTACGAAGGCCTGTGAAAAGCAGTTTCTTGGCAGGCCTGATCTGGCTGAGGTAGAACTTCTGCTCTGGGTGTGCTCTATTGGCCTAGAGCTGAAAGGCCCAAAGGTCGGCCTTGTTTGCAAAGGGGCAGAGAGGCCCCAAAGCATCTTGCTTCCAGCTCTTCGGGAAGCTAAGAAACAACTGGCTCTGCCCAGTGCTCTTACAGCCTGAGAGAAAATCTCTTACCAAGGCCTGTGAAACGCACTTTGTTGGTGGCCTGATCTAGCTGAAGTAGAACTTCTGCTCTGGGTGTGCTCCATTGGCCTAGAGCTGCCTGGCCCAAAGGGCCGCCTTGTTTGCAAAGGGGCAGAGAGGCCCCAAAGCATCTTGCTTCCAGCTCTTCGGGAAGCTAAGAAACATCTGGCGTTGCCCAGTGCTCTTACAGCCTACCGGGAACATCTCTTACCAAGGCCTGTGAAACGCAGTTTGTTGGTGGCCTGAACTGGCCGAAGTAGAACTTCTGCTCTGGGTGTGCTCCACTGGCCTAGAGCTACCTGCCCCAAAGGGCTGCCTTGATTCCAAAGTGAGAGAGTGGCACCAAAGCATCTTGCTTCCAGCTCTTCGGGAAGCTAAGAAACATCTGGCGTTGCCCAGTGCTCTTACAGCCTACCGGGAACATCTCTTACCAAGGCCTGTGAAACGCCGTTTCCTGGCAGGCCTGATTTGGCTGAAGTAGAACTTCTGCTCTGGGTGTGCTCCATTGCCCTAGAGCTGCCAGGCCCAAGGTGCTGCCTTGTTTCCAAAGGGGCAGAGAGGCCCCAAAGCATCTTGCTTCCAGCTCTCTGGGAAGCTAAGAACCAACTCGCTCTGCCCCGTGCTCTTACAGCCTACCGGGAACATGTCTTTGAAAGGCCTGTGAAACGCAGTTTCTTGGCAGGCCTCATCTGGCTGAAGTAGAACTCCGGCTCTGGGTGTGCTCCATTGCCCTAGGGCTGCCAGGCCCAAAGTGCTGCCCTGTTTCCAAGGGGCAGAGAGGCCCAAAGCATCTTGCTTCCCGGTCTTTGCGAAGCTAAGAAACAACTGGCTCTGCCCAGTGCTCTTACACCTACCGGGAACATCTCTTACCAAGGCCTGTCAAACGCTGTTTCTTTGCAGGCCTGATCAGGCTGAAGTAGAACTCCTGCTCTGCGTGTGCTCCATTGGCCTAGAGCTTCCCGTCCCAAAAGGCTGCCTTGTTCCCAAACGGGCAGAGGGGTCCCAAGCGTCTTGCTTCCAGCTTTTCAGGAAGGTAAGAAACAACTGGCTCTGCCCAGTGCTCTTACAGCCTACCGGGAACATCTCTTACCAAGGCCTGTGAAACGCAGTTTCCTGGCAGGCCTGATCTGGCTGAAGTAGAACTTCTGCTCTGGGTGTGCTCCATTGCCCTAGAGCTGCCAGGCCCAAAGGGCTGCCTTGTTTCCAAAGACGGAGAGTGGACCCAAAGCATCTTGCTCCCAGCTCTTCGGGAAGCTAAGAAACAGCTGGCTCTGCCCAGTGCTCTTACAGCCTAAGAGAACATCTCTTTGAAAGGCCTGTGAAACGCAGTTTCTTGGCAGGCCTGACCTGGCTGAAGTAGAACTTCTGTTCTGGTTGTGCTACATAGGCCTAGAGCTACCAGGACCTAAGGGCTGCCTTGTTTCCAAAGGGTGAGAGAGGCCCCAAAGCATCTTGCCTCCAGCACTTTGGGAAGCTAAAAAACAACTGGTTCTGCCCAGTGCTCTCACAGCCTACCGTGAACATCTCTTACCAAGGGCTGTGAAACGCAGTTTCTGGGCAGGACTGATCTGCCTGAAGTAGAACTTCTGCTGTGGGTGTGCTCCATTGGCCTAGAGCTGCCAGGCGCAAACGGCTGCCTTGTGTCCAAAGGGAGAGAGAGGCCCCAAAGCATCTTGCTTCCAGCTCTGTGGGAAGCTAAAGCAACTGGGTCTCCACAGTGCTCTCACAGCCTACCGGGAACATCTCTTACCAAGGCCTGTGAAACGCAGTTTCTTGGCAGGCCTGATCTGGCTGAAGTAGAACTCCTGCTCTGGGCGTGCTACTTTGGCCTAGAGCTGCCAGGCCCAAAGGGCCGCCTTGTTTCCAAAGGGGCTGAGAGTCCCCAAAGTATCTTGCTTCCAAATCTTTGGGAAGCTAAGAAACAACTGGCTCTGCACAGTGCTCTCACAGCCTACCGGCAACGTGACAGAGACAGGCCTGTGAGACGCAGTTTCTTGGAAGGCCTGATCTGGCTGAGGTAGAACTTCTGCTCTGGGTGTACTCCATTGGCCTAGGGCTGCCAGGCCCAAAGGGCTGCCTTTATTTCCAAAGTGTGAGAGAGGCCCCAAAGCATCTTGCTTCCTGCTCTCTGGGAAGCTAAAACAACTGGCTCTGCACAGTGCTCTCAAAGCCAACCGGGAACGTCACATACAAAGGCCTGTGAAACGCAGCTTCTTGACAGGCCTTATCTGGCTGAGGTAGAACTTGTGCTCTGGGTGTGCTACTTTGGCCTAGAGCTGCCAGGCACAAAGGCTGCTTTGTTTCCAAAGGGGGAGAGAGGCCCCAAATCATGTTGCTTCCAGCTGTTTTTGAAGCTAAGAAACAACTCGCTCTGCCAGGTACTCTTACAGCCTTCCGGGAACACCTCTTACGAAGGCCTGTGAAAAGCAGTTTCTTGGCAGGCCTGATCTGGCTGAGGTAGAACTTCTGCTCTGGGTGTGCTCTATTGGCCTAGAGCTGAAAGGCCCAAAGGTCGGCCTTGTTGGCAAAGGGGCAGGGAGCCCCCAAAGCATCTTGCTTCCAGCTCTTCGGGAAGCTAAGAAACAACTGGCTCTGCCCAGTGCTCTTACAGCCTGAGAGAAAATCTCTTACCAAGGCCTGTGAAACGCACTTTGTTGGTGGCCTGATCTAGCTGAAGTAGAACTTCTGCTCTGGGTGTGCTCCATTGGCCTAGAGCTGCCTGGCCCAAAGGGCCGCCTTGTTTGCAAAGGGGCAGAGAGGCCCCAAAGCATCTTGCTTCCAGCTCTTCGGGAAGCTAAGAAACATCTGGCGTTGCCCAGTGCTCTTACAGCCTACCGGGAACATCTCTTACCAAGGCCTGTGAAACGCAGTTTGTTGGTGGCCTGAACTGGCCGAAGTAGAACTTCTGCTCTGGGTGTGCTCCACTGGCCTAGAGCTACCTGCCCCAAAGGGCTGCCTTGATTCCAAAGTGAGAGAGTGGCACCAAAGCATCTTGCTTCCAGCTCTTCGGGAAGCTAAGAAACATCTGGCGTTGCCCAGTGCTCTTACAGCCTACCGGGAACATCTCTTACCAAGGCCTGTGAAACGCCGTTTCCTGGCAGGCCTGATTTGGCTGAAGTAGAACTTCTGCTCTGGGTGTGCTCCATTGCCCTAGAGCTGCCAGGCCCAAGGTGCTGCCTTGTTTCCAAAGGGGCAGAGAGGCCCCAAAGCATCTTGCTTCCAGCTCTCTGGGAAGCTAAGAACCAACTCGCTCTGCCCCGTGCTCTTACAGCCTACCGGGAACATGTCTTTGAAAGGCCTGTGAAACGCAGTTTCTTGGCAGGCCTCATCTGGCTGAAGTAGAACTCCGGCTCTGGGTGTGCTCCATTGCCCTAGGGCTGCCAGGCCCAAAGTGCTGCCCTGTTTCCAAGGGGCAGAGAGGCCCAAAGCATCTTGCTTCCCGGTCTTTGCGAAGCTAAGAAACAACTGGCTCTGCCCAGTGCTCTTACACCTACCGGGAACATCTCTTACCAAGGCCTGTCAAACGCTGTTTCTTTGCAGGCCTGATCAGGCTGAAGTAGAACTCCTGCTCTGCGTGTGCTCCATTGGCCTAGAGCTTCCCGTCCCAAAAGGCTGCCTTGTTCCCAAACGGGCAGAGGGGTCCCAAGCGTCTTGCTTCCAGCTTTTCAGGAAGGTAAGAAACAACTGGCTCTGCCCAGTGCTCTTACAGCCTACCGGGAACATCTCTTACCAAGGCCTGTGAAACGCAGTTTCCTGGCAGGCCTGATCTGGCTGAAGTAGAACTTCTGCTCTGGGTGTGCTCCATTGCCCTAGAGCTGCCAGGCCCAAAGGGCTGCCTTGTTTCCAAAGACGGAGAGTGGACCCAAAGCATCTTGCTCCCAGCTCTTCGGGAAGCTAAGAAACAGCTGGCTCTGCCCAGTGCTCTTACAGCCTAAGAGAACATCTCTTTGAAAGGCCTGTGAAACGCAGTTTCTTGGCAGGCCTGACCTGGCTGAAGTAGAACTTCTGTTCTGGTTGTGCTACATAGGCCTAGAGCTACCAGGACCTAAGGGCTGCCTTGTTTCCAAAGGGTGAGAGAGGCCCCAAAGCATCTTGCCTCCAGCACTTTGGGAAGCTAAAAAACAACTGGTTCTGCCCAGTGCTCTCACAGCCTACCGTGAACATCTCTTACCAAGGGCTGTGAAACGCAGTTTCTGGGCAGGACTGATCTGCCTGAAGTAGAACTTCTGCTGTGGGTGTGCTCCATTGGCCTAGAGCTGCCAGGCGCAAACGGCTGCCTTGTGTCCAAAGGGAGAGAGAGGCCCCAAAGCATCTTGCTTCCAGCTCTGTGGGAAGCTAAAGCAACTGGCTCTCCACAGTGCTCTCACAGCCTACCGGGAACATCTCTTACCAAGGCCTGTGAAACGCAGTTTCTTGGCAGGCCTGATCTGGCTGAAGTAGAACTCCTGCTCTGGGCGTGCTACTTTGGCCTAGAGCTGCCAGGCCCAAAGGGCCGCCTTGTTTCCAAAGGGGCTGAGAGTCCCCAAAGTATCTTGCTTCCAAATCTTTGGGAAGCTAAGAAACAACTGGCTCTGCACAGTGCTCTCACAGCCTACCGGCAACGTGACAGAGACAGGCCTGTGAGACGCAGTTTCTTGGAAGGCCTGATCTGGCTGAGGTAGAACTTCTGCTCTGGGTGTACTCCATTGGCCTAGGGCTGCCAGGCCCAAAGGGCTGCCTTTATTTCCAAAGTGTGAGAGAGGCCCCAAAGCATCTTGCTTCCTGCTCTCTGGGAAGCTAAAACAACTGGCTCTGCACAGTGCTCTCAAAGCCAACCGGGAACGTCACATACAAAGGCCTGTGAAACGCAGCTTCTTGACAGGCCTTATCTGGCTGAGGTAGAACTTGTGCTCTGGGTGTGCTACTTTGGCCTAGAGCTGCCAGGCACAAAGGCTGCTTTGTTTCCAAAGGGGGAGAGAGGCCCCAAATCATGTTGCTTCCAGCTGTTTTTGAAGCTAAGAAACAACTCGCTCTGCCAGGTACTCTTACAGCCTTCTGGGAACACCTCTTACGAAGGCCTGTGAAAAGCAGTTTCTTGGCAGGCCTGATCTGGCTGAGGTAGAACTTCTGCTCTGGGTGTGCTCTATTGGCCTAGAGCTGAAAGGCCCAAAGGTCGGCCTTGTTGGCAAAGGGGCAGGGAGCCCCCAAAGCATCTTGCTTCCAGCTCTTCGGGAAGCTAAGAAACAACTGGCTCTGCCCAGTGCTCTTACAGCCTGAGAGAAAATCTCTTACCAAGGCCTGTGAAACGCACTTTGTTGGTGGCCTGATCTAGCTGAAGTAGAACTTCTGCTCTGGGTGTGCTCCATTGGCCTAGAGCTGCCTGGCCCAAAGGGCCGCCTTGTTTGCAAAGGGGCAGAGAGGCCCCAAAGCATCTTGCTTCCAGCTCTTCGGGAAGCTAAGAAACATCTGGCGTTGCCCAGTGCTCTTACAGCCTACCGGGAACATCTCTTACCAAGGCCTGTGAAACGCAGTTTGTTGGTGGCCTGAACTGGCCGAAGTAGAACTTCTGCTCTGGGTGTGCTCCACTGGCCTAGAGCTACCTGCCCCAAAGGGCTGCCTTGATTCCAAAGTGAGAGAGTGGCACCAAAGCATCTTGCTTCCAGCTCTTCGGGAAGCTAAGAAACATCTGGCGTTGCCCAGTGCTCTTACAGCCTACCGGGAACATCTCTTACCAAGGCCTGTGAAACGCCGTTTCCTGGCAGGCCTGATTTGGCTGAAGTAGAACTTCTGCTCTGGGTGTGCTCCATTGCCCTAGAGCTGCCAGGCCCAAGGTGCTGCCTTGTTTCCAAAGGGGCAGAGAGGCCCCAAAGCATCTTGCTTCCAGCTCTCTGGGAAGCTAAGAACCAACTCGCTCTGCCCCGTGCTCTTACAGCCTACCGGGAACATGTCTTTGAAAGGCCTGTGAAACGCAGTTTCTTGGCAGGCCTCATCTGGCTGAAGTAGAACTCCGGCTCTGGGTGTGCTCCATTGCCCTAGGGCTGCCAGGCCCAAAGTGCTGCCCTGTTTCCAAGGGGCAGAGAGGCCCAAAGCATCTTGCTTCCCGGTCTTTGCGAAGCTAAGAAACAACTGGCTCTGCCCACTGCTCTTACACCTACCGGGAACATCTCTTACCAAGGCCTGTCAAACGCTGTTTCTTTGCAGGCCTGATCAGGCTGAAGTAGAACTCCTGCTCTGCGTGTGCTCCATTGGCCTAGAGCTTCCCGACCCAAAAGGCTGCCTTGTTCCCAAACGGGCAGAGGGGTCCCAAGAGTCTTGCTTCCAGCTTTTCAGGAAGGTAAGAAACAACTGGCTCTGCCCAGTGCTCTTACAGCCTACCGGGAACATCTCTTACCAAGGCCTGTGAAACGCAGTTTCCTGGCAGGCCTGATCTGGCTGAAGTAGAACTTCTGCTCTGGGTGTGCTCCATTGCCCTAGAGCTGCCAGGCCCAAAGGGCTGCCTTGTTTCCAAAGACGGAGAGTGGACCCAAAGCATCTTGCTCCCAGCTCTTCGGGAAGCTAAGAAACAGCTGGCTCTGCCCAGTGCTCTTACAGCCTAAGAGAACATCTCTTTGAAAGGCCTGTGAAACGCAGTTTCTTGGCAGGCCTGACCTGGCTGAAGTAGAACTTCTGTTCTGGTTGTGCTACATAGGCCTAGAGCTACCAGGACCTAAGGGCTGCCTTGTTTCCAAAGGGTGAGAGAGGCCCCAAAGCATCTTGCCTCCAGCACTTTGGGAAGCTAAAAAACAACTGGTTCTGCCCAGTGCTCTCACAGCCTACCGTGAACATCTCTTACCAAGGGCTGTGAAACGCAGTTTCTGGGCAGGACTGATCTGCCTGAAGTAGAACTTCTGCTGTGGGTGTGCTCCATTGGCCTAGAGCTGCCAGGCGCAAACGGCTGCCTTGTGTCCAAAGGGAGAGAGAGGCCCCAAAGCATCTTGCTTCCAGCTCTGTGGGAAGCTAAAGCAACTGGCTCTCCACAGTGCTCTCACAGCCTACCGGGAACATCTCTTACCAAGGCCTGTGAAACGCAGTTTCTTGGCAGGCCTGATCTGGCTGAAGTAGAACTCCTGCTCTGGGCGTGCTACTTTGGCCTAGAGCTGCCAGGCCCAAAGGGCCGCCTTGTTTCCAAAGGGGCTGAGAGTCCCCAAAGTATCTTGCTTCCAAATCTTTGGGAAGCTAAGAAACAACTGGCTCTGCACAGTGCTCTCACAGCCTACCGGCAACGTGACAGAGACAGGCCTGTGAGACGCAGTTTCTTGGAAGGCCTGATCTGGCTGAGGTAGAACTTCTGCTCTGGGTGTACTCCATTGGCCTAGGGCTGCCAGGCCCAAAGGGCTGCCTTTATTTCCAAAGTGTGAGAGAGGCCCCAAAGCATCTTGCTTCCTGCTCTCTGGGAAGCTAAAACAACTGGCTCTGCACAGTGCTCTCAAAGCCAACCGGGAACGTCACATACAAAGGCCTGTGAAACGCAGCTTCTTGACAGGCCTTATCTGGCTGAGGTAGAACTTGTGCTCTGGGTGTGCTACTTTGGCCTAGAGCTGCCAGGCACAAAGGCTGCTTTGTTTCCAAAGGGGGAGAGAGGCCCCAAATCATGTTGCTTCCAGCTGTTTTTGAAGCTAAGAAACAACTCGCTCTGCCAGGTACTCTTACAGCCTTCCGGGAACACCTCTTACGAAGGCCTGTGAAAAGCAGTTTCTTGGCAGGCCTGATCTGGCTGAGGTAGAACTTCTGCTCTGGGTGTGCTCTATTGGCCTAGAGCTGAAAGGCCCAAAGGTCGGCCTTGTTGGCAAAGGGGCAGGGAGCCCCCAAAGCATCTTGCTTCCAGCTCTTCGGGAAGCTAAGAAACAACTGGCTCTGCCCAGTGCTCTTACAGCCTGAGAGAAAATCTCTTACCAAGGCCTGTGAAACGCACTTTGTTGGTGGCCTGATCTAGCTGAAGTAGAACTTCTGCTCTGGGTGTGCTCCATTGGCCTAGAGCTGCCTGGCCCAAAGGGCCGCCTTGTTTGCAAAGGGGCAGAGAGGCCCCAAAGCATCTTGCTTCCAGCTCTTCGGGAAGCTAAGAAACATCTGGCGTTGCCCAGTGCTCTTACAGCCTACCGGGAACATCTCTTACCAAGGCCTGTGAAACGCAGTTTGTTGGTGGCCTGAACTGGCCGAAGTAGAACTTCTGCTCTGGGTGTGCTCCACTGGCCTAGAGCTACCTGCCCCAAAGGGCTGCCTTGATTCCAAAGTGAGAGAGTGGCACCAAAGCATCTTGCTTCCAGCTCTTCGGGAAGCTAAGAAACATCTGGCGTTGCCCAGTGCTCTTACAGCCTACCGGGAACATCTCTTACCAAGGCCTGTGAAACGCCGTTTCCTGGCAGGCCTGATTTGGCTGAAGTAGAACTTCTGCTCTGGGTGTGCTCCATTGCCCTAGAGCTGCCAGGCCCAAGGTGCTGCCTTGTTTCCAAAGGGGCAGAGAGGCCCCAAAGCATCTTGCTTCCAGCTCTCTGGGAAGCTAAGAACCAACTCGCTCTGCCCCGTGCTCTTACAGCCTACCGGGAACATGTCTTTGAAAGGCCTGTGAAACGCAGTCTCTTGGCAGGCCTCATCTGGCTGAAGTAGAACTCCGGCTCTGGGTGTGCTCCATTGCCCTAGGGCTGCCAGGCCCAAAGTGCTGCCCTGTTTCCAAGGGGCAGAGAGGCCCAAAGCATCTTGCTTCCCGGTCTTTGCGAAGCTAAGAAACAACTGGCTCTGCCCAGTGCTCTTACACCTACCGGGAACATCTCTTACCAAGGCCTGTCAAACGCTGTTTCTTTGCAGGCCTGATCAGGCTGAAGTAGAACTCCTGCTCTGCGTGTGCTCCATTGGCCTAGAGCTTCCCGTCCCAAAAGGCTGCCTTGTTCCCAAACGGGCAGAGGGGTCCCAAGCGTCTTGCTTCCAGCTTTTCAGGAAGGTAAGAAACAACTGGCTCTGCCCAGTGCTCTTACAGCCTACCGGGAACATCTCTTACCAAGGCCTGTGAAACGCAGTTTCCTGGCAGGCCTGATCTGGCTGAAGTAGAACTTCTGCTCTGGGTGTGCTCCATTGCCCTAGAGCTGCCAGGCCCAAAGGGCTGCCTTGTTTCCAAAGACGGAGAGTGGACCCAAAGCATCTTGCTCCCAGCTCTTCGGGAAGCTAAGAAACAGCTGGCTCTGCCCAGTGCTCTTACAGCCTAAGAGAACATCTCTTTGAAAGGCCTGTGAAACGCAGTTTCTTGGCAGGCCTGACCTGGCTGAAGTAGAACTTCTGTTCTGGTTGTGCTACATAGGCCTAGAGCTACCAGGACCTAAGGGCTGCCTTGTTTCCAAAGGGTGAGAGAGGCCCCAAAGCATCTTGCCTCCAGCACTTTGGGAAGCTAAAAAACAACTGGTTCTGCCCAGTGCTCTCACAGCCTACCGTGAACATCTCTTACCAAGGGCTGTGAAACGCAGTTTCTGGGCAGGACTGATCTGCCTGAAGTAGAACTTCTGCTGTGGGTGTGCTCCATTGGCCTAGAGCTGCCAGGCGCAAACGGCTGCCTTGTGTCCAAAGGGAGAGAGAGGCCCCAAAGCATCTTGCTTCCAGCTCTGTGGGAAGCTAAAGCAACTGGCTCTCCACAGTGCTCTCACAGCCTACCGGGAACATCTCTTACCAAGGCCTGTGAAACGCAGTTTCTTGGCAGGCCTGATCTGGCTGAAGTAGAACTCCTGCTCTGGGCGTGCTACTTTGGCCTAGAGCTGCCAGGCCCAAAGGGCCGCCTTGTTTCCAAAGGGGCTGAGAGTCCCCAAAGTATCTTGCTTCCAAATCTTTGGGAAGCTAAGAAACAACTGGCTCTGCACAGTGCTCTCACAGCCTACCGGCAACGTGACAGAGACAGGCCTGTGAGACGCAGTTTCTTGGAAGGCCTGATCTGGCTGAGGTAGAACTTCTGCTCTGGGTGTACTCCATTGGCCTAGGGCTGCCAGGCCCAAAGGGCTGCCTTTATTTCCAAAGTGTGAGAGAGGCCCCAAAGCATCTTGCTTCCTGCTCTCTGGGAAGCTAAAACAACTGGCTCTGCACAGTGCTCTCAAAGCCAACCGGGAACGTCACATACAAAGGCCTGTGAAACGCAGCTTCTTGACAGGCCTTATCTGGCTGAGGTAGAACTTGTGCTCTGGGTGTGCTACTTTGGCCTAGAGCTGCCAGGCACAAAGGCTGCTTTGTTTCCAAAGGGGGAGAGAGGCCCCAAATCATGTTGCTTCCAGCTGTTTTTGAAGCTAAGAAACAACTCGCTCTGCCAGGTACTCTTACAGCCTTCCGGGAACACCTCTTACGAAGGCCTGTGAAAAGCAGTTTCTTGGCAGGCCTGATCTGGCTGAGGTAGAACTTCTGCTCTGGGTGTGCTCTATTGGCCTAGAGCTGAAAGGCCCAAAGGTCGGCCTTGTTGGCAAAGGGGCAGGGAGCCCCCAAAGCATCTTGCTTCCAGCTCTTCGGGAAGCTAAGAAACAACTGGCTCTGCCCAGTGCTCTTACAGCCTGAGAGAAAATCTCTTACCAAGGCCTGTGAAACGCACTTTGTTGGTGGCCTGATCTAGCTGAAGTAGAACTTCTGCTCTGGGTGTGCTCCATTGGCCTAGAGCTGCCTGGCCCAAAGGGCCGCCTTGTTTGCAAAGGGGCAGAGAGGCCCCAAAGCATCTTGCTTCCAGCTCTTCGGGAAGCTAAGAAACATCTGGCGTTGCCCAGTGCTCTTACAGCCTACCGGGAACATCTCTTACCAAGGCCTGTGAAACGCAGTTTGTTGGTGGCCTGAACTGGCCGAAGTAGAACTTCTGCTCTGGGTGTGCTCCACTGGCCTAGAGCTACCTGCCCCAAAGGGCTGCCTTGATTCCAAAGTGAGAGAGTGGCACCAAAGCATCTTGCTTCCAGCTCTTCGGGAAGCTAAGAAACATCTGGCGTTGCCCAGTGCTCTTACAGCCTACCGGGAACATCTCTTACCAAGGCCTGTGAAACGCCGTTTCCTGGCAGGCCTGATTTGGCTGAAGTAGAACTTCTGCTCTGGGTGTGCTCCATTGCCCTAGAGCTGCCAGGCCCAAGGTGCTGCCTTGTTTCCAAAGGGGCAGAGAGGCCCCAAAGCATCTTGCTTCCAGCTCTCTGGGAAGCTAAGAACCAACTCGCTCTGCCCCGTGCTCTTACAGCCTACCGGGAACATGTCTTTGAAAGGCCTGTGAAACGCAGTTTCTTGGCAGGCCTCATCTGGCTGAAGTAGAACTCCGGCTCTGGGTGTGCTCCATTGCCCTAGGGCTGCCAGGCCCAAAGTGCTGCCCTGTTTCCAAGGGGCAGAGAGGCCCAAAGCATCTTGCTTCCCGGTCTTTGCGAAGCTAAGAAACAACTGGCTCTGCCCAGTGCTCTTACACCTACCGGGAACATCTCTTACCAAGGCCTGTCAAACGCTGTTTCTTTGCAGGCCTGATCAGGCTGAAGTAGAACTCCTGCTCTGCGTGTGCTCCATTGGCCTAGAGCTTCCCGTCCCAAAAGGCTGCCTTGTTCCCAAACGGGCAGAGGGGTCCCAAGCGTCTTGCTTCCAGCTTTTCAGGAAGGTAAGAAACAACTGGCTCTGCCCAGTGCTCTTACAGCCTACCGGGAACATCTCTTACCAAGGCCTGTGAAACGCAGTTTCCTGGCAGGCCTGATCTGGCTGAAGTAGAACTTCTGCTCTGGGTGTGCTCCATTGCCCTAGAGCTGCCAGGCCCAAAGGGCTGCCTTGTTTCCAAAGACGGAGAGTGGACCCAAAGCATCTTGCTCCCAGCTCTTCGGGAAGCTAAGAAACAGCTGGCTCTGCCCAGTGCTCTTACAGCCTAAGAGAACATCTCTTTGAAGGGCCTGTGAAACGCAGTTTCTTGGCAGGCCTGACCTGGCTGAAGTAGAACTTCTGTTCTGGTTGTGCTACATAGGCCTAGAGCTACCAGGACCTAAGGGCTGCCTTGTTTCCAAAGGGTGAGAGAGGCCCCAAAGCATCTTGCCTCCAGCACTTTGGGAAGCTAAAAAACAACTGGTTCTGCCCAGTGCTCTCACAGCCTACCGTGAACATCTCTTACCAAGGGCTGTGAAACGCAGTTTCTGGGCAGGACTGATCTGCCTGAAGTAGAACTTCTGCTGTGGGTGTGCTCCATTGGCCTAGAGCTGCCAGGCGCAAACGGCTGCCTTGTGTCCAAAGGGAGAGAGAGGCCCCAAAGCATCTTGCTTCCAGCTCTGTGGGAAGCTAAAGCAACTGGGTCTCCACAGTGCTCTCACAGCCTACCGGGAACATCTCTTACCAAGGCCTGTGAAACGCAGTTTCTTGGCAGGCCTGATCTGGCTGAAGTAGAACTCCTGCTCTGGGCGTGCTACTTTGGCCTAGAGCTGCCAGGCCCAAAGGGCCGCCTTGTTTCCAAAGGGGCTGAGAGTCCCCAAAGTATCTTGCTTCCAAATCTTTGGGAAGCTAAGAAACAACTGGCTCTGCACAGTGCTCTCACAGCCTACCGGCAACGTGACAGAGACAGGCCTGTGAGACGCAGTTTCTTGGAAGGCCTGATCTGGCTGAGGTAGAACTTCTGCTCTGGGTGTACTCCATTGGCCTAGGGCTGCCAGGCCCAAAGGGCTGCCTTTATTTCCAAAGTGTGAGAGAGGCCCCAAAGCATCTTGCTTCCTGCTCTCTGGGAAGCTAAAACAACTGGCTCTGCACAGTGCTCTCAAAGCCAACCGGGAACGTCACATACAAAGGCCTGTGAAACGCAGCTTCTTGACAGGCCTTATCTGGCTGAGGTAGAACTTGTGCTCTGGGTGTGCTACTTTGGCCTAGAGCTGCCAGGCACAAAGGCTGCTTTGTTTCCAAAGGGGGAGAGAGGCCCCAAATCATGTTGCTTCCAGCTGTTTTTGAAGCTAAGAAACAACTCGCTCTGCCAGGTACTCTTACAGCCTTCCGGGAACACCTCTTACGAAGGCCTGTGAAAAGCAGTTTCTTGGCAGGCCTGATCTGGCTGAGGTAGAACTTCTGCTCTGGGTGTGCTCTATTGGCCTAGAGCTGAAAGGCCCAAAGGTCGGCCTTGTTGGCAAAGGGGCAGGGAGCCCCCAAAGCATCTTGCTTCCAGCTCTTCGGGAAGCTAAGAAACAACTGGCTCTGCCCAGTGCTCTTACAGCCTGAGAGAAAATCTCTTACCAAGGCCTGTGAAACGCACTTTGTTGGTGGCCTGATCTAGCTGAAGTAGAACTTCTGCTCTGGGTGTGCTCCATTGGCCTAGAGCTGCCTGGCCCAAAGGGCCGCCTTGTTTGCAAAGGGGCAGAGAGGCCCCAAAGCATCTTGCTTCCAGCTCTTCGGGAAGCTAAGAAACATCTGGCGTTGCCCAGTGCTCTTACAGCCTACCGGGAACATCTCTTACCAAGGCCTGTGAAACGCAGTTTGTTGGTGGCCTGAACTGGCCGAAGTAGAACTTCTGCTCTGGGTGTGCTCCACTGGCCTAGAGCTACCTGCCCCAAAGGGCTGCCTTGATTCCAAAGTGAGAGAGTGGCACCAAAGCATCTTGCTTCCAGCTCTTCGGGAAGCTAAGAAACATCTGGCGTTGCCCAGTGCTCTTACAGCCTACCGGGAACATCTCTTACCAAGGCCTGTGAAACGCCGTTTCCTGGCAGGCCTGATTTGGCTGAAGTAGAACTTCTGCTCTGGGTGTGCTCCATTGCCCTAGAGCTGCCAGGCCCAAGGTGCTGCCTTGTTTCCAAAGGGGCAGAGAGGCCCCAAAGCATCTTGCTTCCAGCTCTCTGGGAAGCTAAGAACCAACTCGCTCTGCCCCGTGCTCTTACAGCCTACCGGGAACATGTCTTTGAAAGGCCTGTGAAACGCAGTCTCTTGGCAGGCCTCATCTGGCTGAAGTAGAACTCCGGCTCTGGGTGTGCTCCATTGCCCTAGGGCTGCCAGGCCCAAAGTGCTGCCCTGTTTCCAAGGGGCAGAGAGGCCCAAAGCATCTTGCTTCCCGGTCTTTGCGAAGCTAAGAAACAACTGGCTCTGCCCAGTGCTCTTACACCTACCGGGAACATCTCTTACCAAGGCCTGTCAAACGCTGTTTCTTTGCAGGCCTGATCAGGCTGAAGTAGAACTCCTGCTCTGCGTGTGCTCCATTGGCCTAGAGCTTCCCGACCCAAAAGGCTGCCTTGTTCCCAAACGGGCAGAGGGGTCCCAAGCGTCTTGCTTCCAGCTTTTCAGGAAGGTAAGAAACAACTGGCTCTGCCCAGTGCTCTTACAGCCTACCGGGAACATCTCTTACCAAGGCCTGTGAAACGCAGTTTCCTGGCAGGCCTGATCTGGCTGAAGTAGAACTTCTGCTCTGGGTGTGCTCCATTGCCCTAGAGCTGCCAGGCCCAAAGGGCTGCCTTGTTTCCAAAGACGGAGAGTGGACCCAAAGCATCTTGCTCCCAGCTCTTCGGGAAGCTAAGAAACAGCTGGCTCTGCCCAGTGCTCTTACAGCCTAAGAGAACATCTCTTTGAAAGGCCTGTGAAACGCAGTTTCTTGGCAGGCCTGACCTGGCTGAAGTAGAACTTCTGTTCTGGTTGTGCTACATAGGCCTAGAGCTACCAGGACCTAAGGGCTGCCTTGTTTCCAAAGGGTGAGAGAGGCCCCAAAGCATCTTGCCTCCAGCACTTTGGGAAGCTAAAAAACAACTGGTTCTGCCCAGTGCTCTCACAGCCTACCGTGAACATCTCTTACCAAGGGCTGTGAAACGCAGTTTCTGGGCAGGACTGATCTGCCTGAAGTAGAACTTCTGCTGTGGGTGTGCTCCATTGGCCTAGAGCTGCCAGGCGCAAACGGCTGCCTTGTGTCCAAAGGGAGAGAGAGGCCCCAAAGCATCTTGCTTCCAGCTCTGTGGGAAGCTAAAGCTACTGGCTCTCCACAGTGCTCTCACAGCCTACCGGGAACATCTCTTACCAAGGCCTGTGAAACGCAGTTTCTTGGCAGGCCTGATCTGGCTGAAGTAGAACTCCTGCTCTGGGCGTGCTACTTTGGCCTAGAGCTGCCAGGCCCAAAGGGCCGCCTTGTTTCCAAAGGGGCTGAGAGTCCCCAAAGTACCTTGCTTCCAAATCTTTGGGAAGCTAAGAAACAACTGGCTCTGCACAGTGCTCTCACAGCCTACCGGCAACGTGACAGAGACAGGCCTGTGAGACGCAGTTTCTTGGAAGGCCTGATCTGGCTGAGGTAGAACTTCTGCTCTGGGTGTACTCCATTGGCCTAGGGCTGCCAGGCCCAAAGGGCTGCCTTTATTTCCAAAGTGTGAGAGAGGCCCCAAAGCATCTTGCTTCCTGCTCTCTGGGAAGCTAAAACAACTGGCTCTGCACAGTGCTCTCAAAGCCAACCGGGAACGTCACATACAAAGGCCTGTGAAACGCAGCTTCTTGACAGGCCTTATCTGGCTGAGGTAGAACTTGTGCTCTGGGTGTGCTACTTTGGCCTAGAGCTGCCAGGCACAAAGGCTGCTTTGTTTCCAAAGGGGGAGAGAGGCCCCAAATCATGTTGCTTCCAGCTGTTTTTGAAGCTAAGAAACAACTCGCTCTGCCAGGTACTCTTACAGCCTTCCGGGAACACCTCTTACGAAGGCCTGTGAAAAGCAGTTTCTTGGCAGGCCTGATCTGGCTGAGGTAGAACTTCTGCTCTGGGTGTGCTCTATTGGCCTAGAGCTGAAAGGCCCAAAGGTCGGCCTTGTTGGCAAAGGGGCAGGGAGCCCCCAAAGCATCTTGCTTCCAGCTCTTCGGGAAGCTAAGAAACAACTGGCTCTGCCCAGTGCTCTTACAGCCTGAGAGAAAATCTCTTACCAAGGCCTGTGAAACGCACTTTGTTGGTGGCCTGATCTAGCTGAAGTAGAACTTCTGCTCTGGGTGTGCTCCATTGGCCTAGAGCTGCCTGGCCCAAAGGGCCGCCTTGTTTGCAAAGGGGCAGAGAGGCCCCAAAGCATCTTGCTTCCAGCTCTTCGGGAAGCTAAGAAACATCTGGCGTTGCCCAGTGCTCTTACAGCCTACCGGGAACATCTCTTACCAAGGCCTGTGAAACGCAGTTTGTTGGTGGCCTGAACTGGCCGAAGTAGAACTTCTGCTCTGGGTGTGCTCCACTGGCCTGGAGCTACCTGCCCCAAAGGGCTGCCTTGATTCCAAAGTGAGAGAGTGGCACCAAAGCATCTTGCTTCCAGCTCTTCGGGAAGCTAAGAAACATCTGGCGTTGCCCAGTGCTCTTACAGCCTACCGGGAACATCTCTTACCAAGGCCTGTGAAACGCCGTTTCCTGGCAGGCCTGATTTGGCTGAAGTAGAACTTCTGCTCTGGGTGTGCTCCATTGCCCTAGAGCTGCCAGGCCCAAGGTGCTGCCTTGTTTCCAAAGGGGCAGAGAGGCCCCAAAGCATCTTGCTTCCAGCTCTTCGGGAAGCTAAGAAACAACTGGCTCTGCCCAGTGCTCTTACAGCCTGAGAGAAAATCTCTTACCAAGGCCTGTGAAACGCACTTTGTTGGTGGCCTGATCTAGCTGAAGTAGAACTTCTGCTCTGGGTGTGCTCCATTGGCCTAGAGCTGCCTGGCCCAAAGGGCCGCCTTGTTTGCAAAGGGGCAGAGAGGCCCCACAGCATCTTGCTTCCAGCTCTTCGGGAAGCTAAGAAACATCTGGCGTTGCCCAGTGCTCTTACAGCCTACCGGGAACATCTCTTACCAAGGCCTGTGAAACGCAGTTTGTTGGTGGCCTGAACTGGCCGAAGTAGAACTTCTGCTCTGGGTGTGCTCCACTGGCCTGGAGCTACCTGCCCCAAAGGGCTGCCTTGATTCCAAAGTGAGAGAGTGGCACCAAAGCATCTTGCTTCCAGCTCTTCGGGAAGCTAAGAAACATCTGGCGTTGCCCAGTGCTCTTACACCTACCGGGAACATCTCTTACCAAGGCCTGTCAAACGCTGTTTCTTTGCAGGCCTGATCAGGCTGAAGTAGAACTCCTGCTCTGCGTGTGCTCCATTGGCCTAGAGCTTCCCGACCCAAAAGGCTGCCTTGTTCCCAAACGGGCAGAGGGGTCCCAAGAGTCTTGCTTCCAGCTTTTCAGGAAGGTAAGAAACAACTGGCTCTGCCCAGTGCTCTTACAGCCTACCGGGAACATCTCTTACCAAGGCCTGTGAAACGCAGTTTCCTGGCAGGCCTGATCTGGCTGAAGTAGAACTTCTGCTCTGGGTGTGCTCCATTGCCCTAGAGCTGCCAGGCCCAAAGGGCTGCCTTGTTTCCAAAGACGGAGAGTGGACCCAAAGCATCTTGCTCCCAGCTCTTCGGGAAGCTAAGAAACAGCTGGCTCTGCCCAGTGCTCTTACAGCCTAAGAGAACATCTCTTTGAAAGGCCTGTGAAACGCAGTTTCTTGGCAGGCCTGACCTGGCTGAAGTAGAACTTCTGTTCTGGTTGTGCTCCATTGCCCTAGAGCTGCCAGGCCCAAGGTGCTGCCTTGTTTCCAAAGGGGCAGAGAGGCCCCAAAGCATCTTGCTTCCAGCTCTCTGGGAAGCTAAGAACCAACTCGCTCTGCCCCGTGCTCTTACAGCCTACCGGGAACATGTCTTTGAAAGGCCTGTGAAACGCAGTTTCTTGGCATTCCTCATCTGGCTGAAGTAGAACTCCGGCTCTGGGTGTGCTCCATTGCCCTAGGGCTGCCAGGCCCAAAGTGCTGCCCTGTTTCCAAGGGGCAGAGAGGCCCAAAGCATCTTGCTTCCCGGTCTTTGCGAAGCTAAGAAACAACTGGCTCTGCCCACTGCTCTTACACCTACCGGGAACATCTCTTACCAAGGCCTGTCAAACGCTGTTTCTTTGCAGGCCTGATCAGGCTGAAGTAGAACTCCTGCTCTGCGTGTGCTCCATTGGCCTAGAGCTTCCCGTCCCAAAAGGCTGCCTTGTTCCCAAACGGGCAGAGGGGTCCCAAGCGTCTTGCTTCCAGATTTTCAGGAAGGTAAGAAACAACTGGCTCTGCCCAGTGCTCTTACAGCCTACCGGGAACATCTCTTACCAAGGCCTGTGAAACGCAGTTTCCTGGCAGGCCTGATCTGGCTGAAGTAGAACTTCTGCTCTGGGCGTGCTCCATTTGCCCTAGAGCTGCCAGGCCCAAAGGGCTGCCTTGTTTCCAAAGACGGAGAGTGGACCCAAAGCATCTTGCTCCCAGCTCTTCGGGAAGCTAAGAAACAGCTAGCTCTGCCCAGTTCTCTTACAGCCTAAGAGAACATCTCTTTGAAAGGCCTGTGAAACGCAGTTTCTTGGCAGGCCTGACCTGGCTGAAGTAGAACTTCTGTTCTGGTTGTGCTACATAGGCCTAGAGCTACCAGGACCTAAGGGCTGCCTTGTTTCCAAAGGGTGAGAGAGGCCCCAAAGCATCTTGCCTCCAGCACTTTGGGAAGCTAAAAAACAACTGGTTCTGCCCAGTGCTCTCACAGCCTACCGTGAACATCTCTTACCAAGGGCTGTGAAACGCAGTTTCTGGGCAGGACTGATCTGCCTGAAGTAGAACTTCTGCTGTGGGTGTGCTCCATTGGCCTAGAGCTGCCAGGCGCAAACGGCTGCCTTGTGTCCAAAGGGAGAGAGAGGCCCCAAAGCATCTTGCTTCCAGCTCTGTGGGAAGCTAAAGCAACTGGCTCTCCACAGTGCTCTCACAGCCTACCGGGAACATCTCTTACCAAGGCCTGTGAAACGCAGTTTCTTGGCAGGCCTGATCTGGCTGAAGTAGAACTCCTGCTCTGGGCGTGCTACTTTGGCCTAGAGCTGCCAGGCCCAAAGGGCCGCCTTGTTTCCAAAGGGGCTGAGAGTCCCCAAAGTATCTTGCTTCCAAATCTTTGGGAAGCTAAGAAACAACTGGCTCTGCACAGTGCTCTCACAGCCTACCGGCAACGTGACAGAGACAGGCCTGTGAGACGCAGTTTCTTGGAAGGCCTGATCTGGCTGAGGTAGAACTTCTGCTCTGGGTGTACTCCATTGGCCTAGGGCTGCCAGGCCCAAAGGGCTGCCTTTATTTCCAAAGTGTGAGAGAGGCCCCAAAGCATCTTGCTTCCTGCTCTCTGGGAAGCTAAAACAACTGGCTCTGCACAGTGCTCTCAAAGCCAACCGGGAACGTCACATACAAAGGCCTGTGAAACGCAGCTTCTTGACAGGCCTTATCTGGCTGAGGTAGAACTTGTGCTCTGGGTGTGCTACTTTGGCCTAGAGCTGCCAGGCACAAAGGCTGCTTTGTTTCCAAAGGGGGAGAGAGGCCCCAAATCATGTTGCTTCCAGCTGTTTTTGAAGCTAAGAAACAACTCGCTCTGCCAGGTACTCTTACAGCCTTCCGGGAACACCTCTTACGAAGGCCTGTGAAAAGCAGTTTCTTGGCAGGCCTGATCTGGCTGAGGTAGAACTTCTGCTCTGGGTGTGCTCTATTGGCCTAGAGCTGAAAGGCCCAAAGGTCGGCCTTGTTGGCAAAGGGGCAGGGAGCCCCCAAAGCATCTTGCTTCCAGCTCTTCGGGAAGCTAAGAAACAACTGGCTCTGCCCAGTGCTCTTACAGCCTGAGAGAAAATCTCTTACCAAGGCCTGTGAAACGCACTTTGTTGGTGGCCTGATCTAGCTGAAGTAGAACTTCTGCTCTGGGTGTGCTCCATTGGCCTAGAGCTGCCTGGCCCAAAGGGCCGCCTTGTTTGCAAAGGGGCAGAGAGGCCCCAAAGCATCTTGCTTCCAGCTCTTCGGGAAGCTAAGAAACATCTGGCGTTGCCCAGTGCTCTTACAGCCTACCGGGAACATCTCTTACCAAGGCCTGTGAAACGCAGTTTGTTGGTGGCCTGAACTGGCCGAAGTAGAACTTCTGCTCTGGGTGTGCTCCACTGGCCTAGAGCTACCTGCCCCAAAGGGCTGCCTTGATTCCAAAGTGAGAGAGTGGCACCAAAGCATCTTGCTTCCAGCTCTTCGGGAAGCTAAGAAACATCTGGCGTTGCCCAGTGCTCTTACAGCCTACCGGGAACATCTCTTACCAAGGCCTGTGAAACGCCGTTTCCTGGCAGGCCTGATTTGGCTGAAGTAGAACTTCTGCTCTGGGTGTGCTCCATTGCCCTAGAGCTGCCAGGCCCAAGGTGCTGCCTTGTTTCCAAAGGGGCAGAGAGGCCCCAAAGCATCTTGCTTCCAGCTCTCTGGGAAGCTAAGAACCAACTCGCTCTGCCCCGTGCTCTTACAGCCTACCGGGAACATGTCTTTGAAAGGCCTGTGAAACGCAGTTTCTTGGCAGGCCTCATCTGGCTGAAGTAGAACTCCGGCTCTGGGTGTGCTCCATTGCCCTAGGGCTGCCAGGCCCAAAGTGCTGCCCTGTTTCCAAGGGGCAGAGAGGCCCAAAGCATCTTGCTTCCCGGTCTTTGCGAAGCTAAGAAACAACTGGCTCTGCCCAGTGCTCTTACACCTACCGGGAACATCTCTTACCAAGGCCTGTCAAACGCTGTTTCTTTGCAGGCCTGATCAGGCTGAAGTAGAACTCCTGCTCTGCGTGTGCTCCATTGGCCTAGAGCTTCCCGACCCAAAAGGCTGCCTTGTTCCCAAATGGGCAGAGGGGTCCCAAGCGTCTTGCTTCCAGCTTTTCAGGAAGGTAAGAAACAACTGGCTCTGCCCAGTGCTCTTACAGCCTACCGGGAACATCTCTTACCAAGGCCTGTGAAACGCAGTTTCCTGGCAGGCCTGATCTGGCTGAAGTAGAACTTCTGCTCTGGGCGTGCTCCATTTGCCCTAGAGCTGCCAGGCCCAAAGGGCTGCCTTGTTTCCAAAGACGGAGAGTGGACCCAAAGCATCTTGCTCCCAGCTCTTCGGGAAGCTAAGAAACAGCTGGCTCTGCCCAGTGCTCTTACAGCCTAAGAGAACATCTCTTTGAAAGGCCTGTGAAACGCAGTTTCTTGGCAGGCCTGACCTGGCTGAAGTAGAACTTCTGTTCTGGTTGTGCTACATAGGCCTAGAGCTACCAGGACCTAAGGGCTGCCTTGTTTCCAAAGGGTGAGAGAGGCCCCAAAGCATCTTGCCTCCAGCACTTTGGGAAGCTAAAAAACAACTGGTTCTGCCCAGTGCTCTCACAGCCTACCGTGAACATCTCTTACCAAGGGCTGTGAAACGCAGTTTCTGGGCAGGACTGATCTGCCTGAAGTAGAACTTCTGCTGTGGGTGTGCTCCATTGGCCTAGAGCTGCCAGGCGCAAACGGCTGCCTTGTGTCCAAAGGGAGAGAGAGGCCCCAAAGCATCTTGCTTCCAGCTCTGTGGGAAGCTAAAGCAACTGGGTCTCCACAGTGCTCTCACAGCCTACCGGGAACATCTCTTACCAAGGCCTGTGAAACGCAGTTTCTTGGCAGGCCTGATCTGGCTGAAGTAGAACTCCTGCTCTGGGCGTGCTACTTTGGCCTAGAGCTGCCAGGCCCAAAGGGCCGCCTTGTTTCCAAAGGGGCTGAGAGTCCCCAAAGTATCTTGCTTCCAAATCTTTGGGAAGCTAAGAAACAACTGGCTCTGCACAGTGCTCTCACAGCCTACCGGCAACGTGACAGAGAAAGGCCTGTGAGACGCAGTTTCTTGGAAGGCCTGATCTGGCTGAGGTAGAACTTCTGCTCTGGGTGTACTCCATTGGCCTAGGGCTGCCAGGCCCAAAGGGCTGCCTTTATTTCCAAAGTGTGAGAGAGGCCCCAAAGCATCTTGCTTCCTGCTCTCTGGGAAGCTAAAACAACTGGCTCTGCACAGTGCTCTCAAAGCCAACCGGGAACGTCACATACAAAGGCCTGTGAAACGCAGCTTCTTGACAGGCCTTATCTGGCTGAGGTAGAACTTGTGCTCTGGGTGTGCTACTTTGGCCTAGAGCTGCCAGGCACAAAGGCTGCTTTGTTTCCAAAGGGGGAGAGAGGCCCCAAATCATGTTGCTTCCAGCTGTTTTTGAAGCTAAGAAACAACTCGCTCTGCCAGGTACTCTTACAGCCTTCCGGGAACACCTCTTACGAAGGCCTGTGAAAAGCAGTTTCTTGGCAGGCCTGATCTGGCTGAGGTAGAACTTCTGCTCTGGGTGTGCTCCATTGCCCTAGAGCTGAAAGGCCCAAAGGGATGCCTTCTTTGCAAAGGGGCAGAGAGGCCCCAAAGCATCTTGCTTCCAGCTCATTGGGAAGCTAAGAAACAACTGTCTCTGCCCAGTGCTCTGACAGAGTACCGGCAACATCTCTTACCAAAGCCTTTGAAACGCAGTTTCTTGGCAGGCCTTATCTGGCTGAGGTAGAACTTCTGCTCTGGGTGTGCTCCATTGGCCTAGAGCTGAAAGGCCCAAAGGTCGGCCTTGTTGGCAAAGGGGCAGGGAGCCCCCAAAGCATCTTGCTTCCAGCTCTTAGGGAAGCTAAGAAACAACTGGCTCTGCCCAGTGCTCTTACAGCCTGAGAGAAAATCTCTTACCAAGGCCTGTGAAACGCACTTTGTTGGTGGCCTGATCTAGCTGAAGTAGAACTTCTGCTCTGGGTGTGCTCCATTGGCCTAGAGCTGCCTGGCCCAAAGGGCCGCCTTGTTTGCAAAGGGGCAGAGAGGCCCCAAAGCATCTTGCTTCCAGCTCTTCGGGAAGCTAAGAAACATCTGGCGTTGCCCAGTGCTCTTACAGCCTACCGGGAACATCTCTTACCAAGGCCTGTGAAACGCAGTTTGTTGGTGGCCTGAACTGGCCGAAGTAGAACTTCTGCTCTGGGTGTGCTCCACTGGCCTGGAGCTACCTGCCCCAAAGGGCTGCCTTGATTCCAAAGTGAGAGAGTGGCACCAAAGCATCTTGCTTCCAGCTCTTCGGGAAGCTAAGAAACATCTGGCGTTGCCCAGTGCTCTTACAGCCTACCGGGAACATCTCTTACCAAGGCCTGTGAAACGCCGTTTCCTGGCAGGCCTGATTTGGCTGAAGTAGAACTTCTGCTCTGGGTGTGCTCCATTGCCCTAGAGCTGCCAGGCCCAAGGTGCTGCCTTGTTTCCAAAGGGGCAGAGAGGCCCCAAAGCATCTTGCTTCCAGCTCTCTGGGAAGCTAAGAACCAACTCGCTCTGCCCCGTGCTCTTACAGCCTACCGGGAACATGTCTTTGAAAGGCCTGTGAAACGCAGTTTCTTGGCAGGCCTCATCTGGCTGAAGTAGAACTCCGGCTCTGGGTGTGCTCCATTGCCCTAGGGCTGCCAGGCCCAAAGTGCTGCCCTGTTTCCAAGGGGCAGAGAGGCCCAAAGCATCTTGCTTCCCGGTCTTTGCGAAGCTAAGAAACAACTGGCTCTGCCCACTGCTCTTACACCTACCGGGAACATCTCTTACCAAGGCCTGTCAAACGCTGTTTCTTTGCAGGCCTGATCAGGCTGAAGTAGAACTCCTGCTCTGCGTGTGCTCCATTGGCCTAGAGCTTCCCGACCCAAAAGGCTGCCTTGTTCCCAAACGGGCAGAGGGGTCCCAAGAGTCTTGCTTCCAGCTTTTCAGGAAGGTAAGAAACAACTGGCTCTGCCCAGTGCTCTTACAGCCTACCGGGAACATCTCTTACCAAGGCCTGTGAAACGCAGTTTCCTGGCAGGCCTGATCTGGCTGAAGTAGAACTTCTGCTCTGGGTGTGCTCCATTGCCCTAGAGCTGCCAGGCCCAAAGGGCTGCCTTGTTTCCAAAGACGGAGAGTGGACCCAAAGCATCTTGCTCCCAGCTCTTCGGGAAGCTAAGAAACAGCTGGCTCTGCCCAGTGCTCTTACAGCCTAAGAGAACATCTCTTTGAAAGGCCTGTGAAACGCAGTTTCTTGGCAGGCCTGACCTGGCTGAAGTAGAACTTCTGTTCTGGTTGTGCTACATAGGCCTAGAGCTACCAGGACCTAAGGGCTGCCTTGTTTCCAAAGGGTGAGAGAGGCCCCAAAGCATCTTGCCTCCAGCACTTTGGGAAGCTAAAAAACAACTGGTTCTGCCCAGTGCTCTCACAGCCTACCGTGAACATCTCTTACCAAGGGCTGTGAAACGCAGTTTCTGGGCAGGACTGATCTGCCTGAAGTAGAACTTCTGCTGTGGGTGTGCTCCATTGGCCTAGAGCTGCCAGGCGCAAACGGCTGCCTTGTGTCCAAAGGGAGAGAGAGGCCCCAAAGCATCTTGCTTCCAGCTCTGTGGGAAGCTAAAGCAACTGGGTCTCCACAGTGCTCTCACAGCCTACCGGGAACATCTCTTACCAAGGCCTGTGAAACGCAGTTTCTTGGCAGGCCTGATCTGGCTGAAGTAGAACTCCTGCTCTGGGCGTGCTACTTTGGCCTAGAGCTGCCAGGCCCAAAGGGCCGCCTTGTTTCCAAAGGGGCTGAGAGTCCCCAAAGTATCTTGCTTCCAAATCTTTGGGAAGCTAAGAAACAACTGGCTCTGCACAGTGCTCTCACAGCCTACCGGCAACGTGACAGAGACAGGCCTGTGAGACGCAGTTTCTTGGAAGGCCTGATCTGGCTGAGGTAGAACTTCTGCTCTGGGTGTACTCCATTGGCCTAGGGCTGCCAGGCCCAAAGGGCTGCCTTTATTTCCAAAGTGTGAGAGAGGCCCCAAAGCATCTTGCTTCCTGCTCTCTGGGAAGCTAAAACAACTGGCTCTGCACAGTGCTCTCAAAGCCAACCGGGAACGTCACATACAAAGGCCTGTGAAACGCAGCTTCTTGACAGGCCTTATCTGGCTGAGGTAGAACTTGTGCTCTGGGTGTGCTACTTTGGCCTAGAGCTGCCAGGCACAAAGGCTGCTTTGTTTCCAAAGGGGGAGAGAGGCCCCAAATCATGTTGCTTCCAGCTGTTTTTGAAGCTAAGAAACAACTCGCTCTGCCAGGTACTCTTACAGCCTTCCGGGAACACCTCTTACGAAGGCCTGTGAAAAGCAGTTTCTTGGCAGGCCTGATCTGGCTGAGGTAGAACTTCTGCTCTGGGTGTGCTCCATTGCCCTAGAGCTGAAAGGCCCAAAGGGATGCCTTGTTTGCAAAGGGGCAGAGAGGCCCCAAAGCATCTTGCTTCCAGCTCATTGGGAAGCTAAGAAACAACTGTCTCTGCCCAGTGCTCTGACAGAGTACCGGCAACATCTCTTACCAAAGCCTTTGAAACGCAGTTTCTTGGCAGGCCTTATCTGGCTGAGGTAGAACTTCTGCTCTGGGTGTGCTCCATTGGCCTAGAGCTGAAAGGCCCAAAGGTCGGCCTTGTTGGCAAAGGGGCAGGGAGCCCCCAAAGCATCTTGCTTCCAGCTCTTCGGGAAGCTAAGAAACAACTGGCTCTGCCCAGTGCTCTTACAGCCTGAGAGAAAATCTCTTACCAAGGCCTGTGAAACGCACTTTGTTGGTGGCCTGATCTAGCTGAAGTAGAACTTCTGCTCTGGGTGTGCTCCATTGGCCTAGAGCTGCCTGGCCCAAAGGGCCGCCTTGTTTGCAAAGGGGCAGAGAGGCCCCAAAGCATCTTGCTTCCAGCTCTTCGGGAAGCTAAGAAACATCTGGCGTTGCCCAGTGCTCTTACAGCCTACCGGGAACATCTCTTACCAAGGCCTGTGAAACGCAGTTTGTTGGTGGCCTGAACTGGCCGAAGTAGAACTTCTGCTCTGGGTGTGCTCCACTGGCCTAGAGCTACCTGCCCCAAAGGGCTGCCTTGATTCCAAAGTGAGAGAGTGGCACCAAAGCATCTTGCTTCCAGCTCTTCGGGAAGCTAAGAAACATCTGGCGTTGCCCAGTGCTCTTACAGCCTACCGGGAACATCTCTTACCAAGGCCTGTGAAACGCCGTTTCCTGGCAGGCCTGATTTGGCTGAAGTAGAACTTCTGCTCTGGGTGTGCTCCATTGCCCTAGAGCTGCCAGGCCCAAGGTGCTGCCTTGTTTCCAAAGGGGCAGAGAGGCCCCAAAGCATCTTGCTTCCAGCTCTCTGGGAAGCTAAGAACCAACTCGCTCTGCCCCGTGCTCTTACAGCCTACCGGGAACATGTCTTTGAAAGGCCTGTGAAACGCAGTTTCTTGGCAGGCCTCATCTGGCTGAAGTAGAACTCCGGCTCTGGGTGTGCTCCATTGCCCTAGGGCTGCCAGGCCCAAAGTGCTGCCCTGTTTCCAAGGGGCAGAGAGGCCCAAAGCATCTTGCTTCCCGGTCTTTGCGAAGCTAAGAAACAACTGGCTCTGCCCACTGCTCTTACACCTACCGGGAACATCTCTTACCAAGGCCTGTCAAACGCTGTTTCTTTGCAGGCCTGATCAGGCTGAAGTAGAACTCCTGCTCTGCGTGTGCTCCATTGGCCTAGAGCTTCCCGTCCCAAAAGGCTGCCTTGTTCCCAAACGGGCAGAGGGGTCCCAAGCGTCTTGCTTCCAGCTTTTCAGGAAGGTAAGAAACAACTGGCTCTGCCCAGTGCTCTTACAGCCTACCGGGAACATGTCTTACCAAGGCCTGTGAAACGCAGTTTCCTGGCAGGCCTGATCTGGCTGAAGTAGAACTTCTGCTCTGGGCGTGCTCCATTTGCCCTAGAGCTGCCAGGCCCAAAGGGCTGCCTTGTTTCCAAAGACGGAGAGTGGACCCAAAGCATCTTGCTCCCAGCTCTTCGGGAAGCTAAGAAACAGCTGGCTCTGCCCAGTGCTCTTACAGCCTAAGAGAACATCTCTTTGAAAGGCCTGTGAAACGCAGTTTCTTGGCAGGCCTGACCTGGCTGAAGTAGAACTTCTGTTCTGGTTGTGCTACATAGGCCTAGAGCTACCAGGACCTAAGGGCTGCCTTGTTTCCAAAGGGTGAGAGAGGCCCCAAAGCATCTTGCCTCCAGCACTTTGGGAAGCTAAAAAACAACTGGTTCTGCCCAGTGCTCTCACAGCCTACCGTGAACATCTCTTACCAAGGGCTGTGAAACGCAGTTTCTGGGCAGGACTGATCTGCCTGAAGTAGAACTTCTGCTGTGGGTGTGCTCCATTGGCCTAGAGCTGCCAGGCGCAAACGGCTGCCTTGTGTCCAAAGGGAGAGAGAGGCCCCAAAGCATCTTGCTTCCAGCTCTGTGGGAAGCTAAAGCAACTGGCTCTCCACAGTGCTCTCACAGCCTACCGGGAACATCTCTTACCAAGGCCTGTGAAACGCAGTTTCTTGGCAGGCCTGATCTGGCTGAAGTAGAACTCCTGCTCTGGGCGTGCTACTTTAGCCTAGAGCTGCCAGGCCCAAAGGGCCGCCTTGTTTCCAAAGGGGCTGAGAGTCCCCAAAGTATCTTGCTTCCAAATCTTTGGGAAGCTAAGAAACAACTGGCTCTGCACAGTGCTCTCACAGCCTACCGGCAACGTGACAGAGACAGGCCTGTGAGACGCAGTTTCTTGGAAGGCCTGATCTGGCTGAGGTAGAACTTCTGCTCTGGGTGTACTCCATTGGCCTAGGGCTGCCAGGCCCAAAGGGCTGCCTTTATTTCCAAAGTGTGAGAGAGGCCCCAAAGCATCTTGCTTCCTGCTCTCTGGGAAGCTAAAACAACTGGCTCTGCACAGTGCTCTCAAAGCCAACCGGGAACGTCACATACAAAGGCCTGTGAAACGCAGCTTCTTGACAGGCCTTATCTGGCTGAGGTAGAACTTGTGCTCTGGGTGTGCTACTTTGGCCTAGAGCTGCCAGGCACAAAGGCTGCTTTGTTTCCAAAGGGGGAGAGAGGCCCCAAATCATGTTGCTTCCAGCTGTTTTTGAAGCTAAGAAACAACTCGCTCTGCCAGGTACTCTTACAGCCTTCCGGGAACACCTCTTACGAAGGCCTGTGAAAAGCAGTTTCTTGGCAGGCCTGATCTGGCTGAGGTAGAACTTCTGCTCTGGGTGTGCTCCATTGCCCTAGAGCTGAAAGGCCCAAAGGGATGCCTTGTTTGCAAAGGGGCAGAGAGGCCCCAAAGCATCTTGCTTCCAGCTCATTGGGAAGCTAAGAAACAACTGTCTCTGCCCAGTGCTCTGACAGAGTACCGGCAACATCTCTTACCAAAGCCTTTGAAACGCAGTTTCTTGGCAGGCCTTATCTGGCTGAGGTAGAACTTCTGCTCTGGGTGTGCTCCATTGGCCTAGAGCTGAAAGGCCCAAAGGTCGGCCTTGTTGGCAAAGGGGCAGGGAGCCCCCAAAGCATCTTGCTTCCAGCTCTTAGGGAAGCTAAGAAACAACTGGCTCTGCCCAGTGCTCTTACAGCCTGAGAGAAAATCTCTTACCAAGGCCTGTGAAACGCACTTTGTTGGTGGCCTGATCTAGCTGAAGTAGAACTTCTGCTCTGGGTGTGCTCCATTGGCCTAGAGCTGCCTGGCCCAAAGGGCCGCCTTGTTTGCAAAGGGGCAGAGAGGCCCCAAAGCATCTTGCTTCCAGCTCTTCGGGAAGCTAAGAAACATCTGGCGTTGCCCAGTGCTCTTACAGCCTACCGGGAACATCTCTTACCAAGGCCTGTGAAACGCAGTTTGTTGGTGGCCTGAACTGGCCGAAGTAGAACTTCTGCTCTGGGTGTGCTCCACTGGCCTAGAGCTACCTGCCCCAAAGGGCTGCCTTGATTCCAAAGTGAGAGAGTGGCACCAAAGCATCTTGCTTCCAGCTCTTCGGGAAGCTAAGAAACATCTGGCGTTGCCCAGTGCTCTTACAGCCTACCGGGAACATCTCTTACCAAGGCCTGTGAAACGCCGTTTCCTGGCAGGCCTGATTTGGCTGAAGTAGAACTTCTGCTCTGGGTGTGCTCCATTGCCCTAGAGCTGCCAGGCCCAAGGTGCTGCCTTGTTTCCAAAGGGGCAGAGAGGCCCCAAAGCATCTTGCTTCCAGCTCTCTGGGAAGCTAAGAACCAACTCGCTCTGCCCCGTGCTCTTACAGCCTACCGGGAACATGTCTTTGAAAGGCCTGTGAAACGCAGTTTCTTGGCAGGCCTCATCTGGCTGAAGTAGAACTCCGGCTCTGGGTGTGCTCCATTGCCCTAGGGCTGCCAGGCCCAAAGTGCTGCCCTGTTTCCAAGGGGCAGAGAGGCCCAAAGCATCTTGCTTCCCGGTCTTTGCGAAGCTAAGAAACAACTGGCTCTGCCCACTGCTCTTACACCTACCGGGAACATCTCTTACCAAGGCCTGTCAAACGCTGTTTCTTTGCAGGCCTGATCAGGCTGAAGTAGAACTCCTGCTCTGCGTGTGCTCCATTGGCCTAGAGCTTCCCGTCCCAAAAGGCTGCCTTGTTCCCAAACGGGCAGAGGGGTCCCAAGCGTCTTGCTTCCAGCTTTTCAGGAAGGTAAGAAACAACTGGCTCTGCCCAGTGCTCTTACAGCCTACCGGGAACATGTCTTACCAAGGCCTGTGAAACGCAGTTTCCTGGCAGGCCTGATCTGGCTGAAGTAGAACTTCTGCTCTGGGCGTGCTCCATTTGCCCTAGAGCTGCCAGGCCCAAAGGGCTGCCTTGTTTCCAAAGACGGAGAGTGGACCCAAAGCATCTTGCTCCCAGCTCTTCGGGAAGCTAAGAAACAGCTGGCTCTGCCCAGTGCTCTTACAGCCTAAGAGAACATCTCTTTGAAAGGCCTGTGAAACGCAGTTTCTTGGCAGGCCTGACCTGGCTGAAGTAGAACTTCTGTTCTGGTTGTGCTACATAGGCCTAGAGCTACCAGGACCTAAGGGCTGCCTTGTTTCCAAAGGGTGAGAGAGGCCCCAAAGCATCTTGCCTCCAGCACTTTGGGAAGCTAAAAAACAACTGGTTCTGCCCAGTGCTCTCACAGCCTACCGTGAACATCTCTTACCAAGGGCTGTGAAACGCAGTTTCTGGGCAGGACTGATCTGCCTGAAGTAGAACTTCTGCTGTGGGTGTGCTCCATTGGCCTAGAGCTGCCAGGCGCAAACGGCTGCCTTGTGTCCAAAGGGAGAGAGAGGCCCCAAAGCATCTTGCTTCCAGCTCTGTGGGAAGCTAAAGCAACTGGGTCTCCACAGTGCTCTCACAGCCTACCGGGAACATCTCTTACCAAGGCCTGTGAAACGCAGTTTCTTGGCAGGCCTGATCTGGCTGAAGTAGAACTCCTGCTCTGGGCGTGCTACTTTAGCCTAGAGCTGCCAGGCCCAAAGGGCCGCCTTGTTTCCAAAGGGGCTGAGAGTCCCCAAAGTATCTTGCTTCCAAATCTTTGGGAAGCTAAGAAACAACTGGCTCTGCACAGTGCTCTCACAGCCTACCGGCAACGTGACAGAGACAGGCCTGTGAGACGCAGTTTCTTGGAAGGCCTGATCTGGCTGAGGTAGAACTTCTGCTCTGGGTGTACTCCATTGGCCTAGGGCTGCCAGGCCCAAAGGGCTGCCTTTATTTCCAAAGTGTGAGAGAGGCCCCAAAGCATCTTGCTTCCTGCTCTCTGGGAAGCTAAAACAACTGGCTCTGCACAGTGCTCTCAAAGCCAACCGGGAACGTCACATACAAAGGCCTGTGAAACGCAGCTTCTTGACAGGCCTTATCTGGCTGAGGTAGAACTTGTGCTCTGGGTGTGCTACTTTGGCCTAGAGCTGCCAGGCACAAAGGCTGCTTTGTTTCCAAAGGGGGAGAGAGGCCCCAAATCATGTTGCTTCCAGCTGTTTTTGAAGCTAAGAAACAACTCGCTCTGCCAGGTACTCTTACAGCCTTCCGGGAACACCTCTTACGAAGGCCTGTGAAAAGCAGTTTCTTGGCAGGCCTGATCTGGCTGAGGTAGAACTTCTGCTCTGGGTGTGCTCCATTGCCCTAGAGCTGAAAGGCCCAAAGGGATGCCTTGTTTGCAAAGGGGCAGAGAGGCCCCAAAGCATCTTGCTTCCAGCTCATTGGGAAGCTAAGAAACAACTGTCTCTGCCCAGTGCTCTGACAGAGTACCGGCAACATCTCTTACCAAAGCCTTTGAAACGCAGTTTCTTGGCAGGCCTTATCTGGCTGAGGTAGAACTTCTGCTCTGGGTGTGCTCCATTGGCCTAGAGCTGAAAGGCCCAAAGGTCGGCCTTGTTGGCAAAGGGGCAGGGAGCCCCCAAAGCATCTTGCTTCCAGCTCTTAGGGAAGCTAAGAAACAACTGGCTCTGCCCAGTGCTCTTACAGCCTGAGAGAAAATCTCTTACCAAGGCCTGTGAAACGCACTTTGTTGGTGGCCTGATCTAGCTGAAGTAGAACTTCTGCTCTGGGTGTGCTCCATTGGCCTAGAGCTGCCTGGCCCAAAGGGCCGCCTTGTTTGCAAAGGGGCAGAGAGGCCCCAAAGCATCTTGCTTCCAGCTCTTCGGGAAGCTAAGAAACATCTGGCGTTGCCCAGTGCTCTTACAGCCTACCGGGAACATCTCTTACCAAGGCCTGTGAAACGCAGTTTGTTGGTGGCCTGAACTGGCCGAAGTAGAACTTCTGCTCTGGGTGTGCTCCACTGGCCTAGAGCTACCTGCCCCAAAGGGCTGCCTTGATTCCAAAGTGAGAGAGTGGCACCAAAGCATCTTGCTTCCAGCTCTTCGGGAAGCTAAGAAACATCTGGCGTTGCCCAGTGCTCTTACAGCCTACCGGGAACATCTCTTACCAAGGCCTGTGAAACGCCGTTTCCTGGCAGGCCTGATTTGGCTGAAGTAGAACTTCTGCTCTGGGTGTGCTCCATTGCCCTAGAGCTGCCAGGCCCAAGGTGCTGCCTTGTTTCCAAAGGGGCAGAGAGGCCCCAAAGCATCTTGCTTCCAGCTCTCTGGGAAGCTAAGAACCAACTCGCTCTGCCCCGTGCTCTTACAGCCTACCGGGAACATGTCTTTGAAAGGCCTGTGAAACGCAGTTTCTTGGCATTCCTCATCTGGCTGAAGTAGAACTCCGGCTCTGGGTGTGCTCCATTGCCCTAGGGCTGCCAGGCCCAAAGTGCTGCCCTGTTTCCAAGGGGCAGAGAGGCCCAAAGCATCTTGCTTCCCGGTCTTTGCGAAGCTAAGAAACAACTGGCTCTGCCCACTGCTCTTACACCTACCGGGAACATCTCTTACCAAGGCCTGTCAAACGCTGTTTCTTTGCAGGCCTGATCAGGCTGAAGTAGAACTCCTGCTCTGCGTGTGCTCCATTGGCCTAGAGCTTCCCGTCCCAAAAGGCTGCCTTGTTCCCAAACGGGCAGAGGGGTCCCAAGCGTCTTGCTTCCAGATTTTCAGGAAGGTAAGAAACAACTGGCTCTGCCCAGTGCTCTTACAGCCTACCGGGAACATCTCTTACCAAGGCCTGTGAAACGCAGTTTCCTGGCAGGCCTGATCTGGCTGAAGTAGAACTTCTGCTCTGGGCGTGCTCCATTTGCCCTAGAGCTGCCAGGCCCAAAGGGCTGCCTTGTTTCCAAAGACGGAGAGTGGACCCAAAGCATCTTGCTCCCAGCTCTTCGGGAAGCTAAGAAACAGCTAGCTCTGCCCAGTGCTCTTACAGCCTAAGAGAACATCTCTTTGAAAGGCCTGTGAAACGCAGTTTCTTGGCAGGCCTGACCTGGCTGAAGTAGAACTTCTGTTCTGGTTGTGCTACATAGGCCTAGAGCTACCAGGACCTAAGGGCTGCCTTGTTTCCAAAGGGTGAGAGAGGCCCCAAAGCATCTTGCCTCCAGCACTTTGGGAAGCTAAAAAACAACTGGTTCTGCCCAGTGCTCTCACAGCCTACCGTGAACATCTCTTACCAAGGGCTGTGAAACGCAGTTTCTGGGCAGGACTGATCTGCCTGAAGTAGAACTTCTGCTGTGGGTGTGCTCCATTGGCCTAGAGCTGCCAGGCGCAAACGGCTGCCTTGTGTCCAAAGGGAGAGAGAGGCCCCAAAGCATCTTGCTTCCAGCTCTGTGGGAAGCTAAAGCAACTGGCTCTCCACAGTGCTCTCACAGCCTACCGGGAACATCTCTTACCAAGGCCTGTGAAACGCAGTTTCTTGGCAGGCCTGATCTGGCTGAAGTAGAACTCCTGCTCTGGGCGTGCTACTTTGGCCTAGAGCTGCCAGGCCCAAAGGGCCGCCTTGTTTCCAAAGGGGCTGAGAGTCCCCAAAGTATCTTGCTTCCAAATCTTTGGGAAGCTAAGAAACAACTGGCTCTGCACAGTGCTCTCACAGCCTACCGGCAACGTGACAGAGACAGGCCTGTGAGACGCAGTTTCTTGGAAGGCCTGATCTGGCTGAGGTAGAACTTCTGCTCTGGGTGTACTCCATTGGCCTAGGGCTGCCAGGCCCAAAGGGCTGCCTTTATTTCCAAAGTGTGAGAGAGGCCCCAAAGCATCTTGCTTCCTGCTCTCTGGGAAGCTAAAACAACTGGCTCTGCACAGTGCTCTCAAAGCCAACCGGGAACGTCACATACAAAGGCCTGTGAAACGCAGCTTCTTGACAGGCCTTATCTGGCTGAGGTAGAACTTGTGCTCTGGGTGTGCTACTTTGGCCTAGAGCTGCCAGGCACAAAGGCTGCTTTGTTTCCAAAGGGGGAGAGAGGCCCCAAATCATGTTGCTTCCAGCTGTTTTTGAAGCTAAGAAACAACTCGCTCTGCCAGGTACTCTTACAGCCTTCCGGGAACACCTCTTACGAAGGCCTGTGAAAAGCAGTTTCTTGGCAGGCCTGATCTGGCTGAGGTAGAACTTCTGCTCTGGGTGTGCTCCATTGCCCTAGAGCTGAAAGGCCCAAAGGGATGCCTTCTTTGCAAAGGGGCAGAGAGGCCCCAAAGCATCTTGCTTCCAGCTCATTGGGAAGCTAAGAAACAACTGTCTCTGCCCAGTGCTCTGACAGAGTACCGGCAACATCTCTTACCAAAGCCTTTGAAACGCAGTTTCTTGGCAGGCCTTATCTGGCTGAGGTAGAACTTCTGCTCTGGGTGTGCTCCATTGGCCTAGAGCTGAAAGGCCCAAAGGTCGGCCTTGTTGGCAAAGGGGCAGGGAGCCCCCAAAGCATCTTGCTTCCAGCTCTTCGGGAAGCTAAGAAACAACTGGCTCTGCCCAGTGCTCTTACAGCCTGAGAGAAAATCTCTTACCAAGGCCTGTGAAACGCACTTTGTTGGTGGCCTGATCTAGCTGAAGTAGAACTTCTGCTCTGGGTGTGCTCCATTGGCCTAGAGCTGCCTGGCCCAAAGGGCCGCCTTGTTTGCAAAGGGGCAGAGAGGCCCCAAAGCATCTTGCTTCCAGCTCTTCGGGAAGCTAAGAAACATCTGGCGTTGCCCAGTGCTCTTACAGCCTACCGGGAACATCTCTTACCAAGGCCTGTGAAACGCAGTTTGTTGGTGGCCTGAACTGGCCGAAGTAGAACTTCTGCTCTGGGTGTGCTCCACTGGCCTAGAGCTACCTGCCCCAAAGGGCTGCCTTGATTCCAAAGTGAGAGAGTGGCACCAAAGCATCTTGCTTCCAGCTCTTCGGGAAGCTAAGAAACATCTGGCGTTGCCCAGTGCTCTTACAGCCTACCGGGAACATCTCTTACCAAGGCCTGTGAAACGCCGTTTCCTGGCAGGCCTGATTTGGCTGAAGTAGAACTTCTGCTCTGGGTGTGCTCCATTGCCCTAGAGCTGCCAGGCCCAAGGTGCTGCCTTGTTTCCAAAGGGGCAGAGAGGCCCCAAAGCATCTTGCTTCCAGCTCTCTGGGAAGCTAAGAACCAACTCGCTCTGCCCCGTGCTCTTACAGCCTACCGGGAACATGTCTTTGAAAGGCCTGTGAAACGCAGTTTCTTGGCAGGCCTCATCTGGCTGAAGTAGAACTCCGGCTCTGGGTGTGCTCCATTGCCCTAAAGCTGCCAGGCCCCAAGTGCTGCCCTGTTTCCAAGGGGCAGAGAGGCCCAAAGCATCTTGCTTCCCGGTCTTTGCGAAGCTAAGAAACAACTGGCTCTGCCCAGTGCTCTTACACCTACCGGGAACATCTCTTACCAAGGCCTGTCAAACGCTGTTTCTTTGCAGGCCTGATCAGGCTGAAGTAGAACTCCTGCTCTGCGTGTGCTCCATTGGCCTAGAGCTTCCCAACCCAAAAGGCTGCCTTGTTCCCAAACGGGCAGAGGGGTCCCAAGAGTCTTGCTTCCAGCTTTTCAGGAAGGTAAGAAACAACTGGCTCTGCCCAGTGCTCTTACAGCCTACCGGGAACATCTCTTACCAAGGCCTGTGAAACGCAGTTTCCTGGCAGGCCTGATCTGGCTGAAGTAGAACTTCTGCTCTGGGTGTGCTCCATTGCCCTAGAGCTGCCAGGCCCAAAGGGCTGCCTTGTTTCCAAAGACGGAGAGTGGACCCAAAGCATCTTGCTCCCAGCTCTTCGGGAAGCTAAGAAACAGCTGGCTCTGCCCAGTGCTCTTACAGCCTAAGAGAACATCTCTTTGAAAGGCCTGTGAAACGCAGTTTCTTGGCAGGCCTGACCTGGCTGAAGTAGAACTTCTGTTCTGGTTGTGCTACATAGGCCTAGAGCTACCAGGACCTAAGGGCTGCCTTGTTTCCAAAGGGTGAGAGAGGCCCCAAAGCATCTTGCCTCCAGCACTTTGGGAAGCTAAAAAACAACTGGTTCTGCCCAGTGCTCTCACAGCCTACCGTGAACATCTCTTACCAAGGGCTGTGAAACGCAGTTTCTGGGCAGGACTGATCTGCCTGAAGTAGAACTTCTGCTGTGGGTGTGCTCCATTGGCCTAGAGCTGCCAGGCCCAAACGGCTGCCTTGTGTCCAAAGGGAGAGAGAGGCCCCAAAGCATCTTGCTTCCAGCTCTGTGGGAAGCTAAAGCAACTGGCTCTCCACAGTGCTCTCACAGCCTACCGGGAACATCTCTTACCAAGGCCTGTGAAACGCAGTTTCTTGGCAGGCCTGATCTGGCTGAAGTAGAACTCCTGCTCTGGGCGTGCTACTTTGGCCTAGAGCTGCCAGGCCCAAAGGGCCGCCTTGTTTCCAAAGGGGCTGAGAGTCCCCAAAGTATCTTGCTTCCAAATCTTTGGGAAGCTAAGAAACAACTGGCTCTGCACAGTGCTCTCACAGCCTACCGGCAACGTGACAGAGAAAGGCCTGTGAGACGCAGTTTCTTGGAAGGCCTGATCTGGCTGAGGTAGAACTTCTGCTCTGGGTGTACTCCATTGGCCTAGGGCTGCCAGGCCCAAAGGGCTGCCTTTATTTCCAAAGTGTGAGAGAGGCCCCAAAGCATCTTGCTTCCTGCTCTCTGGGAAGCTAAAACAACTGGCTCTGCACAGTGCTCTCAAAGCCAACCGGGAACGTCACATACAAAGGCCTGTGAAACGCAGCTTCTTGACAGGCCTTATCTGGCTGAGGTAGAACTTGTGCTCTGGGTGTGCTACTTTGGCCTAGAGCTGCCAGGCACAAAGGCTGCTTTGTTTCCAAAGGGGGAGAGAGGCCCCAAATCATGTTGCTTCCAGCTGTTTTTGAAGCTAAGAAACAACTCGCTCTGCCAGGTACTCTTACAGCCTTCCGGGAACACCTCTTACGAAGGCCTGTGAAAAGCAGTTTCTTGGCAGGCCTGATCTGGCTGAGGTAGAACTTCTGCTCTGGGTGTGCTCTATTGGCCTAGAGCTGAAAGGCCCAAAGGTCGGCCTTGTTGGCAAAGGGGCAGGGAGCCCCCAAAGCATCTTGCTTCCAGCTCTTTGGGAAGCTAAGAAACAACTGGCTCTGCCCAGTGCTCTTACAGCCTGAGAGAAAATCTCTTACCAAGGCCTGTGAAACGCACTTTGTTGGTGGCCTGATCTAGCTGAAGTAGAACTTCTGCTCTGGGTGTGCTCCATTGGCCTAGAGCTGCCTGGCCCAAAGGGCCGCCTTGTTTGCAAAGGGGCAGAGAGGCCCCAAAGCATCTTGCTTCCAGCTCTTCGGGAAGCTAAGAAACATCTGGCGTTGCCCAGTGCTCTTACAGCCTACCGGGAACATCTCTTACCAAGGCCTGTGAAACGCAGTTTGTTGGTGGCCTGAACTGGCCGAAGTAGAACTTCTGCTCTGGGTGTGCTCCACTGGCCTAGAGCTACCTGCCCCAAAGGGCTGCCTTGATTCCAAAGTGAGAGAGTGGCACCAAAGCATCTTGCTTCCAGCTCTTCGGGAAGCTAAGAAACATCTGGCGTTGCCCAGTGCTCTTACAGCCTACCGGGAACATGTCTTTGAAAGGCCTGTGAAACGCAGTTTCTTGGCAGGCCTCATCTGGCTGAAGTAGAACTCCGGCTCTGGGTGTGCTCCATTGCCCTAGGGCTGCCAGGCCCAAAGTGCTGCCCTGTTTCCAAGGGGCAGAGAGGCCCAAAGCATCTTGCTTCCCGGTCTTTGCGAAGCTAAGAAACAACTGGCTCTGCCCAGTGCTCTTACACCTACCGGGAACATCTCTTACCAAGGCCTGTCAAACGCTGTTTCTTTGCAGGCCTGATCAGGCTGAAGTAGAACTCCTGCTCTGCGTGTGCTCCATTGGCCTAGAGCTTCCCGACCCAAAAGGCTGCCTTGTTCCCAAACGGGCAGAGGGGTCCCAAGCGTCTTGCTTCCAGCTTTTCAGGAAGGTAAGAAACAACTGGCTCTGCCCAGTGCTCTTACAGCCTACCGGGAACATCTCTTACCAAGGCCTGTGAAACGCAGTTTCCTGGCAGGCCTGATCTGGCTGAAGTAGAACTTCTGCTCTGGGCGTGCTCCATTTGCCCTAGAGCTGCCAGGCCCAAAGGGCTGCCTTGTTTCCAAAGACGGAGAGTGGACCCAAAGCATCTTGCTCCCAGCTCTTCGGGAAGCTAAGAAACAGCTGGCTCTGCCCAGTGCTCTTACAGCCTAAGAGAACATCTCTTTGAAAGGCCTGTGAAACGCAGTTTCTTGGCAGGCCTGACCTGGCTGAAGTAGAACTTCTGTTCTGGTTGTGCTACATAGGCCTAGAGCTACCAGGACCTAAGGGCTGCCTTGTTTCCAAAGGGTGAGAGAGGCCCCAAAGCATCTTGCCTCCAGCACTTTGGGAAGCTAAAAAACAACTGGTTCTGCCCAGTGCTCTCACAGCCTACCGTGAACATCTCTTACCAAGGGCTGTGAAACGCAGTTTCTGGGCAGGACTGATCTGCCTGAAGTAGAACTTCTGCTGTGGGTGTGCTCCATTGGCCTAGAGCTGCCAGGCGCAAACGGCTGCCTTGTGTCCAAAGGGAGAGAGAGGCCCCAAAGCATCTTGCTTCCAGCTCTGTGGGAAGCTAAAGCAACTGGGTCTCCACAGTGCTCTCACAGCCTACCGGGAACATCTCTTACCAAGGCCTGTGAAACGCAGTTTCTTGGCAGGCCTGATCTGGCTGAAGTAGAACTCCTGCTCTGGGCGTGCTACTTTGGCCTAGAGCTGCCAGGCCCAAAGGGCCGCCTTGTTTCCAAAGGGGCTGAGAGTCCCCAAAGTATCTTGCTTCCAAATCTTTGGGAAGCTAAGAAACAACTGGCTCTGCACAGTGCTCTCACAGCCTACCGGCAACGTGACAGAGACAGGCCTGTGAGACGCAGTTTCTTGGAAGGCCTGATCTGGCTGAGGTAGAACTTCTGCTCTGGGTGTACTCCATTGGCCTAGGGCTGCCAGGCCCAAAGGGCTGCCTTTATTTCCAAAGTGTGAGAGAGGCCCCAAAGCATCTTGCTTCCTGCTCTCTGGGAAGCTAAAACAACTGGCTCTGCACAGTGCTCTCAAAGCCAACCGGGAACGTCACATACAAAGGCCTGTGAAACGCAGCTTCTTGACAGGCCTTATCTGGCTGAGGTAGAACTTGTGCTCTGGGTGTGCTACTTTGGCCTAGAGCTGCCAGGCACAAAGGCTGCTTTGTTTCCAAAGGGGGAGAGAGGCCCCAAATCATGTTGCTTCCAGCTGTTTTTGAAGCTAAGAAACAACTCGCTCTGCCAGGTACTCTTACAGCCTTCCGGGAACACCTCTTACGAAGGCCTGTGAAAAGAAGTTTCTTGGCAGGCCTGATCTGGCTGAGGTAGAACTTCTGCTCTGGGTGTGCTCCATTGCCCTAGAGCTGAAAGGCCCAAAGGGATGCCTTGTTTGCAAAGGGGCAGAGAGGCCCCAAAGCATCTTGCTTCCAGCTCATTGGGAAGCTAAGAAACAACTGTCTCTGCCCAGTGCTCTGACAGAGTACCGGCAACATCTCTTACCAAAGCCTTTGAAACGCAGTTTCTTGGCAGGCCTTATCTGGCTGAGGTAGAACTTCTGCTCTGGGTGTGCTCCATTGGCCTAGAGCTGAAAGGCCCAAAGGTCGGCCTTGTTGGCAAAGGGGCAGGGAGCCCCCAAAGCATCTTGCTTCCAGCTCTTAGGGAAGCTAAGAAACAACTGGCTCTGCCCAGTGCTCTTACAGCCTGAGAGAAAATCTCTTACCAAGGCCTGTGAAACGCACTTTGTTGGTGGCCTGATCTAGCTGAAGTAGAACTTCTGCTCTGGGTGTGCTCCATTGGCCTAGAGCTGCCTGGCCCAAAGGGCCGCCTTGTTTGCAAAGGGGATGAGAGGCCCCAAAGCATCTTGCTTCCAGCTCTTCGGGAAGCTAAGAAACATCTGGCGTTGCCCAGTGCTCTTACAGCCTACCGGGAACATCTCTTACCAAGGCCTGTGAAACGCAGTTTGTTGGTGGCCTGAACTGGCCGAAGTAGAACTTCTGCTCTGGGTGTGCTCCACTGGCCTAGAGCTACCTGCCCCAAAGGGCTGCCTTGATTCCAAAGTGAGAGAGTGGCACCAAAGCATCTTGCTTCCAGCTCTTCGGGAAGCTAAGAAACATCTGGCGTTGCCCAGTGCTCTTACAGCCTACCGGGAACATCTCTTACCAAGGCCTGTGAAACGCCGTTTCCTGGCAGGCCTGATTTGGCTGAAGTAGAACTTCTGCTCTGGGTGTGCTCCGTTGCCCTAGAGCTGCCAGGCCCAAGGTGCTGCCTTGTTTGCAAAGGGGCAGAGAGGCCCCAAAGCATCTTGCTTCCAGCTCTCTGGGAAGCTAAGAACCAACTCGCTCTGCCCCGTGCTCTTACACCTACCGGGAACATCTCTTACCAAGGCCTGTCAAACGCTGTTTCTTTGCAGGCCTGATCAGGCTGAAGTAGAACTCCTGCTCTGCGTGTGCTCCATTGGCCTAGAGCTTCCCGACCCAAAAGGCTGCCTTGTTCCCAAACGGGCAGAGGGGTCACAAGCGTCTTGCTTCCAGCTTTTCAGGAAGGTAAGAAACAACTGGCTCTGCCCAGTGCTCTTACAGCCTACCGGGAACATCTCTTACCAAGGCCTGTGAAACGCAGTTTCCTGGCAGGCCTGATCTGGCTGAAGTAGAACTTCTGCTCTGGGTGTGCTCCATTGCCCTAGAGCTGCCAGGCCCAAAGGGCTGCCTTGTTTCCAAAGACGGAGAGTGGACCCAAAGCATCTTGCTCCCAGCTCTTCGGGAAGCTAAGAAACAGCTGGCTCTGCCCAGTGCTCTTACAGCCTAAGAGAACATCTCTTTGAAAGGCCTGTGAAACGCAGTTTCTTGGCAGGCCTGACCTGGCTGAAGTAGAACTTCTGTTCTGGTTGTGCTACATAGGCCTAGAGCTACCAGGACCTAAGGGCTGCCTTGTTTCCAAAGGGTGAGAGAGGCCCCAAAGCATCTTGCCTCCAGCACTTTGGGAAGCTAAAAACAACTGGTTCTGCCCAGTGCTCTCACAGCCTACCGTGAACATCTCTTACCAAGGGCTGTGAAACGCAGTTTCTGGGCAGGACTGATCTGCCTGAAGTAGAACTTCTGCTGTGGGTGTGCTCCATTGGCCTAGAGCTGCCAGGCGCAAACGGCTGCCTTGTGTCCAAAGGGAGAGAGAGGCCCCAAAGCATCTTGCTTCCAGCTCTGTGGGAAGCTAAAGCAACTGGGTCTCCACAGTGCTCTCACAGCCTACCGGGAACATCTCTTACCAAGGCCTGTGAAACGCAGTTTCTTGGCAGGCCTGATCTGGCTGAAGTAGAACTCCTGCTCTGGGCGTGCTACTTTGGCCTAGAGCTGCCAGGCCCAAAGGGCCGCCTTGTTTCCAAAGGGGCTGAGAGTCCCCAAAGTACCTTGCTTCCAAATCTTTGGGAAGCTAAGAAACAACTGGCTCTGCACAGTGCTCTCACAGCCTACCGGCAACGTGACAGAGACAGGCCTGTGAGACGCAGTTTCTTGGAAGGCCTGATCTGGCTGAGGTAGAACTTCTGCTCTGGGTGTACTCCATTGGCCTAGGGCTGCCAGGCCCAAAGGGCTGCCTTTATTTCCAAAGTGTGAGAGAGGCCCCAAAGCATCTTGCTTCCTGCTCTCTGGGAAGCTAAAACAACTGGCTCTGCACAGTGCTCTCAAAGCCAACCGGGAACGTCACATACAAAGGCCTGTGAAACGCAGCTTCTTGACAGGCCTTATCTGGCTGAGGTAGAACTTGTGCTCTGGGTGTGCTACTTTGGCCTAGAGCTGCCAGGCACAAAGGCTGCTTTGTTTCCAAAGGGGGAGAGAGGCCCCAAATCATGTTGCTTCCAGCTGTTTTTGAAGCTAAGAAACAACTCGCTCTGCCAGGTACTCTTACAGCCTTCCGGGAACACCTCTTACGAAGGCCTGTGAAAAGCAGTTTCTTGGCAGGCCTGATCTGGCTGAGGTAGAACTTCTGCTCTGGGTGTGCTCTATTGGCCTAGAGCTGAAAGGCCCAAAGGTCGGCCTTGTTGGCAAAGGGGCAGGGAGCCCCCAAAGCATCTTGCTTCCAGCTCTTTGGGAAGCTAAGAAACAACTGGCTCTGCCCAGTGCTCTTACAGCCTGAGAGAAAATCTCTTACCAAGGCCTGTGAAACGCACTTTGTTGGTGGCCTGATCTAGCTGAAGTAGAACTTCTGCTCTGGGTGTGCTCCATTGGCCTAGAGCTGCCTGGCCCAAAGGGCCGCCTTGTTTGCAAAGGGGCAGAGAGGCCCCAAAGCATCTTGCTTCCAGCTCTTCGGGAAGCTAAGAAACATCTGGCGTTGCCCAGTGCTCTTACAGCCTACCGGGAACATCTCTTACCAAGGCCTGTGAAACGCAGTTTGTTGGTGGCCTGAACTGGCCGAAGTAGAACTTCTGCTCTGGGTGTGCTCCACTGGCCTAGAGCTACCTGCCCCAAAGGGCTGCCTTGATTCCAAAGTGAGAGAGTGGCACCAAAGCATCTTGCTTCCAGCTCTTCGGGAAGCTAAGAAACATCTGGCGTTGCCCAGTGCTCTTACAGCCTACCGGGAACATGTCTTTGAAAGGCCTGTGAAACGCAGTTTCTTGGCAGGCCTCATCTGGCTGAAGTAGAACTCCGGCTCTGGGTGTGCTCCATTGCCCTAGGGCTGCCAGGCCCAAAGTGCTGCCCTGTTTCCAAGGGGCAGAGAGGCCCAAAGCATCTTGCTTCCCGGTCTTTGCGAAGCTAAGAAACAACTGGCTCTGCCCAGTGCTCTTACACCTACCGGGAACATCTCTTACCAAGGCCTGTCAAACGCTGTTTCTTTGCAGGCCTGATCAGGCTGAAGTAGAACTCCTGCTCTGCGTGTGCTCCATTGGCCTAGAGCTTCCCGACCCAAAAGGCTGCCTTGTTCCCAAACGGGCAGAGGGGTCCCAAGCGTCTTGCTTCCAGCTTTTCAGGAAGGTAAGAAACAACTGGCTCTGCCCAGTGCTCTTACAGCCTACCGGGAACATCTCTTACCAAGGCCTGTGAAACGCAGTTTCCTGGCAGGCCTGATCTGGCTGAAGTAGAACTTCTGCTCTGGGCGTGCTCCATTTGCCCTAGAGCTGCCAGGCCCAAAGGGCTGCCTTGTTTCCAAAGACGGAGAGTGGACCCAAAGCATCTTGCTCCCAGCTCTTCGGGAAGCTAAGAAACAGCTGGCTCTGCCCAGTGCTCTTACAGCCTAAGAGAACATCTCTTTGAAAGGCCTGTGAAACGCAGTTTCTTGGCAGGCCTGACCTGGCTGAAGTAGAACTTCTGTTCTGGTTGTGCTACATAGGCCTAGAGCTACCAGGACCTAAGGGCTGCCTTGTTTCCAAAGGGTGAGAGAGGCCCCAAAGCATCTTGCCTCCAGCACTTTGGGAAGCTAAAAAACAACTGGTTCTGCCCAGTGCTCTCACAGCCTACCGTGAACATCTCTTACCAAGGGCTGTGAAACGCAGTTTCTGGGCAGGACTGATCTGCCTGAAGTAGAACTTCTGCTGTGGGTGTGCTCCATTGGCCTAGAGCTGCCAGGCGCAAACGGCTGCCTTGTGTCCAAAGGGAGAGAGAGGCCCCAAAGCATCTTGCTTCCAGCTCTGTGGGAAGCTAAAGCAACTGGGTCTCCACAGTGCTCTCACAGCCTACCGGGAACATCTCTTACCAAGGCCTGTGAAACGCAGTTTCTTGGCAGGCCTGATCTGGCTGAAGTAGAACTCCTGCTCTGGGCGTGCTACTTTGGCCTAGAGCTGCCAGGCCCAAAGGGCCGCCTTGTTTCCAAAGGGGCTGAGAGTCCCCAAAGTATCTTGCTTCCAAATCTTTGGGAAGCTAAGAAACAACTGGCTCTGCACAGTGCTCTCACAGCCTACCGGCAACGTGACAGAGACAGGCCTGTGAGACGCAGTTTCTTGGAAGGCCTGATCTGGCTGAGGTAGAACTTCTGCTCTGGGTGTACTCCATTGGCCTAGGGCTGCCAGGCCCAAAGGGCTGCCTTTATTTCCAAAGTGTGAGAGAGGCCCCAAAGCATCTTGCTTCCTGCTCTCTGGGAAGCTAAAACAACTGGCTCTGCACAGTGCTCTCAAAGCCAACCGGGAACGTCACATACAAAGGCCTGTGAAACGCAGCTTCTTGACAGGCCTTATCTGGCTGAGGTAGAACTTGTGCTCTGGGTGTGCTACTTTGGCCTAGAGCTGCCAGGCACAAAGGCTGCTTTGTTTCCAAAGGGGGAGAGAGGCCCCAAATCATGTTGCTTCCAGCTGTTTTTGAAGCTAAGAAACAACTCGCTCTGCCAGGTACTCTTACAGCCTTCCGGGAACACCTCTTACGAAGGCCTGTGAAAAGCAGTTTCTTGGCAGGCCTGATCTGGCTGAGGTAGAACTTCTGCTCTGGGTGTGCTCCATTGCCCTAGAGCTGAAAGGCCCAAAGGGATGCCTTGTTTGCAAAGGGGCAGAGAGGCCCCAAAGCATCTTGCTTCCAGCTCATTGGGAAGCTAAGAAACAACTGTCTCTGCCCAGTGCTCTGACAGAGTACCGGCAACATCTCTTACCAAAGCCTTTGAAACGCAGTTTCTTGGCAGGCCTTATCTGGCTGAGGTAGAACTTCTGCTCTGGGTGTGCTCCATTGGCCTAGAGCTGAAAGGCCCAAAGGTCGGCCTTGTTGGCAAAGGGGCAGGGAGCCCCCAAAGCATCTTGCTTCCAGCTCTTAGGGAAGCTAAGAAACAACTGGCTCTGCCCAGTGCTCTTACAGCCTGAGAGAAAATCTCTTACCAAGGCCTGTGAAACGCACTTTGTTGGTGGCCTGATCTAGCTGAAGTAGAACTTCTGCTCTGGGTGTGCTCCATTGGCCTAGAGCTGCCTGGCCCAAAGGGCCGCCTTGTTTGCAAAGGGGATGAGAGGCCCCAAAGTATCTTGCTTCCAGCTCTTCGGGAAGCTAAGAAACATCTGGCGTTGCCCAGTGCTCTTACAGCCTACCGGGAACATCTCTTACCAAGGCCTGTGAAACGCAGTTTGTTGGTGGCCTGAACTGGCCGAAGTAGAACTTCTGCTCTGGGTGTGCTCCACTGGCCTAGAGCTACCTGCCCCAAAGGGCTGCCTTGATTCCAAAGTGAGAGAGTGGCACCAAAGCATCTTGCTTCCAGCTCTTCGGGAAGCTAAGAAACATCTGGCGTTGCCCAGTGCTCTTACAGCCTACCGGGAACATCTCTTACCAAGGCCTGTGAAACGCCGTTTCCTGGCAGGCCTGATTTGGCTGAAGTAGAACTTCTGCTCTGGGTGTGCTCCGTTGCCCTAGAGCTGCCAGGCCCAAGGTGCTGCCTTGTTTGCAAAGGGGCAGAGAGGCCCCAAAGCATCTTGCTTCCAGCTCTCTGGGAAGCTAAGAACCAACTCGCTCTGCCCCGTTCTCTTACACCTACCGGGAACATCTCTTACCAAGGCCTGTCAAACGCTGTTTCTTTGCAGGCCTGATCAGGCTGAAGTAGAACTCCTGCTCTGCGTGTGCTCCATTGGCCTAGAGCTTCCCGACCCAAAAGGCTGCCTTGTTCCCAAACGGGCAGAGGGGTCCCAAGCGTCTTGCTTCCAGCTTTTCAGGAAGGTAAGAAACAACTGGCTCTGCCCAGTGCTCTTACAGCCTACCGGGAACATCTCTTACCAAGGCCTGTGAAACGCAGTTTCCTGGCAGGCCTGATCTGGCTGAAGTAGAACTTCTGCTCTGGGTGTGCTCCATTGCCCTAGAGCTGCCAGGCCCAAAGGGCTGCCTTGTTTCCAAAGACGGAGAGTGGACCCAAAGCATCTTGCTCCCAGCTCTTCGGGAAGCTAAGAAACAGCTGGCTCTGCCCAGTGCTCTTACAGCCTAAGAGAACATCTCTTTGAAAGGCCTGTGAAACGCAGTTTCTTGGCAGGCCTGACCTGGCTGAAGTAGAACTTCTGTTCTGGTTGTGCTACATAGGCCTAGAGCTACCAGGACCTAAGGGCTGCCTTGTTTCCAAAGGGTGAGAGAGGCCCCAAAGCATCTTGCCTCCAGCACTTTGGGAAGCTAAAAACAACTGGTTCTGCCCAGTGCTCTCACAGCCTACCGTGAACATCTCTTACCAAGGGCTGTGAAACGCAGTTTCTGGGCAGGACTGATCTGCCTGAAGTAGAACTTCTGCTGTGGGTGTTCTCCATTGGCCTAGAGCTGCCAGGCCCAAACGGCTGCCTTGTGTCCAAAGGGAGAGAGAGGCCCCAAAGCATCTTGCTTCCAGCTCTGTGGGAAGCTAAAGCAACTGGGTCTCCACAGTGCTCTCACAGCCTACCGGGAACATCTCTTACCAAGGCCTGTGAAACGCAGTTTCTTGGCAGGCCTGATCTGGCTGAAGTAGAACTCCTGCTCTGGGCGTGCTACTTTGGCCTAGAGCTGCCAGGCCCAAAGGGCCGCCTTGTTTCCAAAGGGGCTGAGAGTCCCCAAAGTACCTTGCTTCCAAATCTTTGGGAAGCTAAGAAACAACTGGCTCTGCACAGTGCTCTCACAGCCTACCGGCAACGTGACAGAGACAGGCCTGTGAGACGCAGTTTCTTGGAAGGCCTGATCTGGCTGAGGTAGAACTTCTGCTCTGGGTGTACTCCATTGGCCTAGGGCTGCCAGGCCCAAAGGGCTGCCTTTATTTCCAAAGTGTGAGAGAGGCCCCAAAGCATCTTGCTTCCTGCTCTCTGGGAAGCTAAAACAACTGGCTCTGCACAGTGCTCTCAAAGCCAACCGGGAACGTCACATACAAAGGCCTGTGAAACGCAGCTTCTTGACAGGCCTTATCTGGCTGAGGTAGAACTTGTGCTCTGGGTGTGCTACTTTGGCCTAGAGCTGCCAGGCACAAAGGCTGCTTTGTTTCCAAAGGGGGAGAGAGGCCCCAAATCATGTTGCTTCCAGCTGTTTTTGAAGCTAAGAAACAACTCGCTCTGCCAGGTACGCTTACAGCCTTCCGGGAACACCTCTTACGAAGGCCTGTGAAAAGCAGTTTCTTGGCAGGCCTGATCTGGCTGAGGTAGAACTTCTGCTCTGGGTGTGCTTCATTGGCCTAGAGCTGAAAGGCCCAAAGGGCTGCCTTGTTTCCAAAGGGGGAGAGAGGCCCCAAAGCATCTTGCTTCCACCTCTTGGGAAGCTAAGAAACAACTGGCTGTGCCCAGTGCTCTTATAGCCTAAGAGAACATCTCTTATCAAGGCCTGTGAAACGCACTTTCTAGGCAGGCCTGATCTGGAAGAAGTAGAACTTCTGCTCTGGTTGTGCTCCATTGCCCTAGAGCTTCCAGACCCAACGTGCTGCCTTGTTTCCAAAGGGGCAGAGAGGCCCCAAAGCGTCTTGCTTCCAGCTGTTTGGGAAACAAGGAAACAACTGGCTCTGCACCGTTCTCTCACAGCCTACCGGGAACGTCACATACAAAGGCCTCTGAAACGCAGTTCCTTGGCAGGCCTGATCTGGCTGAAGTAGGACTTCTGCTCTGGCTGTGCTCCATTGGCCTAGAGCTGAAAGGCCCAAAGGGATGCCTTGTTTGCAAAGGGGCAGAGATGCCCCAAAGCATCTTGCTTCCAGCTCTCTGGGAAGCTAAGAACCAACTCGCTCTGCCCCGTGCTCTTACAGCCTACCGGGAACATGTCTTTGAAAGGCCTGTGAAACGCAGTTTCTTGGCAGGCCTCATCTGGCTGAAGTAGAACTCCGGCTCTGGGTGTGCTCCATTGCCCTAGAGCTGCCAGGCCCCAAGTGCTGCCCTGTTTCCAAGGGGCAGAGAGGCCCAAAGCATCTTGCTTCCCGGTCTTTGCGAAGCTAAGAAACAACTGGCTCTGCCCAGTGCTCTTACACCTACCGGGAATATCTCTTACCAAGGCCTGTCAAACGCTGTATCTTTGCAGGCCTGATCAGGCTGAAGTAGAACTCCTGCTCTGCGTGTGCTCCATTGGCCTAGAGCTTCCCGACCCAAAAGGCTGCCTTGTTCCCAAACGGGCAGAGGGGTCCCAAGCATCTTGCTTCCAGCTTTTCAGGAAGGTAAGAAACAACTGGCTCTGCCCAGTGCTCTTACAGCCTACCGGGAACATCTCTTACCAAGGCCTGTGAAACGCAGTTTCCTGGCAGGCCTGATCTGGCTGAAGTAGAACTCCTGCTCTGGGCGTGCTACTTTGGCCTAGAGCTGCCAGGCCCAAAGGGCCGCCTTGTTTCCAAATGGGCTGAGAGTCCCCAAAGTATCTTGCTTCCAAATCTTTGGAAAGCTAAGAAACAACTGGCTCTGCACAGTGCTCTCACAGGCTACCGGCAACGTGACAGAGAAAGGCCTGTGAGACGCAGTTTCTTGGAAGGCCTGATCTGGCTGAGGTAGAACTTCTGCTCTGGGTGTACTCCATTGGCCTAGGGCTGCCAGTCCCAAAGGGCTGCCTTTATTTCCAAAGTGTGAGAGAGGCCCCAAAGCATCTTGCTTCCTGCTCTCAGGGAAGCTAAAACAACTGGCTCTGCACAGTGCTCTCAAAGCCAACCGGGAACGTCACATACAAAGGCCTGTGAAACGCAGCTTCTTGACAGGCCTTATCTGGCTGAGGTAGAACTTGTGCTCTGGGTGTGCTACTTTGGCCTAGAGCTGCCAGGCACAAAGGCTGCTTTGTTTCCAAAGGGGGAGAGAGGCCCCAAATCATGTTGCTTCCAGCTGTTTTTGAAGCTAAGAAACAACTCGCTCTGCCAGGTACTCTTACAGCCTTCCGGGAACACCTCTTACGAAGGCCTGTGAAAAGCAGTTTCTTGGCAGGCCTGATCTGGCTGAGGTAGAACTTCTGCTCTGAGTGTGCTCCATTGCCCTAGAGCTGAAAGGCCCAAAGGGATGCCTTGTTTGCAAAGGGGCAGAGAGGCCCCAACGCATCTTGCTTCCAGCTCATTGGGAAGCTAAGAAACAACTGTCTCTGCCCAGTGCTCTGACAGAGTACCTGCAACATCTCTTACCAAAGCCTTTGAAACGCAGTTTCTTGGCAGGCCTTATCTGGCTGAGGTAGAACTTCTGCTCTGGGTGTGCTCCATTGGCCTAGAGCTGAAAGGCCCAAAGGTCGGCCTTGTTGGCAAAGGGGCAGGGAGCCCCCAAAGCATCTTGCTTCCAGCTCTTTGGGAAGCTAAGAAACAACTGGCTCTGCCCAGTGCTCTTACAGCCTGAGAGAAAATCTCTTACCAAGGCCTGTGAAACGCACTTTGTTGGTGGCCTGAACTGGCCGAAGTAGAACTTCTGCTCTGGGTGTGCTCCACTGGCCTAGAGCTACCTGCCCCAAAGGGCTGCCTTGATTCCAAAGTGAGAGAGTGGCACCAAAGCATCTTGCTTCCAGCTCTTCGGGAAGCTAAGAAACATCTGGCGTTGCCCAGTGCTCTTACAGCCTACCGGGAACATCTCTTACCAAGGCCTGTGAAACGCCGTTTCCTGGCATGCCTGATTAGGCTGAAGTAGAACTTCTGCTCTGGGTGTGCTCCGTTGCCCTAGAGCTGCCAGGCCCAAGGTGCTGCCTTGTTTCCAAAGGGGCAGAGAGGCCCCAAAGCATCTTGCTTCCAGCTCTCTGGGAAGCTAAGAACCAACTCGCTCTGCCCCGTGCTCTTACACCTACCGGGAACATCTCTTACCAAGGCCTGTCAAACGCTGTTTCTTTGCAGGCCTGATCAGGCTGAAGTAGAACTCCTGCTCTGCGTGTGCTCCATTGGCCTAGCGCTTCCCGACCCAAAAGGCTGCCTTGTTCCCAAACGGGCAGAGGGGTCCCAAGCGTCTTGCTTCCAGCTTTTCAGGAAGGTAAGAAACAACTGGCTCTGCCCAGTGCTCTTACAGCCTACCGGGAACATCTCTTACCAAGGCCTGTGAAACGCAGTTTCCTGGCAGGCCTGATCTGTCTGAAGTAGAACTTCTGCTCTGGGTGTGCTCCATTGCCCTAGAGCTGCCAGGCCCAAATGCTGCCTTGTTTCCAAAGACGGAGAGTGGACCCAAAGCATCTTGCTCCCAGCTCTTCGGGAAGCTAAGAAACAGCTGGCTCTGCCCAGTGCTCTTACAGCCTAAGAGAACATCTCTTTGAAAGGCCTTTGAAACGCAGTTTCTTGGCAGGCCTGACCTGGCTGAAGTAGAACTTCTGTTCTGGTTGTGCTACATAGGCCTAGAGCTACCAGGACCTAAGGGCTGCCTTGTTTCCAAAGGGTGAGAGAGGCCCCAAAGCATCTTGCCTCCAGCACTTTGGGAAGCTAAAAAACAACTGGTTCTGCCCAGTGCTCTCACAGCCTACCATGAACATCTCTTACCAAGGGCTGTGAAACGCAGTTTCTGGGCAGGACTGATCTGCCTGAAGTAGAACTTCTGCTGTGGGTGTGCTCCATTGGCCTAGAGCTGCCAGGCGCAAACGGCTGCCTTGTGTCCAAAGGGAGAGAGAGGCCCCAAAGCATCTTGCTTCCAGCTCTGTGGGAAGCTAAAGCAACTGGCTCTCCACAGTGCTCTCACAGCCTACCGGGAACATCTCTTACCAAGGCCTGTGAAACGCAGTTTCTTGGCAGGCCTGATCTGGCTGAAGTAGAACTCCTGCTCTGGGCGTGCTACTTTGGCCTAGAGCTGCCAGGCCCAAAGGGCCGCCTTGTTTCCAAAGGGGCTGAGAGTCCCCAAAGTATCTTGCTTCCAAATCTTTGGGAAGCTAAGAAACAACTGGCTCTGCACAGTGCTCTCACAGCCTACCGGCAACGTGACAGAGACAGGCCTGTGAGACGCAGTTTCTTGGAAGGCCTGATCTGGCTGAGGTAGAACTTCTGCTCTGGGTGTACTCCATTGGCCTAGGGCTGCCAGGCCCAAAGGGCTGCCTTTATTTCCAAAGTGTGAGAGAGGCCCCAAAGCATCTTGCTTCCTGCTCTCTGGGAAGCTAAAACAACTGGCTCTGCACAGTGCTCTCAAAGCCAACCGGGAACGTCACATACAAAGGCCTGTGAAACGCGGCTTCTTGACAGGCCTTATCTGGCTGAGGTAGAACTTGTGCTCTGGGTGTGCTACTTTGGCCTAGAGCTGCCAGGCACAAAGGCTGCTTTGTTTCCAAAGGGGGAGAGAGGCCCCAAATCATGTTGCTTCCAGCTGTTTTTGAAGCTAAGAAACAACTCGCTCTGCCAGGTACTCTTACAGCCTTCCGGGAACACCTCTTACGAAGGCCTGTGAAAAGCAGTTTCTTGGCAGGCCTGATCTGGCTGAGGTAGAACTTCTGCTCTGGGTGTGCTCCATTGGCCTAGAGCTGAAAGGCCCAAAGGGCTGCCTTGTTTCCAAAGGGGGAGAGAGGCCCCAAAGCATCTTGCTTCCACCTCTTGGGAAGCTAAGAAAAAACTGGCTGTGCCCAGTGCTCTTATAGCCTAAGAGAACATCTCTTATCAAGGCCTGTGAAACGCACTTTCTAGGCAGGCCTGATCTGGAAGAAGTAGAACTTCTGCTCTGGTTGTGCTCCATTGCCCTAGAGCTTCCAGACCCAACGTGCTGCCTTGTTTCCAAAGGGGCAGAGAGGCCCCAAAGCGTCTTGCTTCCAGCTGTTTGGGAAACAAGGAAACAACTGGCTCTGCACCGTGCTCTCACAGCCTACCGGGAACGTCACATACAAAGGCCTCTGAAACGCAGTTCCTTGGCAGGCCTGATCTGGCTGAAGTAGGACTTCTGCTCTGGCTGTGCTCCATTGGCCTAGAGCTGAAAGGCCCAAAGGGATGCCTTGTTTGCAAAGGGGCAGAGAGGCCCCAAAGCATCTTGCTTCCAGCTCTTTGGGAAGCTAAGAAACAACTGTCTCTGCCCAGTGCTCTGACAGAGTACCGGCAACATCTCTTACCAAAGCCTTTGAAACGCAGTTTCTTGGCACGCCTTATCTGGCTGAGGTAGAACTTCTGCTCTGGGTGTGCTCCATTGGCCTAGAGCTGAAAGGCCCAAAGGTCGGCCTTGTTGGCAAAGGGGCAGGGAGCCCCCAAAGCATCTTGCTTCCAGCTCTTTGGGAAGCTAAGAAACAACTGGCTCTGCCCAGTGCTCTTACAGCCTAAGAGAAAATCTCTTACCAAGGCCTGTGAAACTCACTTTGTTGGTGGCCTGATCTAGCTGAAGTAGAACTTCTGCTCTGGGTGTGCTCCACTCGCCTAGAGCTGCCTGGCCCAAAGGGCCGCCTTGTTTGCAAAGGGGCAGAGAGGCCCCAAAGCATCTTGCTTCCAGCTCTTCGGGAAGCTAAGAAACATCTGGCGTTGCCCAGTGCTCTTACAGCCTACTGGGAACATCTCTTACCAAGGCCTGTGAAACGCAGTTTGTTGGTGGCCTCAACTGGCCGAAGTAGAACTTCTGCTCTGGGTGTGCTCCACTGGCCTAGAGCTACCTGCCCCAAAGGGCTGCCTTGATTCCAAAGTGAGAGAGTGTCACCAAAGCATCTTGCTTCCAACTCTTCGGGAAGCTAAGAAACATCTGGCGTTGCCCAGTGCTCTTACAGCCTACCGGGAACATCTCTTACCAAGGCCTGTGAAACGCCGTTTCCTGGCAGGCCTGATTTGGCTGAAGTAGAACTTCTGCTCTGGGTGTGCTCCATTGCCCTAGAGCTGCCAGGCCCAAGGTGCTGCCTTGTTTCCAAAGGGGCAGAGAGGCCCCAAAGCATCTTGCTTCCGGCTCTCTGGGAAGCTAAGAACCAACTCGCTCTGCCCCGTGCTCTTACAGCCTACCGGGAACATGTCTTTGAAAGGCCTGTGAAACGCAGTTTCTTGGCAGGCCTCATCTGGCTGAAGTAGAACTCCGGCTCTGGGTGTGCTCCATTGCCCTAGAGCTGCCAGGCCCCAAGTGCTGCCCTGTTTCCAAGGGGCAGAGAGGCCCAAAGCATCTTGCTTCCCGGTCTTTGCGAAGCTAAGAAACAACTGGCTCTGCCCAGTGCTCTTACACCTACCGGGAACATCTCTTACCAAGGCCTGTCAAACGCTGTTTCTTTGCAGGCCTGATCAGGCTGAAGTAGAACTCCTGCTCTGCGTGTGCTCCATTGGCCTAGAGCTTCCCGACCCAAAAGGCTGCCTTGTTCCCAAACGGGCAGAGGGGTCCCAAGCATCTTGCTTCCAGCTTTTCAGGAAGGTAAGAAACAACTGGCTCTGCCCAGTGCTCTTACAGCCTACCGGGAACATCTCTTACCAAGGCCTGTGAAACGCAGTTTCCTGGCAGGCCTGATCTGGCTGAAGTAGAACTTCTGCTCTGGGTGTGCTCCATTGCCCTAGAGCTGCCAGGCCCAAATGCTGCCTTGTTTCCAAAGACGGAGAGTGGACCCAAAGCATCTTGCTCCCAGCTCTTCGGGAAGCTAAGAAACAGCTGGCTCTGCCCAGTGCTCTTACAGCCTAAGAGAACATCTCTTTGAAAGGCCTTTGAAACGCAGTTTCTTGGCAGGCCTGACCTGGCTGAAGTAGAACTTCTGTTCTGGTTGTGCTACATAGGCCTAGAGCTACCAGGACCTAAGGGCTGCCTTGTTTCCAAAGGGTGAGAGAGGCCCCAAAGCATCTTGCCTCCAGCACTTTGGGAAGCTAAAAAACAACTGGTTCTGCCCAGTGCTCTCACAGCCTACCATGAACATCTCTTACCAAGGGCTGTGAAACGCAGTTTCTGGGCAGGACTGATCTGCCTGAAGTAGAACTTCTGCTGTGGGTGTGCTCCATTGGCCTAGAGCTGCCAGGCGCAAACGGCTGCCTTGTGTCCAAAGGGAGAGAGAGGCCCCAAAGCATCTTGCTTCCAGCTCTGTGGGAAGCTAAAGCAACTGGCTCTCCACAGTGCTCTCACAGCCTACCGGGAACATCTCTTACCAAGGCCTGTGAAACGCAGTTTCTTGGCAGGCCTGATCTGGCTGAAGTAGAACTCCTGCTCTGGGCGTGCTACTTTGGCCTAGAGCTGCCAGGCCCAAAGGGCCGCCTTGTTTCCAAAGGGGCTGAGAGTCCCCAAAGTATCTTGCTTCCAAATCTTTGGGAAGCTAAGAAACAACTGGCTCTGCACAGTGCTCTCACAGCCTACCGGCAACGTGACAGAGACAGGCCTGTGAGACGCAGTTTCTTGGAAGGCCTGATCTGGCTGAGGTAGAACTTCTGCTCTGGGTGTACTCCATTGGCCTAGGGCTGCCAGGCCCAAAGGGCTGCCTTTATTTCCAAAGTGTGAGAGAGGCCCCAAAGCATCTTGCTTCCTGCTCTCTGGGAAGCTAAAACAACTGGCTCTGCACAGTGCTCTCAAAGCCAACCGGGAACGTCACATACAAAGGCCTGTGAAACGCGGCTTCTTGACAGGCCTTATCTGGCTGAGGTAGAACTTGTGCTCTGGGTGTGCTACTTTGGCCTAGAGCTGCCAGGCACAAAGGCTGCTTTGTTTCCAAAGGGGGAGAGAGGCCCCAAATCATGTTGCTTCCAGCTGTTTTTGAAGCTAAGAAACAACTCGCTCTGCCAGGTACTCTTACAGCCTTCCGGGAACACCTCTTACGAAGGCCTGTGAAAAGCAGTTTCTTGGCAGGCCTGATCTGGCTGAGGTAGAACTTCTGCTCTGGGTGTGCTCCATTGGCCTAGAGCTGAAAGGCCCAAAGGGCTGCCTTGTTTCCAAAGGGGGAGAGAGGCCCCAAAGCATCTTGCTTCCACCTCTTGGGAAGCTAAGAAACAACTGGCTGTGCCCAGTGCTCTTATAGCCTAAGAGAACATCTCTTATCAAGGCCTGTGAAACGCACTTTCTAGGCAGGCCTGATCTGGAAGAAGTAGAACTTCTGCTCTGGGTGTGCTCCATTGCCCTAGAGCTGAAAGGCCCAAAGGGATGCCTTGTTTGCAAAGGGGCAGAGAGGCCCCAAAGCATCTTGCTTCCAGCTCATTGGGAAGCTAAGAAACAACTGTCTCTGCCCAGTGCTCTGACAGAGTACCGGGAACATCTCTTACCAAAGCCTTTGAAACGCAGTTTCTTGGCAGGCCTTATCTGGCTGAGGTAGAACTTCTGCTCTGGGTGTGCTCCATTGGCCTAGAGCTGCCTGGCCCAAAGGGCCGCCTTGTTTGCAAAGGGGCAGAGAGGCCCCAAAGCATCTTGCTTCCAGCTCTTCGGGAAGCTAAGAAACATCTGGCGTTGCCCAGTGCTCTTACAGCCTACCGGGAACATCTCTTACCAAGGCCTGTGAAACGCAGTTTGTTGGTGGCCTGAACTGGCCGAAGTAGAACTTCTGCTCTGGGTGTGCTCCACTGGCCTGGAGCTACCTGCCCCAAAGGGCTGCCTTGATTCCAAAGTGAGAGAGTGGCACCAAAGCATCTTGCTTCCAGCTCTTCGGGAAGCTAAGAAACATCTGGCGTTGCCCAGTGCTCTTACAGCCTACCGGGAACATCTCTTACCAAGGCCTGTGAAACGCCGTTTCCTGGCAGGCCTGATTTGGCTGAAGTAGAACTTCTGCTCTGGGTGTGCTCCATTGCCCTAGAGCTGCCAGGCCCAAGGTGCTGCCTTGTTTCCAAAGGGGCAGAGAGGCCCCAAAGCATCTTGCTTCCAGCTCTCTGGGAAGCTAAGAACCAACTCGCTCTGCCCCGTGCTCTTACAGCCTACCGGGAACATGTCTTTGAAAGGCCTGTGAAACGCAGTTTCTTGGCAGGCCTCATCTGGCTGAAGTAGAACTCCGGCTCTGGGTGTGCTCCATTGCCCTAGAGCTGCCAGGCCCCAAGTGCTGCCCTGTTTCCAAGGGGCAGAGAGGCCCAAAGCATCTTGCTTCCCGGTCTTTGCGAAGCTAAGAAACAACTGGCTCTGCCCAGTGCTCTTACACCTACCGGGAACATCTCTTACCAAGGCCTGTCAAACGCTGTTTCTTTGCAGGCCTGATCAGGCTGAAGTAGAACTCCTGCTCTGCGTGTGCTCCATTGGCCTAGAGCTTCCCGACCCAAAAGGCTGCCTTGTTCCCAAACGGGCAGAGGGGTCCCAAGCGTCTTGCTTCCAGCTTTTCAGGAAGGTAAGAAACAACTGGCTCTGCCCAGTGCTCTTACAGCCTACCGGGAACATCTCTTACCAAGGCCTGTGAAACGCAGTTTCTTGGCAGGCCTGATCTGGCTGAAGTAGAACTCCTGCTCTGGGCGTGCTACTTTGGCCTAGAGCTGCCAGGCCCAAAGGGCCGCCTTGTTTCCAAAGGGGCTGAGAGTCCCCAAAGTATCTTGCTTCCAAATCTTTGGGAAGCTAAGAAACAACTGGCTCTGCACAGTGCTCTCACAGCCTACCGGCAACGTGACAGAGACAGGCCTGTGAGACGCAGTTTCTTGGAAGGCCTGATCTGGCTGAGGTAGAACTTCTGCTCTGGGTGTACTCCATTGGCCTAGGGCTGCCAGGCCCAAAGGGCTGCCTTTATTTCCAAAGTGTGAGAGAGGCCCCAAAGCATCTTGCTTCCTGCTCTCTGGGAAGCTAAAACAACTGGCTCTGCACAGTGCTCTCAAAGCCAACCGGGAACGTCACATACAAAGGCCTGTGAAACGCAGCTTCTTGACAGGCCTTATCTGGCTGAGGTAGAACTTGTGCTCTGGGTGGGCTACTTTGGCCTAGAGCTGCCAGGCACAAAGGCTGCTTTGTTTCCAAAGGGGGAGAGAGGCCCCAAATCATGTTGCTTCCAGCTGTTTTTGAAGCTAAGAAACAACTCGCTCTGCCAGGTACTCTTACAGCCTTCCGGGAACACCTCTTACGAAGGCCTGTGAAAAGCAGTTTCTTGGCAGGCCTGATCTGGCTGAGGTAGAACTTCTGCTCTGGGTGTGCTCCATTGCCCTAGAGCTGAAAGGCCCAAAGGGATGCCTTGTTTGCAAAGGGGCAGAGAGGCCCCAAAGCATCTTGCTTCCAGCTCATTGGGAAGCTAAGAAACAACTGTCTCTGCCCAGTGCTCTGACAGAGTACCGGGAACATCTCTTACCAAAGCCTATGAAACGCAGTTTCTTGGCAGGCCTTATCTGGCTGAGGTAGAACTTCTGCTCTGGGTGTGCTCCATTGGCCTAGAGCTGAAAGGCCCAAAGGTCGGCCTTGTTGGCAAAGGGGCAGGGAGCCCCCAAAGCATCTTGCTTCCAGCTCTTCGGGAAGCTAAGAAACAACTGGCTCTGCCCAGTGCTCTTACAGCCTGAGAGAAAATCTCTTACCAAGGCCTGTGAAACGCACTTTGTTGGTGGCCTGATCTAGCTGAAGTAGAACTTCTGCTCTGGGTGTGCTCCATTGGCCTAGAGCTGCCTGGCCCAAAGGGCCGCCTTGTTTGCAAAGGGGCAGAGAGGCCCCAAAGCATCTTGCTTCCAGCTCTTCAGGAAGCTAAGAAACATCTGGCGTTGCCCAGTGCTCTTACAGCCTACCGGGAACATCTCTTACCAAGGCCTGTGAAACGCAGTTTGTTGGTGGCCTGAACTGGCCGAAGTAGAACTTCTGCTCTGGGTGTGCTCCACTGGCCTGGAGCTACCTGCCCCAAAGGGCTGCCTTGATTCCAAAGTGAGAGAGTGGCACCAAAGCATCTTGCTTCCAGCTCTTCGGGAAGCCAAGAAACATCTGGCGTTGCCCAGTGCTCTTACAGCCTACCGGGAACATCTCTTACCAAGGCCTGTGAAACGCCGTTTCCTGGCAGGCCTGATTTGGCTGAAGTAGAACTTCTGCTCTGGGTGTGCTCCATTGCCCTAGAGCTGCCAGGCCCAAGGTGCTGCCTTGTTTCCAAAGGGGCAGAGAGGCCCCAAAGCATCTTGCTTCCAGCTCTCTGGGAAGCTAAGAACCAACTCGCTCTGCCCCGTGCTCTTACAGCCTACCGGGAACATGTCTTTGAAAGGCCTGTGAAACGCAGTTTCTTGGCAGGCCTCATCTGGCTGAAGTAGAACTCCGGCTCTGGGTGTGCTCCATTGCCCTAGGGCTGCCAGGCCCCAAGTGCTGCCCTGTTTCCAAGGGGCAGAGAGGCCCAAAGCATCTTGCTTCCCGGTCTTTGCGAAGCTAAGAAACAACTGGCTCTGCCCAGTGCTCTTACACCTACCGGGAACATCTCTTACCAAGGCCTGTCAAACGCTGTTTCTTTGCAGGCCTGATCAGGCTGAAGTAGAACTCCTGCTCTGCGTGTGCTCCATTGGCCTAGAGCTTCCCGACCCAAAAGGCTGCCTTGTTCCCAAACGGGCAGAGGAGTCCCAAGCGTCTTGCTTCCAGCTTTTCAGGAAGGTAAGAAACAACTGGCTCTGCCCAGTGCTCTTACAGCCTACCGGGAACATCTCTTACCAAGGCCTGTGAAACGCAGTTTCTTGGCAGGCCTGATCTGGCTGAAGTAGAACTCCTGCTCTGGGCGTGCTACTTTGGCCTAGAGCTGCCAGGCCCAAAGGGCCGCCTTGTTTCCAAAGGGGCTGAGAGTCCCCAAAGTATCTTGCTTCCAAATCTTTGGGAAGCTAAGAAACAACTGGCTCTGCACAGTGCTCTCACAGCCTACCGGCAACGTGACAGAGACAGGCCTGTGAGACGCAGTTTCTTGGAAGGCCTGATCTGGCTGAGGTAGAACTTCTGCTCTGGGTGTACTCCATTGGCCTAGGGCTGCCAGGCCCAAAGGGCTGCCTTTATTTCCAAAGTGTGAGAGAGGCCCCAAAGCATCTTGCTTCCTGCTCTCTGGGAAGCTAAAACAACTGGCTCTGCACAGTGCTCTCAAAGCCAACCGGGAACGTCACATACAAAGGCCTGTGAAACGCAGCTTCTTGACAGGCCTTATCTGGCTGAGGTAGAACTTGTGCTCTGGGTGTGCTACTTTGGCCTAGAGCTGCCAGGCACAAAGGCTGCTTTGTTTCCAAAGGGGGAGAGAGGCCCCAAATCATGTTGCTTCCAGCTGTTTTTGAAGCTAAGAAACAACTCGCTCTGCCAGGTACTCTTACAGCCTTCCGGGAACACCTCTTACGAAGGCCTGTGAAAAGCAGTTTCTTGGCAGGCCTGATCTGGCTGAGGTAGAACTTCTGCTCTGGGTGTGCTCCATTGCCCTAGAGCTGAAAGGCCCAAAGGGATGCCTTGTTTGCAAAGGGGCAGAGAGGCCCCAAAGCATCTTGCTTCCAGCTCATTGGGAAGCTAAGAAACAACTGTCTCTGCCCAGTGCTCTGACAGAGTACCGGGAACATCTCTTACCAAAGCCTATGAAACGCAGTTTCTTGGCAGGCCTTATCTGGCTGAGGTAGAACTTCTGCTCTGGGTGTGCTCCATTGGCCTAGAGCTGAAAGGCCCAAAGGTCGGCCTTGTTGGCAAAGGGGCAGGGAGCCCCCAAAGCATCTTGCTTCCAGCTCTTCGGGAAGCTAAGAAACAACTGGCTCTGCCCAGTGCTCTTACAGCCTGAGAGAAAATCTCTTACCAAGGCCTGTGAAACGCACTTTGTTGGTGGCCTGATCTAGCTGAAGTAGAACTTCTGCTCTGGGTGTGCTCCATTGGCCTAGAGCTGCCTGGCCCAAAGGGCCGCCTTGTTTGCAAAGGGGCAGAGAGGCCCCAAAGCATCTTGCTTCCAGCTCTTCGGGAAGCTAAGAAACATCTGGCGTTGCCCAGTGCTCTTACAGCCTACCGGGAACATCTCTTACCAAGGCCTGTGAAACGCAGTTTGTTGGTGGCCTGAACTGGCCGAAGTAGAACTTCTGCTCTGGGTGTGCTCCACTGGCCTGGAGCTACCTGCCCCAAAGGGCTGCCTTGATTCCAAAGTGAGAGAGTGGCACCAAAGCATCTTGCTTCCAGCTCTTCGGGAAGCTAAGAAACATCTGGCGTTGCCCAGTGCTCTTACAGCCTACCGGGAACATGTCTTTGAAAGGCCTGTGAAACGCAGTTTCTTGGCAGGCCTCATCTGGCTGAAGTAGAACTCCGGCTCTGGGTGTGCTCCATTGCCCTAGGGCTGCCAGGCCCCAAGTGCTGCCCTGTTTCCAAGGGGCAGAGAGGCCCAAAGCATCTTGCTTCCCGGTCTTTGCGAAGCTAAGAAACAACTGGCTCTGCCCAGTGCTCTTACACCTACCGGGAACATCTCTTACCAAGGCCTGTCAAACGCTGTTTCTTTGCAGGCCTGATCAGGCTGAAGTAGAACTCCTGCTCTGCGTGTGCTCCATTGGCCTAGAGCTTCCCGACCCAAAAGGCTGCCTTGTTCCCAAACGGGCAGAGGGGTCCCAAGAGTCTTGCTTCCAGCTTTTCAGGAAGGTAAGAAACAACTGGCTCTGCCCAGTGCTCTTACAGCCTACCGGGAACATCTCTTACCAAGGCCTGTGAAACGCAGTTTCTTGGCAGGCCTGATCTGGCTGAAGTAGAACTCCTGCTCTGGGCGTGCTACTTTGGCCTAGAGCTGCCAGGCCCAAAGGGCCGCCTTGTTTCCAAAGGGGCTGAGAGTCCCCAAAGTATCTTGCTTCCAAATCTTTGGGAAGCTAAGAAACAACTGGCTCTGCACAGTGCTCTCACAGCCTACCGGCAACGTGACAGAGACAGGCCTGTGAGACGCAGTTTCTTGGAAGGCCTGATCTGGCTGAGGTAGAACTTCTGCTCTGGGTGTACTCCATTGGCCTAGGGCTGCCAGGCCCAAAGGGCTGCCTTTATTTCCAAAGTGTGAGAGAGGCCCCAAAGCATCTTGCTTCCTGCTCTCTGGGAAGCTAAAACAACTGGCTCTGCACAGTGCTCTCAAAGCCAACCGGGAACGTCACATACAAAGGCCTGTGAAACGCAGCTTCTTGACAGGCCTTATCTGGCTGAGGTAGAACTTGTGCTCTGGGTGTGCTACTTTGGCCTAGAGCTGCCAGGCACAAAGGCTGCTTTGTTTCCAAAGGGGGAGAGAGGCCCCAAATCATGTTGCTTCCAGCTGTTTTTGAAGCTAAGAAACAACTCGCTCTGCCAGGTACTCTTACAGCCTTCCGGGAACACCTCTTACGAAGGCCTGTGAAAAGCAGTTTCTTGGCAGGCCTGATCTGGCTGAGGTAGAACTTCTGCTCTGGGTGTGCTCCATTGCCCTAGAGCTGAAAGGCCCAAAGGGATGCCTTGTTTGCAAAGGGGCAGAGAGGCCCCAAAGCATCTTGCTTCCAGCTCATTGGGAAGCTAAGAAACAACTGTCTCTGCCCAGTGCTCTGACAGAGTACCGGGAACATCTCTTACCAAAGCCTTTGAAACGCAGTTTCTTGGCAGGCCTTATCTGGCTGAGGTAGAACTTCTGCTCTGGGTGTGCTCCATTGGCCTAGAGCTGAAAGGCCCAAAGGTCGGCCTTGTTGGCAAAGGGGCAGGGAGCCCCCAAAGCATCTTGCTTCCAGCTCTTCGGGAAGCTAAGAAACAACTGGCTCTGCCCAGTGCTCTTACAGCCTGAGAGAAAATCTCTTACCAAGGCCTGTGAAACGCACTTTGTTGGTGGCCTGATCTAGCTGAAGTAGAACTTCTGCTCTGGGTGTGCTCCATTGGCCTAGAGCTGCCTGGCCCAAAGGGCCGCCTTGTTTGCAAAGGGGCAGAGAGGCCCCAAAGCATCTTGCTTCCAGCTCTTCGGGAAGCTAAGAAACATCTGGCGTTGCCCAGTGCTCTTACAGCCTACCGGGAACATCTCTTACCAAGGCCTGTGAAACGCAGTTTGTTGGTGGCCTGAACTGGCCGAAGTAGAACTTCTGCTCTGGGTGTGCTCCACTGGCCTGGAGCTACCTGCCCCAAAGGGCTGCCTTGATTCCAAAGTGAGAGAGTGGCACCAAAGCATCTTGCTTCCAGCTCTTCGGGAAGCTAAGAAACATCTGGCGTTGCCCAGTGCTCTTACAGCCTACCGGGAACATCTCTTACCAAGGCCTGTGAAACGCCGTTTCCTGGCAGGCCTGATTTGGCTGAAGTAGAACTTCTGCTCTGGGTGTGCTCCATTGCCCTAGAGCTGCCAGGCCCAAGGTGCTGCCTTGTTTGCAAAGGGGCAGAGAGGCCCCAAAGCATCTTGCTTCCAGCTCTCTGGGAAGCTAAGAACCAACTCGCTCTGCCCCGTGCTCTTACAGCCTACCGGGAACATGTCTTTGAAAGGCCTGTGAAACGCAGTTTCTTGGCAGGCCTCATCTGGCTGAAGTAGAACTCCGGCTCTGGGTGTGCTCCATTGCCCTAGGGCTGCCAGGCCCCAAGTGCTGCCCTGTTTCCAAGGGGCAGAGAGGCCCAAAGCATCTTGCTTCCCGGTCTTTGCGAAGCTAAGAAACAACTGGCTCTGCCCAGTGCTCTTACACCTACCGGGAACATCTCTTACCAAGGCCTGTCAAACGCTGTTTCTTTGCAGGCCTGATCAGGCTGAAGTAGAACTCCTGCTCTGCGTGTGCTCCATTGGCCTAGAGCTTCCCGACCCAAAAGGCTGCCTTGTTCCCAAACGGGCAGAGGGGTCCCAAGCGTCTTGCTTCCAGCTTTTCAGGAAGGTAAGAAACAACTGGCTCTGCCCAGTGCTCTTACAGCCTACCGGGAACATCTCTTACCAAGGCCTGTGAAACGCAGTTTCTTGGCAGGCCTGATCTGGCTGAAGTAGAACTCCTGCTCTGGGCGTGCTACTTTGGCCTAGAGCTGCCAGGCCCAAAGGGCCGCCTTGTTTCCAAAGGGGCTGAGAGTCCCCAAAGTATCTTGCTTCCAAATCTTTGGGAAGCTAAGAAACAACTGGCTCTGCACAGTGCTCTCACAGCCTACCGGCAACGTGACAGAGACAGGCCTGTGAGACGCAGTTTCTTGGAAGGCCTGATCTGGCTGAGGTAGAACTTCTGCTCTGGGTGTACTCCATTGGCCTAGGGCTGCCAGGCCCAAAGGGCTGCCTTTATTTCCAAAGTGTGAGAGAGGCCCCAAAGCATCTTGCTTCCTGCTCTCTGGGAAGCTAAAACAACTGGCTCTGCACAGTGCTCTCAAAGCCAACCGGGAACGTCACATACAAAGGCCTGTGAAACGCAGCTTCTTGACAGGCCTTATCTGGCTGAGGTAGAACTTGTGCTCTGGGTGTGCTACTTTGGCCTAGAGCTGCCAGGCACAAAGGCTGCTTTGTTTCCAAAGGGGGAGAGAGGCCCCAAATCATGTTGCTTCCAGCTGTTTTTGAAGCTAAGAAACAACTCGCTCTGCCAGGTACTCTTACAGCCTTCCGGGAACACCTCTTACGAAGGCCTGTGAAAAGCAGTTTCTTGGCAGGCCTGATCTGGCTGAGGTAGAACTTCTGCTCTGGGTGTGCTCCATTGCCCTAGAGCTGAAAGGCCCAAAGGGATGCCTTGTTTGCAAAGGGGCAGAGAGGCCCCAAAGCATCTTGCTTCCAGCTCATTGGGAAGCTAAGAAACAACTGTCTCTGCCCAGTGCTCTGACAGAGTACCGGCAACATCTCTTACCAAAGCCTTTGAAACGCAGTTTCTTGGCAGGCCTTATCTGGCTGAGGTAGAACTTCTGCTCTGGGTGTGCTCCATTGGCCTAGAGCTGAAAGGCCCAAAGGTCGGCCTTGTTGGCAAAGGGGCAGGGAGCCCCCAAAGCATCTTGCTTCCAGCTCTTCGGGAAGCTAAGAAACAACTGGCTCTGCCCAGTGCTCTTACAGCCTGAGAGAAAATCTCTTACCAAGGCCTGTGAAACGCACTTTGTTGGTGGCCTGATCTAGCTGAAGTAGAACTTCTGCTCTGGGTGTGCTCCATTGGCCTAGAGCTGCCTGGCCCAAAGGGCCGCCTTGTTTGCAAAGGGGCAGAGAGGCCCCAAAGCATCTTGCTTCCAGCTCTTCGGGAAGCTAAGAAACATCTGGCGTTGCCCAGTGCTCTTACAGCCTACCGGGAACATCTCTTACCAAGGCCTGTGAAACGCAGTTTGTTGGTGGCCTGAACTGGCCTAAGTAGAACTTCTGCTCTGGGTGTGCTCCACTGGCCTGGAGCTACCTGCCCCAAAGGGCTGCCTTGATTCCAAAGTGAGAGAGTGGCACCAAAGCATCTTGCTTCCAGCTCTTCGGGAAGCTAAGAAACATCTGGCGTTGCCCAGTGCTCTTACAGCCTACCGGGAACATCTCTTACCAAGGCCTGTGAAACGCCGTTTCCTGGCAGGCCTGATTTGGCTGAAGTAGAACTTCTGCTCTGGGTGTGCTCCATTGCCCTAGAGCTGCCAGGCCCAAGGTGCTGCCTTGTTTCCAAAGGGGCAGAGAGGCCCCAAAGCATCTTGCTTCCAGCTCTCTGGGAAGCTAAGAACCAACTCGCTCTGCCCCGTGCTCTTACAGCCTACCGGGAACATGTCTTTGAAAGGCCTGTGAAACGCAGTTTCTTGGCAGGCCTCATCTGGCTGAAGTAGAACTCCGGCTCTGGGTGTGCTCCATTGCCCTAGAGCTGCCAGGCCCCAAGTGCTGCCCTGTTTCCAAGGGGCAGAGAGGCCCAAAGCATCTTGCTTCCCGGTCTTTGCGAAGCTAAGAAACAACTGGCTCTGCCCAGTGCTCTTACACCTACCGGGAACATCTCTTACCAAGGCCTGTCAAACGCTGTTTCTTTGCAGGCCTGATCAGGCTGAAGTAGAACTCCTGCTCTGCGTGTGCTCCATTGGCCTAGAGCTTCCCGACCCAAAAGGCTGCCTTGTTCCCAAACGGGCAGAGGGGTCCCAAGCGTCTTGCTTCCAGCTTTTCAGGAAGGTAAGAAACAACTGGCTCTGCCCAGTGCTCTTACAGCCTACCGGGAACATCTCTTACCAAGGCCTGTGAAACGCAGTTTCTTGGCAGGCCTGATCTGGCTGAAGTAGAACTCCTGCTCTGGGCATGCTACTTTGGCCTAGAGCTGCCAGGCCCAAAGGGCCGCCTTGTTTCCAAAGGGGCTGAGAGTCCCCAAAGTATCTTGCTTCCAAATCTTTGGGAAGCTAAGAAACAACTGGCTCTGCACAGTGCTCTCACAGCCTACCGGCAACGTGACAGAGAAAGGCCTGTGAGACGCAGTTTCTTGGAAGGCCTGATCTGGCTGAGGTAGAACTTCTGCTCTGGGTGTACTCCATTGGCCTAGGGCTGCCAGGCCCAAAGGGCTGCCTTTATTTCCAAAGTGTGAGAGAGGCCCCAAAGCATCTTGCTTCCTGCTCTCTGGGAAGCTAAAACAACTGGCTCTGCACAGTGCTCTCAAAGCCAACCGGGAACGTCACATACAAAGGCCTGTGAAACGCAGCTTCTTGACAGGCCTTATCTGGCTGAGGTAGAACTTGTGCTCTGGGTGTGCTACTTTGGCCTAGAGCTGCCAGGCACAAAGGCTGCTTTGTTTCCAAAGGGGGAGAGAGGCCCCAAATCATGTTGCTTCCAGCTGTTTTTGAAGCTAAGAAACAACTCGCTCTGCCAGGTACTCTTACAGACTTCCGGGAACACCTCTTGCGAAGGCCTGTGAAAAGCAGTTTCTTGGCAGGCCTGATCTGGCTGAGGTAGAACTTCTGCTCTGGGTGTGCTCCATTGGCCTAGAGCTGAAAGGCCCAAAGGGATGCCTTGTTTGCAAAGGGGCAGAGAGGCCCCAAAGCATCTTGCTTCCAGCTCATTGGGAAGCTAAGAAACAACTGTCTCTGCCCAGTGCTCTGACAGAGTACCGGGAACATCTCTTACCAAAGCCTTTGAAACGCAGTTTCTTGGCAGGCCTTATCTGGCTGAGGTAGAACTTCTGCTCTGGGTGTGCTCCATTGGCCTAGAGCTGAAAGGCCCAAAGGTCGGCCTTGTTGGCAAAGGGGCAGGGAGCCCCCAAAGCATCTTGCTTCCAGCTCTTCGGGAAGCTAAGAAACAACTGGCTCTGCCCAGTGCTCTTACAGCCTGAGAGAAAATCTCTTACCAAGGCCTGTGAAACGCACTTTGTTGGTGGCCTGATCTAGCTGAAGTAGAACTTCTGCTCTGGGTGTGCTCCATTGGCCTAGAGCTGCCTGGCCCAAAGGGCCGCCTTGTTTGCAAAGGGGCAGAGAGGCCCCAAAGCATCTTGCTTCCAGCTCTTCGGGAAGCTAAGAAACATCTGGCGTTGCCCAGTGCTCTTACAGCCTACCGGGAACATCTCTTACCAAGGCCTGTGAAACGCAGTTTGTTGGTGGCCTGAACTGGCCGAAGTAGAACTTCTGCTCTGGGTGTGCTCCACTGGCCTGGAGCTACCTGCCCCAAAGGGCTGCCTTGATTCCAAAGTGAGAGAGTGGCACCAAAGCATCTTGCTTCCAGCTCTTCGGGAAGCTAAGAAACATCTGGCGTTGCCCAGTGCTCTTACAGCCTACCGGGAACATCTCTTACCAAGGCCTGTGAAACGCCGTTTCCTGGCAGGCCTGATTTGGCTGAAGTAGAACTTCTGCTCTGGGTGTGCTCCATTGCCCTAGAGCTGCCAGGCCCAAGGTGCTGCCTTGTTTCCAAAGGGGCAGAGAGGCCCCAAAGCATCTTGCTTCCAGCTCTCTGGGAAGCTAAGAACCAACTCGCTCTGCCCCGTGCTCTTACAGCCTACCGGGAACATGTCTTTGAAAGGCCTGTGAAACGCAGTTTCTTGGCAGGCCTCATCTGGCTGAAGTAGAACTCCGGCTCTGGGTGTGCTCCATTGCCCTAGAGCTGCCAGGCCCCAAGTGCTGCCCTGTTTCCAAGGGGCAGAGAGGCCCAAAGCATCTTGCTTCCCGGTCTTTGCGAAGCTAAGAAACAACTGGCTCTGCCCAGTGCTCTTACACCTACCGGGAACATCTCTTACCAAGGCCTGTCAAACGCTGTTTCTTTGCAGGCCTGATCAGGCTGAAGTAGAACTCCTGCTCTGCGTGTGCTCCATTGGCCTAGAGCTTCCCGACCCAAAAGGCTGCCTTGTTCCCAAACGGGCAGAGGGGTCCCAAGCGTCTTGCTTCCAGCTTTTCAGGAAGGTAAGAAACAACTGGCTCTGCCCAGTGCTCTTACAGCCTACCGGGAACATCTCTTACCAAGGCCTGTGAAACGCAGTTTCTTGGCAGGCCTGATCTGGCTGAAGTAGAACTCCTGCTCTGGGCGTGCTACTTTGGCCTAGAGCTGCCAGGCCCAAAGGGCCGCCTTGTTTCCAAAGGGGCTGAGAGTCCCCAAAGTATCTTGCTTCCAAATCTTTGGGAAGCTAAGAAACAACTGGCTCTGCACAGTGCTCTCACAGCCTACCGGCAACGTGACAGAGACAGGCCTGTGAGACGCAGTTTCTTGGAAGGCCTGATCTGGCTGAGGTAGAACTTCTGCTCTGGGTGTACTCCATTGGCCTAGGGCTGCCAGGCCCAAAGGGCTGCCTTTATTTCCAAAGTGTGAGAGAGGCCCCAAAGCATCTTGCTTCCTGCTCTCTGGGAAGCTAAAACAACTGGCTCTGCACAGTGCTCTCAAAGCCAACCGGGAACGTCACATACAAAGGCCTGTGAAACGCAGCTTCTTGACAGGCCTTATCTGGCTGAGGTAGAACTTGTGCTCTGGGTGTGCTACTTTGGCCTAGAGCTGCCAGGCACAAAGGCTGCTTTGTTTCCAAAGGGGGAGAGAGGCCCCAAATCATGTTGCTTCCAGCTGTTTTTGAAGCTAAGAAACAACTCGCTCTGCCAGGTACTCTTACAGCCTTCCGGGAACACCTCTTACGAAGGCCTGTGAAAAGCAGTTTCTTGGCAGGCCTGATCTGGCTGAGGTAGAACTTCTGCTCTGGGTGTGCTCCATTGCCCTAGAGCTGAAAGGCCCAAAGGGATGCCTTGTTTGCAAAGGGGCAGAGAGGCCCCAAAGCATCTTGCTTCCAGCTCATTGGGAAGCTAAGAAACAACTGTCTCTGCCCAGTGCTCTGACAGAGTACCGGGAACATCTCTTACCAAAGCCTTTGAAACGCAGTTTCTTGGCAGGCCTTATCTGGCTGAGGTAGAACTTCTGCTCTGGGTGTGCTCCATTGGCCTAGAGCTGAAAGGCCCAAAGGTCGGCCTTGTTGGCAAAGGGGCAGGGAGCCCCCAAAGCATCTTGCTTCCAGCTCTTCGGGAAGCTAAGAAACAACTGGCTCTGCCCAGTGCTCTTACAGCCTGAGAGAAAATCTCTTACCAAGGCCTGTGAAACGCACTTTGTTGGTGGCCTGATCTAGCTGAAGTAGAACTTCTGCTCTGGGTGTGCTCCATTGGCCTAGAGCTGCCTGGCCCAAAGGGCCGCCTTGTTTGCAAAGGGGCAGAGAGGCCCCAAAGCATCTTGCTTCCAGCTCTTCGGGAAGCTAAGAAACATCTGGCGTTGCCCAGTGCTCTTACAGCCTACCGGGAACATCTCTTACCAAGGCCTGTGAAACGCAGTTTGTTGGTGGCCTGAACTGGCCGAAGTAGAACTTCTGCTCTGGGTGTGCTCCACTGGCCTGGAGCTACCTGCCCCAAAGGGCTGCCTTGATTCCAAAGTGAGAGAGTGGCCCCAAAGCATCTTGCTTCCAGCTCTTCGGGAAGCTAAGAAACATCTGGCGTTGCCCAGTGCTCTTACAGCCTACCGGGAACATCTCTTACCAAGGCCTGTGAAACGCCGTTTCCTGGCAGGCCTGATTTGGCTGAAGTAGAACTTCTGCTCTGGGTGTGCTCCATTGCCCTAGAGCTGCCAGGCCCAAGGTGCTGCCTTGTTTCCAAAGGGGCAGAGAGGCCCCAAAGCATCTTGCTTCCAGCTCTCTGGGAAGCTAAGAACCAACTCGCTCTGCCCCGTGCTCTTACAGCCTACCGGGAACATGTCTTTGAAAGGCCTGTGAAACGCAGTTTCTTGGCAGGCCTCAGCTGGCTGAAGTAGAACTCCGGCTCTGGGTGTGCTCCATTGCCCTAGAGCTGCCAGGCCCCAAGTGCTGCCCTGTTTCCAAGGGGCAGAGAGGCCCAAAGCATCTTGCTTCCCGGTCTTTGCGAAGCTAAGAAACAACTGGCTCTGCCCAGTGCTCTTACACCTACCGGGAACATCTCTTACCAAGGCCTGTCAAACGCTGTTTCTTTGCAGGCCTGATCAGGCTGAAGTAGAACTCCTGTTCTGCGTGTGCTCCATTGGCCTAGAGCTTCCCGACCCAAAAGGCTGCCTTGTTCCCAAACGGGCAGAGGGGTCCCAAGCGTCTTGCTTCCAGCTTTTCAGGAAGGTAAGAAACAACTGGCTCTGCCCAGTGCTCTTACAGCCTACCGGGAACATCTCTTACCAAGGCCTGTGAAACGCAGTTTCTTGGCAGGCCTGATCTGGCTGAAGTAGAACTCCTGCTCTGGGCGTGCTACTTTGGCCTAGAGCTGCCAGGCCCAAAGGGCCGCCTTGTTTCCAAAGGGGCTGAGAGTCCCCAAAGTATCTTGCTTCCAAATCTTTGGGAAGCTAAGAAACAACTGGCTCTGCACAGTGCTCTCACAGCCTACCGGCAACGTGACAGAGAAAGGCCTGTGAGACGCAGTTTCTTGGAAGGCCTGATCTGGCTGAGGTAGAACTTCTGCTCTGGGTGTACTCCATTGGCCTAGGGCTGCCAGGCCCAAAGGGCTGCCTTTATTTCCAAAGTGTGAGAGAGGCCCCAAAGCATCTTGCTTCCTGCTCTCTGGGAAGCTAAAACAACTGGCTCTGCACAGTGCTCTCAAAGCCAACCGGGAACGTCACATACAAAGGCCTGTGAAACGCAGCTTCTTGACAGGCCTTATCTGGCTGAGGTAGAACTTGTGCTCTGGGTGTGCTACTTTGGCCTAGAGCTGCCAGGCACAAAGGCTGCTTTGTTTCCAAAGGGGGAGAGAGGCCCCAAATCATGTTGCTTCCAGCTGTTTTTGAAGCTAAGAAACAACTCGCTCTGCCAGGTACTCTTACAGCCTTCCGGGAACACCTCTTACGAAGGCCTGTGAAAAGCAGTTTCTTGGCAGGCCTGATCTGGCTGAGGTAGAACTTCTGCTCTGGGTGTGCTCCATTGCCCTAGAGCTGAAAGGCCCAAAGGGATGCCTTGTTTGCAAAGGGGCAGAGAGGCCCCAAAGCATCTTGCTTCCAGCTCATTGGGAAGCTAAGAAACAACTGTCTCTGCCCAGTGCTCTGACAGAGTACCGGGAACATCTCTTACCAAAGCCTTTGAAACGCAGTTTCTTGGCAGGCCTTATCTGGCTGAGGTAGAACTTCTGCTCTGGGTGTGCTCCATTGGCCTAGAGCTGAAAGGCCCAAAGGTCGGCCTTGTTGGCAAAGGGGCAGGGAGCCCCCAAAGCATCTTGCTTCCAGCTCTTCGGGAAGCTAAGAAACAACTGGCTCTGCCCAGTGCTCTTACAGCCTGAGAGAAAATCTCTTACCAAGGCCTGTGAAACGCACTTTGTTGGTGGCCTGATCTAGCTGAAGTAGAACTTCTGCTCTGGGTGTGCTCCATTGGCCTAGAGCTGCCTGGCCCAAAGGGCCGCCTTGTTTGCAAAGGGGCAGAGAGGCCCCAAAGCATCTTGCTTCCAGCTCTTCGGGAAGCTAAGAAACATCTGGCGTTGCCCAGTGCTCTTACAGCCTACCGGGAACATCTCTTACCAAGGCCTGTGAAACGCAGTTTGTTGGTGGCCTGAACTGGCCGAAGTAGAACTTCTGCTCTGGGTGTGCTCCACTGGCCTGGAGCTACCTGCCCCAAAGGGCTGCCTTGATTCCAAAGTGAGAGAGTGGCACCAAAGCATCTTGCTTCCAGCTCTTCGGGAAGCTAAGAAACATCTGGCGTTGCCCAGTGCTCTTACAGCCTACCGGGAACATCTCTTACCAAGGCCTGTGAAACGCCGTTTCCTGGCAGGCCTGATTTGGCTGAAGTAGAACTTCTGCTCTGGGTGTGCTCCATTGCCCTAGAGCTGCCAGGCCCAAGGTGCTGCCTTGTTTCCAAAGGGGCAGAGAGGCCCCAAAGCATCTTGCTTCCAGCTCTTCGGGAAGCTAAGAAACAACTGGCTCTGCCCAGTGCTCTTACAGCCTGAGAGAAAATCTCTTACCAAGGCCTGTGAAACGCACTTTGTTGGTGGCCTGATCTAGCTGAAGTAGAACTTCTGCTCTGGGTGTGCTCCATTGGCCTAGAGCTGCCTGGCCCAAAGGGCCGCCTTGTTTGCAAAGGGGCAGAGAGGCCCCAAAGCATCTTGCTTCCAGCTCTTCGGGAAGCTAAGAAACATCTGGCGTTGCCCAGTGCTCTTACAGCCTACCGGGAACATCTCTTACCAAGGCCTGTGAAACGCAGTTTGTTGGTGGCCTGAACTGGCCGAAGTAGAACTTCTGCTCTGGGTGTGCTCCACTGGCCTGGAGCTACCTGCCCCAAAGGGCTGCCTTGATTCCAAAGTGAGAGAGTGGCACCAAAGCATCTTGCTTCCAGCTCTTCGGGAAGCTAAGAAACATCTGGCGTTGCCCAGTGCTCTTACAGCCTACCGGGAACATCTCTTACCAAGGCCTGTGAAACGCCGTTTCCTGGCAGGCCTGATTTGGCTGAAGTAGAACTTCTGCTCTGGGTGTGCTCCATTGCCCTAGAGCTGCCAGGCCCAAGGTGCTGCCTTGTTTCCAAAGGGGCAGAGAGGCCCCAAAGCATCTTGCTTCCAGCTCTCTGGGAAGCTAAGAACCAACTCGCTCTGCCCCGTGCTCTTACAGCCTACCGGGAACATGTCTTTGAAAGGCCTGTGAAACGCAGTTTCTTGGCAGGCCTCATCTGGCTGAAGTAGAACTCCGGCTCTGGGTGTGCTCCATTGCCCTAGAGCTGCCAGGCCCCAAGTGCTGCCCTGTTTCCAAGGGGCAGAGAGGCCCAAAGCATCTTGCTTCCCGGTCTTTGCGAAGCTAAGAAACAACTGGCTCTGCCCAGTGCTCTTACACCTACCGGGAACATCTCTTACCAAGGCCTGTCAAACGCTGTTTCTTTGCAGGCCTGATCAGGCTGAAGTAGAACTCCTGCTCTGCGTGTGCTCCATTGGCCTAGAGCTTCCCGACCCAAAAGGCTGCCTTGTTCCCAAACGGGCAGAGGGGTCCCAAGCGTCTTGCTTCCAGCTTTTCAGGAAGGTAAGAAACAACTGGCTCTGCCCAGTGCTCTTACAGCCTACCGGGAACATCTCTTACCAAGGCCTGTGAAACGCAGTTTCTTGGCAGGCCTGATCTGGCTGAAGTAGAACTCCTGCTCTGGGCGTGCTACTTTGGCCTAGAGCTGCCAGGCCCAAAGGGCCGCCTTGTTTCCAAAGGGGCTGAGAGTCCCCAAAGTATCTTGCTTCCAAATCTTTGGGAAGCTAAGAAACAACTGGCTCTGCACAGTGCTCTCACAGCCTACCGGCAACGTGACAGAGACAGGCCTGTGAGACGCAGTTTCTTGGAAGGCCTGATCTGGCTGAGGTAGAACTTCTGCTCTGGGTGTACTCCATTGGCCTAGGGCTGCCAGGCCCAAAGGGCTGCCTTTATTTCCAAAGTGTGAGAGAGGCCCCAAAGCATCTTGCTTCCTGCTCTCTGGGAAGCTAAAACAACTGGCTCTGCACAGTGCTCTCAAAGCCAACCGGGAACGTCACATACAAAGGCCTGTGAAACGCAGCTTCTTGACAGGCCTTATCTGGCTGAGGTAGAACTTGTGCTCTGGGTGTGCTACTTTGGCCTAGAGCTGCCAGGCACAAAGGCTGCTTTGTTTCCAAAGGGGGAGAGAGGCCCCAAATCATGTTGCTTCCAGCTGTTTTTGAAGCTAAGAAACAACTCGCTCTGCCAGGTACTCTTACAGCCTTCCGGGAACACCTCTTACGAAGGCCTGTGAAAAGCAGTTTCTTGGCAGGCCTGATCTGGCTGAGGTAGAACTTCTGCTCTGGGTGTGCTCCATTGCCCTAGAGCTGAAAGGCCCAAAGGGATGCCTTGTTTGCAAAGGGGCAGAGAGGCCCCAAAGCATCTTGCTTCCAGCTCATTGGGAAGCTAAGAAACAACTGTCTCTGCCCAGTGCTCTGACAGAGTACCGGGAACATCTCTTACCAAAGCCTTTGAAACGCAGTTTCTTGGCAGGCCTTATCTGGCTGAGGTAGAACTTCTGCTCTGGGTGTGCTCCATTGGCCTAGAGCTGAAAGGCCCAAAGGTCGGCCTTGTTGGCAAAGGGGCAGGGAGCCCCCAAAGCATCTTGCTTCCAGCTCTTCGGGAAGCTAAGAAACAACTGGCTCTGCCCAGTGCTCTTACAGCCTGAGAGAAAATCTCTTACCAAGGCCTGTGAAACGCACTTTGTTGGTGGCCTGATCTAGCTGAAGTAGAACTTCTGCTCTGGGTGTGCTCCATTGGCCTAGAGCTGCCTGGCCCAAAGGGCCGCCTTGTTTGCAAAGGGGCAGAGAGGCCCCAAAGCATCTTGCTTCCAGCTCTTCGGGAAGCTAAGAAACATCTGGCGTTGCCCAGTGCTCTTACAGCCTACCGGGAACATCTCTTACCAAGGCCTGTGAAACGCAGTTTGTTGGTGGCCTGAACTGGCCGAAGTAGAACTTCTGCTCTGGGTGTGCTCCACTGGCCTGGAGCTACCTGCCCCAAAGGGCTGCCTTGATTCCAAAGTGAGAGAGTGGCACCAAAGCATCTTGCTTCCAGCTCTTCGGGAAGCTAAGAAACATCTGGCGTTGCCCAGTGCTCTTACAGCCTACCGGGAACATCTCTTACCAAGGCCTGTGAAACGCCGTTTCCTGGCAGGCCTGATTTGGCTGAAGTAGAACTTCTGCTCTGGGTGTGCTCCATTGCCCTAGAGCTGCCAGGCCCAAGGTGCTGCCTTGTTTCCAAAGGGGCAGAGAGGCCCCAAAGCATCTTGCTTCCAGCTCTTCGGGAAGCTAAGAAACAACTGGCTCTGCCCAGTGCTCTTACAGCCTGAGAGAAAATCTCTTACCAAGGCCTGTGAAACGCACTTTGTTGGTGGCCTGATCTAGCTGAAGTAGAACTTCTGCTCTGGGTGTGCTCCATTGGCCTAGAGCTGCCTGGCCCAAAGGGCCGCCTTGTTTGCAAAGGGGCAGAGAGGCCCCAAAGCATCTTGCTTCCAGCTCTTCGGGAAGCTAAGAAACATCTGGCGTTGCCCAGTGCTCTTACAGCCTACCGGGAACATCTCTTACCAAGGCCTGTGAAACGCAGTTTGTTGGTGGCCTGAACTGGCCCAAGTAGAACTTCTGCTCTGGGTGTGCTCCACTGGCCTGGAGCTACCTGCCCCAAAGGGCTGCCTTGATTCCAAAGTGAGAGAGTGGCACCAAAGCATCTTGCTTCCAGCTCTTCGGGAAGCTAAGAAACATCTGGCGTTGCCCAGTGCTCTTACAGCCTACCGGGAACATCTCTTACCAAGGCCTGTGAAACGCCGTTTCCTGGCAGGCCTGATTTGGCTGAAGTAGAACTTCTGCTCTGGGTGTGCTCCATTGCCCTAGAGCTGCCAGGCCCAAGGTGCTGCCTTGTTTCCAAAGGGGCAGAGAGGCCCCAAAGCATCTTGCTTCCAGCTCTCTGGGAAGCTAAGAACCAACTCGCTCTGCCCCGTGCTCTTACAGCCTACCGGGAACATGTCTTTGAAAGGCCTGTGAAACGCAGTTTCTTGGCAGGCCTCATCTGGCTGAAGTAGAACTCCGGCTCTGGGTGTGCTCCATTGCCCTAGAGCTGCCAGGCCCCAAGTGCTGCCCTGTTTCCAAGGGGCAGAGAGGCCCAAAGCATCTTGCTTCCCGGTCTTTGCGAAGCTAAGAAACAACTGGCTCTGCCCAGTGCTCTTACACCTACCGGGAACATCTCTTACCAAGGCCTGTCAAACGCTGTTTCTTTGCAGGCCTGATCAGGCTGAAGTAGAACTCCTGCTCTGCGTGTGCTCCATTGGCCTAGAGCTTCCAGACCCAAAAGGCTGCCTTGTTCCCAAACGGGCAGAGGGGTCCCAAGCGTCTTGCTTCCAGCTTTTCAGGAAGGTAAGAAACAACTGGCTCTGCCCAGTGCTCTTACAGCCTACCGGGAACATCTCTTACCAAGGCCTGTGAAACGCAGTTTCTTGGCAGGCCTGATCTGGCTGAAGTAGAACTCCTGCTCTGGGCGTGCTACTTTGGCCTAGAGCTGCCAGGCCCAAAGGGCCGCCTTGTTTCCAAAGGGGCTGAGAGTCCCCAAAGTATCTTGCTTCCAAATCTTTGGGAAGCTAAGAAACAACTGGCTCTGCACAGTGCTCTCACAGCCTACCGGCAACGTGACAGAGACAGGCCTGTGAGACGCAGTTTCTTGGAAGGCCTGATCTGGCTGAGGTAGAACTTCTGCTCTGGGTGTACTCCATTGGCCTAGGGCTGCCAGGCCCAAAGGGCTGCCTTTATTTCCAAAGTGTGAGAGAGGCCCCAAAGCATCTTGCTTCCTGCTCTCTGGGAAGCTAAAACAACTGGCTCTGCACAGTGCTCTCAAAGCCAACCGGGAACGTCACATACAAAGGCCTGTGAAACGCAGCTTCTTGACAGGCCTTATCTGGCTGAGGTAGAACTTGTGCTCTGGGTGTGCTACTTTGGCCTAGAGCTGCCAGGCACAAAGGCTGCTTTGTTTCCAAAGGGGGAGAGAGGCCCCAAATCATGTTGCTTCCAGCTGTTTTTGAAGCTAAGAAACAACTCGCTCTGCCAGGTACTCTTACAGCCTTCCGGGAACACCTCTTACGAAGGCCTGTGAAAAGCAGTTTCTTGGCAGGCCTGATCTGGCTGAGGTAGAACTTCTGCTCTGGGTGTGCTCCATTGCCCTAGAGCTGAAAGGCCCAAAGGGATGCCTTGTTTGCAAAGGGGCAGAGAGGCCCCAAAGCATCTTGCTTCCAGCTCATTGGGAAGCTAAGAAACAACTGTCTCTGCCCAGTGCTCTGACAGAGTACCGGGAACATCTCTTACCAAAGCCTTTGAAACGCAGTTTCTTGGCAGGCCTTATCTGGCTGAGGTAGAACTTCTGCTCTGGGTGTGCTCCATTGGCCTAGAGCTGAAAGGCCCAAAGGTCGGCCTTGTTGGCAAAGGGGCAGGGAGCCCCCAAAGCATCTTGCTTCCAGCTCTTCGGGAAGCTAAGAAACAACTGGCTCTGCCCAGTGCTCTTACAGCCTGAGAGAAAATCTCTTACCAAGGCCTGTGAAACGCACTTTGTTGGTGGCCTGATCTAGCTGAAGTAGAACTTCTGCTCTGGGTGTGCTCCATTGGCCTAGAGCTGCCTGGCCCAAAGGGCCGCCTTGTTTGCAAAGGGGCAGAGAGGCCCCAAAGCATCTTGCTTCCAGCTCTTCGGGAAGCTAAGAAACATCTGGCGTTGCCCAGTGCTCTTACAGCCTACCGGGAACATCTCTTACCAAGGCCTGTGAAACGCAGTTTGTTGGTGGCCTGAACTGGCCGAAGTAGAACTTCTGCTCTGGGTGTGCTCCACTGGCCTGGAGCTACCTGCCCCAAAGGGCTGCCTTGATTCCAAAGTGAGAGAGTGGCACCAAAGCATCTTGCTTCCAGCTCTTCGGGAAGCTAAGAAACATCTGGCGTTGCCCAGTGCTCTTACAGCCTACCGGGAACATCTCTTACCAAGGCCTGTGAAACGCCGTTTCCTGGCAGGCCTGATTTGGCTGAAGTAGAACTTCTGCTCTGGGTGTGCTCCATTGCCCTAGAGCTGCCAGGCCCAAGGTGCTGCCTTGTTTCCAAAGGGGCAGAGAGGCCCCAAAGCATCTTGCTTCCAGCTCTTCGGGAAGCTAAGAAACAACTGGCTCTGCCCAGTGCTCTTACAGCCTGAGAGAAAATCTCTTACCAAGGCCTGTGAAACGCACTTTGTTGGTGGCCTGATCTAGCTGAAGTAGAACTTCTGCTCTGGGTGTGCTCCATTGGCCTAGAGCTGCCTGGCCCAAAGGGCCGCCTTGTTTGCAAAGGGGCAGAGAGGCCCCAAAGCATCTTGCTTCCAGCTCTTCGGGAAGCTAAGAAACATCTGGCGTTGCCCAGTGCTCTTACAGCCTACCGGGAACATCTCTTACCAAGGCCTGTGAAACGCAGTTTGTTGGTGGCCTGAACTGGCCGAAGTAGAACTTCTGCTCTGGGTGTGCTCCACTGGCCTGGAGCTACCTGCCCCAAAGGGCTGCCTTGATTCCAAAGTGAGAGAGTGGCACCAAAGCATCTTGCTTCCAGCTCTTCGGGAAGCTAAGAAACATCTGGCGTTGCCCAGTGCTCTTACAGCCTACCGGGAACATCTCTTACCAAGGCCTGTGAAACGCCGTTTCCTGGCAGGCCTGATTTGGCTGAAGTAGAACTTCTGCTCTGGGTGTGCTCCATTGCCCTAGAGCTGCCAGGCCCAAGGTGCTGCCTTGTTTCCAAAGGGGCAGAGAGGCCCCAAAGCATCTTGCTTCCAGCTCTCTGGGAAGCTAAGAACCAACTCGCTCTGCCCCGTGCTCTTACAGCCTACCGGGAACATGTCTTTGAAAGGCCTGTGAAACGCAGTTTCTTGGCAGGCCTCATCTGGCTGAAGTAGAACTCCGGCTCTGGGTGTGCTCCATTGCCCTAGAGCTGCCAGGCCCCAAGTGCTGCCCTGTTTCCAAGGGGCAGAGAGGCCCAAAGCATCTTGCTTCCCGGTCTTTGCGAAGCTAAGAAACAACTGGCTCTGCCCAGTGCTCTTACACCTACCGGGAACATCTCTTACCAAGGCCTGTCAAACGCTGTTTCTTTGCAGGCCTGATCAGGCTGAAGTAGAACTCCTGCTCTGCGTGTGCTCCATTGGCCTAGAGCTTCCCGACCCAAAAGGCTGCCTTGTTCCCAAACGGGCAGAGGGGTCCCAAGCGTCTTGCTTCCAGCTTTTCAGGAAGGTAAGAAACAACTGGCTCTGCCCAGTGCTCTTACAGCCTACCGGGAACATCTCTTACCAAGGCCTGTGAAACGCAGTTTCTTGGCAGGCCTGATCTGGCTGAAGTAGAACTCCTGCTCTGGGCGTGCTACTTTGGCCTAGAGCTGCCAGGCCCAAAGGGCCGCCTTGTTTCCAAAGGGGCTGAGAGTCCCCAAAGTATCTTGCTTCCAAATCTTTGGGAAGCTAAGAAACAACTGGCTCTGCACAGTGCTCTCACAGCCTACCGGCAACGTGACAGAGACAGGCCTGTGAGACGCAGTTTCTTGGAAGGCCTGATCTGGCTGAGGTAGAACTTCTGCTCTGGGTGTACTCCATTGGCCTAGGGCTGCCAGGCCCAAAGGGCTGCCTTTATTTCCAAAGTGTGAGAGAGGCCCCAAAGCATCTTGCTTCCTGCTCTCTGGGAAGCTAAAACAACTGGCTCTGCACAGTGCTCTCAAAGCCAACCGGGAACGTCACATACAAAGGCCTGTGAAACGCAGCTTCTTGACAGGCCTTATCTGGCTGAGGTAGAACTTGTGCTCTGGGTGTGCTACTTTGGCCTAGAGCTGCCAGGCACAAAGGCTGCTTTGTTTCCAAAGGGGGAGAGAGGCCCCAAATCATGTTGCTTCCAGCTGTTTTTGAAGCTAAGAAACAACTCGCTCTGCCAGGTACTCTTACAGCCTTCCGGGAACACCTCTTACGAAGGCCTGTGAAAAGCAGTTTCTTGGCAGGCCTGATCTGGCTGAGGTAGAACTTCTGCTCTGGGTGTGCTCCATTGCCCTAGAGCTGAAAGGCCCAAAGGGATGCCTTGTTTGCAAAGGGGCAGAGAGGCCCCAAAGCATCTTGCTTCCAGCTCATTGGGAAGCTAAGAAACAACTGTCTCTGCCCAGTGCTCTGACAGAGTACCGGGAACATCTCTTACCAAAGCCTTTGAAACGCAGTTTCTTGGCAGGCCTTATCTGGCTGAGGTAGAACTTCTGCTCTGGGTGTGCTCCATTGGCCTAGAGCTGAAAGGCCCAAAGGTCGGCCTTGTTGGCAAAGGGGCAGGGAGCCCCCAAAGCATCTTGCTTCCAGCTCTTCGGGAAGCTAAGAAACAACTGGCTCTGCCCAGTGCTCTTACAGCCTGAGAGAAAATCTCTTACCAAGGCCTGTGAAACGCACTTTGTTGGTGGCCTGATCTAGCTGAAGTAGAACTTCTGCTCTGGGTGTGCTCCATTGGCCTAGAGCTGCCTGGCCCAAAGGGCCGCCTTGTTTGCAAAGGGGCAGAGAGGCCCCAAAGCATCTTGCTTCCAGCTCTTCGGGAAGCTAAGAAACATCTGGCGTTGCCCAGTGCTCTTACAGCCTACCGGGAACATCTCTTACCAAGGCCTGTGAAACGCAGTTTGTTGGTGGCCTGAACTGGCCGAAGTAGAACTTCTGCTCTGGGTGTGCTCCACTGGCCTGGAGCTACCTGCCCCAAAGGGCTGCCTTGATTCCAAAGTGAGAGAGTGGCACCAAAGCATCTTGCTTCCAGCTCTTCGGGAAGCTAAGAAACATCTGGCGTTGCCCAGTGCTCTTACAGCCTACCGGGAACATCTCTTACCAAGGCCTGTGAAACGCCGTTTCCTGGCAGGCCTGATTTGGCTGAAGTAGAACTTCTGCTCTGGGTGTGCTCCATTGCCCTAGAGCTGCCAGGCCCAAGGTGCTGCCTTGTTTCCAAAGGGGCAGAGAGACCCCAAAGCATCTTGCTTCCAGCTCTTCGGGAAGCTAAGAAACAACTGGCTCTGCCCAGTGCTCTTACAGCCTGAGAGAAAATCTCTTACCAAGGCCTGTGAAACGCACTTTGTTGGTGGCCTGATCTAGCTGAAGTAGAACTTCTGCTCTGGGTGTGCTCCATTGGCCTAGAGCTGCCTGGCCCAAAGGGCCGCCTTGTTTGCAAAGGGGCAGAGAGGCCCCAAAGCATCTTGCTTCCAGCTCTTCGGGAAGCTAAGAAACATCTGGCGTTGCCCAGTGCTCTTACAGCCTACCGGGAACATCTCTTACCAAGGCCTGTGAAACGCAGTTTGTTGGTGGCCTGAACTGGCCGAAGTAGAACTTCTGCTCTGGGTGTGCTCCACTGGCCTGGAGCTACCTGCCCCAAAGGGCTGCCTTGATTCCAAAGTGAGAGAGTGGCACCAAAGCATCTTGCTTCCAGCTCTTCGGGAAGCTAAGAAACATCTGGCGTTGCCCAGTGCTCTTACAGCCTACCGGGAACATCTCTTACCAAGGCCTGTGAAACGCCGTTTCCTGGCAGGCCTGATTTGGCTGAAGTAGAACTTCTGCTCTGGGTGTGCTCCATTGCCCTAGAGCTGCCAGGCCCAAGGTGCTGCCTTGTTTCCAAAGGGGCAGAGAGGCCCCAAAGCATCTTGCTTCCAGCTCTCTGGGAAGCTAAGAACCAACTCGCTCTGCCCCGTGCTCTTACAGCCTACCGGGAACATGTCTTTGAAAGGCCTGTGAAACGCAGTTTCTTGGCAGGCCTCATCTGGCTGAAGTAGAACTCCGGCTCTGGGTGTGCTCCATTGCCCTAGAGCTGCCAGGCCCCAAGTGCTGCCCTGTTTCCAAGGGGCAGAGAGGCCCAAAGCATCTTGCTTCCCGGTCTTTGCGAAGCTAAGAAACAACTGGCTCTGCCCAGTGCTCTTACACCTACCGGGAACATCTCTTACCAAGGCCTGTCAAACGCTGTTTCTTTGCAGGCCTGATCAGGCTGAAGTAGAACTCCTGCTCTGCGTGTGCTCCATTGGCCTAGAGCTTCCCGACCCAAAAGGCTGCCTTGTTCCCAAACGGGCAGAGGGGTCCCAAGCGTCTTGCTTCCAGCTTTTCAGGAAGGTAAGAAACAACTGGCTCTGCCCAGTGCTCTTACAGCCTACCGGGAACATCTCTTACCAAGGCCTGTGAAACGCAGTTTCTTGGCAGGCCTGATCTGGCTGAAGTAGAACTCCTGCTCTGGGCGTGCTACTTTGGCCTAGAGCTGCCAGGCCCAAAGGGCCGCCTTGTTTCCAAAGGGGCTGAGAGTCCCCAAAGTATCTTGCTTCCAAATCTTTGGGAAGCTAAGAAACAACTGGCTCTGCACAGTGCTCTCACAGCCTACCGGCAACGTGACAGAGACAGGCCTGTGAGACGCAGTTTCTTGGAAGGCCTGATCTGGCTGAGGTAGAACTTCTGCTCTGGGTGTACTCCATTGGCCTAGGGCTGCCAGGCCCAAAGGGCTGCCTTTATTTCCAAAGTGTGAGAGAGGCCCCAAAGCATCTTGCTTCCTGCTCTCTGGGAAGCTAAAACAACTGGCTCTGCACAGTGCTCTCAAAGCCAACCGGGAACGTCACATACAAAGGCCTGTGAAACGCGGCTTCTTGACAGGCCTTATCTGGCTGAGGTAGAACTTGTGCTCTGGGTGTGCTACTTTGGCCTAGAGCTGCCAGGCACAAAGGCTGCTTTGTTTCCAAAGGGGGAGAGAGGCCCCAAATCATGTTGCTTCCAGCTGTTTTTGAAGCTAAGAAACAACTCGCTCTGCCAGGTACTCTTACAGCCTTCCGGGAACACCTCTTACGAAGGCCTGTGAAAAGCAGTTTCTTGGCAGGCCTGATCTGGCTGAGGTAGAACTTCTGCTCTGGGTGTGCTCCATTGCCCTAGAGCTGAAAGGCCCAAAGGGATGCCTTGTTTGCAAAGGGGCAGAGAGGCCCCAAAGCATCTTGCTTCCAGCTCATTGGGAAGCTAAGAAACAACTGTCTCTGCCCAGTGCTCTGACAGAGTACCGGGAACATCTCTTACCAAAGCCTTTGAAACGCAGTTTCTTGGCAGGCCTTATCTGGCTGAGGTAGAACTTCTGCTCTGGGTGTGCTCCATTGGCCTAGAGCTGAAAGGCCCAAAGGTCGGCCTTGTTGGCAAAGGGGCAGGGAGCCCCCAAAGCATCTTGCTTCCAGCTCTTCGGGAAGCTAAGAAACAACTGGCTCTACCCAGTGCTCTTACAGCCTGAGAGAAAATCTCTTACCAAGGCCTGTGAAACGCACTTTGTTGGTGGCCTGATCTAGCTGAAGTAGAACTTCTGCTCTGGGTGTGCTCCATTGGCCTAGAGCTGCCTGGCCCAAAGGGCCGCCTTGTTTGCAAAGGGGCAGAGAGGCCCCAAAGCATCTTGCTTCCAGCTCTTCGGGAAGCTAAGAAACATCTGGCGTTGCCCAGTGCTCTTACAGCCTACCGGGAACATCTCTTACCAAGGCCTGTGAAACGCAGTTTGTTGGTGGCCTGAACTGGCCGAAGTAGAACTTCTGCTCTGGGTGTGCTCCACTGGCCTGGAGCTACCTGCCCCAAAGGGCTGCCTTGATTCCAAAGTGAGAGAGTGGCACCAAAGCATCTTGCTTCCAGCTCTTCGGGAAGCTAAGAAACATCTGGCGTTGCCCAGTGCTCTTACAGCCTACCGGGAACATCTCTTACCAAGGCCTGTGAAACGCCGTTTCCTGGCAGGCCTGATTTGGCTGAAGTAGAACTTCTGCTCTGGGTGTGCTCCATTGCCCTAGAGCTGCCAGGCCCAAGGTGCTGCCTTGTTTCCAAAGGGGCAGAGAGGCCCCAAAGCATCTTGCTTCCAGCTCTTCGGGAAGCTAAGAAACAACTGGCTCTGCCCAGTGCTCTTACAGCCTGAGAGAAAATCTCTTACCAAGGCCTGTGAAACGCACTTTGTTGGTGGCCTGATCTAGCTGAAGTAGAACTTCTGCTCTGGGTGTGCTCCATTGGCCTAGAGCTGCCTGGCCCAAAGGGCCGCCTTGTTTGCAAAGGGGCAGAGAGGCCCCAAAGCATCTTGCTTCCAGCTCTTCGGGAAGCTAAGAAACATCTGGCGTTGCCCAGTGCTCTTACAGCCTACCGGGAACATCTCTTACCAAGGCCTGTGAAACGCAGTTTGTTGGTGGCCTGAACTGGCCCAAGTAGAACTTCTGCTCTGGGTGTGCTCCACTGGCCTGGAGCTACCTGCCCCAAAGGGCTGCCTTGATTCCAAAGTGAGAGAGTGGCACCAAAGCATCTTGCTTCCAGCTCTTCGGGAAGCTAAGAAACATCTGGCGTTGCCCAGTGCTCTTACAGCCTACCGGGAACATCTCTTACCAAGGCCTGTGAAACGCCGTTTCCTGGCAGGCCTGATTTGGCTGAAGTAGAACTTCTGCTCTGGGTGTGCTCCATTGCCCTAGAGCTGCCAGGCCCAAGGTGCTGCCTTGTTTCCAAAGGGGCAGAGAGGCCCCAAAGCATCTTGCTTCCAGCTCTCTGGGAAGCTAAGAACCAACTCGCTCTGCCCCGTGCTCTTACAGCCTACCGGGAACATGTCTTTGAAAGGCCTGTGAAACGCAGTTTCTTGGCAGGCCTCATCTGGCTGAAGTAGAACTCCGGCTCTGGGTGTGCTCCATTGCCCTAGAGCTGCCAGGCCCCAAGTGCTGCCCTGTTTCCAAGGGGCAGAGAGGCCCAAAGCATCTTGCTTCCCGGTCTTTGCGAAGCTAAGAAACAACTGGCTCTGCCCAGTGCTCTTACACCTACCGGGAACATCTCTTACCAAGGCCTGTCAAACGCTGTTTCTTTGCAGGCCTGATCAGGCTGAAGTAGAACTCCTGCTCTGCGTGTGCTCTATTGGCCTAGAGCTTCCCGACCCAAAAGGCTGCCTTGTTCCCAAACGGGCAGAGGGGTCCCAAGCGTCTTGCTTCCAGCTTTTCAGGAAGGTAAGAAACAACTGGCTCTGCCCAGTGCTCTTACAGCCTACCGGGAACATCTCTTACCAAGGCCTGTGAAACGCAGTTTCTTGGCAGGCCTGATCTGGCTGAAGTAGAACTCCTGCTCTGGGCGTGCTACTTTGGCCTAGAGCTGCCAGGCCCAAAGGGCCGCCTTGTTTCCAAAGGGGCTGAGAGTCCCCAAAGTACCTTGCTTCCAAATCTTTGGGAAGCTAAGAAACAACTGGCTCTGCACAGTGCTCTCACAGCCTACCGGCAACGTGACAGAGACAGGCCTGTGAGACGCAGTTTCTTGGAAGGCCTGATCTGGCTGAGGTAGAACTTCTGCTCTGGGTGTACTCCATTGGCCTAGGGCTGCCAGGCCCAAAGGGCTGCCTTTATTTCCAAAGTGTGAGAGAGGCCCCAAAGCATCTTGCTTCCTGCTCTCTGGGAAGCTAAAACAACTGGCTCTGCACAGTGCTCTCAAAGCCAACCGGGAACGTCACATACAAAGGCCTGTGAAACGCAGCTTCTTGACAGGCCTTATCTGGCTGAGGTAGAACTTGTGCTCTGGGTGTGCTACTTTGGCCTAGAGCTGCCAGGCACAAAGGCTGCTTTGTTTCCAAAGGGGGAGAGAGGCCCCAAATCATGTTGCTTCCAGCTGTTTTTGAAGCTAAGAAACAACTCGCTCTGCCAGGTACTCTTACAGCCTTCCGGGAACACCTCTTACGAAGGCCTGTGAAAAGCAGTTTCTTGGCAGGCCTGATCTGGCTGAGGTAGAACTTCTGCTCTGGGTGTGCTCCATTGCCCTAGAGCTGAAAGGCCCAAAGGGATGCCTTGTTTGCAAAGGGGCAGAGAGGCCCCAAAGCATCTTGCTTCCAGCTCATTGGGAAGCTAAGAAACAACTGTCTCTGCCCAGTGCTCTGACAGAGTACCGGGAACATCTCTTACCAAAGCCTTTGAAACGCAGTTTCTTGGCAGGCCTTATCTGGCTGAGGTAGAACTTCTGCTCTGGGTGTGCTCCATTGGCCTAGAGCTGAAAGGCCCAAAGGTCGGCCTTGTTGGCAAAGGGGCAGGGAGCCCCCAAAGCATCTTGCTTCCAGCTCTTCGGGAAGCTAAGAAACAACTGGCTCTGCCCAGTGCTCTTACAGCCTGAGAGAAAATCTCTTACCAAGGCCTGTGAAACGCACTTTGTTGGTGGCCTGATCTAGCTGAAGTAGAACTTCTGCTCTGGGTGTGCTCCATTGGCCTAGAGCTGCCTGGCCCAAAGGGCCGCCTTGTTTGCAAAGGGGCAGAGAGGCCCCAAAGCATCTTGCTTCCAGCTCTTCGGGAAGCTAAGAAACATCTGGCGTTGCCCAGTGCTCTTACAGCCTACCGGGAACATCTCTTACCAAGGCCTGTGAAACGCAGTTTGTTGGTGGCCTGAACTGGCCGAAGTAGAACTTCTGCTCTGGGTGTGCTCCACTGGCCTGGAGCTACCTGCCCCAAAGGGCTGCCTTGATTCCAAAGTGAGAGAGTGGCACCAAAGCATCTTGCTTCCAGCTCTTCGGGAAGCTAAGAAACATCTGGCGTTGCCCAGTGCTCTTACAGCCTACCGGGAACATCTCTTACCAAGGCCTGTGAAACGCCGTTTCCTGGCAGGCCTGATTTGGCTGAAGTAGAACTTCTGCTCTGGGTGTGCTCCATTGCCCTAGAGCTGCCAGGCCCAAGGTGCTGCCTTGTTTCCAAAGGGGCAGAGAGGCCCCAAAGCATCTTGCTTCCAGCTCTCTGGGAAGCTAAGAACCAACTCGCTCTGCCCCGTGCTCTTACAGCCTACCGGGAACATGTCTTTGAAAGGCCTGTGAAACGCAGTTTCTTGGCAGGCCTCATCTGGCTGAAGTAGAACTCCGGCTCTGGGTGTGCTCCATTGCCCTAGAGCTGCCAGGCCCCAAGTGCTGCCCTGTTTCCAAGGGGCAGAGAGGCCCAAAGCATCTTGCTTCCCGGTCTTTGCGAAGCTAAGAAACAACTGGCTCTGCCCAGTGCTCTTACACCTACCGGGAACATCTCTTACCAAGGCCTGTCAAACGCTGTTTCTTTGCAGGCCTGATCAGGCTGAAGTAGAACTCCTGCTCTGCGTGTGCTCCATTGGCCTAGAGCTTCCCGACCCAAAAGGCTGCCTTGTTCCCAAACGGGCAGAGGGGTCCCAAGCGTCTTGCTTCCAGCTTTTCAGGAAGGTAAGAAACAACTGGCTCTGCCCAGTGCTCTTACAGCCTACCGGGAACATCTCTTACCAAGGCCTGTGAAACGCAGTTTCTTGGCAGGCCTGATCTGGCTGAGGTAGAACTTGTGCTCTGGGTGTGCTACTTTGGCCTAGAGCTGCCAGGCACAAAGGCTGCTTTGTTTCCAAAGGGGGAGAGAGGCCCCAAATCATGTTGCTTCCAGCTGTTTTTGAAGCTAAGAAACAACTCGCTCTGCCAGGTACTCTTACAGCCTTCCGGGAACACCTCTTACGAAGGCCTGTGAAAAGCAGTTTCTTGGCAGGCCTGATCTGGCTGAGGTAGAACTTCTGCTCTGGGTGTGCTCCATTGCCCTAGAGCTGAAAGGCCCAAAGGGATGCCTTGTTTGCAAAGGGGCAGAGAGGCCCCAAAGCATCTTGCTTCCAGCTCATTGGGAAGCTAAGAAACAACTGTCTCTGCCCAGTGCTCTGACAGAGTACCGGGAACATCTCTTACCAAAGCCTTTGAAACGCAGTTTCGTGGCAGGCCTTATCTGGCTGAGGTAGAACTTCTGCTCTGGGTGTGCTCCATTGGCCTAGAGCTGAAAGGCCCAAAGGTCGGCCTTGTTGGCAAAGGGGCAGGGAGCCCCCAAAGCATCTTGCTTCCAGCTCTTCGGGAAGCTAAGAAACAACTGGCTCTGCCCAGTGCTCTTACAGCCTGAGAGAAAATCTCTTACCAAGGCCTGTGAAACGCACTTTGTTGGTGGCCTGATCTAGCTGAAGTAGAACTTCTGCTCTGGGTGTGCTCCATTGGCCTAGAGCTGCCTGGCCCAAAGGGCCGCCTTGTTTGCAAAGGGGCAGAGAGGCCCCAAAGCATCTTGCTTCCAGCTCTTCGGGAAGCTAAGAAACATCTGGCGTTGCCCAGTGCTCTTACAGCCTACCGGGAACATCTCTTACCAAGGCCTGTGAAACGCAGTTTGTTGGTGGCCTGAACTGGCCGAAGTAGAACTTCTGCTCTGGGTGTGCTCCACTGGCCTGGAGCTACCTGCCCCAAAGGGCTGCCTTGATTCCAAAGTGAGAGAGTGGCACCAAAGCATCTTGCTTCCAGCTCTTCGGGAAGCTAAGAAACATCTGGCGTTGCCCAGTGCTCTTACAGCCTACCGGGAACATCTCTTACCAAGGCCTGTGAAACGCCGTTTCCTGGCAGGCCTGATTTGGCTGAAGTAGAACTTCTGCTCTGGGTGTGCTCCATTGCCCTAGAGCTGCCAGGCCCAAGGTGCTGCCTTGTTTCCAAAGGGGCAGAGAGGCCCCAAAGCATCTTGCTTCCAGCTCTTCGGGAAGCTAAGAAACAACTGGCTCTGCCCAGTGCTCTTACAGCCTGAGAGAAAATCTCTTACCAAGGCCTGTGAAACGCACTTTGTTGGTGGCCTGATCTAGCTGAAGTAGAACTTCTGCTCTGGGTGTGCTCCATTGGCCTAGAGCTGCCTGGCCCAAAGGGCCGCCTTGTTTGCAAAGGGGCAGAGAGGCCCCAAAGCATCTTGCTTCCAGCTCTTCGGGAAGCTAAGAAACATCTGGCGTTGCCCAGTGCTCTTACAGCCTACCGGGAACATCTCTTACCAAGGCCTGTGAAACGCAGTTTGTTGGTGGCCTGAACTGGCCCAAGTAGAACTTCTGCTCTGGGTGTGCTCCACTGGCCTGGAGCTACCTGCCCCAAAGGGCTGCCTTGATTCCAAAGTGAGAGAGTGGCACCAAAGCATCTTGCTTCCAGCTCTTCGGGAAGCTAAGAAACATCTGGCGTTGCCCAGTGCTCTTACAGCCTACCGGGAACATCTCTTACCAAGGCCTGTGAAACGCCGTTTCCTGGCAGGCCTGATTTGGCTGAAGTAGAACTTCTGCTCTGGGTGTGCTCCATTGCCCTAGAGCTGCCAGGCCCAAGGTGCTGCCTTGTTTCCAAAGGGGCAGAGAGGCCCCAAAGCATCTTGCTTCCAGCTCTCTGGGAAGCTAAGAACCAACTCGCTCTGCCCCGTGCTCTTACAGCCTACCGGGAACATGTCTTTGAAAGGCCTGTGAAACGCAGTTTCTTGGCAGGCCTCATCTGGCTGAAGTAGAACTCCGGCTCTGGGTGTGCTCCATTGCCCTAGAGCTGCCAGGCCCCAAGTGCTGCCCTGTTTCCAAGGGGCAGAGAGGCCCAAAGCATCTTGCTTCCCGGTCTTTGCGAAGCTAAGAAACAACTGGCTCTGCCCAGTGCTCTTACACCTACCGGGAACATCTCTTACCAAGGCCTGTCAAACGCTGTTTCTTTGCAGGCCTGATCAGGCTGAAGTAGAACTCCTGCTCTGCGTGTGCTCCATTGGCCTAGAGCTTCCCGACCCAAAAGGCTGCCTTGTTCCCAAACGGGCAGAGGGGTCCCAAGCGTCTTGCTTCCAGCTTTTCAGGAAGGTAAGAAACAACTGGCTCTGCCCAGTGCTCTTACAGCCTACCGGGAACATCTCTTACCAAGGCCTGTGAAACGCAGTTTCTTGGCAGGCCTGATCTGGCTGAAGTAGAACTCCTGCTCTGGGCGTGCTACTTTGGCCTAGAGCTGCCAGGCCCAAAGGGCCGCCTTGTTTCCAAAGGGGCTGAGAGTCCCCAAAGTACCTTGCTTCCAAATCTTTGGGAAGCTAAGAAACAACTGGCTCTGCACAGTGCTCTCACAGCCTACCGGCAACGTGACAGAGACAGGCCTGTGAGACGCAGTTTCTTGGAAGGCCTGATCTGGCTGAGGTAGAACTTCTGCTCTGGGTGTACTCCATTGGCCTAGGGCTGCCAGGCCCAAAGGGCTGCCTTTATTTCCAAAGTGTGAGAGAGGCCCCAAAGCATCTTGCTTCCTGCTCTCTGGGAAGCTAAAACAACTGGCTCTGCACAGTGCTCTCAAAGCCAACCGGGAACGTCACATACAAAGGCCTGTGAAACGCAGCTTCTTGACAGGCCTTATCTGGCTGAGGTAGAACTTGTGCTCTGGGTGTGCTACTTTGGCCTAGAGCTGCCAGGCACAAAGGCTGCTTTGTTTCCAAAGGGGGAGAGAGGCCCCAAATCATGTTGCTTCCAGCTGTTTTTGAAGCTAAGAAACAACTCGCTCTGCCAGGTACTCTTACAGCCTTCCGGGAACACCTCTTACGAAGGCCTGTGAAAAGCAGTTTCTTGGCAGGCCTGATCTGGCTGAGGTAGAACTTCTGCTCTGGGTGTGCTCCATTGCCCTAGAGCTGAAAGGCCCAAAGGGATGCCTTGTTTGCAAAGGGGCAGAGAGGCCCCAAAGCATCTTGCTTCCAGCTCATTGGGAAGCTAAGAAACAACTGTCTCTGCCCAGTGCTCTGACAGAGTACCGGGAACATCTCTTACCAAAGCCTTTGAAACGCAGTTTCTTGGCAGGCCTTATCTGGCTGAGGTAGAACTTCTGCTCTGGGTGTGCTCCATTGGCCTAGAGCTGAAAGGCCCAAAGGTCGGCCTTGTTGGCAAAGGGGCAGGGAGCCCCCAAAGCATCTTGCTTCCAGCTCTTCGGGAAGCTAAGAAACAACTGGCTCTGCCCAGTGCTCTTACAGCCTGAGAGAAAATCTCTTACCAAGGCCTGTGAAACGCACTTTGTTGGTGGCCTGATCTAGCTGAAGTAGAACTTCTGCTCTGGGTGTGCTCCATTGGCCTAGAGCTGCCTGGCCCAAAGGGCCGCCTTGTTTGCAAAGGGGCAGAGAGGCCCCAAAGCATCTTGCTTCCAGCTCTTCGGGAAGCTAAGAAACATCTGGCGTTGCCCAGTGCTCTTACAGCCTACCGGGAACATCTCTTACCAAGGCCTGTGAAACGCAGTTTGTTGGTGGCCTGAACTGGCCGAAGTAGAACTTCTGCTCTGGGTGTGCTCCACTGGCCTGGAGCTACCTGCCCCAAAGGGCTGCCTTGATTCCAAAGTGAGAGAGTGGCACCAAAGCATCTTGCTTCCAGCTCTTCGGGAAGCTAAGAAACATCTGGCGCTGCCCAGTGCTCTTACAGCCTACCGGGAACATCTCTTACCAAGGCCTGTGAAACGCCGTTTCCTGGCAGGCCTGATTTGGCTGAAGTAGAACTTCTGCTCTGGGTGTGCTCCATTGCCCTAGAGCTGCCAGGCCCAAGGTGCTGCCTTGTTTCCAAAGGGGCAGAGAGGCCCCAAAGCATCTTGCTTCCAGCTCTCTGGGAAGCTAAGAACCAACTCGCTCTGCCCCGTGCTCTTACAGCCTACCGGGAACATGTCTTTGAAAGGCCTGTGAAACGCAGTTTCTTGGCAGGCCTCATCTGGCTGAAGTAGAACTCCGGCTCTGGGTGTGCTCCATTGCCCTAGAGCTGCCAGGCCCCAAGTGCTGCCCTGTTTCCAAGGGGCAGAGAGGCCCAAAGCATCTTGCTTCCCGGTCTTTGCGAAGCTAAGAAACAACTGGCTCTGCCCAGTGCTCTTACACCTACCGGGAACATCTCTTACCAAGGCCTGTCAAACGCTGTTTCTTTGCAGGCCTGATCAGGCTGAAGTAGAACTCCTGCTCTGCGTGTGCTCCATTGGCCTAGAGCTTCCCGACCCAAAAGGCTGCCTTGTTCCCAAACGGGCAGAGGGGTCCCAAGCGTCTTGCTTCCAGCTTTTCAGGAAGGTAAGAAACAACTGGCTCTGCCCAGTGCTCTTACAGCCTACCGGGAACATCTCTTACCAAGGCCTGTGAAACGCAGTTTCTTGGCAGGCCTGATCTGGCTGAAGTAGAACTCCTGCTCTGGGCGTGCTACTTTGGCCTAGAGCTGCCAGGCCCAAAGGGCCGCCTTGTTTCCAAAGGGGCTGAGAGTCCCCAAAGTACCTTGCTTCCAAATCTTTGGGAAGCTAAGAAACAACTGGCTCTGCACAGTGCTCTCACAGCCTACCGGCAACGTGACAGAGACAGGCCTGTGAGACGCAGTTTCTTGGAAGGCCTGATCTGGCTGAGGTAGAACTTCTGCTCTGGGTGTACTCCATTGGCCTAGGGCTGCCAGGCCCAAAGGGCTGCCTTTATTTCCAAAGTGTGAGAGAGGCCCCAAAGCATCTTGCTTCCTGCTCTCTGGGAAGCTAAAACAACTGGCTCTGCACAGTGCTCTCAAAGCCAACCGGGAACGTCACATACAAAGGCCTGTGAAACGCAGCTTCTTGACAGGCCTTATCTGGCTGAGGTAGAACTTGTGCTCTGGGTGTGCTACTTTGGCCTAGAGCTGCCAGGCACAAAGGCTGCTTTGTTTCCAAAGGGGGAGAGAGGCCCCAAATCATGTTGCTTCCAGCTGGTTTTGAAGCTAAGAAACAACTCGCTCTGCCAGGTACTCTTACAGCCTTCCGGGAACACCTCTTACGAAGGCCTGTGAAAAGCAGTTTCTTGGCAGGCCTGATCTGGCTGAGGTAGAACTTCTGCTCTGGGTGTGCTCCATTGGCCTAGAGCTGAAAGGCCCAAAGGGATGCCTTGTTTGCAAAGGGGCAGAGAGGCCCCAAAGCATCTTGCTTCCAGCTCATTGGGAAGCTAAGAAACAACTGTCTCTGCCCAGTGCTCTGACAGAGTACCGGGAACATCTCTTACCAAAGCCTTTGAAACGCAGTTTCTTGGCAGGCCTTATCTGGCTGAGGTAGAACTTCTGCTCTGGGTGTGCTCCATTGGCCTAGAGCTGAAAGGCCCAAAGGTCGGCCTTGTTGGCAAAGGGGCAGGGAGCCCCCAAAGCATCTTGCTTCCAGCTCTTCGGGAAGCTAAGAAACAACTGGCTCTGCCCAGTGCTCTTACAGCCTGAGAGAAAATCTCTTACCAAGGCCTGTGAAACGCACTTTGTTGGTGGCCTGATCTAGCTGAAGTAGAACTTCTGCTCTGGGTGTGCTCCATTGGCCTAGAGCTGCCTGGCCCAAAGGGCCGCCTTGTTTGCAAAGGGGCAGAGAGGCCCCAAAGCATCTTGCTTCCAGCTCTTCGGGAAGCTAAGAAACATCTGGCGTTGCCCAGTGCTCTTACAGCCTACCGGGAACATCTCTTACCAAGGCCTGTGAAACGCAGTTTGTTGGTGGCCTGAACTGGCCGAAGTAGAACTTCTGCTCTGGGTGTGCTCCACTGGCCTGGAGCTACCTGCCCCAAAGGGCTGCCTTGATTCCAAAGTGAGAGAGTGGCACCAAAGCATCTTGCTTCCAGCTCTTCGGGAAGCTAAGAAACATCTGGCGTTGCCCAGTGCTCTTACAGCCTACCGGGAACATCTCTTACCAAGGCCTGTGAAACGCCGTTTCCTGGCAGGCCTGATTTGGCTGAAGTAGAACTTCTGCTCTGGGTGTGCTCCATTGCCCTAGAGCTGCCAGGCCCAAGGTGCTGCCTTGTTTCCAAAGGGGCAGAGAGGCCCCAAAGCATCTTGCTTCCAGCTCTCTGGGAAGCTAAGAACCAACTCGCTCTGCCCCGTGCTCTTACAGCCTACCGGGAACATGTCTTTGAAAGGCCTGTGAAACGCAGTTTCTTGGCAGGCCTCATCTGGCTGAAGTAGAACTCCGGCTCTGGGTGTGCTCCATTGCCCTAGAGCTGCCAGGCCCCAAGTGCTGCCCTGTTTCCAAGGGGCAGAGAGGCCCAAAGCATCTTGCTTCCCGGTCTTTGCGAAGCTAAGAAACAACTGGCTCTGCCCAGTGCTCTTACACCTACCGGGAACATCTCTTACCAAGGCCTGTCAAACGCTGTTTCTTTGCAGGCCTGATCAGGCTGAAGTAGAACTCCTGCTCTGCGTGTGCTCCATTGGCCTAGAGCTTCCCGACCCAAAAGGCTGCCTTGTTCCCAAACGGGCAGAGGGGTCCCAAGCGTCTTGCTTCCAGCTTTTCAGGAAGGTAAGAAACAACTGGCTCTGCCCAGTGCTCTTACAGCCTACCGGGAACATCTCTTACCAAGGCCTGTGAAACGCAGTTTCTTGGCAGGCCTGATCTGGCTGAAGTAGAACTCCTGCTCTGGGCGTGCTACTTTGGCCTAGAGCTGCCAGGCCCAAAGGGCCGCCTTGTTTCCAAAGGGGCTGAGAGTCCCCAAAGTACCTTGCTTCCAAATCTTTGGGAAGCTAAGAAACAACTGGCTCTGCACAGTGCTCTCACAGCCTACCGGCAACGTGACAGAGACAGGCCTGTGAGACGCAGTTTCTTGGAAGGCCTGATCTGGCTGAGGTAGAACTTCTGCTCTGGGTGTACTCCATTGGCCTAGGGCTGCCAGGCCCAAAGGGCTGCCTTTATTTCCAAAGTGTGAGAGAGGCCCCAAAGCATCTTGCTTCCTGCTCTCTGGGAAGCTAAAACAACTGGCTCTGCACAGTGCTCTCAAAGCCAACCGGGAACGTCACATACAAAGGCCTGTGAAACGCAGCTTCTTGACAGGCCTTATCTGGCTGAGGTAGAACTTGTGCTCTGGGTGTGCTACTTTGGCCTAGAGCTGCCAGGCACAAAGGCTGCTTTGTTTCCAAAGGGGGAGAGAGGCCCCAAATCATGTTGCTTCCAGCTGTTTTTGAAGCTAAGAAACAACTCGCTCTGCCAGGTACTCTTACAGCCTTCCGGGAACACCTCTTACGAAGGCCTGTGAAAAGCAGTTTCTTGGCAGGCCTGATCTGGCTGAGGTAGAACTTCTGCTCTGGGTGTGCTCCATTGCCCTAGAGCTGAAAGGCCCAAAGGGATGCCTTGTTTGCAAAGGGGCAGAGAGGCCCCAAAGCATCTTGCTTCCAGCTCATTGGGAAGCTAAGAAACAACTGTCTCTGCCCAGTGCTCTGACAGAGTACCGGGAACATCTCTTACCAAAGCCTTTGAAACGCAGTTTCTTGGCAGGCCTTATCTGGCTGAGGTAGAACTTCTGCTCTGGGTGTGCTCCATTGGCCTAGAGCTGAAAGGCCCAAAGGTCGGCCTTGTTGGCAAAGGGGCAGGGAGCCCCCAAAGCATCTTGCTTCCAGCTCTTCGGGAAGCTAAGAAACAACTGGCTCTGCCCAGTGCTCTTACAGCCTGAGAGAAAATCTCTTACCAAGGCCTGTGAAACGCACTTTGTTGGTGGCCTGATCTAGCTGAAGTAGAACTTCTGCTCTGGGTGTGCTCCATTGGCCTAGAGCTGCCTGGCCCAAAGGGCCGCCTTGTTTGCAAAGGGGCAGAGAGGCCCCAAAGCATCTTGCTTCCAGCTCTTCGGGAAGCTAAGAAACATCTGGCGTTGCCCAGTGCTCTTACAGCCTACCGGGAACATCTCTTACCAAGGCCTGTGAAACGCAGTTTGTTGGTGGCCTGAAATGGCCGAAGTAGAACTTCTGCTCTGGGTGTGCTCCACTGGCCTGGAGCTACCTGCCCCAAAGGGCTGCCTTGATTCCAAAGTGAGAGAGTGGCACCAAAGCATCTTGCTTCCAGCTCTTCGGGAAGCTAAGAAACATCTGGCGTTGCCCAGTGCTCTTACAGCCTACCGGGAACATCTCTTACCAAGGCCTGTGAAACGCCGTTTCCTGGCAGGCCTGATTTGGCTGAAGTAGAACTTCTGCTCTGGGTGTGCTCCATTGCCCTAGAGCTGCCAGGCCCAAGGTGCTGCCTTGTTTCCAAAGGGGCAGAGAGGCCCCAAAGCATCTTGCTTCCAGCTCTTCGGGAAGCTAAGAAACAACTGGCTCTGCCCAGTGCTCTTACAGCCTGAGAGAAAATCTCTTACCAAGGCCTGTGAAACGCACTTTGTTGGTGGCCTGATCTAGCTGAAGTAGAACTTCTGCTCTGGGTGTGCTCCATTGGCCTAGAGCTGCCTGGCCCAAAGGGCCGCCTTGTTTGCAAAGGGGCAGAGAGGCCCCAAAGCATCTTGCTTCCAGCTCTTCGGGAAGCTAAGAAACATCTGGCGTTGCCCAGTGCTCTTACAGCCTACCGGGAACATCTCTTACCAAGGCCTGTGAAACGCCGTTTCCTGGCAGGCCTGATTTGGCTGAAGTAGAACTTCTGCTCTGGGTGTGCTCCATTGCCCTAGAGCTGCCAGGCCCAAGGTGCTGCCTTGTTTCCAAAGGGGCAGAGAGGCCCCAAAGCATCTTGCTTCCAGCTCTCTGGGAAGCTAAGAACCAACTCGCTCTGCCCCGTGCTCTTACAGCCTACCGGGAACATGTCTTTGAAAGGCCTGTGAAACGCAGTTTTTTGGCAGGCCTCATCTGGCTGAAGTAGAACTCCGGCTCTGGGTGTGCTCCATTGCCCTAGAGCTGCCAGGCCCCAAGTGCTGCCCTGTTTCCAAGGGGCAGAGAGGCCCAAAGCATCTTGCTTCCCGGTCTTTGCGAAGCTAAGAAACAACTGGCTCTGCCCAGTGCTCTTACACCTACCGGGAACATCTCTTACCAAGGCCTGTCAAACGCTGTTTCTTTGCAGGCCTGATCAGGCTGAAGTAGAACTCCTGCTCTGCGTGTGCTCCATTGGCCTAGAGCTTCCCGACCCAAAAGGCTGCCTTGTTCCCAAACGGGCAGAGGGGTCCCAAGCGTCTTGCTTCCAGCTTTTCAGGAAGGTAAGAAACAACTGGCTCTGCCCAGTGCTCTTACAGCCTACCGGGAACATCTCTTACCAAGGCCTGTGAAACGCAGTTTCTTGGCAGGCCTGATCTGGCTGAAGTAGAACTCCTGCTCTGGGCGTGCTACTTTGGCCTAGAGCTGCCAGGCCCAAAGGGCCGCCTTGTTTCCAAAGGGGCTGAGAGTCCCCAAAGTACCTTGCTTCCAAATCTTTGGGAAGCTAAGAAACAACTGGCTCTGCACAGTGCTCTCACAGCCTACCGGCAACGTGACAGAGACAGGCCTGTGAGACGCAGTTTCTTGGAAGGCCTGATCTGGCTGAGGTAGAACTTCTGCTCTGGGTGTACTCCATTGGCCTAGGGCTGCCAGGCCCAAAGGGCTGCCTTTATTTCCAAAGTGTGAGAGAGGCCCCAAAGCATCTTGCTTCCTGCTCTCTGGGAAGCTAAAACAACTGGCTCTGCACAGTGCTCTCAAAGCCAACCGGGAACGTCACATACAAAGGCCTGTGAAACGCAGCTTCTTGACAGGCCTTATCTGGCTGAGGTAGAACTTGTGCTCTGGGTGTGCTACTTTGGCCTAGAGCTGCCAGGCACAAAGGCTGCTTTGTTTCCAAAGGGGGAGAGAGGCCCCAAATCATGTTGCTTCCAGCTGTTTTTGAAGCTAAGAAACAACTCGCTCTGCCAGGTACTCTTACAGCCTTCCGGGAACACCTCTTACGAAGGCCTGTGAAAAGCAGTTTCTTGGCAGGCCTGATCTGGCTGAGGTAGAACTTCTGCTCTGGGTGTGCTCCATTGCCCTAGAGCTGAAAGGCCCAAAGGGATGCCTTGTTTGCAAAGGGGCAGAGAGGCCCCAAAGCATCTTGCTTCCAGCTCATTGGGAAGCTAAGAAACAACTGTCTCTGCCCAGTGCTCTGACAGAGTACCGGGAACATCTCTTACCAAAGCCTTTGAAACGCAGTTTCTTGGCAGGCCTTATCTGGCTGAGGTAGAACTTCTGCTCTGGGTGTGCTCCATTGGCCTAGAGCTGAAAGGCCCAAAGGTCGGCCTTGTTGGCAAAGGGGCAGGGAGCCCCCAAAGCATCTTGCTTCCAGCTCTTCGGGAAGCTAAGAAACAACTGGCTCTGCCCAGTGCTCTTACAGCCTGAGAGAAAATCTCTTACCAAGGCCTGTGAAACGCACTTTGTTGGTGGCCTGATCTAGCTGAAGTAGAACTTCTGCTCTGGGTGTGCTCCATTGGCCTAGAGCTGCCTGGCCCAAAGGGCCGCCTTGTTTGCAAAGGGGCAGAGAGGCCCCAAAGCATCTTGCTTCCAGCTCTTCGGGAAGCTAAGAAACATCTGGCGTTGCCCAGTGCTCTTACAGCCTACCGGGAACATCTCTTACCAAGGCCTGTGAAACGCAGTTTGTTGGTGGCCTGAACTTGCCGAAGTAGAACTTCTGCTCTGGGTGTGCTCCACTGGCCTGGAGCTACCTGCCCCAAAGGGCTGCCTTGATTCCAAAGTGAGAGAGTGGCACCAAAGCATCTTGCTTCCAGCTCTTCGGGAAGCTAAGAAACATCTGGCGTTGCCCAGTGCTCTTACAGCCTACCGGGAACATCTCTTACCAAGGCCTGTGAAACGCCGTTTCCTGGCAGGCCTGATTTGGCTGAAGTAGAACTTCTGCTCTGGGTGTGCTCCATTGCCCTAGAGCTGCCAGGCCCAAGGTGCTGCCTTGTTTCCAAAGGGGCAGAGAGGCCCCAAAGCATCTTGCTTCCAGCTCTTCGGGAAGCTAAGAAACAACTGGCTCTGCCCAGTGCTCTTACAGCCTGAGAGAAAATCTCTTACCAAGGCCTGTGAAACGCACTTTGTTGGTGGCCTGATCTAGCTGAAGTAGAACTTCTGCTCTGGGTGTGCTCCATTGGCCTAGAGCTGCCTGGCCCAAAGGGCCGCCTTGTTTGCAAAGGGGCAGAGAGGCCCCAAAGCATCTTGCTTCCAGCTCTTCGGGAAGCTAAGAAACATCTGGCGTTGCCCAGTGCTCTTACAGCCTACCGGGAACATCTCTTACCAAGGCCTGTGAAACGCAGTTTGTTGGTGGCCTGAACTGGCCGAAGTAGAACTTCTGCTCTGGGTGTGCTCCACTGGCCTGGAGCTACCTGCCCCAAAGGGCTGCCTTGATTCCAAAGTGAGAGAGTGGCACCAAAGCATCTTGCTTCCAGCTCTTCGGGAAGCTAAGAAACATCTGGCGTTGCCCAGTGCTCTTACAGCCTACCGGGAACATCTCTTACCAAGGCCTGTGAAACGCCGTTTCCTGGCAGGCCTGATTTGGCTGAAGTAGAACTTCTGCTCTGGGTGTGCTCCATTGCCCTAGAGCTGCCAGGCCCAAGGTGCTGCCTTGTTTCCAAAGGGGCAGAGAGGCCCCAAAGCATCTTGCTTCCAGCTCTCTGGGAAGCTAAGAACCAACTCGCTCTGCCCCGTGCTCTTACACTCTACCGGGAACATGTCTTTGAAAGGCCTGTGAAACGCAGTTTCTTGGCAGGCCTCATCTGGCTGAAGTAGAACTCCGGCTCTGGGTGTGCTCCATTGCCCTAGAGCTGCCAGGCCCCAAGTGCTGCCCTGTTTCCAAGGGGCAGAGAGGCCCAAAGCATCTTGCTTCCCGGTCTTTGCGAAGCTAAGAAACAACTGGCTCTGCCCAGTGCTCTTACACCTACCGGGAACATCTCTTACCAAGGCCTGTCAAACGCTGTTTCTTTGCAGGCCTGATCAGGCTGAAGTAGAACTCCTGCTCTGCGTGTGCTCCATTGGCCTAGAGCTTCCCGACCCAAAAGGCTGCCTTGTTCCCAAACGGGCAGAGGGGTCCCAAGCGTCTTGCTTCCAGCTTTTCAGGAAGGTAAGAAACAACTGGCTCTGCCCAGTGCTCTTACAGCCTACCGGGAACATCTCTTACCAAGGCCTGTGAAACGCAGTTTCTTGGCAGGCCTGATCTGGCTGAAGTAGAACTCCTGCTCTGGGCGTGCTACTTTGGCCTAGAGCTGCCAGGCCCAAAGGGCCGCCTTGTTTCCAAAGGGGCTGAGAGTCCCCAAAGTATCTTGCTTCCAAATCTTTGGGAAGCTAAGAAACAACTGGCTCTGCACAGTGCTCTCACAGCCTACCGGCAACGTGACAGAGACAGGCCTGTGAGACGCAGTTTCTTGGAAGGCCTGATCTGGCTGAGGTAGAACTTCTGCTCTGGGTGTACTCCATTGGCCTAGGGCTGCCAGGCCCAAAGGGCTGCCTTTATTTCCAAAGTGTGAGAGAGGCCCCAAAGCATCTTGCTTCCTGCTCTCTGGGAAGCTAAAACAACTGGCTCTGCACAGTGCTCTCAAAGCCAACCGGGAACGTCACATACAAAGGCCTGTGAAACGCAGCTTCTTGACAGGCCTTATCTGGCTGAGGTAGAACTTGTGCTCTGGGTGTGCTACTTTGGCCTAGAGCTGCCAGGCACAAAGGCTGCTTTGTTTCCAAAGGGGGAGAGAGGCCCCAAATCATGTTGCTTCCAGCTGTTTTTGAAGCTAAGAAACAACTCGCTCTGCCAGGTACTCTTACAGCCTTCCGGGAACACCTCTTACGAAGGCCTGTGAAAAGCAGTTTCTTGGCAGGCCTGATCTGGCTGAGGTAGAACTTCTGCTCTGGGTGTGCTCCATTGCCCTAGAGCTGAAAGGCCCAAAGGGATGCCTTGTTTGCAAAGGGGCAGAGAGGCCCCAAAGCATCTTGCTTCCAGCTCATTGGGAAGCTAAGAAACAACTGTCTCTGCCCAGTGCTCTGACAGAGTACCGGGAACATCTCTTACCAAAGCCTTTGAAACGCAGTTTCTTGGCAGGCCTTATCTGGCTGAGGTAGAACTTCTGCTCTGGGTGTGCTCCATTGGCCTAGAGCTGAAAGGCCCAAAGGTCGGCCTTGTTGGCAAAGGGGCAGGGAGCCCCCAAAGCATCTTGCTTCCAGCTCTTCGGGAAGCTAAGAAACAACTGGCTCTGCCCAGTGCTCTTACAGCCTGAGAGAAAATCTCTTACCAAGGCCTGTGAAACGCACTTTGTTGGTGGCCTGATCTAGCTGAAGTAGAACTTCTGCTCTGGGTGTGCTCCATTGGCCTAGAGCTGCCTGGCCCAAAGGGCCGCCTTGTTTGCAAAGGGGCAGAGAGGCCCCAAAGCATCTTGCTTCCAGCTCTTCGGGAAGCTAAGAAACATCTGGCGTTGCCCAGTGCTCTTACAGCCTACCGGGAACATCTCTTACCAAGGCCTGTGAAACGCAGTTTGTTGGTGGCCTGAACTGGCCAAAGTAGAACTTCTGCTCTGGGTGTGCTCCACTGGCCTGGAGCTACCTGCCCCAAAGGGCTGCCTTGATTCCAAAGTGAGAGAGTGGCACCAAAGCATCTTGCTTCCAGCTCTTCGGGAAGCTAAGAAACATCTGGCGTTGCCCAGTGCTCTTACAGCCTACCGGGAACATCTCTTACCAAGGCCTGTGAAACGCCGTTTCCTGGCAGGCCTGATTTGGCTGAAGTAGAACTTCTGCTCTGGGTGTGCTCCATTGCCCTAGAGCTGCCAGGCCCAAGGTGCTGCCTTGTTTCCAAAGGGGCAGAGAGGCCCCAAAGCATCTTGCTTCCAGCTCTCTGGGAAGCTAAGAACCAACTCGCTCTGCCCCGTGCTCTTACAGCCTACCGGGAACATGTCTTTGAAAGGCCTGTGAAACGCAGTTTCTTGGCAGGCCTCATCTGGCTGAAGTAGAACTCCGGCTCTGGGTGTGCTCCATTGCCCTAGAGCTGCCAGGCCCCAAGTGCTGCCCTGTTTCCAAGGGGCAGAGAGGCCCAAAGCATCTTGCTTCCCGGTCTTTGCGAAGCTAAGAAACAACTGGCTCTGCCCAGTGCTCTTACACCTACCGGGAACATCTCTTACCAAGGCCTGTCAAACGCTGTTTCTTTGCAGGCCTGATCAGGCTGAAGTAGAACTCCTGCTCTGCGTGTGCTCCATTGGCCTAGAGCTTCCCGACCCAAAAGGCTGCCTTGTTCCCAAACGGGCAGAGGGGTCCCAAGCGTCTTGCTTCCAGCTTTTCAGGAAGGTAAGAAACAACTGGCTCTGCCCAGTGCTCTTACAGCCTACCGGGAACATCTCTTACCAAGGCCTGTGAAACGCAGTTTCTTGGCAGGCCTGATCTGGCTGAAGTAGAACTCCTGCTCTGGGCGTGCTACTTTGGCCTAGAGCTGCCAGGCCCAAAGGGCCGCCTTGTTTCCAAAGGGGCTGAGAGTCCCCAAAGTACCTTGCTTCCAAATCTTTGGGAAGCTAAGAAACAACTGGCTCTGCACAGTGCTCTCACAGCCTACCGGCAACGTGACAGAGACAGGCCTGTGAGACGCAGTTTCTTGGAAGGCCTGATCTGGCTGAGGTAGAACTTCTGCTCTGGGTGTACTCCATTGGCCTAGGGCTGCCAGGCCCAAAGGGCTGCCTTTATTTCCAAAGTGTGAGAGAGGCCCCAAAGCATCTTGCTTCCTGCTCTCTGGGAAGCTAAAACAACTGGCTCTGCACAGTGCTCTCAAAGCCAACCAGGAACGTCACATACAAAGGCCTGTGAAACGCAGCTTCTTGACAGGCCTTATCTGGCTGAGGTAGAACTTGTGCTCTGGGTGTGCTACTTTGGCCTAGAGCTGCCAGGCACAAAGGCTGCTTTGTTTCCAAAGGGGGAGAGAGGCCCCAAATCATGTTGCTTCCAGCTGTTTTTGAAGCTAAGAAACAACTTGCTCTGCCAGGTACTCTTACAGCCTTCCGGGAACACCTCTTACGAAGGCCTGTGAAAAGCAGTTTCTTGGCAGGCCTGATCTGGCTGAGGTAGAACTTCTGCTCTGGGTGTGCTCCATTGCCCTAGAGCTGAAAGGCCCAAAGGGATGCCTTGTTTGCAAAGGGGCAGAGAGGCCCCAAAGCATCTTGCTTCCAGCTCATTGGGAAGCTAAGAAACAACTGTCTCTGCCCAGTGCTCTGACAGAGTACCGGGAACATCTCTTACCAAAGCCTTTGAAACGCAGTTTCTTGGCAGGCCTTATCTGGCTGAGGTAGAACTTCTGCTCTGGGTGTGCTCCATTGGCCTAGAGCTGAAAGGCCCAAAGGTCGGCCTTGTTGGCAAAGGGGCAGGGAGCCCCCAAAGCATCTTGCTTCCAGCTCTTCGGGAAGCTAAGAAACAACTGGCTCTGCCCAGTGCTCTTACAGCCTGAAAGAAAATCTCTTACCAAGGCCTGTGAAACGCACTTTGTTGGTGGCCTGATCTAGCTGAAGTAGAACTTCTGCTCTGGGTGTGCTCCATTGGCCTAGAGCTGCCTGGCCCAAAGGGCCGCCTTGTTTGCAAAGGGGCAGAGAGGCCCCAAAGCATCTTGCTTCCAGCTCTTCGGGAAGCTAAGAAACATCTGGCGTTGCCCAGTGCTCTTACAGCCTACCGGGAACATCTCTTACCAAGGCCTGTGAAACGCAGTTTGTTGGTGGCCTGAACTGGCCGAAGTAGAACTTCTGCTCTGGGTGTGCTCCACTGGCCTGGAGCTACCTGCCCCAAAGGGCTGCCTTGATTCCAAAGTGAGAGAGTGGCACCAAAGCATCTTGCTTCCAGCTCTTCGGGAAGCTAAGAAACATCTGGCGTTGCCCAGTGCTCTTACAGCCTACCGGGAACATCTCTTACCAAGGCCTGTGAAACGCCGTTTCCTGGCAGGCCTGATTTGGCTGAAGTAGAACTTCTGCTCTGGGTGTGCTCCATTGCCCTAGAGCTGCCAGGCCCAAGGTGCTGCCTTGTTTCCAAAGGGGCAGAGAGGCCCCAAAGCATCTTGCTTCCAGCTCTCTGGGAAGCTAAGAACCAACTCGCTCTGCCCCGTGCTCTTACAGCCTACCGGGAACATGTCTTTGAAAGGCCTGTGAAACGCAGTTTCTTGGCAGGCCTCATCTGGCTGAAGTAGAACTCCGGCTCTGGGTGTGCTCCATTGCCCTAGAGCTGCCAGGCCCCAAGTGCTGCCCTGTTTCCAAGGGGCAGAGAGGCCCAAAGCATCTTGCTTCCCGGTCTTTGCGAAGCTAAGAAACAACTGGCTCTGCCCAGTGCTCTTACACCTACCGGGAACATCTCTTACCAAGGCCTGTCAAACGCTGTTTCTTTGCAGGCCTGATCAGGCTGAAGTAGAACTCCTGCTCTGCGTGTGCTCCATTGGCCTAGAGCTTCCCGACCCAAAAGGCTGCCTTGTTCCCAAACGGGCAGAGGGGTCCCAAGCGTCTTGCTTCCAGCTTTTCAGGAAGGTAAGAAACAACTGGCTCTGCCCAGTGCTCTTACAGCCTACCGGGAACATCTCTTACCAAGGCCTGTGAAACGCAGTTTCTTGGCAGGCCTGATCTGGCTGAAGTAGAACTCCTGCTCTGGGCGTGCTACTTTGGCCTAGAGCTGCCAGGCCCAAAGGGCCGCCTTGTTTCCAAAGGGGCTGAGAGTCCCCAAAGTATCTTGCTTCCAAATCTTTGGGAAGCTAAGAAACAACTGGCTCTGCACAGTGCTCTCACAGCCTACCGGCAACGTGACAGAGACAGGCCTGTGAGACGCAGTTTCTTGGAAGGCCTGATCTGGCTGAGGTAGAACTTCTGCTCTGGGTGTACTCCATTGGCCTAGGGCTGCCAGGCCCAAAGGGCTGCCTTTATTTCCAAAGTGTGAGAGAGGCCCCAAAGCATCTTGCTTCCTGCTCTCTGGGAAGCTAAAACAACTGGCTCTGCACAGTGCTCTCAAAGCCAACCGGGAACGTCACATACAAAGGCCTGTGAAACGCAGCTTCTTGACAGGCCTTATCTGGCTGAGGTAGAACTTGTGCTCTGGGTGTGCTACTTTGGCCTAGAGCTGCCAGGCACAAAGGCTGCTTTGTTTCCAAAGGGGGAGAGAGGCCCCAAATCATGTTGCTTCCAGCTGTTTTTGAAGCTAAGAAACAACTCGCTCTGCCAGGTACTCTTACAGCCTTCCGGGAACACCTCTTACGAAGGCCTGTGAAAAGCAGTTTCTTGGCAGGCCTGATCTGGCTGAGGTAGAACTTCTGCTCTGGGTGTGCTCCATTGCCCTAGAGCTGAAAGGCCCAAAGGGATGCCTTGTTTGCAAAGGGGCAGAGAGGCCCCAAAGCATCTTGCTTCCAGCTCATTGGGAAGCTAAGAAACAACTGTCTCTGCCCAGTGCTCTGACAGAGTACCGGGAACATCTCTTACCAAAGCCTTTGAAACGCAGTTTCTTGGCAGGCCTTATCTGGCTGAGGTAGAACTTCTGCTCTGGGTGTGCTCCATTGGCCTAGAGCTGAAAGGCCCAAAGGTCGGCCTTGTTGGCAAAGGGGCAGGGAGCCCCCAAAGCATCTTGCTTCCAGCTCTTCGGGAAGCTAAGAAACAACTGGCTCTGCCCAGTGCTCTTACAGCCTGAGAGAAAATCTCTTACCAAGGCCTGTGAAACGCACTTTGTTGGTGGCCTGATCTAGCTGAAGTAGAACTTCTGCTCTGGGTGTGCTCCATTGGCCTAGAGCTGCCTGGCCCAAAGGGCCGCCTTGTTTGCAAAGGGGCAGAGAGGCCCCAAAGCATCTTGCTTCCAGCTCTTCGGGAAGCTAAGAAACATCTGGCGTTGCCCAGTGCTCTTACAGCCTACCGGGAACATCTCTTACCAAGGCCTGTGAAACGCAGTTTGTTGGTGGCCTGAACTGGCCAAAGTAGAACTTCTGCTCTGGGTGTGCTCCACTGGCCTGGAGCTACCTGCCCCAAAGGGCTGCCTTGATTCCAAAGTGAGAGAGTGGCACCAAAGCATCTTGCTTCCAGCTCTTCGGGAAGCTAAGAAACATCTGGCGTTGCCCAGTGCTCTTACAGCCTACCGGGAACATCTCTTACCAAGGCCTGTGAAACGCCGTTTCCTGGCAGGCCTGATTTGGCTGAAGTAGAACTTCTGCTCTGGGTGTGCTCCATTGCCCTAGAGCTGCCAGGCCCAAGGTGCTGCCTTGTTTCCAAAGGGGCAGAGAGGCCCCAAAGCATCTTGCTTCCAGCTCTCTGGGAAGCTAAGAACCAACTCGCTCTGCCCCGTGCTCTTACAGCCTACCGGGAACATGTCTTTGAAAGGCCTGTGAAACGCAGTTTCTTGGCAGGCCTCATCTGGCTGAAGTAGAACTCCGGCTCTGGGTGTGCTCCATTGCCCTAGAGCTGCCAGGCCCCAAGTGCTGCCCTGTTTCCAAGGGGCAGAGAGGCCCAAAGCATCTTGCTTCCCGGTCTTTGCGAAGCTAAGAAACAACTGGCTCTGCCCAGTGCTCTTACACCTACCGGGAACATCTCTTACCAAGGCCTGTCAAACGCTGTTTCTTTGCAGGCCTGATCAGGCTGAAGTAGAACTCCTGCTCTGCGTGTGCTCCATTGGCCTAGAGCTTCCCGACCCAAAAGGCTGCCTTGTTCCCAAACGGGCAGAGGGGTCCCAAGCGTCTTGCTTCCAGCTTTTCAGGAAGGTAAGAAACAACTGGCTCTGCCCAGTGCTCTTACAGCCTACCGGGAACATCTCTTACCAAGGCCTGTGAAACGCAGTTTCTTGGCAGGCCTGATCTGGCTGAAGTAGAACTCCTGCTCTGGGCGTGCTACTTTGGCCTAGAGCTGCCAGGCCCAAAGGGCCGCCTTGTTTCCAAAGGGGCTGAGAGTCCCCAAAGTACCTTGCTTCCAAATCTTTGGGAAGCTAAGAAACAACTGGCTCTGCACAGTGCTCTCACAGCCTACCGGCAACGTGACAGAGACAGGCCTGTGAGACGCAGTTTCTTGGAAGGCCTGATCTGGCTGAGGTAGAACTTCTGCTCTGGGTGTACTCCATTGGCCTAGGGCTGCCAGGCCCAAAGGGCTGCCTTTATTTCCAAAGTGTGAGAGAGGCCCCAAAGCATCTTGCTTCCTGCTCTCTGGGAAGCTAAAACAACTGGCTCTGCACAGTGCTCTCAAAGCCAACCAGGAACGTCACATACAAAGGCCTGTGAAACGCAGCTTCTTGACAGGCCTTATCTGGCTGAGGTAGAACTTGTGCTCTGGGTGTGCTACTTTGGCCTAGAGCTGCCAGGCACAAAGGCTGCTTTGTTTCCAAAGGGGGAGAGAGGCCCCAAATCATGTTGCTTCCAGCTGTTTTTGAAGCTAAGAAACAACTTGCTCTGCCAGGTACTCTTACAGCCTTCCGGGAACACCTCTTACGAAGGCCTGTGAAAAGCAGTTTCTTGGCAGGCCTGATCTGGCTGAGGTAGAACTTCTGCTCTGGGTGTGCTCCATTGCCCTAGAGCTGAAAGGCCCAAAGGGATGCCTTGTTTGCAAAGGGGCAGAGAGGCCCCAAAGCATCTTGCTTCCAGCTCATTGGGAAGCTAAGAAACAACTGTCTCTGCCCAGTGCTCTGACAGAGTACCGGGAACATCTCTTACCAAAGCCTTTGAAACGCAGTTTCTTGGCAGGCCTTATCTGGCTGAGGTAGAACTTCTGCTCTGGGTGTGCTCCATTGGCCTAGAGCTGAAAGGCCCAAAGGTCGGCCTTGTTGGCAAAGGGGCAGGGAGCCCCCAAAGCATCTTGCTTCCAGCTCTTCGGGAAGCTAAGAAACAACTGGCTCTGCCCAGTGCTCTTACAGCCTGAAAGAAAATCTCTTACCAAGGCCTGTGAAACGCACTTTGTTGGTGGCCTGATCTAGCTGAAGTAGAACTTCTGCTCTGGGTGTGCTCCATTGGCCTAGAGCTGCCTGGCCCAAAGGGCCGCCTTGTTTGCAAAGGGGCAGAGAGGCCCCAAAGCATCTTGCTTCCAGCTCTTCGGGAAGCTAAGAAACATCTGGCGTTGCCCAGTGCTCTTACAGCCTACCGGGAACATCTCTTACCAAGGCCTGTGAAACGCAGTTTGTTGGTGGCCTGAACTGGCCGAAGTAGAACTTCTGCTCTGGGTGTGCTCCACTGGCCTGGAGCTACCTGCCCCAAAGGGCTGCCTTGATTCCAAAGTGAGAGAGTGGCACCAAAGCATCTTGCTTCCAGCTCTTCGGGAAGCTAAGAAACATCTGGCGTTGCCCAGTGCTCTTACAGCCTACCGGGAACATCTCTTACCAAGGCCTGTGAAACGCCGTTTCCTGGCAGGCCTGATTTGGCTGAAGTAGAACTTCTGCTCTGGGTGTGCTCCATTGCCCTAGAGCTGCCAGGCCCAAGGTGCTGCCTTGTTTCCAAAGGGGCAGAGAGGCCCCAAAGCATCTTGCTTCCAGCTCTCTGGGAAGCTAAGAACCAACTCGCTCTGCCCCGTGCTCTTACAGCCTACCGGGAACATGTCTTTGAAAGGCCTGTGAAACGCAGTTTCTTGGCAGGCCTCATCTGGCTGAAGTAGAACTCCGGCTCTGGGTGTGCTCCATTGCCCTAGAGCTGCCAGGCCCCAAGTGCTGCCCTGTTTCCAAGGGGCAGAGAGGCCCAAAGCATCTTGCTTCCCGGTCTTTGCGAAGCTAAGAAACAACTGGCTCTGCCCAGTGCTCTTACACCTACCGGGAACATCTCTTACCAAGGCCTGTCAAACGCTGTTTCTTTGCAGGCCTGATCAGGCTGAAGTAGAACTCCTGCTCTGCGTGTGCTCCATTGGCCTAGAGCTTCCCGACCCAAAAGGCTGCCTTGTTCCCAAACGGGCAGAGGGGTCCCAAGCGTCTTGCTTCCAGCTTTTCAGGAAGGTAAGAAACAACTGGCTCTGCCCAGTGCTCTTACAGCCTACCGGGAACATCTCTTACCAAGGCCTGTGAAACGCAGTTTCTTGGCAGGCCTGATCTGGCTGAAGTAGAACTCCTGCTCTGGGCGTGCTACTTTGGCCTAGAGCTGCCAGGCCCAAAGGGCCGCCTTGTTTCCAAAGGGGCTGAGAGTCCCCAAAGTATCTTGCTTCCAAATCTTTGGGAAGCTAAGAAACAACTGGCTCTGCACAGTGCTCTCACAGCCTACCGGCAACGTGACAGAGAAAGGCCTGTGAGACGCAGTTTCTTGGAAGGCCTGATCTGGCTGAGGTAGAACTTCTGCTCTGGGTGTACTCCATTGGCCTAGGGCTGCCAGGCCCAAAGGGCTGCCTTTATTTCCAAAGTGTGAGAGAGGCCCCAAAGCATCTTGCTTCCTGCTCTCTGGGAAGCTAAAACAACTGGCTCTGCACAGTGCTCTCAAAGCCAACCGGGAACGTCACATACAAAGGCCTGTGAAACGCAGCTTCTTGACAGGCCTTATCTGGCTGAGGTAGAACTTGTGCTCTGGGTGTGCTACTTTGGCCTAGAGCTGCCAGGCACAAAGGCTGCTTTGTTTCCAAAGGGGGAGAGAGGCCCCAAATCATGTTGCTTCCAGCTGTTTTTGAAGCTAAGAAACAACTCGCTCTGCCAGGTACTCTTACAGCCTTCCGGGAACACCTCTTACGAAGGCCTGTGAAAAGCAGTTTCTTGGCAGGCCTGATCTGGCTGAGGTAGAACTTCTGCTCTGGGTGTGCTCCATTGCCCTAGAGCTGAAAGGCCCAAAGGGATGCCTTGTTTGCCAAGGGGCAGAGAGGCCCCAAAGCATCTTGCTTCCAGCTCATTGGGAAGCTAAGAAACAACTGTCTCTGCCCAGTGCTCTGACAGAGTACCGGGAACATCTCTTACCAAAGCCTTTGAAACGCAGTTTCTTGGCAGGCCTTATCTGGCTGAGGTAGAACTTCTGCTCTGGGTGTGCTCCATTGGCCTAGAGCTGAAAGGCCCAAAGGTCGGCCTTGTTGGCAAAGGGGCAGGGAGCCCCCAAAGCATCTTGCTTCCAGCTCTTCGGGAAGCTAAGAAACAACTGGCTCTGCCCAGTGCTCTTACAGCCTGAGAGAAAATCTCTTACCAAGGCCTGTGAAACGCACTTTGTTGGTGGCCTGATCTAGCTGAAGTAGAACTTCTGCTCTGGGTGTGCTCCATTGGCCTAGAGCTGCCTGGCCCAAAGGGCCGCCTTGTTTGCAAAGGGGCAGAGAGGCCCCAAAGCATCTTGCTTCCAGCTCTTCGGGAAGCTAAGAAACATCTGGCGTTGCCCAGTGCTCTTACAGCCTACCGGGAACATCTCTTACCAAGGCCTGTGAAACGCAGTTTGTTGGTGGCCTGAACTGGCCGAAGTAGAACTTCTGCTCTGGGTGTGCTCCACTGGCCTGGAGCTACCTGCCCCAAAGGGCTGCCTTGATTCCAAAGTGAGAGAGTGGCACCAAAGCATCTTGCTTCCAGCTCTTCGGGAAGCTAAGAAACATCTGGCGTTGCCCAGTGCTCTTACAGCCTACCGGGAACATCTCTTACCAAGGCCTGTGAAACGCCGTTTCCTGGCAGGCCTGATTTGGCTGAAGTAGAACTTCTGCTCTGGGTGTGCTCCATTGCCCTAGAGCTGCCAGGCCCAAGGTGCTGCCTTGTTTCCAAAGGGGCAGAGAGGCCCCAAAGCATCTTGCTTCCAGCTCTCTGGGAAGCTAAGAACCAACTCGCTCTGCCCCGTGCTCTTACAGCCTACCGGGAACATGTCTTTGAAAGGCCTGTGAAACGCAGTTTCTTGGCAGGCCTCATCTGGCTGAAGTAGAACTCCGGCTCTGGGTGTGCTCCATTGCCCTAGAGCTGCCAGGCCCCAAGTGCTGCCCTGTTTCCAAGGGGCAGAGAGGCCCAAAGCATCTTGCTTCCCGGTCTTTGCGAAGCTAAGAAACAACTGGCTCTGCCCAGTGCTCTTACACCTACCGGGAACATCTCTTACCAAGGCCTGTCAAACGCTGTTTCTTTGCAGGCCTGATCAGGCTGAAGTAGAACTCCTGCTCTGCGTGTGCTCCATTGGCCTAGAGCTTCCCGACCCAAAAGGCTGCCTTGTTCCCAAACGGGCAGAGGGGTCCCAAGCGTCTTGCTTCCAGCTTTTCAGGAAGGTAAGAAACAACTGGCTCTGCCCAGTGCTCTTACAGCCTACCGGGAACATCTCTTACCAAGGCCTGTGAAACGCAGTTTCTTGGCAGGCCTGATCTGGCTGAAGTAGAACTCCTGCTCTGGGCGTGCTACTTTGGCCTAGAGCTGCCAGGCCCAAAGGGCCGCCTTGTTTCCAAAGGGGCTGAGAGTCCCCAAAGTATCTTGCTTCCAAATCTTTGGGAAGCTAAGAAACAACTGGCTCTGCACAGTGCTCTCACAGCCTACCGGCAACGTGACAGAGAAAGGCCTGTGAGACGCAGTTTCTTGGAAGGCCTGATCTGGCTGAGGTAGAACTTCTGCTCTGGGTGTACTCCATTGGCCTAGGGCTGCCAGGCCCAAAGGGCTGCCTTTATTTCCAAAGTGTGAGAGAGGCCCCAAAGCATCTTGCTTCCTGCTCTCTGGGAAGCTAAAACAACTGGCTCTGCACAGTGCTCTCAAAGCCAACCGGGAACGTCACATACAAAGGCCTGTGAAACGCAGCTTCTTGACAGGCCTTATCTGGCTGAGGTAGAACTTGTGCTCTGGGTGTGCTACTTTGGCCTAGAGCTGCCAGGCACAAAGGCTGCTTTGTTTCCAAAGGGGGAGAGAGGCCCCAAATCATGTTGCTTCCAGCTGTTTTTGAAGCTAAGAAACAACTCGCTCTGCCAGGTACTCTTACAGCCTTCCGGGAACACCTCTTACGAAGGCCTGTGAAAAGCAGTTTCTTGGCAGGCCTGATCTGGCTGAGGTAGAACTTCTGCTCTGGGTGTGCTCCATTGCCCTAGAGCTGAAAGGCCCAAAGGGATGCCTTGTTTGCAAAGGGGCAGAGAGGCCCCAAAGCATCTTGCTTCCAGCTCATTGGGAAGCTAAGAAACAACTGTCTCTGCCCAGTGCTCTGACAGAGTACCGGGAACATCTCTTACCAAAGCCTTTGAAACGCAGTTTCTTGGCAGGCCTTATCTGGCTGAGGTAGAACTTCTGCTCTGGGTGTGCTCCATTGGCCTAGAGCTGAAAGGCCCAAAGGTCGGCCTTGTTGGCAAAGGGGCAGGGAGCCCCCAAAGCATCTTGCTTCCAGCTCTTCGGGAAGCTAAGAAACAACTGGCTCTGCCCAGTGCTCTTACAGCCTGAGAGAAAATCTCTTACCAAGGCCTGTGAAACGCACTTTGTTGGTGGCCTGATCTAGCTGAAGTAGAACTTCTGCTCTGGGTGTGCTCCATTGGCCTAGAGCTGCCTGGCCCAAAGGGCCGCCTTGTTTGCAAAGGGGCAGAGAGGCCCCAAAGCATCTTGCTTCCAGCTCTTCGGGAAGCTAAGAAACATCTGGCGTTGCCCAGTGCTCTTACAGCCTACCGGGAACATCTCTTACCAAGGCCTGTGAAACGCAGTTTGTTGGTGGCCTGAACTGGCCGAAGTAGAACTTCTGCTCTGGGTGTGCTCCACTGGCCTGGAGCTACCTGCCCCAAAGGGCTGCCTTGATTCCAAAGTGAGAGAGTGGCACCAAAGCATCTTGCTTCCAGCTCTTCGGGAAGCTAAGAAACATCTGGCGTTGCCCAGTGCTCTTACAGCCTACCGGGAACATCTCTTACCAAGGCCTGTGAAACGCCGTTTCCTGGCAGGCCTGATTTGGCTGAAGTAGAACTTCTGCTCTGGGTGTGCTCCATTGCCCTAGAGCTGCCAGGCCCAAGGTGCTGCCTTGTTTCCAAAGGGGCAGAGAGGCCCCAAAGCATCTTGCTTCCAGCTCTCTGGGAAGCTAAGAACCAACTCGCTCTGCCCCGTGCTCTTACAGCCTACCGGGAACATGTCTTTGAAAGGCCTGTGAAACGCAGTTTCTTGGCAGGCCTCATCTGGCTGAAGTAGAACTCCGGCTCTGGGTGTGCTCCATTGCCCTAGAGCTGCCAGGCCCCAAGTGCTGCCCTGTTTCCAAGGGGCAGAGAGGCCCAAAGCATCTTGCTTCCCGGTCTTTGCGAAGCTAAGAAACAACTGGCTCTGCCCAGTGCTCTTACACCTACCGGGAACATCTCTTACCAAGGCCTGTCAAACGCTGTTTCTTTGCAGGCCTGATCAGGCTGAAGTAGAACTCCTGCTCTGCGTGTGCTCCATTGGCCTAGAGCTTCCCGACCCAAAAGGCTGCCTTGTTCCCAAACGGGCAGAGGGGTCCCAAGCGTCTTGCTTCCAGCTTTTCAGGAAGGTAAGAAACAACTGGCTCTGCCCAGTGCTCTTACAGCCTACCGGGAACATCTCTTACCAAGGCCTGTGAAACGCAGTTTCTTGGCAGGCCTGATCTGGCTGAAGTAGAACTCCTGCTCTGGGCGTGCTACTTTGGCCTAGAGCTGCCAGGCCCAAAGGGCCGCCTTGTTTCCAAAGGGGCTGAGAGTCCCCAAAGTATCTTGCTTCCAAATCTTTGGGAAGCTAAGAAACAACTGGCTCTGCACAGTGCTCTCACAGCCTACCGGCAACGTGACAGAGACAGGCCTGTGAGACGCAGTTTCTTGGAAGGCCTGATCTGGCTGAGGTAGAACTTCTGCTCTGGGTGTACTCCATTGGCCTAGGGCTGCCAGGCCCAAAGGGCTGCCTTTATTTCCAAAGTGTGAGAGAGGCCCCAAAGCATCTTGCTTCCTGCTCTCTGGGAAGCTAAAACAACTGGCTCTGCACAGTGCTCTCAAAGCCAACCGGGAACGTCACATACAAAGGCCTGTGAAACGCAGCTTCTTGACAGGCCTTATCTGGCTGAGGTAGAACTTGTGCTCTGGGTGTGCTACTTTGGCCTAGAGCTGCCAGGCACAAAGGCTGCTTTGTTTCCAAAGGGGGAGAGAGGCCCCAAATCATGTTGCTTCCAGCTGTTTTTGAAGCTAAGAAACAACTCGCTCTGCCAGGTACTCTTACAGCCTTCCGGGAACACCTCTTACGAAGGCCTGTGAAAAGCAGTTTCTTGGCAGGCCTGATCTGGCTGAGGTAGAACTTCTGCTCTGGGTGTGCTCCATTGCCCTAGAGCTGAAAGGCCCAAAGGGATGCCTTGTTTGCAAAGGGGCAGAGAGGCCCCAAAGCATCTTGCTTCCAGCTCATTGGGAAGCTAAGAAACAACTGTCTCTGCCCAGTGCTCTGACAGAGTACCGGGAACATCTCTTACCAAAGCCTTTGAAACGCAGTTTCGTGGCAGGCCTTATCTGGCTGAGGTAGAACTTCTGCTCTGGGTGTGCTCCATTGGCCTAGAGCTGAAAGGCCCAAAGGCCGGCCTTGTTGGCAAAGGGGCAGGGAGCCCCCAAAGCATCTTGCTTCCAGCTCTTCGGGAAGCTAAGAAACAACTGGCTCTGCCCAGTGCTCTTACAGCCTGAGAGAAAATCTCTTACCAAGGCCTGTGAAACGCACTTTGTTGGTGGCCTGATCTAGCTGAAGTAGAACTTCTGCTCTGGGTGTGCTCCATTGGCCTAGAGCTGCCTGGCCCAAAGGGCCGCCTTGTTTGCAAAGGGGCAGAGAGGCCCCAAAGCATCTTGCTTCCAGCTCTTCGGGAAGCTAAGAAACATCTGGCGTTGCCCAGTGCTCTTACAGCCTACCGGGAACATCTCTTACCAAGGCCTGTGAAACGCAGTTTGTTGGTGGCCTGAACTGGCCGAAGTAGAACTTCTGCTCTGGGTGTGCTCCACTGGCCTGGAGCTACCTGCCCCAAAGGGCTGCCTTGATTCCAAAGTGAGAGAGTGGCACCAAAGCATCTTGCTTCCAGCTCTTCGGGAAGCTAAGAAACATCTGGCGTTGCCCAGTGCTCTTACAGCCTACCGGGAACATCTCTTACCAAGGCCTGTGAAACGCCGTTTCCTGGCAGGCCTGATTTGGCTGAAGTAGAACTTCTGCTCTGGGTGTGCTCCATTGCCCTAGAGCTGCCAGGCCCAAGGTGCTGCCTTGTTTCCAAAGGGGCAGAGAGGCCCCAAAGCATCTTGCTTCCAGCTCTTCGGGAAGCTAAGAAACAACTGGCTCTGCCCAGTGCTCTTACAGCCTGAGAGAAAATCTCTTACAAAGGCCTGTGAAACGCACTTTGTTGGTGGCCTGATCTAGCTGAAGTAGAACTTCTGCTCTGGGTGTGCTCCATTGCCCTAGAGCTGCCAGGCCCAAGGTGCTGCCTTGTTTCCAAAGGGGCAGAGAGGCCCCAAAGCATCTTGCTTCCAGCTCTCTGGGAAGCTAAGAACCAACTCGCTCTGCCCCGTGCTCTTACAGCCTACCGGGAACATGTCTTTGAAAGGCCTGTGAAACGCAGTTTCTTGGCAGGCCTCATCTGGCTGAAGTAGAACTCCGGCTCTGGGTGTGCTCCATTGCCCTAGAGCTGCCAGGCCCCAAGTGCTGCCCTGTTTCCAAGGGGCAGAGAGGCCCAAAGCATCTTGCTTCCCGGTCTTTGCGAAGCTAAGAAACAACTGGCTCTGCCCAGTGCTCTTACACCTACCGGGAACATCTCTTACCAAGGCCTGTCAAACGCTGTTTCTTTGCAGGCCTGATCAGGCTGAAGTAGAACTCCTGCTCTGCGTGTGCTCCATTGGCCTAGAGCTTCCCGACCCAAAAGGCTGCCTTGTTCCCAAACGGGCAGAGGGGTCCCAAGCGTCTTGCTTCCAGCTTTTCAGGAAGGTAAGAAACAACTGGCTCTGCCCAGTGCTCTTACAGCCTACCGGGAACATCTCTTACCAAGGCCTGTGAAACGCAGTTTCTTGGCAGGCCTGATCTGGCTGAAGTAGAACTCCTGCTCTGGGCGTGCTACTTTGGCCTAGAGCTGCCAGGCCCAAAGGGCCGCCTTGTTTCCAAAGGGGCTGAGAGTCCCCAAAGTATCTTGCTTCCAAATCTTTGGGAAGCTAAGAAACAACTGGCTCTGCACAGTGCTCTCACAGCCTACCGGCAACGTGACAGAGACAGGCCTGTGAGACGCAGTTTCTTGGAAGGCCTGATCTGGCTGAGGTAGAACTTCTGCTCTGGGTGTACTCCATTGGCCTAGGGCTGCCAGGCCCAAAGGGCTGCCTTTATTTCCAAAGTGTGAGAGAGGCCCCAAAGCATCTTGCTTCCTGCTCTCTGGGAAGCTAAAACAACTGGCTCTGCACAGTGCTCTCAAAGCCAACCGGGAACGTCACATACAAAGGCCTGTGAAACGCAGCTTCTTGACAGGCCTTATCTGGCTGAGGTAGAACTTGTGCTCTGGGTGTGCTACTTTGGCCTAGAGCTGCCAGGCACAAAGGCTGCTTTGTTTCCAAAGGGGGAGAGAGGCCCCAAATCATGTTGCTTCCAGCTGTTTTTGAAGCTAAGAAACAACTCGCTCTGCCAGGTACTCTTACAGCCTTCCGGGAACACCTCTTACGAAGGCCTGTGAAAAGCAGTTTCTTGGCAGGCCTGATCTGGCTGAGGTAGAACTTCTGCTCTGGGTGTGCTCCATTGCCCTAGAGCTGAAAGGCCCAAAGGGATGCCTTGTTTGCAAAGGGGCAGAGAGGCCCCAAAGCATCTTGCTTCCAGCTCATTGGGAAGCTAAGAAACAACTGTCTCTGCCCAGTGCTCTGACAGAGTACCGGGAACATCTCTTACCAAAGCCTTTGAAACGCAGTTTCTTGGCAGGCCTTATCTGGCTGAGGTAGAACTTCTGCTCTGGGTGTGCTCCATTGGCCTAGAGCTGAAAGGCCCAAAGGTCGGCCTTGTTGGCAAAGGGGCAGGGAGCCCCCAAAGCATCTTGCTTCCAGCTCTTCGGGAAGCTAAGAAACAACTGGCTCTGCCCAGTGCTCTTACAGCCTGAGAGAAAATCTCTTACCAAGGCCTGTGAAACGCACTTTGTTGGTGGCCTGATCTAGCTGAAGTAGAACTTCTGCTCTGGGTGGGCTCCATTGGCCTAGAGCTGCCTGGCCCAAAGGGCCGCCTTGTTTGCAAAGGGGCAGAGAGGCCCCAAAGCATCTTGCTTCCAGCTCTTCGGGAAGCTAAGAAACATCTGGCGTTGCCCAGTGCTCTTACAGCCTACCGGGAACATCTCTTACCAAGGGCTGTGAAACGCAGTTTGTTGGTGGCCTGAACTGGCCGAAGTAGAACTTCTGCTCTGGGTGTGCTCCACTGGCCTGGAGCTACCTGCCCCAAAGGGCTGCCTTGATTCCAAAGTGAGAGAGTGGCCCCAAAGCATCTTGCTTCCAGCTCTTCGGGAAGCTAAGAAACATCTGGCGTTGCCCAGTGCTCTTACAGCCTACCGGGAACATCTCTTACCAAGGCCTGTGAAACGCCGTTTCCTGGCAGGCCTGATTTGGCTGAAGTAGAACTTCTGCTCTGGGTGTGCTCCATTGCCCTAGAGCTGCCAGGCCCAAGGTGCTGCCTTGTTTCCAAAGGGGCAGAGAGGCCCCAAAGCATCTTGCTTCCAGCTCTCTGGGAAGCTAAGAAACAACTCGCTCTGCCCCGTGCTCTTACAGCCTACCGGGAACATGTCTTTGAAAGGCCTGTGAAACGCAGTTTCTTGGCAGGCCTCATCTGGCTGAAGTAGAACTCCGGCTCTGGGTGTGCTCCATTGCCCTAGAGCTGCCAGGCCCCAAGTGCTGCCCTGTTTCCAAGGGGCAGAGAGGCCCAAAGCATCTTGCTTCCCGGTCTTTGCGAAGCTAAGAAACAACTGGCTCTGCCCAGTGCTCTTACACCTACCGGGAACATCTCTTACCAAGGCCTGTCAAACGCTGTTTCTTTGCAGGCCTGATCAGGCTGAAGTAGAACTCCTGCTCTGCGTGTGCTCCATTGGCCTAGAGCTTCCCGACCCAAAAGGCTGCCTTGTTCCCAAACGGGCAGAGGGGTCCCAAGCGTCTTGCTTCCAGCTTTTCAGGAAGGTAAGAAACAACTGGCTCTGCCCAGTGCTCTTACAGCCTACCGGGAACATCTCTTACCAAGGCCTGTGAAACGCAGTTTCTTGGCAGGCCTGATCTGGCTGAAGTAGAACTCCTGCTCTGGGCGTGCTACTTTGGCCTAGAGCTGCCAGGCCCAAAGGGCCGCCTTGTTTCCAAAGGGGCTGAGAGTCCCCAAAGTATCTTGCTTCCAAATCTTTGGGAAGCTAAGAAACAACTGGCTCTGCACAGTGCTCTCACAGCCTACCGGCAACGTGACAGAGACAGGCCTGTGAGACGCAGTTTCTTGGAAGGCCTGATCTGGCTGAGGTAGAACTTCTGCTCTGGGTGTACTCCATTGGCCTAGGGCTGCCAGGCCCAAAGGGCTGCCTTTATTTCCAAAGTGTGAGAGAGGCCCCAAAGCATCTTGCTTCCTGCTCTCTGGGAAGCTAAAACAACTGGCTCTGCACAGTGCTCTCAAAGCCAACCGGGAACGTCACATACAAAGGCCTGTGAAACGCAGCTTCTTGACAGGCCTTATCTGGCTGAGGTAGAACTTGTGCTCTGGGTGTGCTACTTTGGCCTAGAGCTGCCAGGCACAAAGGCTGCTTTGTTTCCAAAGGGGGAGAGAGGCCCCAAATCATGTTGCTTCCAGCTGTTTTTGAAGCTAAGAAACAACTCGCTCTGCCAGGTACTCTTACAGCCTTCCGGGAACACCTCTTACGAAGGCCTGTGAAAAGCAGTTTCTTGGCAGGCCTGATCTGGCTGAGGTAGAACTTCTGCTCTGGGTGTGCTCCATTGCCCTAGAGCTGAAAGGCCCAAAGGGATGCCTTGTTTGCAAAGGGGCAGAGAGGCCCCAAAGCATCTTGCTTCCAGCTCATTGGGAAGCTAAGAAACAACTGTCTCTGCCCAGTGCTCTGACAGAGTACCGGGAACATCTCTTACCAAAGCCTTTGAAACGCAGTTTCTTGGCAGGCCTTATCTGGCTGAGGTAGAACTTCTGCTCTGGGTGTGCTCCATTGGCCTAGAGCTGAAAGGCCCAAAGGTCGGCCTTGTTGGCAAAGGGGCAGGGAGCCCCCAAAGCATCTTGCTTCCAGCTCTTCGGGAAGCTAAGAAACAACTGGCTCTGCCCAGTGCTCTTACAGCCTGAGAGAAAATCTCTTACCAAGGCCTGTGAAACGCACTTTGTTGGTGGCCTGATCTAGCTGAAGTAGAACTTCTGCTCTGGGTGTGCTCCATTGGCCTAGAGCTGCCTGGCCCAAAGGGCCGCCTTGTTTGCAAAGGGGCAGAGAGGCCCCAAAGCATCTTGCTTCCAGCTCTTCGGGAAGCTAAGAAACATCTGGCGTTGCCCAGTGCTCTTACAGCCTACCGGGAACATCTCTTACCAAGGCCTGTGAAACGCAGTTTGTTGGTGGCCTGAACTGGCCGAAGTAGAACTTCTGCTCTGGGTGTGCTCCACTGGCCTGGAGCTACCTGCCCCAAAGGGCTGCCTTGATTCCAAAGTGAGAGAGTGGCACCAAAGCATCTTGCTTCCAGCTCTTCGGGAAGCTAAGAAACATCTGGCGTTGCCCAGTGCTCTTACAGCCTACCGGGAACATCTCTTACCAAGGCCTGTGAAACGCCGTTTCCTGGCAGGCCTGATTTGGCTGAAGTAGAACTTCTGCTCTGGGTGTGCTCCATTGCCCTAGAGCTGCCAGGCCCAAGGTGCTGCCTTGTTTCCAAAGGGGCAGAGAGGCCCCAAAGCATCTTGCTTCCAGCTCTCTGGGAAGCTAAGAACCAACTCGCTCTGCCCCGTGCTCTTACAGCCTACCGGGAACATGTCTTTGAAAGGCCTGTGAAACGCAGTTTCTTGGCTGGCCTCATCTGGCTGAAGTAGAACTCCGGCTCTGGGTGTGCTCCATTGCCCTAGAGCTGCCAGGCCCCAAGTGCTGCCCTGTTTCCAAGGGGCAGAGAGGCCCAAAGCATCTTGCTTCCCGGTCTTTGCGAAGCTAAGAAACAACTGGCTCTGCCCAGTGCTCTTACACCTACCGGGAACATCTCTTACCAAGGCCTGTCAAACGCTGTTTCTTTGCAGGCCTGATCAGGCTGAAGTAGAACTCCTGCTCTGCGTGTGCTCCATTGGCCTAGAGCTTCCCGACCCAAAAGGCTGCCTTGTTCCCAAACGGGCAGAGGGGTCCCAAGCGTCTTGCTTCCAGCTTTTCAGGAAGGTAAGAAACAACTGGCTCTGCCCAGTGCTCTTACAGCCTACCGGGAACATCTCTTACCAAGGCCTGTGAAACGCAGTTTCTTGGCAGGCCTGATCTGGCTGAAGTAGAACTCCTGCTCTGGGCGTGCTACTTTGGCCTAGAGCTGCCAGGCCCAAAGGGCCGCCTTGTTTCCAAAGGGGCTGAGAGTCCCCAAAGTATCTTGCTTCCAAATCTTTGGGAAGCTAAGAAACAACTGGCTCTGCACAGTGCTCTCACAGCCTACCGGCAACGTGACAGAGACAGGCCTGTGAGACGCAGTTTCTTGGAAGGCCTGATCTGGCTGAGGTAGAACTTCTGCTCTGGGTGTACTCCATTGGCCTAGGGCTGCCAGGCCCAAAGGGCTGCCTTTATTTCCAAAGTGTGAGAGAGGCCCCAAAGCATCTTGCTTCCTGCTCTCTGGGAAGCTAAAACAACTGGCTCTGCACAGTGCTCTCAAAGCCAACCGGGAACGTCACATACAAAGGCCTGTGAAACGCAGCTTCTTGACAGGCCTTATCTGGCTGAGGTAGAACTTGTGCTCTGGGTGTGCTACTTTGGCCTAGAGCTGCCAGGCACAAAGGCTGCTTTGTTTCCAAAGGGGGAGAGAGGCCCCAAATCATGTTGCTTCCAGCTGTTTTTGAAGCTAAGAAACAACTCGCTCTGCCAGGTACTCTTACAGCCTTCCGGGAACACCTCTTACGAAGGCCTGTGAAAAGCAGTTTCTTGGCAGGCCTGATCTGGCTGAGGTAGAACTTCTGCTCTGGGTGTGCTCCATTGCCCTAGAGCTGAAAGGCCCAAAGGGATGCCTTGTTTGCAAAGGGGCAGAGAGGCCCCAAAGCATCTTGCTTCCAGCTCATTGGGAAGCTAAGAAACAACTGTCTCTGCCCAGTGCTCTGACAGAGTACCGGGAACATCTCTTACCAAAGCCTTTGAAACGCAGTTTCTTGGCAGGCCTTATCTGGCTGAGGTAGAACTTCTGCTCTGGGTGTGCTCCATTGGCCTAGAGCTGAAAGGCCCAAAGGTCGGCCTTGTTGGCAAAGGGGCAGGGAGCCCCCAAAGCATCTTGCTTCCAGCTCTTCGGGAAGCTAAGAAACAACTGGCTCTGCCCAGTGCTCTTACAGCCTGAGAGAAAATCTCTTACCAAGGCCTGTGAAACGCACTTTGTTGGTGGCCTGATCTAGCTGAAGTAGAACTTCTGCTCTGGGTGTGCTCCATTGGCCTAGAGCTGCCTGGCCCAAAGGGCCGCCTTGTTTGCAAAGGGGCAGAGAGGCCCCAAAGCATCTTGCTTCCAGCTCTTCGGGAAGCTAAGAAACATCTGGCGTTGCCCAGTGCTCTTACAGCCTACCGGGAACATCTCTTACCAAGGCCTGTGAAACGCAGTTTGTTGGTGGCCTGAACTGGCCGAAGTAGAACTTCTGCTCTGGGTGTGCTCCACTGGCCTGGAGCTACCTGCCCCAAAGGGCTGCCTTGATTCCAAAGTGAGAGAGTGGCACCAAAGCATCTTGCTTCCAGCTCTTCGGGAAGCTAAGAAACATCTGGCGTTGCCCAGTGCTCTTACAGCCTACCGGGAACATCTCTTACCAAGGCCTGTGAAACGCCGTTTCCTGGCAGGCCTGATTTGGCTGAAGTAGAACTTCTGCTCTGGGTGTGCTCCATTGCCCTAGAGCTGCCAGGCCCAAGGTGCTGCCTTGTTTCCAAAGGGGCAGAGAGGCCCCAAAGCATCTTGCTTCCAGCTCTCTGGGAAGCTAAGAACCAACTCGCTCTGCCCCGTGCTCTTACAGCCTACCGGGAACATGTCTTTGAAAGGCCTGTGAAACGCAGTTTCTTGGCAGGCCTCATCTGGCTGAAGTAGAACTCCGGCTCTGGGTGTGCTCCATTGCCCTAGAGCTGCCAGGCCCCAAGTGCTGCCCTGTTTCCAAGGGGCAGAGAGGCCCAAAGCATCTTGCTTCCCGGTCTTTGCGAAGCTAAGAAACAACTGGCTCTGCCCAGTGCTCTTACACCTACCGGGAACATCTCTTACCAAGGCCTGTCAAACGCTGTTTCTTTGCAGGCCTGATCAGGCTGAAGTAGAACTCCTGCTCTGCGTGTGCTCCATTGGCCTAGAGCTTCCCGACCCAAAAGGCTGCCTTGTTCCCAAACGGGCAGAGGGGTCCCAAGCGTCTTGCTTCCAGCTTTTCAGGAAGGTAAGAAACAACTGGCTCTGCCCAGTGCTCTTACAGCCTACCGGGAACATCTCTTACCAAGGCCTGTGAAACGCAGTTTCTTGGCAGGCCTGATCTGGCTGAAGTAGAACTCCTGCTCTGGGCGTGCTACTTTGGCCTAGAGCTGCCAGGCCCAAAGGGCCGCCTTGTTTCCAAAGGGGCTGAGAGTCCCCAAAGTATCTTGCTTCCAAATCTTTGGGAAGCTAAGAAACAACTGGCTCTGCACAGTGCTCTCACAGCCTACCGGCAACGTGACAGAGACAGGCCTGTGAGACGCAGTTTCTTGGAAGGCCTGATCTGGCTGAGGTAGAACTTCTGCTCTGGGTGTACTCCATTGGCCTAGGGCTGCCAGGCCCAAAGGGCTGCCTTTATTTCCAAAGTGTGAGAGAGGCCCCAAAGCATCTTGCTTCCTGCTCTCTGGGAAGCTAAAACAACTGGCTCTGCACAGTGCTCTCAAAGCCAACCGGGAACGTCACATACAAAGGCCTGTGAAACGCAGCTTCTTGACAGGCCTTATCTGGCTGAGGTAGAACTTGTGCTCTGGGTGTGCTACTTTGGCCTAGAGCTGCCAGGCACAAAGGCTGCTTTGTTTCCAAAGGGGGAGAGAGGCCCCAAATCATGTTGCTTCCAGCTGTTTTTGAAGCTAAGAAACAACTCGCTCTGCCAGGTACTCTTACAGCCTTCCGGGAACACCTCTTACGAAGGCCTGTGAAAAGCAGTTTCTTGGCAGGCCTGATCTGGCTGAGGTAGAACTTCTGCTCTGGGTGTGCTCCATTGCCCTAGAGCTGAAAGGCCCAAAGGGATGCCTTGTTTGCAAAGGGGCAGAGAGGCCCCAAAGCATCTTGCTTCCAGCTCATTGGGAAGCTAAGAAACAACTGTCTCTGCCCAGTGCTCTGACAGAGTACCGGGAACATCTCTTACCAAAGCCTTTGAAACGCAGTTTCTTGGCAGGCCTTATCTGGCTGAGGTAGAACTTCTGCTCTGGGTGTGCTCCATTGGCCTAGAGCTGAAAGGCCCAAAGGTCGGCCTTGTTGGCAAAGGGGCAGGGAGCCCCCAAAGCATCTTGCTTCCAGCTCTTCGGGAAGCTAAGAAACAACTGGCTCTGCCCAGTGCTCTTACAGCCTGAGAGAAAATCTCTTACCAAGGCCTGTGAAACGCACTTTGTTGGTGGCCTGATCTAGCTGAAGTAGAACTTCTGCTCTGGGTGTGCTCCATTGGCCTAGAGCTGCCTGGCCCAAAGGGCCGCCTTGTTTGCAAAGGGGCAGAGAGGCCCCAAAGCATCTTGCTTCCAGCTCTTCGGGAAGCTAAGAAACATCTGGCGTTGCCCAGTGCTCTTACAGCCTACCGGGAACATCTCTTACCAAGGCCTGTGAAACGCAGTTTGTTGGTGGCCTGAACTGGCCGAAGTAGAACTTCTGCTCTGGGTGTGCTCCACTGGCCTGGAGCTACCTGCCCCAAAGGGCTGCCTTGATTCCAAAGTGAGAGAGTGGCACCAAAGCATCTTGCTTCCAGCTCTTCGGGAAGCTAAGAAACATCTGGCGTTGCCCAGTGCTCTTACAGCCTACCGGGAACATCTCTTACCAAGGCCTGTGAAACGCCGTTTCCTGGCAGGCCTGATTTGGCTGAAGTAGAACTTCTGCTCTGGGTGTGCTCCATTGCCCTAGAGCTGCCAGGCCCAAGGTGCTGCCTTGTTTCCAAAGGGGCAGAGAGGCCCCAAAGCATCTTGCTTCCAGCTCTCTGGGAAGCTAAGAACCAACTCGCTCTGCCCCGTGCTCTTACAGCCTACCGGGAACATGTCTTTGAAAGGCCTGTGAAACGCAGTTTCTTGGCTGGCCTCATCTGGCTGAAGTAGAACTCCGGCTCTGGGTGTGCTCCATTGCCCTAGAGCTGCCAGGCCCCAAGTGCTGCCCTGTTTCCAAGGGGCAGAGAGGCCCAAAGCATCTTGCTTCCCGGTCTTTGCGAAGCTAAGAAACAACTGGCTCTGCCCAGTGCTCTTACACCTACCGGGAACATCTCTTACCAAGGCCTGTCAAACGCTGTTTCTTTGCAGGCCTGATCAGGCTGAAGTAGAACTCCTGCTCTGCGTGTGCTCCATTGGCCTAGAGCTTCCCGACCCAAAAGGCTGCCTTGTTCGCAAACGGGCAGAGGGGTCCCAAGCGTCTTGCTTCCAGCTTTTCAGGAAGGTAAGAAACAACTGGCTCTGCCCAGTGCTCTTACAGCCTACCGGGAACATCTCTTACCAAGGCCTGTGAAACGCAGTTTCTTGGCAGGCCTGATCTGGCTGAAGTAGAACTCCTGCTCTGGGCGTGCTACTTTGGCCTAGAGCTGCCAGGCCCAAAGGGCCGCCTTGTTTCCAAAGGGGCTGAGAGTCCCCAAAGTATCTTGCTTCCAAATCTTTGGGAAGCTAAGAAACAACTGGCTCTGCACAGTGCTCTCACAGCCTACCGGCAACGTGACAGAGACAGGCCTGTGAGACGCAGTTTCTTGGAAGGCCTGATCTGGCTGAGGTAGAACTTCTGCTCTGGGTGTACTCCATTGGCCTAGGGCTGCCAGGCCCAAAGGGCTGCCTTTATTTCCAAAGTGTGAGAGAGGCCCCAAAGCATCTTGCTTCCTGCTCTCTGGGAAGCTAAAACAACTGGCTCTGCACAGTGCTCTCAAAGCCAACCGGGAACGTCACATACAAAGGCCTGTGAAACGCAGCTTCTTGACAGGCCTTATCTGGCTGAGGTAGAACTTGTGCTCTGGGTGTGCTACTTTGGCCTAGAGCTGCCAGGCACAAAGGCTGCTTTGTTTCCAAAGGGGGAGAGAGGCCCCAAATCATGTTGCTTCCAGCTGTTTTTGAAGCTAAGAAACAACTCGCTCTGCCAGGTACTCTTACAGCCTTCCGGGAACACCTCTTACGAAGGCCTGTGAAAAGCAGTTTCTTGGCAGGCCTGATCTGGCTGAGGTAGAACTTCTGCTCTGGGTGTGCTCCATTGCCCTAGAGCTGAAAGGCCCAAAGGGATGCCTTGTTTGCAAAGGGGCAGAGAGGCCCCAAAGCATCTTGCTTCCAGCTCATTGGGAAGCTAAGAAACAACTGTCTCTGCCCAGTGCTCTGACAGAGTACCGGGAACATCTCTTACCAAAGCCTTTGAAACGCAGTTTCTTGGCAGGCCTTATCTGGCTGAGGTAGAACTTCTGCTCTGGGTGTGCTCCATTGGCCTAGAGCTGAAAGGCCCAAAGGTCGGCCTTGTTGGCAAAGGGGCAGGGAGCCCCCAAAGCATCTTGCTTCCAGCTCTTCGGGAAGCTAAGAAACAACTGGCTCTGCCCAGTGCTCTTACAGCCTGAGAGAAAATCTCTTACCAAGGCCTGTGAAACGCACTTTGTTGGTGGCCTGATCTAGCTGAAGTAGAACTTCTGCTCTGGGTGTGCTCCATTGGCCTAGAGCTGCCTGGCCCAAAGGGCCGCCTTGTTTGCAAAGGGGCAGAGAGGCCCCAAAGCATCTTGCTTCCAGCTCTTCGGGAAGCTAAGAAACATCTGGCGTTGCCCAGTGCTCTTACAGCCTACCGGGAACATCTCTTACCAAGGCCTGTGAAACGCAGTTTGTTGGTGGCCTGAACTGGCCGAAGTAGAACTTCTGCTCTGGGTGTGCTCCACTGGCCTGGAGCTACCTGCCCCAAAGGGCTGCCTTGATTCCAAAGTGAGAGAGTGGCACCAAAGCATCTTGCTTCCAGCTCTTCGGGAAGCTAAGAAACATCTGGCGTTGCCCAGTGCTCTTACAGCCTACCGGGAACATCTCTTACCAAGGCCTGTGAAACGCCGTTTCCTGGCAGGCCTGATTTGGCTGAAGTAGAACTTCTGCTCTGGGTGTGCTCCATTGCCCTAGAGCTGCCAGGCCCCAAGTGCTGCCCTGTTTCCAAGGGGCAGAGAGGCCCAAAGCATCTTGCTTCCCGGTCTTTGCGAAGCTAAGAAACAACTGGCTCTGCCCAGTGCTCTTACAGCCTACCGGGAACATGTCTTTGAAAGGCCTGTGAAACGCAGTTTCTTGGCAGGCCTGATCAGGCTGAAGTAGAACTCCTGCTCTGCGTGTGCTCCATTGGCCTAGAGCTTCCCGACCCAAAAGGCTGCCTTGTTCCCAAACGGGCAGAGGGGTCCCAAGCGTCTTGCTTCCAGCTTTTCAGGAAGGTAAGAAACAACTGGCTCTGCCCAGTGCTCTTACAGCCTACCGGGAACATCTCTTACCAAGGCCTGTGAAACGCAGTTTCTTGGCAGGCCTGATCTGGCTGAAGTAGAACTCCTGCTCTGGGCGTGCTACTTTGGCCTAGAGCTGCCAGGCCCAAAGGGCCGCCTTGTTTCCAAAGGGGCTGAGAGTCCCCAAAGTATCTTGCTTCCAAATCTTTGGGAAGCTAAGAAACAACTGGCTGTGCACAGTGCTCTCACAGCCTACCGGCAACGTGACAGAGACAGGCCTGTGAGACGCAGTTTCTTGGAAGGCCTGATCTGGCTGAGGTAGAACTTCTGCTCTGGGTGTACTCCATTGGCCTAGGGCTGCCAGGCCCAAAGGGCTGCCTTTATTTCCAAAGTGTGAGAGAGGCCCCAAAGCATCTTGCTTCCTGCTCTCTGGGAAGCTAAAACAACTGGCTCTGCACAGTGCTCTCAAAGCCAACCGGGAACGTCACATACAAAGGCCTGTGAAACGCAGCTTCTTGACAGGCCTTATCTGGCTGAGGTAGAACTTGTGCTCTGGGTGTGCTACTTTGGCCTAGAGCTGCCAGGCACAAAGGCTGCTTTGTTTCCAAAGGGGGAGAGAGGCCCCAAATCATGTTGCTTCCAGCTGTTTTTGAAGCTAAGAAACAACTCGCTCTGCCAGGTACTCTTACAGCCTTCCGGGAACACCTCTTACGAAGGCCTGTGAAAAGCAGTTTCTTGGCAGGCCTGATCTGGCTGAGGTAGAACTTCTGCTCTGGGTGTGCTCCATTGCCCTAGAGCTGAAAGGCCCAAAGGGATGCCTTGTTTGCAAAGGGGCAGAGAGGCCCCAAAGCATCTTGCTTCCAGCTCATTGGGAAGCTAAGAAACAACTGTCTCTGCCCAGTGCTCTGACAGAGTACCGGGAACATCTCTTACCAAAGCCTTTGAAACGCAGTTTCTTGGCAGGCCTTATCTGGCTGAGGTAGAACTTCTGCTCTGGGTGTGCTCCATTGGCCTAGAGCTGAAAGGCCCAAAGGTCGGCCTTGTTGGCAAAGGGGCAGGGAGCCCCCAAAGCATCTTGCTTCCAGCTCTTCGGGAAGCTAAGAAACAACTGGCTCTGCCCAGTGCTCTTACAGCCTGAGAGAAAATCTCTTACCAAGGCCTGTGAAACGCACTTTGTTGGTGGCCTGATCTAGCTGAAGTAGAACTTCTGCTCTGGGTGTGCTCCATTGGCCTAGAGCTGCCTGGCCCAAAGGGCCGCCTTGTTTGCAAAGGGGCAGAGAGGCCCCAAAGCATCTTGCTTCCAGCTCTTCGGGAAGCTAAGAAACATCTGGCGTTGCCCAGTGCTCTTACAGCCTACCGGGAACATCTCTTACCAAGGCCTGTGAAACGCAGTTTGTTGGTGGCCTGAACTGGCCGAAGTAGAACTTCTGCTCTGGGTGTGCTCCACTGGCCTGGAGCTACCTGCCCCAAAGGGCTGCCTTGATTCCAAAGTGAGAGAGTGGCACCAAAGCATCTTGCTTCCAGCTCTTCGGGAAGCTAAGAAACATCTGGCGTTGCCCAGTGCTCTTACAGCCTACCGGGAACATCTCTTACCAAGGCCTGTGAAACGCCGTTTCCTGGCAGGCCTGATTTGGCTGAAGTAGAACTTCTGCTCTGGGTGTGCTCCATTGCCCTAGAGCTGCCAGGCCCAAGGTGCTGCCTTGTTTCCAAAGGGGCAGAGAGGCCCCAAAGCATCTTGCTTCCAGCTCTCTGGGAAGCTAAGAACCAACTCGCTCTGCCCCGTGCTCTTACAGCCTACCGGGAACATGTCTTTGAAAGGCCTGTGAAACGCAGTTTCTTGGCAGGCCTCATCTGGCTGAAGTAGAACTCCGGCTCTGGGTGTGCTCCATTGCCCTAGAGCTGCCAGGCCCCAAGTGCTGCCCTGTTTCCAAGGGGCAGAGAGGCCCAAAGCATCTTGCTTCCCGGTCTTTGCGAAGCTAAGAAACAACTGGCTCTGCCCAGTGCTCTTACACCTACCGGGAACATCTCTTACCAAGGCCTGTCAAACGCTGTTTCTTTGCAGGCCTGATCAGGCTGAAGTAGAACTCCTGCTCTGCGTGTGCTCCATTGGCCTAGAGCTTCCCGACCCAAAAGGCTGCCTTGTTCCCAAACGGGCAGAGGGGTCCCAAGCGTCTTGCTTCCAGCTTTTCAGGAAGGTAAGAAACAACTGGCTCTGCCCAGTGCTCTTACAGCCTACCGGGAACATCTCTTACCAAGGCCTGTGAAACGCAGTTTCTTGGCAGGCCTGATCTGGCTGAAGTAGAACTCCTGCTCTGGGCGTGCTACTTTGGCCTAGAGCTGCCAGGCCCAAAGGGCCGCCTTGTTTCCAAAGGGGCTGAGAGTCCCCAAAGTATCTTGCTTCCAAATCTTTGGGAAGCTAAGAAACAACTGGCTCTGCACAGTGCTCTCACAGCCTACCGGCAACGTGACAGAGACAGGCCTGTGAGACGCAGTTTCTTGGAAGGCCTGATCTGGCTGAGGTAGAACTTCTGCTCTGGGTGTACTCCATTGGCCTAGGGCTGCCAGGCCCAAAGGGCTGCCTTTATTTCCAAAGTGTGAGAGAGGCCCCAAAGCATCTTGCTTCCTGCTCTCTGGGAAGCTAAAACAACTGGCTCTGCACAGTGCTCTCAAAGCCAACCGGGAACGTCACATACAAAGGCCTGTGAAACGCAGCTTCTTGACAGGCCTTATCTGGCTGAGGTAGAACTTGTGCTCTGGGTGTGCTACTTTGGCCTAGAGCTGCCAGGCACAAAGGCTGCTTTGTTTCCAAAGGGGGAGAGAGGCCCCAAATCATGTTGCTTCCAGCTGTTTTTGAAGCTAAGAAACAACTCGCTCTGCCAGGTACTCTTACAGCCTTCCGGGAACACCTCTTACGAAGGCCTGTGAAAAGCAGTTTCTTGGCAGGCCTGATCTGGCTGAGGTAGAACTTCTGCTCTGGGTGTGCTCCATTGCCCTAGAGCTGAAAGGCCCAAAGGGATGCCTTGTTTGCAAAGGGGCAGAGAGGCCCCAAAGCATCTTGCTTCCAGCTCATTGGGAAGCTAAGAAACAACTGTCTCTGCCCAGTGCTCTGACAGAGTACCGGGAACATCTCTTACCAAAGCCTTTGAAACGCAGTTTCTTGGCAGGCCTTATCTGGCTGAGGTAGAACTTCTGCTCTGGGTGTGCTCCATTGGCCTAGAGCTGAAAGGCCCAAAGGTCGGCCTTGTTGGCAAAGGGGCAGGGAGCCCCCAAAGCATCTTGCTTCCAGCTCTTCGGGAAGCTAAGAAACAACTGGCTCTGCCCAGTGCTCTTACAGCCTGAGAGAAAATCTCTTACCAAGGCCTGTGAAACGCACTTTGTTGGTGGCCTGATCTAGCTGAAGTAGAACTTCTGCTCTGGGTGTGCTCCATTGGCCTAGAGCTGCCTGGCCCAAAGGGCCGCCTTGTTTGCAAAGGGGCAGAGAGGCCCCAAAGCATCTTGCTTCCAGCTCTTCGGGAAGCTAAGAAACATCTGGCGTTGCCCAGTGCTCTTACAGCCTACCGGGAACATCTCTTACCAAGGCCTGTGAAACGCAGTTTGTTGGTGGCCTGAACTGGCCGAAGTAGAACTTCTGCTCTGGGTGTGCTCCACTGGCCTGGAGCTACCTGCCCCAAAGGGCTGCCTTGATTCCAAAGTGAGAGAGTGGCCCCAAAGCATCTTGCTTCCAGCTCTTCGGGAAGCTAAGAAACATCTGGCGTTGCCCAGTGCTCTTACAGCCTACCGGGAACATCTCTTACCAAGGCCTGTGAAACGCCGTTTCCTGGCAGGCCTGATTTGGCTGAAGTAGAACTTCTGCTCTGGGTGTGCTCCATTGCCCTAGAGCTGCCAGGCCCAAGGTGCTGCCTTGTTTCCAAAGGGGCAGAGAGGCCCCAAAGCATCTTGCTTCCAGCTCTCTGGGAAGCTAAGAACCAACTCGCTCTGCCCCGTGCTCTTACAGCCTACCGGGAACATGTCTTTGAAAGGCCTGTGAAACGCAGTTTCTTGGCAGGCCTCATCTGGCTGAAGTAGAACTCCGGCTCTGGGTGTGCTCCATTGCCCTAGAGCTGCCAGGCCCCAAGTGCTGCCCTGTTTCCAAGGGGCAGAGAGGCCCAAAGCATCTTGCTTCCCGGTCTTTGCGAAGCTAAGAAACAACTGGCTCTGCCCAGTGCTCTTACACCTACCGGGAACATCTCTTACCAAGGCCTGTCAAACGCTGTTTCTTTGCAGGCCTGATCAGGCTGAAGTAGAACTCCTGCTCTGCGTGTGCTCCATTGGCCTAGAGCTTCCCGACCCAAAAGGCTGCCTTGTTCCCAAACGGGCAGAGGGGTCCCAAGCGTCTTGCTTCCAGCTTTTCAGGAAGGTAAGAAACAACTGGCTCTGCCCAGTGCTCTTACAGCCTACCGGGAACATCTCTTACCAAGGCCTGTGAAACGCAGTTTCTTGGCAGGCCTGATCTGGCTGAAGTAGAACTCCTGCTCTGGGCGTGCTACTTTGGCCTAGAGCTGCCAGGCCCAAAGGGCCGCCTTGTTTCCAAAGGGGCTGAGAGTCCCCAAAGTATCTTGCTTCCAAATCTTTGGGAAGCTAAGAAACAACTGGCTCTGCACAGTGCTCTCACAGCCTACCGGCAACGTGACAGAGACAGGCCTGTGAGACGCAGTTTCTTGGAAGGCCTGATCTGGCTGAGGTAGAACTTCTGCTCTGGGTGTACTCCATTGGCCTAGGGCTGCCAGGCCCAAAGGGCTGCCTTTATTTCCAAAGTGTGAGAGAGGCCCCAAAGCATCTTGCTTCCTGCTCTCTGGGAAGCTAAAACAACTGGCTCTGCACAGTGCTCTCAAAGCCAACCGGGAACGTCACATACAAAGGCCTGTGAAACGCAGCTTCTTGACAGGCCTTATCTGGCTGAGGTAGAACTTGTGCTCTGGGTGTGCTACTTTGGCCTAGAGCTGCCAGGCACAAAGGCTGCTTTGTTTCCAAAGGGGGAGAGAGGCCCCAAATCATGTTGCTTCCAGCTGTTTTTGAAGCTAAGAAACAACTCGCTCTGCCAGGTACTCTTACAGCCTTCCGGGAACACCTCTTACGAAGGCCTGTGAAAAGCAGTTTCTTGGCAGGCCTGATCTGGCTGAGGTAGAACTTCTGCTCTGGGTGTGCTCCATTGCCCTAGAGCTGAAAGGCCCAAAGGGATGCCTTGTTTGCAAAGGGGCAGAGAGGCCCCAAAGCATCTTGCTTCCAGCTCATTGGGAAGCTAAGAAACAACTGTCTCTGCCCAGTGCTCTGACAGAGTACCGGGAACATCTCTTACCAAAGCCTTTGAAACGCAGTTTCTTGGCAGGCCTTATCTGGCTGAGGTAGAACTTCTGCTCTGGGTGTGCTCCATTGGCCTAGAGCTGAAAGGCCCAAAGGTCGGCCTTGTTGGCAAAGGGGCAGGGAGCCCCCAAAGCATCTTGCTTCCAGCTCTTCGGGAAGCTAAGAAACAACTGGCTCTGCCCAGTGCTCTTACAGCCTGAGAGAAAATCTCTTACCAAGGCCTGTGAAACGCACTTTGTTGGTGGCCTGATCTAGCTGAAGTAGAACTTCTGCTCTGGGTGTGCTCCATTGGCCTAGAGCTGCCTGGCCCAAAGGGCCGCCTTGTTTGCAAAGGGGCAGAGAGGCCCCAAAGCATCTTGCTTCCAGCTCTTCGGGAAGCTAAGAAACATCTGGCGTTGCCCAGTGCTCTTACAGCCTACCGGGAACATCTCTTACCAAGGCCTGTGAAACGCAGTTTGTTGGTGGCCTGAACTGGCCGAAGTAGAACTTCTGCTCTGGGTGTGCTCCACTGGCCTGGAGCTACCTGCCCCAAAGGGCTGCCTTGATTCCAAAGTGAGAGAGTGGCCCCAAAGCATCTTGCTTCCAGCTCTTCGGGAAGCTAAGAAACATCTGGCGTTGCCCAGTGCTCTTACAGCCTACCGGGAACATCTCTTACCAAGGCCTGTGAAACGCCGTTTCCTGGCAGGCCTGATTTGGCTGAAGTAGAACTTCTGCTCTGGGTGTGCTCCATTGCCCTAGAGCTGCCAGGCCCAAGGTGCTGCCTTGTTTCCAAAGGGGCAGAGAGGCCCCAAAGCATCTTGCTTCCAGCTCTCTGGGAAGCTAAGAACCAACTCGCTCTGCCCCGTGCTCTTACAGCCTACCGGGAACATGTCTTTGAAAGGCCTGTGAAACGCAGTTTCTTGGCAGGCCTCATCTGGCTGAAGTAGAACTCCGGCTCTGGGTGTGCTCCATTGCCCTAGAGCTGCCAGGCCCCAAGTGCTGCCCTGTTTCCAAGGGGCAGAGAGGCCCAAAGCATCTTGCTTCCCGGTCTTTGCGAAGCTAAGAAACAACTGGCTCTGCCCAGTGCTCTTACACCTACCGGGAACATCTCTTACCAAGGCCTGTCAAACGCTGTTTCTTTGCAGGCCTGATCAGGCTGAAGTAGAACTCCTGCTCTGCGTGTGCTCCATTGGCCTAGAGCTTCCCGACCCAAAAGGCTGCCTTGTTCCCAAACGGGCAGAGGGGTCCCAAGCGTCTTGCTTCCAGCTTTTCAGGAAGGTAAGAAACAACTGGCTCTGCCCAGTGCTCTTACAGCCTACCGGGAACATCTCTTACCAAGGCCTGTGAAACGCAGTTTCTTGGCAGGCCTGATCTGGCTGAAGTAGAACTCCTGCTCTGGGCGTGCTACTTTGGCCTAGAGCTGCCAGGCCCAAAGGGCCGCCTTGTTTCCAAAGGGGCTGAGAGTCCCCAAAGTATCTTGCTTCCAAATCTTTGGGAAGCTAAGAAACAACTGGCTCTGCACAGTGCTCTCACAGCCTACCGGCAACGTGACAGAGACAGGCCTGTGAGACGCAGTTTCTTGGAAGGCCTGATCTGGCTGAGGTAGAACTTCTGCTCTGGGTGTACTCCATTGGCCTAGGGCTGCCAGGCCCAAAGGGCTGCCTTTATTTCCAAAGTGTGAGAGAGGCCCCAAAGCATCTTGCTTCCTGCTCTCTGGGAAGCTAAAACAACTGGCTCTGCACAGTGCTCTCAAAGCCAACCGGGAACGTCACATACAAAGGCCTGTGAAACGCAGCTTCTTGACAGGCCTTATCTGGCTGAGGTAGAACTTGTGCTCTGGGTGTGCTACTTTGGCCTAGAGCTGCCAGGCACAAAGGCTGCTTTGTTTCCAAAGGGGGAGAGAGGCCCCAAATCATGTTGCTTCCAGCTGTTTTTGAAGCTAAGAAACAACTCGCTCTGCCAGGTACTCTTACAGCCTTCCGGGAACACCTCTTACGAAGGCCTGTGAAAAGCAGTTTCTTGGCAGGCCTGATCTGGCTGAGGTAGAACTTCTGCTCTGGGTGTGCTCCATTGCCCTAGAGCTGAAAGGCCCAAAGGGATGCCTTGTTTGCAAAGGGGCAGAGAGGCCCCAAAGCATCTTGCTTCCAGCTCATTGGGAAGCTAAGAAACAACTGTCTCTGCCCAGTGCTCTGACAGAGTACCGGCAACATCTCTTACCAAAGCCTTTGAAACGCAGTTTCTTGGCAGGCCTTATCTGGCTGAGGTAGAACTTCTGCTCTGGGTGTGCTCCATTGGCCTAGAGCTGAAAGGCCCAAAGGTCGGCCTTGTTGGCAAAGGGGCAGGGAGCCCCCAAAGCATCTTGCTTCCAGCTCTTCGGGAAGCTAAGAAACAACTGGCTCTGCCCAGTGCTCTTACAGCCTGAGAGAAAATCTCTTACCAAGGCCTGTGAAACGCACTTTGTTGGTGGCCTGATCTAGCTGAAGTAGAACTTCTGCTCTGGGTGTGCTCCATTGGCCTAGAGCTGCCTGGCCCAAAGGGCCGCCTTGTTTGCAAAGGGGCAGAGAGGCCCCAAAGCATCTTGCTTCCAGCTCTTCGGGAAGCTAAGAAACATCTGGCGTTGCCCAGTGCTCTTACAGCCTACCGGGAACATCTCTTACCAAGGCCTGTGAAACGCAGTTTGTTGGTGGCCTGAACTGGCCGAAGTAGAACTTCTGCTCTGGGTGTGCTCCACTGGCCTGGAGCTACCTGCCCCAAAGGGCTGCCTTGATTCCAAAGTGAGAGAGTGGCACCAAAGCATCTTGCTTCCAGCTCTTCGGGAAGCTAAGAAACATCTGGCGTTGCCCAGTGCTCTTACAGCCTACCGGGAACACCTCTTACGAAGGCCTGTGAAAAGCAGTTTCTTGGCAGGCCTGATCTGGCTGAGGTAGAACTTCTGCTCTGGGTGTGCTCCATTGCCCTAGAGCTGAAAGGCCCAAAGGGATGCCTTGTTTGCAAAGGGGCAGAGAGGCCCCAAAGCATCTTGCTTCCAGCTCATTGGGAAGCTAAGAAACAACTGTCTCTGCCCAGTGCTCTGACAGAGTACCGGGAACATGTCTTACCAAAGCCTTTGAAACGCAGTTTCTTGGCAGGCCTTATCTGGCTGAGGTAGAACTTCTGCTCTGGGTGTGCTCCATTGGCCTAGAGCTGAAAGGCCCAAAGGTCGGCCTTGTTGGCAAAGGGGCAGGGAGCCCCCAAAGCATCTTGCTTCCAGCTCTTCGGGAAGCTAAGAAACAACTGGCTCTGCCCAGTGCTCTTACAGCCTGAGAGAAAATCTCTTACCAAGGCCTGTGAAACGCACTTTGTTGGTGGCCTGATCTAGCTGAAGTAGAACTTCTGCTCTGGGTGTGCTCCATTGGCCTAGAGCTGCCTGGCCCAAAGGGCCGCCTTGTTTGCAAAGGGGCAGAGAGGCCCCAAAGCATCTTGCTTCCAGCTCTTCGGGAAGCTAAGAAACATCTGGCGTTGCCCAGTGCTCTTACAGCCTACCGGGAACATCTCTTACCAAGGCCTGTGAAACGCAGTTTGTTGGTGGCCTGAACTGGCCGAAGTAGAACTTCTGCTCTGGGTGTGCTCCACTGGCCTGGAGCTACCTGCCCCAAAGGGCTGCCTTGATTCCAAAGTGAGAGAGTGGCACCAAAGCATCTTGCTTCCAGCTCTTCGGGAAGCTAAGAAACATCTGGCGTTGCCCAGTGCTCTTACAGCCTACCGGGAACATCTCTTACCAAGGCCTGTGAAACGCCGTTTCCTGGCAGGCCTGATTTGGCTGAAGTAGAACTTCTGCTCTGGGTGTGCTCCATTGCCCTAGAGCTGCCAGGCCCAAGGTGCTGCCTTGTTTCCAAAGGGGCAGAGAGGCCCCAAAGCATCTTGCTTCCAGCTCTCTGGGAAGCTAAGAACCAACTCGCTCTGCCCCGTGCTCTTACAGCCTACCGGGAACATGTCTTTGAAAGGCCTGTGAAACGCAGTTTCTTGGCAGGCCTCATCTGGCTGAAGTAGAACTCCGGCTCTGGGTGTGCTCCATTGCCCTAGAGCTGCCAGGCCCCAAGTGCTGCCCTGTTTCCAAGGGGCAGAGAGGCCCAAAGCATCTTGCTTCCCGGTCTTTGCGAAGCTAAGAAACAACTGGCTCTGCCCAGTGCTCTTACACCTACCGGGAACATCTCTTACCAAGGCCTGTCAAACGCTGTTTCTTTGCAGGCCTGATCAGGCTGAAGTAGAACTCCTGCTCTGCGTGTGCTCCATTGGCCTAGAGCTTCCCGACCCAAAAGGCTGCCTTGTTCCCAAACGGGCAGAGGGGTCCCAAGCGTCTTGCTTCCAGCTTTTCAGGAAGGTAAGAAACAACTGGCTCTGCCCAGTGCTCTTACAGCCTACCGGGAACATCTCTTACCAAGGCCTGTGAAACGCAGTTTCTTGGCAGGCCTGATCTGGCTGAAGTAGAACTCCTGCTCTGGGCGTGCTACTTTGGCCTAGAGCTGCCAGGCCCAAAGGGCCGCCTTGTTTCCAAAGGGGCTGAGAGTCCCCAAAGTATCTTGCTTCCAAATCTTTGGGAAGCTAAGAAACAACTGGCTCTGCACAGTGCTCTCACAGCCTACCGGCAACGTGACAGAGACAGGCCTGTGAGACGCAGTTTCTTGGAAGGCCTGATCTGGCTGAGGTAGAACTTCTGCTCTGGGTGTACTCCATTGGCCTAGGGCTGCCAGGCCCAAAGGGCTGCCTTTATTTCCAAAGTGTGAGAGAGGCCCCAAAGCATCTTGCTTCCTGCTCTCTGGGAAGCTAAAACAACTGGCTCTGCACAGTGCTCTCAAAGCCAACCGGGAACGTCACATACAAAGGCCTGTGAAACGCAGCTTCTTGACAGGCCTTATCTGGCTGAGGTAGAACTTGTGCTCTGGGTGTGCTACTTTGGCCTAGAGCTGCCAGGCACAAAGGCTGCTTTGTTTCCAAAGGGGGAGAGAGGCCCCAAATCATGTTGCTTCCAGCTGTTTTTGAAGCTAAGAAACAACTCGCTCTGCCAGGTACTCTTACAGCCTTCCGGGAACACCTCTTACGAAGGCCTGTGAAAAGCAGTTTCTTGGCAGGCCTGATCTGGCTGAGGTAGAACTTCTGCTCTGGGTGTGCTCCATTGCCCTAGAGCTGAAAGGCCCAAAGGGATGCCTTGTTTGCAAAGGGGCAGAGAGGCCCCAAAGCATCTTGCTTCCAGCTCATTGGGAAGCTAAGAAACAACTGTCTCTGCCCAGTGCTCTGACAGAGTACCGGGAACATCTCTTACCAAAGCCTTTGAAACGCAGTTTCTTGGCAGGCCTTATCTGGCTGAGGTAGAACTTCTGCTCTGGGTGTGCTCCATTGGCCTAGAGCTGAAAGGCCCAAAGGTCGGCCTTGTTGGCAAAGGGGCAGGGAGCCCCCAAAGCATCTTGCTTCCAGCTCTTCGGGAAGCTAAGAAACAACTGGCTCTGCCCAGTGCTCTTACAGCCTGACAGAAAATCTCTTACCAAGGCCTGTGAAACGCACTTTGTTGGTGGCCTGATCTAGCTGAAGTAGAACTTCTGCTCTGGGTGTGCTCCATTGGCCTAGAGCTGCCTGGCCCAAAGGGCCGCCTTGTTTGCAAAGGGGCAGAGAGGCCCCAAAGCATCTTGCTTCCAGCTCTTCGGGAAGCTAAGAAACATCTGGCGTTGCCCAGTGCTCTTACAGCCTACCGGGAACATCTCTTACCAAGGCCTGTGAAACGCAGTTTGTTGGTGGCCTGAACTGGCCGAAGTAGAACTTCTGCTCTGGGTGTGCTCCACTGGCCTGGAGCTACCTGCCCCAAAGGGCTGCCTTGATTCCAAAGTGAGAGAGTGGCACCAAAGCATCTTGCTTCCAGCTCTTCGGGAAGCTAAGAAACATCTGGCGTTGCCCAGTGCTCTTACAGCCTACCGGGAACATCTCTTACCAAGGCCTGTGAAACGCCGTTTCCTGGCAGGCCTGATTTGGCTGAAGTAGAACTTCTGCTCTGGGTGTGCTCCATTGCCCTAGAGCTGCCAGGCCCAAGGTGCTGCCTTGTTTCCAAAGGGGCAGAGAGGCCCCAAAGCATCTTGCTTCCAGCTCTTCGGGAAGCTAAGAAACAACTGGCTCTGCCCAGTGCTCTTACAGCCTGAGAGAAAATCTCTTACCAAGGCCTGTGAAACGCACTTTGTTGGTGGCCTGATCTAGCTGAAGTAGAACTTCTGCTCTGGGTGTGCTCCATTGGCCTAGAGCTGCCTGGCCCAAAGGGCCGCCTTGTTTGCAAAGGGGCAGAGAGGCCCCAAAGCATCTTGCTTCCAGCTCTTCGGGAAGCTAAGAAACATCTGGCGTTGCCCAGTGCTCTTACAGCCTACCGGGAACATCTCTTACCAAGGCCTGTGAAACGCAGTTTGTTGGTGGCCTGAACTGGCCGAAGTAGAACTTCTGCTCTGGGTGTGCTCCACTGGCCTGGAGCTACCTGCCCCAAAGGGCTGCCTTGATTCCAAAGTGAGAGAGTGGCACCAAAGCATCTTGCTTCCAGCTCTTCGGGAAGCTAAGAAACATCTGGCGTTGCCCAGTGCTCTTACAGCCTACCGGGAACACCTCTTACGAAGGCCTGTGAAAAGCAGTTTCTTGGCAGGCCTGATCTGGCTGAGGTAGAACTTCTGCTCTGGGTGTGCTCCATTGCCCTAGAGCTGAAAGGCCCAAAGGGATGCCTTGTTTGCAAAGGGGCAGAGAGGCCCCAAAGCATCTTGCTTCCAGCTCATTGGGAAGCTAAGAAACAACTGTCTCTGCCCAGTGCTCTGACAGAGTACCGGGAACATCTCTTACCAAAGCCTTTGAAACGCAGTTTCTTGGCAGGCCTTATCTGGCTGAGGTAGAACTTCTGCTCTGGGTGTGCTCCATTGGCCTAGAGCTGAAAGGCCCAAAGGTCGGCCTTGTTGGCAAAGGGGCAGGGAGCCCCCAAAGCATCTTGCTTCCAGCTCTTCGGGAAGCTAAGAAACAACTGGCTCTGCCCAGTGCTCTTACAGCCTGAGAGAAAATCTCTTACCAAGGCCTGTGAAACGCACTTTGTTGGTGGCCTGATCTAGCTGAAGTAGAACTTCTGCTCTGGGTGTGCTCCATTGGCCTAGAGCTGCCTGGCCCAAAGGGCCGCCTTGTTTGCAAAGGGGCAGAGAGGCCCCAAAGCATCTTGCTTCCAGCTCTTCGGGAAGCTAAGAAACATCTGGCGTTGCCCAGTGCTCTTACAGCCTACCGGGAACATCTCTTACCAAGGCCTGTGAAACGCAGTTTGTTGGTGGCCTGAACTGGCCGAAGTAGAACTTCTGCTCTGGGTGTGCTCCACTGGCCTGGAGCTACCTGCCCCAAAGGGCTGCCTTGATTCCAAAGTGAGAGAGTGGCACCAAAGCATCTTGCTTCCAGCTCTTCGGGAAGCTAAGAAACATCTGGCGTTGCCCAGTGCTCTTACAGCCTACCGGGAACACCTCTTACGAAGGCCTGTGAAAAGCAGTTTCTTGGCAGGCCTGATCTGGCTGAGGTAGAACTTCTGCTCTGGGTGTGCTCCATTGCCCTAGAGCTGAAAGGCCCAAAGGGATGCCTTGTTTGCAAAGGGGCAGAGAGGCCCCAAAGCATCTTGCTTCCAGCTCATTGGGAAGCTAAGAAACAACTGTCTCTGCCCAGTGCTCTGACAGAGTACCGGGAACATCTCTTACCAAAGCCTTTGAAACGCAGTTTCTTGGCAGGCCTTATCTGGCTGAGGTAGAACTTCTGCTCTGGGTGTGCTCCATTGGCCTAGAGCTGAAAGGCCCAAAGGTCGGCCTTGTTGGCAAAGGGGCAGGGAGCCCCCAAAGCATCTTGCTTCCAGCTCTTCGGGAAGCTAAGAAACAACTGGCTCTGCCCAGTGCTCTTACAGCCTGACAGAAAATCTCTTACCAAGGCCTGTGAAACGCACTTTGTTGGTGGCCTGATCTAGCTGAAGTAGAACTTCTGCTCTGGGTGTGCTCCATTGGCCTAGAGCTGCCTGGCCCAAAGGGCCGCCTTGTTTGCAAAGGGGCAGAGAGGCCCCAAAGCATCTTGCTTCCAGCTCTTCGGGAAGCTAAGAAACATCTGGCGTTGCCCAGTGCTCTTACAGCCTACCGGGAACATCTCTTACCAAGGCCTGTGAAACGCAGTTTGTTGGTGGCCTGAACTGGCCGAAGTAGAACTTCTGCTCTGGGTGTGCTCCACTGGCCTGGAGCTACCTGCCCCAAAGGGCTGCCTTGATTCCAAAGTGAGAGAGTGGCACCAAAGCATCTTGCTTCCAGCTCTTCGGGAAGCTAAGAAACATCTGGCGTTGCCCAGTGCTCTTACAGCCTACCGGGAACATCTCTTACCAAGGCCTGTGAAACGCCGTTTCCTGGCAGGCCTGATTTGGCTGAAGTAGAACTTCTGCTCTGGGTGTGCTCCATTGCCCTAGAGCTGCCAGGCCCAAGGTGCTGCCTTGTTTCCAAAGGGGCAGAGAGGCCCCAAAGCATCTTGCTTCCAGCTCTCTGGGAAGCTAAGAACCAACTCGCTCTGCCCCGTGCTCTTACAGCCTACCGGGAACATGTCTTTGAAAGGCCTGTGAAACGCAGTTTCTTGGCAGGCCTCATCTGGCTGAAGTAGAACTCCGGCTCTGGGTGTGCTCCATTGCCCTAGAGCTGCCAGGCCCCAAGTGCTGCCCTGTTTCCAAGGGGCAGAGAGGCCCAAAGCATCTTGCTTCCCGGTCTTTGCGAAGCTAAGAAACAACTGGCTCTGCCCAGTGCTCTTACACCTACCGGGAACATCTCTTACCAAGGCCTGTCAAACGCTGTTTCTTTGCAGGCCTGATCAGGCTGAAGTAGAACTCCTGCTCTGCGTGTGCTCCATTGGCCTAGAGCTTCCCGACCCAAAAGGCTGCCTTGTTCCCAAACGGGCAGAGGGGTCCCAAGCGTCTTGCTTCCAGCTTTTCAGGAAGGTAAGAAACAACTGGCTCTGCCCAGTGCTCTTACAGCCTACCGGGAACATCTCTTACCAAGGCCTGTGAAACGCAGTTTCTTGGCAGGCCTGATCTGGCTGAAGTAGAACTCCTGCTCTGGGCGTGCTACTTTGGCCTAGAGCTGCCAGGCCCAAAGGGCCGCCTTGTTTCCAAAGGGGCTGAGAGTCCCCAAAGTATCTTGCTTCCAAATCTTTGGGAAGCTAAGAAACAACTGGCTCTGCACAGTGCTCTCACAGCCTACCGGCAACGTGACAGAGACAGGCCTGTGAGACGCAGTTTCTTGGAAGGCCTGATCTGGCTGAGGTAGAACTTCTGCTCTGGGTGTACTCCATTGGCCTAGGGCTGCCAGGCCCAAAGGGCTGCCTTTATTTCCAAAGTGTGAGAGAGGCCCCAAAGCATCTTGCTTCCTGCTCTCTGGGAAGCTAAAACAACTGGCTCTGCACAGTGCTCTCAAAGCCAACCGGGAACGTCACATACAAAGGCCTGTGAAACGCAGCTTCTTGACAGGCCTTATCTGGCTGAGGTAGAACTTGTGCTCTGGGTGTGCTACTTTGGCCTAGAGCTGCCAGGCACAAAGGCTGCTTTGTTTCCAAAGGGGGAGAGAGGCCCCAAATCATGTTGCTTCCAGCTGTTTTTGAAGCTAAGAAACAACTCGCTCTGCCAGGTACTCTTACAGCCTTCCGGGAACACCTCTTACGAAGGCCTGTGAAAAGCAGTTTCTTGGCAGGCCTGATCTGGCTGAGATAGAACTTCTGCTCTGGGTGTGCTCCATTGCCCTAGAGCTGAAAGGCCCAAAGGGATGCCTTGTTTGCAAAGGGGCAGAGAGGCCCCAAAGCATCTTGCTTCCAGCTCATTGGGAAGCTAAGAAACAACTGTCTCTGCCCAGTGCTCTGACAGAGTACCGGGAACATCTCTTACCAAAGCCTTTGAAACGCAGTTTCTTGGCAGGCCTTATCTGGCTGAGGTAGAACTTCTGCTCTGGGTGTGCTCCATTGGCCTAGAGCTGAAAGGCCCAAAGGTCGGCCTTGTTGGCAAAGGGGCAGGGAGCCCCCAAAGCATCTTGCTTCCAGCTCTTCGGGAAGCTAAGAAACAACTGGCTCTGCCCAGTGCTCTTACAGCCTGAGAGAAAATCTCTTACCAAGGCCTGTGAAACGCACTTTGTTGGTGGCCTGATCTAGCTGAAGTAGAACTTCTGCTCTGGGTGTGCTCCATTGGCCTAGAGCTGCCTGGCCCAAAGGGCCGCCTTGTTTGCAAAGGGGCAGAGAGGCCCCAAAGCATCTTGCTTCCAGCTCTTCGGGAAGCTAAGAAACATCTGGCGTTGCCCAGTGCTCTTACAGCCTACCGGGAACATCTCTTACCAAGGCCTGTGAAACGCAGTTTGTTGGTGGCCTGAACTGGCCGAAGTAGAACTTCTGCTCTGGGTGTGCTCCACTGGCCTGGAGCTACCTGCCCCAAAGGGCTGCCTTGATTCCAAAGTGAGAGAGTGGCACCAAAGCATCTTGCTTCCAGCTCTTCGGGAAGCTAAGAAACATCTGGCGTTGCCCAGTGCTCTTACAGCCTACCGGGAACATCTCTTACCAAGGCCTGTGAAACGCCGTTTCCTGGCAGGCCTGATTTGGCTGAAGTAGAACTTCTGCTCTGGGTGTGCTCCATTGCCCTAGAGCTGCCAGGCCCAAGGTGCTGCCTTGTTTCCAAAGGGGCAGAGAGGCCCCAAAGCATCTTGCTTCCAGCTCTCTGGGAAGCTAAGAACCAACTCGCTCTGCCCCGTGCTCTTACAGCCTACCGGGAACATGTCTTTGAAAGGCCTGTGAAACGCAGTTTCTTGGCAGGCCTCATCTGGCTGAAGTAGAACTCCGGCTCTGGGTGTGCTCCATTGCCCTAGAGCTGCCAGGCCCCAAGTGCTGCCCTGTTTCCAAGGGGCAGAGAGGCCCAAAGCATCTTGCTTCCCGGTCTTTGCGAAGCTAAGAACCAACTGGCTCTGCCCAGTGCTCTTACACCTACCGGGAACATCTCTTACCAAGGCCTGTCAAACGCTGTTTCTTTGCAGGCCTGATCAGGCTGAAGTAGAACTCCTGCTCTGCGTGTGCTCCATTGGCCTAGAGCTTCCCGACCCAAAAGGCTGCCTTGTTCCCAAACGGGCAGAGGGGTCCCAAGCGTCTTGCTTCCAGCTTTTCAGGAAGGTAAGAAACAACTGGCTCTGCCCAGTGCTCTTACAGCCTACCGGGAACATCTCTTACCAAGGCCTGTGAAACGCAGTTTCTTGGCAGGCCTGATCTGGCTGAAGTAGAACTCCTGCTCTGGGCGTGCTACTTTGGCCTAGAGCTGCCAGGCCCAAAGGGCCGCCTTGTTTCCAAAGGGGCTGAGAGTCCCCAAAGTATCTTGCTTCCAAATCTTTTGGAAGCTAAGAAACAACTGGCTCTGCACAGTGCTCTCACAGCCTACCGGCAACGTGACAGAGACAGGCCTGTGAGACGCAGTTTCTTGGAAGGCCTGATCTGGCTGAGGTAGAACTTCTGCTCTGGGTGTGCTCCATTGGCCTAGAGCTGCCTGGCCCAAAGGGCCGCCTTGTTTGCAAAGGGGCAGAGAGGCCCCAAAGCATCTTGCTTCCAGCTCTTCGGGAAGCTAAGAAACATCTGGCGTTGCCCAGTGCTCTTACAGCCTACCGGGAACATCTCTTACCAAGGCCTGTGAAACGCAGTTTGTTGGTGGCCTGAACTGGCCGAAGTAGAACTTCTGCTCTGGGTGTGCTCCACTGGCCTGGAGCTACCTGCCCCAAAGGGCTGCCTTGATTCCAAAGTGAGAGAGTGGCACCAAAGCATCTTGCTTCCAGCTCTTCGGGAAGCTAAGAAACATCTGGCGTTGCCCAGTGCTCTTACAGCCTACCGGGAACATCTCTTACCAAGGCCTGTGAAACGCCGTTTCCTGGCAGGCCTGATTTGGCTGAAGTAGAACTTCTGCTCTGGGTGTGCTCCATTGCCCTAGAGCTGCCAGGCCCAAGGTGCTGCCTTGTTTCCAAAGGGGCAGAGAGGCCCCAAAGCATCTTGCTTCCAGCTCTCTGGGAAGCTAAGAACCAACTCGCTCTGCCCCGTGCTCTTACAGCCTACCGGGAACATGTCTTTGAAAGGCCTGTGAAACGCAGTTTCTTGGCAGGCCTCATCTGGCTGAAGTAGAACTCCGGCTCTGGGTGTGCTCCATTGCCCTAGAGCTGCCAGGCCCCAAGTGCTGCCCTGTTTCCAAGGGGCAGAGAGGCCCAAAGCATCTTGCTTCCCGGTCTTTGCGAAGCTAAGAAACAACTGGCTCTGCCCAGTGCTCTTACACCTACCGGGAACATCTCTTACCAAGGCCTGTCAAACGCTGTTTCTTTGCAGGCCTGATCAGGCTGAAGTAGAACTCCTGCTCTGCGTGTGCTCCATTGGCCTAGAGCTTCCCGACCCAAAAGGCTGCCTTGTTCCCAAACGGGCAGAGGGGTCCCAAGCGTCTTGCTTCCAGCTTTTCAGGAAGGTAAGAAACAACTGGCTCTGCCCAGTGCTCTTACAGCCTACCGGGAACATCTCTTACCAAGGCCTGTGAAACGCAGTTTCTTGGCAGGCCTGATCTGGCTGAAGTAGAACTCCTGCTCTGGGCGTGCTACTTTGGCCTAGAGCTGCCAGGCCCAAAGGGCCGCCTTGTTTCCAAAGGGGCTGAGAGTCCCCAAAGTATCTTGCTTCCAAATCTTTGGGAAGCTAAGAAACAACTGGCTCTGCACAGTGCTCTCACAGCCTACCGGCAACGTGACAGAGACAGGCCTGTGAGACGCAGTTTCTTGGAAGGCCTGATCTGGCTGAGGTAGAACTTCTGCTCTGGGTGTACTCCATTGGCCTAGGGCTGCCAGGCCCAAAGGGCTGCCTTTATTTCCAAAGTGTGAGAGAGGCCCCAAAGCATCTTGCTTCCTGCTCTCTGGGAAGCTAAAACAACTGGCTCTGCACAGTGCTCTCAAAGCCAACCGGGAACGTCACATACAAAGGCCTGTGAAACGCAGCTTCTTGACAGGCCTTATCTGGCTGAGGTAGAACTTGTGCTCTGGGTGTGCTACTTTGGCCTAGAGCTGCCAGGCACAAAGGCTGCTTTGTTTCCAAAGGGGGAGAGAGGCCCCAAATCATGTTGCTTCCAGCTGTTTTTGAAGCTAAGAAACAACTCGCTCTGCCAGGTACTCTTACAGCCTTCCGGGAACACCTCTTACGAAGGCCTGTGAAAAGCAGTTTCTTGGCAGGCCTGATCTGGCTGAGGTAGAACTTCTGCTCTGGGTGTGCTCCATTGCCCTAGAGCTGAAAGGCCCAAAGGGATGCCTTGTTTGCAAAGGGGCAGAGAGGCCCCAAAGCATCTTGCTTCCAGCTCATTGGGAAGCTAAGAAACAACTGTCTCTGCCCAGTGCTCTGACAGAGTACCGGGAACATCTCTTACCAAAGCCTTTGAAACGCAGTTTCTTGGCAGGCCTTATCTGGCTGAGGTAGAACTTCTGCTCTGGGTGTGCTCCATTGGCCTAGAGCTGAAAGGCCCAAAGGTCGGCCTTGTTGGCAAAGGGGCAGGGAGCCCCCAAAGCATCTTGCTTCCAGCTCTTCGGGAAGCTAAGAAACAACTGGCTCTGCCCAGTGCTCTTACAGCCTGAGAGAAAATCTCTTACCAAGGCCTGTGAAACGCACTTTGTTGGTGGCCTGATCTAGCTGAAGTAGAACTTCTGCTCTGGGTGTGCTCCATTGGCCTAGAGCTGCCTGGCCCAAAGGGCCGCCTTGTTTGCAAAGGGGCAGAGAGGCCCCAAAGCATCTTGCTTCCAGCTCTTCGGGAAGCTAAGAAACATCTGGCGTTGCCCAGTGCTCTTACAGCCTACCGGGAACATCTCTTACCAAGGCCTGTGAAACGCAGTTTGTTGGTGGCCTGAACTGGCCGAAGTAGAACTTCTGCTCTGGGTGTGCTCCACTGGCCTGGAGCTACCTGCCCCAAAGGGCTGCCTTGATTCCAAAGTGAGAGAGTGGCACCAAAGCATCTTGCTTCCAGCTCTTCGGGAAGCTAAGAAACATCTGGCGTTGCCCAGTGCTCTTACAGCCTACCGGGAACATCTCTTACCAAGGCCTGTGAAACGCCGTTTCCTGGCAGGCCTGATTTGGCTGAAGTAGAACTTCTGCTCTGGGTGTGCTCCATTGCCCTAGAGCTGCCAGGCCCAAGGTGCTGCCTTGTTTCCAAAGGGGCAGAGAGGCCCCAAAGCATCTTGCTTCCAGCTCTCTGGGAAGCTAAGAACCAACTCGCTCTGCCCCGTGCTCTTACAGCCTACCGGGAACATGTCTTTGAAAGGCCTGTGAAACGCAGTTTCTTGGCAGGCCTCATCTGGCTGAAGTAGAACTCCGGCTCTGGGTGTGCTCCATTGCCCTAGAGCTGCCAGGCCCCAAGTGCTGCCCTGTTTCCAAGGGGCAGAGAGGCCCAAAGCATCTTGCTTCCCGGTCTTTGCGAAGCTAAGAACCAACTGGCTCTGCCCAGTGCTCTTACACCTACCGGGAACATCTCTTACCAAGGCCTGTCAAACGCTGTTTCTTTGCAGGCCTGATCAGGCTGAAGTAGAACTCCTGCTCTGCGTGTGCTCCATTGGCCTAGAGCTTCCCGACCCAAAAGGCTGCCTTGTTCCCAAACGGGCAGAGGGGTCCCAAGCGTCTTGCTTCCAGCTTTTCAGGAAGGTAAGAAACAACTGGCTCTGCCCAGTGCTCTTACAGCCTACCGGGAACATCTCTTACCAAGGCCTGTGAAACGCAGTTTCTTGGCAGGCCTGATCTGGCTGAAGTAGAACTCCTGCTCTGGGCGTGCTACTTTGGCCTAGAGCTGCCAGGCCCAAAGGGCCGCCTTGTTTCCAAAGGGGCTGAGAGTCCCCAAAGTATCTTGCTTCCAAATCTTTGGGAAGCTAAGAAACAACTGGCTCTGCACAGTGCTCTCACAGCCTACCGGCAACGTGACAGAGACAGGCCTGTGAGACGCAGTTTCTTGGAAGGCCTGATCTGGCTGAGGTAGAACTTCTGCTCTGGGTGTACTCCATTGGCCTAGGGCTGCCAGGCCCAAAGGGCTGCCTTTATTTCCAAAGTGTGAGAGAGGCCCCAAAGCATCTTGCTTCCTGCTCTCTGGGAAGCTAAAACAACTGGCTCTGCACAGTGCTCTCAAAGCCAACCGGGAACGTCACATACAAAGGCCTGTGAAACGCAGCTTCTTGACAGGCCTTATCTGGCTGAGGTAGAACTTGTGCTCTGGGTGTGCTACTTTGGCCTAGAGCTGCCAGGCACAAAGGCTGCTTTGTTTCCAAAGGGGGAGAGAGGCCCCAAATCATGTTGCTTCCAGCTGTTTTTGAAGCTAAGAAACAACTCGCTCTGCCAGGTACTCTTACAGCCTTCCGGGAACACCTCTTACGAAGGCCTGTGAAAAGCAGTTTCTTGGCAGGCCTGATCTGGCTGAGGTAGAACTTCTGCTCTGGGTGTGCTCCATTGCCCTAGAGCTGAAAGGCCCAAAGGGATGCCTTGTTTGCAAAGGGGCAGAGAGGCCCCAAAGCATCTTGCTTCCAGCTCATTGGGAAGCTAAGAAACAACTGTCTCTGCCCAGTGCTCTGACAGAGTACCGGCAACATCTCTTACCAAAGCCTTTGAAACGCAGTTTCTTGGCAGGCCTTATCTGGCTGAGGTAGAACTTCTGCTCTGGGTGTGCTCCATTGGCCTAGAGCTGAAAGGCCCAAAGGTCGGCCTTGTTGGCAAAGGGGCAGGGAGCCCCCAAAGCATCTTGCTTCCAGCTCTTCGGGAAGCTAAGAAACAACTGGCTCTGCCCAGTGCTCTTACAGCCTGAGAGAAAATCTCTTACCAAGGCCTGTGAAACGCACTTTGTTGGTGGCCTGATCTAGCTGAAGTAGAACTTCTGCTCTGGGTGTGCTCCATTGGCCTAGAGCTGCCTGGCCCAAAGGGCCGCCTTGTTTGCAAAGGGGCAGAGAGGCCCCAAAGCATCTTGCTTCCAGCTCTTCGGGAAGCTAAGAAACATCTGGCGTTGCCCAGTGCTCTTACAGCCTACCGGGAACATCTCTTACCAAGGCCTGTGAAACGCAGTTTGTTGGTGGCCTGAACTGGCCGAAGTAGAACTTCTGCTCTGGGTGTGCTCCACTGGCCTGGAGCTACCTGCCCCAAAGGGCTGCCTTGATTCCAAAGTGAGAGAGTGGCACCAAAGCATCTTGCTTCCAGCTCTTCGGGAAGCTAAGAAACATCTGGCGTTGCCCAGTGCTCTTACAGCCTACCGGGAACATCTCTTACCAAGGCCTGTGAAACGCCGTTTCCTGGCAGGCCTGATTTGGCTGAAGTAGAACTTCTGCTCTGGGTGTGCTCCATTGCCCTAGAGCTGCCAGGCCCAAGGTGCTGCCTTGTTTCCAAAGGGGCAGAGAGGCCCCAAAGCATCTTGCTTCCAGCTCTCTGGGAAGCTAAGAACCAACTCGCTCTGCCCCGTGCTCTTACAGCCTACCGGGAACATGTCTTTGAAAGGCCTGTGAAACGCAGTTTCTTGGCAGGCCTCATCTGGCTGAAGTAGAACTCCGGCTCTGGGTGTGCTCCATTGCCCTAGAGCTGCCAGGCCCCAAGTGCTGCCCTGTTTCCAAGGGGCAGAGAGGCCCAAAGCATCTTGCTTCCCGGTCTTTGCGAAGCTAAGAAACAACTGGCTCTGCCCAGTGCTCTTACACCTACCGGGAACATCTCTTACCAAGGCCTGTCAAACGCTGTTTCTTTGCAGGCCTGATCAGGCTGAAGTAGAACTCCTGCTCTGCGTGTGCTCCATTGGCCTAGAGCTTCCCGACCCAAAAGGCTGCCTTGTTCCCAAACGGGCAGAGGGGTCCCAAGCGTCTTGCTTCCAGCTTTTCAGGAAGGTAAGAAACAACTGGCTCTGCCCAGTGCTCTTACAGCCTACCGGGAACATCTCTTACCAAGGCCTGTGAAACGCAGTTTCTTGGCAGGCCTGATCTGGCTGAAGTAGAACTCCTGCTCTGGGCGTGCTACTTTGGCCTAGAGCTGCCAGGCCCAAAGGGCCGCCTTGTTTCCAAAGGGGCTGAGAGTCCCCAAAGTATCTTGCTTCCAAATCTTTGGGAAGCTAAGAAACAACTGGCTCTGCACAGTGCTCTCACAGCCTACCGGCAACGTGACAGAGACAGGCCTGTGAGACGCAGTTTCTTGGAAGGCCTGATCTGGCTGAGGTAGAACTTCTGCTCTGGGTGTACTCCATTGGCCTAGGGCTGCCAGGCCCAAAGGGCTGCCTTTATTTCCAAAGTGTGAGAGAGGCCCCAAAGCATCTTGCTTCCTGCTCTCTGGGAAGCTAAAACAACTGGCTCTGCACAGTGCTCTCAAAGCCAACCGGGAACGTCACATACAAAGGCCTGTGAAACGCAGCTTCTTGACAGGCCTTATCTGGCTGAGGTAGAACTTGTGCTCTGGGTGTGCTACTTTGGCCTAGAGCTGCCAGGCACAAAGGCTGCTTTGTTTCCAAAGGGGGAGAGAGGCCCCAAATCATGTTGCTTCCAGCTGTTTTTGAAGCTAAGAAACAACTCGCTCTGCCAGGTACTCTTACAGCCTTCCGGGAACACCTCTTACGAAGGCCTGTGAAAAGCAGTTTCTTGGCAGGCCTGATCTGGCTGAGGTAGAACTTCTGCTCTGGGTGTGCTCCATTGCCCTAGAGCTGAAAGGCCCAAAGGGATGCCTTGTTTGCAAAGGGGCAGAGAGGCCCCAAAGCATCTTGCTTCCAGCTCATTGGGAAGCTAAGAAACAACTGTCTCTGCCCAGTGCTCTGACAGAGTACCGGCAACATCTCTTACCAAAGCCTTTGAAACGCAGTTTCTTGGCAGGCCTTATCTGGCTGAGGTAGAACTTCTGCTCTGGGTGTGCTCCATTGGCCTAGAGCTGAAAGGCCCAAAGGTCGGCCTTGTTGGCAAAGGGGCAGGGAGCCCCCAAAGCATCTTGCTTCCAGCTCTTCGGGAAGCTAAGAAACAACTGGCTCTGCCCAGTGCTCTTACAGCCTGAGAGAAAATCTCTTACCAAGGCCTGTGAAACGCACTTTGTTGGTGGCCTGATCTAGCTGAAGTAGAACTTCTGCTCTGGGTGTGCTCCATTGGCCTAGAGCTGCCTGGCCCAAAGGGCCGCCTTGTTTGCAAAGGGGCAGAGAGGCCCCAAAGCATCTTGCTTCCAGCTCTTCGGGAAGCTAAGAAACATCTGGCGTTGCCCAGTGCTCTTACAGCCTACCGGGAACATCTCTTACCAAGGCCTGTGAAACGCAGTTTGTTGGTGGCCTGAACTGGCCGAAGTAGAACTTCTGCTCTGGGTGTGCTCCACTGGCCTGGAGCTACCTGCCCCAAAGGGCTGCCTTGATTCCAAAGTGAGAGAGTGGCACCAAAGCATCTTGCTTCCAGCTCTTCGGGAAGCTAAGAAACATCTGGCGTTGCCCAGTGCTCTTACAGCCTACCGGGAACATCTCTTACCAAGGCCTGTGAAACGCCGTTTCCTGGCAGGCCTGATTTGGCTGAAGTAGAACTTCTGCTCTGGGTGTGCTCCATTGCCCTAGAGCTGCCAGGCCCAAGGTGCTGCCTTGTTTCCAAAGGGGCAGAGAGGCCCCAAAGCATCTTGCTTCCAGCTCTCTGGGAAGCTAAGAACCAACTCGCTCTGCCCCGTGCTCTTACAGCCTACCGGGAACATGTCTTTGAAAGGCCTGTGAAACGCAGTTTCTTGGCAGGCCTCATCTGGCTGAAGTAGAACTCCGGCTCTGGGTGTGCTCCATTGCCCTAGAGCTGCCAGGCCCCAAGTGCTGCCCTGTTTCCAAGGGGCAGAGAGGCCCAAAGCATCTTGCTTCCCGGTCTTTGCGAAGCTAAGAAACAACTGGCTCTGCCCAGTGCTCTTACACCTACCGGGAACATCTCTTACCAAGGCCTGTCAAACGCTGTTTCTTTGCAGGCCTGATCAGGCTGAAGTAGAACTCCTGCTCTGCGTGTGCTCCATTGGCCTAGAGCTTCCCGACCCAAAAGGCTGCCTTGTTCCCAAACGGGCAGAGGGGTCCCAAGCGTCTTGCTTCCAGCTTTTCAGGAAGGTAAGAAACAACTGGCTCTGCCCAGTGCTCTTACAGCCTACCGGGAACATCTCTTACCAAGGCCTGTGAAACGCAGTTTCTTGGCAGGCCTGATCTGGCTGAAGTAGAACTCCTGCTCTGGGCGTGCTACTTTGGCCTAGAGCTGCCAGGCCCAAAGGGCCGCCTTGTTTCCAAAGGGGCTGAGAGTCCCCAAAGTATCTTGCTTCCAAATCTTTGGGAAGCTAAGAAACAACTGGCTCTGCACAGTGCTCTCACAGCCTACCGGCAACGTGACAGAGACAGGCCTGTGAGACGCAGTTTCTTGGAAGGCCTGATCTGGCTGAGGTAGAACTTCTGCTCTGGGTGTACTCCATTGGCCTAGGGCTGCCAGGCCCAAAGGGCTGCCTTTATTTCCAAAGTGTGAGAGAGGCCCCAAAGCATCTTGCTTCCTGCTCTCTGGGAAGCTAAAACAACTGGCTCTGCACAGTGCTCTCAAAGCCAACCGGGAACGTCACATACAAAGGCCTGTGAAACGCAGCTTCTTGACAGGCCTTATCTGGCTGAGGTAGAACTTGTGCTCTGGGTGTGCTACTTTGGCCTAGAGCTGCCAGGCACAAAGGCTGCTTTGTTTCCAAAGGGGGAGAGAGGCCCCAAATCATGTTGCTTCCAGCTGTTTTTGAAGCTAAGAAACAACTCGCTCTGCCAGGTACTCTTACAGCCTTCCGGGAACACCTCTTACGAAGGCCTGTGAAAAGCAGTTTCTTGGCAGGCCTGATCTGGCTGAGGTAGAACTTCTGCTCTGGGTGTGCTCCATTGCCCTAGAGCTGAAAGGCCCAAAGGGATGCCTTGTTTGCAAAGGGGCAGAGAGGCCCCAAAGCATCTTGCTTCCAGCTCATTGGGAAGCTAAGAAACAACTGTCTCTGCCCAGTGCTCTGACAGAGTACCGGCAACATCTCTTACCAAAGCCTTTGAAACGCAGTTTCTTGGCAGGCCTTATCTGGCTGAGGTAGAACTTCTGCTCTGGGTGTGCTCCATTGGCCTAGAGCTGAAAGGCCCAAAGGTCGGCCTTGTTGGCAAAGGGGCAGGGAGCCCCCAAAGCATCTTGCTTCCAGCTCTTCGGGAAGCTAAGAAACAACTGGCTCTGCCCAGTGCTCTTACAGCCTGAGAGAAAATCTCTTACCAAGGCCTGTGAAACGCACTTTGTTGGTGGCCTGATCTAGCTGAAGTAGAACTTCTGCTCTGGGTGTGCTCCATTGGCCTAGAGCTGCCTGGCCCAAAGGGCCGCCTTGTTTGCAAAGGGGCAGAGAGGCCCCAAAGCATCTTGCTTCCAGCTCTTCGGGAAGCTAAGAAACATCTGGCGTTGCCCAGTGCTCTTACAGCCTACCGGGAACATCTCTTACCAAGGCCTGTGAAACGCAGTTTGTTGGTGGCCTGAACTGGCCGAAGTAGAACTTCTGCTCTGGGTGTGCTCCACTGGCCTGGAGCTACCTGCCCCAAAGGGCTGCCTTGATTCCAAAGTGAGAGAGTGGCACCAAAGCATCTTGCTTCCAGCTCTTCGGGAAGCTAAGAAACATCTGGCGTTGCCCAGTGCTCTTACAGCCTACCGGGAACATCTCTTACCAAGGCCTGTGAAACGCCGTTTCCTGGCAGGCCTGATTTGGCTGAAGTAGAACTTCTGCTCTGGGTGTGCTCCATTGCCCTAGAGCTGCCAGGCCCAAGGTGCTGCCTTGTTTCCAAAGGGGCAGAGAGGCCCCAAAGCATCTTGCTTCCAGCTCTCTGGGAAGCTAAGAACCAACTCGCTCTGCCCCGTGCTCTTACAGCCTACCGGGAACATGTCTTTGAAAGGCCTGTGAAACGCAGTTTCTTGGCAGGCCTCATCTGGCTGAAGTAGAACTCCGGCTCTGGGTGTGCTCCATTGCCCTAGAGCTGCCAGGCCCCAAGTGCTGCCCTGTTTCCAAGGGGCAGAGAGGCCCAAAGCATCTTGCTTCCCGGTCTTTGCGAAGCTAAGAAACAACTGGCTCTGCCCAGTGCTCTTACACCTACCGGGAACATCTCTTACCAAGGCCTGTCAAACGCTGTTTCTTTGCAGGCCTGATCAGGCTGAAGTAGAACTCCTGCTCTGCGTGTGCTCCATTGGCCTAGAGCTTCCCGACCCAAAAGGCTGCCTTGTTCCCAAACGGGCAGAGGGGTCCCAAGCGTCTTGCTTCCAGCTTTTCAGGAAGGTAAGAAACAACTGGCTCTGCCCAGTGCTCTTACAGCCTACCGGGAACATCTCTTACCAAGGCCTGTGAAACGCAGTTTCCTGGCAGGCCTGATCTGGCTGAAGTAGAACTCCTGCTCTGGGCGTGCTACTTTGGCCTAGAGCTGCCAGGCCCAAAGGGCCGCCTTGTTTCCAAAGGGGCTGAGAGTCCCCAAAGTATCTTGCTTCCAAATCTTTGGGAAGCTAAGAAACAACTGGCTCTGCACAGTGCTCTCACAGCCTACCGGCAACGTGACAGAGACAGGCCTGTGAGACGCAGTTTCTTGGAAGGCCTGATCTGGCTGAGGTAGAACTTCTGCTCTGGGTGTACTCCATTGGCCTAGGGCTGCCAGGCCCAAAGGGCTGCCTTTATTTCCAAAGTGTGAGAGAGGCCCCAAAGCATCTTGCTTCCTGCTCTCTGGGAAGCTAAAACAACTGGCTCTGCACAGTGCTCTCAAAGCCAACCGGGAACGTCACATACAAAGGCCTGTGAAACGCAGCTTCTTGACAGGCCTTATCTGGCTGAGGTAGAACTTGTGCTCTGGGTGTGCTACTTTGGCCTAGAGCTGCCAGGCACAAAGGCTGCTTTGTTTCCAAAGGGGGAGAGAGGCCCCAAATCATGTTGCTTCCAGCTGTTTTTGAAGCTAAGAAACAACTCGCTCTGCCAGGTACTCTTACAGCCTTCCGGGAACACCTCTTACGAAGGCCTGTGAAAAGCAGTTTCTTGGCAGGCCTGATCTGGCTGAGGTAGAACTTCTGCTCTGGGTGTGCTCCATTGCCCTAGAGCTGAAAGGCCCAAAGGGATGCCTTGTTTGCAAAGGGGCAGAGAGGCCCCAAAGCATCTTGCTTCCAGCTCATTGGGAAGCTAAGAAACAACTGTCTCTGCCCAGTGCTCTGACAGAGTACCGGCAACATCTCTTACCAAAGCCTTTGAAACGCAGTTTCTTGGCAGGCCTTATCTGGCTGAGGTAGAACTTCTGCTCTGGGTGTGCTCCATTGGCCTAGAGCTGAAAGGCCCAAAGGTCGGCCTTGTTGGCAAAGGGGCAGGGAGCCCCCAAAGCATCTTGCTTCCAGCTCTTCGGGAAGCTAAGAAACAACTGGCTCTGCCCAGTGCTCTTACAGCCTGAGAGAAAATCTCTTACCAAGGCCTGTGAAACGCACTTTGTTGGTGGCCTGATCTAGCTGAAGTAGAACTTCTGCTCTGGGTGTGCTCCATTGGCCTAGAGCTGCCTGGCCCAAAGGGCCGCCTTGTTTGCAAAGGGGCAGAGAGGCCCCAAAGCATCTTGCTTCCAGCTCTTCGGGAAGCTAAGAAACATCTGGCGTTGCCCAGTGCTCTTACAGCCTACCGGGAACATCTCTTACCAAGGCCTGTGAAACGCAGTTTGTTGGTGGCCTGAACTGGCCGAAGTAGAACTTCTGCTCTGGGTGTGCTCCACTGGCCTGGAGCTACCTGCCCCAAAGGGCTGCCTTGATTCCAAAGTGAGAGAGTGGCACCAAAGCATCTTGCTTCCAGCTCTTCGGGAAGCTAAGAAACATCTGGCGTTGCCCAGTGCTCTTACAGCCTACCGGGAACATCTCTTACCAAGGCCTGTGAAACGCCGTTTCCTGGCAGGCCTGATTTGGCTGAAGTAGAACTTCTGCTCTGGGTGTGCTCCATTGCCCTAGAGCTGCCAGGCCCAAGGTGCTGCCTTGTTTCCAAAGGGGCAGAGAGGCCCCAAAGCATCTTGCTTCCAGCTCTCTGGGAAGCTAAGAACCAACTCGCTCTGCCCCGTGCTCTTACAGCCTACCGGGAACATGTCTTTGAAAGGCCTGTGAAACGCAGTTTCTTGGCAGGCCTCATCTGGCTGAAGTAGAACTCCGGCTCTGGGTGTGCTCCATTGCCCTAGAGCTGCCAGGCCCCAAGTGCTGCCCTGTTTCCAAGGGGCAGAGAGGCCCAAAGCATCTTGCTTCCCGGTCTTTGCGAAGCTAAGAAACAACTGGCTCTGCCCAGTGCTCTTACACTTACCGGGAACATCTCTTACCAAGGCCTGTCAAACGCTGTTTCTTTGCAGGCCTGATCAGGCTGAAGTAGAACTCCTGCTCTGCGTGTGCTCCATTGGCCTAGAGCTTCCCGACCCAAAAGGCTGCCTTGTTCCCAAACGGGCAGAGGGGTCCCAAGCGTCTTGCTTCCAGCTTTTCAGGAAGGTAAGAAACAACTGGCTCTGCCCAGTGCTCTTACAGCCTACCGGGAACATCTCTTACCAAGGCCTGTGAAACGCAGTTTCCTGGCAGGCCTGATCTGGCTGAAGTAGAACTCCTGCTCTGGGCGTGCTACTTTGGCCTAGAGCTGCCAGGCCCAAAGGGCCGCCTTGTTTCCAAAGGGGCTGAGAGTCCCCAAAGTATCTTGCTTCCAAATCTTTGGGAAGCTAAGAAACAACTGGCTCTGCACAGTGCTCTCACAGCCTACCGGCAACGTGACAGAGACAGGCCTGTGAGACGCAGTTTCTTGGAAGGCCTGATCTGGCTGAGGTAGAACTTCTGCTCTGGGTGTACTCCATTGGCCTAGGGCTGCCAGGCCCAAAGGGCTGCCTTTATTTCCAAAGTGTGAGAGAGGCCCCAAAGCATCTTGCTTCCTGCTCTCTGGGAAGCTAAAACAACTGGCTCTGCACAGTGCTCTCAAAGCCAACCGGGAACGTCACATACAAAGGCCTGTGAAACGCAGCTTCTTGACAGGCCTTATCTGGCTGAGGTAGAACTTGTGCTCTGGGTGTGCTACTTTGGCCTAGAGCTGCCAGGCACAAAGGCTGCTTTGTTTCCAAAGGGGGAGAGAGGCCCCAAATCATGTTGCTTCCAGCTGTTTTTGAAGCTAAGAAACAACTCGCTCTGCCAGGTACTCTTACAGCCTTCCGGGAACACCTCTTACGAAGGCCTGTGAAAAGCAGTTTCTTGGCAGGCCTGATCTGGCTGAGGTAGAACTTCTGCTCTGGGTGTGCTCCATTGCCCTAGAGCTGAAAGGCCCAAAGGGATGCCTTGTTTGCAAAGGGGCAGAGAGGCCCCAAAGCATCTTGCTTCCAGCTCATTGGGAAGCTAAGAAACAACTGTCTCTGCCCAGTGCTCTGACAGAGTACCGGCAACATCTCTTACCAAAGCCTTTGAAACGCAGTTTCTTGGCAGGCCTTATCTGGCTGAGGTAGAACTTCTGCTCTGGGTGTGCTCCATTGGCCTAGAGCTGAAAGGCCCAAAGGTCGGCCTTGTTGGCAAAGGGGCAGGGAGCCCCCAAAGCATCTTGCTTCCAGCTCTTCGGGAAGCTAAGAAACAACTGGCTCTGCCCAGTGCTCTTACAGCCTGAGAGAAAATCTCTTACCAAGGCCTGTGAAACGCACTTTGTTGGTGGCCTGATCTAGCTGAAGTAGAACTTCTGCTCTGGGTGTGCTCCATTGGCCTAGAGCTGCCTGGCCCAAAGGGCCGCCTTGTTTGCAAAGGGGCAGAGAGGCCCCAAAGCATCTTGCTTCCAGCTCTTCGGGAAGCTAAGAAACATCTGGCGTTGCCCAGTGCTCTTACAGCCTACCGGGAACATCTCTTACCAAGGCCTGTGAAACGCAGTTTGTTGGTGGCCTGAACTGGCCGAAGTAGAACTTCTGCTCTGGGTGTGCTCCACTGGCCTGGAGCTACCTGCCCCAAAGGGCTGCCTTGATTCCAAAGTGAGAGAGTGGCACCAAAGCATCTTGCTTCCAGCTCTTCGGGAAGCTAAGAAACATCTGGCGTTGCCCAGTGCTCTTACAGCCTACCGGGAACATCTCTTACCAAGGCCTGTGAAACGCCGTTTCCTGGCAGGCCTGATTTGGCTGAAGTAGAACTTCTGCTCTGGGTGTGCTCCATTGCCCTAGAGCTGCCAGGCCCAAGGTGCTGCCTTGTTTCCAAAGGGGCAGAGAGGCCCCAAAGCATCTTGCTTCCAGCTCTCTGGGAAGCTAAGAACCAACTCGCTCTGCCCCGTGCTCTTACAGCCTACCGGGAACATGTCTTTGAAAGGCCTGTGAAACGCAGTTTCTTGGCAGGCCTCATCTGGCTGAAGTAGAACTCCGGCTCTGGGTGTGCTCCATTGCCCTAGAGCTGCCAGGCCCCAAGTGCTGCCCTGTTTCCAAGGGGCAGAGAGGCCCAAAGCATCTTGCTTCCCGGTCGTTGCGAAGCTAAGAAACAACTGGCTCTGCCCAGTGCTCTTACACCTACCGGGAACATCTCTTACCAAGGCCTGTCAAACGCTGTTTCTTTGCAGGCCTGATCAGGCTGAAGTAGAACTCCTGCTCTGCGTGTGCTCCATTGGCCTAGAGCTTCCCGACCCAAAAGGCTGCCTTGTTCCCAAACGGGCAGAGGGGTCCCAAGCGTCTTGCTTCCAGCTTTTCAGGAAGGTAAGAAACAACTGGCTCTGCCCAGTGCTCTTACAGCCTACCGGGAACATCTCTTACCAAGGCCTGTGAAACGCAGTTTCTTGGCAGGCCTGATCTGGCTGAAGTAGAACTCCTGCTCTGGGCGTGCTACTTTGGCCTAGAGCTGCCAGGCCCAAAGGGCCGCCTTGTTTCCAAAGGGGCTGAGAGTCCCCAAAGTATCTTGCTTCCAAATCTTTGGGAAGCTAAGAAACAACTGGCTCTGCACAGTGCTCTCACAGCCTACCGGCAACGTGACAGAGACAGGCCTGTGAGACGCAGTTTCTTGGAAGGCCTGATCTGGCTGAGGTAGAACTTCTGCTCTGGGTGTACTCCATTGGCCTAGGGCTGCCAGGCCCAAAGGGCTGCCTTTATTTCCAAAGTGTGAGAGAGGCCCCAAAGCATCTTGCTTCCTGCTCTCTGGGAAGCTAAAACAACTGGCTCTGCACAGTGCTCTCAAAGCCAACCGGGAACGTCACATACAAAGGCCTGTGAAACGCAGCTTCTTGACAGGCCTTATCTGGCTGAGGTAGAACTTGTGCTCTGGGTGTGCTACTTTGGCCTAGAGCTGCCAGGCACAAAGGCTGCTTTGTTTCCAAAGGGGGAGAGAGGCCCCAAATCATGTTGCTTCCAGCTGTTTTTGAAGCTAAGAAACAACTCGCTCTGCCAGGTACTCTTACAGCCTTCCGGGAACACCTCTTACGAAGGCCTGTGAAAAGCAGTTTCTTGGCAGGCCTGATCTGGCTGAGGTAGAACTTCTGCTCTGGGTGTGCTCCATTGCCCTAGAGCTGAAAGGCCCAAAGGGATGCCTTGTTTGCAAAGGGGCAGAGAGGCCCCAAAGCATCTTGCTTCCAGCTCATTGGGAAGCTAAGAAACAACTGTCTCTGCCCAGTGCTCTGACAGAGTACCGGCAACATCTCTTACCAAAGCCTTTGAAACGCAGTTTCTTGGCAGGCCTTATCTGGCTGAGGTAGAACTTCTGCTCTGGGTGTGCTCCATTGGCCTAGAGCTGAAAGGCCCAAAGGTCGGCCTTGTTGGCAAAGGGGCAGGGAGCCCCCAAAGCATCTTGCTTCCAGCTCTTCGGGAAGCTAAGAAACAACTGGCTCTGCCCAGTGCTCTTACAGCCTGAGAGAAAATCTCTTACCAAGGCCTGTGAAACGCACTTTGTTGGTGGCCTGATCTAGCTGAAGTAGAACTTCTGCTCTGGGTGTGCTCCATTGGCCTAGAGCTGCCTGGCCCAAAGGGCCGCCTTGTTTGCAAAGGGGCAGAGAGGCCCCAAAGCATCTTGCTTCCAGCTCTTCGGGAAGCTAAGAAACATCTGGCGTTGCCCAGTGCTCTTACAGCCTACCGGGAACATCTCTTACCAAGGCCTGTGAAACGCAGTTTGTTGGTGGCCTGAACTGGCCGAAGTAGAACTTCTGCTCTGGGTGTGCTCCACTGGCCTGGAGCTACCTGCCCCAAAGGGCTGCCTTGATTCCAAAGTGAGAGAGTGGCACCAAAGCATCTTGCTTCCAGCTCTTCGGGAAGCTAAGAAACATCTGGCGTTGCCCAGTGCTCTTACAGCCTACCGGGAACATCTCTTACCAAGGCCTGTGAAACGCCGTTTCCTGGCAGGCCTGATTTGGCTGAAGTAGAACTTCTGCTCTGGGTGTGCTCCATTGCCCTAGAGCTGCCAGGCCCAAGGTGCTGCCTTGTTTCCAAAGGGGCAGAGAGGCCCCAAAGCATCTTGCTTCCAGCTCTCTGGGAAGCTAAGAACCAACTCGCTCTGCCCCGTGCTCTTACAGCCTACCGGGAACATGTCTTTGAAAGGCCTGTGAAACGCAGTTTCTTGGCAGGCCTCATCTGGCTGAAGTAGAACTCCGGCTCTGGGTGTGCTCCATTGCCCTAGAGCTGCCAGGCCCCAAGTGCTGCCCTGTTTCCAAGGGGCAGAGAGGCCCAAAGCATCTTGCTTCCCGGTCGTTGCGAAGCTAAGAAACAACTGGCTCTGCCCAGTGCTCTTACACCTACCGGGAACATCTCTTACCAAGGCCTGTCAAACGCTGTTTCTTTGCAGGCCTGATCAGGCTGAAGTAGAACTCCTGCTCTGCGTGTGCTCCATTGGCCTAGAGCTTCCCGACCCAAAAGGCTGCCTTGTTCCCAAACGGGCAGAGGGGTCCCAAGCGTCTTGCTTCCAGCTTTTCAGGAAGGTAAGAAACAACTGGCTCTGCCCAGTGCTCTTACAGCCTACCGGGAACATCTCTTACCAAGGCCTGTGAAACGCAGTTTCTTGGCAGGCCTGATCTGGCTGAAGTAGAACTCCTGCTCTGGGCGTGCTACTTTGGCCTAGAGCTGCCAGGCCCAAAGGGCCGCCTTGTTTCCAAAGGGGCTGAGAGTCCCCAAAGTATCTTGCTTCCAAATCTTTGGGAAGCTAAGAAACAACTGGCTCTGCACAGTGCTCTCACAGCCTACCGGCAACGTGACAGAGACAGGCCTGTGAGACGCAGTTTCTTGGAAGGCCTGATCTGGCTGAGGTAGAACTTCTGCTCTGGGTGTACTCCATTGGCCTAGGGCTGCCAGGCCCAAAGGGCTGCCTTTATTTCCAAAGTGTGAGAGAGGCCCCAAAGCATCTTGCTTCCTGCTCTCTGGGAAGCTAAAACAACTGGCTCTGCACAGTGCTCTCAAAGCCAACCGGGAACGTCACATACAAAGGCCTGTGAAACGCAGCTTCTTGACAGGCCTTATCTGGCTGAGGTAGAACTTGTGCTCTGGGTGTGCTACTTTGGCCTAGAGCTGCCAGGCACAAAGGCTGCTTTGTTTCCAAAGGGGGAGAGAGGCCCCAAATCATGTTGCTTCCAGCTGTTTTTGAAGCTAAGAAACAACTCGCTCTGCCAGGTACTCTTACAGCCTTCCGGGAACACCTCTTACGAAGGCCTGTGAAAAGCAGTTTCTTGGCAGGCCTGATCTGGCTGAGGTAGAACTTCTGCTCTGGGTGTGCTCCATTGCCCTAGAGCTGAAAGGCCCAAAGGGATGCCTTGTTTGCAAAGGGGCAGAGAGGCCCCAAAGCATCTTGCTTCCAGCTCATTGGGAAGCTAAGAAACAACTGTCTCTGCCCAGTGCTCTGACAGAGTACCGGCAACATCTCTTACCAAAGCCTTTGAAACGCAGTTTCTTGGCAGGCCTTATCTGGCTGAGGTAGAACTTCTGCTCTGGGTGTGCTCCATTGGCCTAGAGCTGAAAGGCCCAAAGGTCGGCCTTGTTGGCAAAGGGGCAGGGAGCCCCCAAAGCATCTTGCTTCCAGCTCTTCGGGAAGCTAAGAAACAACTGGCTCTGCCCAGTGCTCTTACAGCCTGAGAGAAAATCTCTTACCAAGGCCTGTGAAACGCACTTTGTTGGTGGCCTGATCTAGCTGAAGTAGAACTTCTGCTCTGGGTGTGCTCCATTGGCCTAGAGCTGCCTGGCCCAAAGGGCCGCCTTGTTTGCAAAGGGGCAGAGAGGCCCCAAAGCATCTTGCTTCCAGCTCTTCGGGAAGCTAAGAAACATCTGGCGTTGCCCAGTGCTCTTACAGCCTACCGGGAACATCTCTTACCAAGGCCTGTGAAACGCAGTTTGTTGGTGGCCTGAACTGGCCGAAGTAGAACTTCTGCTCTGGGTGTGCTCCACTGGCCTGGAGCTACCTGCCCCAAAGGGCTGCCTTGATTCCAAAGTGAGAGAGTGGCACCAAAGCATCTTGCTTCCAGCTCTTCGGGAAGCTAAGAAACATCTGGCGTTGCCCAGTGCTCTTACAGCCTACCGGGAACATCTCTTACCAAGGCCTGTGAAACGCCGTTTCCTGGCAGGCCTGATTTGGCTGAAGTAGAACTTCTGCTCTGGGTGTGCTCCATTGCCCTAGAGCTGCCAGGCCCAAGGTGCTGCCTTGTTTCCAAAGGGGCAGAGAGGCCCCAAAGCATCTTGCTTCCAGCTCTCTGGGAAGCTAAGAACCAACTCGCTCTGCCCCGTGCTCTTACAGCCTACCGGGAACATGTCTTTGAAAGGCCTGTGAAACGCAGTTTCTTGGCAGGCCTCATCTGGCTGAAGTAGAACTCCGGCTCTGGGTGTGCTCCATTGCCCTAGAGCTGCCAGGCCCCAAGTGCTGCCCTGTTTCCAAGGGGCAGAGAGGCCCAAAGCATCTTGCTTCCCGGTCGTTGCGAAGCTAAGAAACAACTGGCTCTGCCCAGTGCTCTTACACCTACCGGGAACATCTCTTACCAAGGCCTGTCAAACGCTGTTTCTTTGCAGGCCTGATCAGGCTGAAGTAGAACTCCTGCTCTGCGTGTGCTCCATTGGCCTAGAGCTTCCCGACCCAAAAGGCTGCCTTGTTCCCAAACGGGCAGAGGGGTCCCAAGCGTCTTGCTTCCAGCTTTTCAGGAAGGTAAGAAACAACTGGCTCTGCCCAGTGCTCTTACAGCCTACCGGGAACATCTCTTACCAAGGCCTGTGAAACGCAGTTTCTTGGCAGGCCTGATCTGGCTGAAGTAGAACTCCTGCTCTGGGCGTGCTACTTTGGCCTAGAGCTGCCAGGCCCAAAGGGCCGCCTTGTTTCCAAAGGGGCTGAGAGTCCCCAAAGTATCTTGCTTCCAAATCTTTGGGAAGCTAAGAAACAACTGGCTCTGCACAGTGCTCTCACAGCCTACCGGCAACGTGACAGAGACAGGCCTGTGAGACGCAGTTTCTTGGAAGGCCTGATCTGGCTGAGGTAGAACTTCTGCTCTGGGTGTACTCCATTGGCCTAGGGCTGCCAGGCCCAAAGGGCTGCCTTTATTTCCAAAGTGTGAGAGAGGCCCCAAAGCATCTTGCTTCCTGCTCTCTGGGAAGCTAAAACAACTGGCTCTGCACAGTGCTCTCAAAGCCAACCGGGAACGTCACATACAAAGGCCTGTGAAACGCAGCTTCTTGACAGGCCTTATCTGGCTGAGGTAGAACTTGTGCTCTGGGTGTGCTACTTTGGCCTAGAGCTGCCAGGCACAAAGGCTGCTTTGTTTCCAAAGGGGGAGAGAGGCCCCAAATCATGTTGCTTCCAGCTGTTTTTGAAGCTAAGAAACAACTCGCTCTGCCAGGTACTCTTACAGCCTTCCGGGAACACCTCTTACGAAGGCCTGTGAAAAGCAGTTTCTTGGCAGGCCTGATCTGGCTGAGGTAGAACTTCTGCTCTGGGTGTGCTCCATTGCCCTAGAGCTGAAAGGCCCAAAGGGATGCCTTGTTTGCAAAGGGGCAGAGAGGCCCCAAAGCATCTTGCTTCCAGCTCATTGGGAAGCTAAGAAACAACTGTCTCTGCCCAGTGCTCTGACAGAGTACCGGCAACATCTCTTACCAAAGCCTTTGAAACGCAGTTTCTTGGCAGGCCTTATCTGGCTGAGGTAGAACTTCTGCTCTGGGTGTGCTCCATTGGCCTAGAGCTGAAAGGCCCAAAGGTCGGCCTTGTTGGCAAAGGGGCAGGGAGCCCCCAAAGCATCTTGCTTCCAGCTCTTCGGGAAGCTAAGAAACAACTGGCTCTGCCCAGTGCTCTTACAGCCTGAGAGAAAATCTCTTACCAAGGCCTGTGAAACGCACTTTGTTGGTGGCCTGATCTAGCTGAAGTAGAACTTCTGCTCTGGGTGTGCTCCATTGGCCTAGAGCTGCCTGGCCCAAAGGGCCGCCTTGTTTGCAAAGGGGCAGAGAGGCCCCAAAGCATCTTGCTTCCAGCTCTTCGGGAAGCTAAGAAACATCTGGCGTTGCCCAGTGCTCTTACAGCCTACCGGGAACATCTCTTACCAAGGCCTGTGAAACGCAGTTTGTTGGTGGCCTGAACTGGCCGAAGTAGAACTTCTGCTCTGGGTGTGCTCCACTGGCCTGGAGCTACCTGCCCCAAAGGGCTGCCTTGATTCCAAAGTGAGAGAGTGGCACCAAAGCATCTTGCTTCCAGCTCTTCGGGAAGCTAAGAAACATCTGGCGTTGCCCAGTGCTCTTACAGCCTACCGGGAACATCTCTTACCAAGGCCTGTGAAACGCCGTTTCCTGGCAGGCCTGATTTGGCTGAAGTAGAACTTCTGCTCTGGGTGTGCTCCATTGCCCTAGAGCTGCCAGGCCCAAGGTGCTGCCTTGTTTCCAAAGGGGCAGAGAGGCCCCAAAGCATCTTGCTTCCAGCTCTCTGGGAAGCTAAGAACCAACTCGCTCTGCCCCGTGCTCTTACAGCCTACCGGGAACATGTCTTTGAAAGGCCTGTGAAACGCAGTTTCTTGGCAGGCCTCATCTGGCTGAAGTAGAACTCCGGCTCTGGGTGTGCTCCATTGCCCTAGAGCTGCCAGGCCCCAAGTGCTGCCCTGTTTCCAAGGGGCAGAGAGGCCCAAAGCATCTTGCTTCCCGGTCGTTGCGAAGCTAAGAAACAACTGGCTCTGCCCAGTGCTCTTACACCTACCGGGAACATCTCTTACCAAGGCCTGTCAAACGCTGTTTCTTTGCAGGCCTGATCAGGCTGAAGTAGAACTCCTGCTCTGCGTGTGCTCCATTGGCCTAGAGCTTCCCGACCCAAAAGGCTGCCTTGTTCCCAAACGGGCAGAGGGGTCCCAAGCGTCTTGCTTCCAGCTTTTCAGGAAGGTAAGAAACAACTGGCTCTGCCCAGTGCTCTTACAGCCTACCGGGAACATCTCTTACCAAGGCCTGTGAAACGCAGTTTCCTGGCAGGCCTGATCTGGCTGAAGTAGAACTCCTGCTCTGGGCGTGCTACTTTGGCCTAGAGCTGCCAGGCCCAAAGGGCCGCCTTGTTTCCAAAGGGGCTGAGAGTCCCCAAAGTATCTTGCTTCCAAATCTTTGGGAAGCTAAGAAACAACTGGCTCTGCACAGTGCTCTCACAGCCTACCGGCAACGTGACAGAGACAGGCCTGTGAGACGCAGTTTCTTGGAAGGCCTGATCTGGCTGAGGTAGAACTTCTGCTCTGGGTGTACTCCATTGGCCTAGGGCTGCCAGGCCCAAAGGGCTGCCTTTATTTCCAAAGTGTGAGAGAGGCCCCAAAGCATCTTGCTTCCTGCTCTCTGGGAAGCTAAAACAACTGGCTCTGCACAGTGCTCTCAAAGCCAACCGGGAACGTCACATACAAAGGCCTGTGAAACGCAGCTTCTTGACAGGCCTTATCTGGCTGAGGTAGAACTTGTGCTCTGGGTGTGCTACTTTGGCCTAGAGCTGCCAGGCACAAAGGCTGCTTTGTTTCCAAAGGGGGAGAGAGGCCCCAAATCATGTTGCTTCCAGCTGTTTTTGAAGCTAAGAAACAACTCGCTCTGCCAGGTACTCTTACAGCCTTCCGGGAACACCTCTTACGAAGGCCTGTGAAAAGCAGTTTCTTGGCAGGCCTGATCTGGCTGAGGTAGAACTTCTGCTCTGGGTGTGCTCCATTGCCCTAGAGCTGAAAGGCCCAAAGGGATGCCTTGTTTGCAAAGGGGCAGAGAGGCCCCAAAGCATCTTGCTTCCAGCTCATTGGGAAGCTAAGAAACAACTGTCTCTGCCCAGTGCTCTGACAGAGTACCGGCAACATCTCTTACCAAAGCCTTTGAAACGCAGTTTCTTGGCAGGCCTTATCTGGCTGAGGTAGAACTTCTGCTCTGGGTGTGCTCCATTGGCCTAGAGCTGAAAGGCCCAAAGGTCGGCCTTGTTGGCAAAGGGGCAGGGAGCCCCCAAAGCATCTTGCTTCCAGCTCTTCGGGAAGCTAAGAAACAACTGGCTCTGCCCAGTGCTCTTACAGCCTGAGAGAAAATCTCTTACCAAGGCCTGTGAAACGCACTTTGTTGGTGGCCTGATCTAGCTGAAGTAGAACTTCTGCTCTGGGTGTGCTCCATTGGCCTAGAGCTGCCTGGCCCAAAGGGCCGCCTTGTTTGCAAAGGGGCAGAGAGGCCCCAAAGCATCTTGCTTCCAGCTCTTCGGGAAGCTAAGAAACATCTGGCGTTGCCCAGTGCTCTTACAGCCTACCGGGAACATCTCTTACCAAGGCCTGTGAAACGCAGTTTGTTGGTGGCCTGAACTGGCCGAAGTAGAACTTCTGCTCTGGGTGTGCTCCACTGGCCTGGAGCTACCTGCCCCAAAGGGCTGCCTTGATTCCAAAGTGAGAGAGTGGCACCAAAGCATCTTGCTTCCAGCTCTTCGGGAAGCTAAGAAACATCTGGCGTTGCCCAGTGCTCTTACAGCCTACCGGGAACATCTCTTACCAAGGCCTGTGAAACGCCGTTTCCTGGCAGGCCTGATTTGGCTGAAGTAGAACTTCTGCTCTGGGTGTGCTCCATTGCCCTAGAGCTGCCAGGCCCAAGGTGCTGCCTTGTTTCCAAAGGGGCAGAGAGGCCCCAAAGCATCTTGCTTCCAGCTCTCTGGGAAGCTAAGAACCAACTCGCTCTGCCCCGTGCTCTTACAGCCTACCGGGAACATGTCTTTGAAAGGCCTGTGAAACGCAGTTTCTTGGCAGGCCTCATCTGGCTGAAGTAGAACTCCGGCTCTGGGTGTGCTCCATTGCCCTAGAGCTGCCAGGCCCCAAGTGCTGCCCTGTTTCCAAGGGGCAGAGAGGCCCAAAGCATCTTGCTTCCCGGTCGTTGCGAAGCTAAGAAACAACTGGCTCTGCCCAGTGCTCTTACACCTACCGGGAACATCTCTTACCAAGGCCTGTCAAACGCTGTTTCTTTGCAGGCCTGATCAGGCTGAAGTAGAACTCCTGCTCTGCGTGTGCTCCATTGGCCTAGAGCTTCCCGACCCAAAAGGCTGCCTTGTTCCCAAACGGGCAGAGGGGTCCCAAGCGTCTTGCTTCCAGCTTTTCAGGAAGGTAAGAAACAACTGGCTCTGCCCAGTGCTCTTACAGCCTACCGGGAACATCTCTTACCAAGGCCTGTGAAACGCAGTTTCTTGGCAGGCCTGATCTGGCTGAAGTAGAACTCCTGCTCTGGGCGTGCTACTTTGGCCTAGAGCTGCCAGGCCCAAAGGGCCGCCTTGTTTCCAAAGGGGCTGAGAGTCCCCAAAGTATCTTGCTTCCAAATCTTTGGGAAGCTAAGAAACAACTGGCTCTGCACAGTGCTCTCACAGCCTACCGGCAACGTGACAGAGACAGGCCTGTGAGACGCAGTTTCTTGGAAGGCCTGATCTGGCTGAGGTAGAACTTCTGCTCTGGGTGTACTCCATTGGCCTAGGGCTGCCAGGCCCAAAGGGCTGCCTTTATTTCCAAAGTGTGAGAGAGGCCCCAAAGCATCTTGCTTCCTGCTCTCTGGGAAGCTAAAACAACTGGCTCTGCACAGTGCTCTCAAAGCCAACCGGGAACGTCACATACAAAGGCCTGTGAAACGCAGCTTCTTGACAGGCCTTATCTGGCTGAGGTAGAACTTGTGCTCTGGGTGTGCTACTTTGGCCTAGAGCTGCCAGGCACAAAGGCTGCTTTGTTTCCAAAGGGGGAGAGAGGCCCCAAATCATGTTGCTTCCAGCTGTTTTTGAAGCTAAGAAACAACTCGCTCTGCCAGGTACTCTTACAGCCTTCCGGGAACACCTCTTACGAAGGCCTGTGAAAAGCAGTTTCTTGGCAGGCCTGATCTGGCTGAGGTAGAACTTCTGCTCTGGGTGTGCTCCATTGCCCTAGAGCTGAAAGGCCCAAAGGGATGCCTTGTTTGCAAAGGGGCAGAGAGGCCCCAAAGCATCTTGCTTCCAGCTCATTGGGAAGCTAAGAAACAACTGTCTCTGCCCAGTGCTCTGACAGAGTACCGGCAACATCTCTTACCAAAGCCTTTGAAACGCAGTTTCTTGGCAGGCCTTATCTGGCTGAGGTAGAACTTCTGCTCTGGGTGTGCTCCATTGGCCTAGAGCTGAAAGGCCCAAAGGTCGGCCTTGTTGGCAAAGGGGCAGGGAGCCCCCAAAGCATCTTGCTTCCAGCTCTTCGGGAAGCTAAGAAACAACTGGCTCTGCCCAGTGCTCTTACAGCCTGAGAGAAAATCTCTTACCAAGGCCTGTGAAACGCACTTTGTTGGTGGCCTGATCTAGCTGAAGTAGAACTTCTGCTCTGGGTGTGCTCCATTGGCCTAGAGCTGCCTGGCCCAAAGGGCCGCCTTGTTTGCAAAGGGGCAGAGAGGCCCCAAAGCATCTTGCTTCCAGCTCTTCGGGAAGCTAAGAAACATCTGGCGTTGCCCAGTGCTCTTACAGCCTACCGGGAACATCTCTTACCAAGGCCTGTGAAACGCAGTTTGTTGGTGGCCTGAACTGGCCGAAGTAGAACTTCTGCTCTGGGTGTGCTCCACTGGCCTGGAGCTACCTGCCCCAAAGGGCTGCCTTGATTCCAAAGTGAGAGAGTGGCACCAAAGCATCTTGCTTCCAGCTCTTCGGGAAGCTAAGAAACATCTGGCGTTGCCCAGTGCTCTTACAGCCTACCGGGAACATCTCTTACCAAGGCCTGTGAAACGCCGTTTCCTGGCAGGCCTGATTTGGCTGAAGTAGAACTTCTGCTCTGGGTGTGCTCCATTGCCCTAGAGCTGCCAGGCCCAAGGTGCTGCCTTGTTTCCAAAGGGGCAGAGAGGCCCCAAAGCATCTTGCTTCCAGCTCTCTGGGAAGCTAAGAACCAACTCGCTCTGCCCCGTGCTCTTACAGCCTACCGGGAACATGTCTTTGAAAGGCCTGTGAAACGCAGTTTCTTGGCAGGCCTCATCTGGCTGAAGTAGAACTCCGGCTCTGGGTGTGCTCCATTGCCCTAGAGCTGCCAGGCCCCAAGTGCTGCCCTGTTTCCAAGGGGCAGAGAGGCCCAAAGCATCTTGCTTCCCGGTCGTTGCGAAGCTAAGAAACAACTGGCTCTGCCCAGTGCTCTTACACCTACCGGGAACATCTCTTACCAAGGCCTGTCAAACGCTGTTTCTTTGCAGGCCTGATCAGGCTGAAGTAGAACTCCTGCTCTGCGTGTGCTCCATTGGCCTAGAGCTTCCCGACCCAAAAGGCTGCCTTGTTCCCAAACGGGCAGAGGGGTCCCAAGCGTCTTGCTTCCAGCTTTTCAGGAAGGTAAGAAACAACTGGCTCTGCCCAGTGCTCTTACAGCCTACCGGGAACATCTCTTACCAAGGCCTGTGAAACGCAGTTTCTTGGCAGGCCTGATCTGGCTGAAGTAGAACTCCTGCTCTGGGCGTGCTACTTTGGCCTAGAGCTGCCAGGCCCAAAGGGCCGCCTTGTTTCCAAAGGGGCTGAGAGTCCCCAAAGTATCTTGCTTCCAAATCTTTGGGAAGCTAAGAAACAACTGGCTCTGCACAGTGCTCTCACAGCCTACCGGCAACGTGACAGAGACAGGCCTGTGAGACGCAGTTTCTTGGAAGGCCTGATCTGGCTGAGGTAGAACTTCTGCTCTGGGTGTACTCCATTGGCCTAGGGCTGCCAGGCCCAAAGGGCTGCCTTTATTTCCAAAGTGTGAGAGAGGCCCCAAAGCATCTTGCTTCCTGCTCTCTGGGAAGCTAAAACAACTGGCTCTGCACAGTGCTCTCAAAGCCAACCGGGAACGTCACATACAAAGGCCTGTGAAACGCAGCTTCTTGACAGGCCTTATCTGGCTGAGGTAGAACTTGTGCTCTGGGTGTGCTACTTTGGCCTAGAGCTGCCAGGCACAAAGGCTGCTTTGTTTCCAAAGGGGGAGAGAGGCCCCAAATCATGTTGCTTCCAGCTGTTTTTGAAGCTAAGAAACAACTCGCTCTGCCAGGTACTCTTACAGCCTTCCGGGAACACCTCTTACGAAGGCCTGTGAAAAGCAGTTTCTTGGCAGGCCTGATCTGGCTGAGGTAGAACTTCTGCTCTGGGTGTGCTCCATTGCCCTAGAGCTGAAAGGCCCAAAGGGATGCCTTGTTTGCAAAGGGGCAGAGAGGCCCCAAAGCATCTTGCTTCCAGCTCATTGGGAAGCTAAGAAACAACTGTCTCTGCCCAGTGCTCTGACAGAGTACCGGCAACATCTCTTACCAAAGCCTTTGAAACGCAGTTTCTTGGCAGGCCTTATCTGGCTGAGGTAGAACTTCTGCTCTGGGTGTGCTCCATTGGCCTAGAGCTGAAAGGCCCAAAGGTCGGCCTTGTTGGCAAAGGGGCAGGGAGCCCCCAAAGCATCTTGCTTCCAGCTCTTCGGGAAGCTAAGAAACAACTGGCTCTGCCCAGTGCTCTTACAGCCTGAGAGAAAATCTCTTACCAAGGCCTGTGAAACGCACTTTGTTGGTGGCCTGATCTAGCTGAAGTAGAACTTCTGCTCTGGGTGTGCTCCATTGGCCTAGAGCTGCCTGGCCCAAAGGGCCGCCTTGTTTGCAAAGGGGCAGAGAGGCCCCAAAGCATCTTGCTTCCAGCTCTTCGGGAAGCTAAGAAACATCTGGCGTTGCCCAGTGCTCTTACAGCCTACCGGGAACATCTCTTACCAAGGCCTGTGAAACGCAGTTTGTTGGTGGCCTGAACTGGCCGAAGTAGAACTTCTGCTCTGGGTGTGCTCCACTGGCCTGGAGCTACCTGCCCCAAAGGGCTGCCTTGATTCCAAAGTGAGAGAGTGGCACCAAAGCATCTTGCTTCCAGCTCTTCGGGAAGCTAAGAAACATCTGGCGTTGCCCAGTGCTCTTACAGCCTACCGGGAACATCTCTTACCAAGGCCTGTGAAACGCCGTTTCCTGGCAGGCCTGATTTGGCTGAAGTAGAACTTCTGCTCTGGGTGTGCTCCATTGCCCTAGAGCTGCCAGGCCCAAGGTGCTGCCTTGTTTCCAAAGGGGCAGAGAGGCCCCAAAGCATCTTGCTTCCAGCTCTCTGGGAAGCTAAGAACCAACTCGCTCTGCCCCGTGCTCTTACAGCCTACCGGGAACATGTCTTTGAAAGGCCTGTGAAACGCAGTTTCTTGGCAGGCCTCATCTGGCTGAAGTAGAACTCCGGCTCTGGGTGTGCTCCATTGCCCTAGAGCTGCCAGGCCCCAAGTGCTGCCCTGTTTCCAAGGGGCAGAGAGGCCCAAAGCATCTTGCTTCCCGGTCGTTGCGAAGCTAAGAAACAACTGGCTCTGCCCAGTGCTCTTACACCTACCGGGAACATCTCTTACCAAGGCCTGTCAAACGCTGTTTCTTTGCAGGCCTGATCAGGCTGAAGTAGAACTCCTGCTCTGCGTGTGCTCCATTGGCCTAGAGCTTCCCGACCCAAAAGGCTGCCTTGTTCCCAAACGGGCAGAGGGGTCCCAAGCGTCTTGCTTCCAGCTTTTCAGGAAGGTAAGAAACAACTGGCTCTGCCCAGTGCTCTTACAGCCTACCGGGAACATCTCTTACCAAGGCCTGTGAAACGCAGTTTCTTGGCAGGCCTGATCTGGCTGAAGTAGAACTCCTGCTCTGGGCGTGCTACTTTGGCCTAGAGCTGCCAGGCCCAAAGGGCCGCCTTGTTTCCAAAGGGGCTGAGAGTCCCCAAAGTATCTTGCTTCCAAATCTTTGGGAAGCTAAGAAACAACTGGCTCTGCACAGTGCTCTCACAGCCTACCGGCAACGTGACAGAGACAGGCCTGTGAGACGCAGTTTCTTGGAAGGCCTGATCTGGCTGAGGTAGAACTTCTGCTCTGGGTGTACTCCATTGGCCTAGGGCTGCCAGGCCCAAAGGGCTGCCTTTATTTCCAAAGTGTGAGAGAGGCCCCAAAGCATCTTGCTTCCTGCTCTCTGGGAAGCTAAAACAACTGGCTCTGCACAGTGCTCTCAAAGCCAACCGGGAACGTCACATACAAAGGCCTGTGAAACGCAGCTTCTTGACAGGCCTTATCTGGCTGAGGTAGAACTTGTGCTCTGGGTGTGCTACTTTGGCCTAGAGCTGCCAGGCACAAAGGCTGCTTTGTTTCCAAAGGGGGAGAGAGGCCCCAAATCATGTTGCTTCCAGCTGTTTTTGAAGCTAAGAAACAACTCGCTCTGCCAGGTACTCTTACAGCCTTCCGGGAACACCTCTTACGAAGGCCTGTGAAAAGCAGTTTCTTGGCAGGCCTGATCTGGCTGAGGTAGAACTTCTGCTCTGGGTGTGCTCCATTGCCCTAGAGCTGAAAGGCCCAAAGGGATGCCTTGTTTGCAAAGGGGCAGAGAGGCCCCAAAGCATCTTGCTTCCAGCTCATTGGGAAGCTAAGAAACAACTGTCTCTGCCCAGTGCTCTGACAGAGTACCGGCAACATCTCTTACCAAAGCCTTTGAAACGCAGTTTCTTGGCAGGCCTTATCTGGCTGAGGTAGAACTTCTGCTCTGGGTGTGCTCCATTGGCCTAGAGCTGAAAGGCCCAAAGGTCGGCCTTGTTGGCAAAGGGGCAGGGAGCCCCCAAAGCATCTTGCTTCCAGCTCTTCGGGAAGCTAAGAAACAACTGGCTCTGCCCAGTGCTCTTACAGCCTGAGAGAAAATCTCTTACCAAGGCCTGTGAAACGCACTTTGTTGGTGGCCTGATCTAGCTGAAGTAGAACTTCTGCTCTGGGTGTGCTCCATTGGCCTAGAGCTGCCTGGCCCAAAGGGCCGCCTTGTTTGCAAAGGGGCAGAGAGGCCCCAAAGCATCTTGCTTCCAGCTCTTCGGGAAGCTAAGAAACATCTGGCGTTGCCCAGTGCTCTTACAGCCTACCGGGAACATCTCTTACCAAGGCCTGTGAAACGCAGTTTGTTGGTGGCCTGAACTGGCCGAAGTAGAACTTCTGCTCTGGGTGTGCTCCACTGGCCTGGAGCTACCTGCCCCAAAGGGCTGCCTTGATTCCAAAGTGAGAGAGTGGCACCAAAGCATCTTGCTTCCAGCTCTTCGGGAAGCTAAGAAACATCTGGCGTTGCCCAGTGCTCTTACAGCCTACCGGGAACATCTCTTACCAAGGCCTGTGAAACGCCGTTTCCTGGCAGGCCTGATTTGGCTGAAGTAGAACTTCTGCTCTGGGTGTGCTCCATTGCCCTAGAGCTGCCAGGCCCAAGGTGCTGCCTTGTTTCCAAAGGGGCAGAGAGGCCCCAAAGCATCTTGCTTCCAGCTCTCTGGGAAGCTAAGAACCAACTCGCTCTGCCCCGTGCTCTTACAGCCTACCGGGAACATGTCTTTGAAAGGCCTGTGAAACGCAGTTTCTTGGCAGGCCTCATCTGGCTGAAGTAGAACTCCGGCTCTGGGTGTGCTCCATTGCCCTAGAGCTGCCAGGCCCCAAGTGCTGCCCTGTTTCCAAGGGGCAGAGAGGCCCAAAGCATCTTGCTTCCCGGTCTTTGCGAAGCTAAGAAACAACTGGCTCTGCCCAGTGCTCTTACACCTACCGGGAACATCTCTTACCAAGGCCTGTCAAACGCTGTTTCTTTGCAGGCCTGATCAGGCTGAAGTAGAACTCCTGCTCTGCGTGTGCTCCATTGGCCTAGAGCTTCCCGACCCAAAAGGCTGCCTTGTTCCCAAACGGGCAGAGGGGTCCCAAGCGTCTTGCTTCCAGCTTTTCAGGAAGGTAAGAAACAACTGGCTCTGCCCAGTGCTCTTACAGCCTACCGGGAACATCTCTTACCAAGGCCTGTGAAACGCAGTTTCTTGGCAGGCCTGATCTGGCTGAAGTAGAACTCCTGCTCTGGGCGTGCTACTTTGGCCTAGAGCTGCCAGGCCCAAAGGGCCGCCTTGTTTCCAAAGGGGCTGAGAGTCCCCAAAGTATCTTGCTTCCAAATCTTTGGGAAGCTAAGAAACAACTGGCTCTGCACAGTGCTCTCACAGCCTACCGGCAACGTGACAGAGACAGGCCTGTGAGACGCAGTTTCTTGGAAGGCCTGATCTGGCTGAGGTAGAACTTCTGCTCTGGGTGTACTCCATTGGCCTAGGGCTGCCAGGCCCAAAGGGCTGCCTTTATTTCCAAAGTGTGAGAGAGGCCCCAAAGCATCTTGCTTCCTGCTCTCTGGGAAGCTAAAACAACTGGCTCTGCACAGTGCTCTCAAAGCCAACCGGGAACGTCACATACAAAGGCCTGTGAAACGCAGCTTCTTGACAGGCCTTATCTGGCTGAGGTAGAACTTGTGCTCTGGGTGTGCTACTTTGGCCTAGAGCTGCCAGGCACAAAGGCTGCTTTGTTTCCAAAGGGGGAGAGAGGCCCCAAATCATGTTGCTTCCAGCTGTTTTTGAAGCTAAGAAACAACTCGCTCTGCCAGGTACTCTTACAGCCTTCCGGGAACACCTCTTACGAAGGCCTGTGAAAAGCAGTTTCTTGGCAGGCCTGATCTGGCTGAGGTAGAACTTCTGCTCTGGGTGTGCTCCATTGCCCTAGAGCTGAAAGGCCCAAAGGGATGCCTTGTTTGCAAAGGGGCAGAGAGGCCCCAAAGCATCTTGCTTCCAGCTCATTGGGAAGCTAAGAAACAACTGTCTCTGCCCAGTGCTCTGACAGAGTACCGGGAACATCTCTTACCAAAGCCTTTGAAACGCAGTTTCTTGGCAGGCCTTATCTGGCTGAGGTAGAACTTCTGCTCTGGGTGTGCTCCATTGGCCTAGAGCTGAAAGGCCCAAAGGTCGGCCTTGTTGGCAAAGGGGCAGGGAGCCCCCAAAGCATCTTGCTTCCAGCTCTTCGGGAAGCTAAGAAACAACTGGCTCTGCCCAGTGCTCTTACAGCCTGAGAGAAAATCTCTTACCAAGGCCTGTGAAACGCACTTTGTTGGTGGCCTGATCTAGCTGAAGTAGAACTTCTGCTCTGGGTGTGCTCCATTGGCCTAGAGCTGCCTGGCCCAAAGGGCCGCCTTGTTTGCAAAGGGGCAGAGAGGCCCCAAAGCATCTTGCTTCCAGCTCTTCGGGAAGCTAAGAAACATCTGGCGTTGCCCAGTGCTCTTACAGCCTACCGGGAACATCTCTTACCAAGGCCTGTGAAACGCAGTTTGTTGGTGGCCTGAACTGGCCGAAGTAGAACTTCTGCTCTGGGTGTGCTCCACTGGCCTGGAGCTACCTGCCCCAAAGGGCTGCCTTGATTCCAAAGTGAGAGAGTGGCACCAAAGCATCTTGCTTCCAGCTCTTCGGGAAGCTAAGAAACATCTGGCGTTGCCCAGTGCTCTTACAGCCTACCGGGAACATCTCTTACCAAGGCCTGTGAAACGCCGTTTCCTGGCAGGCCTGATTTGGCTGAAGTAGAACTTCTGCTCTGGGTGTGCTCCATTGCCCTAGAGCTGCCAGGCCCAAGGTGCTGCCTTGTTTCCAAAGGGGCAGAGAGGCCCCAAAGCATCTTGCTTCCAGCTCTCTGGGAAGCTAAGAACCAACTCGCTCTGCCCCGTGCTCTTACAGCCTACCGGGAACATGTCTTTGAAAGGCCTGTGAAACGCAGTTTCTTGGCAGGCCTCATCTGGCTGAAGTAGAACTCCGGCTCTGGGTGTGCTCCATTGCCCTAAAGCTGCCAGGCCCCAAGTGCTGCCCTGTTTCCAAGGGGCAGAGAGGCCCAAAGCATCTTGCTTCCCGGTCTTTGCGAAGCTAAGAAACAACTGGCTCTGCCCAGTGCTCTTACACCTACCGGGAACATCTCTTACCAAGGCCTGTCAAACGCTGTTTCTTTGCAGGCCTGATCAGGCTGAAGTAGAACTCCTGCTCTGCGTGTGCTCCATTGGCCAAGAGCTTCCCGACCCAAAAGGCTGCCTTGTTCCCAAACGGGCAGAGGGGTCCCAAGCGTCTTGCTTCCAGCTTTTCAGGAAGGTAAGAAACAACTGGCTCTGCCCAGTGCTCTTACAGCCTACCGGGAACATCTCTTACCAAGGCCTGTGAAACGCAGTTTCTTGGCAGGCCTGATCTGGCTGAAGTAGAACTCCTGCTCTGGGCGTGCTACTTTGGCCTAGAGCTGCCAGGCCCAAAGGGCCGCCTTGTTTCCAAAGGGGCTGAGAGTCCCCAAAGTATCTTGCTTCCAAATCTTTGGGAAGCTAAGAAACAACTGGCTCTGCACAGTGCTCTCACAGCCTACCGGCAACGTGACAGAGACAGGCCTGTGAGACGCAGTTTCTTGGAAGGCCTGATCTGGCTGAGGTAGAACTTCTGCTCTGGGTGTACTCCATTGGCCTAGGGCTGCCAGGCCCAAAGGGCTGCCTTTATTTCCAAAGTGTGAGAGAGGCCCCAAAGCATCTTGCTTCCTGCTCTCTGGGAAGCTAAAACAACTGGCTCTGCACAGTGCTCTCAAAGCCAACCGGGAACGTCACATACAAAGGCCTGTGAAACGCAGCTTCTTGACAGGCCTTATCTGGCTGAGGTAGAACTTGTGCTCTGGGTGTGCTACTTTGGCCTAGAGCTGCCAGGCACAAAGGCTGCTTTGTTTCCAAAGGGGGAGAGAGGCCCCAAATCATGTTGCTTCCAGCTGTTTTTGAAGCTAAGAAACAACTCGCTCTGCCAGGTACTCTTACAGCCTTCCGGGAACACCTCTTACGAAGGCCTGTGAAAAGCAGTTTCTTGGCAGGCCTGATCTGGCTGAGGTAGAACTTCTGCTCTGGGTGTGCTCCATTGCCCTAGAGCTGAAAGGCCCAAAGGGATGCCTTGTTTGCAAAGGGGCAGAGAGGCCCCAAAGCATCTTGCTTCCAGCTCATTGGGAAGCTAAGAAACAACTGTCTCTGCCCAGTGCTCTGACAGAGTACCGGGAACATCTCTTACCAAAGCCTTTGAAACGCAGTTTCTTGGCAGGCCTTATCTGGCTGAGGTAGAACTTCTGCTCTGGGTGTGCTCCATTGGCCTAGAGCTGAAAGGCCCAAAGGTCGGCCTTGTTGGCAAAGGGGCAGGGAGCCCCCAAAGCATCTTGCTTCCAGCTCTTCGGGAAGCTAAGAAACAACTGGCTCTGCCCAGTGCTCTTACAGCCTGAGAGAAAATCTCTTACCAAGGCCTGTGAAACGCACTTTGTTGGTGGCCTGATCTAGCTGAAGTAGAACTTCTGCTCTGGGTGTGCTCCATTGGCCTAGAGCTGCCTGGCCCAAAGGGCCGCCTTGTTTGCAAAGGGGCAGAGAGGCCCCAAAGCATCTTGCTTCCAGCTCTTCGGGAAGCTAAGAAACATCTGGCGTTGCCCAGTGCTCTTACAGCCTACCGGGAACATCTCTTACCAAGGCCTGTGAAACGCAGTTTGTTGGTGGCCTGAACTGGCCGAAGTAGAACTTCTGCTCTGGGTGTGCTCCACTGGCCTGGAGCTACCTGCCCCAAAGGGCTGCCTTGATTCCAAAGTGAGAGAGTGGCACCAAAGCATCTTGCTTCCAGCTCTTCGGGAAGCTAAGAAACATCTGGCGTTGCCCAGTGCTCTTACAGCCTACCGGGAACATCTCTTACCAAGGCCTGTGAAACGCCGTTTCCTGGCAGGCCTGATTTGGCTGAAGTAGAACTTCTGCTCTGGGTGTGCTCCATTGCCCTAGAGCTGCCAGGCCCAAGGTGCTGCCTTGTTTCCAAAGGGGCAGAGAGGCCCCAAAGCATCTTGCTTCCAGCTCTCTGGGAAGCTAAGAACCAACTCGCTCTGCCCCGTGCTCTTACAGCCTACCGGGAACATGTCTTTGAAAGGCCTGTGAAACGCAGTTTCTTGGCAGGCCTCATCTGGCTGAAGTAGAACTCCGGCTCTGGGTGTGCTCCATTGCCCTAAAGCTGCCAGGCCCCAAGTGCTGCCCTGTTTCCAAGGGGCAGAGAGGCCCAAAGCATCTTGCTTCCCGGTCTTTGCGAAGCTAAGAAACAACTGGCTCTGCCCAGTGCTCTTACACCTACCGGGAACATCTCTTACCAAGGCCTGTCAAACGCTGTTTCTTTGCAGGCCTGATCAGGCTGAAGTAGAACTCCTGCTCTGCGTGTGCTCCATTGGCCAAGAGCTTCCCGACCCAAAAGGCTGCCTTGTTCCCAAACGGGCAGAGGGGTCCCAAGCGTCTTGCTTCCAGCTTTTCAGGAAGGTAAGAAACAACTGGCTCTGCCCAGTGCTCTTACAGCCTACCGGGAACATCTCTTACCAAGGCCTGTGAAACGCAGTTTCTTGGCAGGCCTGATCTGGCTGAAGTAGAACTCCTGCTCTGGGCGTGCTACTTTGGCCTAGAGCTGCCAGGCCCAAAGGGCCGCCTTGTTTCCAAAGGGGCTGAGAGTCCCCAAAGTATCTTGCTTCCAAATCTTTGGGAAGCTAAGAAACAACTGGCTCTGCACAGTGCTCTCACAGCCTACCGGCAACGTGACAGAGACAGGCCTGTGAGACGCAGTTTCTTGGAAGGCCTGATCTGGCTGAGGTAGAACTTCTGCTCTGGGTGTGCTCCATTGCCCTAGAGCTGAAAGGCCCAAAGGGATGCCTTGTTTGCAAAGGGGCAGAGAGGCCCCAAAGCATCTTGCTTCCAGCTCATTGGGAAGCTAAGAAACAACTGTCTCTGCCCAGTGCTCTGACAGAGTACCGGCAACATCTCTTACCAAAGCCTTTGAAACGCAGTTTCTTGGCAGGCCTTATCTGGCTGAGGTAGAACTTCTGCTCTGCGTGTGCTCCATTGGCCTAGAGCTGAAAGGCCCAAAGGTCGGCCTTGTTGGCAAAGGGGCAGGGAGCCCCCAAAGCATCTTGCTTCCAGCTCTTCGGGAAGCTAAGAAACAACTGGCTCTGCCCAGTGCTCTTACAGCCTGAGAGAAAATCTCTTACCAAGGCCTGTGAAACGCACTTTGTTGGTGGCCTGATCTAGCTGAAGTAGAACTTCTGCTCTGGGTGTGCTCCATTGGCCTAGAGCTGCCTGGCCCAAAGGGCCGCCTTGTTTGCAAAGGGGCAGAGAGGCCCCAAAGCATCTTGCTTCCAGCTCTTCGGGAAGCTAAGAAACATCTGGCGTTGCCCAGTGCTCTTACAGCCTACCGGGAACATCTCTTACCAAGGCCTGTGAAACGCAGTTTGTTGGTGGCCTGAACTGGCCGAAGTAGAACTTCTGCTCTGGGTGTGCTCCACTGGCCTGGAGCTACCTGCCCCAAAGGGCTGCCTTGATTCCAAAGTGAGAGAGTGGCACCAAAGCATCTTGCTTCCAGCTCTTCGGGAAGCTAAGAAACATCTGGCGTTGCCCAGTGCTCTTACAGCCTACCGGGAACATCTCTTACCAAGGCCTGTGAAACGCCGTTTCCTGGCAGGCCTGATTTGGCTGAAGTAGAACTTCTGCTCTGGGTGTGCTCCATTGCCCTAGAGCTGCCAGGCCCAAGGTGCTGCCTTGTTTCCAAAGGGGCAGAGAGGCCCCAAAGCCTCTTGCTTCCAGCTCTCTGGGAAGCTAAGAACCAACTCGCTCTGCCCCGTGCTCTTACAGCCTACCGGGAACATGTCTTTGAAAGGCCTGTGAAACGCAGTTTCTTGGCAGGCCTCATCTGGCTGAAGTAGAACTCCGGCTCTGGGTGTGCTCCATTGCCCTAGAGCTGCCAGGCCCCAAGTGCTGCCCTGTTTCCAAGGGGCAGAGAGGCCCAAAGCATCTTACTTCCCGGTCTTTGCGAAGCTAAGAAACAACTGGCTCTGCCCAGTGCTCTTACACCTACCGGGAACATCTCTTACCAAGGCCTGTCAAACGCTGTTTCTTTGCAGGCCTGATCAGGCTGAAGTAGAACTCCTGCTCTGCGTGTGCTCCATTGGCCTAGAGCTTCCCGACCCAAAAGGCTGCCTTGTTCCCAAACGGGCAGAGGGGTCCCAAGCGTCTTGCTTCCAGCTTTTCAGGAAGGTAAGAAACAACTGGCTCTGCCCAGTGCTCTTACAGCCTACCGGGAACATCTCTTACCAAGGCCTGTGAAACGCAGTTTCTTGGCAGGCCTGATCTGGCTGAAGTAGAACTCCTGCTCTGGGCGTGCTACTTTGGCCTAGAGCTGCCAGGCCCAAAGGGCCGCCTTGTTTCCAAAGGGGCTGAGAGTCCCCAAAGTATCTTGCTTCCAAATCTTTGGGAAGCTAAGAAACAACTGGCTCTGCACAGTGCTCTCACAGCCTACCGGCAACGTGACAGAGACAGGCCTGTGAGACGCAGTTTCTTGGAAGGCCTGATCTGGCTGAGGTAGAACTTCTGCTCTGGGTGTACTCCATTGGCCTAGGGCTGCCAGGCCCAAAGGGCTGCCTTTATTTCCAAAGTGTGAGAGAGGCCCCAAAGCATCTTGCTTCCTGCTCTCTGGGAAGCTAAAACAACTGGCTCTGCACAGTGCTCTCAAAGCCAACCGGGAACGTCACATACAAAGGCCTGTGAAACGCAGCTTCTTGACAGGCCTTATCTGGCTGAGGTAGAACTTGTGCTCTGGGTGTGCTACTTTGGCCTAGAGCTGCCAGGCACAAAGGCTGCTTTGTTTCCAAAGGGGGAGAGAGGCCCCAAATCATGTTGCTTCCAGCTGTTTTTGAAGCTAAGAAACAACTCGCTCTGCCAGGTACTCTTACAGCCTTCCGGGAACACCTCTTACGAAGGCCTGTGAAAAGCAGTTTCTTGGCAGGCCTGATCTGGCTGAGGTAGAACTTCTGCTCTGGGTGTGCTCCATTGCCCTAGAGCTGAAAGGCCCAAAGGGATGCCTTGTTTGCAAAGGGGCAGAGAGGCCCCAAAGCATCTTGCTTCCAGCTCATTGGGAAGCTAAGAAACAACTGTCTCTGCCCAGTGCTCTGACAGAGTACCGGCAACATCTCTTACCAAAGCCTTTGAAACGCAGTTTCTTGGCAGGCCTTATCTGGCTGAGGTAGAACTTCTGCTCTGGGTGTGCTCCATTGGCCTAGAGCTGAAAGGCCCAAAGGTCGGCCTTGTTGGCAAAGGGGCAGGGAGCCCCCAAAGCATCTTGCTTCCAGCTCTTCGGGAAGCTAAGAAACAACTGGCTCTGCCCAGTGCTCTTACAGCCTGAGAGAAAATCTCTTACCAAGGCCTGTGAAACGCACTTTGTTGGTGGCCTGATCTAGCTGAAGTAGAACTTCTGCTCTGGGTGTGCTCCATTGGCCTAGAGCTGCCTGGCCCAAAGGGCCGCCTTGTTTGCAAAGGGGCAGAGAGGCCCCAAAGCATCTTGCTTCCAGCTCTTCGGGAAGCTAAGAAACATCTGGCGTTGCCCAGTGCTCTTACAGCCTACCGGGAACATCTCTTACCAAGGCCTGTGAAACGCAGTTTGTTGGTGGCCTGAACTGGCCGAAGTAGAACTTCTGCTCTGGGTGTGCTCCACTGGCCTGGAGCTACCTGCCCCAAAGGGCTGCCTTGATTCCAAAGTGAGAGAGTGGCACCAAAGCATCTTGCTTCCAGCTCTTCGGGAAGCTAAGAAACATCTGGCGTTGCCCAGTGCTCTTACAGCCTACCGGGAACATCTCTTACCAAGGCCTGTGAAACGCCGTTTCCTGGCAGGCCTGATTTGGCTGAAGTAGAACTTCTGCTCTGGGTGTGCTCCATTGCCCTAGAGCTGCCAGGCCCAAGGTGCTGCCTTGTTTCCAAAGGGGCAGAGAGGCCCCAAAGCATCTTGCTTCCAGCTCTCTGGGAAGCTAAGAACCAACTCGCTCTGCCCCGTGCTCTTACAGCCTACCGGGAACATGTCTTTGAAAGGCCTGTGAAACGCAGTTTCTTGGCAGGCCTCATCTGGCTGAAGTAGAACTCCGGCTCTGGGTGTGCTCCATTGCCCTAGAGCTGCCAGGCCCCAAGTGCTGCCCTGTTTCCAAGGGGCAGAGAGGCCCAAAGCATCTTGCTTCCCGGTCTTTGCGAAGCTAAGAAACAACTGGCTCTGCCCAGTGCTCTTACACCTACCGGGAACATCTCTTACCAAGGCCTGTCAAACGCTGTTTCTTTGCAGGCCTGATCAGGCTGAAGTAGAACTCCTGCTCTGCGTGTGCTCCATTGGCCTAGAGCTTCCCGACCCAAAAGGCTGCCTTGTTCCCAAACGGGCAGAGGGGTCCCAAGCGTCTTGCTTCCAGCTTTTCAGGAAGGTAAGAAACAACTGGCTCTGCCCAGTGCTCTTACAGCCTACCGGGAACATCTCTTACCAAGGCCTGTGAAACGCAGTTTCTTGGCAGGCCTGATCTGGCTGAAGTAGAACTCCTGCTCTGGGCGTGCTACTTTGGCCTAGAGCTGCCAGGCCCAAAGGGCCGCCTTGTTTCCAAAGGGGCTGAGAGTCCCCAAAGTATCTTGCTTCCAAATCTTTGGGAAGCTAAGAAACAACTGGCTCTGCACAGTGCTCTCACAGCCTACCGGCAACGTGACAGAGACAGGCCTGTGAGACGCAGTTTCTTGGAAGGCCTGATCTGGCTGAGGTAGAACTTCTGCTCTGGGTGTACTCCATTGGCCTAGGGCTGCCAGGCCCAAAGGGCTGCCTTTATTTCCAAAGTGTGAGAGAGGCCCCAAAGCATCTTGCTTCCTGCTCTCTGGGAAGCTAAAACAACTGGCTCTGCACAGTGCTCTCAAAGCCAACCGGGAACGTCACATACAAAGGCCTGTGAAACGCAGCTTCTTGACAGGCCTTATCTGGCTGAGGTAGAACTTGTGCTCTGGGTGTGCTACTTTGGCCTAGAGCTGCCAGGCACAAAGGCTGCTTTGTTTCCAAAGGGGGAGAGAGGCCCCAAATCATGTTGCTTCCAGCTGTTTTTGAAGCTAAGAAACAACTCGCTCTGCCAGGTACTCTTACAGCCTTCCGGGAACACCTCTTACGAAGGCCTGTGAAAAGCAGTTTCTTGGCAGGCCTGATCTGGCTGAGGTAGAACTTCTGCTCTGGGTGTGCTCCATTGCCCTAGAGCTGAAAGGCCCAAAGGGATGCCTTGTTTGCAAAGGGGCAGAGAGGCCCCAAAGCATCTTGCTTCCAGCTCATTGGGAAGCTAAGAAACAACTGTCTCTGCCCAGTGCTCTGACAGAGTACCGGCAACATCTCTTACCAAAGCCTTTGAAACGCAGTTTCTTGGCAGGCCTTATCTGGCTGAGGTAGAACTTCTGCTCTGCGTGTGCTCCATTGGCCTAGAGCTGAAAGGCCCAAAGGTCGGCCTTGTTGGCAAAGGGGCAGGGAGCCCCCAAAGCATCTTGCTTCCAGCTCTTCGGGAAGCTAAGAAACAACTGGCTCTGCCCAGTGCTCTTACAGCCTGAGAGAAAATCTCTTACCAAGGCCTGTGAAACGCACTTTGTTGGTGGCCTGATCTAGCTGAAGTAGAACTTCTGCTCTGGGTGTGCTCCATTGGCCTAGAGCTGCCTGGCCCAAAGGGCCGCCTTGTTTGCAAAGGGGCAGAGAGGCCCCAAAGCATCTTGCTTCCAGCTCTTCGGGAAGCTAAGAAACATCTGGCGTTGCCCAGTGCTCTTACAGCCTACCGGGAACATCTCTTACCAAGGCCTGTGAAACGCAGTTTGTTGGTGGCCTGAACTGGCCGAAGTAGAACTTCTGCTCTGGGTGTGCTCCACTGGCCTGGAGCTACCTGCCCCAAAGGGCTGCCTTGATTCCAAAGTGAGAGAGTGGCACCAAAGCATCTTGCTTCCAGCTCTTCGGGAAGCTAAGAAACATCTGGCGTTGCCCAGTGCTCTTACAGCCTACCGGGAACATCTCTTACCAAGGCCTGTGAAACGCCGTTTCCTGGCAGGCCTGATTTGGCTGAAGTAGAACTTCTGCTCTGGGTGTGCTCCATTGCCCTAGAGCTGCCAGGCCCAAGGTGCTGCCTTGTTTCCAAAGGGGCAGAGAGGCCCCAAAGCCTCTTGCTTCCAGCTCTCTGGGAAGCTAAGAACCAACTCGCTCTGCCCCGTGCTCTTACAGCCTACCGGGAACATGTCTTTGAAAGGCCTGTGAAACGCAGTTTCTTGGCAGGCCTCATCTGGCTGAAGTAGAACTCCGGCTCTGGGTGTGCTCCATTGCCCTAGAGCTGCCAGGCCCCAAGTGCTGCCCTGTTTCCAAGGGGCAGAGAGGCCCAAAGCATCTTGCTTCCCGGTCTTTGCGAAGCTAAGAAACAACTGGCTCTGCCCAGTGCTCTTACACCTACCGGGAACATCTCTTACCAAGGCCTGTCAAACGCTGTTTCTTTGCAGGCCTGATCAGGCTGAAGTAGAACTCCTGCTCTGCGTGTGCTCCATTGGCCTAGAGCTTCCAGACCCAAAAGGCTGCCTTGTTCCCAAACGGGCAGAGGGGTCCCAAGCGTCTTGCTTCCAGCTTTTCAGGAAGGTAAGAAACAACTGGCTCTGCCCAGTGCTCTTACAGCCTACCGGGAACATCTCTTACCAAGGCCTGTGAAACGCAGTTTCTTGGCAGGCCTGATCTGGCTGAAGTAGAACTCCTGCTCTGGGCGTGCTACTTTGGCCTAGAGCTGCCAGGCCCAAAGGGCCGCCTTGTTTCCAAAGGGGCTGAGAGTCCCCAAAGTATCTTGCTTCCAAATCTTTGGGAAGCTAAGAAACAACTGGCTCTGCACAGTGCTCTCACAGCCTACCGGCAACGTGACAGAGACAGGCCTGTGAGACGCAGTTTCTTGGAAGGCCTGATCTGGCTGAGGTAGAACTTCTGCTCTGGGTGTACTCCATTGGCCTAGGGCTGCCAGGCCCAAAGGGCTGCCTTTATTTCCAAAGTGTGAGAGAGGCCCCAAAGCATCTTGCTTCCTGCTCTCTGGGAAGCTAAAACAACTGGCTCTGCACAGTGCTCTCAAAGCCAACCGGGAACGTCACATACAAAGGCCTGTGAAACGCAGCTTCTTGACAGGCCTTATCTGGCTGAGGTAGAACTTGTGCTCTGGGTGTGCTACTTTGGCCTAGAGCTGCCAGGCAAAAAGGCTGCTTTGTTTCCAAAGGGGGAGAGAGGCCCCAAATCATGTTGCTTCCAGCTGTTTTTGAAGCTAAGAAACAACTCGCTCTGCCAGGTACTCTTACAGCCTTCCGGGAACACCTCTTACGAAGGCCTGTGAAAAGCAGTTTCTTGGCAGGCCTGATCTGGCTGAGGTAGAACTTCTGCTCTGGGTGTGCTCCATTGCCCTAGAGCTGAAAGGCCCAAAGGGATGCCTTGTTTGCAAAGGGGCAGAGAGGCCCCAAAGCATCTTGCTTCCAGCTCATTGGGAAGCTAAGAAACAACTGTCTCTGCCCAGTGCTCTGACAGAGTACCGGCAACATCTCTTACCAAAGCCTTTGAAACGCAGTTTCTTGGCAGGCCTTATCTGGCTGAGGTAGAACTTCTGCTCTGGGTGTGCTCCATTGGCCTAGAGCTGAAAGGCCCAAAGGTCGGCCTTGTTGGCAAAGGGGCAGGGAGCCCCCAAAGCATCTTGCTTCCAGCTCTTCGGGAAGCTAAGAAACAACTGGCTCTGCCCAGTGCTCTTACAGCCTGAGAGAAAATCTCTTACCAAGGCCTGTGAAACGCACTTTGTTGGTGGCCTGATCTAGCTGAAGTAGAACTTCTGCTCTGGGTGTGCTCCATTGGCCTAGAGCTGCCTGGCCCAAAGGGCCGCCTTGTTTGCAAAGGGGCAGAGAGGCCCCAAAGCATCTTGCTTCCAGCTCTTCGGGAAGCTAAGAAACATCTGGCGTTGCCCAGTGCTCTTACAGCCTACCGGGAACATCTCTTACCAAGACCTGTGAAACGCAGTTTGTTGGTGGCCTGAACTGGCCGAAGTAGAACTTCTGCTCTGGGTGTGCTCCACTGGCCTGGAGCTACCTGCCCCAAAGGGCTGTCTTGATTCCAAAGTGAGAGAGTGGCCCCAAAGCATCTTGCTTCCAGCTCTTCGGGAAGCTAAGAAACATCTGGCGTTGCCCAGTGCTCTTACAGCCTACCGGGAACATCTCTTACCAAGGCCTGTGAAACGCCGTTTCCTGGCAGGCCTGATTTGGCTGAAGTAGAACTTCTGCTCTGGGTGTGCTCCATTGCCCTAGAGCTGCCAGGCCCAAGGTGCTGCCTTGTTTCCAAAGGGGCAGAGAGGCCCCAAAGCATCTTGCTTCCAGCTCTCTGGGAAGCTAAGAACCAACTCGCTCTGCCCCGTGCTCTTACAGCCTACCGGGAACATGTCTTTGAAAGGCCTGTGAAACGCAGTTTCTTGGCAGGCCTCATCTGGCTGAAGTAGAACTCCGGCTCTGGGTGTGCTCCATTGCCCTAGAGCTGCCAGGCCCCAAGTGCTGCCCTGTTTCCAAGGGGCAGAGAGGCCCAAAGCATCTTGCTTCCCGGTCTTTGCGAAGCTAAGAAACAACTGGCTCTGCCCAGTGCTCTTACACCTACCGGGAACATCTCTTACCAAGGCCTGTCAAACGCTGTTTCTTTGCAGGCCTGATCAGGCTGAAGTAGAACTCCTGCTCTGCGTGTGCTCCATTGGCCTAGAGCTTCCCGACCCAAAAGGCTGCCTTGTTCCCAAACGGGCAGAGGGGTCCCAAGCGTCTTGCTTCCAGCTTTTCAGGAAGGTAAGAAACAACTGGCTCTGCCCAGTGCTCTTACAGCCTACCGGGAACATCTCTTACCAAGGCCTGTGAAACGCAGTTTCTTGGCAGGCCTGATCTGGCTGAAGTAGAACTCCTGCTCTGGGCGTGCTACTTTGGCCTAGAGCTGCCAGGCCCAAAGGGCCGCCTTGTTTCCAAAGGGGCTGAGAGTCCCCAAAGTATCTTGCTTCCAAATCTTTGGGAAGCTAAGAAACAACTGGCTCTGCACAGTGCTCTCACAGCCTACCGGCAACGTGACAGAGACAGGCCTGTGAGACGCAGTTTCTTGGAAGGCCTGATCTGGCTGAGGTAGAACTTCTGCTCTGGGTGTACTCCATTGGCCTAGGGCTGCCAGGCCCAAAGGGCTGCCTTTATTTCCAAAGTGTGAGAGAGGCCCCAAAGCATCTTGCTTCCTGCTCTCTGGGAAGCTAAAACAACTGGCTCTGCACAGTGCTCTCAAAGCCAACCGGGAACGTCACATACAAAGGCCTGTGAAACGCAGCTTCTTGACAGGCCTTATCTGGCTGAGGTAGAACTTGTGCTCTGGGTGTGCTACTTTGGCCTAGAGCTGCCAGGCACAAAGGCTGCTTTGTTTCCAAAGGGGGAGAGAGGCCCCAAATCATGTTGCTTCCAGCTGTTTTTGAAGCTAAGAAACAACTCGCTCTGCCAGGTACTCTTACAGCCTTCCGGGAACACCTCTTACGAAGGCCTGTGAAAAGCAGTTTCTTGGCAGGCCTGATCTGGCTGAGGTAGAACTTCTGCTCTGGGTGTGCTCCATTGCCCTAGAGCTGAAAGGCCCAAAGGGATGCCTTGTTTGCAAAGGGGCAGAGAGGCCCCAAAGCATCTTGCTTCCAGCTCATTGGGAAGCTAAGAAACAACTGTCTCTGCCCAGTGCTCTGACAGAGTACCGGCAACATCTCTTACCAAAGCCTTTGAAACGCAGTTTCTTGGCAGGCCTTATCTGGCTGAGGTAGAACTTCTGCTCTGCGTGTGCTCCATTGGCCTAGAGCTGAAAGGCCCAAAGGTCGGCCTTGTTGGCAAAGGGGCAGGGAGCCCCCAAAGCATCTTGCTTCCAGCTCTTCGGGAAGCTAAGAAACAACTGGCTCTGCCCAGTGCTCTTACAGCCTGAGAGAAAATCTCTTACCAAGGCCTGTGAAACGCACTTTGTTGGTGGCCTGATCTAGCTGAAGTAGAACTTCTGCTCTGGGTGTGCTCCATTGGCCTAGAGCTGCCTGGCCCAAAGGGCCGCCTTGTTTGCAAAGGGGCAGAGAGGCCCCAAAGCATCTTGCTTCCAGCTCTTCGGGAAGCTAAGAAACATCTGGCGTTGCCCAGTGCTCTTACAGCCTACCGGGAACATCTCTTACCAAGGCCTGTGAAACGCAGTTTGTTGGTGGCCTGAACTGGCCGAAGTAGAACTTCTGCTCTGGGTGTGCTCCACTGGCCTGGAGCTACCTGCCCCAAAGGGCTGCCTTGATTCCAAAGTGAGAGAGTGGCACCAAAGCATCTTGCTTCCAGCTCTTCGGGAAGCTAAGAAACATCTGGCGTTGCCCAGTGCTCTTACAGCCTACCGGGAACATCTCTTACCAAGGCCTGTGAAACGCCGTTTCCTGGCAGGCCTGATTTGGCTGAAGTAGAACTTCTGCTCTGGGTGTGCTCCATTGCCCTAGAGCTGCCAGGCCCAAGGTGCTGCCTTGTTTCCAAAGGGGCAGAGAGGCCCCAAAGCATCTTGCTTCCAGCTCTCTGGGAAGCTAAGAACCAACTCGCTCTGCCCCGTGCTCTTACAGCCTACCGGGAACATGTCTTTGAAAGGCCTGTGAAACGCAGTTTCTTGGCAGGCCTCATCTGGCTGAAGTAGAACTCCGGCTCTGGGTGTGCTCCATTGCCCTAGAGCTGCCAGGCCCCAAGTGCTGCCCTGTTTCCAAGGGGCAGAGAGGCCCAAAGCATCTTGCTTCCCGGTCTTTGCGAAGCTAAGAAACAACTGGCTCTGCCCAGTGCTCTTACACCTACCGGGAACATCTCTTACCAAGGCCTGTCAAACGCTGTTTCTTTGCAGGCCTGATCAGGCTGAAGTAGAACTCCTGCTCTGCGTGTGCTCCATTGGCCTAGAGCTTCCCGACCCAAAAGGCTGCCTTGTTCCCAAACGGGCAGAGGGGTCCCAAGCGTCTTGCTTCCAGCTTTTCAGGAAGGTAAGAAACAACTGGCTCTGCCCAGTGCTCTTACAGCCTACCGGGAACATCTCTTACCAAGGCCTGTGAAACGCAGTTTCTTGGCAGGCCTGATCTGGCTGAAGTAGAACTCCTGCTCTGGGCGTGCTACTTTGGCCTAGAGCTGCCAGGCCCAAAGGGCCGCCTTGTTTCCAAAGGGGCTGAGAGTCCCCAAAGTATCTTGCTTCCAAATCTTTGGGAAGCTAAGAAACAACTGGCTCTGCACAGTGCTCTCACAGCCTACCGGCAACGTGACAGAGACAGGCCTGTGAGACGCAGTTTCTTGGAAGGCCTGATCTGGCTGAGGTAGAACTTCTGCTCTGGGTGTACTCCATTGGCCTAGGGCTGCCAGGCCCAAAGGGCTGCCTTTATTTCCAAAGTGTGAGAGAGGCCCCAAAGCATCTTGCTTCCTGCTCTCTGGGAAGCTAAAACAACTGGCTCTGCACAGTGCTCTCAAAGCCAACCGGGAACGTCACATACAAAGGCCTGTGAAACGCAGCTTCTTGACAGGCCTTATCTGGCTGAGGTAGAACTTGTGCTCTGGGTGTGCTACTTTGGCCTAGAGCTGCCAGGCACAAAGGCTGCTTTGTTTCCAAAGGGGGAGAGAGGCCCCAAATCATGTTGCTTCCAGCTGTTTTTGAAGCTAAGAAACAACTCGCTCTGCCAGGTACTCTTACAGCCTTCCGGGAACACCTCTTACGAAGGCCTGTGAAAAGCAGTTTCTTGGCAGGCCTGATCTGGCTGAGGTAGAACTTCTGCTCTGGGTGTGCTCCATTGCCCTAGAGCTGAAAGGCCCAAAGGGATGCCTTGTTTGCAAAGGGGCAGAGAGGCCCCAAAGCATCTTGCTTCCAGCTCATTGGGAAGCTAAGAAACAACTGTCTCTGCCCAGTGCTCTGACAGAGTACCGGCAACATCTCTTACCAAAGCCTTTGAAACGCAGTTTCTTGGCAGGCCTTATCTGGCTGAGGTAGAACTTCTGCTCTGGGTGTGCTCCATTGGCCTAGAGCTGAAAGGCCCAAAGGTCGGCCTTGTTGGCAAAGGGGCAGGGAGCCCCCAAAGCATCTTGCTTCTAGCTCTTCGGGAAGCTAAGAAACAATTGGCTCTGCCCAGTGCTCTTACAGCCTGAGAGAAAATCTCTTACCAAGGCCTGTGAAACGCACTTTGTTGGTGGCCTGATCTAGCTGAAGTAGAACTTCTGCTCTGGGTGTGCTCCATTGGCCTAGAGCTGCCTGGCCCAAAGGGCCGCCTTGTTTGCAAAGGGGCAGAGAGGCCCCAAAGCATCTTGCTTCCAGCTCTTCGGGAAGCTAAGAAACATCTGGCGTTGCCCAGTGCTCTTACAGCCTACCGGGCACATCTCTTACCAAGGCCTGTGAAACGCAGTTTGTTGGTGGCCTGAACTGGCCGAAGTAGAACTTCTGCTCTGGGTGTGCTCCACTGGCCTGGAGCTACCTGCCCCAAAGGGCTGCCTTGATTCCAAAGTGAGAGAGTGGCCCCAAAGCATCTTGCTTCCAGCTCTTCGGGAAGCTAAGAAACATCTGGCGTTGCCCAGTGCTCTTACAGCCTACCGGGAACATCTCTTACCAAGGCCTGTGAAACGCCGTTTCCTGGCAGGCCTGATTTGGCTGAAGTAGAACTTCTGCTCTGGGTGTGCTCCATTGCCCTAGAGCTGCCAGGCCCAAGGTGCTGCCTTGTTTCCAAAGGGGCAGAGAGGCCCCAAAGCATCTTGCTTCCAGCTCTCTGGGAAGCTAAGAACCAACTCGCTCTGCCCCGTGCTCTTACAGCCTACCGGGAACATGTCTTTGAAAGGCCTGTGACACGCAGTTTCTTGGCAGGCCTCATCTGGCTGAAGTAGAACTCCGGCTCTGGGTGTGCTCCATTGCCCTAGAGCTGCCAGGCCCCAAGTGCTGCCCTGTTTCCAAGGGGCAGAGAGGCCCAAAGCATCTTGCTTCCCGGTCTTTGCGAAGCTAAGAAACAACTGGCTCTGCCCAGTGCTCTTACACCTACCGGGAACATCTCTTACCAAGGCCTGTCAAACGCTGTTTCTTTGCAGGCCTGATCAGGCTGAAGTAGAACTCCTGCTCTGCGTGTGCTCCATTGGCCTAGAGCTTCCCGACCCAAAAGGCTGCCTTGTTCCCAAACGGGCAGAGGGGTCCCAAGCGTCTTGCTTCCAGCTTTTCAGGAAGGTAAGAAACAACTGGCTCTGCCCAGTGCTCTTACAGCCTACCGGGAACATCTCTTACCAAGGCCTGTGAAACGCAGTTTCTTGGCAGGCCTGATCTGGCTGAAGTAGAACTCCTGCTCTGGGCGTGCTACTTTGGCCTAGAGCTGCCAGGCCCAAAGGGCCGCCTTGTTTCCAAAGGGGCTGAGAGTCCCCAAAGTATCTTGCTTCCAAATCTTTGGGAAGCTAAGAAACAACTGGCTCTGCACAGTGCTCTCACAGCCTACCGGCAACGTGACAGAGACAGGCCTGTGAGACGCAGTTTCTTGGAAGGCCTGATCTGGCTGAGGTAGAACTTCTGCTCTGGGTGTACTCCATTGGCCTAGGGCTGCCAGGCCCAAAGGGCTGCCTTTATTTCCAAAGTGTGAGAGAGGCCCCAAAGCATCTTGCTTCCTGCTCTCTGGGAAGCTAAAACAACTGGCTCTGCACAGTGCTCTCAAAGCCAACCGGGAACGTCACATACAAAGGCCTGTGAAACGCAGCTTCTTGACAGGCCTTATCTGGCTGAGGTAGAACTTGTGCTCTGGGTGTGCTACTTTGGCCTAGAGCTGCCAGGCACAAAGGCTGCTTTGTTTCCAAAGGGGGAGAGAGGCCCCAAATCATGTTGCTTCCAGCTGTTTTTGAAGCTAAGAAACAACTCGCTCTGCCAGGTACTCTTACAGCCTTCCGGGAACACCTCTTACGAAGGCCTGTGAAAAGCAGTTTCTTGGCAGGCCTGATCTGGCTGAGGTAGAACTTCTGCTCTGGGTGTGCTCCATTGCCCTAGAGCTGAAAGGCCCAAAGGGATGCCTTGTTTGCAAAGGGGCAGAGAGGCCCCAAAGCATCTTGCTTCCAGCTCATTGGGAAGCTAAGAAACAACTGTCTCTGCCCAGTGCTCTGACAGAGTACCGGCAACATCTCTTACCAAAGCCTTTGAAACGCAGTTTCTTGGCAGGCCTTATCTGGCTGAGGTAGAACTTCTGCTCTGGGTGTGCTCCATTGGCCTAGAGCTGAAAGGCCCAAAGGTCGGCCTTGTTGGCAAAGGGGCAGGGAGCCCCCAAAGCATCTTGCTTCCAGCTCTTCGGGAAGCTAAGAAACAATTGGCTCTGCCCAGTGCTCTTACAGCCTGAGAGAAAATCTCTTACCAAGGCCTGTGAAACGCACTTTGTTGGTGGCCTGATCTAGCTGAAGTAGAACTTCTGCTCTGGGTGTGCTCCATTGGCCTAGAGCTGCCTGGCCCAAAGGGCCGCCTTGTTTGCAAAGGGGCAGAGAGGCCCCAAAGCATCTTGCTTCCAGCTCTTCGGGAAGCTAAGAAACATCTGGCGTTGCCCAGTGCTCTTACAGCCTACCGGGAACATCTCTTACCAAGGCCTGTGAAACGCAGTTTGTTGGTGGCCTGAACTGGCCGAAGTAGAACTTCTGCTCTGGGTGTGCTCCACTGGCCTGGAGCTACCTGCCCCAAAGGGCTGCCTTGATTCCAAAGTGAGAGAGTGGCCCCAAAGCATCTTGCTTCCAGCTCTTCGGGAAGCTAAGAAACATCTGGCGTTGCCCAGTGCTCTTACAGCCTACCGGGAACATCTCTTACCAAGGCCTGTGAAACGCCGTTTCCTGGCAGGCCTGATTTGGCTGAAGTAGAACTTCTGCTCTGGGTGTGCTCCATTGCCCTAGAGCTGCCAGGCCCAAGGTGCTGCCTTGTTTCCAAAGGGGCAGAGAGGCCCCAAAGCATCTTGCTTCCAGCTCTCTGGGAAGCTAAGAACCAACTCGCTCTGCCCCGTGCTCTTACAGCCTACCGGGAACATGTCTTTGAAAGGCCTGTGAAACGCAGTTTCTTGGCAGGCCTCATCTGGCTGAAGTAGAACTCCGGCTCTGGGTGTGCTCCATTGCCCTAGGGCTGCCAGGCCCAAAGTCCTGCCCTGTTTCCAAGGGGCAGAGAGGCCCAAAGCATCTTGCTTCCCGGTCTTTGCGAAGCTAAGAAACAACTGGCTCTGCCCAGTGCTCTTACACCTACCGGGAACATCTCTTACCAAGGCCTGTCAAACGCTGTTTCTTTGCAGGCCTGATCAGGCTGAAGTAGAACTCCTGCTCTGCGTGTGCTCCATTGGCCTAGAGCTTCCCGACCCAAAAGGCTGCCTTGTTCCCAAACGGGCAGAGGGGTCCCAAGCGTCTTGCTTCCAGCTTTTCAGGAAGGTAAGAAACAACTGGCTCTGCCCAGTGCTCTTACAGCCTACCGGGAACATCTCTTACCAAGGCCTGTGAAACGCAGTTTCCTGGCAGGCCTGATCTGGCTGAAGTAGAACTTCTGCTCTGGGTGTGCTCCATTGCCCTAGAGCTGCCAGGCCCAAAGGGCTGCCTTGTTTCCAAAGACGGAGAGTGGACCCAAAGCATCTTGCTCCCAGCTCTTCGGGAAGCTAAGAAACAGCTGGCTCTGACCAGTGCTCTTACAGCCTAAGAGAACATCTCTTTGAAAGGCCTGTGAAACGCAGTTTCTTGGCAGGCCTGACCTGGCTGAAGTAGAACTTCTGTTCTGGTTGTGCTACATAGGCCTAGAGCTACCAGGACCTAAGGGCTGCCTTGTTTCCAAAGGGGCTGAGAGTCCCCAAAGTATCTTGCTTCCAAATCTTTGGGAAGCTAAGAAACAACTGGCTCTGCACAGTGCTCTCACAGCCTACCGGCAACGTGACAGAGAAAGGCCTGTGAGACGCAGTTTCTTGGAAGGCCTGATCTGGCTGAGGTAGAACTTCTGCTCTGGGTGTACTCCATTGGCCTAGGGCTGCCAGGCCCAAAGGGCTGCCTTTATTTCCAAAGTGTGAGAGAGGCCCCAAAGCATCTTGCTTCCTGCTCTCTGGGAAGCTAAAACAACTGGCTCTGCACAGTGCTCTCAAAGCCAACCGGGAACGTCACATACAAAGGCCTGTGAAACGCAGCTTCTTGACAGGCCTTATCTGGCTGAGGTAGAACTTGTGCTCTGGGTGTGCTACTTTGGCCTAGAGCTGCCAGGCACAAAGGCTGCTTTGTTTCCAAAGGGGGAGAGAGGCCCCAAATCATGTTGCTTCCAGCTGTTTTTGAAGCTAAGAAACAACTCGCTCTGCCAGGTACTCTTACAGCCTTCCGGGAACACCTCTTACGAAGGCCTGTGAAAAGCAGTTTCTTGGCAGGCCTGATCTGGCTGAGGTAGAACTTCTGCTCTGGGTGTGCTCCATTGCCCTAGAGCTGAAAGGCCCAAAGGGATGCCTTGTTTGCAAAGGGGCAGAGAGGCCCCAAAGCATCTTGCTTCCAGCTCATTGGGAAGCTAAGAAACAACTGTCTCTGCCCAGTGCTCTGACAGAGTACCGGGAACATCTCTTACCAAAGCCTTTGAAACGCAGTTTCTTGGCAGGCCTTATCTGGCTGAGGTAGAACTTCTGCTCTGGGTGTGCTCCATTGGCCTAGAGCTGAAAGGCCCAAAGGTCGGCCTTGTTGGCAAAGGGGCAGGGAGCCCCCAAAGCATCTTGCTTCCAGCTCTTCAGGAAGCTAAGAAACAACTGGCTCTGCCCAGTGCTCTTACAGCCTGAGAGAAAGTCTCTTACCAAGGCCTGTGAAACGCACTTTGTTGGTGGCCTGATCTAGCTGAAGTAGAACTTCTGCTCTGGGTGTGCTCCATTGGCCTAGAGCTGCCTGGCCCAAAGGGCCGCCTTGTTTGCAAAGGGGCAGAGAGGCCCCAAAGCATCTTGCTTCCAGCTCTTCGGGAAGCTAAGAAACATCTGGCGTTGCCCAGTGCTCTTACAGCCTACCGGGAACATCTCTTACCAAGGCCTGTGAAACGCAGTTTGTTGGTGGCCTGAACTGGCCGAAGTAGAACTTCTGCTCTGGGTGTGCTCCACTGGCCTGGAGCTACCTGCCCCAAAGGGCTGCCTTGATTCCAAAGTGAGAGAGTGGCCCCAAAGCATCTTGCTTCCAGCTCTTCGGGAAGCTAAGAAACATCTGGCGTTGCCCAGTGCTCTTACAGCCTACCGGGAACATCTCTTACCAAGGCCTGTGAAACGCCGTTTCCTGGCAGGCCTGATTTGGCTGAAGTAGAACTTCTGCTCTGGGTGTGCTCCATTGCCCTAGAGCTGCCAGGCCCAAGGTGCTGCCTTGTTTCCAAAGGGGCAGAGAGGCCCCAAAGCATCTTGCTTCCAGCTCTCTGGGAAGCTAAGAACCAACTCGCTCTGCCCCGTGCTCTTACAGCCTACCGGGAACATGTCTTTGAAAGGCCTGTGAAACGCAGTTTCTTGGCAGGCCTCATCTGGCTGAAGTAGAACTCCGGCTCTGGGTGTGCTCCATTGCCCTAGAGCTGCCAGGCCCCAAGTGCTGCCCTGTTTCCAAGGGGCAGAGAGGCCCAAAGCATCTTGCTTCCCGGTCTTTGCGAAGCTAAGAAACAACTGGCTCTGCCCAGTGCTCTTACACCTACCGGGAACATCTCTTACCAAGGCCTGTCAAACGCTGTTTCTTTGCAGGCCTGATCAGGCTGAAGTAGAACTCCTGCTCTGCGTGTGCTCCATTGGCCTAGAGCTTCCCGACCCAAAAGGCTGCCTTGTTCCCAAACGGGCAGAGGGGTCCCAAGCGTCTTGCTTCCAGCTTTTCAGGAAGGTAAGAAACAACTGGCTCTGCCCAGTGCTCTTACAGCCTACCGGGAACATCTCTTACCAAGGCCTGTGAAACGCAGTTTCTTGGCAGGCCTGATCTGGCTGAAGTAGAACTCCTGCTCTGGGCGTGCTACTTTGGCCTAGAGCTGCCAGGCCCAAAGGGCCGCCTTGTTTCCAAAGGGGCTGAGAGTCCCCAAAGTATCTTGCTTCCAAATCTTTGGGAAGCTAAGAAACAACTGGCTCTGCACAGTGCTCTCACAGCCTACCGGCAACGTGACAGAGACAGGCCTGTGAGACGCAGTTTCTTGGAAGGCCTGATCTGGCTGAGGTAGAACTTCTGCTCTGGGTGTACTCCATTGGCCTAGGGCTGCCAGGCCCAAAGGGCTGCCTTTATTTCCAAAGTGTGAGAGAGGCCCCAAAGCATCTTGCTTCCTGCTCTCTGGGAAGCTAAAACAACTGGCTCTGCACAGTGCTCTCAAAGCCAACCGGGAACGTCACATACAAAGGCCTGTGAAACGCAGCTTCTTGACAGGCCTTATCTGGCTGAGGTAGAACTTGTGCTCTGGGTGTGCTACTTTGGCCTAGAGCTGCCAGGCACAAAGGCTGCTTTGTTTCCAAAGGGGGAGAGAGGCCCCAAATCATGTTGCTTCCAGCTGTTTTTGAAGCTAAGAAACAACTCGCTCTGCCAGGTACTCTTACAGCCTTCCGGGAACACCTCTTACGAAGGCCTGTGAAAAGCAGTTTCTTGGCAGGCCTGATCTGGCTGAGGTAGAACTTCTGCTCTGGGTGTGCTCCATTGCCCTAGAGCTGAAAGGCCCAAAGGGATGCCTTGTTTGCAAAGGGGCAGAGAGGCCCCAAAGCATCTTGCTTCCAGCTCATTGGGAAGCTAAGAAACAACTGTCTCTGCCCAGTGCTCTGACAGAGTACCGGCAACATCTCTTACCAAAGCCTTTGAAACGCAGTTTCGTGGCAGGCCTTATCTGGCTGAGGTAGAACTTCTGCTCTGGGTGTGCTCCATTGGCCTAGAGCTGAAAGGCCCAAAGGTCGGCCTTGTTGGCAAAGGGGCAGGGAGCCCCCAAAGCATCTTGCTTCCAGCTCTTCGGGAAGCTAAGAAACAACTGGCTCTGCCCAGTGCTCTTACAGCCTGAGAGAAAATCTCTTACCAAGGCCTGTGAAACGCACTTTGTTGGTGGCCTGATCTAGCTGAAGTAGAACTTCTGCTCTGGGTGTGCTCCATTGGCCTAGAGCTGCCTGGCCCAAAGGGCCGCCTTGTTTGCAAAGGGGCAGAGAGGCCCCAAAGCATCTTGCTTCCAGCTCTTCGGGAAGCTAAGAAACATCTGGCGTTGCCCAGTGCTCTTACAGCCTACCGGGAACATCTCTTACCAAGGCCTGTGAAACGCCGTTTCCTGGCAGGCCTGATTTGGCTGAAGTAGAACTTCTGCTCTGGGTGTGCTCCATTGCCCTAGAGCTGCCAGGCCCAAGGTGCTGCCTTGTTTCCAAAGGGGCAGAGAGGCCCCAAAGCATCTTGCTTCCAGCTCTCTGGGAAGCTAAGAACCAACTCGCTCTGCCCCGTGCTCTTACAGCCTACCGGGAACATGTCTTTGAAAGGCCTGTGAAACGCAGTTTCTTGGCAGGCCTCATCTGGCTGAAGTAGAACTCCGGCTCTGGGTGTGCTCCATTGCCCTAGGGCTGCCAGGCCCAAAGTCCTGCCCTGTTTCCAAGGGGCAGAGAGGCCCAAAGCATCTTGCTTCCCGGTCTTTGCGAAGCTAAGAAACAACTGGCTCTGCCCAGTGCTCTTACACCTACCGGGAACATCTCTTACCAAGGCCTGTCAAACGCTGTTTCTTTGCAGGCCTGATCAGGCTGAAGTAGAACTCCTGCTCTGCGTGTGCTCCATTGGCCTAGAGCTTCCCGACCCAAAAGGCTGCCTTGTTCCCAAACGGGCAGAGGGGTCCCAAGCGTCTTGCTTCCAGCTTTTCAGGAAGGTAAGAAACAACTGGCTCTGCCCAGTGCTCTTACAGCCTACCGGGAACATCTCTTACCAAGGCCTGTGAAACGCAGTTTCCTGGCAGGCCTGATCTGGCTGAAGTAGAACTTCTGCTCTGGGTGTGCTCCATTGCCCTAGAGCTGCCAGGCCCAAAGGGCTGCCTTGTTTCCAAAGACGGAGAGTGGACCCAAAGCATTTTGCTCCTAGCTCTTCGGGAAGCTAAGAAACAGCTGGCTCTGCCCAGTGCTCTTACAGCCTAAGAGAACATCTCTTTGAAAGGCCTGTGAAACGCAGTTTCTTGGCAGGCCTGACCTGGCTGAAGTAGAACTTCTGTTCTGGTTGTGCTACATAGGCCTAGAGCTACCAGGACCTAAGGGCTGCCTTGTTTCCAAAGGGGCTGAGAGTCCCCAAAGTATCTTGCTTCCAAATCTTTGGGAAGCTAAGAAACAACTGGCTCTGCACAGTGCTCTCACAGCCTACCGGCAACGTGACAGAGAAAGGCCTGTGAGACGCAGTTTCTTGGAAGGCCTGATCTGGCTGAGGTAGAACTTCTGCTCTGGGTGTACTCCATTGGCCTAGGGCTGCCAGGCCCAAAGGGCTGCCTTTATTTCCAAAGTGTGAGAGAGGCCCCAAAGCATCTTGCTTCCTGCTCTCTGGGAAGCTAAAACAACTGGCTCTGCACAGTGCTCTCAAAGCCAACCGGGAACGTCACATACAAAGGCCTGTGAAACGCAGCTTCTTGACAGGCCTTATCTGGTTGAGGTAGAACTTGTGCTCTGGGTGTGCTACTTTGGCCTAGAGCTGCCAGGCACAAAGGCTGCTTTGTTTCCAAAGGGGGAGAGAGGCCCCAAATCATGTTGCTTCCAGCTGTTTTTGAAGCTAAGAAACAACTCGCTCTGCCAGGTACTCTTACAGCCTTCCGGGAACACCTCTTACGAAGGCCTGTGAAAAGCAGTTTCTTGGCAGGCCTGATCTGGCTGAGGTAGAACTTCTGCTCTGGGTGTGCTCCATTGCCCTAGAGCTGAAAGGCCCAAAGGGATGCCTTGTTTGCAAAGGGGCAGAGAGGCCCCAAAGCATCTTGCTTCCAGCTCATTGGGAAGCTAAGAAACAACTGTCTCTGCCCAGTGCTCTGACAGAGTACCGGGAACATCTCTTACCAAAGCCTTTGAAACGCAGTTTCTTGGCAGGCCTTATCTGGCTGAGGTAGAACTTCTGCTCTGGGTGTGCTCCATTGGCCTAGAGCTGAAAGGCCCAAAGGTCGGCCTTGTTGGCAAAGGGGCAGGGAGCCCCCAAAGCATCTTGCTTCCAGCTCTTCGGGAAGCTAAGAAACAACTGGCTCTGCCCAGTGCTCTTACAGCCTGAGAGAAAGTCTCTTACCAAGGCCTGTGAAACGCACTTTGTTGGTGGCCTGATCTAGCTGAAGTAGAACTTCTGCTCTGGGTGTGCTCCATTGGCCTAGAGCTGCCTGGCCCAAAGGGCCGCCTTGTTTGCAAAGGGGCAGAGAGGCCCCAAAGCATCTTGCTTCCAGCTCTTCGGGAAGCTAAGAAACATCTGGCGTTGCCCAGTGCTCTTACAGCCTACCGGGAACATCTCTTACCAAGGCCTGTGAAACGCAGTTTGTTGGTGGCCTGAACTGGCCGAAGTAGAACTTCTGCTCTGGGTGTGCTCCACTGGCCTGGAGCTACCTGCCCCAAAGGGCTGCCTTGATTCCAAAGTGAGAGAGTGGCCCCAAAGCATCTTGCTTCCAGCTCTTCAGGAAGCTAAGAAACATCTGGCGTTGCCCAGTGCTCTTACAGCCTACCGGGAACATCTCTTACCAAGGCCTGTGAAACGCCGTTTCCTGGCAGGCCTGATTTGGCTGAAGTAGAACTTCTGCTCTGGGTGTGCTCCATTGCCCTAGAGCTGCCAGGCCCAAGGTGCTGCCTTGTTTCCAAAGGGGCAGAGAGGCCCCAAAGCATCTTGCTTCCAGCTCTCTGGGAAGCTAAGAACCAACTCGCTCTGCCCCGTGCTCTTACAGCCTACCGGGAACATGTCTTTGAAAGGCCTGTGAAACGCAGTTTCTTGGCAGGCCTCATCTGGCTGAAGTAGAACTCCGGCTCTGGGTGTGCTCCATTGCCCTAGAGCTGCCAGGCCCCAAGTGCTGCCCTGTTTCCAAGGGGCAGAGAGGCCCAAAGCATCTTGCTTCCCGGTCTTTGCGAAGCTAAGAAACAACTGGCTCTGCCCAGTGCTCTTACACCTACCGGGAACATCTCTTACCAAGGCCTGTCAAACGCTGTTTCTTTGCAGGCCTGATCAGGCTGAAGTAGAACTCCTGCTCTGCGTGTGCTCCATTGGCCTAGAGCTTCCCGACCCAAAAGGCTGCCTTGTTCCCAAACGGGCAGAGGGGTCCCAAGCGTCTTGCTTCCAGCTTTTCAGGAAGGTAAGAAACAACTGGCTCTGCCCAGTGCTCTTACAGCCTACCGGGAACATCTCTTACCAAGGCCTGTGAAACGCAGTTTCTTGGCAGGCCTGATCTGGCTGAAGTAGAACTCCTGCTCTGGGCGTGCTACTTTGGCCTAGAGCTGCCAGGCCCAAAGGGCCGCCTTGTTTCCAAAGGGGCTGAGAGTCCCCAAAGTATCTTGCTTCCAAATCTTTGGGAAGCTAAGAAACAACTGGCTCTGCACAGTGCTCTCACAGCCTACCGGCAACGTGACAGAGACAAGCCTGTGAGACGCAGTTTCTTGGAAGGCCTGATCTGGCTGAGGTAGAACTTCTGCTCTGGGTGTACTCCATTGGCCTAGGGCTGCCAGGCCCAAAGGGCTGCCTTTATTTCCAAAGTGTGAGAGAGGCCCCAAAGCATCTTGCTTCCTGCTCTCTGGGAAGCTAAAACAACTGGCTCTGCACAGTGCTCTCAAAGCCAACCGGGAACGTCACATACAAAGGCCTGTGAAACGCAGCTTCTTGACAGGCCTTATCTGGCTGAGGTAGAACTTGTGCTCTGGGTGTGCTACTTTGGCCTAGAGCTGCCAGGCACAAAGGCTGCTTTGTTTCCAAAGGGGGAGAGAGGCCCCAAATCATGTTGCTTCCAGCTGTTTTTGAAGCTAAGAAACAACTCGCTCTGCCAGGTACTCTTACAGCCTTCCGGGAACACCTCTTACGAAGGCCTGTGAAAAGCAGTTTCTTGGCAGGCCTGATCTGGCTGAGGTAGAACTTCTGCTCTGGGTGTGCTCCATTGCCCTAGAGCTGAAAGGCCCAAAGGGATGCCTTGTTTGCAAAGGGGCAGAGAGGCCCCAAAGCATCTTGCTTCCAGCTCATTGGGAAGCTAAGAAACAACTGTCTCTGCCCAGTGCTCTGACAGAGTACCGGGAACATCTCTTACCAAAGCCTTTGAAACGCAGTTTCTTGGCAGGCCTTATCTGGCTGAGGTAGAACTTCTGCTCTGGGTGTGCTCCATTGGCCTAGAGCTGAAAGGCCCAAAGGTCGGCCTTGTTGGCAAAGGGGCAGGGAGCCCCCAAAGCATCTTGCTTCCAGCTCTTCGGGAAGCTAAGAAACAACTGGCTCTGCCCAGTGCTCTTACAGCCTGAGAGAAAGTCTCTTACCAAGGCCTGTGAAACGCACTTTGTTGGTGGCCTGATCTAGCTGAAGTAGAACTTCTGCTCTGGGTGTGCTCCATTGGCCTAGAGCTGCCTGGCCCAAAGGGCCGCCTTGTTTGCAAAGGGGCAGAGAGGCCCCAAAGCATCTTGCTTCCAGCTCTTCGGGAAGCTAAGAAACATCTGGCGTTGCCCAGTGCTCTTACAGCCTACCGGGAACATCTCTTACCAAGGCCTGTGAAACGCAGTTTGTTGGTGGCCTGAACTGGCCGAAGTAGAACTTCTGCTCTGGGTGTGCTCCACTGGCCTGGAGCTACCTGCCCCAAAGGGCTGCCTTGATTCCAAAGTGAGAGAGTGGCCCCAAAGCATCTTGCTTCCAGCTCTTCGGGAAGCTAAGAAACATCTGGCGTTGCCCAGTGCTCTTACAGCCTACCGGGAACATCTCTTACCAAGGCCTGTGAAACGCCGTTTCCTGGCAGGCCTGATTTGGCTGAAGTAGAACTTCTGCTCTGGGTGTGCTCCATTGCCCTAGAGCTGCCAGGCCCAAGGTGCTGCCTTGTTTCCAAAGGGGCAGAGAGGCCCCAAAGCATCTTGCTTCCAGCTCTCTGGGAAGCTAAGAACCAACTCGCTCTGCCCCGTGCTCTTACAGCCTACCGGGAACATGTCTTTGAAAGGCCTGTGAAACGCAGTTTCTTGGCAGGCCTCATCTGGCTGAAGTAGAACTCCGGCTCTGGGTGTGCTCCATTGCCCTAGAGCTGCCAGGCCCCAAGTGCTGCCCTGTTTCCAAGGGGCAGAGAGGCCCAAAGCATCTTGCTTCCCGGTCTTTGCGAAGCTAAGAAACAACTGGCTCTGCCCAGTGCTCTTACACCTACCGGGAACATCTCTTACCAAGGCCTGTCAAACGCTGTTTCTTTGCAGGCCTGATCAGGCTGAAGTAGAACTCCTGCTCTGCGTGTGCTCCATTGGCCTAGAGCTTCCCGACCCAAAAGGCTGCCTTGTTCCCAAACGGGCAGAGGGGTCCCAAGCGTCTTGCTTCCAGCTTTTCAGGAAGGTAAGAAACAACTGGCTCTGCCCAGTGCTCTTACAGCCTACCGGGAACATCTCTTACCAAGGCCTGTGAAACGCAGTTTCCTGGCAGGCCTGATCTGGCTGAAGTAGAACTTCTGCTCTGGGTGTGCTCCATTGCCCTAGAGCTGCCAGGCCCAAAGGGCTGCCTTGTTTCCAAAGACGGAGAGTGGACCCAAAGCATCTTGCTCCCAGCTCTTCGGGAAGCTAAGAAACAGCTGGCTCTGCCCAGTGCTATTACAGCCTAAGAGAACATCTCTTTGAAAGGCCTGTGAAACGCAGTTTCTTGGCAGGCCTGACCTGGCTGAAGTAGAACTTCTGTTGTGGTTGTGCTACATAGGCCTAGAGCTACCAGGACCTAAGGGCTGCCTTGTTTCCAAAGGGTGAGAGAGGCCCCAAAGAATCTTGCCTCCAGCACTTTGGGAAGCTAAAAAACAACTGGTTCTGCCCAGTGCTCTCACAGCCTACCGTGAACATCTCTTACCAAGGGCTGTGAAACGCAGTTTCTGGGCAGGACTGATCTGCCTGAAGTAGAACTTCTGCTGTGGGTGTGCTCCATTGGCCTAGAGCTGCCAGGCCCAAACGGCTGCCTTGTGTCCAAAGGGAGAGAGAGGCCCCAAAGCATCTTGCTTCCAGCTCTGTGGGAAGCTAAAGCAACTGGCTCTCCACAGTGCTCTCACAGCCTACCGGGAACATCTCTTACCAAGGCCTGTGAAACGCAGTTTCTTGGCAGGCCTGATCTGGCTGAAGTAGAACTCCTGCTCTGGGCGTGCTACTTTGTCCTAGAGCTGCCAGGCCCAAAGGGCCGCCTTGTTTGCAAAGGGGCTGAGAGTCCCCAAAGTATCTTGCTTCCAAATCTTTGGGAAGCTAAGAAACAACTGGCTCTGCACAGTGCTCTCACAGCCTACCGGCAACGTGACAGAGACAGGCCTGTGAGACGCAGTTTCTTGGAAGGCCTGATCTGGCTGAGGTAGAACTTCTGCTCTGGGTGTACTCCATTGGCCTAGGGCTGCCAGGCCCAAAGGGCTGCCTTTATTTCCAAAGTGTGAGAGAGGCCCCAAAGCATCTTGCTTCCTGCTCTCTGGGAAGCTAAAACAACTGGCTCTGCACAGTGCTCTCAAAGCCAACCGGGAACGTCACATACAAAGGCCTGTGAAACGCAGCTTCTTGACAGGCCTTATCTGGCTGAGGTAGAACTTGTGCTCTGGGTGTGCTACTTTGGCCTAGAGCTGCCAGGCACAAAGGCTGCTTTGTTTCCAAAGGGGGAGAGAGGCCCCAAATCATGTTGCTTCCAGCTGTTTTTGAAGCTAAGAAACAACTCGCTCTGCCAGGTACTCTTACAGCCTTCCGGGAACACCTCTTACGAAGGCCTGTGAAAAGCAGTTTCTTGGCAGGCCTGATCTGGCTGAGGTAGAACTTCTGCTCTGGGTGTGCTCCATTGCCCTAGAGCTGAAAGGCCCAAAGGGATGCCTTGTTTGCAAAGGGGCAGAGAGGCCCCAAAGCATCTTGCTTCCAGCTCATTGGGAAGCTAAGAAACAACTGTCTCTGCCCAGTGCTCTGACAGAGTACCGGGAACATCTCTTACCAAAGCCTTTGAAACGCAGTTTCTTGGCAGGCCTTATCTGGCTGAGGTAGAACTTCTGCTCTGGGTGTGCTCCATTGGCCTAGAGCTGAAAGGCCCAAAGGTCGGCCTTGTTGGCAAAGGGGCAGGGAGCCCCCAAAGCATCTTGCTTCCAGCTCTTCGGGAAGCTAAGAAACAACTGGCTCTGCCCAGTGCTCTTACAGCCTGAGAGAAAATCTCTTACCAAGGCCTGTGAAACGCACTTTGTTGGTGGCCTGATCTAGCTGAAGTAGAACTTCTGCTCTGGGTGTGCTCCATTGGCCTAGAGCTGCCTGGCCCAAAGGGCCGCCTTGTTTGCAAAGGGGCAGAGAGGCCCCAAAGCATCTTGCTTCCAGCTCTTCGGGAAGCTAAGAAACATCTGGCGTTGCCCAGTGCTCTTACAGCCTACCGGGAACATCTCTTACCAAGGCCTGTGAAACGCAGTTTGTTGGTGGCCTGAACTGGCCGAAGTAGAACTTCTGCTCTGGGTGTGCTCCACTGGCCTGGAGCTACCTGCCCCAAAGGGCTGCCTTGATTCCAAAGTGAGAGAGTGGCACCAAAGCATCTTGCTTCCAGCTCTTCGGGAAGCTAAGAAACATCTGGCGTTGCCCAGTGCTCTTACAGCCTACCGGGAACATCTCTTACCAAGGCCTGTGAAACGCCGTTTCCTGGCAGGCCTGATTTGGCTGAAGTAGAACTTCTGCTCTGGGTGTGCTCCATTGCCCTAGAGCTGCCAGGCCCAAGGTGCTGCCTTGTTTCCAAAGGGGCAGAGAGGCCCCAAAGCATCTTGCTTCCAGCTCTCTGGGAAGCTAAGAACCAACTCGCTCTGCCCCGTGCTCTTACAGCCTACCGGGAACATGTCTTTGAAAGGCCTGTGAAACGCAGTTTCTTGGCAGGCCTCATCTGGCTGAAGTAGAACTCCGGCTCTGGGTGTGCTCCATTGCCCTAGAGCTGCCAGGCCCCAAGTGCTGCCCTGTTTCCAAGGGGCAGAGAGGCCCAAAGCATCTTGCTTCCCGGTCTTTGCGAAGCTAAGAAACAACTGGCTCTGCCCAGTGCTCTTACACCTACCGGGAACATCTCTTACCAAGGCCTGTCAAACGCTGTTTCTTTGCAGGCCTGATCAGGCTGAAGTAGAACTCCTGCTCTGCGTGTGCTCCATTGGCCTAGAGCTTCCCGACCCAAAAGGCTGCCTTGTTCCCAAACGGGCAGAGGGGTCCCAAGCGTCTTGCTTCCAGCTTTTCAGGAAGGTAAGAAACAACTGGCTCTGCCCAGTGCTCTTACAGCCTACCGGGAACATCTCTTACCAAGGCCTGTGAAACGCAGTTTCTTGGCAGGCCTGATCTGGCTGAAGTAGAACTCCTGCTCTGGGCGTGCTACTTTGGCCTAGAGCTGCCAGGCCCAAAGGGCCGCCTTGTTTCCAAAGGGGCTGAGAGTCCCCAAAGTATCTTGCTTCCAAATCTTTGGGAAGCTAAGAAACAACTGGCTCTGCACAGTGCTCTCACAGCCTACCGGCAACGTGACAGAGACAGGCCTGTGAGACGCAGTTTCTTGGAAGGCCTGATCTGGCTGAGGTAGAACTTCTGCTCTGGGTGTACTCCATTGGCCTAGGGCTGCCAGGCCCAAAGGGCTGCCTTTATTTCCAAAGTGTGAGAGAGGCCCCAAAGCATCTTGCTTCCTGCTCTCTGGGAAGCTAAAACAACTGGCTCTGCACAGTGCTCTCAAAGCCAACCGGGAACGTCACATACAAAGGCCTGTGAAACGCAGCTTCTTGACAGGCCTTATCTGGCTGAGGTAGAACTTGTGCTCTGGGTGTGCTACTTTGGCCTAGAGCTGCCAGGCACAAAGGCTGCTTTGTTTCCAAAGGGGGAGAGAGGCCCCAAATCATGTTGCTTCCAGCTGTTTTTGAAGCTAAGAAACAACTCGCTCTGCCAGGTACTCTTACAGCCTTCCGGGAACACCTCTTACGAAGGCCTGTGAAAAGCAGTTTCTTGGCAGGCCTGATCTGGCTGAGGTAGAACTTCTGCTCTGGGTGTGCTCCATTGCCCTAGAGCTGAAAGGCCCAAAGGGATGCCTTGTTTGCAAAGGGGCAGAGAGGCCCCAAAGCATCTTGCTTCCAGCTCATTGGGAAGCTAAGAAACAACTGTCTCTGCCCAGTGCTCTGACAGAGTACCGGGAACATCTCTTACCAAAGCCTTTGAAACGCAGTTTCTTGGCAGGCCTTATCTGGCTGAGGTAGAACTTCTGCTCTGGGTGTGCTCCATTGGCCTAGAGCTGAAAGGCCCAAAGGTCGGCCTTGTTGGCAAAGGGGCAGGGAGCCCCCAAAGCATCTTGCTTCCAGCTCTTCGGGAAGCTAAGAAACAACTGGCTCTGCCCAGTGCTCTTACAGCCTGAGAGAAAGTCTCTTACCAAGGCCTGTGAAACGCACTTTGTTGGTGGCCTGATCTAGCTGAAGTAGAACTTCTGCTCTGGGTGTGCTCCATTGGCCTAGAGCTGCCTGGCCCAAAGGGCCGCCTTGTTTGCAAAGGGGCAGAGAGGCCCCAAAGCATCTTGCTTCCAGCTCTTCGGGAAGCTAAGAAACATCTGGCGTTGCCCAGTGCTCTTACAGCCTACCGGGAACATCTCTTACCAAGGCCTGTGAAACGCAGTTTGTTGGTGGCCTGAACTGGCCGAAGTAGAACTTCTGCGCTGGGTGTGCTCCACTGGCCTGGAGCTACCTGCCCCAAAGGGCTGCCTTGATTCCAAAGTGAGAGAGTGGCCCCAAAGCATCTTGCTTCCAGCTCTTCGGGAAGCTAAGAAACATCTGGCGTTGCCCAGTGCTCTTACAGCCTACCGGGAACATCTCTTACCAAGGCCTGTGAAACGCCGTTTCCTGGCAGGCCTGATTTGGCTGAAGTAGAACTTCTGCTCTGGGTGTGCTCCATTGCCCTAGAGCTGCCAGGCCCAAGGTGCTGCCTTGTTTCCAAAGGGGCAGAGAGGCCCCAAAGCATCTTGCTTCCAGCTCTCTGGGAAGCTAAGAACCAACTCGCTCTGCCCCGTGCTCTTACAGCCTACCGGGAACATGTCTTTGAAAGGCCTGTGAAACGCAGTTTCTTGGCAGGCCTCATCTGGCTGAAGTAGAACTCCGGCTCTGGGTGTGCTCCATTGCCCTAGAGCTGCCAGGCCCCAAGTGCTGCCCTGTTTCCAAGGGGCAGAGAGGCCCAAAGCATCTTGCTTCCCGGTCTTTGCGAAGCTAAGAAACAACTGGCTCTGCCCAGTGCTCTTACACCTACCGGGAACATCTCTTACCAAGGCCTGTCAAACGCTGTTTCTTTGCAGGCCTGATCAGGCTGAAGTAGAACTCCTGCTCTGCGTGTGCTCCATTGGCCTAGAGCTTCCCGACCCAAAAGGCTGCCTTGTTCCCAAACGGGCAGAGGGGTCCCAAGCGTCTTGCTTCCAGCTTTTCAGGAAGGTAAGAAACAACTGGCTCTGCCCAGTGCTCTTACAGCCTACCGGGAACATCTCTTACCAAGGCCTGTGAAACGCAGTTTCCTGGCAGGCCTGATCTGGCTGAAGTAGAACTTCTGCTCTGGGTGTGCTCCATTGCCCTAGAGCTGCCAGGCCCAAAGGGCTGCCTTGTTTCCAAAGACGGAGAGTGGACCCAAAGCATCTTGCTCCCAGCTCTTCGGGAAGCTAAGAAACAGCTGGCTCTGCCCAGTGCTATTACAGCCTAAGAGAACATCTCTTTGAAAGGCCTGTGAAACGCAGTTTCTTGGCAGGCCTGACCTGGCTGAAGTAGAACTTCTGTTGTGGTTGTGCTACATAGGCCTAGAGCTACCAGGACCTAAGGGCTGCCTTGTTTCCAAAGGGTGAGAGAGGCCCCAAAGAATCTTGCCTCCAGCACTTTGGGAAGCTAAAAAACAACTGGTTCTGCCCAGTGCTCTCACAGCCTACCGTGAACATCTCTTACCAAGGGCTGTGAAACGCAGTTTCTGGGCAGGACTGATCTGCCTGAAGTAGAACTTCTGCTGTGGGTGTGCTCCATTGGCCTAGAGCTGCCAGGCCCAAACGGCTGCCTTGTGTCCAAAGGGAGAGAGAGGCCCCAAAGCATCTTGCTTCCAGCTCTGTGGGAAGCTAAAGCAACTGGCTCTCCACAGTGCTCTCACAGCCTACCGGGAACATCTCTTACCAAGGCCTGTGAAACGCAGTTTCTTGGCAGGCCTGATCTGGCTGAAGTAGAACTCCTGCTCTGGGCGTGCTACTTTGGCCTAGAGCTGCCAGGCCCAAAGGGCCGCCTTGTTTGCAAAGGGGCTGAGAGTCCCCAAAGTATCTTGCTTCCAAATCTTTGGGAAGCTAAGAAACAACTGGCTCTGCACAGTGCTCTCACAGCCTACCGGCAACGTGACAGAGACAGGCCTGTGAGACGCAGTTTCTTGGAAGGCCTGATCTGGCTGAGGTAGAACTTCTGCTCTGGGTGTACTCCATTGGCCTAGGGCTGCCAGGCCCAAAGGGCTGCCTTTATTTCCAAAGTGTGAGAGAGGCCCCAAAGCATCTTGCTTCCTGCTCTCTGGGAAGCTAAAACAACTGGCTCTGCACAGTGCTCTCAAAGCCAACCGGGAACGTCACATACAAAGGCCTGTGAAACGCAGCTTCTTGACAGGCCTTATCTGGCTGAGGTAGAACTTGTGCTCTGGGTGTGCTACTTTGGCCTAGAGCTGCCAGGCACAAAGGCTGCTTTGTTTCCAAAGGGGGAGAGAGGCCCCAAATCATGTTGCTTCCAGCTGTTTTTGAAGCTAAGAAACAACTCGCTCTGCCAGGTACTCTTACAGCCTTCCGGGAACACCTCTTACGAAGGCCTGTGAAAAGCAGTTTCTTGGCAGGCCTGATCTGGCTGAGGTAGAACTTCTGCTCTGGGTGTGCTCCATTGCCCTAGAGCTGAAAGGCCCAAAGGGATGCCTTGTTTGCAAAGGGGCAGAGAGGCCCCAAAGCATCTTGCTTCCAGCTCATTGGGAAGCTAAGAAACAACTGTCTCTGCCCAGTGCTCTGACAGAGTACCGGGAACATCTCTTACCAAAGCCTTTGAAACGCAGTTTCTTGGCAGGCCTTATCTGGCTGAGGTAGAACTTCTGCTCTGGGTGTGCTCCATTGGCCTAGAGCTGAAAGGCCCAAAGGTCGGCCTTGTTGGCAAAGGGGCAGGGAGCCCCCAAAGCATCTTGCTTCCAGCTCTTCGGGAAGCTAAGAAACAACTGGCTCTGCCCAGTGCTCTTACAGCCTGAGAGAAAGTCTCTTACCAAGGCCTGTGAAACGCACTTTGTTGGTGGCCTGATCTAGCTGAAGTAGAACTTCTGCTCTGGGTGTGCTCCATTGGCCTAGAGCTGCCTGGCCCAAAGGGCCGCCTTGTTTGCAAAGGGGCAGAGAGGCCCCAAAGCATCTTGCTTCCAGCTCTTCGGGAAGCTAAGAAACATCTGGCGTTGCCCAGTGCTCTTACAGCCTACCGGGAACATCTCTTACCAAGGCCTGTGAAACGCAGTTTGTTGGTGGCCTGAACTGGCCGAAGTAGAACTTCTGCTCTGGGTGTGCTCCACTGGCCTGGAGCTACCTGCCCCAAAGGGCTGCCTTGATTCCAAAGTGAGAGAGTGGCACCAAAGCATCTTGCTTCCAGCTCTTCGGGAAGCTAAGAAACATCTGGCGTTGCCCAGTGCTCTTACAGCCTACCGGGAACATCTCTTACCAAGGCCTGTGAAACGCCGTTTCCTGGCAGGCCTGATTTGGCTGAAGTAGAACTTCTGCTCTGGGTGTGCTCCATTGCCCTAGAGCTGCCAGGCCCAAGGTGCTGCCTTGTTTCCAAAGGGGCAGAGAGGCCCCAAAGCATCTTGCTTCCAGCTCTCTGGGAAGCTAAGAACCAACTCGCTCTGCCCCGTGCTCTTACAGCCTACCGGGAACATGTCTTTGAAAGGCCTGTGAAACGCAGTTTCTTGGCAGGCCTCATCTGGCTGAAGTAGAACTCCGGCTCTGGGTGTGCTCCATTGCCCTAGAGCTGCCAGGCCCCAAGTGCTGCCCTGTTTCCAAGGGGCAGAGAGGCCCAAAGCATCTTGCTTCCCGGTCTTTGCGAAGCTAAGAAACAACTGGCTCTGCCCAGTGCTCTTACACCTACCGGGAACATCTCTTACCAAGGCCTGTCAAACGCTGTTTCTTTGCAGGCCTGATCAGGCTGAAGTAGAACTCCTGCTCTGCGTGTGCTCCATTGGCCTAGAGCTTCCCGACCCAAAAGGCTGCCTTGTTCCCAAACGGGCAGAGGGGTCCCAAGCGTCTTGCTTCCAGCTTTTCAGGAAGGTAAGAAACAACTGGCTCTGCCCAGTGCTCTTACAGCCTACCGGGAACATCTCTTACCAAGGCCTGTGAAACGCAGTTTCCTGGCAGGCCTGATCTGGCTGAAGTAGAACTTCTGCTCTGGGTGTGCTCCATTGCCCTAGAGCTGCCAGGCCCAAAGGGCTGCCTTGTTTCCAAAGACGGAGAGTGGACCCAAAGCATCTTGCTCCCAGCTCTTCGGGAAGCTAAGAAACAGCTGGCTCTGCCCAGTGCTATTACAGCCTAAGAGAACATCTCTTTGAAAGGCCTGTGAAACGCAGTTTCTTGGCAGGCCTGACCTGGCTGAAGTAGAACTTCTGTTGTGGTTGTGCTACATAGGCCTAGAGCTACCAGGACCTAAGGGCTGCCTTGTTTCCAAAGGGTGAGAGAGGCCCCAAAGAATCTTGCCTCCAGCACTTTGGGAAGCTAAAAAACAACTGGTTCTGCCCAGTGCTCTCACAGCCTACCGTGAACATCTCTTACCAAGGGCTGTGAAACGCAGTTTCTGGGCAGGACTGATCTGCCTGAAGTAGAACTTCTGCTGTGGGTGTGCTCCATTGGCCTAGAGCTGCCAGGCCCAAACGGCTGCCTTGTGTCCAAAGGGAGAGAGAGGCCCCAAAGCATCTTGCTTCCAGCTCTGTGGGAAGCTAAAGCAACTGGCTCTCCACAGTGCTCTCACAGCCTACCGGGAACATCTCTTACCAAGGCCTGTGAAACGCAGTTTCTTGGCAGGCCTGATCTGGCTGAAGTAGAACTCCTGCTCTGGGCGTGCTACTTTGGCCTAGAGCTGCCAGGCCCAAAGGGCCGCCTTGTTTGCAAAGGGGCTGAGAGTCCCCAAAGTATCTTGCTTCCAAATCTTTGGGAAGCTAAGAAACAACTGGCTCTGCACAGTGCTCTCACAGCCTACCGGCAACGTGACAGAGACAGGCCTGTGAGACGCAGTTTCTTGGAAGGCCTGATCTGGCTGAGGTAGAACTTCTGCTCTGGGTGTACTCCATTGGCCTAGGGCTGCCAGGCCCAAAGGGCTGCCTTTATTTCCAAAGTGTGAGAGAGGCCCCAAAGCATCTTGCTTCCTGCTCTCTGGGAAGCTAAAACAACTGGCTCTGCACAGTGCTCTCAAAGCCAACCGGGAACGTCACATACAAAGGCCTGTGAAACGCAGCTTCTTGACAGGCCTTATCTGGCTGAGGTAGAACTTGTGCTCTGGGTGTGCTACTTTGGCCTAGAGCTGCCAGGCACAAAGGCTGCTTTGTTTCCAAAGGGGGAGAGAGGCCCCAAATCATGTTGCTTCCAGCTGTTTTTGAAGCTAAGAAACAACTCGCTCTGCCAGGTACTCTTACAGCCTTCCGGGAACACCTCTTACGAAGGCCTGTGAAAAGCAGTTTCTTGGCAGGCCTGATCTGGCTGAGGTAGAACTTCTGCTCTGGGTGTGCTCCATTGCCCTAGAGCTGAAAGGCCCAAAGGGATGCCTTGTTTGCAAAGGGGCAGAGAGGCCCCAAAGCATCTTGCTTCCAGCTCATTGGGAAGCTAAGAAACAACTGTCTCTGCCCAGTGCTCTGACAGAGTACCGGGAACATCTCTTACCAAAGCCTTTGAAACGCAGTTTCTTGGCAGGCCTTATCTGGCTGAGGTAGAACTTCTGCTCTGGGTGTGCTCCATTGGCCTAGAGCTGAAAGGCCCAAAGGTCGGCCTTGTTGGCAAAGGGGCAGGGAGCCCCCAAAGCATCTTGCTTCCAGCTCTTCGGGAAGCTAAGAAACAACTGGCTCTGCCCAGTGCTCTTACAGCCTGAGAGAAAGTCTCTTACCAAGGCCTGTGAAACGCACTTTGTTGGTGGCCTGATCTAGCTGAAGTAGAACTTCTGCTCTGGGTGTGCTCCATTGGCCTAGAGCTGCCTGGCCCAAAGGGCCGCCTTGTTTGCAAAGGGGCAGAGAGGCCCCAAAGCATCTTGCTTCCAGCTCTTCGGGAAGCTAAGAAACATCTGGCGTTGCCCAGTGCTCTTACAGCCTACCGGGAACATCTCTTACCAAGGCCTGTGAAACGCAGTTTGTTGGTGGCCTGAACTGGCCGAAGTAGAACTTCTGCTCTGGGTGTGCTCCACTGGCCTGGAGCTACCTGCCCCAAAGGGCTGCCTTGATTCCAAAGTGAGAGAGTGGCCCCAAAGCATCTTGCTTCCAGCTCTTCGGGAAGCTAAGAAACATCTGGCGTTGCCCAGTGCTCTTACAGCCTACCGGGAACATCTCTTACCAAGGCCTGTGAAACGCCGTTTCCTGGCAGGCCTGATTTGGCTGAAGTAGAACTTCTGCTCTGGGTGTGCTCCATTGCCCTAGAGCTGCCAGGCCCAAGGTGCTGCCTTGTTTCCAAAGGGGCAGAGAGGCCCCAAAGCATCTTGCTTCCAGCTCTCTGGGAAGCTAAGAACCAACTCGCTCTGCCCCGTGCTCTTACAGCCTACCGGGAACATGTCTTTGAAAGGCCTGTGAAACGCAGTTTCTTGGCAGGCCTCATCTGGCTGAAGTAGAACTCCGGCTCTGGGTGTGCTCCATTGCCCTAGAGCTGCCAGGCCCCAAGTGCTGCCCTGTTTCCAAGGGGCAGAGAGGCCCAAAGCATCTTGCTTCCCGGTCTTTGCGAAGCTAAGAAACAACTGGCTCTGCCCAGTGCTCTTACACCTACCGGGAACATCTCTTACCAAGGCCTGTCAAACGCTGTTTCTTTGCAGGCCTGATCAGGCTGAAGTAGAACTCCTGCTCTGCGTGTGCTCCATTGGCCTAGAGCTTCCCGACCCAAAAGGCTGCCTTGTTCCCAAACGGGCAGAGGGGTCCCAAGCGTCTTGCTTCCAGCTTTTCAGGAAGGTAAGAAACAACTGGCTCTGCCCAGTGCTCTTACAGCCTACCGGGAACATCTCTTACCAAGGCCTGTGAAACGCAGTTTCCTGGCAGGCCTGATCTGGCTGAAGTAGAACTTCTGCTCTGGGTGTGCTCCATTGCCCTAGAGCTGCCAGGCCCAAAGGGCTGCCTTGTTTCCAAAGACGGAGAGTGGACCCAAAGCATCTTGCTCCCAGCTCTTCGGGAAGCTAAGAAACAGCTGGCTCTGCCCAGTGCTATTACAGCCTAAGAGAACATCTCTTTGAAAGGCCTGTGAAACGCAGTTTCTTGGCAGGCCTGACCTGGCTGAAGTAGAACTTCTGTTGTGGTTGTGCTACATAGGCCTAGAGCTACCAGGACCTAAGGGCTGCCTTGTTTCCAAAGGGTGAGAGAGGCCCCAAAGAATCTTGCCTCCAGCACTTTGGGAAGCTAAAAAACAACTGGTTCTGCCCAGTGCTCTCACAGCCTACCGTGAACATCTCTTACCAAGGGCTGTGAAACGCAGTTTCTGGGCAGGACTGATCTGCCTGAAGTAGAACTTCTGCTGTGGGTGTGCTCCATTGGCCTAGAGCTGCCAGGCCCAAACGGCTGCCTTGTGTCCAAAGGGAGAGAGAGGCCCCAAAGCATCTTGCTTCCAGCTCTGTGGGAAGCTAAAGCAACTGGCTCTCCACAGTGCTCTCACAGCCTACCGGGAACATCTCTTACCAAGGCCTGTGAAACGCAGTTTCTTGGCAGGCCTGATCTGGCTGAAGTAGAACTCCTGCTCTGGGCGTGCTACTTTGGCCTAGAGCTGCCAGGCCCAAAGGGCCGCCTTGTTTGCAAAGGGGCTGAGAGTCCCCAAAGTATCTTGCTTCCAAATCTTTGGGAAGCTAAGAAACAACTGGCTCTGCACAGTGCTCTCACAGCCTACCGGCAACGTGACAGAGACAGGCCTGTGAGACGCAGTTTCTTGGAAGGCCTGATCTGGCTGAGGTAGAACTTCTGCTCTGGGTGTACTCCATTGGCCTAGGGCTGCCAGGCCCAAAGGGCTGCCTTTATTTCCAAAGTGTGAGAGAGGCCCCAAAGCATCTTGCTTCCTGCTCTCTGGGAAGCTAAAACAACTGGCTCTGCACAGTGCTCTCAAAGCCAACCGGGAACGTCACATACAAAGGCCTGTGAAACGCAGCTTCTTGACAGGCCTTATCTGGCTGAGGTAGAACTTGTGCTCTGGGTGTGCTACTTTGGCCTAGAGCTGCCAGGCACAAAGGCTGCTTTGTTTCCAAAGGGGGAGAGAGGCCCCAAATCATGTTGCTTCCAGCTGTTTTTGAAGCTAAGAAACAACTCGCTCTGCCAGGTACTCTTACAGCCTTCCGGGAACACCTCTTACGAAGGCCTGTGAAAAGCAGTTTCTTGGCAGGCCTGATCTGGCTGAGGTAGAACTTCTGCTCTGGGTGTGCTCCATTGCCCTAGAGCTGAAAGGCCCAAAGGGATGCCTTGTTTGCAAAGGGGCAGAGAGGCCCCAAAGCATCTTGCTTCCAGCTCATTGGGAAGCTAAGAAACAACTGTCTCTGCCCAGTGCTCTGACAGAGTACCGGGAACATCTCTTACCAAAGCCTTTGAAACGCAGTTTCTTGGCAGGCCTTATCTGGCTGAGGTAGAACTTCTGCTCTGGGTGTGCTCCATTGGCCTAGAGCTGAAAGGCCCAAAGGTCGGCCTTGTTGGCAAAGGGGCAGGGAGCCCCCAAAGCATCTTGCTTCCAGCTCTTCGGGAAGCTAAGAAACAACTGGCTCTGCCCAGTGCTCTTACAGCCTGAGAGAAAGTCTCTTACCAAGGCCTGTGAAACGCACTTTGTTGGTGGCCTGATCTAGCTGAAGTAGAACTTCTGCTCTGGGTGTGCTCCATTGGCCTAGAGCTGCCTGGCCCAAAGGGCCGCCTTGTTTGCAAAGGGGCAGAGAGGCCCCAAAGCATCTTGCTTCCAGCTCTTCGGGAAGCTAAGAAACATCTGGCGTTGCCCAGTGCTCTTACAGCCTACCGGGAACATCTCTTACCAAGGCCTGTGAAACGCAGTTTGTTGGTGGCCTGAACTGGCCGAAGTAGAACTTCTGCTCTGGGTGTGCTCCACTGGCCTGGAGCTACCTGCCCCAAAGGGCTGCCTTGATTCCAAAGTGAGAGAGTGGCCCCAAAGCATCTTGCTTCCAGCTCTTCGGGAAGCTAAGAAACATCTGGCGTTGCCCAGTGCTCTTACAGCCTACCGGGAACATCTCTTACCAAGGCCTGTGAAACGCCGTTTCCTGGCAGGCCTGATTTGGCTGAAGTAGAACTTCTGCTCTGGGTGTGCTCCATTGCCCTAGAGCTGCCAGGCCCAAGGTGCTGCCTTGTTTCCAAAGGGGCAGAGAGGCCCCAAAGCATCTTGCTTCCAGCTCTCTGGGAAGCTAAGAACCAACTCGCTCTGCCCCGTGCTCTTACAGCCTACCGGGAACATGTCTTTGAAAGGCCTGTGAAACGCAGTTTCTTGGCAGGCCTCATCTGGCTGAAGTAGAACTCCGGCTCTGGGTGTGCTCCATTGCCCTAGAGCTGCCAGGCCCCAAGTGCTGCCCTGTTTCCAAGGGGCAGAGAGGCCCAAAGCATCTTGCTTCCCGGTCTTTGCGAAGCTAAGAAACAACTGGCTCTGCCCAGTGCTCTTACACCCACCGGGAACATCTCTTACCAAGGCCTGTCAAACGCTGTTTCTTTGCAGGCCTGATCAGGCTGAAGTAGAACTCCTGCTCTGCGTGTGCTCCATTGGCCTAGAGCTTCCCGACCCAAAAGGCTGCCTTGTTCCCAAACGGGCAGAGGGGTCCCAAGCGTCTTGCTTCCAGCTTTTCAGGAAGGTAAGAAACAACTGGCTCTGCCCAGTGCTCTTACAGCCTACCGGGAACATCTCTTACCAAGGCCTGTGAAACGCAGTTTCCTGGCAGGCCTGATCTGGCTGAAGTAGAACTTCTGCTCTGGGTGTGCTCCATTGCCCTAGAGCTGCCAGGCCCAAAGGGCTGCCTTGTTTCCAAAGACGGAGAGTGGACCCAAAGCATCTTGCTCCCAGCTCTTCGGGAAGCTAAGAAACAGCTGGCTCTGCCCAGTGCTCTTACAGCCTAAGAGAACATCTCTTTGAAAGGCCTGTGAAACGCAGTTTCTTGGCAGGCCTGACCTGGCTGAAGTAGAACTTCTGTTGTGGTTGTGCTACATAGGCCTAGAGCTACCAGGACCTAAGGGCTGCCTTGTTTCCAAAGGGTGAGAGAGGCCCCAAAGAATCTTGCCTCCAGCACTTTGGGAAGCTAAAAAACAACTGGTTCTGCCCAGTGCTCTCACAGCCTACCGTGAACATCTCTTACCAAGGGCTGTGAAACGCAGTTTCTGGGCAGGACTGATCTGCCTGAAGTAGAACTTCTGCTGTGGGTGTGCTCCATTGGCCTAGAGCTGCCAGGCGCAAACGGCTGCCTTGTGTCCAAAGGGAGAGAGAGGCCCCAAAGCATCTTGCTTCCAGCTCTGTGGGAAGCTAAAGCAACTGGCTCTCCACAGTGCTCTCACAGCCTACCGGGAACATCTCTTACCAAGGCCTGTGAAACGCAGTTTCTTGGCAGGCCTGATCTGGCTGAAGTAGAACTCCTGCTCTGGGCGTGCTACTTTGGCCTAGAGCTGCCAGGCCCAAAGGGCCGCCTTGTTTCCAAAGGGGCTGAGAGTCCCCAAAGTATCTTGCTTCCAAATCTTTGGGAAGCTAAGAAACAACTGGCTCTGCACAGTGCTCTCACAGCCTACCGGCAACGTGACAGAGACAGGCCTGTGAGACGCAGTTTCTTGGAAGGCCTGATCTGGCTGAGGTAGAACTTCTGCTCTGGGTGTACTCCATTGGCCTAGGGCTGCCAGGCCCAAAGGGCTGCCTTTATTTCCAAAGTGTGAGAGAGGCCCCAAAGCATCTTGCTTCCTGCTCTCTGGGAAGCTAAAACAACTGGCTCTGCACAGTGCTCTCAAAGCCAACCGGGAACGTCACATACAAAGGCCTGTGAAACGCAGCTTCTTGACAGGCCTTATCTGGCTGAGGTAGAACTTGTGCTCTGGGTGTGCTACTTTGGCCTAGAGCTGCCAGGCACAAAGGCTGCTTTGTTTCCAAAGGGGGAGAGAGGCCCCAAATCATGTTGCTTCCAGCTGTTTTTGAAGCTAAGAAACAACTCGCTCTGCCAGGTACTCTTACAGCCTTCCGGGAACACCTCTTACGAAGGCCTGTGAAAAGCAGTTTCTTGGCAGGCCTGATCTGGCTGAGGTAGAACTTCTGCTCTGGGTGTGCTCCATTGCCCTAGAGCTGAAAGGCCCAAAGGGATGCCTTGTTTGCAAAGGGGCAGAGAGGCCCCAAAGCATCTTGCTTCCAGCTCATTGGGAAGCTAAGAAACAACTGTCTCTGCCCAGTGCTCTGACAGAGTACCGGGAACATCTCTTACCAAAGCCTTTGAAACGCAGTTTCTTGGCAGGCCTTATCTGGCTGAGGTAGAACTTCTGCTCTGGGTGTGCTCCATTGGCCTAGAGCTGAAAGGCCCAAAGGTCGGCCTTGTTGGCAAAGGGGCAGGGAGCCCCCAAAGCATCTTGCTTCCAGCTCTTCGGGAAGCTAAGAAACAACTGGCTCTGCCCAGTGCTCTTACAGCCTGAGAGAAAGTCTCTTACCAAGGCCTGTGAAACGCACTTTGTTGGTGGCCTGATCTAGCTGAAGTAGAACTTCTGCTCTGGGTGTGCTCCATTGGCCTAGAGCTGCCTGGCCCAAAGGGCCGCCTTGTTTGCAAAGGGGCAGAGAGGCCCCAAAGCATCTTGCTTCCAGCTCTTCGGGAAGCTAAGAAACATCTGGCGTTGCCCAGTGCTCTTACAGCCTACCGGGAACATCTCTTACCAAGGCCTGTGAAACGCAGTTTGTTGGTGGCCTGAACTGGCCGAAGTAGAACTTCTGCTCTGGGTGTGCTCCACTGGCCTGGAGCTACCTGCCCCAAAGGGCTGCCTTGATTCCAAAGTGAGAGAGTGGCCCCAAAGCATCTTGCTTCCAGCTCTTCGGGGAGCTAAGAAACATCTGGCGTTGCCCAGTGCTCTTACAGCCTACCGGGAACATCTCTTACCAAGGCCTGTGAAACGCCGTTTCCTGGCAGGCCTGATTTGGCTGAAGTAGAACTTCTGCTCTGGGTGTGCTCCATTGCCCTAGAGCTGCCAGGCCCAAGGTGCTGCCTTGTTTCCAAAGGGGCAGAGAGGCCCCAAAGCATCTTGCTTCCAGCTCTCTGGGAAGCTAAGAACCAACTCGCTCTGCCCCGTGCTCTTACAGCCTACCGGGAACATGTCTTTGAAAGGCCTGTGAAACGCAGTTTCTTGGCAGGCCTCATCTGGCTGAAGTAGAACTCCGGCTCTGGGTGTGCTCCATTGCCCTAGAGCTGCCAGGCCCCAAGTGCTGCCCTGTTTCCAAGGGGCAGAGAGGCCCAAAGCATCTTGCTTCCCGGTCTTTGCGAAGCTAAGAAACAACTGGCTCTGCCCAGTGCTCTTACACCCACCGGGAACATCTCTTACCAAGGCCTGTCAAACGCTGTTTCTTTGCAGGCCTGATCAGGCTGAAGTAGAACTCCTGCTCTGCGTGTGCTCCATTGGCCTAGAGCTTCCCGACCCAAAAGGCTGCCTTGTTCCCAAACGGGCAGAGGGGTCCCAAGCGTCTTGCTTCCAGCTTTTCAGGAAGGTAAGAAACAACTGGCTCTGCCCAGTGCTCTTACAGCCTACCGGGAACATCTCTTACCAAGGCCTGTGAAACGCAGTTTCCTGGCAGGCCTGATCTGGCTGAAGTAGAACTTCTGCTCTGGGTGTGCTCCATTGCCCTAGAGCTGCCAGGCCCAAAGGGCTGCCTTGTTTCCAAAGACGGAGAGTGGACCCAAAGCATCTTGCTCCCAGCTCTTCGGGAAGCTAAGAAACAGCTGGCTCTGCCCAGTGCTCTTACAGCCTAAGAGAACATCTCTTTGAAAGGCCTGTGAAACGCAGTTTCTTGGCAGGCCTGACCTGGCTGAAGTAGAACTTCTGTTGTGGTTGTGCTACATAGGCCTAGAGCTACCAGGACCTAAGGGCTGCCTTGTTTCCAAAGGGTGAGAGAGGCCCCAAAGAATCTTGCCTCCAGCACTTTGGGAAGCTAAAAAACAACTGGTTCTGCCCAGTGCTCTCACAGCCTACCGTGAACATCTCTTACCAAGGGCTGTGAAACGCAGTTTCTGGGCAGGACTGATCTGCCTGAAGTAGAACTTCTGCTGTGGGTGTGCTCCATTGGCCTAGAGCTGCCAGGCGCAAACGGCTGCCTTGTGTCCAAAGGGAGAGAGAGGCCCCAAAGCATCTTGCTTCCAGCTCTGTGGGAAGCTAAAGCAACTGGCTCTCCACAGTGCTCTCACAGCCTACCGGGAACATCTCTTACCAAGGCCTGTGAAACGCAGTTTCTTGGCAGGCCTGATCTGGCTGAAGTAGAACTCCTGCTCTGGGCGTGCTACTTTGGCCTAGAGCTGCCAGGCCCAAAGGGCCGCCTTGTTTCCAAAGGGGCTGAGAGTCCCCAAAGTATCTTGCTTCCAAATCTTTGGGAAGCTAAGAAACAACTGGCTCTGCACAGTGCTCTCACAGCCTACCGGCAACGTGACAGAGACAGGCCTGTGAGACGCAGTTTCTTGGAAGGCCTGATCTGGCTGAGGTAGAACTTCTGCTCTGGGTGTACTCCATTGGCCTAGGGCTGCCAGGCCCAAAGGGCTGCCTTTATTTCCAAAGTGTGAGAGAGGCCCCAAAGCATCTTGCTTCCTGCTCTCTGGGAAGCTAAAACAACTGGCTCTGCACAGTGCTCTCAAAGCCAACCGGGAACGTCACATACAAAGGCCTGTGAAACGCAGCTTCTTGACAGGCCTTATCTGGCTGAGGTAGAACTTGTGCTCTGGGTGTGCTACTTTGGCCTAGAGCTGCCAGGCACAAAGGCTGCTTTGTTTCCAAAGGGGGAGAGAGGCCCCAAATCATGTTGCTTCCAGCTGTTTTTGAAGCTAAGAAACAACTCGCTCTGCCAGGTACTCTTACAGCCTTCCGGGAACACCTCTTACGAAGGCCTGTGAAAAGCAGTTTCTTGGCAGGCCTGATCTGGCTGAGGTAGAACTTCTGCTCTGGGTGTGCTCCATTGCCCTAGAGCTGAAAGGCCCAAAGGGATGCCTTGTTTGCAAAGGGGCAGAGAGGCCCCAAAGCATCTTGCTTCCAGCTCATTGGGAAGCTAAGAAACAACTGTCTCTGCCCAGTGCTCTGACAGAGTACCGGGAACATCTCTTACCAAAGCCTTTGAAACGCAGTTTCTTGGCAGGCCTTATCTGGCTGAGGTAGAACTTCTGCTCTGGGTGTGCTCCATTGGCCTAGAGCTGAAAGGCCCAAAGGTCGGCCTTGTTGGCAAAGGGGCAGGGAGCCCCCAAAGCATCTTGCTTCCAGCTCTTCGGGAAGCTAAGAAACAACTGGCTCTGCCCAGTGCTCTTACAGCCTGAGAGAAAGTCTCTTACCAAGGCCTGTGAAACGCACTTTGTTGGTGGCCTGATCTAGCTGAAGTAGAACTTCTGCTCTGGGTGTGCTCCATTGGCCTAGAGCTGCCTGGCCCAAAGGGCCGCCTTGTTTGCAAAGGGGCAGAGAGGCCCCAAAGCATCTTGCTTCCAGCTCTTCGGGAAGCTAAGAAACATCTGGCGTTGCCCAGTGCTCTTACAGCCTACCGGGAACATCTCTTACCAAGGCCTGTGAAACGCAGTTTGTTGGTGGCCTGAACTGGCCGAAGTAGAACTTCTGCTCTGGGTGTGCTCCACTGGCCTGGAGCTACCTGCCCCAAAGGGCTGCCTTGATTCCAAAGTGAGAGAGTGGCCCCAAAGCATCTTGCTTCCAGCTCTTCGGGAAGCTAAGAAACATCTGGCGTTGCCCAGTGCTCTTACAGCCTACCGGGAACATCTCTTACCAAGGCCTGTGAAACGCCGTTTCCTGGCAGGCCTGATTTGGCTGAAGTAGAACTTCTGCTCTGGGTGTGCTCCATTGCCCTAGAGCTGCCAGGCCCAAGGTGCTGCCTTGTTTCCAAAGGGGCAGAGAGGCCCCAAAGCATCTTGCTTCCAGCTCTCTGGGAAGCTAAGAACCAACTCGCTCTGCCCCGTGCTCTTACAGCCTACCGGGAACATGTCTTTGAAAGGCCTGTGAAACGCAGTTTCTTGGCAGGCCTCATCTGGCTGAAGTAGAACTCCGGCTCTGGGTGTGCTCCATTGCCCTAGAGCTGCCAGGCCCCAAGTGCTGCCCTGTTTCCAAGGGGCAGAGAGGCCCAAAGCATCTTGCTTCCCGGTCTTTGCGAAGCTAAGAAACAACTGGCTCTGCCCAGTGCTCTTACACCTACCGGGAACATCTCTTACCAAGGCCTGTCAAACGCTGTTTCTTTGCAGGCCTGATCAGGCTGAAGTAGAACTCCTGCTCTGCGTGTGCTCCATTGGCCTAGAGCTTCCCGACCCAAAAGGCTGCCTTGTTCCCAAACGGGCAGAGGGGTCCCAAGCGTCTTGCTTCCAGCTTTTCAGGAAGGTAAGAAACAACTGGCTCTGCCCAGTGCTCTTACAGCCTACCGGGAACATCTCTTACCAAGGCCTGTGAAACGCAGTTTCCTGGCAGGCCTGATCTGGCTGAAGTAGAACTTCTGCTCTGGGTGTGCTCCATTGCCCTAGAGCTGCCAGGCCCAAAGGGCTGCCTTGTTTCCAAAGACGGAGAGTGGACCCAAAGCATCTTGCTCCCAGCTCTTCGGGAAGCTAAGAAACAGCTGGCTCTGCCCAGTGCTATTACAGCCTAAGAGAACATCTCTTTGAAAGGCCTGTGAAACGCAGTTTCTTGGCAGGCCTGAGCTGGCTGAAGTAGAACTTCTGTTGTGGTTGTGCTACATAGGCCTAGAGCTACCAGGACCTAAGGGCTGCCTTGTTTCCAAAGGGTGAGAGAGGCCCCAAAGAATCTTGCCTCCAGCACTTTGGGAAGCTAAAAAACAACTGGTTCTGCCCAGTGCTCTCACAGCCTACCGTGAACATCTCTTACCAAGGGCTGTGAAACGCAGTTTCTGGGCAGGACTGATCTGCCTGAAGTAGAACTTCTGCTGTGGGTGTGCTCCATTGGCCTAGAGCTGCCAGGCCCAAACGGCTGCCTTGTGTCCAAAGGGAGAGAGAGGCCCCAAAGCATCTTGCTTCCAGCTCTGTGGGAAGCTAAAGCAACTGGCTCTCCACAGTGCTCTCACAGCCTACCGGGAACATCTCTTACCAAGGCCTGTGAAACGCAGTTTCTTGGCAGGCCTGATCTGGCTGAAGTAGAACTCCTGCTCTGGGCGTGCTACTTTGGCCTAGAGCTGCCAGGCCCAAAGGGCCGCCTTGTTTGCAAAGGGGCTGAGAGTCCCCAAAGTATCTTGCTTCCAAATCTTTGGGAAGCTAAGAAACAACTGGCTCTGCACAGTGCTCTCACAGCCTACCGGCAACGTGACAGAGAAAGGCCTGTGAGACGCAGTTTCTTGGAAGGCCTGATCTGGCTGAGGTAGAACTTCTGCTCTGGGTGTACTCCATTGGCCTAGGGCTGCCAGGCCCAAAGGGCTGCCTTTATTTCCAAAGTGTGAGAGAGGCCCCAAAGCATCTTGCTTCCTGCTCTCTGGGAAGCTAAAACAACTGGCTCTGCACAGTGCTCTCAAAGCCAACCGGGAACGTCACATACAAAGGCCTGTGAAACGCAGCTTCTTGACAGGCCTTATCTGGCTGAGGTAGAACTTGTGCTCTGGGTGTGCTACTTTGGCCTAGAGCTGCCAGGCACAAAGGCTGCTTTGTTTCCAAAGGGGGAGAGAGGCCCCAAATCATGTTGCTTCCAGCTGTTTTTGAAGCTAAGAAACAACTCGCTCTGCCAGGTACTCTTACAGCCTTCCGGGAACACCTCTTACGAAGGCCTGTGAAAAGCAGTTTCTTGGCAGGCCTGATCTGGCTGAGGTAGAACTTCTGCTCTGGGTGTGCTCCATTGCCCTAGAGCTGAAAGGCCCAAAGGGATGCCTTGTTTGCAAAGGGGCAGAGAGGCCCCAAAGCATCTTGCTTCCAGCTCATTGGGAAGCTAAGAAACAACTGTCTCTGCCCAGTGCTCTGACAGAGTACCGGGAACATCTCTTACCAAAGCCTTTGAAACGCAGTTTCTTGGCAGGCCTTATCTGGCTGAGGTAGAACTTCTGCTCTGGGTGTGCTCCATTGGCCTAGAGCTGAAAGGCCCAAAGGTCGGCCTTGTTGGCAAAGGGGCAGGGAGCCCCCAAAGCATCTTGCTTCCAGCTCTTCGGGAAGCTAAGAAACAACTGGCTCTGCCCAGTGCTCTTACAGCCTGACAGAAAATCTCTTACCAAGGCCTGTGAAACGCACTTTGTTGGTGGCCTGATCTAGCTGAAGTAGAACTTCTGCTCTGGGTGTGCTCCATTGGCCTAGAGCTGCCTGGCCCAAAGGGCCGCCTTGTTTGCAAAGGGGCAGAGAGGCCCCAAAGCATCTTGCTTCCAGCTCTTCGGGAAGCTAAGAAACATCTGGCGTTGCCCAGTGCTCTTACAGCCTACCGGGAACATCTCTTACCAAGGCCTGTGAAACGCAGTTTGTTGGTGGCCTGAACTGGCCGAAGTAGAACTTCTGCTCTGGGTGTGCTCCACTGGCCTGGAGCTACCTGCCCCAAAGGGCTGCCTTGATTCCAAAGTGAGAGAGTGGCACCAAAGCATCTTGCTTCCAGCTCTTCGGGAAGCTAAGAAACATCTGGCGTTGCCCAGTGCTCTTACAGCCTACCGGGAACATCTCTTACCAAGGCCTGTGAAACGCCGTTTCCTGGCAGGCCTGATTTGGCTGAAGTAGAACTTCTGCTCTGGGTGTGCTCCATTGCCCTAGAGCTGCCAGGCCCAAGGTGCTGCCTTGTTTCCAAAGGGGCAGAGAGGCCCCAAAGCATCTTGCTTCCAGCTCTCTGGGAAGCTAAGAACCAACTCGCTCTGCCCCGTGCTCTTACAGCCTACCGGGAACATGTCTTTGAAAGGCCTGTGAAACGCAGTTTCTTGGCAGGCCTCATCTGGCTGAAGTAGAACTCCGGCTCTGGGTGTGCTCCATTGCCCTAGAGCTGCCAGGCCCCAAGTGCTGCCCTGTTTCCAAGGGGCAGAGAGGCCCAAAGCATCTTGCTTCCCGGTCTTTGCGAAGCTAAGAAACAACTGGCTCTGCCCAGTGCTCTTACACCTACCGGGAACATCTCTTACCAAGGCCTGTCAAACGCTGTTTCTTTGCAGGCCTGATCAGGCTGAAGTAGAACTCCTGCTCTGCGTGTGCTCCATTGGCCTAGAGCTTCCCGACCCAAAAGGCTGCCTTGTTCCCAAACGGGCAGAGGGGTCCCAAGCGTCTTGCTTCCAGCTTTTCAGGAAGGTAAGAAACAACTGGCTCTGCCCAGTGCTCTTACAGCCTACCGGGAACATCTCTTACCAAGGCCTGTGAAACGCAGTTTCCTGGCAGGCCTGATCTGGCTGAAGTAGAACTTCTGCTCTGGGTGTGCTCCATTGCCCTAGAGCTGCCAGGCCCAAAGGGCTGCCTTGTTTCCAAAGACGGAGAGTGGACCCAAAGCATCTTGCTCCCAGCTCTTCGGGAAGCTAAGAAACAGCTGGCTCTGCCCAGTGCTATTACAGCCTAAGAGAACATCTCTTTGAAAGGCCTGTGAAACGCAGTTTCTTGGCAGGCCTGAGCTGGCTGAAGTAGAACTTCTGTTGTGGTTGTGCTACATAGGCCTAGAGCTACCAGGACCTAAGGGCTGCCTTGTTTCCAAAGGGTGAGAGAGGCCCCAAAGAATCTTGCCTCCAGCACTTTGGGAAGCTAAAAAACAACTGGTTCTGCCCAGTGCTCTCACAGCCTACCGTGAACATCTCTTGCCAAGGGCTGTGAAACGCAGTTTCTGGGCAGGACTGATCTGCCTGAAGTAGAACTTCTGCTGTGGGTGTGCTCCATTGGCCTAGAGCTGCCAGGCCCAAACGGCTGCCTTGTGTCCAAAGGGAGAGAGAGGCCCCAAAGCATCTTGCTTCCAGCTCTGTGGGAAGCTAAAGCAACTGGCTCTCCACAGTGCTCTCACAGCCTACCGGGAACATCTCTTACCAAGGCCTGTGAAACGCAGTTTCTTGGCAGGCCTGATCTGGCTGAAGTAGAACTCCTGCTCTGGGCGTGCTACTTTGGCCTAGAGCTGCCAGGCCCAAAGGGCCGCCTTGTTTGCAAAGGGGCTGAGAGTCCCCAAAGTATCTTGCTTCCAAATCTTTGGGAAGCTAAGAAACAACTGGCTCTGCACAGTGCTCTCACAGCCTACCGGCAACGTGACAGAGAAAGGCCTGTGAGACGCAGTTTCTTGGAAGGCCTGATCTGGCTGAGGTAGAACTTCTGCTCTGGGTGTACTCCATTGGCCTAGGGCTGCCAGGCCCAAAGGGCTGCCTTTATTTCCAAAGTGTGAGAGAGGCCCCAAAGCATCTTGCTTCCTGCTCTCTGGGAAGCTAAAACAACTGGCTCTGCACAGTGCTCTCAAAGCCAACCGGGAACGTCACATACAAAGGCCTGTGAAACGCAGCTTCTTGACAGGCCTTATCTGGCTGAGGTAGAACTTGTGCTCTGGGTGTGCTACTTTGGCCTAGAGCTGCCAGGCACAAAGGCTGCTTTGTTTCCAAAGGGGGAGAGAGGCCCCAAATCATGTTGCTTCCAGCTGTTTTTGAAGCTAAGAAACAACTCGCTCTGCCAGGTACTCTTACAGCCTTCCGGGAACACCTCTTACGAAGGCCTGTGAAAAGCAGTTTCTTGGCAGGCCTGATCTGGCTGAGGTAGAACTTCTGCTCTGGGTGTGCTCCATTGCCCTAGAGCTGAAAGGCCCAAAGGGATGCCTTGTTTGCAAAGGGGCAGAGAGGCCCCAAAGCATCTTGCTTCCAGCTCATTGGGAAGCTAAGAAACAACTGTCTCTGCCCAGTGCTCTGACAGAGTACCGGGAACATCTCTTACCAAAGCCTTTGAAACGCAGTTTCTTGGCAGGCCTTATCTGGCTGAGGTAGAACTTCTGCTCTGGGTGTGCTCCATTGGCCTAGAGCTGAAAGGCCCAAAGGTCGGCCTTGTTGGCAAAGGGGCAGGGAGCCCCCAAAGCATCTTGCTTCCAGCTCTTCGGGAAGCTAAGAAACAACTGGCTCTGCCCAGTGCTCTTACAGCCTGAGAGAAAGTCTCTTACCAAGGCCTGTGAAACGCACTTTGTTGGTGGCCTGATCTAGCTGAAGTAGAACTTCTGCTCTGGGTGTGCTCCATTGGCCTAGAGCTGCCTGGCCCAAAGGGCCGCCTTGTTTGCAAAGGGGCAGAGAGGCCCCAAAGCATCTTGCTTCCAGCTCTTCGGGAAGCTAAGAAACATCTGGCGTTGCCCAGTGCTCTTACAGCCTACCGGGAACATCTCTTACCAAGGCCTGTGAAACGCAGTTTGTTGGTGGCCTGAACTGGCCGAAGTAGAACTTCTGCTCTGGGTGTGCTCCACTGGCCTGGAGCTACCTGCCCCAAAGGGCTGCCTTGATTCCAAAGTGAGAGAGTGGCACCAAAGCATCTTGCTTCCAGCTCTTCGGGAAGCTAAGAAACATCTGGCGTTGCCCAGTGCTCTTACAGCCTACCGGGAACATCTCTTACCAAGGCCTGTGAAACGCCGTTTCCTGGCAGGCCTGATTTGGCTGAAGTAGAACTTCTGCTCTGGGTGTGCTCCATTGCCCTAGAGCTGCCAGGCCCAAGGTGCTGCCTTGTTTCCAAAGGGGCAGAGAGGCCCCAAAGCATCTTGCTTCCAGCTCTCTGGGAAGCTAAGAACCAACTCGCTCTGCCCCGTGCTCTTACAGCCTACCGGGAACATGTCTTTGAAAGGCCTGTGAAACGCAGTTTCTTGGCAGGCCTCATCTGGCTGAAGTAGAACTCCGGCTCTGGGTGTGCTCCATTGCCCTAGAGCTGCCAGGCCCCAAGTGCTGCCCTGTTTCCAAGGGGCAGAGAGGCCCAAAGCATCTTGCTTCCCGGTCTTTGCGAAGCTAAGAAACAACTGGCTCTGCCCAGTGCTCTTACACCTACCGGGAACATCTCTTACCAAGGCCTGTCAAACGCTGTTTCTTTGCAGGCCTGATCAGGCTGAAGTAGAACTCCTGCTCTGCGTGTGCTCCATTGGCCTAGAGCTTCCCGACCCAAAAGGCTGCCTTGTTCCCAAACGGGCAGAGGGGTCCCAAGCGTCTTGCTTCCAGCTTTTCAGGAAGGTAAGAAACAACTGGCTCTGCCCAGTGCTCTTACAGCCTACCGGGAACATCTCTTACCAAGGCCTGTGAAACGCAGTTTCTTGGCAGGCCTGATCTGGCTGAAGTAGAACTCCTGCTCTGGGCGTGCTACTTTGGCCTAGAGCTGCCAGGCCCAAAGGGCCGCCTTGTTTCCAAAGGGGCTGAGAGTCCCCAAAGTATCTTGCTTCCAAATCTTTGGGAAGCTAAGAAACAACTGGCTCTGCACAGTGCTCTCACAGCCTACCGGCAACGTGACAGAGACAGGCCTGTGAGACGCAGTTTCTTGGAAGGCCTGATCTGGCTGAGGTAGAACTTCTGCTCTGGGTGTACTCCATTGGCCTAGGGCTGCCAGGCCCAAAGGGCTGCCTTTATTTCCAAAGTGTGAGAGAGGCCCCAAAGCATCTTGCTTCCTGCTCTCTGGGAAGCTAAAACAACTGGCTCTGCACAGTGCTCTCAAAGCCAACCGGGAACGTCACATACAAAGGCCTGTGAAACGCAGCTTCTTGACAGGCCTTATCTGGCTGAGGTAGAACTTGTGCTCTGGGTGTGCTACTTTGGCCTAGAGCTGCCAGGCACAAAGGCTGCTTTGTTTCCAAAGGGGGAGAGAGGCCCCAAATCATGTTGCTTCCAGCTGTTTTTGAAGCTAAGAAACAACTCGCTCTGCCAGGTACTCTTACAGCCTTCCGGGAACACCTCTTACGAAGGCCTGTGAAAAGCAGTTTCTTGGCAGGCCTGATCTGGCTGAGGTAGAACTTCTGCTCTGGGTGTGCTCCATTGCCCTAGAGCTGAAAGGCCCAAAGGGATGCCTTGTTTGCAAAGGGGCAGAGAGGCCCCAAAGCATCTTGCTTCCAGCTCATTGGGAAGCTAAGAAACAACTGTCTCTGCCCAGTGCTCTGACAGAGTACCGGGAACATCTCTTACCAAAGCCTTTGAAACGCAGTTTCTTGGCAGGCCTTATCTGGCTGAGGTAGAACTTCTGCTCTGGGTGTGCTCCATTGGCCTAGAGCTGAAAGGCCCAAAGGTCGGCCTTGTTGGCAAAGGGGCAGGGAGCCCCCAAAGCATCTTGCTTCCAGCTCTTCGGGAAGCTAAGAAACAACTGGCTCTGCCCAGTGCTCTTACAGCCTGAGAGAAAGTCTCTTACCAAGGCCTGTGAAACGCACTTTGTTGGTGGCCTGATCTAGCTGAAGTAGAACTTCTGCTCTGGGTGTGCTCCATTGGCCTAGAGCTGCCTGGCCCAAAGGGCCGCCTTGTTTGCAAAGGGGCAGAGAGGCCCCAAAGCATCTTGCTTCCAGCTCTTCGGGAAGCTAAGAAACATCTGGCGTTGCCCAGTGCTCTTACAGCCTACCGGGAACATCTCTTACCAAGGCCTGTGAAACGCAGTTTGTTGGTGGCCTGAACTGGCCGAAGTAGAACTTCTGCTCTGGGTGTGCTCCACTGGCCTGGAGCTACCTGCCCCAAAGGGCTGCCTTGATTCCAAATTGAGAGAGTGGCACCAAAGCATCTTGCTTCCAGCTCTTCGGGGAGCTAAGAAACATCTGGCGTTGCCCAGTGCTCTTACAGCCTACCGGGAACATCTCTTACCAAGGCCTGTGAAACGCCGTTTCCTGGCAGGCCTGATTTGGCTGAAGTAGAACTTCTGCTCTGGGTGTGCTCCATTGCCCTAGAGCTGCCAGGCCCAAGGTGCTGCCTTGTTTCCAAAGGGGCAGAGAGGCCCCAAAGCATCTTGCTTCCAGCTCTCTGGGAAGCTAAGAACCAACTCGCTCTGCCCCGTGCTCTTACAGCCTACCGGGAACATGTCTTTGAAAGGCCTGTGAAACGCAGTTTCTTGGCAGGCCTCATCTGGCTGAAGTAGAACTCCGGCTCTGGGTGTGCTCCATTGCCCTAGAGCTGCCAGGCCCCAAGTGCTGCCCTGTTTCCAAGGGGCAGAGAGGCCCAAAGCATCTTGCTTCCCGGTCTTTGCGAAGCTAAGAAACAACTGGCTCTGCCCAGTGCTCTTACACCTACCGGGAACATCTCTTACCAAGGCCTGTCAAACGCTGTTTCTTTGCAGGCCTGATCAGGCTGAAGTAGAACTCCTGCTCTGCGTGTGCTCCATTGGCCTAGAGCTTCCCGACCCAAAAGGCTGCCTTGTTCCCAAACGGGCAGAGGGGTCCCAAGCGTCTTGCTTCCAGCTTTTCAGGAAGGTAAGAAACAACTGGCTCTGCCCAGTGCTCTTACAGCCTACCGGGAACATCTCTTACCAAGGCCTGTGAAACGCAGTTTCCTGGCAGGCCTGATCTGGCTGAAGTAGAACTTCTGCTCTGGGTGTGCTCCATTGCCCTAGAGCTGCCAGGCCCAAAGGGCTGCCTTGTTTCCAAAGACGGAGAGTGGACCCAAAGCATCTTGCTCCCAGCTCTTCGGGAAGCTAAGAAACAGCTGGCTCTGCCCAGTGCTATTACAGCCTAAGAGAACATCTCTTTGAAAGGCCTGTGAAACGCAGTTTCTTGGCAGGCCTGACCTGGCTGAAGTAGAACTTCTGTTGTGGTTGTGCTACATAGGCCTAGAGCTACCAGGACCTAAGGGCTGCCTTGTTTCCAAAGGGTGAGAGAGGCCCCAAAGAATCTTGCCTCCAGCACTTTGGGAAGCTAAAAAACAACTGGTTCTGCCCAGTGCTCTCACAGCCTACCGTGAACATCTCTTACCAAGGGCTGTGAAACGCAGTTTCTGGGCAGGACTGATCTGCCTGAAGTAGAACTTCTGCTGTGGGTGTGCTCCATTGGCCTAGAGCTGCCAGGCCCAAACGGCTGCCTTGTGTCCAAAGGGAGAGAGAGGCCCCAAAGCATCTTGCTTCCAGCTCTGTGGGAAGCTAAAGCAACTGGCTCTCCACAGTGCTCTCACAGCCTACCGGGAACATCTCTTACCAAGGCCTGTGAAACGCAGTTTCTTGGCAGGCCTGATCTGGCTGAAGTAGAACTCCTGCTCTGGGCGTGCTACTTTGGCCTAGAGCTGCCAGGCCCAAAGGGCCGCCTTGTTTCCAAAGGGGCTGAGAGTCCCCAAAGTATCTTGCTTCCAAATCTTTGGGAAGCTAAGAAACAACTGGCTCTGCACAGTGCTCTCACAGCCTACCGGCAACGTGACAGAGACAGGCCTGTGAGACGCAGTTTCTTGGAAGGCCTGATCTGGCTGAGGTAGAACTTCTGCTCTGGGTGTACTCCATTGGCCTAGGGCTGCCAGGCCCAAAGGGCTGCCTTTATTTCCAAAGTGTGAGAGAGGCCCCAAAGCATCTTGCTTCCTGCTCTCTGGGAAGCTAAAACAACTGGCTCTGCACAGTGCTCTCAAAGCCAACCGGGAACGTCACATACAAAGGCCTGTGAAACGCAGCTTCTTGACAGGCCTTATCTGGCTGAGGTAGAACTTGTGCTCTGGGTGTGCTACTTTGGCCTAGAGCTGCCAGGCACAAAGGCTGCTTTGTTTCCAAAGGGGGAGAGAGGCCCCAAATCATGTTGCTTCCAGCTGTTTTTGAAGCTAAGAAACAACTCGCTCTGCCAGGTACTCTTACAGCCTTCCGGGAACACCTCTTACGAAGGCCTGTGAAAAGCAGTTTCTTGGCAGGCCTGATCTGGCTGAGGTAGAACTTCTGCTCTGGGTGTGCTCCATTGCCCTAGAGCTGAAAGGCCCAAAGGGATGCCTTGTTTGCAAAGGGGCAGAGAGGCCCCAAAGCATCTTGCTTCCAGCTCATTGGGAAGCTAAGAAACAACTGTCTCTGCCCAGTGCTCTGACAGAGTACCGGGAACATCTCTTACCAAAGCCTTTGAAACGCAGTTTCTTGGCAGGCCTTATCTGGCTGAGGTAGAACTTCTGCTCTGGGTGTGCTCCATTGGCCTAGAGCTGAAAGGCCCAAAGGTCGGCCTTGTTGGCAAAGGGGCAGGGAGCCCCCAAAGCATCTTGCTTCCAGCTCTTCGGGAAGCTAAGAAACAACTGGCTCTGCCCAGTGCTCTTACAGCCTGAGAGAAAGTCTCTTACCAAGGCCTGTGAAACGCACTTTGTTGGTGGCCTGATCTAGCTGAAGTAGAACTTCTGCTCTGGGTGTGCTCCATTGGCCTAGAGCTGCCTGGCCCAAAGGGCCGCCTTGTTTGCAAAGGGGCAGAGAGGCCCCAAAGCATCTTGCTTCCAGCTCTTCGGGAAGCTAAGAAACATCTGGCGTTGCCCAGTGCTCTTACAGCCTACCGGGAACATCTCTTACCAAGGCCTGTGAAACGCAGTTTGTTGGTGGCCTGAACTGGCCGAAGTAGAACTTCTGCTCTGGGTGTGCTCCACTGGCCTGGAGCTACCTGCCCCAAAGGGCTGCCTTGATTCCAAAGTGAGAGAGTGGCACCAAAGCATCTTGCTTCCAGCTCTTCGGGAAGCTAAGAAACATCTGGCGTTGCCCAGTGCTCTTACAGCCTACCGGGAACATCTCTTACCAAGGCCTGTGAAACGCCGTTTCCTGGCAGGCCTGATTTGGCTGAAGTAGAACTTCTGCTCTGGGTGTGCTCCATTGCCCTAGAGCTGCCAGGCCCAAGGTGCTGCCTTGTTTCCAAAGGGGCAGAGAGGCCCCAAAGCATCTTGCTTCCAGCTCTCTGGGAAGCTAAGAACCAACTCGCTCTGCCCCGTGCTCTTACAGCCTACCGGGAACATGTCTTTGAAAGGCCTGTGAAACGCAGTTTCTTGGCAGGCCTCATCTGGCTGAAGTAGAACTCCGGCTCTGGGTGTGCTCCATTGCCCTAGAGCTGCCAGGCCCCAAGTGCTGCCCTGTTTCCAAGGGGCAGAGAGGCCCAAAGCATCTTGCTTCCCGGTCTTTGCGAAGCTAAGAAACAACTGGCTCTGCCCAGTGCTCTTACACCTACCGGGAACATCTCTTACCAAGGCCTGTCAAACGCTGTTTCTTTGCAGGCCTGATCAGGCTGAAGTAGAACTCCTGCTCTGCGTGTGCTCCATTGGCCTAGAGCTTCCCGACCCAAAAGGCTGCCTTGTTCCCAAACGGGCAGAGGGGTCCCAAGCGTCTTGCTTCCAGCTTTTCAGGAAGGTAAGAAACAACTGGCTCTGCCCAGTGCTCTTACAGCCTACCGGGAACATCTCTTACCAAGGCCTGTGAAACGCAGTTTCCTGGCAGGCCTGATCTGGCTGAAGTAGAACTTCTGCTCTGGGTGTGCTCCATTGCCCTAGAGCTGCCAGGCCCAAAGGGCTGCCTTGTTTCCAAAGACGGAGAGTGGACCCAAAGCATCTTGCTCCCAGCTCTTCGGGAAGCTAAGAAACAGCTGGCTCTGCCCAGTGCTATTACAGCCTAAGAGAACATCTCTTTGAAAGGCCTGTGAAACGCAGTTTCTTGGCAGGCCTGAGCTGGCTGAAGTAGAACTTCTGTTGTGGTTGTGCTACATAGGCCTAGAGCTACCAGGACCTAAGGGCTGCCTTGTTTCCAAAGGGTGAGAGAGGCCCCAAAGAATCTTGCCTCCAGCACTTTGGGAAGCTAAAAAACAACTGGTTCTGCCCAGTGCTCTCACAGCCTACCGTGAACATCTCTTACCAAGGGCTGTGAAACGCAGTTTCTGGGCAGGACTGATCTGCCTGAAGTAGAACTTCTGCTGTGGGTGTGCTCCATTGGCCTAGAGCTGCCAGGCCCAAACGGCTGCCTTGTGTCCAAAGGGAGAGAGAGGCCCCAAAGCATCTTGCTTCCAGCTCTGTGGGAAGCTAAAGCAACTGGCTCTCCACAGTGCTCTCACAGCCTACCGGGAACATCTCTTACCAAGGCCTGTGAAACGCAGTTTCTTGGCAGGCCTGATCTGGCTGAAGTAGAACTCCTGCTCTGGGCGTGCTACTTTGGCCTAGAGCTGCCAGGCCCAAAGGGCCGCCTTGTTTGCAAAGGGGCTGAGAGTCCCCAAAGTATCTTGCTTCCAAATCTTTGGGAAGCTAAGAAACAACTGGCTCTGCACAGTGCTCTCACAGCCTACCGGCAACGTGACAGAGAAAGGCCTGTGAGACGCAGTTTCTTGGAAGGCCTGATCTGGCTGAGGTAGAACTTCTGCTCTGGGTGTACTCCATTGGCCTAGGGCTGCCAGGCCCAAAGGGCTGCCTTTATTTCCAAAGTGTGAGAGAGGCCCCAAAGCATCTTGCTTCCTGCTCTCTGGGAAGCTAAAACAACTGGCTCTGCACAGTGCTCTCAAAGCCAACCGGGAACGTCACATACAAAGGCCTGTGAAACGCAGCTTCTTGACAGGCCTTATCTGGCTGAGGTAGAACTTGTGCTCTGGGTGTGCTACTTTGGCCTAGAGCTGCCAGGCACAAAGGCTGCTTTGTTTCCAAAGGGGGAGAGAGGCCCCAAATCATGTTGCTTCCAGCTGTTTTTGAAGCTAAGAAACAACTCGCTCTGCCAGGTACTCTTACAGCCTTCCGGGAACACCTCTTACGAAGGCCTGTGAAAAGCAGTTTCTTGGCAGGCCTGATCTGGCTGAGGTAGAACTTCTGCTCTGGGTGTGCTCCATTGCCCTAGAGCTGAAAGGCCCAAAGGGATGCCTTGTTTGCAAAGGGGCAGAGAGGCCCCAAAGCATCTTGCTTCCAGCTCATTGGGAAGCTAAGAAACAACTGTCTCTGCCCAGTGCTCTGACAGAGTACCGGCAACATCTCTTACCAAAGCCTTTGAAACGCAGTTTCTTGGCAGGCCTTATCTGGCTGAGGTAGAACTTCTGCTCTGGGTGTGCTCCATTGGCCTAGAGCTGAAAGGCCCAAAGGTCGGCCTTGTTGGCAAAGGGGCAGGGAGCCCCCAAAGCATCTTGCTTCCAGCTCTTCGGGAAGCTAAGAAACAACTGGCTCTGCCCAGTGCTCTTACAGCCTGAGAGAAAGTCTCTTACCAAGGCCTGTGAAACGCACTTTGTTGGTGGCCTGATCTAGCTGAAGTAGAACTTCTGCTCTGGGTGTGCTCCATTGGCCTAGAGCTGCCTGGCCCAAAGGGCCGCCTTGTTTGCAAAGGGGCAGAGAGGCCCCAAAGCATCTTGCTTCCAGCTCTTCGGGAAGCTAAGAAACATCTGGCGTTGCCCAGTGCTCTTACAGCCTACCGGGAACATCTCTTACCAAGGCCTGTGAAACGCAGTTTGTTGGTGGCCTGAACTGGCCGAAGTAGAACTTCTGCTCTGGGTGTGCTCCACTGGCCTGGAGCTACCTGCCCCAAAGGGCTGCCTTGATTCCAAAGTGAGAGAGTGGCACCAAAGCATCTTGCTTCCAGCTCTTCGGGAAGCTAAGAAACATCTGGCGTTGCCCAGTGCTCTTACAGCCTACCGGGAACATCTCTTACCAAGGCCTGTGAAACGCCGTTTCCTGGCAGGCCTGATTTGGCTGAAGTAGAACTTCTGCTCTGGGTGTGCTCCATTGCCCTAGAGCTGCCAGGCCCAAGGTGCTGCCTTGTTTCCAAAGGGGCAGAGAGGCCCCAAAGCATCTTGCTTCCAGCTCTCTGGGAAGCTAAGAACCAACTCGCTCTGCCCCGTGCTCTTACAGCCTACCGGGAACATGTCTTTGAAAGGCCTGTGAAACGCAGTTTCTTGGCAGGCCTCATCTGGCTGAAGTAGAACTCCGGCTCTGGGTGTGCTCCATTGCCCTAGAGCTGCCAGGCCCCAAGTGCTGCCCTGTTTCCAAGGGGCAGAGAGGCCCAAAGCATCTTGCTTCCCGGTCTTTGCGAAGCTAAGAAACAACTGGCTCTGCCCAGTGCTCTTACACCTACCGGGAACATCTCTTACCAAGGCCTGTCAAACGCTGTTTCTTTGCAGGCCTGATCAGGCTGAAGTAGAACTCCTGCTCTGCGTGTGCTCCATTGGCCTAGAGCTTCCCGACCCAAAAGGCTGCCTTGTTCCCAAACGGGCAGAGGGGTCCCAAGCGTCTTGCTTCCAGCTTTTCAGGAAGGTAAGAAACAACTGGCTCTGCCCAGTGCTCTTACAGCCTACCGGGAACATCTCTTACCAAGGCCTGTGAAACGCAGTTTCTTGGCAGGCCTGATCTGGCTGAAGTAGAACTCCTGCTCTGGGCGTGCTACTTTGGCCTAGAGCTGCCAGGCCCAAAGGGCCGCCTTGTTTCCAAAGGGGCTGAGAGTCCCCAAAGTATCTTGCTTCCAAATCTTTGGGAAGCTAAGAAACAACTGGCTCTGCACAGTGCTCTCACAGCCTACCGGCAACGTGACAGAGACAGGCCTGTGAGACGCAGTTTCTTGGAAGGCCTGATCTGGCTGAGGTAGAACTTCTGCTCTGGGTGTACTCCATTGGCCTAGGGCTGCCAGGCCCAAAGGGCTGCCTTTATTTCCAAAGTGTGAGAGAGGCCCCAAAGCATCTTGCTTCCTGCTCTCTGGGAAGCTAAAACAACTGGCTCTGCACAGTGCTCTCAAAGCCAACCGGGAACGTCACATACAAAGGCCTGTGAAACGCAGCTTCTTGACAGGCCTTATCTGGCTGAGGTAGAACTTGTGCTCTGGGTGTGCTACTTTGGCCTAGAGCTGCCAGGCACAAAGGCTGCTTTGTTTCCAAAGGGGGAGAGAGGCCCCAAATCATGTTGCTTCCAGCTGTTTTTGAAGCTAAGAAACAACTCGCTCTGCCAGGTACTCTTACAGCCTTCCGGGAACACCTCTTACGAAGGCCTGTGAAAAGCAGTTTCTTGGCAGGCCTGATCTGGCTGAGGTAGAACTTCTGCTCTGGGTGTGCTCCATTGCCCTAGAGCTGAAAAGCCCAAAGGGATGCCTTGTTTGCAAAGGGGCAGAGAGGCCCCAAAGCATCTTGCTTCCAGCTCATTGGGAAGCTAAGAAACAACTGTCTCTGCCCAGTGCTCTGACAGAGTACCGGCAACATCTCTTACCAAAGCCTTTGAAACGCAGTTTCTTGGCAGGCCTGATCTGGCTGAGGTAGAACTTCTGCTCTGGGTGTGCTCCATTGGCCTAGAGCTGAAAGGCCCAAAGGTCGGCCTTGTTGGCAAAGGGGCAGGGAGCCCCCAAAGCATCTTGCTTCCAGCTCTTCGGGAAGCTAAGAAACAACTGGCTCTGCCCAGTGCTCTTACAGCCTGAGAGAAAGTCTCTTACCAAGGCCTGTGAAACGCACTTTGTTGGTGGCCTGATCTAGCTGAAGTAGAACTTCTGCTCTGGGTGTGCTCCATTGGCCTAGAGCTGCCTGGCCCAAAGGGCCGCCTTGTTTGCAAAGGGGCAGAGAGGCCCCAAAGCATCTTGCTTCCAGCTCTTCGGGAAGCTAAGAAACATCTGGCGTTGCCCAGTGCTCTTACAGCCTACCGGGAACATCTCTTACCAAGGCCTGTGAAACGCAGTTTGTTGGTGGCCTGAACTGGCCGAAGTAGAACTTCTGCTCTGGGTGTGCTCCACTAGCCTGGAGCTACCTGCCCCAAAGGGCTGCCTTGATTCCAAATTGAGAGAGTGGCACCAAAGCATCTTGCTTCCAGCTCTTCGGGGAGCTAAGAAACATCTGGCGTTGCCCAGTGCTCTTACAGCCTACCGGGAACATCTCTTACCAAGGCCTGTGAAACGCCGTTTCCTGGCAGGCCTGATTTGGCTGAAGTAGAACTTCTGCTCTGGGTGTGCTCCATTGCCCTAGAGCTGCCAGGCCCAAGGTGCTGCCTTGTTTCCAAAGGGGCAGAGAGGCCCCAAAGCATCTTGCTTCCAGCTCTCTGGGAAGCTAAGAACCAACTCGCTCTGCCCCGTGCTCTTACAGCCTACCGGGAACATGTCTTTGAAAGGCCTGTGAAACGCAGTTTCTTGGCAGGCCTCATCTGGCTGAAGTAGAACTCCGGCTCTGGGTGTGCTCCATTGCCCTAGAGCTGCCAGGCCCCAAGTGCTGCCCTGTTTCCAAGGGGCAGAGAGGCCCAAAGCATCTTGCTTCCCGGTCTTTGCGAAGCTAAGAAACAACTGGCTCTGCCCAGTGCTCTTACACCTACCGGGAACATCTCTTACCAAGGCCTGTCAAACGCTGTTTCTTTGCAGGCCTGATCAGGCTGAAGTAGAACTCCTGCTCTGCGTGTGCTCCATTGGCCTAGAGCTTCCCGACCCAAAAGGCTGCCTTGTTCCCAAACGGGCAGAGGGGTCCCAAGCGTCTTGCTTCCAGCTTTTCAGGAAGGTAAGAAACAACTGGCTCTGCCCAGTGCTCTTACAGCCTACCGGGAACATCTCTTACCAAGGCCTGTGAAACGCAGTTTCTTGGCAGGCCTGATCTGGCTGAAGTAGAACTCCTGCTCTGGGCGTGCTACTTTGGCCTAGAGCTGCCAGGCCCAAAGGGCCGCCTTGTTTCCAAAGGGGCTGAGAGTCCCCAAAGTATCTTGCTTCCAAATCTTTGGGAAGCTAAGAAACAACTGGCTCTGCACAGTGCTCTCACAGCCTACCGGCAACGTGACAGAGACAGGCCTGTGAGACGCAGTTTCTTGGAAGGCCTGATCTGGCTGAGGTAGAACTTCTGCTCTGGGTGTACTCCATTGGCCTAGGGCTGCCAGGCCCAAAGGGCTGCCTTTATTTCCAAAGTGTGAGAGAGGCCCCAAAGCATCTTGCTTCCTGCTCTCTGGGAAGCTAAAACAACTGGCTCTGCACAGTGCTCTCAAAGCCAACCGGGAACGTCACATACAAAGGCCTGTGAAACGCAGCTTCTTGACAGGCCTTATCTGGCTGAGGTAGAACTTGTGCTCTGGGTGTGCTACTTTGGCCTAGAGCTGCCAGGCACAAAGGCTGCTTTGTTTCCAAAGGGGGAGAGAGGCCCCAAATCATGTTGCTTCCAGCTGTTTTTGAAGCTAAGAAACAACTCGCTCTGCCAGGTACTCTTACAGCCTTCCGGGAACACCTCTTACGAAGGCCTGTGAAAAGCAGTTTCTTGGCAGGCCTGATCTGGCTGAGGTAGAACTTCTGCTCTGGGTGTGCTCCATTGGCCTAGAGCTGAAAGGCCCAAAGGGATGCCTTGTTTGCAAAGGGGCAGAGAGGCCCCAAAGCATCTTGCTTCCAGCTCATTGGGAAGCTAAGAAACAACTGTCTCTGCCCAGTGCTCTGACAGAGTACCGGGAACATCTCTTACCAAAGCCTTTGAAACGCAGTTTCTTGGCAGGCCTTATCTGGCTGAGGTAGAACTTCTGCTCTGGGTGTGCTCCATTGGCCTAGAGCTGAAAGGCCCAAAGGTCGGCCTTGTTGGCAAAGGGGCAGGGAGCCCCCAAAGCATCTTGCTTCCAGCTCTTCGGGAAGCTAAGAAACAACTGGCTCTGCCCAGTGCTCTTACAGCCTGAGAGAAAATCTCTTACCAAGGCCTGTGAAACGCACTTTGTTGGTGGCCTGATCTAGCTGAAGTAGAACTTCTGCTCTGGGTGTGCTCCATTGGCCTAGAGCTGCCTGGCCCAAAGGGCCGCCTTGTTTGCAAAGGGGCAGAGAGGCCCCAAAGCATCTTGCTTCCAGCTCTTCGGGAAGCTAAGAAACATCTGGCGTTGCCCAGTGCTCTTACAGCCTACCGGGAACATCTCTTACCAAGGCCTGTGAAACGCAGTTTGTTGGTGGCCTGAACTGGCCGAAGTAGAACTTCTGCTCTGGGTGTGCTCCACTGGCCTGGAGCTACCTGCCCCAAAGGGCTGCCTTGATTCCAAAGTGAGAGAGTGGCACCAAAGCATCTTGCTTCCAGCTCTTCGGGAAGCTAAGAAACATCTGGCGTTGCCCAGTGCTCTTACAGCCTACCGGGAACATCTCTTACCAAGGCCTGTGAAACGCCGTTTCCTGGCAGGCCTGATTTGGCTGAGGTAGAACTTCTGCTCTGGGTGTGCTCCATTGCCCTAGAGCTGCCAGGCCCAAGGTGCTGCCTTGTTTCCAAAGGGGCAGAGAGGCCCCAAAGCATCTTGCTTCCAGCTCTTCGGGAAGCTAAGAAACAACTGGCTCTGCCCAGTGCTCTTACAGCCTGAGAGAAAATCTCTTACCAAGGCCTGTGAAACGCACTTTGTTGGTGGCCTGATCTAGCTGAAGTAGAACTTCTGCTCTGGGTGTGCTCCATTGGCCTAGAGCTGCCTGGCCCAAAGGGCCGCCTTGTTTGCAAAGGGGCAGAGAGGCCCCAAAGCATCTTGCTTCCAGCTCTTCGGGAAGCTAAGAAACATCTGGCGTTGCCCAGTGCTCTTACAGCCTACCGGGAACATCTCTTACCAAGGCCTGTGAAACGCAGTTTGTTGGTGGCCTGAACTGGCCGAAGTAGAACTTCTGCTCTGGGTGTGCTCCACTGGCCTGGAGCTACCTGCCCCAAAGGGCTGCCTTGATTCCAAAGTGAGAGAGTGGCACCAAAGCATCTTGCTTCCAGCTCTTCGGGAAGCTAAGAAACATCTGGCGTTGCCCAGTGCTCTTACAGCCTACCGGGAACATCTCTTACCAAGGCCTGTGAAACGCCGTTTCCTGGCAGGCCTGATTTGGCTGAAGTAGAACTTCTGCTCTGGGTGTGCTCCATTGCCCTAGAGCTGCCAGGCCCAAGGTGCTGCCTTGTTTCCAAAGGGGCAGAGAGGCCCCAAAGCATCTTGCTTCCAGCTCTCTGGGAAGCTAAGAACCAACTCGCTCTGCCCCGTGCTCTTACAGCCTACCGGGAACATGTCTTTGAAAGGCCTGTGAAACGCAGTTTCTTGGCAGGCCTCATCTGGCTGAAGTAGAACTCCGGCTCTGGGTGTGCTCCATTGCCCTAGAGCTGCCAGGCCCCAAGTGCTGCCCTGTTTCCAAGGGGCAGAGAGGCCCAAAGCATCTTGCTTCCCGGTCTTTGCGAAGCTAAGAAACAACTGGCTCTGCCCAGTGCTCTTACACCTACCGGGAACATCTCTTACCAAGGCCTGTCAAACGCTGTTTCTTTGCAGGCCTGATCAGGCTGAAGTAGAACTCCTGCTCTGCGTGTGCTCCATTGGCCTAGAGCTTCCCGACCCAAAAGGCTGCCTTGTTCCCAAACGGGCAGAGGGGTCCCAAGCGTCTTGCTTCCAGCTTTTCAGGAAGGTAAGAAACAACTGGCTCTGCCCAGTGCTCTTACAGCCTACCGGGAACATCTCTTACCAAGGCCTGTGAAACGCAGTTTCTTGGCAGGCCTGATCTGGCTGAAGTAGAACTCCTGCTCTGGGCGTGCTACTTTGGCCTAGAGCTGCCAGGCCCAAAGGGCCGCCTTGTTTCCAAAGGGGCTGAGAGTCCCCAAAGTATCTTGCTTCCAAATCTTTGGGAAGCTAAGAAACAACTGGCTCTGCACAGTGCTCTCACAGCCTACCGGCAACGTGACAGAGACAGGCCTGTGAGACGCAGTTTCTTGGAAGGCCTGATCTGGCTGAGGTAGAACTTCTGCTCTGGGTGTACTCCATTGGCCTAGGGCTGCCAGGCCCAAAGGGCTGCCTTTATTTCCAAAGTGTGAGAGAGGCCCCAAAGCATCTTGCTTCCTGCTCTCTGGGAAGCTAAAACAACTGGCTCTGCACAGTGCTCTCAAAGCCAACCGGGAACGTCACATACAAAGGCCTGTGAAACGCAGCTTCTTGACAGGCCTTATCTGGCTGAGGTAGAACTTGTGCTCTGGGTGTGCTACTTTGGCCTAGAGCTGCCAGGCACAAAGGCTGCTTTGTTTCCAAAGGGGGAGAGAGGCCCCAAATCATGTTGCTTCCAGCTGTTTTTGAAGCTAAGAAACAACTCGCTCTGCCAGGTACTCTTACAGCCTTCCGGGAACACCTCTTACGAAGGCCTGTGAAAAGCAGTTTCTTGGCAGGCCTGATCTGGCTGAGGTAGAACTTCTGCTCTGGGTGTGCTCCATTGCCCTAGAGCTGAAAGGCCCAAAGGGATGCCTTGTTTGCAAAGGGGCAGAGAGGCCCCAAAGCATCTTGCTTCCAGCTCATTGGGAAGCTAAGAAACAACTGTCTCTGCCCAGTGCTCTGACAGAGTACCGGCAACATCTCTTACCAAAGCCATTGAAACGCAGTTTCTTGGCAGGCCTTATCTGGCTGAGGTAGAACTTCTGCTCTGGGTGTGCTCCATTGGCCTAGAGCTGAAAGGCCCAAAGGTCGGCCTTGTTGGCAAAGGGGCAGGGAGCCCCCAAAGCATCTTGCTTCCAGCTTTTTGGGAAGCTAAGAAACAACTGGCTCTGCCCAGTGCTCTTACAGCCTGAGAGAAAATCTCTTACCAAGGCCTGTGAAACGCACTTTGTTGGTGGCCTGATCTAGCTGAAGTAGAACTTCTGCTCTGGGTGTGCTCCATTGGCCTAGAGCTGCCTGGCCCAAAGGGCCGCCTTGTTTGCAAAGGGGATGAGAGGCCCCAAAGCATCTTGCTTCCAGCTCTCCGGGAAGCTAAGAAACATCTGGCGTTGCCCAGTGCTCTTACAGCCTACCGGGAACATCTCTTACCAAGGCCTGTGAAACGCAGTTTGTTGGTGGCCTTAACTGGCCGAAGTAGAACTTCTGCTCTGGGTGTGCTCCACTGGCCTGGAGCTACCTGCCCCAAAGGGCTGCCTTGATTCCAAAGTGAGAGAGTGGCCCCAAAGCATCTTGCTTCCAGCTCTTCGGGAAGCTAAGAAACATCTGGCGTTGCCCAGTGCTCTTACAGCCTACCGGGAACATCTCTTACCAAGGCCTGTGAAACGCCGTTTCCTGGCAGGCCTGATTTGGCTGAAGTAGAACTTCTGCTCTGGGTGTGCTCCATTGCCCTAGAGCTGCCAGGCCCAAGGTGCTGCCTTGTTTCCAAAGGGGCAGAGAGGCCCCAAAGCATCTTGCTTCCAGCTCTCTGGGAAGCTAAGAACCAACTCGCTCTGCCCCGTGCTCTTACAGCCTACCGGGAACATGTCTTTGAAAGGCCTGTGAAACGCAGTTTCTTGGCAGGCCTCATCTGGCTGAAGTAGAACTCCGGCTCTGGGTGTGCTCCATTGCCCTAGGGCTGCCAGGCCCAAAGTCCTGCCCTGTTTCCAAGGGGCAGAGAGGCCCAAAGCATCTTGCTTCCCGGTCTTTGCGAAGCTAAGAAACAACTGGCTCTGCCCAGTGCTCTTACACCTACCGGGAACATCTCTTACCAAGGCCTGTCAAACGCTGTTTCTTTGCAGGCCTGATCAGGCTGAAGTAGAACTCCTGCTCTGCGTGTGCTCCATTGGCCTAGAGCTTCCCGACCCAAAAGGCTGCCTTGTTCCCAAACGGGCAGAGGGGTCCCAAGCGTCTTGCTTCCAGCTTTTCAGGAAGGTAAGAAACAACTGGCTCTGCCCAGTGCTCTTACAGCCTACCGGGAACATCTCTTACCAAGGCCTGTGAAACGCAGTTTCCTGGCAGGCCTGATCTGGCTGAAGTAGAACTTCTGCTCTGGGTGTGCTCCATTGCCCTAGAGCTGCCAGGCCCAAAGGGCTGCCTTGTTTCCAAAGACGGAGAGTGGACCCAAAGCATCTTGCTCCCAGCTCTTCGGGAAGCTAAGAAACAGCTGGCTCTGCCCAGTGCTCTTACAGCCTAAGAGAACATCTCTTTGAAAGGCCTGTGAAACGCAGTTTCTTGGCAGGCCTGACCTGGCTGAAGTAGAACTTCTGTTCTGGTTGTGCTACATAGGCCTAGAGCTACCAGGACCTAAGGGCTGCCTTGTTTCCAAAGGGGGAGAGAGGCCCCAAAGCATCTTGCCTCCAGCACTTTGGGAAGCTAAAAAACAACTGGTTCTGCCCAGTGCTCTCACAGCCTACCGTGAACATCTCTTACCAAGGGCTGTGAAACGCAGTTTCTGGGCAGGACTGATCTGCCTGAAGTAGAACTTCTGCTGTGGGTGTGCTCCATTGGCCTAGAGCTGCCAGGCCCAAACGGCTGCCTTGTGTCCAAAGGGAGAGAGAGGCCCCAAAGCATCTTGCTTCCAGCTCTGTGGGAAGCTAAAGCAACTGGCTCTCCACAGTGCTCTCACAGCCTACCGGGAACATCTCTTACCAAGGCCTGTGAAACGCAGTTTCTTGGCAGGCCTGATCTGGCTGAAGTAGAACTCCTGCTCTGGGCGTGCTACTTTGGCCTAGAGCTGCCAGGCCCAAAGGGCCGCCTTGTTTCCAAAGGGGCTGAGAGTCCCCAAAGTATCTTGCTTCCAAATCTTTGGGAAGCTAAGAAACAACTGGCTCTGCACAGTGCTCTCACAGCCTACCGGCAACGTGACAGAGAAAGGCCTGTGAGACGCAGTTTCTTGGAAGGCCTGATCTGGCTGAGGTAGAACTTCTGCTCTGGGTGTACTCCATTGGCCTAGGGCTGCCAGGCCCAAAGGGCTGCCTTTATTTCCAAAGTGTGAGAGAGGCCCCAAAGCATCTTGCTTCCTGCTCTCTGGGAAGCTAAAACAACTGGCTCTGCACAGTGCTCTCAAAGCCAACCGGGAACGTCACATACAAAGGCCTGTGAAACGCAGCTTCTTGACAGGCCTTATCTGGCTGAGGTAGAACTTGTGCTCTGGGTGTGCTACTTTGGCCTAGAGCTGCCAGGCACAAAGGCTGCTTTGTTTCCAAAGGGGGAGAGAGGCCCCAAATCATGTTGCTTCCAGCTGTTTTTGAAGCTAAGAAACAACTCGCTCTGCCAGGTACTCTTACAGCCTTCCGGGAACACCTCTTACGAAGGCCTGTGAAAAGCAGTTTCTTGGCAGGCCTGATCTGGCTGAGGTAGAACTTCTGCTCTGGGTGTGCTCCATTGCCCTAGAGCTGAAAGGCCCAAAGGGATGCCTTGTTTGCAAAGGGGCAGAGAGGCCCCAAAGCATCTTGCTTCCAGCTCATTGGGAAGCTAAGAAACAACTGTCTCTGCCCAGTGCTCTGACAGAGTACCGGCAACATCTCTTACCAAAGCCATTGAAACGCAGTTTCTTGGCAGGCCTTATCTGGCTGAGGTAGAACTTCTGCTCTGGGTGTGCTCCATTGGCCTAGAGCTGAAAGGCCCAAAGGTCGGCCTTGTTGGCAAAGGGGCAGGGAGCCCCCAAAGCATCTTGCTTCCAGCTCTTCGGGAAGCTAAGAAACAACTGGCTCTGCCCAGTGCTCTTACAGCCTGAGAGAAAATCTCTTACCAAGGCCTGTGAAACGCACTTTGTTGGTGGCCTGATCTAGCTGAAGTAGAACTTCTGCTCTGGGTGTGCTCCATTGGCCTAGAGCTGCCTGGCCCAAAGGGCCGCCTTGTTTGCAAAGGGGATGAGAGGCCCAAAAGCATCTTGCTTCCAGCTCTCCGGGAAGCTAAGAAACATCTGGCGTTGCCCAGTGCTCTTACAGCCTACCGGGAACATCTCTTACCAAGGCCTGTGAAACGCAGTTTGTTGGTGGCCTGAACTGGCCGAAGTAGAACTTCTGCTCTGGGTGTGCTCCACTGGCCTGGAGCTACCTGCCCCAAAGGGCTGCCTTGATTCCAAAGTGAGAGAGTGGCCACAAAGCATCTTGCTTCCAGCTCTTCGGGAAGCTAAGAAACATCTGGCGTTGCCCAGTGCTCTTACAGCCTACCGGGAACATCTCTTACCAAGGCCTGTGAAACGCCGTTTCCTGGCAGGCCTGATTTGGCTGAAGTAGAACTTCTGCTCTGGGTGTGCTCCATTGCCCTAGAGCTGCCAGGCCCAAGGTGCTGCCTTGTTTCCAAAGGGGCAGAGAGGCCCCAAAGCATCTTGCTTCCAGCTCTCTGGGAAGCTAAGAACCAACTCGCTCTGCCCCGTGCTCTTACAGCCTACCGGGAACATGTCTTTGAAAGGCCTGTGAAACGCAGTTTCTTGGCAGGCCTCATCTGGCTGAAGTAGAACTCCGGCTCTGGGTGTGCTCCATTGCCCTAGGGCTGCCAGGCCCAAAGTCCTGCCCTGTTTCCAAGGGGCAGAGAGGCCCAAAGCATCTTGCTTCCCGGTCTTTGCGAAGCTAAGAAACAACTGGCTCTGCCCAGTGCTCTTACACCTACCGGGAACATCTCTTACCAAGGCCTGTCAAACGCTGTTTCTTTGCAGGCCTGATCAGGCTGAAGTAGAACTCCTGCTCTGCGTGTGCTCCATTGGCCTAGAGCTTCCCGACCCAAAAGGCTGCCTTGTTCCCAAACGGGCAGAGGGGTCCCAAGCATCTTGCTTCCAGCTTTTCAGGAAGGTAAGAAACAACTGGCTCTGCCCAGTGCTCTTACAGCCTACCGGGAACATCTCTTACCAAGGCCTGTGAAACGCAGTTTCCTGGCAGGCCTGATCTGGCTGAAGTAGAACTTCTGCTCTGGGTGTGCTCCATTGCCCTAGAGCTGCCAGGCCCAAAGGGCTGCCTTGTTTCCAAAGACGGAGAGTGGACCCAAAGCATCTTGCTCCCAGCTCTTCGGGAAGCTAAGAAACAGCTGGCTCTGCCCAGTGCTCTTACAGCCTAAGAGAACATCTCTTTGAAAGGCCTGTGAAACGCAGTTTCTTGGCAGGCCTGACCTGGCTGAAGTAGAACTTCTGTTCTGGTTGTGCTACATAGGCCTAGAGCTACCAGGACCTAAGGGCTGCCTTGTTTCCAAAGGGTGAGAGAGGCCCCAAAGCATCTTGCCTCCAGCACTTTGGGAAGCTAAAAAACAACTGGTTCTGCCCAGTGCTCTCACAGCCTACCGTGAACATCTCTTACCAAGGGCTGTGAAACGCAGTTTCTGGGCAGGACTGATCTGCCTGAAGTAGAACTTCTGCTGTGGGTGTGCTCCATTGGCCTAGAGCTGCCAGGCCCAAACGGCTGCCTTGTGTCCAAAGGGAGAGAGAGGCCCCAAAGCATCTTGCTTCCAGCTCTGTGGGAAGCTAAAGCAACTGGCTCTCCACAGTGCTCTCACAGCCTACCGGGAACATCTCTTACCAAGGCCTGTGAAACGCAGTTTCTTGGCAGGCCTGATCTGGCTGAAGTAGAACTCCTGCTCTGGGCGTGCTACTTTGGCCTAGAGCTGCCAGGCCCAAAGGGCCGCCTTGTTTGCAAAGGGGCTGAGAGTCCCCAAAGTATCTTGCTTCCAAATCTTTGGGAAGCTAAGAAACAACTGGCTCTGCACAGTGCTCTCACAGCCTACCGGCAACGTGACAGAGAAAGGCCTGTGAGACGCAGTTTCTTGGAAGGCCTGATCTGGCTGAGGTAGAACTTCTGCTCTGGGTGTACTCCATTGGCCTAGGGCTGCCAGGCCCAAAGGGCTGCCTTTATTTCCAAAGTGTGAGAGAGGCCCCAAAGCATCTTGCTTCCTGCTCTCTGGGAAGCTAAAACAACTGGCTCTGCACAGTGCTCTCAAAGCCAACCGGGAACGTCACATACAAAGGCCTGTGAAATGCAGCTTCTTGACAGGCCTTATCTGGCTGAGGTAGAACTTGTGCTCTGGGTGTGCTACTTTGGCCTAGAGCTGCCAGGCACAAAGGCTGCTTTGTTTCCAAAGGGGGAGAGAGGCCCCAAATCATGTTGCTTCCAGCTGTTTTTGAAGCTAAGAAACAACTCGCTCTGCCAGGTACTCTTACAGCCTTCCGGGAACACCTCTTACGAAGGCCTGTGAAAAGCAGTTTCTTGGCAGGCCTGATCTGGCTGAGGTAGAACTTCTGCTCTGGGTGTGCTCCATTGGCCTAGAGCTGAAAGGCCCAAAGGGATGCCTTGTTTGCAAAGGGGCAGAGAGGCCCCAAAGCATCTTGCTTCCAGCTCATTGGGAAGCTAAGAAACAACTGTCTCTGCCCAGTGCTCTGACAGAGTACCGGCAACATCTCTTACCAAAGCCATTGAAACGCAGTTTCTTGGCAGGCCTTATCTGGCTGAGGTAGAACTTCTGCTCTGGGTGTGCTCCATTGGCCTAGAGCTGAAAGGCCCAAAGGTCGGCCTTGTTGGCAAAGGGGCAGGGAGCCCCCAAAGCATCTTGCTTCCAGCTCTTCGGGAAGCTAAGAAACAACTGGCTCTGCCCAGTGCTCTTACAGCCTGAGAGAAAATCTCTTACCAAGGCCTGTGAAACGCACTTTGTTGGTGGCCTGATCTAGCTGAAGTAGAACTTCTGCTCTGGGTGTGCTCCATTGGCCTAGAGCTGCCTGGCCCAAAGGGCCGCCTTGTTTGCAAAGGGGATGAGAGGCCCAAAAGCATCTTGCTTCCAGCTCTCCGGGAAGCTAAGAAACATCTGGCGTTGCCCAGTGCTCTTACAGCCTACCGGGAACATCTCTTACCAAGGCCTGTGAAACGCAGTTTGTTGGTGGCCTGAACTGGCCGAAGTAGAACTTCTGCTCTGGGTGTGCTCCACTGGCCTGGAGCTACCTGCCCCAAAGGGCTGCCTTGATTCCAAAGTGAGAGAGTGGCCCCAAAGCATCTTGCTTCCAGCTCTTCGGGAAGCTAAGAAACATCTGGCGTTGCCCAGTGCTCTTACAGCCTACCGGGAACATCTCTTACCAAGGCCTGTGAAACGCCGTTTCCTGGCAGGCCTGATTTGGCTGAAGTAGAACTTCTGCTCTGGGTGTGCTCCATTGCCCTAGAGCTGCCAGGCCCAAGGTGCTGCCTTGTTTCCAAAGGGGCAGAGAGGCCCCAAAGCATCTTGCTTCCAGCTCTCTGGGAAGCTAAGAACCAACTCGCTCTGCCCCGTGCTCTTACAGCCTACCGGGAACATGTCTTTGAAAGGCCTGTGAAACGCAGTTTCTTGGCAGGCCTCATCTGGCTGAAGTAGAACTCCGGCTCTGGGTGTGCTCCATTGCCCTAGGGCTGCCAGGCCCAAAGTCCTGCCCTGTTTCCAAGGGGCAGAGAGGCCCAAAGCATCTTGCTTCCCGGTCTTTGCGAAGCTAAGAAACAACTGGCTCTGCCCAGTGCTCTTACACCTACCGGGAACATCTCTTACCAAGGCCTGTCAAACGCTGTTTCTTTGCAGGCCTGATCAGGCTGAAGTAGAACTCCTGCTCTGCGTGTGCTCCATTGGCCTAGAGCTTCCCGACCCAAAAGGCTGCCTTGTTCCCAAACGGGCAGAGGGGTCCCAAGAGTCTTGCTTCCAGCTTTTCAGGAAGGTAAGAAACAACTGGCTCTGCCCAGTGCTCTTACAGCCTACCGGGAACATCTCTTACCAAGGCCTGTGAAACGCAGTTTCCTGGCAGGCCTGATCTGGCTGAAGTAGAACTTCTGCTCTGGGTGTGCTCCATTGCCCTAGAGCTGCCAGGCCCAAAGGGCTGCCTTGTTTCCAAAGACGGAGAGTGGACCCAAAGCATCTTGCTCCCAGCTCTTCGGGAAGCTAAGAAACAGCTGGCTCTGCCCAGTGCTCTTACAGCCTAAGAGAACATCTCTTTGAAAGGCCTGTGAAACGCAGTTTCTTGGCAGGCCTGACCTGGCTGAAGTAGAACTTCTGTTCTGGTTGTGCTACATAGGCCTAGAGCTACCAGGACCTAAGGGCTGCCTTGTTTCCAAAGGGGGAGAGAGGCCCCAAAGCATCTTGCCTCCAGCACTTTGGGAAGCTAAAAAACAACTGGTTCTGCCCAGTGCTCTCACAGCCTACCGTGAACATCTCTTACCAAGGGCTGTGAAACGCAGTTTCTGGGCAGGACTGATCTGCCTGAAGTAGAACTTCTGCTGTGGGTGTGCTCCATTGGCCTAGAGCTGCCAGGCCCAAACGGCTGCCTTGTGTCCAAAGGGAGAGAGAGGCCCCAAAGCATCTTGCTTCCAGCTCTGTGGGAAGCTAAAGCAACTGGCTCTCCACAGTGCTCTCACAGCCTACCGGGAACATCTCTTACCAAGGCCTGTGAAACGCAGTTTCTTGGCAGGCCTGATCTGGCTGAAGTAGAACTCCTGCTCTGGGCGTGCTACTTTGGCCTAGAGCTGCCAGGCCCAAAGGGCCGCCTTGTTTGCAAAGGGGCTGAGAGTCCCCAAAGTATCTTGCTTCCAAATCTTTGGGAAGCTAAGAAACAACTGGCTCTGCACAGTGCTCTCACAGCCTACCGGCAACGTGACAGAGAAAGGCCTGTGAGACGCAGTTTCTTGGAAGGCCTGATCTGGCTGAGGTAGAACTTCTGCTCTGGGTGTACTCCATTGGCCTAGGGCTGCCAGGCCCAAAGGGCTGCCTTTATTTCCAAAGTGTGAGAGAGGCCCCAAAGCATCTTGCTTCCTGCTCTCTGGGAAGCTAAAACAACTGGCTCTGCACAGTGCTCTCAAAGCCAACCGGGAACGTCACATACAAAGGCCTGTGAAACGCAGCTTCTTGACAGGCCTTATCTGGCTGAGGTAGAACTTGTGCTCTGGGTGTGCTACTTTGGCCTAGAGCTGCCAGGCACAAAGGCTGCTTTGTTTCCAAAGGGGGAGAGAGGCCCCAAATCATGTTGCTTCCAGCTGTTTTTGAAGCTAAGAAACAACTCGCTCTGCCAGGTACTCTTACAGCCTTCCGGGAACACCTCTTACGAAGGCCTGTGAAAAGCAGTTTCTTGGCAGGCCTGATCTGGCTGAGGTAGAACTTCTGCTCTGGGTGTGCTCCATTCGCCTAGAGCTGAAAGGCCCAAAGGGATGCCTTGTTTGCAAAGGGGCAGAGAGGCCCCAAAGCATCTTGCTTCCAGCTCATTGGGAAGCTAAGAAACAACTGTCTCTGCCCAGTGCTCTGACAGAGTACCGGCAACATCTCTTACCAAAGCCATTGAAACGCAGTTTCTTGGCAGGCCTTATCTGGCTGAGGTAGAACTTCTGCTCTGGGTGTGCTCCATTGGCCTAGAGCTGAAAGGCCCAAAGGTCGGCCTTGTTGGCAAAGGGGCAGGGAGCCCCCAAAGCATCTTGCTTCCAGCTCTTCGGGAAGCTAAGAAACAACTGGCTCTGCCCAGTGCTCTTACAGCCTGAGAGAAAATCTCTTACCAAGGCCTGTGAAACGCACTTTGTTGGTGGCCTGATCTAGCTGAAGTAGAACTTCTGCTCTGGGTGTGCTCCATTGGCCTAGAGCTGCCTGGCCCAAAGGGCCGCCTTGTTTGCAAAGGGGATGAGAGGCCCAAAAGCATCTTGCTTCCAGCTCTCCGGGAAGCTAAGAAACATCTGGCGTTGCCCAGTGCTCTTACAGCCTACCGGGAACATCTCTTACCAAGGCCTGTGAAACGCAGTTTGTTGGTGGCCTGAACTGGCCGAAGTAGAACTTCTGCTCTGGGTGTGCTCCAGTGGCCTGGAGCTACCTGCCCCAAAGGGCTGCCTTGATTCCAAAGTGAGAGAGTGGCCCCAAAGCATCTTGCTTCCAGCTCTTCGGGAAGCTAAGAAACATCTGGCGTTGCCCAGTGCTCTTACAGCCTACCGGGAACATCTCTTACCAAGGCCTGTGAAACGCAGTTTGTTGGTGGCCTGAACTGGCCGAAGTAGAACTTCTGCTCTGGGTGTGCTCCACTGGCCTGGAGCTACCTGCCCCAAAGAGCCGCCTTGTTTGCAAAGGGGCAGAGAGTCCCCAAAGCATCTTGCTTCCAGCTCTTCGGGAAGCTAAGAAACATCTGGCGTTGCCCAGTGCTCTTACAGCCTACCGGGAACATCTCTTACCAAGGCCTGTGAAACGCAGTTTGTTGGTGGCCTGAACTGGCCGAAGTAGAACTTCTGCTCTGGGTGTGCTCCACTGGCCTGGAGCTACCTGCCCCAAAGGGCTGCCTTGATTCCAAAGTGAGAGAGTGGCACCAAAGCATCTTGCTTCCAGCTCTTCGGGAAGCTAAGAAACATCTGGCGTTGCCCAGTGCTCTTACAGCCTACCGGGAACATCTCTTACCAAGGCCTGTGAAACGCCGTTTCCTGGCAGGCCTGATTTGGCTGAAGTAGAACTTCTGCTCTGGGTGTGCTCCATTGCCCTAGAGCTGCCAGGCCCAAGGTGCTGCCTTGTTTCCAAAGGGGCAGAGAGGCCCCAAAGCATCTTGCTTCCAGCTCTCTGGGAAGCTAAGAACCAACTCGCTCTGCCCCGTGCTCTTACAGCCTACCGGGAACATGTCTTTGAAAGGCCTGTGAAACGCAGTTTCTTGGCAGGCCTCATCTGGCTGAAGTAGAACTCCGGCTCTGGGTGTGCTCCATTGCCCTAGGGCTGCCAGGCCCAAAGTCCTGCCCTGTTTCCAAGGGGCAGAGAGGCCCAAAGCATCTTGCTTCCCGGTCTTTGCGAAGCTAAGAAACAACTGGCTCTGCCCAGTGCTCTTACACCTACCGGGAACATCTCTTACCAAGGCCTGTCAAACGCTGTTTCTTTGCAGGCCTGATCAGGCTGAAGTAGAACTCCTGCTCTGCGTGTGCTCCATTGGCCTAGAGCTTCCCGACCCAAAAGGCTGCCTTGTTCCCAAACGGGCAGAGGGGTCCCAAGCGTCTTGCTTCCAGCTTTTCAGGAAGGTAAGAAACAACTGGCTCTGCCCAGTGCTCTTACAGCCTACCGGGAACATCTCTTACCAAGGCCTGTGAAACGCAGTTTCCTGGCAGGCCTGATCTGGCTCAAGTAGAACTTCTGCTCTGGGTGTGCTCCATTGCCCTAGAGCTGCCAGGCCCAAAGGGCTGCCTTGTTTCCAAAGACGGAGAGTGGACCCAAAGCATCTTGCTCCCAGCTGTTCGGGAAGCTAAGAAACAGCTGGCTCTGCCCAGTGCTCTTACAGCCTAAGAGAACATCTCTTTGAAAGGCCTGTGAAACGCAGTTTCTTGGCAGGCCTGACCTGGCTGAAGTAGAACTTCTGTTCTGGTTGTGCTACATAGGCCTAGAGCTACCAGGACCTAAGGGCTGCCTTGTTTCCAAAGGCTGAGAGAGGCCCCAAAGCATCTTGCCTCCAGCACTTTGGGAAGCTAAAAAACAACTGGTTCTGCCCAGTGCTCTCACAGCCTACCGTGAACATCTCTTACCAAGGGCTGTGAAACGCAGTTTCTGGGCAGGACTGATCTGCCTGAAGTAGAACTTCTGCTGTGGGTGTGCTCCATTGGCCTAGAGCTGCCAGGCGCAAATGGCTGCCTTGTGTCCAAAGGGAGAGAGAGGCCCCAAAGCATCTTGCTTCCAGCTCTGTGGGAAGCTAAAGCAACTGGCTCTCCACAGTGCTCTCACAGCCTACCGGGAACATCTCTTACCAAGGCCTGTGAAATGCAGTTTCTTGGCAGGCCTGATCTGGCTGAAGTAGAACTCCTGCTCTGGGCGTGCTACTTTGGCCTAGAGCTGCCAGGCCCAAAGGGCCGCCTTGTTTGCAAAGGGGCTGAGAGTCCCCAAAGTATCTTGCTTCCAAATCTTTGGGAAGCTAAGAAACAACTGGCTCTGCACAGTGCTCTCACAGCCTACCGGCAACGTGACAGAGACAGGCCTGTGAGACGCAGTTTCTTGGAAGGCCTGATCTGGCTGAGGTAGAACTTCTGCTCTGGGTGTACTCCATTGGCCTAGGGCTGCCAGGCCCAAAGGGCTGCCTTTATTTCCAAAGTGTGAGAGAGGCCCCAAAGCATCTTGCTTCCTGCTCTCTGGGAAGCTAAAACAACTGGCTCTGCACAGTGCTCTCAAAGCCAACCGGGAAAGTCACATACAAAGGCCTGTGAAACGCAGCTTCTTGACAGGCCTTATCTGGCTGAGGTAGAACTTGTGCTCTGGGTGTGCTACTTTGGCCTAGAGATGCCAGGCACAAAGGCTGCTTTGTTTCCAAAGGGGGAGAGAGGCCCCAAATCATGTTTCTTCCAGCTGTTTTTGAAGCTAAGAAACAACTCGCTCTGCCAGGTACTCTTACAGCCTTCCGGGAACACCTCTTACGAAGGCCTGTGAAAAGCAGTTTCTTGGCAGGCCTGATCTGGCTGAGGTAGAACTTCTGCTCTGGGTGTGCTCCATTGCCCTAGAGCTGAAAGGCCCAAATGGATGCCTTGTTTGCAAAGGGGCAGAGAGGCCCCAAAGCATCTTGCTTCCAGCTCATTGGAAAGCTAAGAAACAACTGTCTCTGCCCAGTGCTCTGACAGAGTACTGGCAACATCTCTTACCAAAGCCTTTGAAACGCAGTTTCTTGGCAGGCCTTATCTGGCTGAGGTAGAACTTCTGCTCTGGGTGTGCTCCATTGGCCTAGAGCTGAAAGGCCCAAAGGTCGGCCTTGTTGGCAAAGGGGCAGGGAGCCCCCAAAGCATCTTGCTTCCAGCTCTTCGGGAAGCTAAGAAACAACTGGCTCTGCCCAGTGCTCTTACAGCCTGAGAGAAAATCTCTTACCAAGGCCTGTGAAACGCACTTTGTAGGTGGCCTGATCTAGCTGAAGTAGAACTTCTGCTCTGGGTGTGCTCCATTGGCCTAGAGCTGCCTGGCCCAAAGGGCCGCCTTGTTTGCAAAGGGGCAGAGAGGCCCCAAAGCATCTTGCTTCCAGCTCTTCGGGAAGCTAAGAAACATCTGGCGTTGCCCAGTGCTCTTACAGCCTACCGGGAACATCTCTTACCAAGGCCTGTGAAACGCAGTTTGTTGGTGGCCTGAACTGGCCGAAGTAGAACTTCTGCTCTGGGTGTGCTCCACTGGCCTGGAGCTACCTGCCCCAAAGGGCTGCCTTGATTCCAAAGTGAGAGAGTGGCACCAAAGCATCTTGCTTCCAGCTCTCTGGGAAGCTAAGAACCAACTCGCTCTGCCCCGTGCTCTTACACCTACCGGGAACATCTCTTACCAAGGCCTGTCATATGCTGTTTCTTTGCAGGCCTGATCAGGCTGAAGTAGAACTCCTGCTCTGCGTGTGCTCCATTGGCCTAGAGCTTCCCGACCCAAAAGGCTGCCTTGTTCCCAAACGGGCAAAGGGGTCCCAAGCGTCTTGCTTCCAGCTTTTCAGGAAGGTAAGAAACAACTGGCTCTGCCCAGTGCTCTTACAGCCTACCGGGAACATCTCTTACCAAGGCCTGTGAAACGCAGTTTCCTGGCAGGCCTGATCTGGCTGAAGTAGAACTTCTGCTCTGGGTGTGCTCCATTGCCCTAGAGCTGCCAGGCCCAAAGGGCTGCCTTGTTTCCAAAGACGGAGAGTGGACCCAAAGCATCTTGCTCCCAGCTCTTCGGGAAGCTAAGAAACAGCTGGCTCTGCCCAGTGCTCTTACAGCCTAAGAGAACATCTCTTTGAAAGGCCTGTGAAACGCAGTTTCTTGGCAGGCCTGACCTGGCTGAAGTAGAACTTCTGTTCTGGTTGTGCTACATAGGCCTAGAGCTACCAGGACCTAAGGGCTGCCTTGTTTCCAAAGGCTGAGAGAGGCCCCAAAGCATCTTGCCTCCAGCACTTTGGGAAGCTAAAAAACAACTGGTTGTGCCCAGTGCTCTCACAGCCTACCGCGAACATCTCTTACCAAGGGCTGTGAAACGCAGTTTCTGGGCAGGACTGATCTGCCTGAAGTAGAACTTCTGCTGTGGGTGTGCTCCATTGGCCTAGAGCTGCCAGGCCCAAACGGCTGCCTTGTGTCCAAAGGGAGAGAGAGGCCCCAAAGCATCTTGCTTCCAGCTCTGTGGGAAGCTAAAGCAACTGGCTCTCCACAGTGCTCTCACAGCCTACCGGGAACATCTCTTACCAAGGCCTGTGAAACGCAGTTTCTTGGCAGGCCTGATCTGGCTGAAGTAGAACTCCTGCTCTGGGCGTGCTACTTTGGCCTAGAGCTGCCAGGCCCAAAGGGCCGCCTTGTTTCCAAAGGGGCTGAGAGTCCCCAAAGTATCTTGCTTCCAAATCTTTGGGAAGCTAAGAAACAACTGGCTCTGCACAGTGCTCTCACAGCCTACCGGCAACGTGACAGAGACAGGCCTGTGAGACGCAGTTTCTTGGAAGGCCTGATCTGGCTGAGGTAGAACTTCTGCTCTGGGTGTACTCCATTGGCCTAGGGCTGCCAGGCCCAAAGGGCTGCCTTTATTTCCAAAGTGTGAGAGAGGCCCCAAAGCATCTTGCTTCCTGCTCTCTGGGAAGCTAAAACAACTGGCTCTGCACAGTGCTCTCAAAGCCAACCGGGAACGTCACATACAAAGGCCTGTGAAACGCAGCTTCTTGACAGGCCTTATCTGGCTGAGGTAGAACTTGTGCTCTGGGTGTGCTACTTTGGCCTAGAGCTGCCAGGCACAAAGGCTGCTTTGTTTCCAAAGGGGGAGAGAGGCCCCAAATCATGTTGCTTCCAGCTGTTTTTGAAGCTAAGAAACAACTCGCTCTGCCAGGTACTCTTACAGCCTTCCGGGAACACCTCTTACGAAGGCCTGTGAAAAGCAGTTTCTTGGCAGGCCTGATCTGGCTGAGGTAGAACTTCTGCTCTGGGTGTGCTCCATTGCCCTAGAGCTGAAAGGCCCAAAGGGCTGCCTTGTTTCCAAAGGGGGAGAGAGGCCCCAAAGCATCTTGCTTCCACCTTTTGGGAAGCTAAGAAACAACTGGCTGTGCCCAGTGCTCTTATAGCCTAAGAGAACATCTCTTATCAAGGCCAGTTAAACGCATTTTCTAGGCAGGCCTGATCTTGAAGAAGTAGAACTTCTGCTCTGGTTGTGCTCCATAGCCCTAGAGCTGCCAGACCCAACGTGCTGCCTTGTTTCCAAAGGGGCAGAGAGGCCCCAAAGCGTCTTGCTTCCAGCTGTTTGGGAAACAAGGAAACAACTGGCTCTGCACCGTGCTCTCACAGCCTACCGGGAACGTCACATACAAAGGCCTCTGAAACGCAGTTCCTTGGCAGGCCTGATCTGGCTGAAGTAGGACTTCTGCTCTGGCTGTGCTCCATTGGCCTAGAGCTGAAAGGCCCAAAGGGATGCCTTGTTTGCAAAGGGGCAGAGAGGCCCCAAAGCATCTTGCTTCCAGCTCTCTGGGAAGCTAAGAACCAACTCGCTCTGCCCCGTGCTCTTACAGCCTACCAGGAACATGTCTTTGAAAGGCCTGTGAAACGCAGTTTCTTGGCAGGCCTCATCTGTTTGAAGTAGAAGTCCGGCTCTGGGTGTGCTCCATTGCCCTAGAGCTGCCAGGCCCCAAGTGCTGCCCTGTTTCCAAGGGGCAGAGAGGCCCAAAGCATCTTGCTTCCCGGTCGTTGCGAAGCTAAGCAACAACTGGCTCTGCCCAGTGCTCTTACACCTACCGGGAACATCTCTTACCAAGGCCTGTCAAACGCTGTTTCTTTGCAGGCCTGATCAGGCTGAAGTAGAACTCCTGCTCTGCGTGTGCTCCATTGGCCTAGAGCTTCCCGACCCAAAAGGCTGCCTTGTTCCCAAACGGGCAGAGGGGTCCCAAGCATCTTGCTTCCAGCTTTTCAGGAAGGTAAGAAACAACTGGCTCTGCCCAGTGCTCTTACAGCCTACCGGGAACATCTCTTACCAAGGCCTGTGAAACGCAGTTTGTTGGTGGCCTGAACTGGCCGAAGTAGAACTTCTGCTCTGGGTGTGCTCCACTGGCCTGGAGCTACCTGCCCCAAAGGGCTGCCTTGATTCCAAAGTGAGAGAGTGGCACCAAAGCATCTTGCTTCCAGCTCTTCGGGAAGCTAAGAAACATCTGGCGTTGCCCAGTGCTCTTACAGCCTACCGGGAACATCTCTTACCAAGGCCTGTGAAACGCCGTTTCCTGGCAGGCCTGATTTGGCTGAACTAGAACTTCTGCTCTGGGTGTGCTCCATTGCCCTAGAGCTGCCAGGCCCAAGGTGCTGCCTTGTTTCCAAAGGGGCAGAGAGGCCCCAAAGCATCTTGCTTCCAGCTCTCTGGGAAGCTAAGAACCAACTCGCTCTGCCCCGTGCTCTTACAGCCTACCGGGAACATGTCTTTGAAAGGCCTGTGACACGCAGTTTCTTGGCAGGCCTCATCTGGCTGAAGTAGAACTCCGGCTCTGGGTGTGCTCCATTGCCCTAGAGCTGCCAGGCCCCAAGTGCTGCCCTGTTTCCAAGGGGCAGAGAGGCCCAAAGCATCTTGCTTCCCGGTCTTTGCGAAGCTAAGAAACAACTGGCTCTGCCCAGTGCTCTTACACCTACCGGGAACATCTCTTACCAAGGCCTGTCAAACGCTGTTTCTTTGCAGGCCTGATCAGGCTGAAGTAGAACTCCTGCTCTGCGTGTGCTCCATTGGCCTAGAGCTTCCCGACCCAAAAGGCTGCCTTGTTCGCAAACGGGCAGAGGGGTCCCAAGCGTCTTGCTTCCAGCTTTTCAGGAAGGTAAGAAACAACTGGCTCTGCCCAGTGCTCTTACAGCCTACCGGGAACATCTCTTACCAAGGCCTGTGAAACGCAGTTTCTTGGCAGGCCTGATCTGGCTGAAGTAGAACTCCTGCTCTGGGCGTGCTACTTTGGCCTAGAGCTGCCAGGCCCAAAGGGCCGCCTTGTTTCCAAAGGGGCTGAGAGTCCCCAAAGTATCTTGCTTCCAAATCTTTGGGAAGCTAAGAAACAACTGGCTCTGCACAGTGCTCTCACAGCCTACCGGCAACGTGACAGAGACAGGCCTGTGAGACGCAGTTTCTTGGAAGGCCTGATCTGGCTGAGGTAGAACTTCTGCTCTGGGTGTACTCCATTGGCCTAGGGCTGCCAGGCCCAAAGGGCTGCCTTTATTTCCAAAGTGTGAGAGAGGCCCCAAAGCATCTTGCTTCCTGCTCTCTGGGAAGCTAAAACAACTGGCTCTGCACAGTGCTCTCAAAGCCAACCGGGAACGTCACATACAAAGGCCTGTGAAACGCAGCTTCTTGACAGGCCTTATCTGGCTGAGGTAGAACTTGTGCTCTGGGTGTGCTACTTTGGCCTAGAGCTGCCAGGCACAAAGGCTGCTTTGTTTCCAAAGGGGGAGAGAGGCCCCAAATCATGTTGCTTCCAGCTGTTTTTGAAGCTAAGAAACAACTCGCTCTGCCAGGTACTCTTACAGCCTTCCGGGAACACCTCTTACGAAGGCCTGTGAAAAGCAGTTTCTTGGCAGGCCTGATCTGGCTGAGGTAGAACTTCTGCTCTGGGTGTGCTCCATTGCCCTAGAGCTGAAAGGCCCAAAGGGCTGCCTTGTTTCCAAAGGGGGAGAGAGGCCCCAAAGCATCTTGCTTCCACCTTTTGGGAAGCTAAGAAACAACTGGCTGTGCCCAGTGCTCTTATAGCCTAAGAGAACATCTCTTATCAAGGCCAGTTAAACGCATTTTCTAGGCAGGCCTGATCTTGAAGAAGTAGAACTTCTGCTCTGGTTGTGCTCCATAGCCCTAGAGCTGCCAGACCCAACGTGCTGCCTTGTTTCCAAAGGGGCAGAGAGGCCCCAAAGCGTCTTGCTTCCAGCTGTTTGGGAAACAAGGAAACAACTGGCTCTGCACCGTGCTCTCACAGCCTACCGGGAACGTCACATACAAAGGCCTCTGAAACGCAGTTCCTTGGCAGGCCTGATCTGGCTGAAGTAGGACTTCTGCTCTGGCTGTGCTCCATTGGCCTAGAGCTGAAAGGCCCAAAGGGATGCCTTGTTTGCAAAGGGGCAGAGAGGCCCCAAAGCATCTTGCTTCCAGCTCTCTGGGAAGCTAAGAACCAACTCGCTCTGCCCCGTGCTCTTACAGCCTACCAGGAACATGTCTTTGAAAGGCCTGTGAAACGCAGTTTCTTGGCAGGCCTCATCTGTTTGAAGTAGAAGTCCGGCTCTGGGTGTGCTCCATTGCCCTAGAGCTGCCAGGCCCCAAGTGCTGCCCTGTTTCCAAGGGGCAGAGAGGCCCAAAGCATCTTGCTTCCCGGTCGTTGCGAAGCTAAGAAACAACTGGCTCTGCCCAGTGCTCTTACACCTACCGGGAACATCTCTTACCAAGGCCTGTCAAACGCTGTTTCTTTGCAGGCCTGATCAGGCTGAAGTAGAACTCCTGCTCTGCGTGTGCTCCATTGGCCTAGAGCTTCCCGACCCAAAAGGCTGCCTTGTTCCCAAACGGGCAGAGGGGTCCCAAGCATCTTGCTTCCAGCTTTTCAGGAAGGTAAGAAACAACTGGCTCTGCCCAGTGCTCTTACAGCCTACCGGGAACATCTCTTACCAAGGCCTGTGAAACGCAGTTTGTTGGTGGCCTGAACTGGCCGAAGTAGAACTTCTGCTCTGGGTGTGCTCCACTGGCCTGGAGCTACCTGCCCCAAAGGGCTGCCTTGATTCCAAAGTGAGAGAGTGGCACCAAAGCATCTTGCTTCCAGCTCTTCGGGAAGCTAAGAAACATCTGGCGTTGCCCAGTGCTCTTACAGCCTACCGGGAACATCTCTTACCAAGGCCTGTGAAACGCCGTTTCCTGGCAGGCCTGATTTGGCTGAAGTAGAACTTCTGCTCTGGGTGTGCTCCATTGCCCTAGAGCTGCCAGGCCCAAGGTGCTGCCTTGTTTCCAAAGGGGCAGAGAGGCCCCAAAGCATCTTGCTTCCAGCTCTCTGGGAAGCTAAGAACCAACTCGCTCTGCCCCGTGCTCTTACAGCCTACCGGGAACATGTCTTTGAAAGGCCTGTGACACGCAGTTTCTTGGCAGGCCTCATCTGGCTGAAGTAGAACTCCGGCTCTGGGTGTGCTCCATTGCCCTAGAGCTGCCAGGCCCCAAGTGCTGCCCTGTTTCCAAGGGGCAGAGAGGCCCAAAGCATCTTGCTTCCCGGTCTTTGCGAAGCTAAGAAACAACTGGCTCTGCCCAGTGCTCTTACACCTACCGGGAACATCTCTTACCAAGGCCTGTCAAACGCTGTTTCTTTGCAGGCCTGATCAGGCTGAAGTAGAACTCCTGCTCTGCGTGTGCTCCATTGGCCTAGAGCTTCCCGACCCAAAAGGCTGCCTTGTTCGCAAACGGGCAGAGGGGTCCCAAGCGTCTTGCTTCCAGCTTTTCAGGAAGGTAAGAAACAACTGGCTCTGCCCAGTGCTCTTACAGCCTACCGGGAACATCTCTTACCAAGGCCTGTGAAACGCAGTTTCTTGGCAGGCCTGATCTGGCTGAAGTAGAACTCCTGCTCTGGGCGTGCTACTTTGGCCTAGAGCTGCCAGGCCCAAAGGGCCGCCTTGTTTCCAAAGGGGCTGAGAGTCCCCAAAGTATCTTGCTTCCAAATCTTTGGGAAGCTAAGAAACAACTGGCTCTGCACAGTGCTCTCACAGCCTACCGGCAACGTGACAGAGAAAGGCCTGTGAGACGCAGTTTCTTGGAAGGCCTGATCTGGCTGAGGTAGAACTTCTGCTCTGGGTGTACTCCATTGGCCTAGGGCTGCCAGGCCCAAAGGGCTGCCTTTATTTCCAAAGTGTGAGAGAGGCCCCAAAGCATCTTGCTTCCTGCTCTCTGGGAAGCTAAAACAACTGGCTCTGCACAGTGCTCTCAAAGCCAACCGGGAACGTCACATACAAAGGCCTGTGAAACGCAGCTTCTTGACAGGCCTTATCTGGCTGAGGTAGAACTTGTGCTCTGGGTGTGCTACTTTGGCCTAGAGCTGCCAGGCACAAAGGCTGCTTTGTTTCCAAAGGGGGAGAGAGGCCCCAAATCATGTTGCTTCCAGCTGTTTTTGAAGCTAAGAAACAACTCGCTCTGCCAGGTACTCTTACAGCCTTCCGGGAACACCTCTTACGAAGGCCTGTGAAAAGCAGTTTCTTGGCAGGCCTGATCTGGCTGAGGTAGAACTTCTGCTCTGGGTGTGCTCCATTGCCCTAGAGCTGAAAGGCCCAAAGGGATGCCTTGTTTGCAAAGGGGCAGAGAGGCCCCAAAGCATCTTGCTTCCAGCTCATTGGGAAGCTAAGAAACAACTGTCTCTGCCCAGTGCTCTGACAGAGTACCGGCAACATCTCTTACCAAAGCCTTTGAAACGCAGTTTCTTGGCAGGCCTTATCTGGCTGAGGTAGAACTTCTGCTCTGGGTGTGCTCCATTGGCCTAGAGCTGAAAGGCCCAAAGGTCGGCCTTGTTGGCAAAGGGGCAGGGAGCCCCCAAAGCATCTTGCTTCCAGCTCTTCGGGAAGCTAAGAAACAACTGGCTCTGCCCAGTGCTCTTACAGCCTGAGAGAAAATCTCTTACCAAGGCCTGTGAAACGCACTTTGTTGGTGGCCTGATCTAGCTGAAGTAGAACTTCTGCTCTGGGTGTGCTCCATTGGCCTAGAGCTGCCTGGCCCAAAGGGCCGCCTTGTTTGCAAAGGGGCAGAGAGGCCCCAAAGCATCTTGCTTCCAGCTCTTCGGGAAGCTAAGAAACATCTGGCGTTGCCCAGTGCTCTTACAGCCTACCGGGAACATCTCTTACCAAGGCCTGTGAAACGCAGTTTGTTGGTGGCCTGAACTGGCCGAAGTAGAACTTCTGCTCTGGGTGTGCTCCACTGGCCTGGAGCTACCTGCCCCAAAGGGCTGCCTTGATTCCAAAGTGAGAGAGTGGCCCCAAAGCATCTTGCTTCCAGCTCTTCGGGAAGCTAAGAAACATCTGGCGTTGCCCAGTGCTCTTACAGCCTACCGGGAACATCTCTTACCAAGGCCTGTGAAACGCCGTTTCCTGGCAGGCCTGATTTGGCTGAAGTAGAACTTCTGCTCTGGGTGTGCTCCATTGCCCTAGAGCTGCCAGGCCCAAGGTGCTGCCTTGTTTCCAAAGGGGCAGAGAGGCCCCAAAGCATCTTGCTTCCAGCTCTCTGGGAAGCTAAGAACCAACTCGCTCTGCCCCGTGCTCTTACAGCCTACCGGGAACATGTCTTTGAAAGGCCTGTGACACGCAGTTTCTTGGCAGGCCTCATCTGGCTGAAGTAGAACTCCGGCTCTGGGTGTGCTCCATTGCCCTAGAGCTGCCAGGCCCCAAGTGCTGCCCTGTTTCCAAGGGGCAGAGAGGCCCAAAGCATCTTGCTTCCCGGTCTTTGCGAAGCTAAGAAACAACTGGCTCTGCCCAGTGCTCTTACACCTACCGGGAACATCTCTTACCAAGGCCTGTCAAACGCTGTTTCTTTGCAGGCCTGATCAGGCTGAAGTAGAACTCCTGCTCTGCGTGTGCTCCATTGGCCTAGAGCTTCCCGACCCAAAAGGCTGCCTTGTTCGCAAACGGGCAGAGGGGTCCCAAGCGTCTTGCTTCCAGCTTTTCAGGAAGGTAAGAAACAACTGGCTCTGCCCAGTGCTCTTACAGCCTACCGGGAACATCTCTTACCAAGGCCTGTGAAACGCAGTTTCTTGGCAGGCCTGATCTGGCTGAAGTAGAACTCCTGCTCTGGGCGTGCTACTTTGGCCTAGAGCTGCCAGGCCCAAAGGGCCGCCTTGTTTCCAAAGGGGCTGAGAGTCCCCAAAGTATCTTGCTTCCAAATCTTTGGGAAGCTAAGAAACAACTGGCTCTGCACAGTGCTCTCACAGCCTACCGGCAACGTGACAGAGAAAGGCCTGTGAGACGCAGTTTCTTGGAAGGCCTGATCTGGCTGAGGTAGAACTTCTGCTCTGGGTGTACTCCATTGGCCTAGGGCTGCCAGGCCCAAAGGGCTGCCTTTATTTCCAAAGTGTGAGAGAGGCCCCAAAGCATCTTGCTTCCTGCTCTCTGGGAAGCTAAAACAACTGGCTCTGCACAGTGCTCTCAAAGCCAACCGGGAACGTCACATACAAAGGCCTGTGAAACGCAGCTTCTTGACAGGCCTTATCTGGCTGAGGTAGAACTTGTGCTCTGGGTGTGCTACTTTGGCCTAGAGCTGCCAGGCACAAAGGCTGCTTTGTTTCCAAAGGGGGAGAGAGGCCCCAAATCATGTTGCTTCCAGCTGTTTTTGAAGCTAAGAAACAACTCGCTCTGCCAGGTACTCTTACAGCCTTCCGGGAACACCTCTTACGAAGGCCTGTGAAAAGCAGTTTCTTGGCAGGCCTGATCTGGCTGAGGTAGAACTTCTGCTCTGGGTGTGCTCCATTGCCCTAGAGCTGAAAGGCCCAAAGGGATGCCTTGTTTGCAAAGGGGCAGAGAGGCCCCAAAGCATCTTGCTTCCAGCTCATTGGGAAGCTAAGAAACAACTGTCTCTGCCCAGTGCTCTGACAGAGTACCGGCAACATCTCTTACCAAAGCCTTTGAAACGCAGTTTCTTGGCAGGCCTTATCTGGCTGAGGTAGAACTTCTGCTCTGGGTGTGCTCCATTGGCCTAGAGCTGAAAGGCCCAAAGGTCGGCCTTGTTGGCAAAGGGGCAGGGAGCCCCCAAAGCATCTTGCTTCCAGCTCTTCGGGAAGCTAAGAAACAACTGGCTCTGCCCAGTGCTCTTACAGCCTGAGAGAAAATCTCTTACCAAGGCCTGTGAAACGCACTTTGTTGGTGGCCTGATCTAGCTGAAGTAGAACTTCTGCTCTGGGTGTGCTCCATTGGCCTAGAGCTGCCTGGCCCAAAGGGCCGCCTTGTTTGCAAAGGGGCAGAGAGGCCCCAAAGCATCTTGCTTCCAGCTCTTCGGGAAGCTAAGAAACATCTGGCGTTGCCCAGTGCTCTTACAGCCTACCGGGAACATCTCTTACCAAGGCCTGTGAAACGCAGTTTGTTGGTGGCCTGAACTGGCCGAAGTAGAACTTCTGCTCTGGGTGTGCTCCACTGGCCTGGAGCTACCTGCCCCAAAGGGCTGCCTTGATTCCAAAGTGAGAGAGTGGCCCCAAAGCATCTTGCTTCCAGCTCTTCGGGAAGCTAAGAAACATCTGGCGTTGCCCAGTGCTCTTACAGCCTACCGGGAACATCTCTTACCAAGGCCTGTGAAACGCCGTTTCCTGGCAGGCCTGATTTGGCTGAAGTAGAACTTCTGCTCTGGGTGTGCTCCATTGCCCTAGAGCTGCCAGGCCCAAGGTGCTGCCTTGTTTCCAAAGGGGCAGAGAGGCCCCAAAGCATCTTGCTTCCAGCTCTCTGGGAAGCTAAGAACCAACTCGCTCTGCCCCGTGCTCTTACAGCCTACCGGGAACATGTCTTTGAAAGGCCTGTGACACGCAGTTTCTTGGCAGGCCTCATCTGGCTGAAGTAGAACTCCGGCTCTGGGTGTGCTCCATTGCCCTAGAGCTGCCAGGCCCCAAGTGCTGCCCTGTTTCCAAGGGGCAGAGAGGCCCAAAGCATCTTGCTTCCCGGTCTTTGCGAAGCTAAGAAACAACTGGCTCTGCCCAGTGCTCTTACACCTACCGGGAACATCTCTTACCAAGGCCTGTCAAACGCTGTTTCTTTGCAGGCCTGATCAGGCTGAAGTAGAACTCCTGCTCTGCGTGTGCTCCATTGGCCTAGAGCTTCCCGACCCAAAAGGCTGCCTTGTTCGCAAACGGGCAGAGGGGTCCCAAGCGTCTTGCTTCCAGCTTTTCAGGAAGGTAAGAAACAACTGGCTCTGCCCAGTGCTCTTACAGCCTACCGGGAACATCTCTTACCAAGGCCTGTGAAACGCAGTTTCTTGGCAGGCCTGATCTGGCTGAAGTAGAACTCCTGCTCTGGGCGTGCTACTTTGGCCTAGAGCTGCCAGGCCCAAAGGGCCGCCTTGTTTCCAAAGGGGCTGAGAGTCCCCAAAGTATCTTGCTTCCAAATCTTTGGGAAGCTAAGAAACAACTGGCTCTGCACAGTGCTCTCACAGCCTACCGGCAACGTGACAGAGAAAGGCCTGTGAGACGCAGTTTCTTGGAAGGCCTGATCTGGCTGAGGTAGAACTTCTGCTCTGGGTGTACTCCATTGGCCTAGGGCTGCCAGGCCCAAAGGGCTGCCTTTATTTCCAAAGTGTGAGAGAGGCCCCAAAGCATCTTGCTTCCTGCTCTCTGGGAAGCTAAAACAACTGGCTCTGCACAGTGCTCTCAAAGCCAACCGGGAACGTCACATACAAAGGCCTGTGAAACGCAGCTTCTTGACAGGCCTTATCTGGCTGAGGTAGAACTTGTGCTCTGGGTGTGCTACTTTGGCCTAGAGCTGCCAGGCACAAAGGCTGCTTTGTTTCCAAAGGGGGAGAGAGGCCCCAAATCATGTTGCTTCCAGCTGTTTTTGAAGCTAAGAAACAACTCGCTCTGCCAGGTACTCTTACAGCCTTCCGGGAACACCTCTTACGAAGGCCTGTGAAAAGCAGTTTCTTGGCAGGCCTGATCTGGCTGAGGTAGAACTTCTGCTCTGGGTGTGCTCCATTGCCCTAGAGCTGAAAGGCCCAAAGGGATGCCTTGTTTGCAAAGGGGCAGAGAGGCCCCAAAGCATCTTGCTTCCAGCTCATTGGGAAGCTAAGAAACAACTGTCTCTGCCCAGTGCTCTGACAGAGTACCGGGAACATCTCTTACCAAAGCCTTTGAAACGCAGTTTCTTGGCAGGCCTTATCTGGCTGAGGTAGAACTTCTGCTCTGGGTGTGCTCCATTGGCCTAGAGCTGAAAGGCCCAAAGGTCGGCCTTGTTGGCAAAGGGGCAGGGAGCCCCCAAAGCATCTTGCTTCCAGCTCTTCGGGAAGCTAAGAAACAACTGGCTCTGCCCAGTGCTCTTACAGCCTGAGAGAAAATCTCTTACCAAGGCCTGTGAAACGCACTTTGTTGGTGGCCTGATCTAGCTGAAGTAGAACTTCTGCTCTGGGTGTGCTCCATTGGCCTAGAGCTGCCTGGCCCAAAGGGCCGCCTTGTTTGCAAAGGGGCAGAGAGGCCCCAAAGCATCTTGCTTCCAGCTCTTCGGGAAGCTAAGAAACATCTGGCGTTGCCCAGTGCTCTTACAGCCTACCGGGAACATCTCTTACCAAGGCCTGTGAAACGCAGTTTGTTGGTGGCCTGAACTGGCCGAAGTAGAACTTCTGCTCTGGGTGTGCTCCACTGGCCTGGAGCTACCTGCCCCAAAGGGCTGCCTTGATTCCAAAGTGAGAGAGTGGCCCCAAAGCATCTTGCTTCCAGCTCTTCGGGAAGCTAAGAAACATCTGGCGTTGCCCAGTGCTCTTACAGCCTACCGGGAACATCTCTTACCAAGGCCTGTGAAACGCCGTTTCCTGGCAGGCCTGATTTGGCTGAAGTAGAACTTCTGCTCTGGGTGTGCTCCATTGCCCTAGAGCTGCCAGGCCCAAGGTGCTGCCTTGTTTCCAAAGGGGCAGAGAGGCCCCAAAGCATCTTGCTTCCAGCTCTCTGGGAAGCTAAGAACCAACTCGCTCTGCCCCGTGCTCTTACAGCCTACCGGGAACATGTCTTTGAAAGGCCTGTGACACGCAGTTTCTTGGCAGGCCTCATCTGGCTGAAGTAGAACTCCGGCTCTGGGTGTGCTCCATTGCCCTAGAGCTGCCAGGCCCCAAGTGCTGCCCTGTTTCCAAGGGGCAGAGAGGCCCAAAGCATCTTGCTTCCCGGTCTTTGCGAAGCTAAGAAACAACTGGCTCTGCCCAGTGCTCTTACACCTACCGGGAACATCTCTTACCAAGGCCTGTCAAACGCTGTTTCTTTGCAGGCCTGATCAGGCTGAAGTAGAACTCCTGCTCTGCGTGTGCTCCATTGGCCTAGAGCTTCCCGACCCAAAAGGCTGCCTTGTTCGCAAACGGGCAGAGGGGTCCCAAGCGTCTTGCTTCCAGCTTTTCAGGAAGGTAAGAAACAACTGGCTCTGCCCAGTGCTCTTACAGCCTACCGGGAACATCTCTTACCAAGGCCTGTGAAACGCAGTTTCTTGGCAGGCCTGATCTGGCTGAAGTAGAACTCCTGCTCTGGGCGTGCTACTTTGGCCTAGAGCTGCCAGGCCCAAAGGGCCGCCTTGTTTCCAAAGGGGCTGAGAGTCCCCAAAGTATCTTGCTTCCAAATCTTTGGGAAGCTAAGAAACAACTGGCTCTGCACAGTGCTCTCACAGCCTACCGGCAACGTGACAGAGAAAGGCCTGTGAGACGCAGTTTCTTGGAAGGCCTGATCTGGCTGAGGTAGAACTTCTGCTCTGGGTGTACTCCATTGGCCTAGGGCTGCCAGGCCCAAAGGGCTGCCTTTATTTCCAAAGTGTGAGAGAGGCCCCAAAGCATCTTGCTTCCTGCTCTCTGGGAAGCTAAAACAACTGGCTCTGCACAGTGCTCTCAAAGCCAACCGGGAACGTCACATACAAAGGCCTGTGAAACGCAGCTTCTTGACAGGCCTTATCTGGCTGAGGTAGAACTTGTGCTCTGGGTGTGCTACTTTGGCCTAGAGCTGCCAGGCACAAAGGCTGCTTTGTTTCCAAAGGGGGAGAGAGGCCCCAAATCATGTTGCTTCCAGCTGTTTTTGAAGCTAAGAAACAACTCGCTCTGCCAGGTACTCTTACAGCCTTCCGGGAACACCTCTTACGAAGGCCTGTGAAAAGCAGTTTCTTGGCAGGCCTGATCTGGCTGAGGTAGAACTTCTGCTCTGGGTGTGCTCCATTGCCCTAGAGCTGAAAGGCCCAAAGGGATGCCTTGTTTGCAAAGGGGCAGAGAGGCCCCAAAGCATCTTGCTTCCAGCTCATTGGGAAGCTAAGAAACAACTGTCTCTGCCCAGTGCTCTGACAGAGTACCGGGAACATCTCTTACCAAAGCCTTTGAAACGCAGTTTCTTGGCAGGCCTTATCTGGCTGAGGTAGAACTTCTGCTCTGGGTGTGCTCCATTGGCCTAGAGCTGAAAGGCCCAAAGGTCGGCCTTGTTGGCAAAGGGGCAGGGAGCCCCCAAAGCATCTTGCTTCCAGCTCTTCGGGAAGCTAAGAAACAACTGGCTCTGCCCAGTGCTCTTACAGCCTGAGAGAAAATCTCTTACCAAGGCCTGTGAAACGCACTTTGTTGGTGGCCTGATCTAGCTGAAGTAGAACTTCTGCTCTGGGTGTGCTCCATTGGCCTAGAGCTGCCTGGCCCAAAGGGCCGCCTTGTTTGCAAAGGGGCAGAGAGGCCCCAAAGCATCTTGCTTCCAGCTCTTCGGGAAGCTAAGAAACATCTGGCGTTGCCCAGTGCTCTTACAGCCTACCGGGAACATCTCTTACCAAGGCCTGTGAAACGCAGTTTGTTGGTGGCCTGAACTGGCCGAAGTAGAACTTCTGCTCTGGGTGTGCTCCACTGGCCTGGAGCTACCTGCCCCAAAGGGCTGCCTTGATTCCAAAGTGAGAGAGTGGCCCCAAAGCATCTTGCTTCCAGCTCTTCGGGAAGCTAAGAAACATCTGGCGTTGCCCAGTGCTCTTACAGCCTACCGGGAACATCTCTTACCAAGGCCTGTGAAACGCCGTTTCCTGGCAGGCCTGATTTGGCTGAAGTAGAACTTCTGCTCTGGGTGTGCTCCATTGCCCTAGAGCTGCCAGGCCCAAGGTGCTGCCTTGTTTCCAAAGGGGCAGAGAGGCCCCAAAGCATCTTGCTTCCAGCTCTCTGGGAAGCTAAGAACCAACTCGCTCTGCCCCGTGCTCTTACAGCCTACCGGGAACATGTCTTTGAAAGGCCTGTGACACGCAGTTTCTTGGCAGGCCTCATCTGGCTGAAGTAGAACTCCGGCTCTGGGTGTGCTCCATTGCCCTAGAGCTGCCAGGCCCCAAGTGCTGCCCTGTTTCCAAGGGGCAGAGAGGCCCAAAGCATCTTGCTTCCCGGTCTTTGCGAAGCTAAGAAACAACTGGCTCTGCCCAGTGCTCTTACACCTACCGGGAACATCTCTTACCAAGGCCTGTCAAACGCTGTTTCTTTGCAGGCCTGATCAGGCTGAAGTAGAACTCCTGCTCTGCGTGTGCTCCATTGGCCTAGAGCTTCCCGACCCAAAAGGCTGCCTTGTTCCCAAACGGGCAGAGGGGTCCCAAGCGTCTTGCTTCCAGCTTTTCAGGAAGGTAAGAAACAACTGGCTCTGCCCAGTGCTCTTACAGCCTACCGGGAACATCTCTTACCAAGGCCTGTGAAACGCAGTTTCTTGGCAGGCCTGATCTGGCTGAAGTAGAACTCCTGCTCTGGGCGTGCTACTTTGGCCTAGAGCTGCCAGGCCCAAAGGGCCGCCTTGTTTCCAAAGGGGCTGAGAGTCCCCAAAGTATCTTGCTTCCAAATCTTTGGGAAGCTAAGAAACATATGGCTCTGCACAGTGCTCTCACAGCCTACCGGCAACGTGACAGAGAAAGGCCTGTGAGACGCAGTTTCTTGGAAGGCCTGATCTGGCTGAGGTAGAACTTGTGCTCTGGGTGTGCTACTTTGGCCTAGAGCTGCCAGGCACAAAGGCTGCTTTGTTTCCAAAGGGGGAGAGAGGCCCCAAATCATGTTGCTTCCAGCTGTTTTTGAAGCTAAGAAACAACTCGCTCTGCCAGGTACTCTTACAGCCTTCCGGGAACACCTCTTACGAAGGCCTGTGAAAAGCAGTTTCTTGGCAGGCCTGATCTGGCTGAGGTAGAACTTCTGCTCTGGGTGTGCTCCATTGCCCTAGAGCTGAAAGGCCCAAAGGGCTGCCTTGTTTCCAAAGGGGGAGAGAGGCCCGAAGGCATCTTGCTTCCACCTCTTGGGAAGCTAAGAAACAACTGGCTGTGCCCAGTGCTCTTATAGCCTAAGAGAACATCTCTTATCAAGGCCTGTGAAACGCATTTTCTAGGCATGCCTGATCTGGAAGAAGTAGAACTTCTGCTCTGGTTGTGCTCCATTGCCCTAGAGCTGCCAGACCCAACGTGCTGCCTTGTTTCCAAAGGGGCAGAGAGGCCCCAAAGCGTCTTGCTTCCAGCTGTTTGGGAAACAAGGAAACAACTGGCTCTGCACCGTGCTCTCACAGCCTACCGGGAACGTCACATACAAAGGCCTCTGAAACGCAGTTCCTTGGCACGCCTGATCTGGCTGAAGTAGGACTTCTGCTCTGGCTGTGCTCCATTGGCCTAGAGCTGAAAGGCCCTAAGGGATGCCTTGTTTGCAAAGGGGCAGAGAGGCCCCAAAGCATCTTGCTTCCAGCTCTTTGGGAAGCTAAGAAACAACTGTCTCTGCCCAGTGCTCTGACAGAGTACCGGCAACATCTCTTACCAAAGCCTTTGAGACGCAGTTTCTTGGCAGGCCTTATCTGGCTGAGGTAGAACTTCTGCTCTGGGTGTGCTCCATTGGCCTGAGCTGAAAGTCCCAAAGGTCGGCCTTGTTGGCAAAGGGGCAGGGAGCCCCCAAAGCATCTTACTTCCAGCTCTTTGGGAAGCTAAGAAACAACTGGCTCTGCCCAGTGCTCTTACAGCCTGAGAGAAAATCTCTTACCAAGGCCTGTGAAACGCACTTTGTTGGTGGCCTGATCTAGCTGAAGTAGAACTTCTGCTCTGGGTGTGCTCCATTGGCCTAGAGCTGCCTGGCCCAAAGGGCCGCCTTGTTTGCAAAGGGGATGAGAGGCCCCAAAGCATCTTGCTTCCAGCTCTTCGGGAAGCTAAGAAACATCTGGCGTTGCCCAGTGATCTTACAGCCTACCGGGAACATCTCTTACCAAGGCCTGTGAAACGCAGTTTGTTGGTGGCCTGAACTGGCTGAAGTAGAACTTCTGCTCTGGGTGTGCTCCACTGGCCTAGAGCTACCTGCCCCAAAGGACTGCCTTGATTCCAAAGTGAGAGAGTGGCACCAAAGCATCTTGCTTCCAGCTCTTCGGGAAGCTAAGAAACATCTGGCGTTGCCCAGTGCTCTTACAGCCTACCGGGAACATCTCTTCCCAAGGCCTGTGAAACGCCGTTTCCTGGCATGCCTGATTAGGCTGAAGTAGAACTTCTGCTCTGGGTGTGCTCCGTTGCCCTAGAGCTGCCAGGACCAAGGTGCTGCCTTGTTTGCAAAGGGGCAGAGAGGCCCCAAAGCATCTTGCTTCCAGCTCTCTGGGAAGCTAAGAACCAACTCGCTCTGCCCAGTGCTCTTACACCTACCGGGAACATCTCTTACCAAGGCCTGTCAAACGCTGTTTCTTTGCAGGCCTGATCAGGCTGAAGTAGAACTCCTGCTCTGCGTGTGCTCCATTGGCCTAGAGCTTCCCGACCCAAAAGGCTGCCTTGTTCCCAAACGGGCAGAGGGGTCCCAAGCGTCTTGCTTCCAGCTTTTCAGGAAGGTAAGAAACAACTGGCTCTGCCCAGTGCTCTTACAGCCTACCGGGAACATCTCTTACCAAGGCCTGTGAAACGCAGTTTCCTGGCAGGCCTGATCTGGCTGAAGTAGAACTTCTGCTCTGGGTGTGCTCCATTGCCCTAGAGCTGCCAGGCCCAAAGGGCTGCCTTGTTTCCAAAGACGGAGAGTGGACCCAAAGCATCTTGCTCCCAGCTCTTCGGGAAGCTAAGAAACAGCTGGCTCTGCCCAGTGCTCTTACAGCCTAAGAGAACATCTCTTTGAAAGGCCTGTGAAACGCAGTTTCTTGGCAGGCCTGACCTGGCTGAAGTAGAACTTCTGTTCTGGTTGTGCTACATAGGCCTAGAGCTACCAGGACCTAAGGGCTGCCTTGTTTCCAAAGGGGCTGAGAGTCCCCAAAGTATCTTGCTTCCAAATCTTTGGGAAGCTAAGAAACAACTGGCTCTGCACAGTGCTCTCACAGCCTACCGGCAACGTGACAGAGAAAGGCCTGTGAGACGCAGTTTCTTGGAAGGCCTGATCTGGCTGAGGTAGAACTTCTGCTCTGGGTGTACTCCATTGGCCTAGGGCTGCCAGGCCCAAAGGGCTGCCTTTATTTCCAAAGTGTGAGAGAGGCCCCAAAGCATCTTGCTTCCTGCTCTCTGGGAAGCTAAAACAACTGGCTCTGCACAGTGCTCTCAAAGCCAACCGGGAACGTCACATACAAAGGCCTGTGAAACGCAGCTTCTTGACAGGCCTTATCTGGCTGAGGTAGAACTTGTGCTCTGGGTGTGCTACTTTGGCCTAGAGCTGCCAGGCACAAAGGCTGCTTTGTTTCCAAAGGGGGAGAGAGGCCCCAAATCATGTTGCTTCCAGCTGTTTTTGAAGCTAAGAAACAACTCGCTCTGCCAGGTACTCTTACAGCCTTCCGGGAACACCTCTTACGAAGGCCTGTGAAAAGCAGTTTCTTGGCAGGCCTGATCTGGCTGAGGTAGAACTTCTGCTCTGGGTGTGCTCCATTGCCCTAGAGCTGAAAGGCCCAAAGGGCTGCCTTGTTTCCAAAGGGGGAGAGAGGCCCCAAAGCATCTTGCTTCCACCTCTTGGGAAGCTAATAAACAACTGGCTGTGCCCAGTGCTCTTATAGCCTAAGAGAACATCTCTTATCAAGGCCTGTGAAACGCACTTTCTAGGCAGGCCTGATCTGGAAGAAGTAGAACTTCTGCTCTGGTTGTGCTCCATTGCCCTAGAGCTGCCAGACCCAACGTGCTGCCTTGTTTCCAAAGGGGCAGAGAGGCCCCAAAGCGTCTTGCTTCCAGCTGTTTGGGAAACAAGGAAACAACTGGCTCTGCACCGTGCTCTCACAGCCTACCGGGAACGTCACATACAAAGGCCTCTGAAACGCAGTTCCTTGGCAGGCCTGATCTGGCTGAAGTAGGACTTCTGCTCTGGCTGTGCTCCATTGGCCTAGAGCTGAAAGGCCCAAAGGGTTGCCTTGTTTGCAAAGGGGCAGAGAGGCCCCAAAGCATCTTGCTTCCAGCTCTCTGGGAAGCTAAGAACCAACTCGCTCTGTCCCGTGCTCTTACAGCCTACCGGGAACATGTCTTTGAAAGGCCTGTGAAACGCAGTTTCTTGGCAGGCCTCATCTGGCTGAAGTAGAACTCCGGCTCTGGGTGTGCTCCATTGCCCTAGAGCTGCCATGCCCCAAGTGCTGCCCTGTTTCCAAGGGGCAGAGAGGCCCAAAGCATCTTGCTTCCCGGTCTTTGCGAAGCTAAGAAACAACTGGCTCTGCCCAGTGCTCTTACACCTACCGGGAACATCTCTTACCAAGGCCTGTCAAACGCTGTTTCTTTGCAGGCCTGATCAGGCTGAAGTAGAACTCCTGCTCTGCGTGTGATCCATTGGCCTAGAGCTTCCCGACCCAAAAGGCTGCCTTGTTCCCAAACGGGCAGAGGGGTCCCAAGCATCTTGCTTCCAGCTTTTCAGGAAGGTAAGAAACAACTGGCTCTGCCCAGTGCTCTTACAGCCTACCGGGAACATCTCTTACCAAGGCCTGTGAAACGAGTTTCCTGGCAGGACTGATCTGGCTGAAGTAGAACTTCTGCTCTGGGTGTGCTCCATTGCCCTAGAGCTGCCAGGCCCAAAGGGCTGCCTTGTTTCCAAAGATGGAGAGTGGACCCAAAGCATCTTGCTCCCGGCTCTTCGGGAAGCTAAGAAACAGCTGGCTCTGCCCAGTGCTCTTACAGCCTAAGAGAACATCTCTTTGAAAGGCCTGTGAAACGCAGTTTCTTGGCAGGCCTGACCTGGCTGAAGTAGAACTTCTGTTCTGGTTGTGCTACATAGGCCTAGAGCTACCAGGACCTAAGGGCTGCCTTGTTTCCAAAGGGTGAGAGAGGCCCCAAAGCATCTTGCCTCCAGCACTTTGGGAAGCTAAAAAACAACTGGTTCTGCCCAGTGCTCTCACAGCCTACCGTGAACATCTCTTACCAAGGGCTGTGAAACGCAGTTTCTGGGCAGGACTGATCTGCCTGAAGTAGAACTTCTGCTGTGGGTGTGCTCCATTGGCCTAGAGCTGCCAGGCGCAAACGGCTGCCTTGTGTCCAAAGGGAAAGAGAGGCCCCAAAGCATCTTGCTTCCAGCTCTGTGGGAAGCTAAAGCAACTGGCTCTCCACAGTGCTCTCACAGCCTACCGGGAACATCTCTTACCAAGGCCTGTGAAACGCCGTTTCCTGGCAGGCCTGATTTGGCTGAAGTAGAACTTCTGCTCTGGGTGTGCTCCATTGCCCTAGAGCTGCCAGGCCCAAGGTGCTGCCTTGTTTCCAAAGGGGCAGAGAGGCCCCAAAGGATCTTGCTTCCAGCTCTCTGGGAAGCTAAGAACCAACTCGCTCTGCCCCGTGCTCTTACAGCCTACCGGGAACATGTCTTTGAAAGGCCTGTGAAACGCAGTTTCTTGGCAGGCCTCATCTGGCTGAAGTAGAACTCCGGCTCTGGGTGTGCTCCATTGCCCTAGAGCTGCCAGGCCCCAAGTGCTGCCCTGTTTCCAAGGGGCAGAGAGGCCCAAAGCATCTTGCTTCCCGGTCTTTGCGAAGCTAAGAAACAACTGGCTCTGCCCAGTGCTCTTACACCTACCGGGAACATCTCTTACCAAGGCCTGTCAAACGCTGTTTCTTTGCAGGCCTGATCAGGCTGAAGTAGAACTCCTGCTCTGCGTGTGCTCCATTGGCCTAGAGCTTCCCGACCCAAAAGGCTGCCTTGTTCCCAAACGGGCAGAGGGGTCCCAAGCGTCTTGCTTCCAGCTTTTCAGGAAGGTAAGAAACAACTGGCTCTGCCCAGTGCTCTTACAGCCTACCGGGAACATCTCTTACCAAGGCCTGTGAAACGCAGTTTCCTGGCAGGCCTGATCTGGCTGAAGTAGAACTTCTGCTCTGGGTGTGCTCCATTGCCCTAGAGCTGCCAGGCCCAAAGGGCTGCCTTGTTTCCAAAGACGGAGAGTGGACCCAAAGCATCTTGCTCCCAGCTCTTCGGGAAGCTAAGAAACAGCTGGCTCTGCCCAGTGCTCTTACAGCCTAAGAGAACATCTCTTTGAAAGGCCTGTGAAACGCAGTTTCTTGGCAGGCCTGACCTGGCTGAAGTAGAACTTCTGTTCTGGTTGTGCTACATAGGCCTAGAGCTACCAGGACCTAAGGGCTGCCTTGTTTCCAAAGGGTGAGAGAGGCCCCAAAGCATCTTGCCTCCAGCACTTTGGGAAGCTAAAAAACAACTGGTTCTGCCCAGTGCTCTCACAGCCTACCGTGAACATCTCTTACCAAGGCCTGTGAAACGCAGTTTCTGGGCAGGACTGATCTGCCTGAAGTAGAACTTCTGCTGTGGGTGTGCTCCATTGGCCTAGAGCTGCCAGGCCCAAACGGCTGCCTTGTGTCCAAAGCGAGAGAGAGGCCCCAAAGAATCTTGCTTCCAGCTCTGTGGGAAGCTAAAGCAACTGGCTCTCCACAGTGCTCTCACAGCCTACCGGGAACATCTCTTACCAAGGCCTGTGAAATGCAGTTTCTTGGCAGGCCTGATCTGGCTGAAGTAGAACTCCTGCTCTGGGCGTGCTACTTTGGCCTAGAGCTGCCAGGCCCAAAGGGCCGCCTTGTTTCCAAAGGGGCTGAGAGTCCCCAAAGTATCTTGCTTCCAAATCTTTGGGAAGCTAAGAAACAACTGGCTCTGCACAGTGCTCTCACAGCCTACCGGCAACGTGACAGAGAAAGGCCTGTGAGACGCAGTTTCTTGGAAGGCCTGATCTGGCTGAGGTAGAACTTCTGCTCTGGGTGTACTCCATTGGCCTAGGGCTGCCAGGCCCAAAGGGCTGCCTTTATTTCCAAAGTGTGAGAGAGGCCCCAAAGCATCTTGCTTCCTGCTCTCTGGGAAGCTAAAATAACTGGCTCTGCACAGTGCTCTCAAAGCCAACCGGGAACGTCACATACAAAGGCCTGTGAAACGCAGCTTCTTGACAGGCCTTATCTGGCTGAGGTAGAACTTGTGCTCTGGGTGTGCTACTTTGGCCTAGAGCTGCCAGGCACAAAGGCTGCTTTGTTTCCAAAGGGGGAGAGAGGCCCCAAATCATGTTGCTTCCAGCTGTTTTTGAAGCTAAGAAACAACTCGCTCTGCCAGGTACTCTTACAGCCTTCCGGGAACACCTCTTACGAAGGCCTGTGAAAAGCAGTTTCTTGGCAGGCCTGATCTGGCTGAGGTAGAACTTCTGCTCTGGGTGTGCTCCATTGCCCTAGAGCTGAAAGGCCCAAAGGGCTGCCTTGTTTCCAAAGGGGGAGAGAGGCCCCAAAGCATCTTGCTTCCACCTCTTGGGAAGCTAATAAACAACTGGCTGTGCCCAGTGCTCTTATAGCCTAAGAGAACATCTCTTATCAAGGCCTGTGAAACGCACTTTCTAGGCAGGCCTGATCTGGAAGAAGTAGAACTTCTGCTCTGGTTGTGCTCCATTGCCCTAGAGCTGCCAGACCCAACGTGCTGCCTTGTTTCCAAAGGGGCAGAGAGGCCCCAAAGCGTCTTGCTTCCAGCTGTTTGGGAAACAAGGAAACAACTGGCTCTGCACCGTGCTCTCACAGCCTACCGGGAACGTCACATACAAAGGCCTCTGAAACGCAGTTCCTTGGCAGGCCTGATCTGGCTGAAGTAGGACTTCTGCTCTGGCTGTGCTCCATTGGCCTAGAGCTGAAAGGCCCAAAGGGTTGCCTTGTTTGCAAAGGGGCAGAGAGGCCCCAAAGCATCTTGCTTCCAGCTCTCTGGGAAGCTAAGAACCAACTCGCTCTGCCCCGTGCTCTTACAGCCTACCGGGAACATGTCTTTGAAAGGCCTGTGAAACGCAGTTTCTTGGCAGGCCTCATCTGGCTGAAGTAGAACTCCGGCTCTGGGTGTGCTCCATTGCCCTAGAGCTGCCATGCCCCAAGTGCTGCCCTGTTTCCAAGGGGCAGAGAGGCCCAAAGCATCTTGCTTCCCGGTCTTTGCGAAGCTAAGAAACAACTGGCTCTGCCCAGTGCTCTTACACCTACCGGGAACATCTCTTACCAAGGCCTGTCAAACGCTGTTTCTTTGCAGGCCTGATCAGGCTGAAGTAGAACTCCTGCTCTGCGTGTGATCCATTGGCCTAGAGCTTCCCGACCCAAAAGGCTGCCTTGTTCCCAAACGGGCAGAGGGGTCCCAAGCATCTTGCTTCCAGCTTTTCAGGAAGGTAAGAAACAACTGGCTCTGCCCAGTGCTCTTACAGCCTACCGGGAACATCTCTTACCAAGGCCTGTGAAACGAGTTTCCTGGCAGGACTGATCTGGCTGAAGTAGAACTTCTGCTCTGGGTGTGCTCCATTGCCCTAGAGCTGCCAGGCCCAAAGGGCTGCCTTGTTTCCAAAGATGGAGAGTGGACCCAAAGCATCTTGCTCCCGGCTCTTCGGGAAGCTAAGAAACAGCTGGCTCTGCCCAGTGCTCTTACAGCCTAAGAGAACATCTCTTTGAAAGGCCTGTGAAACGCAGTTTCTTGGCAGGCCTGACCTGGCTGAAGTAGAACTTCTGTTCTGGTTGTGCTACATAGGCCTAGAGCTACCAGGACCTAAGGGCTGCCATGTTTCCAAAGGGTGAGAGAGGCCCCAAAGCATCTTGCCTCCAGCACTTTGGGAAGCTAAAAAACAACTGGTTCTGCCCAGTGCTCTCACAGCCTACCGTGAACATCTCTTACCAAGGGCTGTGAAACGCAGTTTCTGGGCAGGACTGATCTGCCTGAAGTAGAACTTCTGCTGTGGGTGTGCTCCATTGGCCTAGAGCTGCCAGGCGCAAACGGCTGCCTTGTGTCCAAAGGGAAAGAGAGGCCCCAAAGCATCTTGCTTCCAGCTCTGTGGGAAGCTAAAGCAACTGGCTCTCCACAGTGCTCTCACAGCCTACCGGGAACATCTCTTACCAAGGCCTGTGAAACGCCGTTTCCTGGCAGGCCTGATTTGGCTGAAGTAGAACTTCTGCTCTGGGTGTGCTCCATTGCCCTAGAGCTGCCAGGCCCAAGGTGCTGCCTTGTTTCCAAAGGGGCAGAGAGGCCCCAAAGCATCTTGCTTCCAGCTCTCTGGGAAGCTAAGAACCAACTCGCTCTGCCCCGTGCTCTTACAGCCTACCGGGAACATGTCTTTGAAAGGCCTGTGAAACGCAGTTTCTTGGCAGGCCTCATCTGGCTGAAGTAGAACTCCGGCTCTGGGTGTGCTCCATTGCCCTAGAGCTGCCAGGCCCCAAGTGCTGCCCTGTTTCCAAGGGGCAGAGAGGCCCAAAGCATCTTGCTTCCCGGTCTTTGCGAAGCTAAGAAACAACTGGCTCTGCCCAGTGCTCTTACACCTACCGGGAACATCTCTTACCAAGGCCTGTCAAACGCTGTTTCTTTGCAGGCCTGATCAGGCTGAAGTAGAACTCCTGCTCTGCGTGTGCTCCATTGGCCTAGAGCTTCCCGACCCAAAAGGCTGCCTTGTTCCCAAACGGGCAGAGGGGTCCCAAGCGTCTTGCTTCCAGCTTTTCAGGAAGGTAAGAAACAACTGGCTCTGCCCAGTGCTCTTACAGCCTACCGGGAACATCTCTTACCAAGGCCTGTGAAACGCAGTTTCCTGGCAGGCCTGATCTGGCTGAAGTAGAACTTCTGCTCTGGGTGTGCTCCATTGCCCTAGAGCTGCCAGGCCCAAAGGGCTGCCTTGTTTCCAAAGACGGAGAGTGGACCCAAAGCATCTTGCTCCCAGCTCTTCGGGAAGCTAAGAAACAGCTGGCTCTGCCCAGTGCTCTTACAGCCTAAGAGAACATCTCTTTGAAAGGCCTGTGAAACGCAGTTTCTTGGCAGGCCTGACCTGGCTGAAGTAGAACTTCTGTTCTGGTTGTGCTACATAGGCCTAGAGCTACCAGGACCTAAGGGCTGCCTTGTTTCCAAAGGGTGAGAGAGGCCCCAAAGCATCTTGCCTCCAGCACTTTGGGAAGCTAAAAAACAACTGGTTCTGCCCAGTGCTCTCACAGCCTACCGTGAACATCTCTTACCAAGGCCTGTGAAACGCAGTTTCTGGGCAGGACTGATCTGCCTGAAGTAGAACTTCTGCTGTGGGTGTGCTCCATTGGCCTAGAGCTGCCAGGCCCAAACGGCTGCCTTGTGTCCAAAGCGAGAGAGAGGCCCCAAAGAATCTTGCTTCCAGCTCTGTGGGAAGCTAAAGCAACTGGCTCTCCACAGTGCTCTCACAGCCTACCGGGAACATCTCTTACCAAGGCCTGTGAAATGCAGTTTCTTGGCAGGCCTGATCTGGCTGAAGTAGAACTCCTGCTCTGGGCGTGCTACTTTGGCCTAGAGCTGCCAGGCCCAAAGGGCCGCCTTGTTTCCAAAGGGGCTGAGAGTCCCCAAAGTATCTTGCTTCCAAATCTTTGGGAAGCTAAGAAACAACTGGCTCTGCACAGTGCTCTCACAGCCTACCGGCAACGTGACAGAGAAAGGCCTGTGAGACGCAGTTTCTTGGAAGGCCTGATCTGGCTGAGGTAGAACTTCTGCTCTGGGTGTACTCCATTGGCCTAGGGCTGCCAGGCCCAAAGGGCTGCCTTTATTTCCAAAGTGTGAGAGAGGCCCCAAAGCATCTTGCTTCCTGCTCTCTGGGAAGCTAAAATAACTGGCTCTGCACAGTGCTCTCAAAGCCAACCGGGAACGTCACATACAAAGGCCTGTGAAACGCAGCTTCTTGACAGGCCTTATCTGGCTGAGGTAGAACTTGTGCTCTGGGTGTGCTACTTTGGCCTAGAGCTGCCAGGCACAAAGGCTGCTTTGTTTCCAAAGGGGGAGAGAGGCCCCAAATCATGTTGCTTCCAGCTGTTTTTGAAGCTAAGAAACAACTCGCTCTGCCAGGTACTCTTACAGCCTTCCGGGAACACCTCTTATGAAGGCCTGTGAAAAGCAGTTTCTTGGCAGGCCTGATCTGGCTGAGGTAGAACTTCTGCTCTGGGTGTGCTCCATTGCCCTAGAGCTGAAAGGCCCAAAGGGCTGCCTTGTTTCCAAAGGGGGAGAGAGGCCCCAAAGCATCTTGCTTCCACCTCTTGGGAAGCTAATAAACAACTGGCTGTGCCCAGTGCTCTTATAGCCTAAGAGAACATCTCTTATCAAGGCCTGTGAAACGCACTTTCTAGGCAGGCCTGATCTGGAAGAAGTAGAACTTCTGCTCTGGTTGTGCTCCATTGCCCTAGAGCTGCCAGACCCAACGTGCTGCCTTGTTTCCAAAGGGGCAGAGAGGCCCCAAAGCGTCTTGCTTCCAGCTGTTTGGGAAACAAGGAAACAACTGGCTCTGCACCGTGCTCTCACAGCCTACCGGGAACGTCACATACAAAGGCCTCTGAAACGCAGTTCCTTGGCAGGCCTGATCTGGCTGAAGTAGGACTTCTGCTCTGGCTGTGCTCCATTGGCCTAGAGCTGAAAGGCCCAAAGGGTTGCCTTGTTTGCAAAGGGGCAGAGAGGCCCCAAAGCATCTTGCTTCCAGCTCTCTGGGAAGCTAAGAACCAACTCGCTCTGCCCCGTGCTCTTACAGCCTACCGGGAACATCTCTTACCAAGGCCTGTCAAACGCTGTTTCTTTGCAGGCCTGATCAGGCTGAAGTAGAACTCCTGCTCTGCGTGTGCTCCATTGGCCTAGAGCTTCCCGACCCAAAAGGCTGCCTTGTTCCCAAACGGGCAGAGGGGTCCCAAGCATCTTGCTTCCAGCTTTTCAGGAAGGTAAGAAACAACTGGCTCTGCCCAGTGCTCTTACACCTACCGGGAACATCTCTTACCAAGGCCTGTGAAACGCAGTTTCCTGGCAGGCCTGATCTGGCTGAAGTAGAACTTCTGCTCTGGGTGTGCTCCATTGGCCTAGAGCTGCCAGGCCCAAAGGGCTGCCTTGTTTCCAAAGACGGAGAGTGGACCCAAAGCATCTTGCTCCCGGCTCTTCGGGAAGCTAAGAAACAGCTGGCTCTGCCCAGTGCTCTTACAGCCTAAGAGAACATCTCTTTGAAAGGCCTGTGAAACGCAGTTTCTTGGCAGGCCTGACCTGGCTGAAGTAGAACTTCTGTTCTGGTTGTGCTACATAGGCCTAGAGCTACCAGGACCTAAGGGCTGCCTTGTTTCCAAAGGGTGAGAGAGGCCCCAAAGCATCTTGCCTCCAGCACTTTGGGAAGCTAAAAAACAACTGGTTCTGCCCAGTGCTCTCACAGCCTACCGTGAACATCTCTTACCAAGGGCTGTGAAACGCAGTTTCTGGGCAGGACTGATCTGCCTGAAGTAGAACTTCTGCTGTGGGTGTGCTCCATTGGCCTAGAGCTGCCAGGCCCAAACGGCTGCCTTGTGTCCAAAGCGAGAGAGAGGCCCCAAAGAATCTTGCTTCCAGCTCTGTGGGAAGCTAAAGCAACTGGCTCTCCACAGTGCTCTCACAGCCTACCGGGAACATCTCTTACCAAGGCCTGTGAAATGCAGTTTCTTGGCAGGCCTGATCTGGCTGAAGTAGAACTCCTGCTCTGGGCGTGCTACTTTGGCCTAGAGCTGCCAGGCCCAAAGGGCCGCCTTGTTTCCAAAGGGGCTGAGAGTCCCCAAAGTATCTTGCTTCCAAATCTTTGGGAAGCTAAGAAACAACTGGCTCTGCACAGTGCTCTCACAGCCTACCGGCAACGTGACAGAGAAAGGCCTGTGAGACGCAGTTTCTTGGAAGGCCTGATCTGGCTGAGGTAGAACTTCTGCTCTGGGTGTACTCCATTGGCCTAGGGCTGCCAGGCCCAAAGGGCTGCCTTTATTTCCAAAGTGTGAGAGAGGCCCCAAAGCATCTTGCTTCCTGCTCTCTGGGAAGCTAAAATAACTGGCTCTGCACAGTGCTCTCAAAGCCAACCGGGAACGTCACATACAAAGGCCTGTGAAACGCAGCTTCTTGACAGGCCTTATCTGGCTGAGGTAGAACTTGTGCTCTGGGTGTGCTACTTTGGCCTAGAGCTGCCAGGCACAAAGGCTGCTTTGTTTCCAAAGGGGGAGAGAGGCCCCAAATCATGTTGCTTCCAGCTGTTTTTGAAGCTAAGAAACAACTCGCTCTGCCAGGTACTCTTACAGCCTTCCGGGAACACCTCTTACGAAGGCCTGTGAAAAGCAGTTTCTTGGCAGGCCTGATCTGGCTGAGGTAGAACTTCTGCTCTGGGTGTGCTCCATTGCCCTAGAGCTGAAAGGCCCAAAGGGCTGCCTTGTTTCCAAAGGGGGAGAGAGGCCCCAAAGCATCTTGCTTCCACCTCTTGGGAAGCTAATAAACAACTGGCTGTGCCCAGTGCTCTTATAGCCTAAGAGAACATCTCTTATCAAGGCCTGTGAAACGCACTTTCTAGGCAGGCCTGATCTGGAAGAAGTAGAACTTCTGCTCTGGTTGTGCTCCATTGCCCTAGAGCTGCCAGACCCAACGTGCTGCCTTGTTTCCAAAGGGGCAGAGAGGCCCCAAAGCGTCTTGCTTCCAGCTGTTTGGGAAACAAGGAAACAACTGGCTCTGCACCGTGCTCTCACAGCCTACCGGGAACGTCACATACAAAGGCCTCTGAAACGCAGTTCCTTGGCAGGCCTGATCTGGCTGAAGTAGGACTTCTGCTCTGGCTGTGCTCCATTGGCCTAGAGCTGAAAGGCCCAAAGGGTTGCCTTGTTTGCAAAGGGGCAGAGAGGCCCCAAAGCATCTTGCTTCCAGCTCTCTGGGAAGCTAAGAACCAACTCGCTCTGCCCCGTGCTCTTACAGCCTACCGGGAACATCTCTTACCAAGGCCTGTCAAACGCTGTTTCTTTGCAGGCCTGATCAGGCTGAAGTAGAACTCCTGCTCTGCGTGTGCTCCATTGGCCTAGAGCTTCCCGACCCAAAAGGCTGCCTTGTTCCCAAACGGGCAGAGGGGTCCCAAGCATCTTGCTTCCAGCTTTTCAGGAAGGTAAGAAACAACTGGCTCTGCCCAGTGCTCTTACAGCCTACCGGGAACATCTCTTACCAAGGCCTGTGAAACGAGTTTCCTGGCAGGACTGATCTGGCTGAAGTAGAACTTCTGCTCTGGGTGTGCTCCATTGCCCTAGAGCTGCCAGGCCCAAAGGGCTGCCTTGTTTCCAAAGACGGAGAGTGGACCCAAAGCATCTTGCTCCCGGCTCTTCGGGAAGCCAAGAAACAGCTGGCTCTGCCCAGTGCTCTTACAGCCTAAGAGAACATCTCTCTGAAAGGCCTGTGAAACGCAGTTTCTTGGCAGGCCTGACCTGGCTGAAGTAGAACTTCTGTTCTGGTTGTGCTACATAGGCCTAGAGCTACCAGGACCTAAGGGCTGCCTTGTTTCCAAAGGGTGAGAGAGGCCCCAAAGCATCTTGCCTCCAGCACTTTGGGAAGCTAAAAAACAACTGGTTCTGCCCAGTGCTCTCACAGCCTACCGTGAACATCTCTTACCAAGGGCTGTGAAACGCAGTTTCTGGGCAGGACTGATCTGCCTGAAGTAGAACTTCTGCTGTGGGTGTGCTCCATTGGCCTAGAGCTGCCAGGCCCAAACGGCTGCCTTGTGTCCAAAGCGAGAGAGAGGCCCCAAAGAATCTTGCTTCCAGCTCTGTGGGAAGCTAAAGCAACTGGCTCTCCACAGTGCTCTCACAGCCTACCGGGAACATCTCTTACCAAGGCCTGTGAAACGCAGTTTCTTGGCAGGCCTGATCTGGCTGAAGTAGAACTCCTGCTCTGGGCGTGCTACTTTGGCCTAGAGCTGCCAGGCCCAAAGGGCCGCCTTGTTTCCAAAGGGGCTGAGAGTCCCCAAAGTATCTTGCTTCCAAATCTTTGGGAAGCTAAGAAACAACTGGCTCTGCACAGTGCTCTCACAGCCTACCGGCAACGTGACAGAGAAAGGCCTGTGAGACGCAGTTTCTTGGAAGGCCTGATCTGGCTGAGGTAGAACTTCTGCTCTGGGTGTACTCCATTGGCCTAGGGCTGCCAGGCCCAAAGGGCTGCCTTTATTTCCAAAGTGTGAGAGAGGCCCCAAAGCATCTTGCTTCCTGCTCTCTGGGAAGCTAAAACAACTGGCTCTGCACAGTGCTCTCAAAGCCAACCGGGAACGTCACATACAAAGGCCTGTGAAACGCAGCTTCTTGACAGGCCTTATCTGGCTGAGGTAGAACTTGTGCTCTGGGTGTGCTACTTTGGCCTAGAGCTGCCAGGCACAAAGGCTGCTTTGTTTCCAAAGGGGGAGAGAGGCCCCAAATCATGTTGCTTCCAGCTGTTTTTGAAGCTAAGAAACAACTCGCTCTGCCAGGTACTCTTACAGCCTTCCGGGAACACCTCTTACGAAGGCCTGTGAAAAGCAGTTTCTTGGCAGGCCTGATCTGGCTGAGGTAGAACTTCTGCTCTGGGTGTGCTCCATTGCCCTAGAGCTGAAAGGCCCAAAGGGCTGCCTTGTTTCCAAAGGGGGAGAGAGGCCCCAAAGCATCTTGCTTCCACCTCTTGGGAAGCTAATAAACAACTGGCTGTGCCCAGTGCTCTTATAGCCTAAGAGAACATCTCTTATCAAGGCCTGTGAAACGCACTTTCTAGGCAGGCCTGATCTGGAAGAAGTAGAACTTCTGCTCTGGTTGTGCTCCATTGCCCTAGAGCTGCCAGACCCAACGTGCTGCCTTGTTTCCAAAGGGGCAGAGAGGCCCCAAAGCGTCTTGCTTCCAGCTGTTTGGGAAACAAGGAAACAACTGGCTCTGCACCGTGCTCTCACAGCCTACCGGGAACGTCACATACAAAGGCCTCTGAAACGCAGTTCCTTGGCAGGCCTGATCTGGCTGAAGTAGGACTTCTGCTCTGGCTGTGCTCCATTGGCCTAGAGCTGAAAGGCCCAAAGGGTTGCCTTGTTTGCAAAGGGGCAGAGAGGCCCCAAAGCATCTTGCTTCCAGCTCTCTGGGAAGCTAAGAACCAACTCGCTCTGCCCCGTGCTCTTACAGCCTACCGGGAACATGTCTTTGAAAGGCCTGTGAAACGCAGTTTCTTGGCAGGCCTCATCTGGCTGAAGTAGAACTCCGGCTCTGGGTGTGCTCCATTGCCCTAGAGCTGCCAGGCCCCAAGTGCTGCCCTGTTTCCAAGGGGCAGAGAGGCCCAAAGCATCTTGCTTCCCGGTCTTTGCGAAGCTAAGAAACAACTGGCTCTGCCCAGTGCTCTTACACCTACCGGGAACATCTCTTACCAAGGCCTGTCAAACGCTGTTTCTTTGCAGGCCTGATCAGGCTGAAGTAGAACTCCTGCTCTGCGTGTGCTCCATTGGCCTAGAGCTTCCCGACCCAAAAGGCTGCCTTGTTCCCAAACGGGCAGAGGGGTCCCAAGCGTCTTGCTTCCAGCTTTTCAGGAAGGTAAGAAACAACTGGCTCTGCCCAGTGCTCTTACAGCCTACCGGGAACATCTCTTACCAAGGCCTGTGAAACGCAGTTTCCTGGCAGGCCTGATCTGGCTGAAGTAGAACTTCTGCTCTGGGTGTGCTCCATTGCCCTAGAGCTGCCAGGCCCAAAGGGCTGCCTTGTTTCCAAAGACGGAGAGTGGACCCAAAGCATCTTGCTCCCGGCTCTTCGGGAAGCTAAGAAACAGCTGGCTCTGCCCAGTGCTCTTACAGCCTAAGAGAACATCTCTCTGAAAGGCCTGTGAAACGCAGTTTCTTGGCAGGCCTGACCTGGCTGAAGTAGAACTTCTGTTCTGGTTGTGCTACATAGGCCTAGAGCTACCAGGACCTAAGGGCTGCCTTGTTTCCAAAGGGTGAGAGAGGCCCCAAAGCATCTTGCCTCCAGCACTTTGGGAAGCTAAAAAACAACTGGTTCTGCCCAGTGCTCTCACAGCCTACCGTGAACATCTCTTACCAAGGGCTGTGAAACGCAGTTTCTGGGCAGGACTGATCTGCCTGAAGTAGAACTTCTGCTGTGGGTGTGCTCCATTGGCCTAGAGCTGCCAGGCCCAAACGGCTGCCTTGTGTCCAAAGTGAGAGAGAGGCCCCAAAGAATCTTGCTTCCAGCTCTGTGGGAAGCTAAAGCAACTGGCTCTCCACAGTGCTCTCACAGCCTACCGGGAACATCTCTTACCAAGGCCTGTGAAACGCAGTTTCTTGGCAGGCCTGATCTGGCTGAAGTAGAACTCCTGCTCTGGGCGTGCTACTTTGGCCTAGAGCTGCCAGGCCCAAAGGGCCGCCTTGTTTCCAAAGGGGCTGAGAGTCCCCAAAGTATCTTGCTTCCAAATCTTTGGGAAGCTAAGAAACAACTGGCTCTGCACAGTGCTCTCACAGCCTACCGGCAACGTGACAGAGAAAGGCCTGTGAGACGCAGTTTCTTGGAAGGCCTGATCTGGCTGAGGTAGAACTTCTGCTCTGGGTGTACTCCATTGGCCTAGGGCTGCCAGGCCCAAAGGGCTGCCTTTATTTCCAAAGTGTGAGAGAGGCCCCAAAGCATCTTGCTTCCTGCTCTCTGGGAAGCTAAAACAACTGGCTCTGCACAGTGCTCTCAAAGCCAACCGGGAACGTCACATACAAAGGCCTGTGAAACGCAGCTTCTTGACAGGCCTTATCTGGCTGAGGTAGAACTTGTGCTCTGGGTGTGCTACTTTGGCCTAGAGCTGCCAGGCACAAAGGCTGCTTTGTTTCCAAAGGGGGAGAGAGGCCCCAAATCATGTTGCTTCCAGCTGTTTTTGAAGCTAAGAAACAACTCGCTCTGCCAGGTACTCTTACAGCCTTCCGGGAACACCTCTTACGAAGGCCTGTGAAAAGCAGTTTCTTGGCAGGCCTGATCTGGCTGAGGTAGAACTTCTGCTCTGGGTGTGCTCCATTGCCCTAGAGCTGAAAGGCCCAAAGGGCTGCCTTGTTTCCAAAGGGGGAGAGAGGCCCCAAAGCATCTTGCTTCCACCTCTTGGGAAGCTAATAAACAACTGGCTGTGCCCAGTGCTCTTATAGCCTAAGAGAACATCTCTTATCAAGGCCTGTGAAACGCACTTTCTAGGCAGGCCTGATCTGGAAGAAGTAGAACTTCTGCTCTGGTTGTGCTCCATTGCCCTAGAGCTGCCAGACCCAACGTGCTGCCTTGTTTCCAAAGGGGCAGAGAGGCCCCAAAGCGTCTTGCTTCCAGCTGTTTGGGAAACAAGGAAACAACTGGCTCTGCACCGTGCTCTCACAGCCTACCGGGAACGTCACATACAAAGGCCTCTGAAACGCAGTTCCTTGGCAGGCCTGATCTGGCTGAAGTAGGACTTCTGCTCTGGCTGTGCTCCATTGGCCTAGAGCTGAAAGGCCCAAAGGGTTGCCTTGTTTGCAAAGGGGCAGAGAGGCCCCAAAGCATCTTGCTTCCAGCTCTCTGGGAAGCTAAGAACCAACTCGCTCTGCCCCGTGCTCTTACAGCCTACCGGGAACATGTCTTTGAAAGGCCTGTGAAACGCAGTTTCTTGGCAGGCCTCATCTGGCTGAAGTAGAACTCCGGCTCTGGGTGTGCTCCATTGCCCTAGAGCTGCCAGGCCCCAAGTGCTGCCCTGTTTCCAAGGGGCAGAGAGGCCCAAAGCATCTTGCTTCCCGGTCTTTGCGAAGCTAAGAAACAACTGGCTCTGCCCAGTGCTCTTACACCTACCGGGAACATCTCTTACCAAGGCCTGTCAAACGCTGTTTCTTTGCAGGCCTGATCAGGCTGAAGTAGAACTCCTGCTCTGCGTGTGCTCCATTGGCCTAGAGCTTCCCGACCCAAAAGGCTGCCTTGTTCCCAAACGGGCAGAGGGGTCCCAAGCGTCTTGCTTCCAGCTTTTCAGGAAGGTAAGAAACAACTGGCTCTGCCCAGTGCTCTTACAGCCTACCGGGAACATCTCTTACCAAGGCCTGTGAAACGCAGTTTCCTGGCAGGCCTGATCTGGCTGAAGTAGAACTTCTGCTCTGGGTGTGCTCCATTGCCCTAGAGCTGCCAGGCCCAAAGGGCTGCCTTGTTTCCAAAGACGGAGAGTGGACCCAAAGCATCTTGCTCCCGGCTCTTCGGGAAGCTAAGAAACAGCTGGCTCTGCCCAGTGCTCTTACAGCCTAAGAGAACATCTCTTTGAAAGGCCTGTGAAACGCAGTTTCTTGGCAGGCCTGACCTGGCTGAAGTAGAACTTCTGTTCTGGTTGTGCTACATAGGCCTAGAGCTACCAGGACCTAAGGGCTGCCTTGTTTCCAAAGGGTGAGAGAGGCCCCAAAGCATCTTGCCTCCAGCACTTTGGGAAGCTAAAAAACAACTGGTTCTGCCCAGTGCTCTCACAGCCTACCGTGAACATCTCTTACCAAGGGCTGTGAAACGCAATTTCTGGGCAGGACTGATCTGCCTGAAGTAGAACTTCTGCTGTGGGTGTGCTCCATTGGCCTAGAGCTGCCAGGCCCAAACGGCTGCCTTGTGTCCAAAGCGAGAGAGAGGCCCCAAAGAATCTTGCTTCCAGCTCTGTGGGAAGCTAAAGCAACTGGCTCTCCACAGTGCTCTCACAGCCTACCGGGAACATCTCTTACCAAGGCCTGTGAAACGCAGTTTCTTGGCAGGCCTGATCTGGCTGAAGTAGAACTCCTGCTCTGGGCGTGCTACTTTGGCCTAGAGCTGCCAGGCCCAAAGGGCCGCCTTGTTTCCAAAGGGGCTGAGAGTCCCCAAAGTATCTTGCTTCCAAATCTTTGGGAAGCTAAGAAACAACTGGCTCTGCACAGTGCTCTCACAGCCTACCGGCAACGTGACAGAGAAAGGCCTGTGAGACGCAGTTTCTTGGAAGGCCTGATCTGGCTGAGGTAGAACTTCTGCTCTGGGTGTACTCCATTGGCCTAGGGCTGCCAGGCCCAAAGGGCTGCCTTTATTTCCAAAGTGTGAGAGAGGCCCCAAAGCATCTTGCTTCCTGCTCTCTGGGAAGCTAAAACAACTGGCTCTGCACAGTGCTCTCAAAGCCAACCGGGAACGTCACATACAAAGGCCTGTGAAACGCAGCTTCTTGACAGGCCTTATCTGGCTGAGGTAGAACTTGTGCTCTGGGTGTGCTACTTTGGCCTAGAGCTGCCAGGCACAAAGGCTGCTTTGTTTCCAAAGGGGGAGAGAGGCCCCAAATCATGTTGCTTCCAGCTGTTTTTGAAGCTAAGAAACAACTCGCTCTGCCAGGTACTCTTACAGCCTTCCGGGAACACCTCTTACGAAGGCCTGTGAAAAGCAGTTTCTTGGCAGGCCTGATCTGGCTGAGGTAGAACTTCTGCTCTGGGTGTGCTCCATTGCCCTAGAGCTGAAAGGCCCAAAGGGCTGCCTTGTTTCCAAAGGGGGAGAGAGGCCCCAAAGCATCTTGCTTCCACCTCTTGGGAAGCTAATAAACAACTGGCTGTGCCCAGTGCTCTTATAGCCTAAGAGAACATCTCTTATCAAGGCCTGTGAAACGCACTTTCTAGGCAGGCCTGATCTGGAAGAAGTAGAACTTCTGCTCTGGTTGTGCTCCATTGCCCTAGAGCTGCGAGACCCAACGTGCTGCCTTGTTTCCAAAGGGGCAGAGAGGCCCCAAAGCGTCTTGCTTCCAGCTGTTTGGGAAACAAGGAAACAACTGGCTCTGCACCGTGCTCTCACAGCCTACCGGGAACGTCACATACAAAGGCCTCTGAAACGCAGTTCCTTGGCAGGCCTGATCTGGCTGAAGTAGGACTTCTGCTCTGGCTGTGCTCCATTGGCCTAGAGCTGAAAGGCCCAAAGGGTTGCCTTGTTTGCAAAGGGGCAGAGAGGCCCCAAAGCATCTTGCTTCCAGCTCTCTGGGAAGCTAAGAACCAACTCGCTCTGCCCCGTGCTCTTACAGCCTACCGGGAACATGTCTTTGAAAGGCCTGTGAAACGCAGTTTCTTGGCAGGCCTCATCTGGCTGAAGTAGAACTCCGGCTCTGGGTGTGCTCCATTGCCCTAGAGCTGCCAGGCCCCAAGTGCTGCCCTGTTTCCAAGGGGCAGAGAGGCCCAAAGCATCTTGCTTCCCGGTCTTTGCGAAGCTAAGAAACAACTGGCTCTGCCCAGTGCTCTTACACCTACCGGGAACATCTCTTACCAAGGCCTGTCAAACGCTGTTTCTTTGCAGGCCTGATCAGGCTGAAGTAGAACTCCTGCTCTGCGTGTGCTCCATTGGCCTAGAGCTTCCCGACCCAAAAGGCTGCCTTGTTCCCAAACGGGCAGAGGGGTCCCAAGCGTCTTGCTTCCAGCTTTTCAGGAAGGTAAGAAACAACTGGCTCTGCCCAGTGCTCTTACAGCCTACCGGGAACATCTCTTACCAAGGCCTGTGAAACGCAGTTTCCTGGCAGGCCTGATCTGGCTGAAGTAGAACTTCTGCTCTGGGTGTGCTCCATTGCCCTAGAGCTGCCAGGCCCAAAGGGCTGCCTTGTTTCCAAAGACGGAGAGTGGACCCAAAGCATCTTGCTCCCGGCTCTTCGGGAAGCTAAGAAACAGCTGGCTCTGCCCAGTGCTCTTACAGCCTAAGAGAACATCTCTTTGAAAGGCCTGTGAAACGCAGTTTCTTGGCAGGCCTGACCTGGCTGAAGTAGAACTTCTGTTCTGGTTGTGCTGCATAGGCCTAGAGCTACCAGGACCTAAGGGCTGCCTTGTTTCCAAAGGGTGAGAGAGGCCCCAAATCATCTTGCCTCCAGCACTTTGGGAAGCTAAAAAACAACTGGTTCTGCCCAGTGCTCTCACAGCCTACCGTGAACATCTCTTACCAAGGGCTGTGAAACGCAATTTCTGGGCAGGACTGATCTGCCTGAAGTAGAACTTCTGCTGTGGGTGTGCTCCATTGGCCTAGAGCTGCCAGGCCCAAACGGCTGCCTTGTGTCCAAAGCGAGAGAGAGGCCCCAAAGAATCTTGCTTCCAGCTCTGTGGGAAGCTAAAGCAACTGGCTCTCCACAGTGCTCTCACAGCCTACCGGGAACATCTCTTACCAAGGCCTGTGAAACGCAGTTTCTTGGCAGGCCTGATCTGGCTGAAGTAGAACTCCTGCTCTGGGCGTGCTACTTTGGCCTAGAGCTGCCAGGCCCAAAGGGCCGCCTTGTTTCCAAAGGGGCTGAGAGTCCCCAAAGTATCTTGCTTCCAAATCTTTGGGAAGCTAAGAAACAACTGGCTCTGCACAGTGCTCTCACAGCCTACCGGCAACGTGACAGAGAAAGGCCTGTGAGACGCAGTTTCTTGGAAGGCCTGATCTGGCTGAGGTAGAACTTCTGCTCTGGGTGTACTCCATTGGCCTAGGGCTGCCAGGCCCAAAGGGCTGCCTTTATTTCCAAAGTGTGAGAGAGGCCCCAAAGCATCTTGCTTCCTGCTCTCTGGGAAGCTAAAACAACTGGCTCTGCACAGTGCTCTCAAAGCCAACCGGGAACGTCACATACAAAGGCCTGTGAAACGCAGCTTCTTGACAGGCCTTATCTGGCTGAGGTAGAACTTGTGCTCTGGGTGTGCTACTTTGGCCTAGAGCTGCCAGGCACAAAGGCTGCTTTGTTTCCAAAGGGGGAGAGAGGCCCCAAATCATGTTGCTTCCAGCTGTTTTTGAAGCTAAGAAACAACTCGCTCTGCCAGGTACTCTTACAGCCTTCCGGGAACACCTCTTACGAAGGCCTGTGAAAAGCAGTTTCTTGGCAGGCCTGATCTGGCTGAGGTAGAACTTCTGCTCTGGGTGTGCTCCATTGCCCTAGAGCTGAAAGGCCCAAAGGGCTGCCTTGTTTCCAAAGGGGGAGAGAGGCCCCAAAGCATCTTGCTTCCACCTCTTGGGAAGCTAATAAACAACTGGCTGTGCCCAGTGCTCTTATAGCCTAAGAGAACATCTCTTATCAAGGCCTGTGAAACGCACTTTCTAGGCAGGCCTGATCTGGAAGAAGTAGAACTTCTGCTCTGGTTGTGCTCCATTGCCCTAGAGCTGCCAGACCCAACGTGCTGCCTTGTTTCCAAAGGGGCAGAGAGGCCCCAAAGCGTCTTGCTTCCAGCTGTTTGGGAAACAAGGAAACAACTGGCTCTGCACCGTGCTCTCACAGCCTACCGGGAACGTCACATACAAAGGCCTCTGAAACGCAGTTCCTTGGCAGGCCTGATCTGGCTGAAGTAGGACTTCTGCTCTGGCTGTGCTCCATTGGCCTAGAGCTGAAAGGCCCAAAGGGTTGCCTTGTTTGCAAAGGGGCAGAGAGGCCCCAAAGCATCTTGCTTCCAGCTCTCTGGGAAGCTAAGAACCAACTCGCTCTGCCCCGTGCTCTTACAGCCTACCGGGAACATGCCTTTGAAAGGCCTGTGAAACGCAGTTTCTTGGCAGGCCTCATCTGGCTGAAGTAGAACTCCGGCTCTGGGTGTGCTCCATTGCCCTAGAGCTGCCATGCCCCAAGTGCTGCCCTGTTTCCAAGGGGCAGAGAGGCCCAAAGCATCTTGCTTCCTGGTCTTTGCGAAGCTAAGAAACAACTGGCTCTGCCCAGTGCTCTTACACCTACCGGGAACATCTCTTACCAAGGCCTGTCAAACGCTGTTTCTTTGCAGGCCTGATCAGGCTGAAGTAGAACTCCTGCTCTGCGTGTGATCCATTGGCCTAGAGCTTCCCGACCCAAAAGGCTGCCTTGTTCCCAAACGGGCAGAGGGGTCCCAAGCATCTTGCTTCCAGCTTTTCAGGAAGGTAAGAAACAACTGGCTCTGCCCAGTGCTCTTACAGCCTACCGGGAACATCTCTTACCAAGGCCTGTGAAACGAGTTTCCTGGCAGGACTGATCTGGCTGAAGTAGAACTTCTGCTCTGGGTGTGCTCCATTGCCCTAGAGCTGCCAGGCCCAAAGGGCTGCCTTGTTTCCAAAGATGGAGAGTGGACCCAAAGCATCTTGCTCCCGGCTCTTCGGGAAGCTAAGAAACAGCTGGCTCTGCCCAGTGCTCTTACAGCCTAAGAGAACATCTCTTTGAAAGGCCTGTGAAACGCAGTTTCTTGGCAGGCCTGACCTGGCTGAAGTAGAACTTCTGTTCTGGTTGTGCTACATAGGCCTAGAGCTACCAGGACCTAAGGGCTGCCTTGTTTCCAAAGGGTGAGAGAGGCCCCAAAGCATCTTGCCTCCAGCACTTTGGGAAGCTAAAAAACAACTGGTTCTGCCCAGTGCTCTCACAGCCTACCGTGAACATCTCTTACCAAGGGCTGTGAAACGCAGTTTCTGGGCAGGACTGATCTGCCTGAAGTAGAACTTCTGCTGTGGGTGTGCTCCATTGGCCTAGAGCTGCCAGGCGCAAACGGCTGCCTTGTGTCCAAAGGGAAAGAGAGGCCCCAAAGCATCTTGCTTCCAGCTCTGTGGGAAGCTAAAGCAACTGGCTCTCCACAGTGCTCTCACAGCCTACCGGGAACATCTCTTACCAAGGCCTGTGAAACGCCGTTTCCTGGCAGGCCTGATTTGGCTGAAGTAGAACTTCTGCTCTGGGTGTGCTCCATTGCCCTAGAGCTGCCAGGCCCAAGGTGCTGCCTTGTTTCCAAAGTGGCAGAGAGGCCCCAAAGCATCTTGCTTCCAGCTCTCTGGCAAGCTAAGAACCAACTCGCTCTGCCCCGTGCTCTTACAGCCTACCGGGAACATGTCTTTGAAAGGCCTGTGAAACGCAGTTTCTTGGCAGGCCTCATCTGGCTGAAGTAGAACTCCGGCTCTGGGTGTGCTCCATTGCCCTAGAGCTGCCAGGCCCCAAGTGCTGCCTTGTTTCCAAGGTGCAGAGAGGCCCAAAGCATCTTGCTTCCCGGTCTTTGCGAAGCTATGAAACAACTGGCTCTGCCCAGTGCTCTTACACCTACCGGGAACATCTCTTACCAAGGCCTGTCAAACGCTGTTTCTTTGCAGGCCTGATCAGGCTGAAGTAGAACTCCTGCTCTGCGTGTGCTCCATTGGCCTAGAGCTTCCCGACCCAAAAGGCTGCCTTGTTCCCAAACGGGCAGAGGGGTCCCAAGCGTCTTGCTTCCAGCTTTTCAGGAAGGTAAGAAACAACTGGCTCTGCCCAGTGCTCTTACAGCCTACCGGGAACATCTCTTACCAAGGCCTGTGAAACGCAGTTTCTTGGCAGGCCTGATCTGGCTGAAGTAGAACTCCTGCTCTGGGCGTGCTACTTTGGCCTAGAGCTGCCAGGCCCAAAGGGCCGCCTTGTTTCCAAAGGGGCTGAGAGTCCCCAAAGTATCTTGCTTCCAAATCTTTGGGAAGCTAAGAAACAACTGGCTCTGCACAGTGCTCTCACAGCCTACCGGCAACGTGACAGAGAAAGGCCTGTGAGACGCAGTTTCTTGGAAGGCCTGATCTGGCTGAGGTAGAACTTCTGCTCTGGGTGTACTCCATTGGCCTAGGGCTGCCAGGCCCAAAGGGCTGCCTTTATTTCCAAAGTGTGAGAGAGGCCCCAAAGCATCTTGCTTCCTGCTCTCTGGGAAGCTAAAACAACTGGCTCTGCACAGTGCTCTCAAAGCCAACCGGGAACGTCACATACAAAGGCCTGTGAAACGCAGCTTCTTGACAGGCCTTATCTGGCTGAGGTAGAACTTGTGCTCTGGGTGTGCTACTTTGGCCTAGAGCTGCCAGGCACAAAGGCTGCTTTGTTTCCAAAGGGGGAGAGAGGCCCCAAATCATGTTGCTTCCAGCTGTTTTTGAAGCTAAGAAACAACTCGCTCTGCCAGGTACTCTTACAGCCTTCCGGGAACACCTCTTACGAAGGCCTGTGAAAAGCAGTTTCTTGGCAGGCCTGATCTGGCTGAGGTAGAACTTCTGCTCTGGGTGTGCTCCATTGCCCTAGAGCTGAAAGGCCCAAAGGGCTGCCTTGTTTCCAAAGGGGGAGAGAGGCCCCAAAGCATCTTGCTTCCACCTCTTGGGAAGCTAATAAACAACTGGCTGTGCCCAGTGCTCTTATAGCCTAAGAGAACATCTCTTATCAAGGCCTGTGAAACGCACTTTCTAGGCAGGCCTGATCTGGAAGAAGTAGAACTTCTGCTCTGGTTGTGCTCCATTGCCCTAGAGCTGCCAGACCCAACGTGCTGCCTTGTTTCCAAAGGGGCAGAGAGGCCCCAAAGCGTCTTGCTTCCAGCTGTTTGGGAAACAAGGAAACAACTGGCTCTGCACCGTGCTCTCACAGCCTACCGGGAACGTCACATACAAAGGCCTCTGAAACGCAGTTCCTTGGCAGGCCTGATCTGGCTGAAGTAGGACTTCTGCTCTGGCTGTGCTCCATTGGCCTAGAGCTGAAAGGCCCAAAGGGTTGCCTTGTTTGCAAAGGGGCAGAGAGGCCCCAAAGCATCTTGCTTCCAGCTCTCTGGGAAGCTAAGAACCAACTCGCTCTGCCCCGTGCTCTTACAGCCTACCGGGAACATGCCTTTGAAAGGCCTGTGAAACGCAGTTTCTTGGCAGGCCTCATCTGGCTGAAGTAGAACTCCGGCTCTGGGTGTGCTCCATTGCCCTAGAGCTGCCAGGCCCAAAGTGCTGCCCTGTTTCCAAGGGGCAGAGAGGCCCAAAGCATCTTGCTTCCCGGTCTTTGCGAAGCTAAGAAACAACTGGCTCTTCCCAGTGCTCTTACACCTACCGGGAACATCTCTTACCAAGGCCTGTCAAACGCTGTTTCTTTGCAGGCCTGATCAGGCTGAAGTAGAACTCCTGCTCTGCGTGTGATCCATTGGCCTAGAGCTTCCCGACCCAAAAGGCTGCCTTGTTCCCAAACGGGCAGAGGGGTCCCAAGCATCTTGCTTCCAGCTTTTCAGGAAGGTAAGAAACAACTGGCTCTGCCCAGTGCTCTTACAGCCTACCGGGAACATCTCTTACCAAGGCCTGTGAAACGAGTTTCCTGGCAGGACTGATCTGGCTGAAGTAGAACTTCTGCTCTGGGTGTGCTCCATTGCCCTAGAGCTGCCAGGCCCAAAGGGCTGCCTTGTTTCCAAAGATGGAGAGTGGACCCAAAGCATCTTGCTCCCGGCTCTTCGGGAAGCTAAGAAACAGCTGGCTCTGCCCAGTGCTCTTACAGCCTAAGAGAACATCTCTTTGAAAGGCCTGTGAAACGCAGTTTCTTGGCAGGCCTGACCTGGCTGAAGTAGAACTTCTGTTCTGGTTGTGCTACATAGGCCTAGAGCTACCAGGACCTAAGGGCTGCCTTGTTTCCAAAGGGTGAGAGAGGCCCCAAAGCATCTTGCCTCCAGCACTTTGGGAAGCTAAAAAACAACAGGTTCTGCCCAGTGCTCTCACAGCCTACCGTGAACATCTCTTACCAAGGGCTGTGAAACGCAGTTTCTGGGCAGGACTGATCTGCCTGAAGTAGAACTTCTGCTGTGGGTGTGCTCCATTGGCCTAGAGCTGCCAGGCGCAAACGGCTGCCTTGTGTCCAAAGGGAAAGAGAGGCCCCAAAGCATCTTGCTTCCAGCTCTGTGGGAAGCTAAAGCAACTGGCTCTCCACAGTGCTCTCACAGCCTACCGGGAACATCTCTTACCAAGGCCTGTGAAACGCCGTTTCCTGGCAGGCCTGATTTGGCTGAAGTAGAACTTCTGCTCTGGGTGTGCTCCATTGCCCTAGAGCTGCCAGGCCCAAGGTGCTGCCTTGTTTCCAAAGGGGCAGAGAGGCCCCAAAGCATCTTGCTTCCAGCTCTCTGGCAAGCTAAGAACCAACTCGCTCTGCCCCGTGCTCTTACAGCCTACCGGGAAGATGTCTTTGAAAGGCCTGTGAAACGCAGTTTCTTGGCAGGCCTCATCTGGCTGAAGTAGAACTCCGGCTCTGGGTGTGCTCCATTGCCCTAGAGCTGCCAGGCCCCAAGTGCTGCCTTGTTTCCAAGGTGCAGAGAGGCCCAAAGCATCTTGCTTCCCGGTCTTTGCGAAGCTATGAAACAACTGGCTCTGCCCAGTGCTCTTACACCTACCGGGAACATCTCTTACCAAGGCCTGTCAAACGCTGTTTCTTTGCAGGCCTGATCAGGCTGAAGTAGAACTCCTGCTCTGCGTGTGCTCCATTGGCCTAGAGCTTCCCGACCCAAAAGGCTGCCTTGTTCCCAAACGGGCAGAGGGGTCCCAAGCGTCTTGCTTCCAGCTTTTCAGGAAGGTAAGAAACAACTGGCTCTGCCCAGTGCTCTTACAGCCTACCGGGAACATCTCTTACCAAGGCCTGTGAAACGCAGTTTCTTGGCAGGCCTGATCTGGCTGAAGTAGAACTCCTGCTCTGGGCGTGCTACTTTGGCCTAGAGCTGCCAGGCCCAAAGGGCCGCCTTGTTTCCAAAGGGGCTGAGAGTCCCCAAAGTATCTTGCTTCCAAATCTTTGGGAAGCTAAGAAACAACTGGCTCTGCACAGTGCTCTCACAGCCTACCGGCAACGTGACAGAGAAAGGCCTGTGAGACGCAGTTTCTTGGAAGGCCTGATCTGGCTGAGGTAGAACTTCTGCTCTGGGTGTACTCCATTGGCCTAGGGCTGCCAGGCCCAAAGGGCTGCCTTTATTTCCAAAGTGTGAGAGAGGCCCCAAAGCATCTTGCTTCCTGCTCTCTGGGAAGCTAAAACAACTGGCTCTGCACAGTGCTCTCAAAGCCAACCGGGAACGTCACATACAAAGGCCTGTGAAACGCAGCTTCTTGACAGGCCTTATCTGGCTGAGGTAGAACTTGTGCTCTGGGTGTGCTACTTTGGCCTAGAGCTGCCAGGCACAAAGGCTGCTTTGTTTCCAAAGGGGGAGAGAGGCCCCAAATCATGTTGCTTCCAGCTGTTTTTGAAGCTAAGAAACAACTCGCTCTGCCAGGTACTCTTACAGCCTTCCGGGAACACCTCTTACGAAGGCCTGTGAAAAGCAGTTTCTTGGCAGGCCTGATCTGGCTGAGGTAGAACTTCTGCTCTGGGTGTGCTCCATTGCCCTAGAGCTGAAAGGCCCAAAGGGCTGCCTTGTTTCCAAAGGGGGAGAGAGGCCCCAAAGCATCTTGCTTCCACCTCTTGGGAAGCTAATAAACAACTGGCTGTGCCCAGTGCTCTTATAGCCTAAGAGAACATCTCTTATCAAGGCCTGTGAAACGCACTTTCTAGGCAGGCCTGATCTGGAAGAAGTAGAACTTCTGCTCTGGTTGTGCTCCATTGCCCTAGAGCTGCGAGACCCAACGTGCTGCCTTGTTTCCAAAGGGGCGGAGAGGCCCCAAAGCGTCTTGCTTCCAGCTGTTTGGGAAACAAGGAAACAACTGGCTCTGCACCGTGCTCTCACAGCCTACCGGGAACGTCACATACAAAGGCCTCTGAAACGCAGTTCCTTGGCAGGCCTGATCTGGCTGAAGTAGGACTTCTGCTCTGGCTGTGCTCCATTGGCCTAGAGCTGAAAGGCCCAAAGGGTTGCCTTGTTTGCAAAGGGGCAGAGAGGCCCCAAAGCATCTTGCTTCCAGCTCTCTGGGAAGCTAAGAACCAACTCGCTCTGCCCCGTGCTCTTACAGCCTACCGGGAACATGCCTTTGAAAGGCCTGTGAAACGCAGTTTCTTGGCAGGCCTCATCTGGCTGAAGTAGAACTCCGGCTCTGGGTGTGCTCCATTGCCCTAGAGCTGCCATGCCCCAAGTGCTGCCCTGTTTCCAAGGGGCAGAGAGGCCCAAAGCATCTTGCTTCCTGGTCTTTGCGAAGCTAAGAAACAACTGGCTCTGCCCAGTGCTCTTACACCTACCGGGAACATCTCTTACCAAGGCCTGTCAAACGCTGTTTCTTTGCAGGCCTGATCAGGCTGAAGTAGAACTCCTGCTCTGCGTGTGATCCATTGGCCTAGAGCTTCCCGACCCAAAAGGCTGCCTTGTTCCCAAACGGGCAGAGGGGTCCCAAGCATCTTGCTTCCAGCTTTTCAGGAAGGTAAGAAACAACTGGCTCTGCCCAGTGCTCTTACAGCCTACCGGGAACATCTCTTACCAAGGCCTGTGAAACGAGTTTCCTGGCAGGACTGATCTGGCTGAAGTAGAACTTCTGCTCTGGGTGTGCTCCATTGCCCTAGAGCTGCCAGGCCCAAAGGGCTGCCTTGTTTCCAAAGATGGAGAGTGGACCCAAAGCATCTTGCTCCCGGCTCTTCGGGAAGCTAAGAAACAGCTGGCTCTGCCCAGTGCTCTTACAGCCTAAGAGAACATCTCTTTGAAAGGCCTGTGAAACGCAGTTTCTTGGCAGGCCTGACCTGGCTGAAGTAGAACTTCTGTTCTGGTTGTGCTACATAGGCCTAGAGCTACCAGGACCTAAGGGCTGCCTTGTTTCCAAAGGGTGAGAGAGGCCCCAAAGCATCTTGCCTCCAGCACTTTGGGAAGCTAAAAAACAACTGGTTCTGCCCAGTGCTCTCACAGCCTACCGTGAACATCTCTTACCAAGGGCTGTGAAACGCAGTTTCTGGGCAGGACTGATCTGCCTGAAGTAGAACTTCTGCTGTGGGTGTGCTCCATTGGCCTAGAGCTGCCAGGCGCAAACGGCTGCCTTGTGTCCAAAGGGAAAGAGAGGCCCCAAAGCATCTTGCTTCCAGCTCTGTGGGAAGCTAAAGCAACTGGCTCTCCACAGTGCTCTCACAGCCTACCGGGAACATCTCTTACCAAGGCCTGTGAAACGCCGTTTCCTGGCAGGCCTGATTTGGCTGAAGTAGAACTTCTGCTCTGGGTGTGCTCCATTGCCCTAGAGCTGCCAGGCCCAAGGTGCTGCCTTGTTTCCAAAGGGGCAGAGAGGCCCCAAAGCATCTTGCTTCCAGCTCTCTGGCAAGCTAAGAACCAACTCGCTCTGCCCCGTGCTCTTACAGCCTACCGGGAAGATGTCTTTGAAAGGCCTGTGAAACGCAGTTTCTTGGCAGGCCTCATCTGGCTGAAGTAGAACTCCGGCTCTGGGTGTGCTCCATTGCCCTAGAGCTGCCAGGCCCCAAGTGCTGCCTTGTTTCCAAGGTGCAGAGAGGCCCAAAGCATCTTGCTTCCCGGTCTTTGCGAAGCTATGAAACAACTGGCTCTGCCCAGTGCTCTTACACCTACCGGGAACATCTCTTACCAAGGCCTGTCAAACGCTGTTTCTTTGCAGGCCTGATCAGGCTGAAGTAGAACTCCTGCTCTGCGTGTGCTCCATTGGCCTAGAGCTTCCCGACCCAAAAGGCTGCCTTGTTCCCAAACGGGCAGAGGGGTCCCAAGCGTCTTGCTTCCAGCTTTTCAGGAAGGTAAGAAACAACTGGCTCTGCCCAGTGCTCTTACAGCCTACCGGGAACATCTCTTACCAAGGCCTGTGAAACGCAGTTTCTTGGCAGGCCTGATCTGGCTGAAGTAGAACTCCTGCTCTGGGCGTGCTACTTTGGCCTAGAGCTGCCAGGCCCAAAGGGCCGCCTTGTTTCCAAAGGGGCTGAGAGTCCCCAAAGTATCTTGCTTCCAAATCTTTGGGAAGCTAAGAAACAACTGGCTCTGCACAGTGCTCTCACAGCCTACCGGCAACGTGACAGAGAAAGGCCTGTGAGACGCAGTTTCTTGGAAGGCCTGATCTGGCTGAGGTAGAACTTCTGCTCTGGGTGTACTCCATTGGCCTAGGGCTGCCAGGCCCAAAGGGCTGCCTTTATTTCCAAAGTGTGAGAGAGGCCCCAAAGCATCTTGCTTCCTGCTCTCTGGGAAGCTAAAACAACTGGCTCTGCACAGTGCTCTCAAAGCCAACCGGGAACGTCACATACAAAGGCCTGTGAAACGCAGCTTCTTGACAGGCCTTATCTGGCTGAGGTAGAACTTGTGCTCTGGGTGTGCTACTTTGGCCTAGAGCTGCCAGGCACAAAGGCTGCTTTGTTTCCAAAGGGGGAGAGAGGCCCCAAATCATGTTGCTTCCAGCTGTTTTTGAAGCTAAGAAACAACTCGCTCTGCCAGGTACTCTTACAGCCTTCCGGGAACACCTCTTACGAAGGCCTGTGAAAAGCAGTTTCTTGGCAGGCCTGATCTGGCTGAGGTAGAACTTCTGTTCTGGGTGTGCTCCATTGCCCTAGAGCTGAAAGGCCCAAAGGGCTGCCTTGTTTCCAAAGGGGGAGAGAGGCCCCAAAGCATCTTGCTTCCACCTCTTGGGAAGCTAATAAACAACTGGCTGTGCCCAGTGCTCTTATAGCCTAAGAGAACATCTCTTATCAAGGCCTGTGAAATGCACTTTCTAGGCAGGCCTGATCTGGAAGAAGTAGAACTTCTGCTCTGGTTGTGCTCCATTGCCCTAGAGCTGCCAGACCCAACGTGCTGCCTTGTTTCCAAAGGGGCAGAGAGGCCCCAAAGCGTCTTGCTTCCAGCTGTTTGGGAAACAAGGAAACAACTGGCTCTGCACCGTGCTCTCACAGCCTACCGGGAACGTCACATACAAAGGCCTCTGAAACGCAGTTCCTTGGCAGGCCTGATCTGGCTGAAGTAGGACTTCTGCTCTGGCTGTGCTCCATTGGCCTAGAGCTGAAAGGCCCAAAGGGTTGCCTTGTTTGCAAAGGGGCAGAGAGGCCCCAAAGCATCTTGCTTCCAGCTCTCTGGGAAGCTAAGAACCAACTCGCTCTGCCCCGTGCTCTTACAGCCTACCGGGAACATGCCTTTGAAAGGCCTGTGAAACGCAGTTTCTTGGCAGGCCTCATCTGGCTGAAGTAGAACTCCGGCTCTGGGTGTGCTCCATAGCCCTAGAGCTGCCATGCCCCAAGTGCTGCCCTGTTTCCAAGGGGCAGAGAGGCCCAAAGCATCTTGCTTCCTGGTCTTTGCGAAGCTAAGAAACAACTGGCTCTGCCCAGTGCTCTTACACCTACCGGGAACATCTCTTACCAAGGCCTGTCAAACGCTGTTTCTTTGCAGGCCTGATCAGGCTGAAGTAGAACTCCTGCTCTGCGTGTGATCCATTGGCCTAGAGCTTCCCGACCCAAAAGGCTGCCTTGTTCCCAAACGGGCAGAGGGGTCCCAAGCATCTTGCTTCCAGCTTTTCAGGAAGGTAAGAAACAACTGGCTCTGCCCAGTGCTCTTACAGCCTACCGGGAACATCTCTTACCAAGGCCTGTGAAACGAGTTTCCTGGCAGGACTGATCTGGCTGAAGTAGAACTTCTGCTCTGGGTGTGCTCCATTGCCCTAGAGCTGCCAGGCCCAAAGGGCTGCCTTGTTTCCAAAGATGGAGAGTGGACCCAAAGCATCTTGCTCCCGGCTCTTCGGGAAGCTAAGAAACAGCTGGCTCTGCCCAGTGCTCTTACAGCCTAAGAGAACATCTCTTTGAAAGGCCTGTGAAACGCAGTTTCTTGGCAGGCCTGACCTGGCTGAAGTAGAACTTCTGTTCTGGTTGTGCTACATAGGCCTAGAGCTACCAGGACCTAAGGGCTGCCTTGTTTCCAAAGGGTGAGAGAGGCCCCAAAGCATCTTGCCTCCAGCACTTTGGGAAGCTAAAAAACAACTGGTTCTGCCCAGTGCTCTCACAGCCTACCGTGAACATCTCTTACCAAGGGCTGTGAAACGCAGTTTCTGGGCAGGACTGATCTGCCTGAAGTAGAACTTCTGCTGTGGGTGTGCTCCATTGGCCTAGAGCTGCCAGGCGCAAACGGCTGCCTTGTGTCCAAAGGGAAAGAGAGGCCCCAAAGCATCTTGCTTCCAGCTCTGTGGGAAGCTAAAGCAACTGGCTCTCCACAGTGCTCTCACAGCCTACCGGGAACATCTCTTACCAAGGCCTGTGAAACGCCGTTTCCTGGCAGGCCTGATTTGGCTGAAGTAGAACTTCTGCTCTGGGTGTGCTCCATTGCCCTAGAGCTGCCAGGCCCAAGGTGCTGCCTTGTTTCCAAAGGGGCAGAGAGGCCCCAAAGCCTCTTGCTTCCAGCTCTCTGGCAAGCTAAGAACCAACTCGCTCTGCCCCGTGCTCTTACAGCCTACCGGGAACATGTCTTTGAAAGGCCTGTGAAACGCAGTTTCTTGGCAGGCCTCATCTGGCTGAAGTAGAACTCCGGCTCTGGGTGTGCTCCATTGCCCTAGAGCTGCCAGGCCCCAAGTGCTGCCCTGTTTCCAAGGTGCAGAGAGGCCCAAAGCATCTTGCTTCCCGGTCTTTGCGAAGCTATGAAACAACTGGCTCTGCCCAGTGCTCTTACACCTACCGGGAACATCTCTTACCAAGGCCTGTCAAACGCTGTTTCTTTGCAGGCCTGATCAGGCTGAAGTAGAACTCCTGCTCTGCGTGTGCTCCATTGGCCTAGAGCTTCCCGACCCAAAAGGCTGCCTTGTTCCCAAACGGGCAGAGGGGTCCCAAGCGTCTTGCTTCCAGCTTTTCAGGAAGGTAAGAAACAACTGGCTCTGCCCAGTGCTCTTACAGCCTACCGGGAACATCTCTTACCAAGGCCTGTGAAACGCAGTTTCTTGGCAGGCCTGATCTGGCTGAAGTAGAACTCCTGCTCTGGGCGTGCTACTTTGGCCTAGAGCTGCCAGGCCCAAAGGGCCGCCTTGTTTCCAAAGGGGCTGAGAGTCCCCAAAGTATCTTGCTTCCAAATCTTTGGGAAGCTAAGAAACAACTGGCTCTGCACAGTGCTCTCACAGCCTACCGGCAACGTGACAGAGAAAGGCCTGTGAGACGCAGTTTCTTGGAAGGCCTGATCTGGCTGAGGTAGAACTTCTGCTCTGGGTGTACTCCATTGGCCTAGGGCTGCCAGGCCCAAAGGGCTGCCTTTATTTCCAAAGTGTGAGAGAGGCCCCAAAGCATCTTGCTTCCTGCTCTCTGGGAAGCTAAAACAACTGGCTCTGCACAGTGCTCTCAAAGCCAACCGGGAACGTCACATACAAAGGCCTGTGAAACGCAGCTTCTTGACAGGCCTTATCTGGCTGAGGTAGAACTTGTGCTCTGGGTGTGCTACTTTGGCCTAGAGCTGCCAGGCACAAAGGCTGCTTTGTTTCCAAAGGGGGAGAGAGGCCCCAAATCATGTTGCTTCCAGCTGTTTTTGAAGCTAAGAAACAACTCGCTCTGCCAGGTACTCTTACAGCCTTCCGGGAACACCTCTTACGAAGGCCTGTGAAAAGCAGTTTCTTGGCAGGCCTGATCTGGCTGAGGTAGAACTTCTGCTCTGGGTGTGCTCCATTGCCCTAGAGCTGAAAGGCCCAAAGGGATGCCTTGTTTGCAAAGGGGCAGAGAGGCCCCAAAGCATCTTGCTTCCAGCTCATTGGGAAGCTAAGAGACAACTGTCTCTGCCCAGTGCTCTGACAGAGTACCGGGAACATCTCTTACCAAAGCCTTTGAAACGCAGTTTCTTGGCAGGCCTTATCTGGCTGAGGTAGAACTTCTGCTCTGGGTGTGCTCCATTGGCCTAGAGCTGAAAGGCCCAAAGGTCGGCCTTGTTGGCAAACGGGCAGGGAGACCCTAAAGCATCTTGCTTCCAGCTCTTTGGGAAGCTAAGAAACAACTGGCTCTGCCCAGTGCTCTTACAGCCTGAGAGAAAATCTCTTACCAAGGCCTGTGAAACGCACTTTGTTGGTGGCCTGATCTAGCTGAAGTAGAACTTCTGCTCTGGGTGTGCTCCATTGGCCTAGAGCTGCCTGGCCCAAAGGGCCGCCTTGTTTGCAAAGGGGCAGAGAGGCCCCAAAGCATCTTGCTTCCAGCTCTTCGGGAAGCTAAGAAACATCTGGCGTTGCCCAGTGCTCTTACAGCCTACCGGGAACATCTCTTACCAAGGCCTGTGAAACGCAGTTTGTTGGTGGCCTGAACCGGCCGAAGTAGAACTTCTGCTCTGGGTGTGCTCCACTGGCCTGGAGCTACCTGCCCCAAAGGGCTGCCTTGATTCCAAAGTGAGAGAGTGGCACCAAAGCATCTTGCTTCCAGCTCTTCGGGAAGCTAAGAAACATCTGGCGTTGCCCAGTGCTCTTACAGCCTACCGGGAACATCTCTTACCAAGGCCTGTGAAACGCCGTTTCCTGGCAGGCCTGATTTGGCTGAAGTAGAACTTCTGCTCTGGGTGTGCTCCATTGCCCTAGAGCTGCCAGGCCCAAGGTGCTGCCTTGTTTCCAAAGGGGCAGAGAGGCCCCAAAGCATCTTGCTTCCAAATCTTTGGGAAGCTAAGAAACAACTGGCTCTGCACAGTGCTCTCACAGCCTACCGGCAACGTGACAGAGAAAGGCCTGTGAGACGCAGTTTCTTGGAAGGCCTGATCTGGCTGAGGTAGAACTTCTGCTCTGGGTGTACTCCATTGGCCTAGGGCTGCCAGGCCCAAAGGGCTGCCTTTATTTCCAAAGTGTGAGAGAGGCCCCAAAGCATCTTGCTTCCTGCTCTCTGGGAAGCTAAAACAACTGGCTCTGCACAGTGCTCTCAAAGCCAACCGGGAACGTCACATACAAAGGCCTGTGAAACGCAGCTTCTTGACAGGCCTTATCTGGCTGAGGTAGAACTTGTGCTCTGGGTGTGCTACTTTGGCCTAGAGCTGCCAGGCACAAAGGCTGCTTTGTTTCCAAAGGGGGAGAGAGGCCCCAAATCATGTTGCTTCCAGCTGTTTTTGAAGCTAAGAAACAACTCGCTCTGCCAGGTACTCTTACAGCCTTCCGGGAACACCTCTTACGAAGGCCTGTGAAAAGCAGTTTCTTGGCAGGCCTGATCTGGCTGAGGTAGAACTTCTGCTCTGGGTGTGCTCCATTGCCCTAGAGCTGAAAGGCCCAAAGGGATGCCTTGTTTGCAAAGGGGCAGAGAGGCCCCAAAGCATCTTGCTTCCAGCTCATTGGGAAGCTAAGAGACAACTGTCTCTGCCCAGTGCTCTGACAGAGTACCGGGAACATCTCTTACCAAAGCCTTTGAAACGCAGTTTCTTGGCAGGCCTTATCTGGCTGAGGTAGAACTTCTGCTCTGGGTGTGCTCCATTGGCCTAGAGCTGAAAGGCCCATAGGTCGGCCTTGTTGGCAAACGGGCAGGGAGACCCTAAAGCATCTTGCTTCCAGCTCTTCGGGAAGCTAAGAAACAACTGGCTCTGCCCAGTGCTCTTACAGCCTGAGAGAAAATCTCTTACCAAGGCCTGTGAAACGCACTTTGTTGGTGGCCTGATCTAGCTGAAGTAGAACTTCTGCTCTGGGTGTGCTCCATTGGCCTAGAGCTGCCTGGCCCAAAGGGCCGCCTTGTTTGCAAAGGGGCAGAGAGGCCCCAAAGCATCTTGCTTCCAGCTCTTCGGGAAGCTAAGAAACATCTGGCGTTGCCCAGTGCTCTTACAGCCTACCGGGAACATCTCTTACCAAGGCCTGTGAAACGCAGTTTGTTGGTGGCCTGAACCGGCCGAAGTAGAACTTCTGCTCTGGGTGTGCTCCACTGGCCTGGAGCTACCTGCCCCAAAGGGCTGCCTTGATTCCAAAGTGAGAGAGTGGCACCAAAGCATCTTGCTTCCAGCTCTTCGGGAAGCTAAGAAACATCTGGCGTTGCCCAGTGCTCTTACAGCCTACCGGGAACATCTCTTACCAAGGCCTGTGAAACGCCGTTTCCTGGCAGGCCTGATTTGGCTGAAGTAGAACTTCTGCTCTGGGTGTGCTCCATTGCCCTAGAGCTGCCAGGCCCAAGGTGCTGCCTTGTTTCCAAAGGGGCAGAGAGGCCCCAAAGCATCTTGCTTCCAGCTCTCTGGGAAGCTAAGAACCAACTCGCTCTGCCCCGTGCTCTTACAGCCTACCGGGAACATGTCTTTGAAAGGCCTGTGAAACGCAGTTTCTTGGCAGGCCTCATCTGGCTGAAGTAGAACTCCGGCTCTGGGTGTGCTCCATTGCCCTAGAGCTGCCAGGCCCCAAGTGCTGCCCTGTTTCCAAGGGGCAGAGAGGCCCAAAGCATCTTGCTTCCCGGTCTTTGCGAAGCTAAGAAACAACTGGCTCTGCCCAGTGCTCTTACACCTACCGGGAACATCTCTTACCAAGGCCTGTCAAACGCTGTTTCTTTGCAGGCCTGATCAGGCTGAAGTAGAACTCCTGCTCTGCGTGTGCTCCATTGGCCTAGAGCTTCCCGACCCAAAAGGCTGCCTTGTTCCCAAACGGGCAGAGGGGTCCCAAGCGTCTTGCTTCCAGCTTTTCAGGAAGGTAAGAAACAACTGGCTCTGCCCAGTGCTCTTACAGCCTACCGGGAACATCTCTTACCAAGGCCTGTGAAACGCAGTTTCTTGGCAGGCCTGATCTGGCTGAAGTAGAACTCCTGCTCTGGGCGTGCTACTTTGGCCTAGAGCTGCCAGGCCCAAAGGGCCGCCTTGTTTCCAAAGGGGCTGAGAGTCCCCAAAGTATCTTGCTTCCAAATCTTTGGGAAGCTAAGAAACAACTGGCTCTGCACAGTGCTCTCACAGCCTACCGGCAACGTGACAGAGAAAGGCCTGTGAGACGCAGTTTCTTGGAAGGCCTGATCTGGCTGAGGTAGAACTTCTGCTCTGGGTGTACTCCATTGGCCTAGGGCTGCCAGGCCCAAAGGGCTGCCTTTATTTCCAAAGTGTGAGAGAGGCCCCAAAGCATCTTGCTTCCTGCTCTCTGGGAAGCTAAAACAACTGGCTCTGCACAGTGCTCTCAAAGCCAACCGGGAACGTCACATACAAAGGCCTGTGAAACGCAGCTTCTTGACAGGCCTTATCTGGCTGAGGTAGAACTTGTGCTCTGGGTGTGCTACTTTGGCCTAGAGCTGCCAGGCACAAAGGCTGCTTTGTTTCCAAAGGGGGAGAGAGGCCCCAAATCATGTTGCTTCCAGCTGTTTTTGAAGCTAAGAAACAACTCGCTCTGCCAGGTACTCTTACAGCCTTCCGGGAACACCTCTTACGAAGGCCTGTGAAAAGCAGTTTCTTGGCAGGCCTGATCTGGCTGAGGTAGAACTTCTGCTCTGGGTGTGCTCCATTGCCCTAGAGCTGAAAGGCCCAAAGGGATGCCTTGTTTGCAAAGGGGCAGAGAGGCCCCAAAGCATCTTGCTTCCAGCTCATTGGGAAGCTAAGAGACAACTGTCTCTGCCCAGTGCTCTGACAGAGTACCGGGAACATCTCTTACCAAAGCCTTTGAAACGCAGTTTCTTGGCAGGCCTTATCTGGCTGAGGTAGAACTTCTGCTCTGGGTGTGCTCCATTGGCCTAGAGCTGAAAGGCCCAAAGGTCGGCCTTGTTGGCAAAGGGGCAGGGAGCCCCCAAAGCATCTTGCTTCCAGCTCTTCGGGAAGCTAAGAAACAAATGGCTCTGCCCAGTGCTCTTACAGCCTGAGAGAAAATCTCTTACCAAGGCCTGTGAAACGCACTTTGTTGGTGGCCTGATCTAGCTGAAGTAGAACTTCTGCTCTGGGTGTGCTCCATTGGCCTAGAGCTGCCTGGCCCAAAGGGCCGCCTTGTTTGCAAAGGGGCAGAGAGGCCCCAAAGCATCTTGCTTCCAGCTCTTTGGGAAGCTAAGAAACATCTGGCGTTGCCCAGTGCTCTTACAGCCTACCGGGAACATCTCTTACCAAGGCCTGTGAAACGCAGTTTGTTGGTGGCCTGAACTGGCCGAAGTAGAACTTCTGCTCTGGGTGTGCTCCACTGGCCTGGAGCTACCTGCCCCAAAGGGCTGCCTTGATTCCAAAGTGAGAGAGTGGCACCAAAGCATCTTGCTTCCAGCTCTTCGGGAAGCTAAGAAACATCTGGCGTTGCCCAGTGCTCTTACAGCCTACCGGGAACATCTCTTACCAAGGCCTGTGAAACGCCGTTTCCTGGCAGGCCTGATTTGGCTGAAGTAGAACTTCTGCTCTGGGTGTGCTCCATTGCCCTAGAGCTGCCAGGCCCAAGGTGCTGCCTTGTTTCCAAAGGGGCAGAGAGGCCCCAAAGCATCTTGCTTCCAGCTCTTCGGGAAGCTAAGAAACAACTGGCTCTGCCCAGTGCTCTTACAGCCTGAGAGAAAATCTCTTACCAAGGCCTGTGAAACGCACTTTGTTGGTGGCCTGATCTAGCTGAAGTAGAACTTCTGCTCTGGGTGTGCTCCATTGGCCTAGAGCTGCCTGGCCCAAAGGGCCGCCTTGTTTGCAAAGGGGCAGAGAGGCCCCAAAGCATCTTGCTTCCAGCTCTTCGGGAAGCTAAGAAACATCTGGCGTTGCCCAGTGCTCTTACAGCCTACCGGGAACATCTCTTACCAAGGCCTGTGAAACGCAGTTTGTTGGTGGCCTGAACTGGCCGAAGTAGAACTTCTGCTCTGGGTGTGCTCCACTGGCCTGGAGCTACCTGCCCCAAAGGGCTGCCTTGATTCCAAAGTGAGAGAGTGGCACCAAAGCATCTTGCTTCCAGCTCTTCGGGAAGCTAAGAAACATCTGGCGTTGCCCAGTGCTCTTACAGCCTACCGGGAACATCTCTTACCAAGGCCTGTGAAATGCCGTTTCCTGGCAGGCCTGATTTGGCTGAAGTAGAACTTCTGCTCTGGGTGTGCTCCATTGCCCTAGAGCTGCCAGGCCCAAGGTGCTGCCTTGTTTCCAAAGGGGCAGAGAGGCCCCAAAGCATCTTGCTTCCAGCTCTCTGGGAAGCTAAGAACCAACTCGCTCTGCCCCGTGCTCTTACAGCCTACCGGGAACATGTCTTTGAAAGGCCTGTGAAACGCAGTTTCTTGGCAGGCCTCATCTGGCTGAAGTAGAACTCCGGCTCTGGGTGTGCTCCATTGCCCTAGAGCTGCCAGGCCCCAAGTGCTGCCCTGTTTCCAAGGGGCAGAGAGGCCCAAAGCATCTTGCTTCCCGGTCTTTGCGAAGCTAAGAAACAACTGGCTCTGCCCAGTGCTCTTACACCTACCGGGAACATCTCTTACCAAGGCCTGTCAAACGCTGTTTCTTTGCAGGCCTGATCAGGCTGAAGTAGAACTCCTGCTCTGCGTGTGCTCCATTGGCCTAGAGCTTCCCGACCCAAAAGGCTGCCTTGTTCCCAAACGGGCAGAGGGGTCCCAAGCGTCTTGCTTCCAGCTTTTCAGGAAGGTAAGAAACAACTGGCTCTGCCCAGTGCTCTTACAGCCTACCGGGAACATCTCTTACCAAGGCCTGTGAAACGCAGTTTCTTGGCAGGCCTGATCTGGCTGAAGTAGAACTCCTGCTCTGGGCGTGCTACTTTGGCCTAGAGCTGCCAGGCCCAAAGGGCCGCCTTGTTTCCAAAGGGGCTGAGAGTCCCCAAAGTATCTTGCTTCCAAATCTTTGGGAAGCTAAGAAACAACTGGCTCTGCACAGTGCTCTCACAGCCTACCGGCAACGTGACAGAGACAGGCCTGTGAGACGCAGTTTCTTGGAAGGCCTGATCTGGCTGAGGTAGAACTTCTGCTCTGGGTGTACTCCATTGGCCTAGGGCTGCCAGGCCCAAAGGGCTGCCTTTATTTCCAAAGTGTGAGAGAGGCCCCAAAGCATCTTGCTTCCTGCTCTCTGGGAAGCTAAAACAACTGGCTCTGCACAGTGCTCTCAAAGCCAACCGGGAACGTCACATACAAAGGCCTGTGAAACGCAGCTTCTTGACAGGCCTTATCTGGCTGAGGTAGAACTTGTGCTCTGGGTGTGCTACTTTGGCCTAGAGCTGCCAGGCACAAAGGCTGCTTTGTTTCCAAAGGGGGAGAGAGGCCCCAAATCATGTTGCTTCCAGCTGTTTTTGAAGCTAAGAAACAACTCGCTCTGCCAGGTACTCTTACAGCCTTCCGGGAACACCTCTTACGAAGGCCTGTGAAAAGCAGTTTCTTGGCAGGCCTGATCTGGCTGAGGTAGAACTTCTGCTCTGGGTGTGCTCCATTGGCCTAGAGCTGAAAGGCCCAAAGGGATGCCTTGTTTGCAAAGGGGCAGAGAGGCCCCAAAGCATCTTGCTTCCAGCTCTTCGGGAAGCTAAGAAACATCTGGCGTTGCCCAGTGCTCTTACAGCCTACCGGGAACATCTCTTACCAAGGCCTGTGAAACGCAGTTTGTTGGTGGCCTGAACTGGCCGAAGTAGAACTTCTGCTCTGGGTGTGCTCCACTGGCCTGGAGCTACCTGCCCCAAAGGGCTGCCTTGATTCCAAAGTGAGAGAGTGGCACCAAAGCATCTTGCTTCCAGCTCTTCGGGAAGCTAAGAAACATCTGGCGTTGCCCAGTGCTCTTACAGCCTACCGGGAACATCTCTTACCAAGGCCTGTGAAATGCCGTTTCCTGGCAGGCCTGATTTGGCTGAAGTAGAACTTCTGCTCTGGGTGTGCTCCATTGCCCTAGAGCTGCCAGGCCCAAGGTGCTGCCTTGTTTCCAAAGGGGCAGAGAGGCCCCAAAGCATCTTGCTTCCAGCTCTCTGGGAAGCTAAGAACCAACTCGCTCTGCCCCGTGCTCTTACAGCCTACCGGGAACATGTCTTTGAAAGGCCTGTGAAACGCAGTTTCTTGGCAGGCCTCATCTGGCTGAAGTAGAACTCCGGCTCTGGGTGTGCTCCATTGCCCTAGAGCTGCCAGGCCCCAAGTGCTGCCCTGTTTCCAAGGGGCAGAGAGGCCCAAAGCATCTTGCTTCCCGGTCTTTGCGAAGCTAAGAAACAACTGGCTCTGCCCAGTGCTCTTACACCTACCGGGAACATCTCTTACCAAGGCCTGTCAAACGCTGTTTCTTTGCAGGCCTGATCAGGCTGAAGTAGAACTCCTGCTCTGCGTGTGCTCCATTGGCCTAGAGCTTCCCGACCCAAAAGGCTGCCTTGTTCCCAAACGGGCAGAGGGGTCCCAAGCGTCTTGCTTCCAGCTTTTCAGGAAGGTAAGAAACAACTGGCTCTGCCCAGTGCTCTTACAGCCTACCGGGAACATCTCTTACCAAGGCCTGTGAAACGCAGTTTCTTGGCAGGCCTGATCTGGCTGAAGTAGAACTCCTGCTCTGGGCGTGCTACTTTGGCCTAGAGCTGCCAGGCCCAAAGGGCCGCCTTGTTTCCAAAGGGGCTGAGAGTCCCCAAAGTATCTTGCTTCCAAATCTTTGGGAAGCTAAGAAACAACTGGCTCTGCACAGTGCTCTCACAGCCTACCGGCAACGTGACAGAGACAGGCCTGTGAGACGCAGTTTCTTGGAAGGCCTGATCTGGCTGAGGTAGAACTTCTGCTCTGGGTGTACTCCATTGGCCTAGGGCTGCCAGGCCCAAAGGGCTGCCTTTATTTCCAAAGTGTGAGAGAGGCCCCAAAGCATCTTGCTTCCTGCTCTCTGGGAAGCTAAAACAACTGGCTCTGCACAGTGCTCTCAAAGCCAACCGGGAACGTCACATACAAAGGCCTGTGAAACGCAGCTTCTTGACAGGCCTTATCTGGCTGAGGTAGAACTTGTGCTCTGGGTGTGCTACTTTGGCCTAGAGCTGCCAGGCACAAAGGCTGCTTTGTTTCCAAAGGGGGAGAGAGGCCCCAAATCATGTTGCTTCCAGCTGTTTTTGAAGCTAAGAAACAACTCGCTCTGCCAGGTACTCTTACAGCCTTCCGGGAACACCTCTTACGAAGGCCTGTGAAAAGCAGTTTCTTGGCAGGCCTGATCTGGCTGAGGTAGAACTTCTGCTCTGGGTGTGCTCCATTGGCCTAGAGCTGAAAGGCCCAAAGGGATGCCTTGTTTGCAAAGGGGCAGAGAGGCCCCAAAGCATCTTGCTTCCAGCTCATTGGGAAGCTAAGAAACAACTGTCTCTGCCCAGTGCTCTGACAGAGTACCGGGAACATCTCTTACCAAAGCCTTTGAAACGCAGTTTCTTGGCAGGCCTTATCTGGCTGAGGTAGAACTTCTGCTCTGGGTGTGCTCCATTGGCCTAGAGCTGAAAGGCCCAAAGGTCGGCCTTGTTGGCAAAGGGGCAGGGAGCCCCCAAAGCATCTTGCTTCCAGCTCTTCGGGAAGCTAAGAAACAACTGGCTCTGCCCAGTGCTCTTACAGCCTGAGAGAAAATCTCTTACCAAGGCCTGTGAAACGCACTTTGTTGGTGGCCTGATCTAGCTGAAGTAGAACTTCTGCTCTGGGTGTGCTCCATTGGCCTAGAGCTGCCTGGCCCAAAGGGCCGCCTTGTTTGCAAAGGGGCAGAGAGGCCCCAAAGCATCTTGCTTCCAGCTCTTCGGGAAGCTAAGAAACATCTGGCGTTGCCCAGTGCTCTTACAGCCTACCGGGAACATCTCTTACCAAGGCCTGTGAAACGCAGTTTGTTGGTGGCCTGAACTGGCCGAAGTAGAACTTCTGCTCTGGGTGTGCTCCACTGGCCTGGAGCTACCTGCCCCAAAGGGCTGCCTTGATTCCAAAGTGAGAGAGTGGCACCAAAGCATCTTGCTTCCAGCTCTTCGGGAAGCTAAGAAACATCTGGCGTTGCCCAGTGCTCTTACAGCCTACCGGGAACATCTCTTACCAAGGCCTGTGAAACGCCGTTTCCTGGCAGGCCTGATTTGGCTGAAGTAGAACTTCTGCTCTGGGTGTGCTCCATTGCCCTAGAGCTGCCAGGCCCAAGGTGCTGCCTTGTTTCCAAAGGGGCAGAGAGGCCCCAAAGCATCTTGCTTCCAGCTCTTTGGGAAGCTAAGAAACAACTGGCTCTGCCCAGTGCTCTTACAGCCTGAGAGAAAATCTCTTACCAAGGCCTGTGAAACGCACTTTGTTGGTGGCCTGATCTAGCTGAAGTAGAACTTCTGCTCTGGGTGTGCTCCATTGGCCTAGAGCTGCCTGGCCCAAAGGGCCGCCTTGTTTGCAAAGGGGCAGAGAGGCCCCAAAGCATCTTGCTTCCAGCTCTTCGGGAAGCTAAGAAACATCTGGCGTTGCCCAGTGCTCTTACAGCCTACCGGGAACATCTCTTACCAAGGCCTGTGAAACGCAGTTTGTTGGTGGCCTGAACTGGCCGAAGTAGAACTTCTGCTCTGGGTGTGCTCCACTGGCCTGGAGCTACCTGCCCCAAAGGGCTGCCTTGATTCCAAAGTGAGAGAGTGGCACCAAAGCATCTTGCTTCCAGCTCTTCGGGAAGCTAAGAAACATCTGGCGTTGCCCAGTGCTCTTACAGCCTACCGGGAACATCTCTTACCAAGGCCTGTGAAACGCCGTTTCCTGGCAGGCCTGATTTGGCTGAAGTAGAACTTCTGCTCTGGGTGTGCTCCATTGCCCTAGAGCTGCCAGGCCCAAGGTGCTGCCTTGTTTCCAAAGGGGCAGAGAGGCCCCAAAGCATCTTGCTTCCAGCTCTCTGGGAAGCTAAGAACCAACTCGCTCTGCCCCGTGCTCTTACAGCCTACCGGGAACATGTCTTTGAAAGGCCTGTGAAACGCAGTTTCTTGGCAGGCCTCATCTGGCTGAAGTAGAACTCCGGCTCTGGGTGTGCTCCATTGCCCTAGAGCTGCCAGGCCCCAAGTGCTGCCCTGTTTCCAAGGGGCAGAGAGGCCCAAAGCATCTTGCTTCCCGGTCTTTGCGAAGCTAAGAAACAACTGGCTCTGCCCAGTGCTCTTACACCTACCGGGAACATCTCTTACCAAGGCCTGTCAAACGCTGTTTCTTTGCAGGCCTGATCAGGCTGAAGTAGAACTCCTGCTCTGCGTGTGCTCCATTGGCCTAGAGCTTCCCGACCCAAAAGGCTGCCTTGTTCCCAAACGGGCAGAGGGGTCCCAAGCGTCTTGCTTCCAGCTTTTCAGGAAGGTAAGAAACAACTGGCTCTGCCCAGTGCTCTTACAGCCTACCGGGAACATCTCTTACCAAGGCCTGTGAAACGCAGTTTCTTGGCAGGCCTGATCTGGCTGAAGTAGAACTCCTGCTCTGGGCGTGCTACTTTGGCCTAGAGCTGCCAGGCCCAAAGGGCCGCCTTGTTTCCAAAGGGGCTGAGAGTCCCCAAAGTATCTTGCTTCCAAATCTTTGGGAAGCTAAGAAACAACTGGCTCTGCACAGTGCTCTCACAGCCTACCGGCAACGTGACAGAGACAGGCCTGTGAGACGCAGTTTCTTGGAAGGCCTGATCTGGCTGAGGTAGAACTTCTGCTCTGGGTGTACTCCATTGGCCTAGGGCTGCCAGGCCCAAAGGGCTGCCTTTATTTCCAAAGTGTGAGAGAGGCCCCAAAGCATCTTGCTTCCTGCTCTCTGGGAAGCTAAAACAACTGGCTCTGCACAGTGCTCTCAAAGCCAACCGGGAACGTCACATACAAAGGCCTGTGAAACGCAGCTTCTTGACAGGCCTTATCTGGCTGAGGTAGAACTTGTGCTCTGGGTGTGCTACTTTGGCCTAGAGCTGCCAGGCACAAAGGCTGCTTTGTTTCCAAAGGGGGAGAGAGGCCCCAAATCATGTTGCTTCCAGCTGTTTTTGAAGCTAAGAAACAACTCGCTCTGCCAGGTACTCTTACAGCCTTCCGGGAACACCTCTTACGAAGGCCTGTGAAAAGCAGTTTCTTGGCAGGCCTGATCTGGCTGAGGTAGAACTTCTGCTCTGGGTGTGCTCCATTGCCCTAGAGCTGAAAGGCCCAAAGGGATGCCTTGTTTGCAAAGGGGCAGAGAGGCCCCAAAGCATCTTGCTTCCAGCTCATTGGGAAGCTAAGAGACAACTGTCTCTGCCCAGTGCTCTGACAGAGTACCGGGAACATCTCTTACCAAAGCCTTTGAAACGCAGTTTCTTGGCAGGCCTTATCTGGCTGAGGTAGAACTTCTGCTCTGGGTGTGCTCCATTGGCCTAGAGCTGAAAGGCCCAAAGGTCGGCCTTGTTGGCAAAGGGGCAGGGAGCCCCCAAAGCATCTTGCTTCCAGCTCTTCGGGAAGCTAAGAAACAACTGGCTCTGCCCAGTGCTCTTACAGCCTGAGAGAAAATCTCTTACCAAGGCCTGTGAAACGCACTTTGTTGGTGGCCTGATCTAGCTGAAGTAGAACTTCTGCTCTGGGTGTGCTCCATTGGCCTAGAGCTGCCTGGCCCAAAGGGCCGCCTTGTTTGCAAAGGGGCAGAGAGGCCCCAAAGCATCTTGCTTCCAGCTCTTCGGGAAGCTAAGAAACATCTGGCGTTGCCCAGTGCTCTTACAGCCTACCGGGAACATCTCTTACCAAGGCCTGTGAAACGCAGTTTGTTGGTGGCCTGAACTGGCCGAAGTAGAACTTCTGCTCTGGGTGTGCTCCACTGGCCTGGAGCTACCTGCCCCAAAGGGCTGCCTTGATTCCAAAGTGAGAGAGTGGCACCAAAGCATCTTGCTTCCAGCTCTTCGGGAAGCTAAGAAACATCTGGCGTTGCCCAGTGCTCTTACAGCCTACCGGGAACATCTCTTACCAAGGCCTGTGAAACGCCGTTTCCTGGCAGGCCTGATTTGGCTGAAGTAGAACTTCTGCTCTGGGTGTGCTCCATTGCCCTAGAGCTGCCAGGCCCAAGGTGCTGCCTTGTTTCCAAAGGGGCAGAGAGGCCCCAAAGCATCTTGCTTCCAGCTCTTCGGGAAGCTAAGAAACAACTGGCTCTGCCCAGTGCTCTTACAGCCTGAGAGAAAATCTCTTACCAAGGCCTGTGAAACGCACTTTGTTGGTGGCCTGATCTAGCTGAAGTAGAACTTCTGCTCTGGGTGTGCTCCATTGGCCTAGAGCTGCCTGGCCCAAAGGGCCGCCTTGTTTGCAAAGGGGCAGAGAGGCCCCAAAGCATCTTGCTTCCAGCTCTTCGGGAAGCTAAGAAACATCTGGCGTTGCCCAGTGCTCTTACAGCCTACCGGGAACATCTCTTACCAAGGCCTGTGAAACGCAGTTTGTTGGTGGCCTGAACTGGCCGAAGTAGAACTTCTGCTCTGGGTGTGCTCCACTGGCCTGGAGCTACCTGCCCCAAAGGGCTGCCTTGATTCCAAAGTGAGAGAGTGGCACCAAAGCATCTTGCTTCCAGCTCTTCGGGAAGCTAAGAAACATCTGGCGTTGCCCAGTGCTCTTACAGCCTACCGGGAACATCTCTTACCAAGGCCTGTGAAACGCCGTTTCCTGGCAGGCCTGATTTGGCTGAAGTAGAACTTCTGCTCTGGGTGTGCTCCATTGCCCTAGAGCTGCCAGGCCCAAGGTGCTGCCTTGTTTCCAAAGGGGCAGAGAGGCCCCAAAGCATCTTGCTTCCAGCTCTCTGGGAAGCTAAGAACCAACTCGCTCTGCCCCGTGCTCTTACAGCCTACCGGGAACATGTCTTTGAAAGGCCTGTGAAACGCAGTTTCTTGGCAGGCCTCATCTGGCTGAAGTAGAACTCCGGCTCTGGGTGTGCTCCATTGCCCTAGAGCTGCCAGGCCCCAAGTGCTGCCCTGTTTCCAAGGGGCAGAGAGGCCCAAAGCATCTTGCTTCCCGGTCTTTGCGAAGCTAAGAAACAACTGGCTCTGCCCAGTGCTCTTACACCTACCGGGAACATCTCTTACCAAGGCCTGTCAAACGCTGTTTCTTTGCAGGCCTGATCAGGCTGAAGTAGAACTCCTGCTCTGCGTGTGCTCCATTGGCCTAGAGCTTCCCGACCCAAAAGGCTGCCTTGTTCCCAAACGGGCAGAGGGGTCCCAAGCGTCTTGCTTCCAGCTTTTCAGGAAGGTAAGAAACAACTGGCTCTGCCCAGTGCTCTTACAGCCTACCGGGAACATCTCTTACCAAGGCCTGTGAAACGCAGTTTCTTGGCAGGCCTGATCTGGCTGAAGTAGAACTCCTGCTCTGGGCGTGCTACTTTGGCCTAGAGCTGCCAGGCCCAAAGGGCCGCCTTGTTTCCAAAGGGGCTGAGAGTCCCCAAAGTATCTTGCTTCCAAATCTTTGGGAAGCTAAGAAACAACTGGCTCTGCACAGTGCTCTCACAGCCTACCGGCAACGTGACAGAGACAGGCCTGTGAGACGCAGTTTCTTGGAAGGCCTGATCTGGCTGAGGTAGAACTTCTGCTCTGGGTGTACTCCATTGGCCTAGGGCTGCCAGGCCCAAAGGGCTGCCTTTATTTCCAAAGTGTGAGAGAGGCCCCAAAGCATCTTGCTTCCTGCTCTCTGGGAAGCTAAAACAACTGGCTCTGCACAGTGCTCTCAAAGCCAACCGGGAACGTCACATACAAAGGCCTGTGAAACGCAGCTTCTTGACAGGCCTTATCTGGCTGAGGTAGAACTTGTGCTCTGGGTGTGCTACTTTGGCCTAGAGCTGCCAGGCACAAAGGCTGCTTTATTTCCAAAGGGGGAGAGAGGCCCCAAATCATGTTGCTTCCAGCTGTTTTTGAAGCTAAGAAACAACTCGCTCTGCCAGGTACTCTTACAGCCTTCCGGGAACACCTCTTACGAAGGCCTGTGAAAAGCAGTTTCTTGGCAGGCCTGATCTGGCTGAGGTAGAACTTCTGCTCTGGGTGTGCTCCATTGCCCTAGAGCTGAAAGGCCCAAAGGGATGCCTTGTTTGCAAAGGGGCAGAGAGGCCCCAAAGCATCTTGCTTCCAGCTCATTGGGAAGCTAAGAAACAACTGTCTCTGCCCAGTGCTCTGACAGAGTACCGGGAACATCTCTTACCAAAGCCTTTGAAACGCAGTTTCGTGGCAGGCCTTATCTGGCTGAGGTAGAACTTCTGCTCTGGGTGTGCTCCATTGGCCTAGAGCTGAAAGGCCCAAAGGTCGGCCTTGTTGGCAAAGGGGCAGGGAGCCCCCAAAGCATCTTGCTTCCAGCTCTTCGGGAAGCTAAGAAACAACTGGCTCTGCCCAGTGCTCTTACAGCCTGAGAGAAAATCTCTTACCAAGGCCTGTGAAACGCACTTTGTTGGTGGCCTGATCTAGCTGAAGTAGAACTTCTGCTCTGGGTGTGCTCCATTGGCCTAGAGCTGCCTGGCCCAAAGGGCCGCCTTGTTTGCAAAGGGGCAGAGAGGCCCCAAAGCATCTTGCTTCCAGCTCTTCGGGAAGCTAAGAAACATCTGGCGTTGCCCAGTGCTCTTACAGCCTACCGGGAACATCTCTTACCAAGGCCTGTGAAACGCAGTTTGTTGGTGGCCTGAACTGGCCGAAGTAGAACTTCTGCTCTGGGTGTGCTCCACTGGCCTGGAGCTACCTGCCCCAAAGGGCTGCCTTGATTCCAAAGTGAGAGAGTGGCACCAAAGCATCTTGCTTCCAGCTCTTCGGGAAGCTAAGAAACATCTGGCGTTGCCCAGTGCTCTTACAGCCTACCGGGAACATCTCTTACCAAGGCCTGTGAAACGCCGTTTCCTGGCAGGCCTGATTTGGCTGAAGTAGAACTTCTGCTCTGGGTGTGCTCCATTGCCCTAGAGCTGCCAGGCCCAAGGTGCTGCCTTGTTTCCAAAGGGGCAGAGAGGCCCCAAAGCATCTTGCTTCCAGCTCTTTGGGAAGCTAAGAAACAACTGGCTCTGCCCAGTGCTCTTACAGCCTGAGAGAAAATCTCTTACCAAGGCCTGTGAAACGCACTTTGTTGGTGGCCTGATCTAGCTGAAGTAGAACTTCTGCTCTGGGTGTGCTCCATTGGCCTAGAGCTGCCTGGCCCAAAGGGCCGCCTTGTTTGCAAAGGGGCAGAGAGGCCCCAAAGCATCTTGCTTCCAGCTCTTCGGGAAGCTAAGAAACATCTGGCGTTGCCCAGTGCTCTTACAGCCTACCGGGAACATCTCTTACCAAGGCCTGTGAAACGCAGTTTGTTGGTGGCCTGAACTGGCCGAAGTAGAACTTCTGCTCTGGGTGTGCTCCACTGGCCTGGAGCTACCTGCCCCAAAGGGCTGCCTTGATTCCAAAGTGAGAGAGTGGCACCAAAGCATCTTGCTTCCAGCTCTTCGGGAAGCTAAGAAACATCTGGCGTTGCCCAGTGCTCTTACAGCCTACCGGGAACATCTCTTACCAAGGCCTGTGAAACGCCGTTTCCTGGCAGGCCTGATTTGGCTGAAGTAGAACTTCTGCTCTGGGTGTGCTCCATTGCCCTAGAGCTGCCAGGCCCAAGGTGCTGCCTTGTTTCCAAAGGGGCAGAGAGGCCCCAAAGCATCTTGCTTCCAGCTCTCTGGGAAGCTAAGAACCAACTCGCTCTGCCCCGTGCTCTTACAGCCTACCGGGAACATGTCTTTGAAAGGCCTGTGAAACGCAGTTTCTTGGCAGGCCTCATCTGGCTGAAGTAGAACTCCGGCTCTGGGTGTGCTCCATTGCCCTAGAGCTGCCAGGCCCCAAGTGCTGCCCTGTTTCCAAGGGGCAGAGAGGCCCAAAGCATCTTGCTTCCCGGTCTTTGCGAAGCTAAGAAACAACTGGCTCTGCCCAGTGCTCTTACACCTACCGGGAACATCTCTTACCAAGGCCTGTCAAACGCTGTTTCTTTGCAGGCCTGATCAGGCTGAAGTAGAACTCCTGCTCTGCGTGTGCTCCATTGGCCTAGAGCTTCCCGACCCAAAAGGCTGCCTTGTTCCCAAACGGGCAGAGGGGTCCCAAGCGTCTTGCTTCCAGCTTTTCAGGAAGGTAAGAAACAACTGGCTCTGCCCAGTGCTCTTACAGCCTACCGGGAACATCTCTTACCAAGGCCTGTGAAACGCAGTTTCTTGGCAGGCCTGATCTGGCTGAAGTAGAACTCCTGCTCTGGGCGTGCTACTTTGGCCTAGAGCTGCCAGGCCCAAAGGGCCGCCTTGTTTCCAAAGGGGCTGAGAGTCCCCAAAGTATCTTGCTTCCAAATCTTTGGGAAGCTAAGAAACAACTGGCTCTGCACAGTGCTCTCACAGCCTACCGGCAACGTGACAGAGACAGGCCTGTGAGACGCAGTTTCTTGGAAGGCCTGATCTGGCTGAGGTAGAACTTCTGCTCTGGGTGTACTCCATTGGCCTAGGGCTGCCAGGCCCAAAGGGCTGCCTTTATTTCCAAAGTGTGAGAGAGGCCCCAAAGCATCTTGCTTCCTGCTCTCTGGGAAGCTAAAACAACTGGCTCTGCACAGTGCTCTCAAAGCCAACCGGGAACGTCACATACAAAGGCCTGTGAAACGCAGCTTCTTGACAGGCCTTATCTGGCTGAGGTAGAACTTGTGCTCTGGGTGTGCTACTTTGGCCTAGAGCTGCCAGGCACAAAGGCTGCTTTGTTTCCAAAGGGGGAGAGAGGCCCCAAATCATGTTGCTTCCAGCTGTTTTTGAAGCTAAGAAACAACTCGCTCTGCCAGGTACTCTTACAGCCTTCCGGGAACACCTCTTACGAAGGCCTGTGAAAAGCAGTTTCTTGGCAGGCCTGATCTGGCTGAGGTAGAACTTCTGCTCTGGGTGTGCTCCATTGCCCTAGAGCTGAAAGGCCCAAAGGGATGCCTTGTTTGCAAAGGGGCAGAGAGGCCCCAAAGCATCTTGCTTCCAGCTCATTGGGAAGCTAAGAAACAACTGTCTCTGCCCAGTGCTCTGACAGAGTACCGGGAACATCTCTTACCAAAGCCTTTGAAACGCAGTTTCTTGGCAGGCCTTATCTGGCTGAGGTAGAACTTCTGCTCTGGGTGTGCTCCATTGGCCTAGAGCTGAAAGGCCCAAAGGTCGGCCTTGTTGGCAAAGGGGCAGGGAGCCCCCAAAGCATCTTGCTTCCAGCTCTTCGGGAAGCTAAGAAACAACTGGCTCTGCCCAGTGCTCTTACAGCCTGAGAGAAAATCTCTTACCAAGGCCTGTGAAACGCACTTTGTTGGTGGCCTGATCTAGCTGAAGTAGAACTTCTGCTCTGGGTGTGCTCCATTGGCCTAGAGCTGCCTGGCCCAAAGGGCCGCCTTGTTTGCAAAGGGGCAGAGAGGCCCCAAAGCATCTTGCTTCCAGCTCTTCGGGAAGCTAAGAAACATCTGGCGTTGCCCAGTGCTCTTACAGCCTACCGGGAACATCTCTTACCAAGGCCTGTGAAACGCAGTTTGTTGGTGGCCTGAACTGGCCGAAGTAGAACTTCTGCTCTGGGTGTGCTCCACTGGCCTGGAGCTACCTGCCCCAAAGGGCTGCCTTGATTCCAAAGTGAGAGAGTGGCACCAAAGCATCTTGCTTCCAGCTCTTCGGGAAGCTAAGAAACATCTGGCGTTGCCCAGTGCTCTTACAGCCTACCGGGAACATCTCTTACCAAGGCCTGTGAAACGCCGTTTCCTGGCAGGCCTGATTTGGCTGAAGTAGAACTTCTGCTCTGGGTGTGCTCCATTGCCCTAGAGCTGCCAGGCCCAAGGTGCTGCCTTGTTTCCAAAGGGGCAGAGAGGCCCCAAAGCATCTTGCTTCCAGCTCTTCGGGAAGCTAAGAAACAACTGGCTCTGCCCAGTGCTCTTACAGCCTGAGAGAAAATCTCTTACCAAGGCCTGTGAAACGCACTTTGTTGGTGGCCTGATCTAGCTGAAGTAGAACTTCTGCTCTGGGTGTGCTCCATTGGCCTAGAGCTGCCTGGCCCAAAGGGCCGCCTTGTTTGCAAAGGGGCAGAGAGGCCCCAAAGCATCTTGCTTCCAGCTCTTCGGGAAGCTAAGAAACATCTGGCGTTGCCCAGTGCTCTTACAGCCTACCGGGAACATCTCTTACCAAGGCCTGTGAAACGCAGTTTGTTGGTGGCCTGAACTGGCCGAAGTAGAACTTCTGCTCTGGGTGTGCTCCACTGGCCTGGAGCTACCTGCCCCAAAGGGCTGCCTTGATTCCAAAGTGAGAGAGTGGCACCAAAGCATCTTGCTTCCAGCTCTTCGGGAAGCTAAGAAACATCTGGCGTTGCCCAGTGCTCTTACAGCCTACCGGGAACATCTCTTACCAAGGCCTGTGAAACGCCGTTTCCTGGCAGGCCTGATTTGGCTGAAGTAGAACTTCTGCTCTGGGTGTGCTCCATTGCCCTAGAGCTGCCAGGCCCAAGGTGCTGCCTTGTTTCCAAAGGGGCAGAGAGGCCCCAAAGCATCTTGCTTCCAGCTCTCTGGGAAGCTAAGAACCAACTCGCTCTGCCCCGTGCTCTTACAGCCTACCGGGAACATGTCTTTGAAAGGCCTGTGAAACGCAGTTTCTTGGCAGGCCTCATCTGGCTGAAGTAGAACTCCGGCTCTGGGTGTGCTCCATTGCCCTAGAGCTGCCAGGCCCCAAGTGCTGCCCTGTTTCCAAGGGGCAGAGAGGCCCAAAGCATCTTGCTTCCCGGTCTTTGCGAAGCTAAGAAACAACTGGCTCTGCCCAGTGCTCTTACACCTACCGGGAACATCTCTTACCAAGGCCTGTCAAACGCTGTTTCTTTGCAGGCCTGATCAGGCTGAAGTAGAACTCCTGCTCTGCGTGTGCTCCATTGGCCTAGAGCTTCCCGACCCAAAAGGCTGCCTTGTTCCCAAACGGGCAGAGGGGTCCCAAGCGTCTTGCTTCCAGCTTTTCAGGAAGGTAAGAAACAACTGGCTCTGCCCAGTGCTCTTACAGCCTACCGGGAACATCTCTTACCAAGGCCTGTGAAACGCAGTTTCTTGGCAGGCCTGATCTGGCTGAAGTAGAACTCCTGCTCTGGGCGTGCTACTTTGGCCTAGAGCTGCCAGGCCCAAAGGGCCGCCTTGTTTCCAAAGGGGCTGAGAGTCCCCAAAGTATCTTGCTTCCAAATCTTTGGGAAGCTAAGAAACAACTGGCTCTGCACAGTGCTCTCACAGCCTACCGGCAACGTGACAGAGACAGGCCTGTGAGACGCAGTTTCTTGGAAGGCCTGATCTGGCTGAGGTAGAACTTCTGCTCTGGGTGTACTCCATTGGCCTAGGGCTGCCAGGCCCAAAGGGCTGCCTTTATTTCCAAAGTGTGAGAGAGGCCCCAAAGCATCTTGCTTCCTGCTCTCTGGGAAGCTAAAACAACTGGCTCTGCACAGTGCTCTCAAAGCCAACCGGGAACGTCACATACAAAGGCCTGTGAAACGCAGCTTCTTGACAGGCCTTATCTGGCTGAGGTAGAACTTGTGCTCTGGGTGTGCTACTTTGGCCTAGAGCTGCCAGGCACAAAGGCTGCTTTGTTTCCAAAGGGGGAGAGAGGCCCCAAATCATGTTGCTTCCAGCTGTTTTTGAAGCTAAGAAACAACTCGCTCTGCCAGGTACTCTTACAGCCTTCCGGGAACACCTCTTACGAAGGCCTGTGAAAAGCAGTTTCTTGGCAGGCCTGATCTGGCTGAGGTAGAACTTCTGCTCTGGGTGTGCTCCATTGGCCTAGAGCTGAAAGGCCCAAAGGGATGCCTTGTTTGCAAAGGGGCAGAGAGGCCCCAAAGCATCTTGCTTCCAGCTCATTGGGAAGCTAAGAAACAACTGTCTCTGCCCAGTGCTCTGACAGAGTACCGGGAACATCTCTTACCAAAGCCTTTGAAACGCAGTTTCTTGGCAGGCCTTATCTGGCTGAGGTAGAACTTCTGCTCTGGGTGTGCTCCATTGGCCTAGAGCTGAAAGGCCCAAAGGTCGGCCTTGTTGGCAAAGGGGCAGGGAGCCCCCAAAGCATCTTGCTTCCAGCTCTTCGGGAAGCTAAGAAACAACTGGCTCTGCCCAGTGCTCTTACAGCCTGAGAGAAAATCTCTTACCAAGGCCTGTGAAACGCACTTTGTTGGTGGCCTGATCTAGCTGAAGTAGAACTTCTGCTCTGGGTGTGCTCCATTGGCCTAGAGCTGCCTGGCCCAAAGGGCCGCCTTGTTTGCAAAGGGGCAGAGAGGCCCCAAAGCATCTTGCTTCCAGCTCTTCGGGAAGCTAAGAAACATCTGGCGTTGCCCAGTGCTCTTACAGCCTACCGGGAACATCTCTTACCAAGGCCTGTGAAACGCAGTTTGTTGGTGGCCTGAACTGGCCGAAGTAGAACTTCTGCTCTGGGTGTGCTCCACTGGCCTGGAGCTACCTGCCCCAAAGGGCTGCCTTGATTCCAAAGTGAGAGAGTGGCACCAAAGCATCTTGCTTCCAGCTCTTCGGGAAGCTAAGAAACATCTGGCGTTGCCCAGTGCTCTTACAGCCTACCGGGAACATCTCTTACCAAGGCCTGTGAAACGCCGTTTCCTGGCAGGCCTGATTTGGCTGAGGTAGAACTTCTGCTCTGGGTGTGCTCCATTGCCCTAGAGCTGCCAGGCCCAAGGTGCTGCCTTGTTTCCAAAGGGGCAGAGAGGCCCCAAAGCATCTTGCTTCCAGCTCTTCGGGAAGCTAAGAAACAACTGGCTCTGCCCAGTGCTCTTACAGCCTGAGAGAAAATCTCTTACCAAGGCCTGTGAAACGCACTTTGTTGGTGGCCTGATCTAGCTGAAGTAGAACTTCTGCTCTGGGTGTGCTCCATTGGCCTAGAGCTGCCTGGCCCAAAGGGCCGCCTTGTTTGCAAAGGGGCAGAGAGGCCCCAAAGCATCTTGCTTCCAGCTCTTCGGGAAGCTAAGAAACATCTGGCGTTGCCCAGTGCTCTTACAGCCTACCGGGAACATCTCTTACCAAGGCCTGTGAAACGCAGTTTGTTGGTGGCCTGAACTGGCCGAAGTAGAACTTCTGCTCTGGGTGTGCTCCACTGGCCTGGAGCTACCTGCCCCAAAGGGCTGCCTTGATTCCAAAGTGAGAGAGTGGCACCAAAGCATCTTGCTTCCAGCTCTTCGGGAAGCTAAGAAACATCTGGCGTTGCCCAGTGCTCTTACAGCCTACCGGGAACATCTCTTACCAAGGCCTGTGAAACGCCGTTTCCTGGCAGGCCTGATTTGGCTGAAGTAGAACTTCTGCTCTGGGTGTGCTCCATTGCCCTAGAGCTGCCAGGCCCAAGGTGCTGCCTTGTTTCCAAAGGGGCAGAGAGGCCCCAAAGCATCTTGCTTCCAGCTCTCTGGGAAGCTAAGAACCAACTCGCTCTGCCCCGTGCTCTTACAGCCTACCGGGAACATGTCTTTGAAAGGCCTGTGAAACGCAGTTTCTTGGCAGGCCTCATCTGGCTGAAGTAGAACTCCGGCTCTGGGTGTGCTCCATTGCCCTAGAGCTGCCAGGCCCCAAGTGCTGCCCTGTTTCCAAGGGGCAGAGAGGCCCAAAGCATCTTGCTTCCCGGTCTTTGCGAAGCTAAGAAACAACTGGCTCTGCCCAGTGCTCTTACACCTACCGGGAACATCTCTTACCAAGGCCTGTCAAACGCTGTTTCTTTGCAGGCCTGATCAGGCTGAAGTAGAACTCCTGCTCTGCGTGTGCTCCATTGGCCTAGAGCTTCCCGACCCAAAAGGCTGCCTTGTTCCCAAACGGGCAGAGGGGTCCCAAGCGTCTTGCTTCCAGCTTTTCAGGAAGGTAAGAAACAACTGGCTCTGCCCAGTGCTCTTACAGCCTACCGGGAACATCTCTTACCAAGGCCTGTGAAACGCAGTTTCTTGGCAGGCCTGATCTGGCTGAAGTAGAACTCCTGCTCTGGGCGTGCTACTTTGGCCTAGAGCTGCCAGGCCCAAAGGGCCGCCTTGTTTCCAAAGGGGCTGAGAGTCCCCAAAGTATCTTGCTTCCAAATCTTTGGGAAGCTAAGAAACAACTGGCTCTGCACAGTGCTCTCACAGCCTACCGGCAACGTGACAGAGACAGGCCTGTGAGACGCAGTTTCTTGGAAGGCCTGATCTGGCTGAGGTAGAACTTCTGCTCTGGGTGTACTCCATTGGCCTAGGGCTGCCAGGCCCAAAGGGCTGCCTTTATTTCCAAAGTGTGAGAGAGGCCCCAAAGCATCTTGCTTCCTGCTCTCTGGGAAGCTAAAACAACTGGCTCTGCACAGTGCTCTCAAAGCCAACCGGGAACGTCACATACAAAGGCCTGTGAAACGCAGCTTCTTGACAGGCCTTATCTGGCTGAGGTAGAACTTGTGCTCTGGGTGTGCTACTTTGGCCTAGAGCTGCCAGGCACAAAGGCTGCTTTGTTTCCAAAGGGGGAGAGAGGCCCCAAATCATGTTGCTTCCAGCTGTTTTTGAAGCTAAGAAACAACTCGCTCTGCCAGGTACTCTTACAGCCTTCCGGGAACACCTCTTACGAAGGCCTGTGAAAAGCAGTTTCTTGGCAGGCCTGATCTGGCTGAGGTAGAACTTCTGCTCTGGGTGTGCTCCATTGCCCTAGAGCTGAAAGGCCCAAAGGGATGCCTTGTTTGCAAAGGGGCAGAGAGGCCCCAAAGCATCTTGCTTCCAGCTCATTGGGAAGCTAAGAAACAACTGTCTCTGCCCAGTGCTCTGACAGAGTACCGGCAACATCTCTTACCAAAGCCTTTGAAACGCAGTTTCTTGGCAGGCCTTATCTGGCTGAGGTAGAACTTCTGCTCTGGGTGTGCTCCATTGGCCTAGAGCTGAAAGGCCCAAAGGTCGGCCTTGTTGGCAAAGGGGCAGGGAGCCCCCAAAGCATCTTGCTTCCAGCTCTTCGGGAAGCTAAGAAACAACTGGCTCTGCCCAGTGCTCTTACAGCCTGAGAGAAAATCTCTTACCAAGGCCTGTGAAACGCACTTTGTTGGTGGCCTGATCTAGCTGAAGTAGAACTTCTGCTCTGGGTGTGCTCCATTGGCCTAGAGCTGCCTGGCCCAAAGGGCCGCCTTGTTTGCAAAGGGGCAGAGAGGCCCCAAAGCATCTTGCTTCCAGCTCTTCGGGAAGCTAAGAAACATCTGGCGTTGCCCAGTGCTCTTACAGCCTACCGGGAACATCTCTTACCAAGGCCTGTGAAACGCAGTTTGTTGGTGGCCTGAACTGGCCGAAGTAGAACTTCTGCTCTGGGTGTGCTCCACTGGCCTGGAGCTACCTGCCCCAAAGGGCTGCCTTGATTCCAAAGTGAGAGAGTGGCACCAAAGCATCTTGCTTCCAGCTCTTCGGGAAGCTAAGAAACATCTGGCGTTGCCCAGTGCTCTTACAGCCTACCGGGAACATCTCTTACCAAGGCCTGTGAAACGCCGTTTCCTGGCAGGCCTGATTTGGCTGAGGTAGAACTTCTGCTCTGGGTGTGCTCCATTGCCCTAGAGCTGCCAGGCCCAAGGTGCTGCCTTGTTTCCAAAGGGGCAGAGAGGCCCCAAAGCATCTTGCTTCCAGCTCTTCGGGAAGCTAAGAAACAACTGGCTCTGCCCAGTGCTCTTACAGCCTGAGAGAAAATCTCTTACCAAGGCCTGTGAAACGCACTTTGTTGGTGGCCTGATCTAGCTGAAGTAGAACTTCTGCTCTGGGTGTGCTCCATTGGCCTAGAGCTGCCTGGCCCAAAGGGCCGCCTTGTTTGCAAAGGGGCAGAGAGGCCCCAAAGCATCTTGCTTCCAGCTCTTCGGGAAGCTAAGAAACATCTGGCGTTGCCCAGTGCTCTTACAGCCTACCGGGAACATCTCTTACCAAGGCCTGTGAAACGCAGTTTGTTGGTGGCCTGAACTGGCCGAAGTAGAACTTCTGCTCTGGGTGTGCTCCACTGGCCTGGAGCTACCTGCCCCAAAGGGCTGCCTTGATTCCAAAGTGAGAGAGTGGCACCAAAGCATCTTGCTTCCAGCTCTTCGGGAAGCTAAGAAACATCTGGCGTTGCCCAGTGCTCTTACAGCCTACCGGGAACATCTCTTACCAAGGCCTGTGAAACGCCGTTTCCTGGCAGGCCTGATTTGGCTGAAGTAGAACTTCTGCTCTGGGTGTGCTCCATTGCCCTAGAGCTGCCAGGCCCAAGGTGCTGCCTTGTTTCCAAAGGGGCAGAGAGGCCCCAAAGCATCTTGCTTCCAGCTCTCTGGGAAGCTAAGAACCAACTCGCTCTGCCCCGTGCTCTTACAGCCTACCGGGAACATGTCTTTGAAAGGCCTGTGAAACGCAGTTTCTTGGCAGGCCTCATCTGGCTGAAGTAGAACTCCGGCTCTGGGTGTGCTCCATTGCCCTAGAGCTGCCAGGCCCCAAGTGCTGCCCTGTTTCCAAGGGGCAGAGAGGCCCAAAGCATCTTGCTTCCCGGTCTTTGCGAAGCTAAGAAACAACTGGCTCTGCCCAGTGCTCTTACACCTACCGGGAACATCTCTTACCAAGGCCTGTCAAACGCTGTTTCTTTGCAGGCCTGATCAGGCTGAAGTAGAACTCCTGCTCTGCGTGTGCTCCATTGGCCTAGAGCTTCCCGACCCAAAAGGCTGCCTTGTTCCCAAACGGGCAGAGGGGTCCCAAGCGTCTTGCTTCCAGCTTTTCAGGAAGGTAAGAAACAACTGGCTCTGCCCAGTGCTCTTACAGCCTACCGGGAACATCTCTTACCAAGGCCTGTGAAACGCAGTTTCTTGGCAGGCCTGATCTGGCTGAAGTAGAACTCCTGCTCTGGGCGTGCTACTTTGGCCTAGAGCTGCCAGGCCCAAAGGGCCGCCTTGTTTCCAAAGGGGCTGAGAGTCCCCAAAGTATCTTGCTTCCAAATCTTTGGGAAGCTAAGAAACAACTGGCTCTGCACAGTGCTCTCACAGCCTACCGGCAACGTGACAGAGACAGGCCTGTGAGACGCAGTTTCTTGGAAGGCCTGATCTGGCTGAGGTAGAACTTCTGCTCTGGGTGTACTCCATTGGCCTAGGGCTGCCAGGCCCAAAGGGCTGCCTTTATTTCCAAAGTGTGAGAGAGGCCCCAAAGCATCTTGCTTCCTGCTCTCTGGGAAGCTAAAACAACTGGCTCTGCACAGTGCTCTCAAAGCCAACCGGGAACGTCACATACAAAGGCCTGTGAAACGCAGCTTCTTGACAGGCCTTATCTGGCTGAGGTAGAACTTGTGCTCTGGGTGTGCTACTTTGGCCTAGAGCTGCCAGGCACAAAGGCTGCTTTGTTTCCAAAGGGGGAGAGAGGCCCCAAATCATGTTGCTTCCAGCTGTTTTTGAAGCTAAGAAACAACTCGCTCTGCCAGGTACTCTTACAGCCTTCCGGGAACACCTCTTACGAAGGCCTGTGAAAAGCAGTTTCTTGGCAGGCCTGATCTGGCTGAGGTAGAACTTCTGCTCTGGGTGTGCTCCATTGCCCTAGAGCTGAAAGGCCCAAAGGGATGCCTTGTTTGCAAAGGGGCAGAGAGGCCCCAAAGCATCTTGCTTCCAGCTCATTGGGAAGCTAAGAAACAACTGTCTCTGCCCAGTGCTCTGACAGAGTACCGGGAACATCTCTTACCAAAGCCTTTGAAACGCAGTTTCTTGGCAGGCCTTATCTGGCTGAGGTAGAACTTCTGCTCTGGGTGTGCTCCATTGGCCTAGAGCTGAAAGGCCCAAAGGTCGGCCTTGTTGGCAAAGGGGCAGGGAGCCCCCAAAGCATCTTGCTTCCAGCTCTTCGGGAAGCTAAGAAACAACTGGCTCTGCCCAGTGCTCTTACAGCCTGAGAGAAAATCTCTTACCAAGGCCTGTGAAACGCACTTTGTTGGTGGCCTGATCTAGCTGAAGTAGAACTTCTGCTCTGGGTGTGCTCCATTGGCCTAGAGCTGCCTGGCCCAAAGGGCCGCCTTGTTTGCAAAGGGGCAGAGAGGCCCCAAAGCATCTTGCTTCCAGCTCTTCGGGAAGCTAAGAAACATCTGGCGTTGCCCAGTGCTCTTACAGCCTACCGGGAACATCTCTTACCAAGGCCTGTGAAACGCAGTTTGTTGGTGGCCTGAACTGGCCGAAGTAGAACTTCTGCTCTGGGTGTGCTCCACTGGCCTGGAGCTACCTGCCCCAAAGGGCTGCCTTGATTCCAAAGTGAGAGAGTGGCACCAAAGCATCTTGCTTCCAGCTCTTCGGGAAGCTAAGAAACATCTGGCGTTGCCCAGTGCTCTTACAGCCTACCGGGAACATCTCTTACCAAGGCCTGTGAAACGCCGTTTCCTGGCAGGCCTGATTTGGCTGAAGTAGAACTTCTGCTCTGGGTGTGCTCCATTGCCCTAGAGCTGCCAGGCCCAAGGTGCTGCCTTGTTTCCAAAGGGGCAGAGAGGCCCCAAAGCATCTTGCTTCCAGCTCTCTGGGAAGCTAAGAACCAACTCGCTCTGCCCCGTGCTCTTACAGCCTACCGGGAACATGTCTTTGAAAGGCCTGTGAAACGCAGTTTCTTGGCAGGCCTCATCTGGCTGAAGTAGAACTCCGGCTCTGGGTGTGCTCCATTGCCCTAGAGCTGCCAGGCCCCAAGTGCTGCCCTGTTTCCAAGGGGCAGAGAGGCCCAAAGCATCTTGCTTCCCGGTCTTTGCGAAGCTAAGAAACAACTGGCTCTGCCCAGTGCTCTTACACCTACCGGGAACATCTCTTACCAAGGCCTGTCAAACGCTGTTTCTTTGCAGGCCTGATCAGGCTGAAGTAGAACTCCTGCTCTGCGTGTGCTCCATTGGCCTAGAGCTTCCCGACCCAAAAGGCTGCCTTGTTCCCAAACGGGCAGAGGGGTCCCAAGCGTCTTGCTTCCAGCTTTTCAGGAAGGTAAGAAACAACTGGCTCTGCCCAGTGCTCTTACAGCCTACCGGGAACATCTCTTACCAAGGCCTGTGAAACGCAGTTTCTTGGCAGGCCTGATCTGGCTGAAGTAGAACTCCTGCTCTGGGCGTGCTACTTTGGCCTAGAGCTGCCAGGCCCAAAGGGCCGCCTTGTTTCCAAAGGGGCTGAGAGTCCCCAAAGTATCTTGCTTCCAAATCTTTGGGAAGCTAAGAAACAACTGGCTCTGCACAGTGCTCTCACAGCCTACCGGCAACGTGACAGAGACAGGCCTGTGAGACGCAGTTTCTTGGAAGGCCTGATCTGGCTGAGGTAGAACTTCTGCTCTGGGTGTACTCCATTGGCCTAGGGCTGCCAGGCCCAAAGGGCTGCCTTTATTTCCAAAGTGTGAGAGAGGCCCCAAAGCATCTTGCTTCCTGCTCTCTGGGAAGCTAAAACAACTGGCTCTGCACAGTGCTCTCAAAGCCAACCGGGAACGTCACATACAAAGGCCTGTGAAACGCAGCTTCTTGACAGGCCTTATCTGGCTGAGGTAGAACTTGTGCTCTGGGTGTGCTACTTTGGCCTAGAGCTGCCAGGCACAAAGGCTGCTTTGTTTCCAAAGGGGGAGAGAGGCCCCAAATCATGTTGCTTCCAGCTGTTTTTGAAGCTAAGAAACAACTCGCTCTGCCAGGTACTCTTACAGCCTTCCGGGAACACCTCTTACGAAGGCCTGTGAAAAGCAGTTTCTTGGCAGGCCTGATCTGGCTGAGGTAGAACTTCTGCTCTGGGTGTGCTCCATTGCCCTAGAGCTGAAAGGCCCAAAGGGATGCCTTGTTTGCAAAGGGGCAGAGAGGCCCCAAAGCATCTTGCTTCCAGCTCATTGGGAAGCTAAGAAACAACTGTCTCTGCCCAGTGCTCTGACAGAGTACCGGGAACATCTCTTACCAAAGCCTTTGAAACGCAGTTTCTTGGCAGGCCTTATCTGGCTGAGGTAGAACTTCTGCTCTGGGTGTGCTCCATTGGCCTAGAGCTGAAAGGCCCAAAGGTCGGCCTTGTTGGCAAAGGGGCAGGGAGCCCCCAAAGCATCTTGCTTCCAGCTCTTCGGGAAGCTAAGAAACAACTGGCTCTGCCCAGTGCTCTTACAGCCTGAGAGAAAATCTCTTACCAAGGCCTGTGAAACGCACTTTGTTGGTGGCCTGATCTAGCTGAAGTAGAACTTCTGCTCTGGGTGTGCTCCATTGGCCTAGAGCTGCCTGGCCCAAAGGGCCGCCTTGTTTGCAAAGGGGCAGAGAGGCCCCAAAGCATCTTGCTTCCAGCTCTTCGGGAAGCTAAGAAACATCTGGCGTTGCCCAGTGCTCTTACAGCCTACCGGGAACATCTCTTACCAAGGCCTGTGAAACGCAGTTTGTTGGTGGCCTGAACTGGCCGAAGTAGAACTTCTGCTCTGGGTGTGCTCCACTGGCCTGGAGCTACCTGCCCCAAAGGGCTGCCTTGATTCCAAAGTGAGAGAGTGGCACCAAAGCATCTTGCTTCCAGCTCTTCGGGAAGCTAAGAAACATCTGGCGTTGCCCAGTGCTCTTACAGCCTACCGGGAACATCTCTTACCAAGGCCTGTGAAACGCCGTTTCCTGGCAGGCCTGATTTGGCTGAAGTAGAACTTCTGCTCTGGGTGTGCTCCATTGCCCTAGAGCTGCCAGGCCCAAGGTGCTGCCTTGTTTCCAAAGGGGCAGAGAGGCCCCAAAGCATCTTGCTTCCAGCTCTCTGGGAAGCTAAGAACCAACTCGCTCTGCCCCGTGCTCTTACAGCCTACCGGGAACATGTCTTTGAAAGGCCTGTGAAACGCAGTTTCTTGGCAGGCCTCATCTGGCTGAAGTAGAACTCCGGCTCTGGGTGTGCTCCATTGCCCTAGAGCTGCCAGGCCCCAAGTGCTGCCCTGTTTCCAAGGGGCAGAGAGGCCCAAAGCATCTTGCTTCCCGGTCTTTGCGAAGCTAAGAAACAACTGGCTCTGCCCAGTGCTCTTACACCTACCGGGAACATCTCTTACCAAGGCCTGTCAAACGCTGTTTCTTTGCAGGCCTGATCAGGCTGAAGTAGAACTCCTGCTCTGCGTGTGCTCCATTGGCCTAGAGCTTCCCGACCCAAAAGGCTGCCTTGTTCCCAAACGGGCAGAGGGGTCCCAAGCGTCTTGCTTCCAGCTTTTCAGGAAGGTAAGAAACAACTGGCTCTGCCCAGTGCTCTTACAGCCTACCGGGAACATCTCTTACCAAGGCCTGTGAAACGCAGTTTCTTGGCAGGCCTGATCTGGCTGAAGTAGAACTCCTGCTCTGGGCGTGCTACTTTGGCCTAGAGCTGCCAGGCCCAAAGGGCCGCCTTGTTTCCAAAGGGGCTGAGAGTCCCCAAAGTATCTTGCTTCCAAATCTTTGGGAAGCTAAGAAACAACTGGCTCTGCACAGTGCTCTCACAGCCTACCGGCAACGTGACAGAGAAAGGCCTGTGAGACGCAGTTTCTTGGAAGGCCTGATCTGGCTGAGGTAGAACTTCTGCTCTGGGTGTACTCCATTGGCCTAGGGCTGCCAGGCCCAAAGGGCTGCCTTTATTTCCAAAGTGTGAGAGAGGCCCCAAAGCATCTTGCTTCCTGCTCTCTGGGAAGCTAAAACAACTGGCTCTGCACAGTGCTCTCAAAGCCAACCGGGAACGTCACATACAAAGGCCTGTGAAACGCAGCTTCTTGACAGGCCTTATCTGGCTGAGGTAGAACTTGTGCTCTGGGTGTGCTACTTTGGCCTAGAGCTGCCAGGCACAAAGGCTGCTTTGTTTCCAAAGGGGGAGAGAGGCCCCAAATCATGTTGCTTCCAGCTGTTTTTGAAGCTAAGAAACAACTCGCTCTGCCAGGTACTCTTACAGCCTTCCGGGAACACCTCTTACGAAGGCCTGTGAAAAGCAGTTTCTTGGCAGGCCTGATCTGGCTGAGGTAGAACTTCTGCTCTGGGTGTGCTCCATTGCCCTAGAGCTGAAAGGCCCAAAGGGATGCCTTGTTTGCAAAGGGGCAGAGAGGGCCCAAAGCATCTTGCTTCCAGCTCATTGGGAAGCTAAGAAACAACTGTCTCTGCCCAGTGCTCTGACAGAGTACCGGGAACATCTCTTACCAAAGCCTTTGAAACGCAGTTTCTTGGCAGGCCTTATCTGGCTGAGGTAGAACTTCTGCTCTGGGTGTGCTCCATTGGCCTAGAGCTGAAAGGCCCAAAGGTCGGCCTTGTTGGCAAAGGGGCAGGGAGCCCCCAAAGCATCTTGCTTCCAGCTCTTCGGGAAGCTAAGAAACAACTGGCTCTGCCCAGTGCTCTTACAGCCTGAGAGAAAATCTCTTACCAAGGCCTGTGAAACGCACTTTGTTGGTGGCCTGATCTAGCTGAAGTAGAACTTCTGCTCTGGGTGTGCTCCATTGGCCTAGAGCTGCCTGGCCCAAAGGGCCGCCTTGTTTGCAAAGGGGCAGAGAGGCCCCAAAGCATCTTGCTTCCAGCTCTTCGGGAAGCTAAGAAACATCTGGCGTTGCCCAGTGCTCTTACAGCCTACCGGGAACATCTCTTACCAAGGCCTGTGAAACGCAGTTTGTTGGTGGCCTGAACTGGCCGAAGTAGAACTTCTGCTCTGGGTGTGCTCCACTGGCCTGGAGCTACCTGCCCCAAAGGGCTGCCTTGATTCCAAAGTGAGAGAGTGGCACCAAAGCATCTTGCTTCCAGCTCTTCGGGAAGCTAAGAAACATCTGGCGTTGCCCAGTGCTCTTACAGCCTACCGGGAACATCTCTTACCAAGGCCTGTGAAACGCCGTTTCCTGGCAGGCCTGATTTGGCTGAAGTAGAACTTCTGCTCTGGGTGTGCTCCATTGCCCTAGAGCTGCCAGGCCCAAGGTGCTGCCTTGTTTCCAAAGGGGCAGAGAGGCCCCAAAGCATCTTGCTTCCAGCTCTCTGGGAAGCTAAGAACCAACTCGCTCTGCCCCGTGCTCTTACAGCCTACCGGGAACATGTCTTTGAAAGGCCTGTGAAACGCAGTTTCTTGGCAGGCCTCATCTGGCTGAAGTAGAACTCCGGCTCTGGGTGTGCTCCATTGCCCTAGAGCTGCCAGGCCCCAAGTGCTGCCCTGTTTCCAAGGGGCAGAGAGGCCCAAAGCATCTTGCTTCCCGGTCTTTGCGAAGCTAAGAAACAACTGGCTCTGCCCAGTGCTCTTACACCTACCGGGAACATCTCTTACCAAGGCCTGTCAAACGCTGTTTCTTTGCAGGCCTGATCAGGCTGAAGTAGAACTCCTGCTCTGCGTGTGCTCCATTGGCCTAGAGCTTCCCGACCCAAAAGGCTGCCTTGTTCCCAAACGGGCAGAGGGGTCCCAAGCGTCTTGCTTCCAGCTTTTCAGGAAGGTAAGAAACAACTGGCTCTGCCCAGTGCTCTTACAGCCTACCGGGAACATCTCTTACCAAGGCCTGTGAAACGCAGTTTCTTGGCAGGCCTGATCTGGCTGAAGTAGAACTCCTGCTCTGGGCGTGCTACTTTGGCCTAGAGCTGCCAGGCCCAAAGGGCCGCCTTGTTTCCAAAGGGGCTGAGAGTCCCCAAAGTATCTTGCTTCCAAATCTTTGGGAAGCTAAGAAACAACTGGCTCTGCACAGTGCTCTCACAGCCTACCGGCAACGTGACAGAGACAGGCCTGTGAGACGCAGTTTCTTGGAAGGCCTGATCTGGCTGAGGTAGAACTTCTGCTCTGGGTGTACTCCATTGGCCTAGGGCTGCCAGGCCCAAAGGGCTGCCTTTATTTCCAAAGTGTGAGAGAGGCCCCAAAGCATCTTGCTTCCTGCTCTCTGGGAAGCTAAAACAACTGGCTCTGCACAGTGCTCTCAAAGCCAACCGGGAACGTCACATACAAAGGCCTGTGAAACGCAGCTTCTTGACAGGCCTTATCTGGCTGAGGTAGAACTTGTGCTCTGGGTGTGCTACTTTGGCCTAGAGCTGCCAGGCACAAAGGCTGCTTTGTTTCCAAAGGGGGAGAGAGGCCCCAAATCATGTTGCTTCCAGCTGTTTTTGAAGCTAAGAAACAACTCGCTCTGCCAGGTACTCTTACAGCCTTCCGGGAACACCTCTTACGAAGGCCTGTGAAAAGCAGTTTCTTGGCAGGCCTGATCTGGCTGAGGTAGAACTTCTGCTCTGGGTGTGCTCCATTGCCCTAGAGCTGAAAGGCCCAAAGGGATGCCTTGTTTGCAAAGGGGCAGAGAGGCCCCAAAGCATCTTGCTTCCAGCTCATTGGGAAGCTAAGAAACAACTGTCTCTGCCCAGTGCTCTGACAGAGTACCGGGAACATCTCTTACCAAAGCCTTTGAAACGCAGTTTCTTGGCAGGCCTTATCTGGCTGAGGTAGAACTTCTGCTCTGGGTGTGCTCCATTGGCCTAGAGCTGAAAGGCCCAAAGGTCGGCCTTGTTGGCAAAGGGGCAGGGAGCCCCCAAAGCATCTTGCTTCCAGCTCTTCGGGAAGCTAAGAAACAACTGGCTCTGCCCAGTGCTCTTACAGCCTGAGAGAAAATCTCTTACCAAGGCCTGTGAAACGCACTTTGTTGGTGGCCTGATCTAGCTGAAGTAGAACTTCTGCTCTGGGTGTGCTCCATTGGCCTAGAGCTGCCTGGCCCAAAGGGCCGCCTTGTTTGCAAAGGGGCAGAGAGGCCCCAAAGCATCTTGCTTCCAGCTCTTCGGGAAGCTAAGAAACATCTGGCGTTGCCCAGTGCTCTTACAGCCTACCGGGAACATCTCTTACCAAGGCCTGTGAAACGCAGTTTGTTGGTGGCCTGAACTGGCCGAAGTAGAACTTCTGCTCTGGGTGTGCTCCACTGGCCTGGAGCTACCTGCCCCAAAGGGCTGCCTTGATTCCAAAGTGAGAGAGTGGCACCAAAGCATCTTGCTTCCAGCTCTTCGGGAAGCTAAGAAACATCTGGCGTTGCCCAGTGCTCTTACAGCCTACCGGGAACATCTCTTACCAAGGCCTGTGAAACGCCGTTTCCTGGCAGGCCTGATTTGGCTGAAGTAGAACTTCTGCTCTGGGTGTGCTCCATTGCCCTAGAGCTGCCAGGCCCAAGGTGCTGCCTTGTTTCCAAAGGGGCAGAGAGGCCCCAAAGCATCTTGCTTCCAGCTCTCTGGGAAGCTAAGAACCAACTCGCTCTGCCCCGTGCTCTTACAGCCTACCGGGAACATGTCTTTGAAAGGCCTGTGAAACGCAGTTTCTTGGCAGGCCTCATCTGGCTGAAGTAGAACTCCGGCTCTGGGTGTGCTCCATTGCCCTAGAGCTGCCAGGCCCCAAGTGCTGCCCTGTTTCCAAGGGGCAGAGAGGCCCAAAGCATCTTGCTTCCCGGTCTTTGCGAAGCTAAGAAACAACTGGCTCTGCCCAGTGCTCTTACACCTACCGGGAACATCTCTTACCAAGGCCTGTCAAACGCTGTTTCTTTGCAGGCCTGATCAGGCTGAAGTAGAACTCCTGCTCTGCGTGTGCTCCATTGGCCTAGAGCTTCCCGACCCAAAAGGCTGCCTTGTTCCCAAACGGGCAGAGGGGTCCCAAGCGTCTTGCTTCCAGCTTTTCAGGAAGGTAAGAAACAACTGGCTCTGCCCAGTGCTCTTACAGCCTACCGGGAACATCTCTTACCAAGGCCTGTGAAACGCAGTTTCTTGGCAGGCCTGATCTGGCTGAAGTAGAACTCCTGCTCTGGGCGTGCTACTTTGGCCTAGAGCTGCCAGGCCCAAAGGGCCGCCTTGTTTCCAAAGGGGCTGAGAGTCCCCAAAGTATCTTGCTTCCAAATCTTTGGGAAGCTAAGAAACAACTGGCTCTGCACAGTGCTCTCACAGCCTACCGGCAACGTGACAGAGACAGGCCTGTGAGACGCAGTTTCTTGGAAGGCCTGATCTGGCTGAGGTAGAACTTCTGCTCTGGGTGTACTCCATTGGCCTAGGGCTGCCAGGCCCAAAGGGCTGCCTTTATTTCCAAAGTGTGAGAGAGGCCCCAAAGCATCTTGCTTCCTGCTCTCTGGGAAGCTAAAACAACTGGCTCTGCACAGTGCTCTCAAAGCCAACCGGGAACGTCACATACAAAGGCCTGTGAAACGCAGCTTCTTGACAGGCCTTATCTGGCTGAGGTAGAACTTGTGCTCTGGGTGTGCTACTTTGGCCTAGAGCTGCCAGGCACAAAGGCTGCTTTGTTTCCAAAGGGGGAGAGAGGCCCCAAATCATGTTGCTTCCAGCTGTTTTTGAAGCTAAGAAACAACTCGCTCTGCCAGGTACTCTTACAGCCTTCCGGGAACACCTCTTACGAAGGCCTGTGAAAAGCAGTTTCTTGGCAGGCCTGATCTGGCTGAGGTAGAACTTCTGCTCTGGGTGTGCTCCATTGCCCTAGAGCTGAAAGGCCCAAAGGGATGCCTTGTTTGCAAAGGGGCAGAGAGGCCCCAAAGCATCTTGCTTCCAGCTCATTGGGAAGCTAAGAAACAACTGTCTCTGCCCAGTGCTCTGACAGAGTACCGGGAACATCTCTTACCAAAGCCTTTGAAACGCAGTTTCGTGGCAGGCCTGATCTGGCTGAGGTAGAACTTCTGCTCTGGGTGTGCTCCATTGGCCTAGAGCTGAAAGGCCCAAAGGTCGGCCTTGTTGGCAAAGGGGCAGGGAGCCCCCAAAGCATCTTGCTTCCAGCTCTTCGGGAAGCTAAGAAACAACTGGCTCTGCCCAGTGCTCTTACAGCCTGAGAGAAAATCTCTTACCAAGGCCTGTGAAACGCACTTTGTTGGTGGCCTGATCTAGCTGAAGTAGAACTTCTGCTCTGGGTGTGCTCCATTGGCCTAGAGCTGCCTGGCCCAAAGGGCCGCCTTGTTTGCAAAGGGGCAGAGAGGCCCCAAAGCATCTTGCTTCCAGCTCTTCGGGAAGCTAAGAAACATCTGGCGTTGCCCAGTGCTCTTACAGCCTACCGGGAACATCTCTTACCAAGGCCTGTGAAACGCAGTTTGTTGGTGGCCTGAACTGGCCGAAGTAGAACTTCTGCTCTGGGTGTGCTCCACTGGCCTGGAGCTACCTGCCCCAAAGGGCTGCCTTGATTCCAAAGTGAGAGAGTGGCACCAAAGCATCTTGCTTCCAGCTCTTCGGGAAGCTAAGAAACATCTGGCGTTGCCCAGTGCTCTTACAGCCTACCGGGAACATCTCTTACCAAGGCCTGTGAAACGCCGTTTCCTGGCAGGCCTGATTTGGCTGAAGTAGAACTTCTGCTCTGGGTGTGCTCCATTGCCCTAGAGCTGCCAGGCCCAAGGTGCTGCCTTGTTTCCAAAGGGGCAGAGAGGCCCCAAAGCATCTTGCTTCCAGCTCTTCGGGAAGCTAAGAAACAACTGGCTCTGCCCAGTGCTCTTACAGCCTGAGAGAAAATCTCTTACCAAGGCCTGTGAAACGCACTTTGTTGGTGGCCTGATCTAGCTGAAGTAGAACTTCTGCTCTGGGTGTGCTCCATTGGCCTAGAGCTGCCTGGCCCAAAGGGCCGCCTTGTTTGCAAAGGGGCAGAGAGGCCCCAAAGCATCTTGCTTCCAGCTCTTCGGGAAGCTAAGAAACATCTGGCGTTGCCCAGTGCTCTTACAGCCTACCGGGAACATCTCTTACCAAGGCCTGTGAAACGCAGTTTGTTGGTGGCCTGAACTGGCCGAAGTAGAACTTCTGCTCTGGGTGTGCTCCACTGGCCTGGAGCTACCTGCCCCAAAGGGCTGCCTTGATTCCAAAGTGAGAGAGTGGCACCAAAGCATCTTGCTTCCAGCTCTTCGGGAAGCTAAGAAACATCTGGCGTTGCCCAGTGCTCTTACAGCCTACCGGGAACATCTCTTACCAAGGCCTGTGAAACGCCGTTTCCTGGCAGGCCTGATTTGGCTGAAGTAGAACTTCTGCTCTGGGTGTGCTCCATTGCCCTAGAGCTGCCAGGCCCAAGGTGCTGCCTTGTTTCCAAAGGGGCAGAGAGGCCCCAAAGCATCTTGCTTCCAGCTCTCTGGGAAGCTAAGAACCAACTCGCTCTGCCCCGTGCTCTTACAGCCTACCGGGAACATGTCTTTGAAAGGCCTGTGAAACGCAGTTTCTTGGCAGGCCTCATCTGGCTGAAGTAGAACTCCGGCTCTGGGTGTGCTCCATTGCCCTAGAGCTGCCAGGCCCCAAGTGCTGCCCTGTTTCCAAGGGGCAGAGAGGCCCAAAGCATCTTGCTTCCCGGTCTTTGCGAAGCTAAGAAACAACTGGCTCTGCCCAGTGCTCTTACACCTACCGGGAACATCTCTTACCAAGGCCTGTCAAACGCTGTTTCTTTGCAGGCCTGATCAGGCTGAAGTAGAACTCCTGCTCTGCGTGTGCTCCATTGGCCTAGAGCTTCCCGACCCAAAAGGCTGCCTTGTTCCCAAACGGGCAGAGGGGTCCCAAGCGTCTTGCTTCCAGCTTTTCAGGAAGGTAAGAAACAACTGGCTCTGCCCAGTGCTCTTACAGCCTACCGGGAACATCTCTTACCAAGGCCTGTGAAACGCAGTTTCTTGGCAGGCCTGATCTGGCTGAAGTAGAACTCCTGCTCTGGGCGTGCTACTTTGGCCTAGAGCTGCCAGGCCCAAAGGGCCGCCTTGTTTCCAAAGGGGCTGAGAGTCCCCAAAGTATCTTGCTTCCAAATCTTTGGGAAGCTAAGAAACAACTGGCTCTGCACAGTGCTCTCACAGCCTACCGGCAACGTGACAGAGACAGGCCTGTGAGACGCAGTTTCTTGGAAGGCCTGATCTGGCTGAGGTAGAACTTCTGCTCTGGGTGTACTCCATTGGCCTAGGGCTGCCAGGCCCAAAGGGCTGCCTTTATTTCCAAAGTGTGAGAGAGGCCCCAAAGCATCTTGCTTCCTGCTCTCTGGGAAGCTAAAACAACTGGCTCTGCACAGTGCTCTCCAAGCCAACCGGGAACGTCACATACAAAGGCCTGTGAAACGCAGCTTCTTGACAGGCCTTATCTGGCTGAGGTAGAACTTGTGCTCTGGGTGTGCTACTTTGGCCTAGAGCTGCCAGGCACAAAGGCTGCTTTGTTTCCAAAGGGGGAGAGAGGCCCCAAATCATGTTGCTTCCAGCTGTTTTTGAAGCTAAGAAACAACTCGCTCTGCCAGGTACTCTTACAGCCTTCCGGGAACACCTCTTACGAAGGCCTGTGAAAAGCAGTTTCTTGGCAGGCCTGATCTGGCTGAGGTAGAACTTCTGCTCTGGGTGTGCTCCATTGCCCTAGAGCTGAAAGGCCCAAAGGGATGCCTTGTTTGCAAAGGGGCAGAGAGGCCCCAAAGCATCTTGCTTCCAGCTCATTGGGAAGCTAAGAAACAACTGTCTCTGCCCAGTGCTCTGACAGAGTACCGGGAACATCTCTTACCAAAGCCTTTGAAACGCAGTTTCGTGGCAGGCCTGATCTGGCTGAGGTAGAACTTCTGCTCTGGGTGTGCTCCATTGGCCTAGAGCTGAAAGGCCCAAAGGTCGGCCTTGTTGGCAAAGGGGCAGGGAGCCCCCAAAGCATCTTGCTTCCAGCTCTTCGGGAAGCTAAGAAACAACTGGCTCTGCCCAGTGCTCTTACAGCCTGAGAGAAAATCTCTTACCAAGGCCTGTGAAACGCACTTTGTTGGTGGCCTGATCTAGCTGAAGTAGAACTTCTGCTCTGGGTGTGCTCCATTGGCCTAGAGCTGCCTGGCCCAAAGGGCCGCCTTGTTTGCAAAGGGGCAGAGAGGCCCCACAGCATCTTGCTTCCAGCTCTTCGGGAAGCTAAGAAACATCTGGCGTTGCCCAGTGCTCTTACAGCCTACCGGGAACATCTCTTACCAAGGCCTGTGAAACGCAGTTTGTTGGTGGCCTGAACTGGCCGAAGTAGAACTTCTGCTCTGGGTGTGCTCCACTGGCCTGGAGCTACCTGCCCCAAAGGGCTGCCTTGATTCCAAAGTGAGAGAGTGGCACCAAAGCATGTTGCTTCCAGCTCTTCGGGAAGCTAAGAAACATCTGGCGTTGCCCAGTGCTCTTACAGCCTACCGGGAACATCTCTTACCAAGGCCTGTGAAACGCCGTTTCCTGGCAGGCCTGATTTGGCTGAAGTAGAACTTCTGCTCTGGGTGTGCTCCATTGCCCTAGAGCTGCCAGGCCCAAGGTGCTGCCTTGTTTCCAAAGGGGCAGAGAGGCCCCAAAGCATCTTGCTTCCAGCTCTTCGGGAAGCTAAGAAACAACTGGCTCTGCCCAGTGCTCTTACAGCCTGAGAGAAAATCTCTTACCAAGGCCTGTGAAACGCACTTTGTTGGTGGCCTGATCTAGCTGAAGTAGAACTTCTGCTCTGGGTGTGCTCCATTGGCCTAGAGCTGCCTGGCCCAAAGGGCCGCCTTGTTTGCAAAGGGGCAGAGAGGCCCCACAGCATCTTGCTTCCAGCTCTTCGGGAAGCTAAGAAACATCTGGCGTTGCCCAGTGCTCTTACAGCCTACCGGGAACATCTCTTACCAAGGCCTGTGAAACGCCGTTTCCTGGCAGGCCTGATTTGGCTGAAGTAGAACTTCTGCTCTGGGTGTGCTCCATTGCCCTAGAGCTGCCAGGCCCAAGGTGCTGCCTTGTTTCCAAAGGGGCAGAGAGGCCCCAAAGCATCTTGCTTCCAGCTCTCTGGGAAGCTAAGAACCAACTCGCTCTGCCCCGTGCTCTTACAGCCTACCGGGAACATGTCTTTGAAAGGCCTGTGAAACGCAGTTTCTTGGCAGGCCTCATCTGGCTGAAGTAGAACTCCGGCTCTGGGTGTGCTCCATTGCCCTAGAGCTGCCAGGCCCCAAGTGCTGCCCTGTTTCCAAGGGGCAGAGAGGCCCAAAGCATCTTGCTTCCCGGTCTTTGCGAAGCTAAGAAACAACTGGCTCTGCCCAGTGCTCTTACACCTACCGGGAACATCTCTTACCAAGGCCTGTCAAACGCTGTTTCTTTGCAGGCCTGATCAGGCTGAAGTAGAACTCCTGCTCTGCGTGTGCTGCATTGGCCTAGAGCTTCCCGACCCAAAAGGCTGCCTTGTTCCCAAACGGGCAGAGGGGTCCCAAGCGTCTTGCTTCCAGCTTTTCAGGAAGGTAAGAAACAACTGGCTCTGCCCAGTGCTCTTACAGCCTACCGGGAACATCTCTTACCAAGGCCTGTGAAACGCAGTTTCTTGGCAGGCCTGATCTGGCTGAAGTAGAACTCCTGCTCTGGGCGTGCTACTTTGGCCTAGAGCTGCCAGGCCCAAAGGGCCGCCTTGTTTCCAAAGGGGCTGAGAGTCCCCAAAGTATCTTGCTTCCAAATCTTTGGGAAGCTAAGAAACAACTGGCTCTGCACAGTGCTCTCACAGCCTACCGGCAACGTGACAGAGAAAGGCCTGTGAGACGCAGTTTCTTGGAAGGCCTGATCTGGCTGAGGTAGAACTTCTGCTCTGGGTGTACTCCATTGGCCTAGGGCTGCCAGGCCCAAAGGGCTGCCTTTATTTCCAAAGTGTGAGAGAGGCCCCAAAGCATCTTGCTTCCTGCTCTCTGGGAAGCTAAAACAACTGGCTCTGCACAGTGCTCTCAAAGCCAACCGGGAACGTCACATACAAAGGCCTGTGAAACGCAGCTTCTTGACAGGCCTTATCTGGCTGAGGTAGAACTTGTGCTCTGGGTGTGCTACTTTGGCCTAGAGCTGCCAGGCACAAAGGCTGCTTTGTTTCCAAAGGGGGAGAGAGGCCCCAAATCATGTTGCTTCCAGCTGTTTTTGAAGCTAAGAAACAACTCGCTCTGCCAGGTACTCTTACAGCCTTCCGGGAACACCTCTTACGAAGGCCTGTGAAAAGCAGTTTCTTGGCAGGCCTGATCTGGCTGAGGTAGAACTTCTGCTCTGGGTGTGCTCCATTGCCCTAGAGCTGAAAGGCCCAAAGGGATGCCTTGTTTGCAAAGGGGCAGAGAGGCCCCAAAGCATCTTGCTTCCAGCTCATTGGGAAGCTAAGAAACAACTGTCTCTGCCCAGTGCTCTGACAGAGTACCGGGAACATCTCTTACCAAAGCCTTTGAAACGCAGTTTCGTGGCAGGCCTTATCTGGCTGAGGTAGAACTTCTGCTCTGGGTGTGCTCCATTGGCCTAGAGCTGAAAGGCCCAAAGGTCGGCCTTGTTGGCAAAGGGGCAGGGAGCCCCCAAAGCATCTTGCTTCCAGCTCTTCGGGAAGCTAAGAAACAACTGGCTCTGCCCAGTGCTCTTACAGCCTGAGAGAAAATCTCTTACCAAGGCCTGTGAAACGCACTTTGTTGGTGGCCTGATCTAGCTGAAGTAGAACTTCTGCTCTGGGTGTGCTCCATTGGCCTAGAGCTGCCTGGCCCAAAGGGCCGCCTTGTTTGCAAAGGGGCAGAGAGGCCCCAAAGCATCTTGCTTCCAGCTCTTCGGGAAGCTAAGAAACATCTGGCGTTGCCCAGTGCTCTTACAGCCTACCGGGAACATCTCTTACCAAGGCCTGTGAAACGCAGTTTGTTGGTGGCCTGAACTGGCCGAAGTAGAACTTCTGCTCTGGGTGTGCTCCACTGGCCTGGAGCTACCTGCCCCAAAGGGCTGCCTTGATTCCAAAGTGAGAGAGTGGCACCAAAGCATCTTGCTTCCAGCTCTTCGGGAAGCTAAGAAACATCTGGCGTTGCCCAGTGCTCTTACAGCCTACCGGGAACATCTCTTACCAAGGCCTGTGAAACGCCGTTTCCTGGCAGGCCTGATTTGGCTGAAGTAGAACTTCTGCTCTGGGTGTGCTCCATTGCCCTAGAGCTGCCAGGCCCAAGGTGCTGCCTTGTTTCCAAAGGGGCAGAGAGGCCCCAAAGCATCTTGCTTCCAGCTCTTCGGGAAGCTAAGAAACAACTGGCTCTGCCCAGTGCTCTTACAGCCTGAGAGAAAATCTCTTACCAAGGCCTGTGAAACGCACTTTGTTGGTGGCCTGATCTAGCTGAAGTAGAACTTCTGCTCTGGGTGTGCTCCATTGGCCTAGAGCTGCCTGGCCCAAAGGGCCGCCTTGTTTGCAAAGGGGCAGAGAGGCCCCAAAGCATCTTGCTTCCAGCTCTTCGGGAAGCTAAGAAACATCTGGCGTTGCCCAGTGCTCTTACAGCCTACCGGGAACATCTCTTACCAAGGCCTGTGAAACGCCGTTTCCTGGCAGGCCTGATTTGGCTGAAGTAGAACTTCTGCTCTGGGTGTGCTCCATTGCCCTAGAGCTGCCAGGCCCAAGGTGCTGCCTTGTTTCCAAAGGGGCAGAGAGGCCCCAAAGCATCTTGCTTCCAGCTCTCTGGGAAGCTAAGAACCAACTCGCTCTGCCCCGTGCTCTTACAGCCTACCGGGAACATGTCTTTGAAAGGCCTGTGAAACGCAGTTTCTTGGCAGGCCTCATCTGGCTGAAGTAGAACTCCGGCTCTGGGTGTGCTCCATTGCCCTAGAGCTGCCAGGCCCCAAGTGCTGCCCTGTTTCCAAGGGGCAGAGAGGCCCAAAGCATCTTGCTTCCCGGTCTTTGCGAAGCTAAGAAACAACTGGCTCTGCCCAGTGCTCTTACACCTACCGGGAACATCTCTTACCAAGGCCTGTCAAACGCTGTTTCTTTGCAGGCCTGATCAGGCTGAAGTAGAACTCCTGCTCTGCGTGTGCTCCATTGGCCTAGAGCTTCCCGACCCAAAAGGCTGCCTTGTTCCCAAACGGGCAGAGGGGTCCCAAGCGTCTTGCTTCCAGCTTTTCAGGAAGGTAAGAAACAACTGGCTCTGCCCAGTGCTCTTACAGCCTACCGGGAACATCTCTTACCAAGGCCTGTGAAACGCAGTTTCTTGGCAGGCCTGATCTGGCTGAAGTAGAACTCCTGCTCTGGGCGTGCTACTTTGGCCTAGAGCTGCCAGGCCCAAAGGGCCGCCTTGTTTCCAAAGGGGCTGAGAGTCCCCAAAGTATCTTGCTTCCAAATCTTTGGGAAGCTAAGAAACAACTGGCTCTGCACAGTGCTCTCACAGCCTACCGGCAACGTGACAGAGACAGGCCTGTGAGACGCAGTTTCTTGGAAGGCCTGATCTGGCTGAGGTAGAACTTCTGCTCTGGGTGTACTCCATTGGCCTAGGGCTGCCAGGCCCAAAGGGCTGCCTTTATTTCCAAAGTGTGAGAGAGGCCCCAAAGCATCTTGCTTCCTGCTCTCTGGGAAGCTAAAACAACTGGCTCTGCACAGTGCTCTCAAAGCCAACCGGGAACGTCACATACAAAGGCCTGTGAAACGCAGCTTCTTGACAGGCCTTATCTGGCTGAGGTAGAACTTGTGCTCTGGGTGTGCTACTTTGGCCTAGAGCTGCCAGGCACAAAGGCTGCTTTGTTTCCAAAGGGGGAGAGAGGCCCCAAATCATGTTGCTTCCAGCTGTTTTTGAAGCTAAGAAACAACTCGCTCTGCCAGGTACTCTTACAGCCTTCCGGGAACACCTCTTACGAAGGCCTGTGAAAAGCAGTTTCTTGGCAGGCCTGATCTGGCTGAGGTAGAACTTCTGCTCTGGGTGTGCTCCATTGCCCTAGAGCTGAAAGGCCCAAAGGGATGCCTTGTTTGCAAAGGGGCAGAGAGGCCCCAAAGCATCTTGCTTCCAGCTCATTGGGAAGCTAAGAAACAACTGTCTCTGCCCAGTGCTCTGACAGAGTACCGGGAACATCTCTTACCAAAGCCTTTGAAACGCAGTTTCGTGGCAGGCCTTATCTGGCTGAGGTAGAACTTCTGCTCTGGGTGTGCTCCATTGGCCTAGAGCTGAAAGGCCCAAAGGTCGGCCTTGTTGGCAAAGGGGCAGGGAGCCCCCAAAGCATCTTGCTTCCAGCTCTTCGGGAAGCTAAGAAACAACTGGCTCTGCCCAGTGCTCTTACAGCCTGAGAGAAAATCTCTTACCAAGGCCTGTGAAACGCACTTTGTTGGTGGCCTGATCTAGCTGAAGTAGAACTTCTGCTCTGGGTGTGCTCCATTGGCCTAGAGCTGCCTGGCCCAAAGGGCCGCCTTGTTTGCAAAGGGGCAGAGAGGCCCCAAAGCATCTTGCTTCCAGCTCTTCGGGAAGCTAAGAAACATCTGGCGTTGCCCAGTGCTCTTACAGCCTACCGGGAACATCTCTTACCAAGGCCTGTGAAACGCAGTTTGTTGGTGGCCTGAACTGGCCGAAGTAGAACTTCTGCTCTGGGTGTGCTCCACTGGCCTGGAGCTACCTGCCCCAAAGGGCTGCCTTGATTCCAAAGTGAGAGAGTGGCACCAAAGCATCTTGCTTCCAGCTCTTCGGGAAGCTAAGAAACATCTGGCGTTGCCCAGTGCTCTTACAGCCTACCGGGAACATCTCTTACCAAGGCCTGTGAAACGCCGTTTCCTGGCAGGCCTGATTTGGCTGAAGTAGAACTTCTGCTCTGGGTGTGCTCCATTGCCCTAGAGCTGCCAGGCCCAAGGTGCTGCCTTGTTTCCAAAGGGGCAGAGAGGCCCCAAAGCATCTTGCTTCCAGCTCTTCGGGAAGCTAAGAAACAACTGGCTCTGCCCAGTGCTCTTACAGCCTGAGAGAAAATCTCTTACCAAGGCCTGTGAAACGCACTTTGTTGGTGGCCTGATCTAGCTGAAGTAGAACTTCTGCTCTGGGTGTGCTCCATTGGCCTAGAGCTGCCTGGCCCAAAGGGCCGCCTTGTTTGCAAAGGGGCAGAGAGGCCCCAAAGCATCTTGCTTCCAGCTCTTCGGGAAGCTAAGAAACATCTGGCGTTGCCCAGTGCTCTTACAGCCTACCGGGAACATCTCTTACCAAGGCCTGTGAAACGCAGTTTGTTCGTGGCCTGAACTGGCCGAAGTAGAACTTCTGCTCTGGGTGTGCTCCACTGGCCTGGAGCTACCTGCCCCAAAGGGCTGCCTTGATTCCAAAGTGAGAGAGTGGCACCAAAGCATCTTGCTTCCAGCTCTTCGGGAAGCTAAGAAACATCTGGCGTTGCCCAGTGCTCTTACAGCCTACCGGGAACATCTCTTACCAAGGCCTGTGAAACGCCGTTTCCTGGCAGGCCTGATTTGGCTGAAGTAGAACTTCTGCTCTGGGTGTGCTCCATTGCCCTAGAGCTGCCAGGCCCAAGGTGCTGCCTTGTTTCCAAAGGGGCAGAGAGGCCCCAAAGCATCTTGCTTCCAGCTCTCTGGGAAGCTAAGAACCAACTCGCTCTGCCCCGTGCTCTTACAGCCTACTGGGAACATGTCTTTGAAAGGCCTGTGAAACGCAGTTTCTTGGCAGGCCTCATCTGGCTGAAGTAGAACTCCGGCTCTGGGTGTGCTCCATTGCCCTAGAGCTGCCAGGCCCCAAGTGCTGCCCTGTTTCCAAGGGGCAGAGAGGCCCAAAGCATCTTGCTTCCCGGTCTTTGCGAAGCTAAGAAACAACTGGCTCTGCCCAGTGCTCTTACACCTACCGGGAACATCTCTTACCAAGGCCTGTCAAACGCTGTTTCTTTGCAGGCCTGATCAGGCTGAAGTAGAACTCCTGCTCTGCGTGTGCTCCATTGGCCTAGAGCTTCCCGACCCAAAAGGCTGCCTTGTTCCCAAACGGGCAGAGGGGTCCCAAGCGTCTTGCTTCCAGCTTTTCAGGAAGGTAAGAAACAACTGGCTCTGCCCAGTGCTCTTACAGCCTACCGGGAACATCTCTTACCAAGGCCTGTGAAACGCAGTTTCTTGGCAGGCCTGATCTGGCTGAAGTAGAACTCCTGCTCTGGGCGTGCTACTTTGGCCTAGAGCTGCCAGGCCCAAAGGGCCGCCTTGTTTCCAAAGGGGCTGAGAGTCCCCAAAGTATCTTGCTTCCAAATCTTTGGGAAGCTAAGAAACAACTGGCTCTGCACAGTGCTCTCACAGCCTACCGGCAACGTGACAGAGACAGGCCTGTGAGACGCAGTTTCTTGGAAGGCCTGATCTGGCTGAGGTAGAACTTCTGCTCTGGGTGTACTCCATTGGCCTAGGGCTGCCAGGCCCAAAGGGCTGCCTTTATTTCCAAAGTGTGAGAGAGGCCCCAAAGCATCTTGCTTCCTGCTCTCTGGGAAGCTAAAACAACTGGCTCTGCACAGTGCTCTCAAAGCCAACCGGGAACGTCACATACAAAGGCCTGTGAAACGCAGCTTCTTGACAGGCCTTATCTGGCTGAGGTAGAACTTGTGCTCTGGGTGTGCTACTTTGGCCTAGAGCTGCCAGGCACAAAGGCTGCTTTGTTTCCAAAGGGGGAGAGAGGCCCCAAATCATGTTGCTTCCAGCTGTTTTTGAAGCTAAGAAACAACTCGCTCTGCCAGGTACTCTTACAGCCTTCCGGGAACACCTCTTACGAAGGCCTGTGAAAAGCAGTTTCTTGGCAGGCCTGATCTGGCTGAGGTAGAACTTCTGCTCTGGGTGTGCTCCATTGCCCTAGAGCTGAAAGGCCCAAAGGGATGCCTTGTTTGCAAAGGGGCAGAGAGGCCCCAAAGCATCTTGCTTCCAGCTCATTGGGAAGCTAAGAAACAACTGTCTCTGCCCAGTGCTCTGACAGAGTACCGGGAACATCTCTTACCAAAGCCTTTGAAACGCAGTTTCTTGGCAGGCCTTATCTGGCTGAGGTAGAACTTCTGCTCTGGGTGTGCTCCATTGGCCTAGAGCTGAAAGGCCCAAAGGTCGGCCTTGTTGGCAAAGGGGCAGGGAGCCCCCAAAGCATCTTGCTTCCAGCTCTTCGGGAAGCTAAGAAACAACTGGCTCTGCCCAGTGCTCTTACAGCCTGAGAGAAAATCTCTTACCAAGGCCTGTGAAACGCACTTTGTTGGTGGCCTGATCTAGCTGAAGTAGAACTTCTGCTCTGGGTGTGCTCCATTGGCCTAGAGCTGCCTGGCCCAAAGGGCCGCCTTGTTTGCAAAGGGGCAGAGAGGCCCCAAAGCATCTTGCTTCCAGCTCTTCGGGAAGCTAAGAAACATCTGGCGTTGCCCAGTGCTCTTACAGCCTACCGGGAACATCTCTTACCAAGGCCTGTGAAACGCAGTTTGTTGGTGGCCTGAACTGGCCGAAGTAGAACTTCTGCTCTGGGTGTGCTCCACTGGCCTGGAGCTACCTGCCCCAAAGGGCTGCCTTGATTCCAAAGTGAGAGAGTGGCACCAAAGCATCTTGCTTCCAGCTCTTCGGGAAGCTAAGAAACATCTGGCGTTGCCCAGTGCTCTTACAGCCTACCGGGAACATCTCTTACCAAGGCCTGTGAAACGCCGTTTCCTGGCAGGCCTGATTTGGCTGAAGTAGAACTTCTGCTCTGGGTGTGCTCCATTGCCCTAGAGCTGCCAGGCCCAAGGTGCTGCCTTGTTTCCAAAGGGGCAGAGAGGCCCCAAAGCATCTTGCTTCCAGCTCTTCGGGAAGCTAAGAAACAACTGGCTCTGCCCAGTGCTCTTACAGCCTGAGAGAAAATCTCTTACCAAGGCCTGTGAAACGCACTTTGTTGGTGGCCTGATCTAGCTGAAGTAGAACTTCTGCTCTGGGTGTGCTCCATTGGCCTAGAGCTGCCTGGCCCAAAGGGCCGCCTTGTTTGCAAAGGGGCAGAGAGGCCCCAAAGCATCTTGCTTCCAGCTCTTCGGGAAGCTAAGAAACATCTGGCGTTGCCCAGTGCTCTTACAGCCTACCGGGAACATCTCTTACCAAGGCCTGTGAAACGCAGTTTGTTCGTGGCCTGAACTGGCCGAAGTAGAACTTCTGCTCTGGGTGTGCTCCACTGGCCTGGAGCTACCTGCCCCAAAGGGCTGCCTTGATTCCAAAGTGAGAGAGTGGCACCAAAGCATCTTGCTTCCAGCTCTTCGGGAAGCTAAGAAACATCTGGCGTTGCCCAGTGCTCTTACAGCCTACCGGGAACATCTCTTACCAAGGCCTGTGAAACGCCGTTTCCTGGCAGGCCTGATTTGGCTGAAGTAGAACTTCTGCTCTGGGTGTGCTCCATTGCCCTAGAGCTGCCAGGCCCAAGGTGCTGCCTTGTTTCCAAAGGGGCAGAGAGGCCCCAAAGCATCTTGCTTCCAGCTCTCTGGGAAGCTAAGAACCAACTCGCTCTGCCCCGTGCTCTTACAGCCTACCGGGAACATGTCTTTGAAAGGCCTGTGAAACGCAGTTTCTTGGCAGGCCTCATCTGGCTGAAGTAGAACTCCGGCTCTGGGTGTGCTCCATTGCCCTAGAGCTGCCAGGCCCCAAGTGCTGCCCTGTTTCCAAGGGGCAGAGAGGCCCAAAGCATCTTGCTTCCCGGTCTTTGCGAAGCTAAGAAACAACTGGCTCTGCCCAGTGCTCTTACACCTACCGGGAACATCTCTTACCAAGGCCTGTCAAACGCTGTTTCTTTGCAGGCCTGATCAGGCTGAAGTAGAACTCCTGCTCTGCGTGTGCTCCATTGGCCTAGAGCTTCCCGACCCAAAAGGCTGCCTTGTTCCCAAACGGGCAGAGGGGTCCCAAGCGTCTTGCTTCCAGCTTTTCAGGAAGGTAAGAAACAACTGGCTCTGCCCAGTGCTCTTACAGCCTACCGGGAACATCTCTTACCAAGGCCTGTGAAACGCAGTTTCTTGGCAGGCCTGATCTGGCTGAAGTAGAACTCCTGCTCTGGGCGTGCTACTTTGGCCTAGAGCTGCCAGGCCCAAAGGGCCGCCTTGTTTCCAAAGGGGCTGAGAGTCCCCAAAGTATCTTGCTTCCAAATCTTTGGGAAGCTAAGAAACAACTGGCTCTGCACAGTGCTCTCACAGCCTACCGGCAACGTGACAGAGACAGGCCTGTGAGACGCAGTTTCTTGGAAGGCCTGATCTGGCTGAGGTAGAACTTCTGCTCTGGGTGTACTCCATTGGCCTAGGGCTGCCAGGCCCAAAGGGCTGCCTTTATTTCCAAAGTGTGAGAGAGGCCCCAAAGCATCTTGCTTCCTGCTCTCTGGGAAGCTAAAACAACTGGCTCTGCACAGTGCTCTCAAAGCCAACCGGGAACGTCACATACAAAGGCCTGTGAAACGCAGCTTCTTGACAGGCCTTATCTGGCTGAGGTAGAACTTGTGCTCTGGGTGTGCTACTTTGGCCTAGAGCTGCCAGGCACAAAGGCTGCTTTGTTTCCAAAGGGGGAGAGAGGCCCCAAATCATGTTGCTTCCAGCTGTTTTTGAAGCTAAGAAACAACTCGCTCTGCCAGGTACTCTTACAGCCTTCCGGGAACACCTCTTACGAAGGCCTGTGAAAAGCAGTTTCTTGGCAGGCCTGATCTGGCTGAGGTAGAACTTCTGCTCTGGGTGTGCTCCATTGCCCTAGAGCTGAAAGGCCCAAAGGGATGCCTTGTTTGCAAAGGGGCAGAGAGGCCCCAAAGCATCTTGCTTCCAGCTCATTGGGAAGCTAAGAAACAACTGTCTCTGCCCAGTGCTCTGACAGAGTACCGGGAACATCTCTTACCAAAGCCTTTGAAACGCAGTTTCGTGGCAGGCCTTATCTGGCTGAGGTAGAACTTCTGCTCTGGGTGTGCTCCATTGGCCTAGAGCTGAAAGGCCCAAAGGTCGGCCTTGTTGGCAAAGGGGCAGGGAGCCCCCAAAGCATCTTGCTTCCAGCTCTTCGGGAAGCTAAGAAACAACTGGCTCTGCCCAGTGCTCTTACAGCCTGAGAGAAAATCTCTTACCAAGGCCTGTGAAACGCACTTTGTTGGTGGCCTGATCTAGCTGAAGTAGAACTTCTGCTCTGGGTGTGCTCCATTGGCCTAGAGCTGCCTGGCCCAAAGGGCCGCCTTGTTTGCAAAGGGGCAGAGAGGCCCCAAAGCATCTTGCTTCCAGCTCTTCGGGAAGCTAAGAAACATCTGGCGTTGCCCAGTGCTCTTACAGCCTACCGGGAACATCTCTTACCAAGGCCTGTGAAACGCAGTTTGTTGGTGGCCTGAACTGGCCGAAGTAGAACTTCTGCTCTGGGTGTGCTCCACTGGCCTGGAGCTACCTGCCCCAAAGGGCTGCCTTGATTCCAAAGTGAGAGAGTGGCACCAAAGCATCTTGCTTCCAGCTCTTCGGGAAGCTAAGAAACATCTGGCGTTGCCCAGTGCTCTTACAGCCTACCGGGAACATCTCTTACCAAGGCCTGTGAAACGCCGTTTCCTGGCAGGCCTGATTTGGCTGAAGTAGAACTTCTGCTCTGGGTGTGCTCCATTGCCCTAGAGCTGCCAGGCCCAAGGTGCTGCCTTGTTTCCAAAGGGGCAGAGAGGCCCCAAAGCATCTTGCTTCCAGCTCTTCGGGAAGCTAAGAAACAACTGGCTCTGCCCAGTGCTCTTACAGCCTGAGAGAAAATCTCTTACCAAGGCCTGTGAAACGCACTTTGTTGGTGGCCTGATCTAGCTGAAGTAGAACTTCTGCTCTGGGTGTGCTCCATTGGCCTAGAGCTGCCTGGCCCAAAGGGCCGCCTTGTTTGCAAAGGGGCAGAGAGGCCCCAAAGCATCTTGCTTCCAGCTCTTCGGGAAGCTAAGAAACATCTGGCGTTGCCCAGTGCTCTTACAGCCTACCGGGAACATCTCTTACCAAGGCCTGTGAAACGCCGTTTCCTGGCAGGCCTGATTTGGCTGAAGTAGAACTTCTGCTCTGGGTGTGCTCCATTGCCCTAGAGCTGCCAGGCCCAAGGTGCTGCCTTGTTTCCAAAGGGGCAGAGAGGCCCCAAAGCATCTTGCTTCCAGCTCTCTGGGAAGCTAAGAACCAACTCGCTCTGCCCCGTGCTCTTACAGCCTACCGGGAACATGTCTTTGAAAGGCCTGTGAAACGCAGTTTCTTGGCAGGCCTCATCTGGCTGAAGTAGAACTCCGGCTCTGGGTGTGCTCCATTGCCCTAGAGCTGCCAGGCCCCAAGTGCTGCCCTGTTTCCAAGGGGCAGAGAGGCCCAAAGCATCTTGCTTCCCGGTCTTTGCGAAGCTAAGAAACAACTGGCTCTGCCCAGTGCTCTTACACCTACCGGGAACATCTCTTACCAAGGCCTGTCAAACGCTGTTTCTTTGCAGGCCTGATCAGGCTGAAGTAGAACTCCTGCTCTGCGTGTGCTCCATTGGCCTAGAGCTTCCCGACCCAAAAGGCTGCCTTGTTCCCAAACGGGCAGAGGGGTCCCAAGCGTCTTGCTTCCAGCTTTTCAGGAAGGTAAGAAACAACTGGCTCTGCCCAGTGCTCTTACAGCCTACCGGGAACATCTCTTACCAAGGCCTGTGAAACGCAGTTTCTTGGCAGGCCTGATCTGGCTGAAGTAGAACTCCTGCTCTGGGCGTGCTACTTTGGCCTAGAGCTGCCAGGCCCAAAGGGCCGCCTTGTTTCCAAAGGGGCTGAGAGTCCCCAAAGTATCTTGCTTCCAAATCTTTGGGAAGCTAAGAAACAACTGGCTCTGCACAGTGCTCTCACAGCCTACCGGCAACGTGACAGAGACAGGCCTGTGAGACGCAGTTTCTTGGAAGGCCTGATCTGGCTGAGGTAGAACTTCTGCTCTGGGTGTACTCCATTGGCCTAGGGCTGCCAGGCCCAAAGGGCTGCCTTTATTTCCAAAGTGTGAGAGAGGCCCCAAAGCATCTTGCTTCCTGCTCTCTGGGAAGCTAAAACAACTGGCTCTGCACAGTGCTCTCAAAGCCAACCGGGAACGTCACATACAAAGGCCTGTGAAACGCAGCTTCTTGACAGGCCTTATCTGGCTGAGGTAGAACTTGTGCTCTGGGTGTGCTACTTTGGCCTAGAGCTGCCAGGCACAAAGGCTGCTTTGTTTCCAAAGGGGGAGAGAGGCCCCAAATCATGTTGCTTCCAGCTGTTTTTGAAGCTAAGAAACAACTCGCTCTGCCAGGTACTCTTACAGCCTTCCGGGAACACCTCTTACGAAGGCCTGTGAAAAGCAGTTTCTTGGCAGGCCTGATCTGGCTGAGGTAGAACTTCTGCTCTGGGTGTGCTCCATTGCCCTAGAGCTGAAAGGCCCAAAGGGATGCCTTGTTTGCAAAGGGGCAGAGAGGCCCCAAAGCATCTTGCTTCCAGCTCATTGGGAAGCTAAGAAACAACTGTCTCTGCCCAGTGCTCTGACAGAGTACCGGGAACATCTCTTACCAAAGCCTTTGAAACGCAGTTTCTTGGCAGGCCTTATCTGGCTGAGGTAGAACTTCTGCTCTGGGTGTGCTCCATTGGCCTAGAGCTGAAAGGCCCAAAGGTCGGCCTTGTTGGCAAAGGGGCAGGGAGCCCCCAAAGCATCTTGCTTCCAGCTCTTCGGGAAGCTAAGAAACAACTGGCTCTGCCCAGTGCTCTTACAGCCTGAGAGAAAATCTCTTACCAAGGCCTGTGAAACGCACTTTGTTGGTGGCCTGATCTAGCTGAAGTAGAACTTCTGCTCTGGGTGTGCTCCATTGGCCTAGAGCTGCCTGGCCCAAAGGGCCGCCTTGTTTGCAAAGGGGCAGAGAGGCCCCAAAGCATCTTGCTTCCAGCTCTTCGGGAAGCTAAGAAACATCTGGCGTTGCCCAGTGCTCTTACAGCCTACCGGGAACATCTCTTACCAAGGCCTGTGAAACGCAGTTTGTTGGTGGCCTGAACTGGCCGAAGTAGAACTTCTGCTCTGGGTGTGCTCCACTGGCCTGGAGCTACCTGCCCCAAAGGGCTGCCTTGATTCCAAAGTGAGAGAGTGGCACCAAAGCATCTTGCTTCCAGCTCTTCGGGAAGCTAAGAAACATCTGGCGTTGCCCAGTGCTCTTACAGCCTACCGGGAACATCTCTTACCAAGGCCTGTGAAACGCCGTTTCCTGGCAGGCCTGATTTGGCTGAAGTAGAACTTCTGCTCTGGGTGTGCTCCATTGCCCTAGAGCTGCCAGGCCCAAGGTGCTGCCTTGTTTCCAAAGGGGCAGAGAGGCCCCAAAGCATCTTGCTTCCAGCTCTTCGGGAAGCTAAGAAACAACTGGCTCTGCCCAGTGCTCTTACAGCCTGAGAGAAAATCTCTTACCAAGGCCTGTGAAACGCACTTTGTTGGTGGCCTGATCTAGCTGAAGTAGAACTTCTGCTCTGGGTGTGCTCCATTGGCCTAGAGCTGCCTGGCCCAAAGGGCCGCCTTGTTTGCAAAGGGGCAGAGAGGCCCCAAAGCATCTTGCTTCCAGCTCTTCGGGAAGCTAAGAAACATCTGGCGTTGCCCAGTGCTCTTACAGCCTACCGGGAACATCTCTTACCAAGGCCTGTGAAACGCAGTTTGTTCGTGGCCTGAACTGGCCGAAGTAGAACTTCTGCTCTGGGTGTGCTCCACTGGCCTGGAGCTACCTGCCCCAAAGGGCTGCCTTGATTCCAAAGTGAGAGAGTGGCACCAAAGCATCTTGCTTCCAGCTCTTCGGGAAGCTAAGAAACATCTGGCGTTGCCCAGTGCTCTTACAGCCTACCGGGAACATCTCTTACCAAGGCCTGTGAAACGCCGTTTCCTGGCAGGCCTGATTTGGCTGAAGTAGAACTTCTGCTCTGGGTGTGCTCCATTGCCCTAGAGCTGCCAGGCCCAAGGTGCTGCCTTGTTTCCAAAGGGGCAGAGAGGCCCCAAAGCATCTTGCTTCCAGCTCTCTGGGAAGCTAAGAACCAACTCGCTCTGCCCCGTGCTCTTACAGCCTACTGGGAACATGTCTTTGAAAGGCCTGTGAAACGCAGTTTCTTGGCAGGCCTCATCTGGCTGAAGTAGAACTCCGGCTCTGGGTGTGCTCCATTGCCCTAGAGCTGCCAGGCCCCAAGTGCTGCCCTGTTTCCAAGGGGCAGAGAGGCCCAAAGCATCTTGCTTCCCGGTCTTTGCGAAGCTAAGAAACAACTGGCTCTGCCCAGTGCTCTTACACCTACCGGGAACATCTCTTACCAAGGCCTGTCAAACGCTGTTTCTTTGCAGGCCTGATCAGGCTGAAGTAGAACTCCTGCTCTGCGTGTGCTCCATTGGCCTAGAGCTTCCCGACCCAAAAGGCTGCCTTGTTCCCAAACGGGCAGAGGGGTCCCAAGCGTCTTGCTTCCAGCTTTTCAGGAAGGTAAGAAACAACTGGCTCTGCCCAGTGCTCTTACAGCCTACCGGGAACATCTCTTACCAAGGCCTGTGAAACGCAGTTTCTTGGCAGGCCTGATCTGGCTGAAGTAGAACTCCTGCTCTGGGCGTGCTACTTTGGCCTAGAGCTGCCAGGCCCAAAGGGCCGCCTTGTTTCCAAAGGGGCTGAGAGTCCCCAAAGTATCTTGCTTCCAAATCTTTGGGAAGCTAAGAAACAACTGGCTCTGCACAGTGCTCTCACAGCCTACCGGCAACGTGACAGAGACAGGCCTGTGAGACGCAGTTTCTTGGAAGGCCTGATCTGGCTGAGGTAGAACTTCTGCTCTGGGTGTACTCCATTGGCCTAGGGCTGCCAGGCCCAAAGGGCTGCCTTTATTTCCAAAGTGTGAGAGAGGCCCCAAAGCATCTTGCTTCCTGCTCTCTGGGAAGCTAAAACAACTGGCTCTGCACAGTGCTCTCAAAGCCAACCGGGAACGTCACATACAAAGGCCTGTGAAACGCAGCTTCTTGACAGGCCTTATCTGGCTGAGGTAGAACTTGTGCTCTGGGTGTGCTACTTTGGCCTAGAGCTGCCAGGCACAAAGGCTGCTTTGTTTCCAAAGGGGGAGAGAGGCCCCAAATCATGTTGCTTCCAGCTGTTTTTGAAGCTAAGAAACAACTCGCTCTGCCAGGTACTCTTACAGCCTTCCGGGAACACCTCTTACGAAGGCCTGTGAAAAGCAGTTTCTTGGCAGGCCTGATCTGGCTGAGGTAGAACTTCTGCTATGGGTGTGCTCCATTGCCCTAGAGCTGAAAGGCCCAAAGGGATGCCTTGTTTGCAAAGGGGCAGAGAGGCCCCAAAGCATCTTGCTTCCAGCTCATTGGGAAGCTAAGAAACAACTGTCTCTGCCCAGTGCTCTGACAGAGTACCGGGAACATCTCTTACCAAAGCCTTTGAAACGCAGTTTCTTCGCAGGCCTGATCTGGCTGAGGTAGAACTTCTGCTCTGGGTGTGCTCCATTGGCCTAGAGCTGAAAGGCCCAAAGGTCGGCCTTGTTGGCAAAGGGGCAGGGAGCCCCCAAAGCATCTTGCTTCCAGCTCTTCGGGAAGCTAAGAAACAACTGGCTCTGCCCAGTGCTCTTACAGCCTGAGAGAAAATCTCTTACCAAGGCCTGTTAAACGCACTTTGTTGGTGGCCTGATCTAGCTGAAGTAGAACTTCTGCTCTGGGTGTGCTCCATTGGCCTAGAGCTGCCTGGCCCAAAGGGCCGCCTTGTTTGCAAAGGGGCAGAGAGGCCCCAAAGCATCTTGCTTCCAGCTCTTCGGGAAGCTAAGAAACATCTGGCGTTGCCCAGTGCTCTTACAGCCTACCGGGAACATCTCTTACCAAGGCCTGTGAAACGCAGTTTGTTGGTGGCCTGAACTGGCCGAAGTAGAACTTCTGCTCTGGGTGTGCTCCACTGGCCTGGAGCTACCTGCCCCAAAGGGCTGCCTTGATTCCAAAGTGAGAGAGTGGCACCAAAGCATCTTGCTTCCAGCTCTTCGGGAAGCTAAGAAACATCTGGCGTTGCCCAGTGCTCTTACAGCCTACCGGGAACATCTCTTACCAAGGCCTGTGAAACGCCGTTTCCTGGCAGGCCTGATTTGGCTGAAGTAGAACTTCTGCTCTGGGTGTGCTCCATTGCCCTAGAGCTGCCAGGCCCAAGGTGCTGCCTTGTTTCCAAAGGGGCAGAGAGGCCCCAAAGCATCTTGCTTCCAGCTCTTCGGGAAGCTAAGAAACAACTGGCTCTGCCCAGTGCTCTTACAGCCTGAGAGAAAATCTCTTACCAAGGCCTGTGAAACGCACTTTGTTGGTGGCCTGATCTAGCTGAAGTAGAACTTCTGCTCTGGGTGTGCTCCATTGGCCTAGAGCTGCCTGGCCCAAAGGGCCGCCTTGTTTGCAAAGGGGCAGAGAGGCCCCAAAGCATCTTGCTTCCAGCTCTTCGGGAAGCTAAGAAACATCTGGCGTTGCCCAGTGCTCTTACAGCCTACCGGGAACATCTCTTACCAAGGCCTGTGAAACGCAGTTTGTTGGTGGCCTGAACTGGCCGAAGTAGAACTTCTGCTCTGGGTGTGCTCCACTGGCCTGGAGCTACCTGCCCCAAAGGGCTGCCTTGATTCCAAAGTGAGAGAGTGGCACCAAAGCATCTTGCTTCCAGCTCTTCGGGAAGCTAAGAAACATCTGGCGTTGCCCAGTGCTCTTACAGCCTACCGGGAACATCTCTTACCAAGGCCTGTGAAACGCCGTTTCCTGGCAGGCCTGATTTGGCTGAAGTAGAACTTCTGCTCTGGGTGTGCTCCATTGCCCTAGAGCTGCCAGGCCCAAGGTGCTGCCTTGTTTCCAAAGGGGCAGAGAGGCCCCAAAGCATCTTGCTTCCAGCTCTCTGGGAAGCTAAGAACCAACTCGCTCTGCCCCGTGCTCTTACAGCCTACCGGGAACATGTCTTTGAAAGGCCTGTGAAACGCAGTTTCTTGGCAGGCCTCATCTGGCTGAAGTAGAACTCCGGCTCTGGGTGTGCTCCATTGCCCTAGAGCTGCCAGGCCCCAAGTGCTGCCCTGTTTCCAAGGGGCAGAGAGGCCCAAAGCATCTTGCTTCCCGGTCTTTGCGAAGCTAAGAAACAACTGGCTCTGCCCAGTGCTCTTACACCTACCGGGAACATCTCTTACCAAGGCCTGTCAAACGCTGTTTCTTTGCAGGCCTGATCAGGCTGAAGTAGAACTCCTGCTCTGCGTGTGCTCCATTGGCCTAGAGCTTCCCGACCCAAAAGGCTGCCTTGTTCCCAAACGGGCAGAGGGGTCCCAAGCGTCTTGCTTCCAGCTTTTCAGGAAGGTAAGAAACAACTGGCTCTGCCCAGTGCTCTTACAGCCTACCGGGAACATCTCTTACCAAGGCCTGTGAAACGCAGTTTCTTGGCAGGCCTGATCTGGCTGAAGTAGAACTCCTGCTCTGGGCGTGCTACTTTGGCCTAGAGCTGCCAGGCCCAAAGGGCCGCCTTGTTTCCAAAGGGGCTGAGAGTCCCCAAAGTATCTTGCTTCCAAATCTTTGGGAAGCTAAGAAACAACTGGCTCTGCACAGTGCTCTCACAGCCTACCGGCAACGTGACAGAGACAGGCCTGTGAGACGCAGTTTCTTGGAAGGCCTGATCTGGCTGAGGTAGAACTTCTGCTCTGGGTGTACTCCATTGGCCTAGGGCTGCCAGGCCCAAAGGGCTGCCTTTATTTCCAAAGTGTGAGAGAGGCCCCAAAGCATCTTGCTTCCTGCTCTCTGGGAAGCTAAAACAACTGGCTCTGCACAGTGCTCTCAAAGCCAACCGGGAACGTCACATACAAAGGCCTGTGAAACGCAGCTTCTTGACAGGCCTTATCTGGCTGAGGTAGAACTTGTGCTCTGGGTGTGCTACTTTGGCCTAGAGCTGCCAGGCACAAAGGCTGCTTTGTTTCCAAAGGGGGAGAGAGGCCCCAAATCATGTTGCTTCCAGCTGTTTTTGAAGCTAAGAAACAACTCGCTCTGCCAGGTACTCTTACAGCCTTCCGGGAACACCTCTTACGAAGGCCTGTGAAAAGCAGTTTCTTGGCAGGCCTGATCTGGCTGAGGTAGAACTTCTGCTCTGGGTGTGCTCCATTGCCCTAGAGCTGAAAGGCCCAAAGGGATGCCTTGTTTGCAAAGGGGCAGAGAGGCCCCAAAGCATCTTGCTTCCAGCTCATTGGGAAGCTAAGAAACAACTGTCTCTGCCCAGTGCTCTGACAGAGTACCGGGAACATCTCTTACCAAAGCCTTTGAAACGCAGTTTCTTGGCAGGCCTGATCTGGCTGAGGTAGAACTTCTGCTCTGGGTGTGCTCCATTGGCCTAGAGCTGAAAGGCCCAAAGGTCGGCCTTGTTGGCAAAGGGGCAGGGAGCCCCCAAAGCATCTTGCTTCCAGCTCTTCGGGAAGCTAAGAAACAACTGGCTCTGCCCAGTGCTCTTACAGCCTGAGAGAAAATCTCTTACCAAGGCCTGTGAAACGCACTTTGTTGGTGGCCTGATCTAGCTGAAGTAGAACTTCTGCTCTGGGTGTGCTCCATTGGCCTAGAGCTGCCTGGCCCAAAGGGCCGCCTTGTTTGCAAAGGGGCAGAGAGGCCCCAAAGCATCTTGCTTCCAGCTCTTCGGGAAGCTAAGAAACATCTGGCGTTGCCCAGTGCTCTTACAGCCTACCGGGAACATCTCTTACCAAGGCCTGTGAAACGCAGTTTGTTGGTGGCCTGAACTGGCCGAAGTAGAACTTCTGCTCTGGGTGTGCTCCACTGGCCTGGAGCTACCTGCCCCAAAGGGCTGCCTTGATTCCAAAGTGTGAGAGTGGCACCAAAGCATCTTGCTTCCAGCTCTTCGGGAAGCTAAGAAACATCTGGCGTTTCCCAGTGCTCTTACAGCCTACCGGGAACATCTCTTACCAAGGCCTGTGAAACGCCGTTTCCTGGCAGGCCTGATTTGGCTGAAGTAGAACTTCTGCTCTGGGTGTGCTCCATTGCCCTAGAGCTGCCAGGCCCAAGGTGCTGCCTTGTTTCCAAAGGGGCAGAGAGGCCCCAAAGCATCTTGCTTCCAGCTCTCTGGGAAGCTAAGAACCAACTCGCTCTGCCCCGTGCTCTTACAGCCTACCGGGAACATGTCTTTGAAAGGCCTGTGAAACGCAGTTTCTTGGCAGGCCTCATCTGGCTGAAGTAGAACTCCGGCTCTGGGTGTGCTCCATTGCCCTAGAGCTGCCAGGCCCCAAGTGCTGCCCTGTTTCCAAGGGGCAGAGAGGCCCAAAGCATCTTGCTTCCCGGTCTTTGCGAAGCTAAGAAACAACTGGCTCTGCCCAGTGCTCTTACACCTACCGGGAACATCTCTTACCAAGGCCTGTCAAACGCTGTTTCTTTGCAGGCCTGATCAGGCTGAAGTAGAACTCCTGCTCTGCGTGTGCTCCATTGGCCTAGAGCTTCCCGACCCAAAAGGCTGCCTTGTTCCCAAACGGGCAGAGGGGTCCCAAGCGTCTTGCTTCCAGCTTTTCAGGAAGGTAAGAAACAACTGGCTCTGCCCAGTGCTCTTACAGCCTACCGGGAACATCTCTTACCAAGGCCTGTGAAACGCAGTTTCTTGGCAGGCCTGATCTGGCTGAAGTAGAACTCCTGCTCTGGGCGTGCTACTTTGGCCTAGAGCTGCCAGGCCCAAAGGGCCGCCTTGTTTCCAAAGGGGCTGAGAGTCCCCAAAGTATCTTGCTTCCAAATCTTTGGGAAGCTAAGAAACAACTGGCTCTGCACAGTGCTCTCACAGCCTACCGGCAACGTGACAGAGACAGGCCTGTGAGACGCAGTTTCTTGGAAGGCCTGATCTGGCTGAGGTAGAACTTCTGCTCTGGGTGTACTCCATTGGCCTAGGGCTGCCAGGCCCAAAGGGCTGCCTTTATTTCCAAAGTGTGAGAGAGGCCCCAAAGCATCTTGCTTCCTGCTCTCTGGGAAGCTAAAACAACTGGCTCTGCACAGTGCTCTCAAAGCCAACCGGGAACGTCACATACAAAGGCCTGTGAAACGCAGCTTCTTGACAGGCCTTATCTGGCTGAGGTAGAACTTGTGCTCTGGGTGTGCTACTTTGGCCTAGAGCTGCCAGGCACAAAGGCTGCTTTGTTTCCAAAGGGGGAGAGAGGCCCCAAATCATGTTGCTTCCAGCTGTTTTTGAAGCTAAGAAACAACTCGCTCTGCCAGGTACTCTTACAGCCTTCCGGGAACACCTCTTACGAAGGCCTGTGAAAAGCAGTTTCTTGGCAGGCCTGATCTGGCTGAGGTAGAACTTCTGCTCTGGGTGTGCTCCATTGCCCTAGAGCTGAAAGGCCCAAAGGGATGCCTTGTTTGCAAAGGGGCAGAGAGGCCCCAAAGCATCTTGCTTCCAGCTCATTGGGAAGCTAAGAAACAACTGTCTCTGCCCAGTGCTCTGACAGAGTACCGGGAACATCTCTTACCAAAGCCTTTGAAACGCAGTTTCGTGGCAGGCCTGATCTGGCTGAGGTAGAACTTCTGCTCTGGGTGTGCTCCATTGGCCTAGAGCTGCCTGGCCCAAAGGGCCGCCTTGTTTGCAAAGGGGCAGAGAGGCCCCACAGCATCTTGCTTCCAGCTCTTCGGGAAGCTAAGAAACATCTGGCGTTGCCCAGTGCTCTTACAGCCTACCGGGAACATCTCTTACCAAGGCCTGTGAAACGCAGTTTGTTGGTGGCCTGAACTGGCCGAAGTAGAACTTCTGCTCTGGGTGTGCTCCACTGGCCTGGAGCTACCTGCCCCAAAGGGCTGCCTTGATTCCAAAGTGAGAGAGTGGCACCAAAGCATCTTGCTTCCAGCTCTTCGGGAAGCTAAGAAACATCTGGCGTTGCCCAGTGCTCTTACAGCCTACCGGGAACATCTCTTACCAAGGCCTGTGAAACGCCGTTTCCTGGCAGGCCTGATTTGGCTGAAGTAGAACTTCTGCTCTGGGTGTGCTCCATTGCCCTAGAGCTGCCAGGCCCAAGGTGCTGCCTTGTTTCCAAAGGGGCAGAGAGGCCCCAAAGCATCTTGCTTCCAGCTCTCTGGGAAGCTAAGAACCAACTCGCTCTGCCCCGTGCTCTTACAGCCTACCGGGAACATGTCTTTGAAAGGCCTGTGAAACGCAGTTTCTTGGCAGGCCTCATCTGGCTGAAGTAGAACTCCGGCTCTGGGTGTGCTCCATTGCCCTAGAGCTGCCAGGCCCCAAGTGCTGCCCTGTTTCCAAGGGGCAGAGAGGCCCAAAGCATCTTGCTTCCCGGTCTTTGCGAAGCTAAGAAACAACTGGCTCTGCCCAGTGCTCTTACACCTACCGGGAACATCTCTTACCAAGGCCTGTCAAACGCTGTTTCTTTGCAGGCCTGATCAGGCTGAAGTAGAACTCCTGCTCTGCGTGTGCTCCATTGGCCTAGAGCTTCCCGACCCAAAAGGCTGCCTTGTTCCCAAACGGGCAGAGGGGTCCCAAGCGTCTTGCTTCCAGCTTTTCAGGAAGGTAAGAAACAACTGGCTCTGCCCAGTGCTCTTACAGCCTACCGGGAACATCTCTTACCAAGGCCTGTGAAACGCAGTTTCTTGGCAGGCCTGATCTGGCTGAAGTAGAACTCCTGCTCTGGGCGTGCTACTTTGGCCTAGAGCTGCCAGGCCCAAAGGGCCGCCTTGTTTCCAAAGGGGCTGAGAGTCCCCAAAGTATCTTGCTTCCAAATCTTTGGGAAGCTAAGAAACAACTGGCTCTGCACAGTGCTCTCACAGCCTACCGGCAACGTGACAGAGACAGGCCTGTGAGACGCAGTTTCTTGGAAGGCCTGATCTGGCTGAGGTAGAACTTCTGCTCTGGGTGTACTCCATTGGCCTAGGGCTGCCAGGCCCAAAGGGCTGCCTTTATTTCCAAAGTGTGAGAGAGGCCCCAAAGCATCTTGCTTCCTGCTCTCTGGGAAGCTAAAACAACTGGCTCTGCACAGTGCTCTCAAAGCCAACCGGGAACGTCACATACAAAGGCCTGTGAAACGCAGCTTCTTGACAGGCCTTATCTGGCTGAGGTAGAACTTGTGCTCTGGGTGTGCTACTTTGGCCTAGAGCTGCCAGGCACCAAGGCTGCTTTGTTTCCAAAGGGGGAGAGAGGCCCCAAATCATGTTGCTTCCAGCTGTTTTTGAAGCTAAGAAACAACTCGCTCTGCCAGGTACTCTTACAGCCTTCCGGGAACACCTCTTACGAAGGCCTGTGAAAAGCAGTTTCTTGGCAGGCCTGATCTGGCTGAGGTAGAACTTCTGCTCTGGGTGTGCTCCATTGCCCTAGAGCTGAAAGGCCCAAAGGGATGCCTTGTTTGCAAAGGGGCAGAGAGGCCCCAAAGCATCTTGCTTCCAGCTCATTGGGAAGCTAAGAAACAACTGTCTCTGCCCAGTGCTCTGACAGAGTACCGGGAACATCTCTTACCAAAGCCTTTGAAACGCAGTTTCGTGGCAGGCCTGATCTGGCTGAGGTAGAACTTCTGCTCTGGGTGTGCTCCATTGGCCTAGAGCTGAAAGGCCCAAAGGTCGGCCTTGTTGGCAAAGGGGCAGGGAGCCCCCAAAGCATCTTGCTTCCAGCTCTTCGGGAAGCTAAGAAACAACTGGCTCTGCCCAGTGCTCTTACAGCCTGAGAGAAAATCTCTTACCAAGGCCTGTGAAACGCACTTTGTTGGTGGCCTGATCTAGCTGAAGTAGAACTTCTGCTCTGGGTGTGCTCCATTGGCCTAGAGCTGCCTGGCCCAAAGGGCCGCCTTGTTTGCAAAGGGGCAGAGAGGCCCCAAAGCATCTTGCTTCCAGCTCTTCGGGAAGCTAAGAAACATCTGGCGTTGCCCAGTGCTCTTACAGCCTACCGGGAACATCTCTTACCAAGGCCTGTGAAACGCAGTTTGTTGGTGGCCTGAACTGGCCGAAGTAGAACTTCTGCTCTGGGTGTGCTCCACTGGCCTGGAGCTACCTGCCCCAAAGGGCTGCCTTGATTCCAAAGTGTGAGAGTGGCACCAAAGCATCTTGCTTCCAGCTCTTCGGGAAGCTAAGAAACATCTGGCGTTTCCCAGTGCTCTTACAGCCTACCGGGAACATCTCTTACCAAGGCCTGTGAAACGCCGTTTCCTGGCAGGCCTGATTTGGCTGAAGTAGAACTTCTGCTCTGGGTGTGCTCCATTGCCCTAGAGCTGCCAGGCCCAAGGTGCTGCCTTGTTTCCAAAGGGGCAGAGAGGCCCCAAAGCATCTTGCTTCCAGCTCTCTGGGAAGCTAAGAACCAACTCGCTCTGCCCCGTGCTCTTACAGCCTACCGGGAACATGTCTTTGAAAGGCCTGTGAAACGCAGTTTCTTGGCAGGCCTCATCTGGCTGAAGTAGAACTCCGGCTCTGGGTGTGCTCCATTGCCCTAGAGCTGCCAGGCCCCAAGTGCTGCCCTGTTTCCAAGGGGCAGAGAGGCCCAAAGCATCTTGCTTCCCGGTCTTTGCGAAGCTAAGAAACAACTGGCTCTGCCCAGTGCTCTTACACCTACCGGGAACATCTCTTACCAAGGCCTGTCAAACGCTGTTTCTTTGCAGGCCTGATCAGGCTGAAGTAGAACTCCTGCTCTGCGTGTGCTCCATTGGCCTAGAGCTTCCCGACCCAAAAGGCTGCCTTGTTCCCAAACGGGCAGAGGGGTCCCAAGCGTCTTGCTTCCAGCTTTTCAGGAAGGTAAGAAACAACTGGCTCTGCCCAGTGCTCTTACAGCCTACCGGGAACATCTCTTACCAAGGCCTGTGAAACGCAGTTTCTTGGCAGGCCTGATCTGGCTGAAGTAGAACTCCTGCTCTGGGCGTGCTACTTTGGCCTAGAGCTGCCAGGCCCAAAGGGCCGCCTTGTTTCCAAAGGGGCTGAGAGTCCCCAAAGTATCTTGCTTCCAAATCTTTGGGAAGCTAAGAAACAACTGGCTCTGCACAGTGCTCTCACAGCCTACCGGCAACGTGACAGAGACAGGCCTGTGAGACGCAGTTTCTTGGAAGGCCTGATCTGGCTGAGGTAGAACTTCTGCTCTGGGTGTACTCCATTGGCCTAGGGCTGCCAGGCCCAAAGGGCTGCCTTTATTTCCAAAGTGTGAGAGAGGCCCCAAAGCATCTTGCTTCCTGCTCTCTGGGAAGCTAAAACAACTGGCTCTGCACAGTGCTCTCAAAGCCAACCGGGAACGTCACATACAAAGGCCTGTGAAACGCAGCTTCTTGACAGGCCTTATCTGGCTGAGGTAGAACTTGTGCTCTGGGTGTGCTACTTTGGCCTAGAGCTGCCAGGCACAAAGGCTGCTTTGTTTCCAAAGGGGGAGAGAGGCCCCAAATCATGTTGCTTCCAGCTGTTTTTGAAGCTAAGAAACAACTCGCTCTGGCAGGTACTCTTACAGCCTTCCGGGAACACCTCTTACGAAGGCCTGTGAAAAGCAGTTTCTTGGCAGGCCTGATCTGGCTGAGGTAGAACTTCTGCTCTGGGTGTGCTCCATTGCCCTAGAGCTGAAAGGCCCAAAGGGATGCCTTGTTTGCAAAGGGGCAGAGAGGCCCCAAAGCATCTTGCTTCCAGCTCATTGGGAAGCTAAGAAACAACTGTCTCTGCCCAGTGCTCTGACAGAGTACCGGGAACATCTCTTACCAAAGCCTTTGAAACGCAGTTTCGTGGCAGGCCTTATCTGGCTGAGGTAGAACTTCTGCTCTGGGTGTGCTCCATTGGCCTAGAGCTGAAAGGCCCAAAGGTCGGCCTTGTTGGCAAAGGGGCAGGGAGCCCCCAAAGCATCTTGCTTCCAGCTCTTCGGGAAGCTAAGAAACAACTGGCTCTGCCCAGTGCTCTTACAGCCTGAGAGAAAATCTCTTACCAAGGCCTGTGAAACGCACTTTGTTGGTGGCCTGATCTAGCTGAAGTAGAACTTCTGCTCTGGGTGTGCTCCATTGGCCTAGAGCTGCCTGGCCCAAAGGGCCGCCTTGTTTGCAAAGGGGCAGAGAGGCCCCAAAGCATCTTGCTTCCAGCTCTTCGGGAAGCTAAGAAACATCTGGCGTTGCCCAGTGCTCTTACAGCCTACCGGGAACATCTCTTACCAAGGCCTGTGAAACGCAGTTTGTTGGTGGCCTGAACTGGCCGAAGTAGAACTTCTGCTCTGGGTGTGCTCCACTGGCCTGGAGCTACCTGCCCCAAAGGGCTGCCTTGATTCCAAAGTGAGAGAGTGGCACCAAAGCATCTTGCTTCCAGCTCTTCGGGAAGCTAAGAAACATCTGGCGTTGCCCAGTGCTCTTACAGCCTACCGGGAACATCTCTTACCAAGGCCTGTGAAACGCCGTTTCCTGGCAGGCCTGATTTGGCTGAAGTAGAACTTCTGCTCTGGGTGTACTCCATTGCCCTAGAGCTGCCAGGCCCAAGGTGCTGCCTTGTTTCCAAAGGGGCAGAGAGGCCCCAAAGCATCTTGCTTCCAGCTCTTCGGGAAGCTAAGAAACAACTGGCTCTGCCCAGTGCTCTTACAGCCTGAGAGAAAATCTCTTACCAAGGCCTGTGAAACGCACTTTGTTGGTGGCCTGATCTAGCTGAAGTAGAACTTCTGCTCTGGGTGTGCTCCATTGGCCTAGAGCTGCCTGGCCCAAAGGGCCGCCTTGTTTGCAAAGGGGCAGAGAGGCCCCAAAGCATCTTGCTTCCAGCTCTTCGGGAAGCTAAGAAACATCTGGCGTTGCCCAGTGCTCTTACAGCCTACCGGGAACATCTCTTACCAAGGCCTGTGAAACGCAGTTTGTTGGTGGCCTGAACTGGCCGAAGTAGAACTTCTGCTCTGGGTGTGCTCCACTGGCCTGGAGCTACCTGCCCCAAAGGGCTGCCTTGATTCCAAAGTGAGAGAGTGGCACCAAAGCATCTTGCTTCCAGCTCTTCGGGAAGCTAAGAAACATCTGGCGTTTCCCAGTGCTCTTACAGCCTACCGGGAACATCTCTTACCAAGGCCTGTGAAACGCCGTTTCCTGGCAGGCCTGATTTGGCTGAAGTAGAACTTCTGCTCTGGGTGTGCTCCATTGCCCTAGAGCTGCCAGGCCCAAGGTGCTGCCTTGTTTCCAAAGGGGCAGAGAGGCCCCAAAGCATCTTGCTTCCAGCTCTCTGGGAAGCTAAGAACCAACTCGCTCTGCCCCGTGCTCTTACAGCCTACCGGGAACATGTCTTTGAAAGGCCTGTGAAACGCAGTTTCTTGGCAGGCCTCATCTGGCTGAAGTAGAACTCCGGCTCTGGGTGTGCTCCATTGCCCTAGAGCTGCCAGGCCCCAAGTGCTGCCCTGTTTCCAAGGGGCAGAGAGGCCCAAAGCATCTTGCTTCCCGGTCTTTGCGAAGCTAAGAACCAACTGGCTCTGCCCAGTGCTCTTACACCTACCGGGAACATCTCTTACCAAGGCCTGTCAAACGCTGTTTCTTTGCAGGCCTGATCAGGCTGAAGTAGAACTCCTGCTCTGCGTGTGCTCCATTGGCCTAGAGCTTCCCGACCCAAAAGGCTGCCTTGTTCCCAAACGGGCAGAGGGGTCCCAAGCGTCTTGCTTCCAGCTTTTCAGGAAGGTAAGAAACAACTGGCTCTGCCCAGTGCTCTTACAGCCTACCGGGAACATCTCTTACCAAGGCCTGTGAAACGCAGTTTCTTGGCAGGCCTGATCTGGCTGAAGTAGAACTCCTGCTCTGGGCGTGCTACTTTGGCCTAGAGCTGCCAGGCCCAAAGGGCCGCCTTGTTTCCAAAGGGGCTGAGAGTCCCCAAAGTATCTTGCTTCCAAATCTTTGGGAAGCTAAGAAACAACTGGCTCTGCACAGTGCTCTCACAGCCTACCGGCAACGTGACAGAGACAGGCCTGTGAGACGCAGTTTCTTGGAAGGCCTGATCTGGCTGAGGTAGAACTTCTGCTCTGGGTGTACTCCATTGGCCTAGGGCTGCCAGGCCCAAAGGGCTGCCTTTATTTCCAAAGTGTGAGAGAGGCCCCAAAGCATCTTGCTTCCTGCTCTCTGGGAAGCTAAAACAACTGGCTCTGCACAGTGCTCTCAAAGCCAACCGGGAACGTCACATACAAAGGCCTGTGAAACGCAGCTTCTTGACAGGCCTTATCTGGCTGAGGTAGAACTTGTGCTCTGGGTGTGCTACTTTGGCCTAGAGCTGCCAGGCACAAAGGCTGCTTTGTTTCCAAAGGGGGAGAGAGGCCCCAAATCATGTTGCTTCCAGCTGTTTTTGAAGCTAAGAAACAACTCGCTCTGCCAGGTACTCTTACAGCCTTCCGGGAACACCTCTTACGAAGGCCTGTGAAAAGCAGTTTCTTGGCAGGCCTGATCTGGCTGAGGTAGAACTTCTGCTCTGGGTGTGCTCCATTGCCCTAGAGCTGAAAGGCCCAAAGGGATGCCTTGTTTGCAAAGGGGCAGAGAGGCCCCAAAGCATCTTGCTTCCAGCTCATTGGGAAGCTAAGAAACAACTGTCTCTGCCCAGTGCTCTGACAGAGTACCGGGAACATCTCTTACCAAAGCCTTTGAAACGCAGTTTCTTGGCAGGCCTTATCTGGCTGAGGTAGAACTTCTGCTCTGGGTGTGCTCCATTGGCCTAGAGCTGAAAGGCCCAAAGGTCGGCCTTGTTGGCAAAGGGGCAGGGAGCCCCCAAAGCATCTTGCTTCCAGCTCTTCGGGAAGCTAAGAAACAACTGGCTCTGCCCAGTGCTCTTACAGCCTGAGAGAAAATCTCTTACCAAGGCCTGTGAAACGCACTTTGTTGGTGGCCTGATCTAGCTGAAGTAGAACTTCTGCTCTGGGTGTGCTCCATTGGCCTAGAGCTGCCTGGCCCAAAGGGCCGCCTTGTTTGCAAAGGGGCAGAGAGGCCCCAAAGCATCTTGCTTCCAGCTCTTCGGGAAGCTAAGAAACATCTGGCGTTGCCCAGTGCTCTTACAGCCTACCGGGAACATCTCTTACCAAGGCCTGTGAAACGCAGTTTGTTGGTGGCCTGAACTGGCCGAAGTAGAACTTCTGCTCTGGGTGTGCTCCACTGGCCTGGAGCTACCTGCCCCAAAGGGCTGCCTTGATTCCAAAGTGAGAGAGTGGCACCAAAGCATCTTGCTTCCAGCTCTTCGGGAAGCTAAGAAACATCTGGCGTTGCCCAGTGCTCTTACAGCCTACCGGGAACATCTCTTACCAAGGCCTGTGAAACGCCGTTTCCTGGCAGGCCTGATTTGGCTGAAGTAGAACTTCTGCTCTGGGTGTGCTCCATTGCCCTAGAGCTGCCAGGCCCAAGGTGCTGCCTTGTTTCCAAAGGGGCAGAGAGGCCCCAAAGCATCTTGCTTCCAGCTCTTCGGGAAGCTAAGAAACAACTGGCTCTGCCCAGTGCTCTTACAGCCTGAGAGAAAATCTCTTACCAAGGCCTGTGAAACGCACTTTGTTGGTGGCCTGATCTAGCTGAAGTAGAACTTCTGCTCTGGGTGTGCTCCATTGGCCTAGAGCTGCCTGGCCCAAAGGGCCGCCTTGTTTGCAAAGGGGCAGAGAGGCCCCAAAGCATCTTGCTTCCAGCTCTTCGGGAAGCTAAGAAACATCTGGCGTTGCCCAGTGCTCTTACAGCCTACCGGGAACATCTCTTACCAAGGCCTGTGAAACGCCGTTTCCTGGCAGGCCTGATTTGGCTGAAGTAGAACTTCTGCTCTGGGTGTGCTCCATTGCCCTAGAGCTGCCAGGCCCAAGGTGCTGCCTTGTTTCCAAAGGGGCAGAGAGGCCCCAAAGCATCTTGCTTCCAGCTCTCTGGGAAGCTAAGAACCAACTCGCTCTGCCCCGTGCTCTTACAGCCTACCGGGAACATGTCTTTGAAAGGCCTGTGAAACGCAGTTTCTTGGCAGGCCTCATCTGGCTGAAGTAGAACTCCGGCTCTGGGTGTGCTCCATTGCCCTAGAGCTGCCAGGCCCCAAGTGCTGCCCTGTTTCCAAGGGGCAGAGAGGCCCAAAGCATCTTGCTTCCCGGTCTTTGCGAAGCTAAGAAACAACTGGCTCTGCCCAGTGCTCTTACACCTACCGGGAACATCTCTTACCAAGGCCTGTCAAACGCTGTTTCTTTGCAGGCCTGATCAGGCTGAAGTAGAACTCCTGCTCTGCGTGTGCTCCATTGGCCTAGAGCTTCCCGACCCAAAAGGCTGCCTTGTTCCCAAACGGGCAGAGGGGTCCCAAGCGTCTTGCTTCCAGCTTTTCAGGAAGGTAAGAAACAACTGGCTCTGCCCACTGCTCTTACAGCCTACCGGGAACATCTCTTACCAAGGCCTGTGAAACGCAGTTTCTTGGCAGGCCTGATCTGGCTGAAGTAGAACTCCTGCTCTGGGCGTGCTACTTTGGCCTAGAGCTGCCAGGCCCAAAGGGCCGCCTTGTTTCCAAAGGGGCTGAGAGTCCCCAAAGTATCTTGCTTCCAAATCTTTGGGAAGCTAAGAAACAACTGGCTCTGCACAGTGCTCTCACAGCCTACCGGCAACGTGACAGAGACAGGCCTGTGAGACGCAGTTTCTTGGAAGGCCTGATCTGGCTGAGGTAGAACTTCTGCTCTGGGTGTACTCCATTGGCCTAGGGCTGCCAGGCCCAAAGGGCTGCCTTTATTTCCAAAGTGTGAGAGAGGCCCCAAAGCATCTTGCTTCCTGCTCTCTGGGAAGCTAAAACAACTGGCTCTGCACAGTGCTCTCAAAGCCAACCGGGAACGTCACATACAAAGGCCTGTGAAACGCAGCTTCTTGACAGGCCTTATCTGGCTGAGGTAGAACTTGTGCTCTGGGTGTGCTACTTTGGCCTAGAGCTGCCAGGCACAAAGGCTGCTTTGTTTCCAAAGGGGGAGAGAGGCCCCAAATCATGTTGCTTCCAGCTGTTTTTGAAGCTAAGAAACAACTCGCTCTGCCAGGTACTCTTACAGCCTTCCGAGAACACCTCTTACGAAGGCCTGTGAAAAGCAGTTTCTTGGCAGGCCTGATCTGGCTGAGGTAGAACTTCTGCTCTGGGTGTGCTCCATTGCCCTAGAGCTGAAAGGCCCAAAGGGATGCCTTGTTTGCAAAGGGGCAGAGAGGCCCCAAAGCATCTTGCTTCCAGCTCATTGGGAAGCTAAGAAACAACTGTCTCTGCCCAGTGCTCTGACAGAGTACCGGGAACATCTCTTACCAAAGCCTTTGAAACGCAGTTTCGTGGCAGGCCTTATCTGGCTGAGGTAGAACTTCTGCTCTGGGTGTGCTCCATTGGCCTAGAGCTGAAAGGCCCAAAGGTCGGCCTTGTTGGCAAAGGGGCAGGGAGCCCCCAAAGCATCTTGCTTCCAGCTCTTCGGGAAGCTAAGAAACAACTGGCTCTGCCCAGTGCTCTTACAGCCTGAGAGAAAATCTCTTACCAAGGCCTGTGAAACGCACTTTGTTGGTGGCCTGATCTAGCTGAAGTAGAACTTCTGCTCTGGGTGTGCTCCATTGGCCTAGAGCTGCCTGGCCCAAAGGGCCGCCTTGTTTGCAAAGGGGCAGAGAGGCCCCAAAGCATCTTGCTTCCAGCTCTTCGGGAAGCTAAGAAACATCTGGCGTTGCCCAGTGCTCTTACAGCCTACCGGGAACATCTCTTACCAAGGCCTGTGAAACGCAGTTTGTTGGTGGCCTGAACTGGCCGAAGTAGAACTTCTGCTCTGGGTGTGCTCCACTGGCCTGGAGCTACCTGCCCCAAAGGGCTGCCTTGATTCCAAAGTGAGAGAGTGGCACCAAAGCATCTTGCTTCCAGCTCTTCGGGAAGCTAAGAAACATCTGGCGTTGCCCAGTGCTCTTACAGCCTACCGGGAACATCTCTTACCAAGGCCTGTGAAACGCCGTTTCCTGGCAGGCCTGATTTGGCTGAAGTAGAACTTCTGCTCTGGGTGTGCTCCATTGCCCTAGAGCTGCCAGGCCCAAGGTGCTGCCTTGTTTCCAAAGGGGCAGAGAGGCCCCAAAGCATCTTGCTTCCAGCTCTTCGGGAAGCTAAGAAACAACTGGCTCTGCCCAGTGCTCTTACAGCCTGAGAGAAAATCTCTTACCAAGGCCTGTGAAACGCACTTTGTTGGTGGCCTGATCTAGCTGAAGTAGAACTTCTGCTCTGGGTGTGCTCCATTGGCCTAGAGCTGCCTGGCCCAAAGGGCCGCCTTGTTTGCAAAGGGGCAGAGAGGCCCCAAAGCATCTTGCTTCCAGCTCTTCGGGAAGCTAAGAAACATCTGGCGTTGCCCAGTGCTCTTACAGCCTACCGGGAACATCTCTTACCAAGGCCTGTGAAACGCCGTTTCCTGGCAGGCCTGATTTGGCTGAAGTAGAACTTCTGCTCTGGGTGTGCTCCATTGCCCTAGAGCTGCCAGGCCCAAGGTGCTGCCTTGTTTCCAAAGGGGCAGAGAGGCCCCAAAGCATCTTGCTTCCAGCTCTCTGGGAAGCTAAGAACCAACTCGCTCTGCCCCGTGCTCTTACAGCCTACCGGGAACATGTCTTTGAAAGGCCTGTGAAACGCAGTTTCTTGGCAGGCCTCATCTGGCTGAAGTAGAACTCCGGCTCTGGGTGTGCTCCATTGCCCTAGAGCTGCCAGGCCCCAAGTGCTGCCCTGTTTCCAAGGGGCAGAGAGGCCCAAAGCATCTTGCTTCCCGGTCTTTGCGAAGCTAAGAAACAACTGGCTCTGCCCAGTGCTCTTACACCTACCGGGAACATCTCTTACCAAGGCCTGTCAAACGCTGTTTCTTTGCAGGCCTGATCAGGCTGAAGTAGAACTCCTGCTCTGCGTGTGCTCCATTGGCCTAGAGCTTCCCGACCCAAAAGGCTGCCTTGTTCCCAAACGGGCAGAGGGGTCCCAAGCGTCTTGCTTCCAGCTTTTCAGGAAGGTAAGAAACAACTGGCTCTGCCCAGTGCTCTTACAGCCTACCGGGAACATCTCTTACCAAGGCCTGTGAAACGCAGTTTCTTGGCAGGCCTGATCTGGCTGAAGTAGAACTCCTGCTCTGGGCGTGCTACTTTGGCCTAGAGCTGCCAGGCCCAAAGGGCCGCCTTGTTTCCAAAGGGGCTGAGAGTCCCCAAAGTATCTTGCTTCCAAATCTTTGGGAAGCTAAGAAACAACTGGCTCTGCACAGTGCTCTCACAGCCTACCGGCAACGTGACAGAGACAGGCCTGTGAGACGCAGTTTCTTGGAAGGCCTGATCTGGCTGAGGTAGAACTTCTGCTCTGGGTGTACTCCATTGGCCTAGGGCTGCCAGGCCCAAAGGGCTGCCTTTATTTCCAAAGTGTGAGAGAGGCCCCAAAGCATCTTGCTTCCTGCTCTCTGGGAAGCTAAAACAACTGGCTCTGCACAGTGCTCTCAAAGCCAACCGGGAACGTCACATACAAAGGCCTGTGAAACGCAGCTTCTTGACAGGCCTTATCTGGCTGAGGTAGAACTTGTGCTCTGGGTGTGCTACTTTGGCCTAGAGCTGCCAGGCACAAAGGCTGCTTTGTTTCCAAAGGGGGAGAGAGGCCCCAAATCATGTTGCTTCCAGCTGTTTTTGAAGCTAAGAAACAACTCGCTCTGCCAGGTACTCTTACAGCCTTCCGGGAACACCTCTTACGAAGGCCTGTGAAAAGCAGTTTCTTGGCAGGCCTGATCTGGCTGAGGTAGAACTTCTGCTCTGGGTGTGCTCCATTGCCCTAGAGCTGAAAGGCCCAAAGGGATGCCTTGTTTGCAAAGGGGCAGAGAGGCCCCAAAGCATCTTGCTTCCAGCTCATTGGGAAGCTAAGAAACAACTGTCTCTGCCCAGTGCTCTGACAGAGTACCGGGAACATCTCTTACCAAAGCCTTTGAAACGCAGTTTCGTGGCAGGCCTTATCTGGCTGAGGTAGAACTTCTGCTCTGGGTGTGCTCCATTGGCCTAGAGCTGAAAGGCCCAAAGGTCGGCCTTGTTGGCAAAGGGGCAGGGAGCCCCCAAAGCATCTTGCTTCCAGCTCTTCGGGAAGCTAAGAAACAACTGGCTCTGCCCAGTGCTCTTACAGCCTGAGAGAAAATCTCTTACCAAGGCCTGTGAAACGCACTTTGTTGGTGGCCTGATCTAGCTGAAGTAGAACTTCTGCTCTGGGTGTGCTCCATTGGCCTAGAGCTGCCTGGCCCAAAGGGCCGCCTTGTTTGCAAAGGGGCAGAGAGGCCCCAAAGCATCTTGCTTCCAGCTCTTCGGGAAGCTAAGAAACATCTGGCGTTGCCCAGTGCTCTTACAGCCTACCGGGAACATCTCTTACCAAGGCCTGTGAAACGCAGTTTGTTGGTGGCCTGAACTGGCCGAAGTAGAACTTCTGCTCTGGGTGTGCTCCACTGGCCTGGAGCTACCTGCCCCAAAGGGCTGCCTTGATTCCAAAGTGAGAGAGTGGCACCAAAGCATCTTGCTTCCAGCTCTTCGGGAAGCTAAGAAACATCTGGCGTTGCCCAGTGCTCTTACAGCCTACCGGGAACATCTCTTACCAAGGCCTGTGAAACGCCGTTTCCTGGCAGGCCTGATTTGGCTGAAGTAGAACTTCTGCTCTGGGTGTGCTCCATTGCCCTAGAGCTGCCAGGCCCAAGGTGCTGCCTTGTTTCCAAAGGGGCAGAGAGGCCCCAAAGCATCTTGCTTCCAGCTCTTCGGGAAGCTAAGAAACAACTGGCTCTGCCCAGTGCTCTTACAGCCTGAGAGAAAATCTCTTACCAAGGCCTGTGAAACGCACTTTGTTGGTGGCCTGATCTAGCTGAAGTAGAACTTCTGCTCTGGGTGTGCTCCATTGGCCTAGAGCTGCCTGGCCCAAAGGGCCGCCTTGTTTGCAAAGGGGCAGAGAGGCCCCAAAGCATCTTGCTTCCAGCTCTTCGGGAAGCTAAGAAACATCTGGCGTTGCCCAGTGCTCTTACAGCCTACCGGGAACATCTCTTACCAAGGCCTGTGAAACGCAGTTTGTTGGTGGCCTGAACTGGCCGAAGTAGAACTTCTGCTCTGGGTGTGCTCCACTGGCCTGGAGCTACCTGCCCCAAAGGGCTGCCTTGATTCCAAAGTGAGAGAGTGGCACCAAAGCATCTTGCTTCCAGCTCTTCGGGAAGCTAAGAAACATCTGGCGTTGCCCAGTGCTCTTACAGCCTACCGGGAACATCTCTTACCAAGGCCTGTGAAACGCCGTTTCCTGGCAGGCCTGATTTGGCTGAAGTAGAACTTCTGCTCTGGGTGTGCTCCATTGCCCTAGAGCTGCCAGGCCCAAGGTGCTGCCTTGTTTCCAAAGGGGCAGAGAGGCCCCAAAGCATCTTGCTTCCAGCTCTTCGGGAAGCTAAGAAACAACTGGCTCTGCCCAGTGCTCTTACAGCCTGAGAGAAAATCTCTTACCAAGGCCTGTGAAACGCACTTTGTTGGTGGCCTGATCTAGCTGAAGTAGAACTTCTGCTCTGGGTGTGCTCCATTGGCCTAGAGCTGCCTGGCCCAAAGGGCCGCCTTGTTTGCAAAGGGGCAGAGAGGCCCCAAAGCATCTTGCTTCCAGCTCTTCGGGAAGCTAAGAAACATCTGGCGTTGCCCAGTGCTCTTACAGCCTACCGGGAACATCTCTTACCAAGGCCTGTGAAACGCCGTTTCCTGGCAGGCCTGATTTGGCTGAAGTAGAACTTCTGCTCTGGGTGTGCTCCATTGCCCTAGAGCTGCCAGGCCCAAGGTGCTGCCTTGTTTCCAAAGGGGCAGAGAGGCCCCAAAGCATCTTGCTTCCAGCTCTCTGGGAAGCTAAGAACCAACTCGCTCTGCCCCGTGCTCTTACAGCCTACCGGGAACATGTCTTTGAAAGGCCTGTGAAACGCAGTTTCTTGGCAGGCCTCATCTGGCTGAAGTAGAACTCCGGCTCTGGGTGTGCTCCATTGCCCTAGAGCTGCCAGGCCCCAAGTGCTGCCCTGTTTCCAAGGGGCAGAGAGGCCCAAAGCATCTTGCTTCCCGGTCTTTGCGAAGCTAAGAAACAACTGGCTCTGCCCAGTGCTCTTACACCTACCGGGAACATCTCTTACCAAGGCCTGTCAAACGCTGTTTCTTTGCAGGCCTGATCAGGCTGAAGTAGAACTCCTGCTCTGCGTGTGCTCCATTGGCCTAGAGCTTCCCGACCCAAAAGGCTGCCTTGTTCCCAAACGGGCAGAGGGGTCCCAAGCGTCTTGCTTCCAGCTTTTCAGGAAGGTAAGAAACAACTGGCTCTGCCCAGTGCTCTTACAGCCTACCGGGAACATCTCTTACCAAGGCCTGTGAAACGCAGTTTCTTGGCAGGCCTGATCTGGCTGAAGTAGAACTCCTGCTCTGGGCGTGCTACTTTGGCCTAGAGCTGCCAGGCCCAAAGGGCCGCCTTGTTTCCAAAGGGGCTGAGAGTCCCCAAAGTATCTTGCTTCCAAATCTTTGGGAAGCTAAGAAACAACTGGCTCTGCACAGTGCTCTCACAGCCTACCGGCAACGTGACAGAGACAGGCCTGTGAGACGCAGTTTCTTGGAAGGCCTGATCTGGCTGAGGTAGAACTTCTGCTCTGGGTGTACTCCATTGGCCTAGGGCTGCCAGGCCCAAAGGGCTGCCTTTATTTCCAAAGTGTGAGAGAGGCCCCAAAGCATCTTGCTTCCTGCTCTCTGGGAAGCTAAAACAACTGGCTCTGCACAGTGCTCTCAAAGCCAACCGGGAACGTCACATACAAAGGCCTGTGAAACGCAGCTTCTTGACAGGCCTTATCTGGCTGAGGTAGAACTTGTGCTCTGGGTGTGCTACTTTGGCCTAGAGCTGCCAGGCACAAAGGCTGCTTTGTTTCCAAAGGGGGAGAGAGGCCCCAAATCATGTTGCTTCCAGCTGTTTTTGAAGCTAAGAAACAACTCGCTCTGCCAGGTACTCTTACAGCCTTCCGGGAACACCTCTTACGAAGGCCTGTGAAAAGCAGTTTCTTGGCAGGCCTGATCTGGCTGAGGTAGAACTTCTGCTCTGGGTGTGCTCCATTGCCCTAGAGCTGAAAGGCCCAAAGGGATGCCTTGTTTGCAAAGGGGCAGAGAGGCCCCAAAGCATCTTGCTTCCAGCTCATTGGGAAGCTAAGAAACAACTGTCTCTGCCCAGTGCTCTGACAGAGTACCGGGAACATCTCTTACCAAAGCCTTTGAAACGCAGTTTCTTGGCAGGCCTGATCTGGCTGAGGTAGAACTTCTGCTCTGGGTGTGCTCCATTGGCCTAGAGCTGAAAGGCCCAAAGGTCGGCCTTGTTGGCAAAGGGGCAGGGAGCCCCCAAAGCATCTTGCTTCCAGCTCTTCGGGAAGCTAAGAAACAACTGGCTCTGCCCAGTGCTCTTACAGCCTGAGAGAAAATCTCTTACCAAGGCCTGTGAAACGCACTTTGTTGGTGGCCTGATCTAGCTGAAGTAGAACTTCTGCTCTGGGTGTGCTCCATTGGCCTAGAGCTGCCTGGCCCAAAGGGCCGCCTTGTTTGCAAAGGGGCAGAGAGGCCCCAAAGCATCTTGCTTCCAGCTCTTCGGGAAGCTAAGAAACATCTGGCGTTGCCCAGTGCTCTTACAGCCTACCGGGAACATCTCTTACCAAGGCCTGTGAAACGCAGTTTGTTGGTGGCCTGAACTGGCCGAAGTAGAACTTCTGCTCTGGGTGTGCTCCACTGGCCTGGAGCTACCTGCCCCAAAGGGCTGCCTTGATTCCAAAGTGAGAGAGTGGCACCAAAGCATCTTGCTTCCAGCTCTTCGGGAAGCTAAGAAACATCTGGCGTTGCCCAGTGCTCTTACAGCCTACCGGGAACATCTCTTACCAAGGCCTGTGAAACGCCGTTTCCTGGCAGGCCTGATTTGGCTGAAGTAGAACTTCTGCTCTGGGTGTGCTCCATTGCCCTAGAGCTGCCAGGCCCAAGGTGCTGCCTTGTTTCCAAAGGGGCAGAGAGGCCCCAAAGCATCTTGCTTCCAGCTCTTCGGGAAGCTAAGAAACAACTGGCTCTGCCCAGTGCTCTTACAGCCTGAGAGAAAATCTCTTACCAAGGCCAGTGAAACGCACTTTGTTGGTGGCCTGATCTAGCTGAAGTAGAACTTCTGCTCTGGGTGTGCTCCATTGGCCTAGAGCTGCCTGGCCCAAAGGGCCGCCTTGTTTGCAAAGGGGCAGAGAGGCCCCAAAGCATCTTGCTTCCAGCTCTTCGGGAAGCTAAGAAACATCTGGCGTTGCCCAGTGCTCTTACAGCCTACCGGGAACATCTCTTACCAAGGCCTGTGAAACGCAGTTTGTTGGTGGCCTGAACTGGCCGAAGTAGAACTTCTGCTCTGGGTGTGCTCCACTGGCCTGGAGCTACCTGCCCCAAAGGGCTGCCTTGATTCCAAAGTGAGAGAGTGGCACCAAAGCATCTTGCTTCCAGCTCTTCGGGAAGCTAAGAAACATCTGGCGTTGCCCAGTGCTCTTACAGCCTACCGGGAACATCTCTTACCAAGGCCTGTGAAACGCCGTTTCCTGGCAGGCCTGATTTGGCTGAAGTAGAACTTCTGCTCTGGGTGTGCTCCATTGCCCTAGAGCTGCCAGGCCCAAGGTGCTGCCTTGTTTCCAAAGGGGCAGAGAGGCCCCAAAGCATCTTGCTTCCAGCTCTCTGGGAAGCTAAGAACCAACTCGCTCTGCCCCGTGCTCTTACAGCCTACTGGGAACATGTCTTTGAAAGGCCTGTGAAACGCAGTTTCTTGGCAGGCCTCATCTGGCTGAAGTAGAACTCCGGCTCTGGGTGTGCTCCATTGCCCTAGAGCTGCCAGGCCCCAAGTGCTGCCCTGTTTCCAAGGGGCAGAGAGGCCCAAAGCATCTTGCTTCCCGGTCTTTGCGAAGCTAAGAAACAACTGGCTCTGCCCAGTGCTCTTACACCTACCGGGAACATCTCTTACCAAGGCCTGTCAAACGCTGTTTCTTTGCAGGCCTGATCAGGCTGAAGTAGAACTCCTGCTCTGCGTGTGCTCCATTGGCCTAGAGCTTCCCGACCCAAAAGGCTGCCTTGTTCCCAAACGGGCAGAGGGGTCCCAAGCGTCTTGCTTCCAGCTTTTCAGGAAGGTAAGAAACAACTGGCTCTGCCCAGTGCTCTTACAGCCTACCGGGAACATCTCTTACCAAGGCCTGTGAAACGCAGTTTCTTGGCAGGCCTGATCTGGCTGAAGTAGAACTCCTGCTCTGGGCGTGCTACTTTGGCCTAGAGCTGCCAGGCCCAAAGGGCCGCCTTGTTTCCAAAGGGGCTGAGAGTCCCCAAAGTATCTTGCTTCCAAATCTTTGGGAAGCTAAGAAACAACTGGCTCTGCACAGTGCTCTCACAGCCTACCGGCAACGTGACAGAGACAGGCCTGTGAGACGCAGTTTCTTGGAAGGCCTGATCTGGCTGAGGTAGAACTTCTGCTCTGGGTGTACTCCATTGGCCTAGGGCTGCCAGGCCCAAAGGGCTGCCTTTATTTCCAAAGTGTGAGAGAGGCCCCAAAGCATCTTGCTTCCTGCTCTCTGGGAAGCTAAAACAACTGGCTCTGCACAGTGCTCTCAAAGCCAACCGGGAACGTCACATACAAAGGCCTGTGAAACGCAGCTTCTTGACAGGCCTTATCTGGCTGAGGTAGAACTTGTGCTCTGGGTGTGCTACTTTGGCCTAGAGCTGCCAGGCACAAAGGCTGCTTTGTTTCCAAAGGGGGAGAGAGGCCCCAAATCATGTTGCTTCCAGCTGTTTTTGAAGCTAAGAAACAACTCGCTCTGCCAGGTACTCTTACAGCCTTCCGGGAACACCTCTTACGAAGGCCTGTGAAAAGCAGTTTCTTGGCAGGCCTGATCTGGCTGAGGTAGAACTTCTGCTCTGGGTGTGCTCCATTGCCCTAGAGCTGAAAGGCCCAAAGGGATGCCTTGTTTGCAAAGGGGCAGAGAGGCCCCAAAGCATCTTGCTTCCAGCTCATTGGGAAGCTAAGAAACAACTGTCTCTGCCCAGTGCTCTGACAGAGTACCGGGAACATCTCTTACCAAAGCCTTTGAAACGCAGTTTCTTGGCAGGCCTGATCTGGCTGAGGTAGAACTTCTGCTCTGGGTGTGCTCCATTGGCCTAGAGCTGAAAGGCCCAAAGGTCGGCCTTGTTGGCAAAGGGGCAGGGAGCCCCCAAAGCATCTTGCTTCCAGCTCTTCGGGAAGCTAAGAAACAACTGGCTCTGCCCAGTGCTCTTACAGCCTGAGAGAAAATCTCTTACCAAGGCCTGTGAAACGCACTTTGTTGGTGGCCTGATCTAGCTGAAGTAGAACTTCTGCTCTGGGTGTGCTCCATTGGCCTAGAGCTGCCTGGCCCAAAGGGCCGCCTTGTTTGCAAAGGGGCAGAGAGGCCCCAAAGCATCTTGCTTCCAGCTCTTCGGGAAGCTAAGAAACATCTGGCGTTGCCCAGTGCTCTTACAGCCTACCGGGAACATCTCTTACCAAGGCCTGTGAAACGCAGTTTGTTGGTGGCCTGAACTGGCCGAAGTAGAACTTCTGCTCTGGGTGTGCTCCACTGGCCTGGAGCTACCTGCCCCAAAGGGCTGCCTTGATTCCAAAGTGTGAGAGTGGCACCAAAGCATCTTGCTTCCAGCTCTTCGGGAAGCTAAGAAACATCTGGCGTTTCCCAGTGCTCTTACAGCCTACCGGGAACATCTCTTACCAAGGCCTGTGAAACGCCGTTTCCTGGCAGGCCTGATTTGGCTGAAGTAGAACTTCTGCTCTGGGTGTGCTCCATTGCCCTAGAGCTGCCAGGCCCAAGGTGCTGCCTTGTTTCCAAAGGGGCAGAGAGGCCCCAAAGCATCTTGCTTCCAGCTCTCTGGGAAGCTAAGAACCAACTCGCTCTGCCCCGTGCTCTTACAGCCTACCGGGAACATGTCTTTGAAAGGCCTGTGAAACGCAGTTTCTTGGCAGGCCTCATCTGGCTGAAGTAGAACTCCGGCTCTGGGTGTGCTCCATTGCCCTAGAGCTGCCAGGCCCCAAGTGCTGCCCTGTTTCCAAGGGGCAGAGAGGCCCAAAGCATCTTGCTTCCCGGTCTTTGCGAAGCTAAGAAACAACTGGCTCTGCCCAGTGCTCTTACACCTACCGGGAACATCTCTTACCAAGGCCTGTCAAACGCTGTTTCTTTGCAGGCCTGATCAGGCTGAAGTAGAACTCCTGCTCTGCGTGTGCTCCATTGGCCTAGAGCTTCCCGACCCAAAAGGCTGCCTTGTTCCCAAACGGGCAGAGGGGTCCCAAGCGTCTTGCTTCCAGCTTTTCAGGAAGGTAAGAAACAACTGGCTCTGCCCAGTGCTCTTACAGCCTACCGGGAACATCTCTTACCAAGGCCTGTGAAACGCAGTTTCTTGGCAGGCCTGATCTGGCTGAAGTAGAACTCCTGCTCTGGGCGTGCTACTTTGGCCTAGAGCTGCCAGGCCCAAAGGGCCGCCTTGTTTCCAAAGGGGCTGAGAGTCCCCAAAGTATCTTGCTTCCAAATCTTTGGGAAGCTAAGAAACAACTGGCTCTGCACAGTGCTCTCACAGCCTACCGGCAACGTGACAGAGACAGGCCTGTGAGACGCAGTTTCTTGGAAGGCCTGATCTGGCTGAGGTAGAACTTCTGCTCTGGGTGTACTCCATTGGCCTAGGGCTGCCAGGCCCAAAGGGCTGCCTTTATTTCCAAAGTGTGAGAGAGGCCCCAAAGCATCTTGCTTCCTGCTCTCTGGGAAGCTAAAACAACTGGCTCTGCACAGTGCTCTCAAAGCCAACCGGGAACGTCACATACAAAGGCCTGTGAAACGCAGCTTCTTGACAGGCCTTATCTGGCTGAGGTAGAACTTGTGCTCTGGGTGTGCTACTTTGGCCTAGAGCTGCCAGGCACAAAGGCTGCTTTGTTTCCAAAGGGGGAGAGAGGCCCCAAATCATGTTGCTTCCAGCTGTTTTTGAAGCTAAGAAACAACTCGCTCTGCCAGGTACTCTTACAGCCTTCCGGGAACACCTCTTACGAAGGCCTGTGAAAAGCAGTTTCTTGGCAGGCCTGATCTGGCTGAGGTAGAACTTCTGCTCTGGGTGTGCTCCATTGCCCTAGAGCTGAAAGGCCCAAAGGGATGCCTTGTTTGCAAAGGGGCAGAGAGGCCCCAAAGCATCTTGCTTCCAGCTCATTGGGAAGCTAAGAAACAACTGTCTCTGCCCAGTGCTCTGACAGAGTACCGGGAACATCTCTTACCAAAGCCTTTGAAACGCAGTTTCTTGGCAGGCCTGATCTGGCTGAGGTAGAACTTCTGCTCTGGGTGTGCTCCATTGGCCTAGAGCTGAAAGGCCCAAAGGTCGGCCTTGTTGGCAAAGGGGCAGGGAGCCCCCAAAGCATCTTGCTTCCAGCTCTTCGGGAAGCTAAGAAACAACTGGCTCTGCCCAGTGCTCTTACAGCCTGAGAGAAAATCTCTTACCAAGGCCTGTGAAACGCACTTTGTTGGTGGCCTGATCTAGCTGAAGTAGAACTTCTGCTCTGGGTGTGCTCCATTGGCCTAGAGCTGCCTGGCCCAAAGGGCCGCCTTGTTTGCAAAGGGGCAGAGAGGCCCCAAAGCATCTTGCTTCCAGCTCTTCGGGAAGCTAAGAAACATCTGGCGTTGCCCAGTGCTCTTACAGCCTACCGGGAACATCTCTTACCAAGGCCTGTGAAACGCAGTTTGTTGGTGGCCTGAACTGGCCGAAGTAGAACTTCTGCTCTGGGTGTGCTCCACTGGCCTGGAGCTACCTGCCCCAAAGGGCTGCCTTGATTCCAAAGTGAGAGAGTGGCACCAAAGCATCTTGCTTCCAGCTCTTCGGGAAGCTAAGAAACATCTGGCGTTGCCCAGTGCTCTTACAGCCTACCGGGAACATCTCTTACCAAGGCCTGTGAAACGCCGTTTCCTGGCAGGCCTGATTTGGCTGAAGTAGAACTTCTGCTCTGGGTGTGCTCCATTGCCCTAGAGCTGCCAGGCCCAAGGTGCTGCCTTGTTTCCAAAGGGGCAGAGAGGCCCCAAAGCATCTTGCTTCCAGCTCTCTGGGAAGCTAAGAACCAACTCGCTCTGCCCCGTGCTCTTACAGCCTACCGGGAACATGTCTTTGAAAGGCCTGTGAAACGCAGTTTCTTGGCAGGCCTCATCTGGCTGAAGTAGAACTCCGGCTCTGGGTGTGCTCCATTGCCCTAGAGCTGCCAGGCCCCAAGTGCTGCCCTGTTTCCAAGGGGCAGAGAGGCCCAAAGCATCTTGCTTCCCGGTCTTTGCGAAGCTAAGAAACAACTGGCTCTGCCCAGTGCTCTTACACCTACCGGGAACATCTCTTACCAAGGCCTGTCAAACGCTGTTTCTTTGCAGGCCTGATCAGGCTGAAGTAGAACTCCTGCTCTGCGTGTGCTCCATTGGCCTAGAGCTTCCCGACCCAAAAGGCTGCCTTGTTCCCAAACGGGCAGAGGGGTCCCAAGCGTCTTGCTTCCAGCTTTTCAGGAAGGTAAGAAACAACTGGCTCTGCCCAGTGCTCTTACAGCCTACCGGGAACATCTCTTACCAAGGCCTGTGAAACGCAGTTTCTTGGCAGGCCTGATCTGGCTGAAGTAGAACTCCTGCTCTGGGCGTGCTACTTTGGCCTAGAGCTGCCAGGCCCAAAGGGCCGCCTTGTTTCCAAAGGGGCTGAGAGTCCCCAAAGTATCTTGCTTCCAAATCTTTGGGAAGCTAAGAAACAACTGGCTCTGCACAGTGCTCTCACAGCCTACCGGCAACGTGACAGAGACAGGCCTGTGAGACGCAGTTTCTTGGAAGGCCTGATCTGGCTGAGGTAGAACTTCTGCTCTGGGTGTACTCCATTGGCCTAGGGCTGCCAGGCCCAAAGGGCTGCCTTTATTTCCAAAGTGTGAGAGAGGCCCCAAAGCATCTTGCTTCCTGCTCTCTGGGAAGCTAAAACAACTGGCTCTGCACAGTGCTCTCAAAGCCAACCGGGAACGTCACATACAAAGGCCTGTGAAACGCAGCTTCTTGACAGGCCTTATCTGGCTGAGGTAGAACTTGTGCTCTGGGTGTGCTACTTTGGCCTAGAGCTGCCAGGCACAAAGGCTGCTTTGTTTCCAAAGGGGGAGAGAGGCCCCAAATCATGTTGCTTCCAGCTGTTTTTGAAGCTAAGAAACAACTCGCTCTGCCAGGTACTCTTACAGCCTTCCGGGAACACCTCTTACGAAGGCCTGTGAAAAGCAGTTTCTTGGCAGGCCTGATCTGGCTGAGGTAGAACTTCTGCTCTGGGTGTGCTCCATTGCCCTAGAGCTGAAAGGCCCAAAGGGATGCCTTGTTTGCAAAGGGGCAGAGAGGCCCCAAAGCATCTTGCTTCCAGCTCATTGGGAAGCTAAGAAACAACTGTCTCTGCCCAGTGCTCTGACAGAGTACCGGGAACATCTCTTACCAAAGCCTTTGAAACGCAGTTTCTTGGCAGGCCTGATCTGGCTGAGGTAGAACTTCTGCTCTGGGTGTGCTCCATTGGCCTAGAGCTGAAAGGCCCAAAGGTCGGCCTTGTTGGCAAAGGGGCAGGGAGCCCCCAAAGCATCTTGCTTCCAGCTCTTCGGGAAGCTAAGAAACAACTGGCTCTGCCCAGTGCTCTTACAGCCTGAGAGAAAATCTCTTACCAAGGCCTGTGAAACGCACTTTGTTGGTGGCCTGATCTAGCTGAAGTAGAACTTCTGCTCTGGGTGTGCTCCATTGGCCTAGAGCTGCCTGGCCCAAAGGGCCGCCTTGTTTGCAAAGGGGCAGAGAGGCCCCAAAGCATCTTGCTTCCAGCTCTTCGGGAAGCTAAGAAACATCTGGCGTTGCCCAGTGCTCTTACAGCCTACCGGGAACATCTCTTACCAAGGCCTGTGAAACGCAGTTTGTTGGTGGCCTGAACTGGCCGAAGTAGAACTTCTGCTCTGGGTGTGCTCCACTGGCCTGGAGCTACCTGCCCCAAAGGGCTGCCTTGATTCCAAAGTGAGAGAGTGGCACCAAAGCATCTTGCTTCCAGCTCTTCGGGAAGCTAAGAAACATCTGGCGTTGCCCAGTGCTCTTACAGCCTACCGGGAACATCTCTTACCAAGGCCTGTGAAACGCCGTTTCCTGGCAGGCCTGATTTGGCTGAAGTAGAACTTCTGCTCTGGGTGTGCTCCATTGCCCTAGAGCTGCCAGGCCCAAGGTGCTGCCTTGTTTCCAAAGGGGCAGAGAGGCCCCAAAGCATCTTGCTTCCAGCTCTCTGGGAAGCTAAGAACCAACTCGCTCTGCCCCGTGCTCTTACAGCCTACCGGGAACATGTCTTTGAAAGGCCTGTGAAACGCAGTTTCTTGGCAGGCCTCATCTGGCTGAAGTAGAACTCCGGCTCTGGGTGTGCTCCATTGCCCTAGAGCTGCCAGGCCCCAAGTGCTGCCCTGTTTCCAAGGGGCAGAGAGGCCCAAAGCATCTTGCTTCCCGGTCTTTGCGAAGCTAAGAAACAACTGGCTCTGCCCAGTGCTCTTACACCTACCGGGAACATCTCTTACCAAGGCCTGTCAAACGCTGTTTCTTTGCAGGCCTGATCAGGCTGAAGTAGAACTCCTGCCCTGCGTGTGCTCCATTGGCCTAGAGCTTCCCGACCCAAAAGGCTGCCTTGTTCCCAAACGGGCAGAGGGGTCCCAAGCGTCTTGCTTCCAGCTTTTCAGGAAGGTAAGAAACAACTGGCTCTGCCCAGTGCTCTTACAGCCTACCGGGAACATCTCTTACCAAGGCCTGTGAAACGCAGTTTCTTGGCAGGCCTGATCTGGCTGAAGTAGAACTCCTGCTCTGGGCGTGCTACTTTGGCCTAGAGCTGCCAGGCCCAAAGGGCCGCCTTGTTTCCAAAGGGGCTGAGAGTCCCCAAAGTATCTTGCTTCCAAATCTTTGGGAAGCTAAGAAACAACTGGCTCTGCACAGTGCTCTCACAGCCTACCGGCAACGTGACAGAGACAGGCCTGTGAGACGCAGTTTCTTGGAAGGCCTGATCTGGCTGAGGTAGAACTTCTGCTCTGGGTGTACTCCATTGGCCTAGGGCTGCCAGGCCCAAAGGGCTGCCTTTATTTCCAAAGTGTGAGAGAGGCCCCAAAGCATCTTGCTTCCTGCTCTCTGGGAAGCTAAAACAACTGGCTCTGCACAGTGCTCTCAAAGCCAACCGGGAACGTCACATACAAAGGCCTGTGAAACGCAGCTTCTTGACAGGCCTTATCTGGCTGAGGTAGAACTTGTGCTCTGGGTGTGCTACTTTGGCCTAGAGCTGCCAGGCACAAAGGCTGCTTTGTTTCCAAAGGGGGAGAGAGGCCCCAAATCATGTTGCTTCCAGCTGTTTTTGAAGCTAAGAAACAACTCGCTCTGCCAGGTACTCTTACAGCCTTCCGGGAACACCTCTTACGAAGGCCTGTGAAAAGCAGTTTCTTGGCAGGCCTGATCTGGCTGAGGTAGAACTTCTGCTCTGGGTGTGCTCCATTGCCCTAGAGCTGAAAGGCCCAAAGGGATGCCTTGTTTGCAAAGGGGCAGAGAGGCCCCAAAGCATCTTGCTTCCAGCTCATTGGGAAGCTAAGAAACAACTGTCTCTGCCCAGTGCTCTGACAGAGTACCGGGAACATCTCTTACCAAAGCCTTTGAAACGCAGTTTCTTGGCAGGCCTGATCTGGCTGAGGTAGAACTTCTGCTCTGGGTGTGCTCCATTGGCCTAGAGCTGAAAGGCCCAAAGGTCGGCCTTGTTGGCAAAGGGGCAGGGAGCCCCCAAAGCATCTTGCTTCCAGCTCTTCGGGAAGCTAAGAAACAACTGGCTCTGCCCAGTGCTCTTACAGCCTGAGAGAAAATCTCTTACCAAGGCCTGTGAAACGCACTTTGTTGGTGGCCTGATCTAGCTGAAGTAGAACTTCTGCTCTGGGTGTGCTCCATTGGCCTAGAGCTGCCTGGCCCAAAGGGCCGCCTTGTTTGCAAAGGGGCAGAGAGGCCCCAAAGCATCTTGCTTCCAGCTCTTCGGGAAGCTAAGAAACATCTGGCGTTGCCCAGTGCTCTTACAGCCTACCGGGAACATCTCTTACCAAGGCCTGTGAAACGCAGTTTGTTGGTGGCCTGAACTGGCCGAAGTAGAACTTCTGCTCTGGGTGTGCTCCACTGGCCTGGAGCTACCTGCCCCAAAGGGCTGCCTTGATTCCAAAGTGAGAGAGTGGCACCAAAGCATCTTGCTTCCAGCTCTTCGGGAAGCTAAGAAACATCTGGCGTTGCCCAGTGCTCTTACAGCCTACCGGGAACATCTCTTACCAAGGCCTGTGAAACGCCGTTTCCTGGCAGGCCTGATTTGGCTGAAGTAGAACTTCTGCTCTGGGTGTGCTCCATTGCCCTAGAGCTGCCAGGCCCAAGGTGCTGCCTTGTTTCCAAAGGGGCAGAGAGGCCCCAAAGCATCTTGCTTCCAGCTCTTCGGGAAGCTAAGAAACAACTGGCTCTGCCCAGTGCTCTTACAGCCTGAGAGAAAATCTCTTACCAAGGCCTGTGAAACGCACTTTGTTGGTGGCCTGATCTAGCTGAAGTAGAACTTCTGCTCTGGGTGTGCTCCATTGGCCTAGAGCTGCCTGGCCCAAAGGGCCGCCTTGTTTGCAAAGGGGCAGAGAGGCCCCACAGCATCTTGCTTCCAGCTCTTCGGGAAGCTAAGAAACATCTGGCGTTGCCCAGTGCTCTTACAGCCTACCGGGAACATCTCTTACCAAGGCCTGTGAAACGCAGTTTGTTGGTGGCCTGAACTGGCCGAAGTAGAACTTCTGCTCTGGGTGTGCTCCACTGGCCTGGAGCTACCTGCCCCAAAGGGCTGCCTTGATTCCAAAGTGAGAGAGTGGCACCAAAGCATCTTGCTTCCAGCTCTTCGGGAAGCTAAGAAACATCTGGCGTTGCCCAGTGCTCTTACAGCCTACCGGGAACATCTCTTACCAAGGCCTGTGAAACGCCGTTTCCTGGCAGGCCTGATTTGGCTGAAGTAGAACTTCTGCTCTGGGTGTGCTCCATTGCCCTAGAGCTGCCAGGCCCAAGGTGCTGCCTTGTTTCCAAAGGGGCAGAGAGGCCCCAAAGCATCTTGCTTCCAGCTCTCTGGGAAGCTAAGAACCAACTCGCTCTGCCCCGTGCTCTTACAGCCTACCGGGAACATGTCTTTGAAAGGCCTGTGAAACGCAGTTTCTTGGCAGGCCTCATCTGGCTGAAGTAGAACTCCGGCTCTGGGTGTGCTCCATTGCCCTAGAGCTGCCAGGCCCCAAGTGCTGCCCTGTTTCCAAGGGGCAGAGAGGCCCAAAGCATCTTGCTTCCCGGTCTTTGCGAAGCTAAGAACCAACTGGCTCTGCCCAGTGCTCTTACACCTACCGGGAACATCTCTTACCAAGGCCTGTCAAACGCTGTTTCTTTGCAGGCCTGATCAGGCTGAAGTAGAACTCCTGCTCTGCGTGTGCTCCATTGGCCTAGAGCTTCCCGACCCAAAAGGCTGCCTTGTTCCCAAACGGGCAGAGGGGTCCCAAGCGTCTTGCTTCCAGCTTTTAAGGAAGGTAAGAAACAACTGGCTCTGCCCAGTGCTCTTACAGCCTACCGGGAACATCTCTTACCAAGGCCTGTGAAACGCAGTTTCTTGGCAGGCCTGATCTGGCTGAAGTAGAACTCCTGCTCTGGGCGTGCTACTTTGGCCTAGAGCTGCCAGGCCCAAAGGGCCGCCTTGTTTCCAAAGGGGCTGAGAGTCCCCAAAGTATCTTGCTTCCAAATCTTTGGGAAGCTAAGAAACAACTGGCTCTGCACAGTGCTCTCACAGCCTACCGGCAACGTGACAGAGACAGGCCTGTGAGACGCAGTTTCTTGGAAGGCCTGATCTGGCTGAGGTAGAACTTCTGCTCTGGGTGTACTCCATTGGCCTAGGGCTGCCAGGCCCAAAGGGCTGCCTTTATTTCCAAAGTGTGAGAGAGGCCCCAAAGCATCTTGCTTCCTGCTCTCTGGGAAGCTAAAACAACTGGCTCTGCACAGTGCTCTCAAAGCCAACCGGGAACGTCACATACAAAGGCCTGTGAAACGCAGCTTCTTGACAGGCCTTATCTGGCTGAGGTAGAACTTGTGCTCTGGGTGTGCTACTTTGGCCTAGAGCTGCCAGGCACAAAGGCTGCTTTGTTTCCAAAGGGGGAGAGAGGCCCCAAATCATGTTGCTTCCAGCTGTTTTTGAAGCTAAGAAACAACTCGCTCTGCCAGGTACTCTTACAGCCTTCCGGGAACACCTCTTACGAAGGCCTGTGAAAAGCAGTTTCTTGGCAGGCCTGATCTGGCTGAGGTAGAACTTCTGCTCTGGGTGTGCTCCATTGCCCTAGAGCTGAAAGGCCCAAAGGGATGCCTTGTTTGCAAAGGGGCAGAGAGGCCCCAAAGCATCTTGCTTCCAGCTCATTGGGAAGCTAAGAAACAACTGTCTCTGCCCAGTGCTCTGACAGAGTACCGGGAACATCTCTTACCAAAGCCTTTGAAACGCAGTTTCTTGGCAGGCCTTATCTGGCTGAGGTAGAACTTCTGCTCTGGGTGTGCTCCATTGGCCTAGAGCTGAAAGGCCCAAAGGTCGGCCTTGTTGGCAAAGGGGCAGGGAGCCCCCAAAGCATCTTGCTTCCAGCTCTTCGGGAAGCTAAGAAACAACTGGCTCTGCCCAGTGCTCTTACAGCCTGAGAGAAAATCTCTTACCAAGGCCTGTGAAACGCACTTTGTTGGTGGCCTGATCTAGCTGAAGTAGAACTTCTGCTCTGGGTGTGCTCCATTGGCCTAGAGCTGCCTGGCCCAAAGGGCCGCCTTGTTTGCAAAGGGGCAGAGAGGCCCCAAAGCATCTTGCTTCCAGCTCTTCGGGAAGCTAAGAAACATCTGGCGTTGCCCAGTGCTCTTACAGCCTACCGGGAACATCTCTTACCAAGGCCTGTGAAACGCAGTTTGTTGGTGGCCTGAACTGGCCGAAGTAGAACTTCTGCTCTGGGTGTGCTCCACTGGCCTGGGGCTACCTGCCCCAAAGGGCTGCCTTGATTCCAAAGTGAGAGAGTGGCACCAAAGCATCTTGCTTCCAGCTCTTCGGGAAGCTAAGAAACATCTGGCGTTGCCCAGTGCTCTTACAGCCTACCGGGAACATCTCTTACCAAGGCCTGTGAAACGCCGTTTCCTGGCAGGCCTGATTTGGCTGAAGTAGAACTTCTGCTCTGGGTGTGCTCCATTGCCCTAGAGCTGCCAGGCCCAAGGTGCTGCCTTGTTTCCAAAGGGGCAGAGAGGCCCCAAAGCATCTTGCTTCCAGCTCTTCGGGAAGCTAAGAAACAACTGGCTCTGCCCAGTGCTCTTACAGCCTGAGAGAAAATCTCTTACCAAGGCCTGTGAAACGCACTTTGTTGGTGGCCTGATCTAGCTGAAGTAGAACTTCTGCTCTGGGTGTGCTCCATTGGCCTAGAGCTGCCTGGCCCAAAGGGCCGCCTTGTTTGCAAAGGGGCAGAGAGGCCCCACAGCATCTTGCTTCCAGCTCTTCGGGAAGCTAAGAAACATCTGGCGTTGCCCAGTGCTCTTACAGCCTACCGGGAACATCTCTTACCAAGGCCTGTGAAACGCAGTTTGTTGGTGGCCTGAACTGGCCGAAGTAGAACTTCTGCTCTGGGTGTGCTCCACTGGCCTGGAGCTACCTGCCCCAAAGGGCTGCCTTGATTCCAAAGTGAGAGAGTGGCACCAAAGCATCTTGCTTCCAGCTCTTCGGGAAGCTAAGAAACATCTGGCGTTGCCCAGTGCTCTTACAGCCTACCGGGAACATCTCTTACCAAGGCCTGTGAAACGCCGTTTCCTGGCAGGCCTGATTTGGCTGAAGTAGAACTTCTGCTCTGGGTGTGCTCCATTGCCCTAGAGCTGCCAGGCCCAAGGTGCTGCCTTGTTTCCAAAGGGGCAGAGAGGCCCCAAAGCATCTTGCTTCCAGCTCTCTGGGAAGCTAAGAACCAACTCGCTCTGCCCCGTGCTCTTACAGCCTACCGGGAACATGTCTTTGAAAGGCCTGTGAAACGCAGTTTCTTGGCAGGCCTCATCTGGCTGAAGTAGAACTCCGGCTCTGGGTGTGCTCCATTGCCCTAGAGCTGCCAGGCCCCAAGTGCTGCCCTGTTTCCAAGGGGCAGAGAGGCCCAAAGCATCTTGCTTCCCGGTCTTTGCGAAGCTAAGAAACAACTGGCTCTGCCCAGTGCTCTTACACCTACCGGGAACATCTCTTACCAAGGCCTGTCAAACGCTGTTTCTTTGCAGGCCTGATCAGGCTGAAGTAGAACTCCTGCTCTGCGTGTGCTCCATTGGCCTAGAGCTTCCCGACCCAAAAGGCTGCCTTGTTCCCAAACGGGCAGAGGGGTCCCAAGCGTCTTGCTTCCAGCTTTTCAGGAAGGTAAGAAACAACTGGCTCTGCCCAGTGCTCTTACAGCCTACCGGGAACATCTCTTACCAAGGCCTGTGAAACGCAGTTTCTTGGCAGGCCTGATCTGGCTGAAGTAGAACTCCTGCTCTGGGCGTGCTACTTTGGCCTAGAGCTGCCAGGCCCAAAGGGCCGCCTTGTTTCCAAAGGGGCTGAGAGTCCCCAAAGTATCTTGCTTCCAAATCTTTGGGAAGCTAAGAAACAACTGGCTCTGCACAGTGCTCTCACAGCCTACCGGCAACGTGACAGAGACAGGCCTGTGAGACGCAGTTTCTTGGAAGGCCTGATCTGGCTGAGGTAGAACTTCTGCTCTGGGTGTACTCCATTGGCCTAGGGCTGCCAGGCCCAAAGGGCTGCCTTTATTTCCAAAGTGTGAGAGAGGCCCCAAAGCATCTTGCTTCCTGCTCTCTGGGAAGCTAAAACAACTGGCTCTGCACAGTGCTCTCAAAGCCAACCGGGAACGTCACATACAAAGGCCTGTGAAACGCAGCTTCTTGACAGGCCTTATCTGGCTGAGGTAGAACTTGTGCTCTGGGTGTGCTACTTTGGCCTAGAGCTGCCAGGCACAAAGGCTGCTTTGTTTCCAAAGGGGGAGAGAGGCCCCAAATCATGTTGCTTCCAGCTGTTTTTGAAGCTAAGAAACAACTCGCTCTGCCAGGTACTCTTACAGCCTTCCGGGAACACCTCTTACGAAGGCCTGTGAAAAGCAGTTTCTTGGCAGGCCTGATCTGGCTGAGGTAGAACTTCTGCTCTGGGTGTGCTCCATTGCCCTAGAGCTGAAAGGCCCAAAGGGATGCCTTGTTTGCCAAGGGGCAGAGAGGCCCCAAAGCATCTTGCTTCCAGCTCATTGGGAAGCTAAGAAACAACTGTCTCTGCCCAGTGCTCTGACAGAGTACCGGGAACATCTCTTACCAAAGCCTTTGAAACGCAGTTTCTTGGCAGGCCTGATCTGGCTGAGGTAGAACTTCTGCTCTGGGTGTGCTCCATTGGCCTAGAGCTGAAAGGCCCAAAGGTCGGCCTTGTTGGCAAAGGGGCAGGGAGCCCCCAAAGCATCTTGCTTCCAGCTCTTCGGGAAGCTAAGAAACAACTGGCTCTGCCCAGTGCTCTTACAGCCTGAGAGAAAATCTCTTACCAAGGCCTGTGAAACGCACTTTGTTGGTGGCCTGATCTAGCTGAAGTAGAACTTCTGCTCTGGGTGTGCTCCATTGGCCTAGAGCTGCCTGGCCCAAAGGGCCGCCTTGTTTGCAAAGGGGCAGAGAGGCCCCAAAGCATCTTGCTTCCAGCTCTTCGGGAAGCTAAGAAACATCTGGCGTTGCCCAGTGCTCTTACAGCCTACCGGGAACATCTCTTACCAAGGCCTGTGAAACGCAGTTTGTTGGTGGCCTGAACTGGCCGAAGTAGAACTTCTGCTCTGGGTGTGCTCCACTGGCCTGGAGCTACCTGCCCCAAAGGGCTGCCTTGATTCCAAAGTGAGAGAGTGGCACCAAAGCATCTTGCTTCCAGCTCTTCGGGAAGCTAAGAAACATCTGGCGTTGCCCAGTGCTCTTACAGCCTACCGGGAACATCTCTTACCAAGGCCTGTGAAACGCCGTTTCCTGGCAGGCCTGATTTGGCTGAAGTAGAACTTCTGCTCTGGGTGTGCTCCATTGCCCTAGAGCTGCCAGGCCCAAGGTGCTGCCTTGTTTCCAAAGGGGCAGAGAGGCCCCAAAGCATCTTGCTTCCAGCTCTCTGGGAAGCTAAGAACCAACTCGCTCTGCCCCGTGCTCTTACAGCCTACCGGGAACATGTCTTTGAAAGGCCTGTGAAACGCAGTTTCTTGGCAGGCCTCATCTGGCTGAAGTAGAACTCCGGCTCTGGGTGTGCTCCATTGCCCTAGAGCTGCCAGGCCCCAAGTGCTGCCCTGTTTCCAAGGGGCAGAGAGGCCCAAAGCATCTTGCTTCCCGGTCTTTGCGAAGCTAAGAAACAACTGGCTCTGCCCAGTGCTCTTACACCTACCGGGAACATCTCTTACCAAGGCCTGTCAAACGCTGTTTCTTTGCAGGCCTGATCAGGCTGAAGTAGAACTCCTGCTCTGCGTGTGCTCCATTGGCCTAGAGCTTCCCGACCCAAAAGGCTGCCTTGTTCCCAAACGGGCAGAGGGGTCCCAAGCGTCTTGCTTCCAGCTTTTCAGGAAGGTAAGAAACAACTGGCTCTGCCCAGTGCTCTTACAGCCTACCGGGAACATCTCTTACCAAGGCCTGTGAAACGCAGTTTCTTGGCAGGCCTGATCTGGCTGAAGTAGAACTCCTGCTCTGGGCGTGCTACTTTGGCCTAGAGCTGCCAGGCCCAAAGGGCCGCCTTGTTTCCAAAGGGGCTGAGAGTCCCCAAAGTATCTTGCTTCCAAATCTTTGGGAAGCTAAGAAACAACTGGCTCTGCACAGTGCTCTCACAGCCTACCGGCAACGTGACAGAGACAGGCCTGTGAGACGCAGTTTCTTGGAAGGCCTGATCTGGCTGAGGTAGAACTTCTGCTCTGGGTGTACTCCATTGGCCTAGGGCTGCCAGGCCCAAAGGGCTGCCTTTATTTCCAAAGTGTGAGAGAGGCCCCAAAGCATCTTGCTTCCTGCTCTCTGGGAAGCTAAAACAACTGGCTCTGCACAGTGCTCTCAAAGCCAACCGGGAACGTCACATACAAAGGCCTGTGAAACGCAGCTTCTTGACAGGCCTTATCTGGCTGAGGTAGAACTTGTGCTCTGGGTGTGCTACTTTGGCCTAGAGCTGCCAGGCACAAAGGCTGCTTTGTTTCCAAAGGGGGAGAGAGGCCCCAAATCATGTTGCTTCCAGCTGTTTTTGAAGCTAAGAAACAACTCGCTCTGCCAGGTACTCTTACAGCCTTCCGGGAACACCTCTTACGAAGGCCTGTGAAAAGCAGTTTCTTGGCAGGCCTGATCTGGCTGAGGTAGAACTTCTGCTCTGGGTGTGCTCCATTGCCCTAGAGCTGAAAGGCCCAAAGGGATGCCTTGTTTGCCAAGGGGCAGAGAGGCCCCAAAGCATCTTGCTTCCAGCTCATTGGGAAGCTAAGAAACAACTGTCTCTGCCCAGTGCTCTGACAGAGTACCGGGAACATCTCTTACCAAAGCCTTTGAAACGCAGTTTCTTGGCAGGCCTGATCTGGCTGAGGTAGAACTTCTGCTCTGGGTGTGCTCCATTGGCCTAGAGCTGAAAGGCCCAAAGGTCGGCCTTGTTGGCAAAGGGGCAGGGAGCCCCCAAAGCATCTTGCTTCCAGCTCTTCGGGAAGCTAAGAAACAACTGGCCCTGCCCAGTGCTCTTACAGCCTGAGAGAAAATCTCTCACCAAGGCCTGTGAAACGCACTTTGTTGGTGGCCTGATCTAGCTGAAGTAGAACTTCTGCTCTGGGTGTGCTCCATTGGCCTAGAGCTGCCTGGCCCAAAGGGCCGCCTTGTTTGCAAAGGGGCAGAGAGGCCCCAAAGCATCTTGCTTCCAGCTCTTCGGGAAGCTAAGAAACATCTGGCGTTGCCCAGTGCTCTTACAGCCTACCGGGAACATCTCTTACCAAGGCCTGTGAAACGCAGTTTGTTGGTGGCCTGAACTGGCCGAAGTAGAACTTCTGCTCTGGGTGTGCTCCACTGGCCTGGAGCTACCTGCCCCAAAGGGCTGCCTTGATTCCAAAGTGAGAGAGTGGCACCAAAGCATCTTGCTTCCAGCTCTTCGGGAAGCTAAGAAACATCTGGCGTTGCCCAGTGCTCTTACAGCCTACCGGGAACATCTCTTACCAAGGCCTGTGAAACGCCGTTTCCTGGCAGGCCTGATTTGGCTGAAGTAGAACTTCTGCTCTGGGTGTGCTCCATTGCCCTAGAGCTGCCAGGCCCAAGGTGCTGCCTTGTTTCCAAAGGGGCAGAGAGGCCCCAAAGCATCTTGCTTCCAGCTCTCTGGGAAGCTAAGAACCAACTCGCTCTGCCCCGTGCTCTTACAGCCTACCGGGAACATGTCTTTGAAAGGCCTGTGAAACGCAGTTTCTTGGCAGGCCTCATCTGGCTGAAGTAGAACTCCGGCTCTGGGTGTGCTCCATTGCCCTAGAGCTGCCAGGCCCCAAGTGCTGCCCTGTTTCCAAGGGGCAGAGAGGCCCAAAGCATCTTGCTTCCCGGTCTTTGCGAAGCTAAGAAACAACTGGCTCTGCCCAGTGCTCTTACACCTACCGGGAACATCTCTTACCAAGGCCTGTCAAACGCTGTTTCTTTGCAGGCCTGATCAGGCTGAAGTAGAACTCCTGCTCTGCGTGTGCTCCATTGGCCTAGAGCTTCCCGACCCAAAAGGCTGCCTTGTTCCCAAACGGGCAGAGGGGTCCCAAGCGTCTTGCTTCCAGCTTTTCAGGAAGGTAAGAAACAACTGGCTCTGCCCAGTGCTCTTACAGCCTACCGGGAACATCTCTTACCAAGGCCTGTGAAACGCAGTTTCTTGGCAGGCCTGATCTGGCTGAAGTAGAACTCCTGCTCTGGGCGTGCTACTTTGGCCTAGAGCTGCCAGGCCCAAAGGGCCGCCTTGTTTCCAAAGGGGCTGAGAGTCCCCAAAGTATCTTGCTTCCAAATCTTTGGGAAGCTAAGAAACAACTGGCTCTGCACAGTGCTCTCACAGCCTACCGGCAACGTGACAGAGACAGGCCTGTGAGACGCAGTTTCTTGGAAGGCCTGATCTGGCTGAGGTAGAACTTCTGCTCTGGGTGTACTCCATTGGCCTAGGGCTGCCAGGCCCAAAGGGCTGCCTTTATTTCCAAAGTGTGAGAGAGGCCCCAAAGCATCTTGCTTCCTGCTCTCTGGGAAGCTAAAACAACTGGCTCTGCACAGTGCTCTCAAAGCCAACCGGGAACGTCACATACAAAGGCCTGTGAAACGCAGCTTCTTGACAGGCCTTATCTGGCTGAGGTAGAACTTGTGCTCTGGGTGTGCTACTTTGGCCTAGAGCTGCCAGGCACAAAGGCTGCTTTGTTTCCAAAGGGGGAGAGAGGCCCCAAATCATGTTGCTTCCAGCTGTTTTTGAAGCTAAGAAACAACTCGCTCTGCCAGGTACTCTTACAGCCTTCCGGGAACACCTCTTACGAAGGCCTGTGAAAAGCAGTTTCTTGGCAGGCCTGATCTGGCTGAGGTAGAACTTCTGCTCTGGGTGTGCTCCATTGCCCTAGAGCTGAAAGGCCCAAAGGGATGCCTTGTTTGCAAAGGGGCAGAGAGGCCCCAAAGCATCTTGCTTCCAGCTCATTGGGAAGCTAAGAAACAACTGTCTCTGCCCAGTGCTCTGACAGAGTACCGGGAACATCTCTTACCAAAGCCTTTGAAACGCAGTTTCTTGGCAGGCCTGATCTGGCTGAGGTAGAACTTCTGCTCTGGGTGTGCTCCATTGGCCTAGAGCTGAAAGGCCCAAAGGTCGGCCTTGTTGGCAAAGGGGCAGGGAGCCCCCAAAGCATCTTGCTTCCAGCTCTTCGGGAAGCTAAGAAACAACTGGCTCTGCCCAGTGCTCTTACAGCCTGAGAGAAAATCTCTTACCAAGGCCTGTGAAACGCACTTTGTTGGTGGCCTGATCTAGCTGAAGTAGAACTTCTGCTCTGGGTGTGCTCCATTGGCCTAGAGCTGCCTGGCCCAAAGGGCCGCCTTGTTTGCAAAGGGGCAGAGAGGCCCCAAAGCATCTTGCTTCCAGCTCTTCGGGAAGCTAAGAAACATCTGGCGTTGCCCAGTGCTCTTACAGCCTACCGGGAACATCTCTTACCAAGGCCTGTGAAACGCAGTTTGTTGGTGGCCTGAACTGGCCGAAGTAGAACTTCTGCTCTGGGTGTGCTCCACTGGCCTGGAGCTACCTGCCCCAAAGGGCTGCCTTGATTCCAAAGTGAGAGAGTGGCACCAAAGCATCTTGCTTCCAGCTCTTCGGGAAGCTAAGAAACATCTGGCGTTGCCCAGTGCTCTTACAGCCTACCGGGAACATCTCTTACCAAGGCCTGTGAAACGCCGTTTCCTGGCAGGCCTGATTTGGCTGAAGTAGAACTTCTGCTCTGGGTGTGCTCCATTGCCCTAGAGCTGCCAGGCCCAAGGTGCTGCCTTGTTTCCAAAGGGGCAGAGAGGCCCCAAAGCATCTTGCTTCCAGCTCTCTGGGAAGCTAAGAACCAACTCGCTCTGCCCCGTGCTCTTACAGCCTACCGGGAACATGTCTTTGAAAGGCCTGTGAAACGCAGTTTCTTGGCAGGCCTCATCTGGCTGAAGTAGAACTCCGGCTCTGGGTGTGCTCCATTGCCCTAGAGCTGCCAGGCCCCAAGTGCTGCCCTGTTTCCAAGGGGCAGAGAGGCCCAAAGCATCTTGCTTCCCGGTCTTTGCGAAGCTAAGAACCAACTGGCTCTGCCCAGTGCTCTTACACCTACCGGGAACATCTCTTACCAAGGCCTGTCAAACGCTGTTTCTTTGCAGGCCTGATCAGGCTGAAGTAGAACTCCTGCTCTGCGTGTGCTCCATTGGCCTAGAGCTTCCCGACCCAAAAGGCTGCCTTGTTCCCAAACGGGCAGAGGGGTCCCAAGCGTCTTGCTTCCAGCTTTTCAGGAAGGTAAGAAACAACTGGCTCTGCCCAGTGCTCTTACAGCCTACCGGGAACATCTCTTACCAAGGCCTGTGAAACGCAGTTTCTTGGCAGGCCTGATCTGGCTGAAGTAGAACTCCTGCTCTGGGCGTGCTACTTTGGCCTAGAGCTGCCAGGCCCAAAGGGCCGCCTTGTTTCCAAAGGGGCTGAGAGTCCCCAAAGTATCTTGCTTCCAAATCTTTGGGAAGCTAAGAAACAACTGGCTCTGCACAGTGCTCTCACAGCCTACCGGCAACGTGACAGAGACAGGCCTGTGAGACGCAGTTTCTTGGAAGGCCTGATCTGGCTGAGGTAGAACTTCTGCTCTGGGTGTACTCCATTGGCCTAGGGCTGCCAGGCCCAAAGGGCTGCCTTTATTTCCAAAGTGTGAGAGAGGCCCCAAAGCATCTTGCTTCCTGCTCTCTGGGAAGCTAAAACAACTGGCTCTGCACAGTGCTCTCAAAGCCAACCGGGAACGTCACATACAAAGGCCTGTGAAACGCAGCTTCTTGACAGGCCTTATCTGGCTGAGGTAGAACTTGTGCTCTGGGTGTGCTACTTTGGCCTAGAGCTGCCAGGCACAAAGGCTGCTTTGTTTCCAAAGGGGGAGAGAGGCCCCAAATCATGTTGCTTCCAGCTGTTTTTGAAGCTAAGAAACAACTCGCTCTGCCAGGTACTCTTACAGCCTTCCGGGAACACCTCTTACGAAGGCCTGTGAAAAGCAGTTTCTTGGCAGGCCTGATCTGGCTGAGGTAGAACTTCTGCTCTGGGTGTGCTCCATTGCCCTAGAGCTGAAAGGCCCAAAGGGATGCCTTGTTTGCAAAGGGGCAGAGAGGCCCCAAAGCATCTTGCTTCCAGCTCATTGGGAAGCTAAGAAACAACTGTCTCTGCCCAGTGCTCTGACAGAGTACCGGGAACATCTCTTACCAAAGCCTTTGAAACGCAGTTTCGTGGCAGGCCTTATCTGGCTGAGGTAGAACTTCTGCTCTGGGTGTGCTCCATTGGCCTAGAGCTGAAAGGCCCAAAGGTCGGCCTTGTTGGCAAAGGGGCAGGGAGCCCCCAAAGCATCTTGCTTCCAGCTCTTCGGGAAGCTAAGAAACAACTGGCTCTGCCCAGTGCTCTTACAGCCTGAGAGAAAATCTCTTACCAAGGCCTGTGAAACGCACTTTGTTGGTGGCCTGATCTAGCTGAAGTAGAACTTCTGCTCTGGGTGTGCTCCATTGGCCTAGAGCTGCCTGGCCCAAAGGGCCGCCTTGTTTGCAAAGGGGCAGAGAGGCCCCAAAGCATCTTGCTTCCAGCTCTTCGGGAAGCTAAGAAACATCTGGCGTTGCCCAGTGCTCTTACAGCCTACCGGGAACATCTCTTACCAAGGCCTGTGAAACGCAGTTTGTTGGTGGCCTGAACTGGCCGAAGTAGAACTTCTGCTCTGGGTGTGCTCCACTGGCCTGGAGCTACCTGCCCCAAAGGGCTGCCTTGATTCCAAAGTGAGAGAGTGGCACCAAAGCATCTTGCTTCCAGCTCTTCGGGAAGCTAAGAAACATCTGGCGTTGCCCAGTGCTCTTACAGCCTACCGGGAACATCTCTTACCAAGGCCTGTGAAACGCCGTTTCCTGGCAGGCCTGATTTGGCTGAAGTAGAACTTCTGCTCTGGGTGTGCTCCATTGCCCTAGAGCTGCCAGGCCCAAGGTGCTGCCTTGTTTCCAAAGGGGCAGAGAGGCCCCAAAGCATCTTGCTTCCAGCTCTCTGGGAAGCTAAGAACCAACTCGCTCTGCCCCGTGCTCTTACAGCCTACCGGGAACATGTCTTTGAAAGGCCTGTGAAACGCAGTTTCTTGGCAGGCCTCATCTGGCTGAAGTAGAACTCCGGCTCTGGGTGTGCTCCATTGCCCTAGAGCTGCCAGGCCCCAAGTGCTGCCCTGTTTCCAAGGGGCAGAGAGGCCCAAAGCATCTTGCTTCCCGGTCTTTGCGAAGCTAAGAAACAACTGGCTCTGCCCAGTGCTCTTACACCTACCGGGAACATCTCTTACCAAGGCCTGTCAAACGCTGTTTCTTTGCAGGCCTGATCAGGCTGAAGTAGAACTCCTGCTCTGCGTGTGCTCCATTGGCCTAGAGCTTCCCGACCCAAAAGGCTGCCTTGTTCCCAAACGGGCAGAGGGGTCCCAAGCGTCTTGCTTCCAGCTTTTCAGGAAGGTAAGAAACAACTGGCTCTGCCCAGTGCTCTTACAGCCTACCGGGAACATCTCTTACCAAGGCCTGTGAAACGCAGTTTCCTGGCAGGCCTGATCTGGCTGAAGTAGAACTCCTGCTCTGGGCGTGCTACTTTGGCCTAGAGCTGCCAGGCCCAAAGGGCCGCCTTGTTTCCAAAGGGGCTGAGAGTCCCCAAAGTATCTTGCTTCCAAATCTTTGGGAAGCTAAGAAACAACTGGCTCTGCACAGTGCTCTCACAGCCTACCGGCAACGTGACAGAGACAGGCCTGTGAGACGCAGTTTCTTGGAAGGCCTGATCTGGCTGAGGTAGAACTTCTGCTCTGGGTGTACTCCATTGGCCTAGGGCTGCCAGGCCCAAAGGGCTGCCTTTATTTCCAAAGTGTGAGAGAGGCCCCAAAGCATCTTGCTTCCTGCTCTCTGGGAAGCTAAAACAACTGGCTCTGCACAGTGCTCTCAAAGCCAACCGGGAACGTCACATACAAAGGCCTGTGAAACGCAGCTTCTTGACAGGCCTTATCTGGCTGAGGTAGAACTTGTGCTCTGGGTGTGCTACTTTGGCCTAGAGCTGCCAGGCACAAAGGCTGCTTTGTTTCCAAAGGGGGAGAGAGGCCCCAAATCATGTTGCTTCCAGCTGTTTTTGAAGCTAAGAAACAACTCGCTCTGCCAGGTACTCTTACAGCCTTCCGGGAACACCTCTTACGAAGGCCTGTGAAAAGCAGTTTCTTGGCAGGCCTGATCTGGCTGAGGTAGAACTTCTGCTCTGGGTGTGCTCCATTGCCCTAGAGCTGAAAGGCCCAAAGGGATGCCTTGTTTGCAAAGGGGCAGAGAGGCCCCAAAGCATCTTGCTTCCAGCTCATTGGGAAGCTAAGAAACAACTGTCTCTGCCCAGTGCTCTGACAGAGTACCGGGAACATCTCTTACCAAAGCCTTTGAAACGCAGTTTCTTGGCAGGCCTTATCTGGCTGAGGTAGAACTTCTGCTCTGGGTGTGCTCCATTGGCCTAGAGCTGAAAGGCCCAAAGGTCGGCCTTGTTGGCAAAGGGGCAGGGAGCCCCCAAAGCATCTTGCTTCCAGCTCTTCGGGAAGCTAAGAAACAACTGGCTCTGCCCAGTGCTCTTACAGCCTGAGAGAAAATCTCTTACCAAGGCCTGTGAAACGCACTTTGTTGGTGGCCTGATCTAGCTGAAGTAGAACTTCTGCTCTGGGTGTGCTCCATTGGCCTAGAGCTGCCTGGCCCAAAGGGCCGCCTTGTTTGCAAAGGGGCAGAGAGGCCCCAAAGCATCTTGCTTCCAGCTCTTCGGGAAGCTAAGAAACATCTGGCGTTGCCCAGTGCTCTTACAGCCTACCGGGAACATCTCTTACCAAGGCCTGTGAAACGCAGTTTGTTGGTGGCCTGAACTGGCCGAAGTAGAACTTCTGCTCTGGGTGTGCTCCACTGGCCTGGAGCTACCTGCCCCAAAGGGCTGCCTTGATTCCAAAGTGAGAGAGTGGCACCAAAGCATCTTGCTTCCAGCTCTTCGGGAAGCTAAGAAACATCTGGCGTTGCCCAGTGCTCTTACAGCCTACCGGGAACATCTCTTACCAAGGCCTGTGAAACGCCGTTTCCTGGCAGGCCTGATTTGGCTGAAGTAGAACTTCTGCTCTGGGTGTGCTCCATTGCCCTAGAGCTGCCAGGCCCAAGGTGCTGCCTTGTTTCCAAAGGGGCAGAGAGGCCCCAAAGCATCTTGCTTCCAGCTCTCTGGGAAGCTAAGAACCAACTCGCTCTGCCCCGTGCTCTTACAGCCTACCGGGAACATGTCTTTGAAAGGCCTGTGAAACGCAGTTTCTTGGCAGGCCTCATCTGGCTGAAGTAGAACTCCGGCTCTGGGTGTGCTCCATTGCCCTAGAGCTGCCAGGCCCCAAGTGCTGCCCTGTTTCCAAGGGGCAGAGAGGCCCAAAGCATCTTGCTTCCCGGTCTTTGCGAAGCTAAGAAACAACTGGCTCTGCCCAGTGCTCTTACACCTACCGGGAACATCTCTTACCAAGGCCTGTCAAACGCTGTTTCTTTGCAGGCCTGATCAGGCTGAAGTAGAACTCCTGCTCTGCGTGTGCTCCATTGGCCTAGAGCTTCCCGACCCAAAAGGCTGCCTTGTTCCCAAACGGGCAGAGGGGTCCCAAGCGTCTTGCTTCCAGCTTTTCAGGAAGGTAAGAAACAACTGGCTCTGCCCAGTGCTCTTACAGCCTACCGGGAACATCTCTTACCAAGGCCTGTGAAACGCAGTTTCTTGGCAGGCCTGATCTGGCTGAAGTAGAACTCCTGCTCTGGGCGTGCTACTTTGGCCTAGAGCTGCCAGGCCCAAAGGGCCGCCTTGTTTCCAAAGGGGCTGAGAGTCCCCAAAGTATCTTGCTTCCAAATCTTTGGGAAGCTAAGAAACAACTGGCTCTGCACAGTGCTCTCACAGCCTACCGGCAACGTGACAGAGACAGGCCTGTGAGACGCAGTTTCTTGGAAGGCCTGATCTGGCTGAGGTAGAACTTCTGCTCTGGGTGTACTCCATTGGCCTAGGGCTGCCAGGCCCAAAGGGCTGCCTTTATTTCCAAAGTGTGAGAGAGGCCCCAAAGCATCTTGCTTCCTGCTCTCTGGGAAGCTAAAACAACTGGCTCTGCACAGTGCTCTCAAAGCCAACCGGGAACGTCACATACAAAGGCCTGTGAAACGCAGCTTCTTGACAGGCCTTATCTGGCTGAGGTAGAACTTGTGCTCTGGGTGTGCTACTTTGGCCTAGAGCTGCCAGGCACAAAGGCTGCTTTGTTTCCAAAGGGGGAGAGAGGCCCCAAATCATGTTGCTTCCAGCTGTTTTTGAAGCTAAGAAACAACTCGCTCTGCCAGGTACTCTTACAGCCTTCCGGGAACACCTCTTACGAAGGCCTGTGAAAAGCAGTTTCTTGGCAGGCCTGATCTGGCTGAGGTAGAACTTCTGCTCTGGGTGTGCTCCATTGCCCTAGAGCTGAAAGGCCCAAAGGGATGCCTTGTTTGCCAAGGGGCAGAGAGGCCCCAAAGCATCTTGCTTCCAGCTCATTGGGAAGCTAAGAAACAACTGTCTCTGCCCAGTGCTCTGACAGAGTACCGGGAACATCTCTTACCAAAGCCTTTGAAACGCAGTTTCTTGGCAGGCCTTATCTGGCTGAGGTAGAACTTCTGCTCTGGGTGTGCTCCATTGGCCTAGAGCTGAAAGGCCCAAAGGTCGGCCTTGTTGGCAAAGGGGCAGGGAGCCCCCAAAGCATCTTGCTTCCAGCTCTTCGGGAAGCTAAGAAACAACTGGCTCTGCCCAGTGCTCTTACAGCCTGAGAGAAAATCTCTTACCAAGGCCTGTGAAACGCACTTTGTTGGTGGCCTGATCTAGCTGAAGTAGAACTTCTGCTCTGGGTGTGCTCCATTGGCCTAGAGCTGCCTGGCCCAAAGGGCCGCCTTGTTTGCAAAGGGGCAGAGAGGCCCCAAAGCATCTTGCTTCCAGCTCTTCGGGAAGCTAAGAAACATCTGGCGTTGCCCAGTGCTCTTACAGCCTACCGGGAACATCTCTTACCAAGGCCTGTGAAACGCAGTTTGTTGGTGGCCTGAACTGGCCGAAGTAGAACTTCTGCTCTGGGTGTGCTCCACTGGCCTGGAGCTACCTGCCCCAAAGGGCTGCCTTGATTCCAAAGTGAGAGAGTGGCACCAAAGCATCTTGCTTCCAGCTCTTCGGGAAGCTAAGAAACATCTGGCGTTGCCCAGTGCTCTTACAGCCTACCGGGAACATCTCTTACCAAGGCCTGTGAAACGCCGTTTCCTGGCAGGCCTGATTTGGCTGAAGTAGAACTTCTGCTCTGGGTGTGCTCCATTGCCCTAGAGCTGCCAGGCCCAAGGTGCTGCCTTGTTTCCAAAGGGGCAGAGAGGCCCCAAAGCATCTTGCTTCCAGCTCTCTGGGAAGCTAAGAACCAACTCGCTCTGCCCCGTGCTCTTACAGCCTACCGGGAACATGTCTTTGAAAGGCCTGTGAAACACAGTTTCTTGGCAGGCCTCATCTGGCTGAAGTAGAACTCCGGCTCTGGGTGTGCTCCATTGCCCTAGAGCTGCCAGGCCCCAAGTGCTGCCCTGTTTCCAAGGGGCAGAGAGGCCCAAAGCATCTTGCTTCCCGGTCTTTGCGAAGCTAAGAAACAACTGGCTCTGCCCAGTGCTCTTACACCTACCGGGAACATCTCTTACCAAGGCCTGTCAAACGCTGTTTCTTTGCAGGCCTGATCAGGCTGAAGTAGAACTCCTGCTCTGCGTGTGCTCCATTGGCCTAGAGCTTCCCGACCCAAAAGGCTGCCTTGTTCCCAAACGGGCAGAGGGGTCCCAAGCGTCTTGCTTCCAGCTTTTCAGGAAGGTAAGAAACAACTGGCTCTGCCCAGTGCTCTTACAGCCTACCGGGAACATCTCTTACCAAGGCCTGTGAAACGCAGTTTCTTGGCAGGCCTGATCTGGCTGAAGTAGAACTCCTGCTCTGGGCGTGCTACTTTGGCCTAGAGCTGCCAGGCCCAAAGGGCCGCCTTGTTTCCAAAGGGGCTGAGAGTCCCCAAAGTATCTTGCTTCCAAATCTTTGGGAAGCTAAGAAACAACTGGCTCTGCACAGTGCTCTCACAGCCTACCGGCAACGTGACAGAGACAGGCCTGTGAGACGCAGTTTCTTGGAAGGCCTGATCTGGCTGAGGTAGAACTTCTGCTCTGGGTGTACTCCATTGGCCTAGGGCTGCCAGGCCCAAAGGGCTGCCTTTATTTCCAAAGTGTGAGAGAGGCCCCAAAGCATCTTGCTTCCTGCTCTCTGGGAAGCTAAAACAACTGGCTCTGCACAGTGCTCTCAAAGCCAACCGGGAACGTCACATACAAAGGCCTGTGAAACGCAGCTTCTTGACAGGCCTTATCTGGCTGAGGTAGAACTTGTGCTCTGGGTGTGCTACTTTGGCCTAGAGCTGCCAGGCACAAAGGCTGCTTTGTTTCCAAAGGGGGAGAGAGGCCCCAAATCATGTTGCTTCCAGCTGTTTTTGAAGCTAAGAAACAACTCGCTCTGCCAGGTACTCTTACAGCCTTCCGGGAACACCTCTTACGAAGGCCTGTGAAAAGCAGTTTCTTGGCAGGCCTGATCTGGCTGAGGTAGAACTTCTGCTCTGGGTGTGCTCCATTGCCCTAGAGCTGAAAAGCCCAAAGGGATGCCTTGTTTGCCAAGGGGCAGAGAGGCCCCAAAGCATCTTGCTTCCAGCTCATTGGGAAGCTAAGAAACAACTGTCTCTGCCCAGTGCTCTGACAGAGTACCGGGAACATCTCTTACCAAAGCCTTTGAAACGCAGTTTCGTGGCAGGCCTTATCTGGCTGAGGTAGAACTTCTGCTCTGGGTGTGCTCCATTGGCCTAGAGCTGAAAGGCCCAAAGGTCGGCCTTGTTGGCAAAGGGGCAGGGAGCCCCCAAAGCATCTTGCTTCCAGCTCTTCGGGAAGCTAAGAAACAACTGGCTCTGCCCAGTGCTCTTACAGCCTGAGAGAAAATCTCTTACCAAGGCCTGTGAAACGCACTTTGTTGGTGGCCTGATCTAGCTGAAGTAGAACTTCTGCTCTGGGTGTGCTCCATTGGCCTAGAGCTGCCTGGCCCAAAGGGCCGCCTTGTTTGCAAAGGGGCAGAGAGGCCCCAAAGCATCTTGCTTCCAGCTCTTCGGGAAGCTAAGAAACATCTGGCGCTGCCCAGTGCTCTTACAGCCTACCGGGAACATCTCTTACCAAGGCCTGTGAAACGCAGTTTGTTGGTGGCCTGAACTGGCCGAAGTAGAACTTCTGCTCTGGGTGTGCTCCACTGGCCTGGAGCTACCTGCCCCAAAGGGCTGCCTTGATTCCAAAGTGAGAGAGTGGCACCAAAGCATCTTGCTTCCAGCTCTTCGGGAAGCTAAGAAACATCTGGCGTTGCCCAGTGCTCTTACAGCCTACCGGGAACATCTCTTACCAAGGCCTGTGAAACGCAGTTTGTTGGTGGCCTGAACTGGCCGAAGTAGAACTTCTGCTCTGGGTGTGCTCCACTGGCCTGGAGCTACCTGCCCCAAAGGGCTGCCTTGATTCCAAAGTGAGAGAGTGGCACCAAAGCATCTTGCTTCCAGCTCTTCGGGAAGCTAAGAAACATCTGGCGTTGCCCAGTGCTCTTACAGCCTACCGGGAACATCACTTACCAAGGCCTGTGAAACGCCGTTTCCTGGCAGGCCTGATTTGGCTGAAGTAGAACTTCTGCTATGGGTGTGCTCCATTGCCCTAGAGCTGCCAGGCCCAAGGTGCTGCCCTGTTTCCAAGGGGCAGAGAGGCCCAAAGCATCTTGCTTCCCGGTCTTTGCGAAGCTAAGAAACAACTGGCTCTGCCCAGTACTCTTACACCTACCGGGAACATCTCTTACCAAGGCCTGTCAAACGCTGTTTCTTTGCAGGCCTGATCAGGCTGAAGTAGAACTCCTGCCCTGCGTGTGCTCCATTGGCCTAGAGCTTCCCGACCCAAAAGGCTGCCTTGTTCCCAAACGGGCAGAGGGGTCCCAAGCGTCTTGCTTCCAGCTTTTAAGGAAGGTAAGAAACAACTGGCTCTGCCCAGTGCTCTTACAGCCTACCGGGAACATCTCTTACCAAGGCCTGTGAAACGCAGTTTCTTGGCAGGCCTGATCTGGCTGAAGTAGAACTCCTGCTCTGGGCGTGCTACTTTGGCCTAGAGCTGCCAGGCCCAAAGGGCCGCCTTGTTTCCAAAGGGGCTGAGAGTCCCCAAAGTATCTTGCTTCCAAATCTTTGGGAAGCTAAGAAACAACTGGCTCTGCACAGTGCTCTCACAGCCTACCGGCAACGTGACAGAGACAGGCCTGTGAGACGCAGTTTCTTGGAAGGCCTGATCTGGCTGAGGTAGAACTTCTGCTCTGGGTGTACTCCATTGGCCTAGGGCTGCCAGGCCCAAAGGGCTGCCTTTATTTCCAAAGTGTGAGAGAGGCCCCAAAGCATCTTGCTTCCTGCTCTCTGGGAAGCTAAAACAACTGGCTCTGCACAGTGCTCTCAAAGCCAACCGGGAACGTCACATACAAAGGCCTGTGAAACGCAGCTTCTTGACAGGCCTTATCTGGCTGAGGTAGAACTTGTGCTCTGGGTGTGCTACTTTGGCCTAGAGCTGCCAGGCACAAAGGCTGCTTTGTTTCCAAAGGGGGAGAGAGGCCCCAAATCATGTTGCTTCCAGCTGTTTTTGAAGCTAAGAAACAACTCGCTCTGCCAGGTACTCTTACAGCCTTCCGGGAACACCTCTTACGAAGGCCTGTGAAAAGCAGTTTCTTGGCAGGCCTGATCTGGCTGAGGTAGAACTTCTGCTCTGGGTGTGCTCCATTGCCCTAGAGCTGAAAGGCCCAAAGGGATGCCTTGTTTGCAAAGGGGCAGAGAGGCCCCAAAGCATCTTGCTTCCAGCTCATTGGGAAGCTAAGAAACAACTGTCTCTGCCCAGTGCTCTGACAGAGTACCGGGAACATCTCTTACCAAAGCCTTTGAAACGCAGTTTCTTGGCAGGCCTTATCTGGCTGAGGTAGAACTTCTGCTCTGGGTGTGCTCCATTGGCCTAGAGCTGAAAGGCCCAAAGGTCGGCCTTGTTGGCAAAGGGGCAGGGAGCCCCCAAAGCATCTTGCTTCCAGCTCTTCGGGAAGCTAAGAAACAACTGGCTCTGCCCAGTGCTCTTACAGCCTGAGAGAAAATCTCTTACCAAGGCCTGTGAAACGCACTTTGTTGGTGGCCTGATCTAGCTGAAGTAGAACTTCTGCTCTGGGTGTGCTCCATTGGCCTAGAGCTGCCTGGCCCAAAGGGCCGCCTTGTTTGCAAAGGGGCAGAGAGGCCCCAAAGCATCTTGCTTCCAGCTCTTCGGGAAGCTAAGAAACATCTGGCGTTGCCCAGTGCTCTTACAGCCTACCGGGAACATCTCTTACCAAGGCCTGTGAAACGCAGTTTGTTGGTGGCCTGAACTGGCCGAAGTAGAACTTCTGCTCTGGGTGTGCTCCACTGGCCTGGAGCTACCTGCCCCAAAGGGCTGCCTTGATTCCAAAGTGAGAGAGTGGCACCAAAGCATCTTGCTTCCAGCTCTTCGGGAAGCTAAGAAACATCTGGCGTTGCCCAGTGCTCTTACAGCCTACCGGGAACATCTCTTACCAAGGCCTGTGAAACGCCGTTTCCTGGCAGGCCTGATTTGGCTGAAGTAGAACTTCTGCTCTGGGTGTGCTCCATTGCCCTAGAGCTGCCAGGCCCAAGGTGCTGCCTTGTTTCCAAAGGGGCAGAGAGGCCCCAAAGCATCTTGCTTCCAGCTCTCTGGGAAGCTAAGAACCAACTCGCTCTGCCCCGTGCTCTTACAGCCTACCGGGAACATGTCTTTGAAAGGCCTGTGAAACGCAGTTTCTTGGCAGGCCTCATCTGGCTGAAGTAGAACTCCGGCTCTGGGTGTGCTCCATTGCCCTAGAGCTGCCAGGCCCCAAGTGCTGCCCTGTTTCCAAGGGGCAGAGAGGCCCAAAGCATCTTGCTTCCCGGTCTTTGCGAAGCTAAGAAACAACTGGCTCTGCCCAGTGCTCTTACACCTACCGGGAACATCTCTTACCAAGGCCTGTCAAACGCTGTTTCTTTGCAGGCCTGATCAGGCTGAAGTAGAACTCCTGCTCTGCGTGTGCTCCATTGGCCTAGAGCTTCCCGACCCAAAAGGCTGCCTTGTTCCCAAACGGGCAGAGGGGTCCCAAGCGTCTTGCTTCCAGCTTTTCAGGAAGGTAAGAAACAACTGGCTCTGCCCAGTGCTCTTACAGCCTACCGGGAACATCTCTTACCAAGGCCTGTGAAACGCAGTTTCTTGGCAGGCCTGATCTGGCTGAAGTAGAACTCCTGCTCTGGGCGTGCTACTTTGGCCTAGAGCTGCCAGGCCCAAAGGGCCGCCTTGTTTCCAAAGGGGCTGAGAGTCCCCAAAGTATCTTGCTTCCAAATCTTTGGGAAGCTAAGAAACAACTGGCTCTGCACAGTGCTCTCACAGCCTACCGGCAACGTGACAGAGACAGGCCTGTGAGACGCAGTTTCTTGGAAGGCCTGATCTGGCTGAGGTAGAACTTCTGCTCTGGGTGTACTCCATTGGCCTAGGGCTGCCAGGCCCAAAGGGCTGCCTTTATTTCCAAAGTGTGAGAGAGGCCCCAAAGCATCTTGCTTCCTGCTCTCTGGGAAGCTAAAACAACTGGCTCTGCACAGTGCTCTCAAAGCCAACCGGGAACGTCACATACAAAGGCCTGTGAAACGCAGCTTCTTGACAGGCCTTATCTGGCTGAGGTAGAACTTGTGCTCTGGGTGTGCTACTTTGGCCTAGAGCTGCCAGGCACAAAGGCTGCTTTGTTTCCAAAGGGGGAGAGAGGCCCCAAATCATGTTGCTTCCAGCTGTTTTTGAAGCTAAGAAACAACTCGCTCTGCCAGGTACTCTTACAGCCTTCCGGGAACACCTCTTACGAAGGCCTGTGAAAAGCAGTTTCTTGGCAGGCCTGATCTGGCTGAGGTAGAACTTCTGCTCTGGGTGTGCTCCATTGCCCTAGAACTGAAAAGCCCAAAGGGATGCCTTGTTTGCCAAGGGGCAGAGAGGCCCCAAAGCATCTTGCTTCCAGCTCATTGGGAAGCTAAGAAACAACTGTCTCTGCCCAGTGCTCTGACAGAGTACCGGGAACATCTCTTACCAAAGCCTTTGAAACGCAGTTTCGTGGCAGGCCTTATCTGGCTGAGGTAGAACTTCTGCTCTGGGTGTGCTCCATTGGCCTAGAGCTGAAAGGCCCAAAGGTCGGCCTTGTTGGCAAAGGGGCAGGGAGCCCCCAAAGCATCTTGCTTCCAGCTCTTCGGGAAGCTAAGAAACAACTGGCTCTGCCCAGTGCTCTTACAGCCTGAGAGAAAATCTCTTACCAAGGCCTGTGAAACGCACTTTGTTGGTGGCCTGATCTAGCTGAAGTAGAACTTCTGCTCTGGGTGTGCTCCATTGGCCTAGAGCTGCCTGGCCCAAAGGGCCGCCTTGTTTGCAAAGGGGCAGAGAGGCCCCAAAGCATCTTGCTTCCAGCTCTTCGGGAAGCTAAGAAACATCTGGCGCTGCCCAGTGCTCTTACAGCCTACCGGGAACATCTCTTACCAAGGCCTGTGAAACGCAGTTTGTTGGTGGCCTGAACTGGCCGAAGTAGAACTTCTGCTCTGGGTGTGCTCCACTGGCCTGGAGCTACCTGCCCCAAAGGGCTGCCTTGATTCCAAAGTGAGAGAGTGGCACCAAAGCATCTTGCTTCCAGCTCTTCGGGAAGCTAAGAAACATCTGGCGTTGCCCAGTGCTCTTACAGCCTACCGGGAACATCTCTTACCAAGGCCTGTGAAACGCAGTTTGTTGGTGGCCTGAACTGGCCGAAGTAGAACTTCTGCTCTGGGTGTGCTCCACTGGCCTGGAGCTACCTGCCCCAAAGGGCTGCCTTGATTCCAAAGTGAGAGAGTGGCACCAAAGCATCTTGCTTCCAGCTCTTCGGGAAGCTAAGAAACATCTGGCGTTGCCCAGTGCTCTTACAGCCTACCGGGAACATCACTTACCAAGGCCTGTGAAACGCCGTTTCCTGGCAGGCCTGATTTGGCTGAAGTAGAACTTCTGCTATGGGTGTGCTCCATTGCCCTAGAGCTGCCAGGCCCAAGGTGCTGCCCTGTTTCCAAGGGGCAGAGAGGCCCAAAGCATCTTGCTTCCCGGTCTTTGCGAAGCTAAGAAACAACTGGCTCTGCCCAGTACTCTTACACCTACCGGGAACATCTCTTACCAAGGCCTGTCAAACGCTGTTTCTTTGCAGGCCTGATCAGGCTGAAGTAGAACTCCTGCCCTGCGTGTGCTCCATTGGCCTAGAGCTTCCCGACCCAAAAGGCTGCCTTGTTCCCAAACGGGCAGAGGGGTCCCAAGCGTCTTGCTTCCAGCTTTTAAGGAAGGTAAGAAACAACTGGCTCTGCCCAGTGCTCTTACAGCCTACCGGGAACATCTCTTACCAAGGCCTGTGAAACGCAGTTTCTTGGCAGGCCTGATCTGGCTGAAGTAGAACTCCTGCTCTGGGCGTGCTACTTTGGCCTAGAGCTGCCAGGCCCAAAGGGCCGCCTTGTTTCCAAAGGGGCTGAGAGTCCCCAAAGTATCTTGCTTCCAAATCTTTGGGAAGCTAAGAAACAACTGGCTCTGCACAGTGCTCTCACAGCCTACCGGCAACGTGACAGAGACAGGCCTGTGAGACGCAGTTTCTTGGAAGGCCTGATCTGGCTGAGGTAGAACTTCTGCTCTGGGTGTACTCCATTGGCCTAGGGCTGCCAGGCCCAAAGGGCTGCCTTTATTTCCAAAGTGTGAGAGAGGCCCCAAAGCATCTTGCTTCCTGCTCTCTGGGAAGCTAAAACAACTGGCTCTGCACAGTGCTCTCAAAGCCAACCGGGAACGTCACATACAAAGGCCTGTGAAACGCAGCTTCTTGACAGGCCTTATCTGGCTGAGGTAGAACTTGTGCTCTGGGTGTGCTACTTTGGCCTAGAGCTGCCAGGCACAAAGGCTGCTTTGTTTCCAAAGGGGGAGAGAGGCCCCAAATCATGTTGCTTCCAGCTGTTTTTGAAGCTAAGAAACAACTCGCTCTGCCAGGTACTCTTACAGCCTTCCGGGAACACCTCTTACGAAGGCCTGTGAAAAGCAGTTTCTTGGCAGGCCTGATCTGGCTGAGGTAGAACTTCTGCTCTGGGTGTGCTCCATTGCCCTAGAGCTGAAAGGCCCAAAGGGATGCCTTGTTTGCAAAGGGGCAGAGAGGCCCCAAAGCATCTTGCTTCCAGCTCATTGGGAAGCTAAGAAACAACTGTCTCTGCCCAGTGCTCTGACAGAGTACCGGGAACATCTCTTACCAAAGCCTTTGAAACGCAGTTTCTTGGCAGGCCTTATCTGGCTGAGGTAGAACTTCTGCTCTGGGTGTGCTCCATTGGCCTAGAGCTGAAAGGCCCAAAGGTCGGCCTTGTTGGCAAAGGGGCAGGGAGCCCCCAAAGCATCTTGCTTCCAGCTCTTCGGGAAGCTAAGAAACAACTGGCTCTGCCCAGTGCTCTTACAGCCTGAGAGAAAATCTCTTACCAAGGCCTGTGAAACGCACTTTGTTGGTGGCCTGATCTAGCTGAAGTAGAACTTCTGCTCTGGGTGTGCTCCATTGGCCTAGAGCTGCCTGGCCCAAAGGGCCGCCTTGTTTGCAAAGGGGCAGAGAGGCCCCAAAGCATCTTGCTTCCAGCTCTTCGGGAAGCTAAGAAACATCTGGCGTTGCCCAGTGCTCTTACAGCCTACCGGGAACATCTCTTACCAAGGCCTGTGAAACGCAGTTTGTTGGTGGCCTGAACTGGCCGAAGTAGAACTTCTGCTCTGGGTGTGCTCCACTGGCCTGGAGCTACCTGCCCCAAAGGGCTGCCTTGATTCCAAAGTGAGAGAGTGGCACCAAAGCATCTTGCTTCCAGCTCTTCGGGAAGCTAAGAAACATCTGGCGTTGCCCAGTGCTCTTACAGCCTACCGGGAACATCTCTTACCAAGGCCTGTGAAACGCCGTTTCCTGGCAGGCCTGATTTGGCTGAAGTAGAACTTCTGCTCTGGGTGTGCTCCATTGCCCTAGAGCTGCCAGGCCCAAGGTGCTGCCTTGTTTCCAAAGGGGCAGAGAGGCCCCAAAGCATCTTGCTTCCAGCTCTCTGGGAAGCTAAGAACCAACTCGCTCTGCCCCGTGCTCTTACAGCCTACCGGGAACATGTCTTTGAAAGGCCTGTGAAACGCAGTTTCTTGGCAGGCCTCATCTGGCTGAAGTAGAACTCCGGCTCTGGGTGTGCTCCATTGCCCTAGAGCTGCCAGGCCCCAAGTGCTGCCCTGTTTCCAAGGGGCAGAGAGGCCCAAAGCATCTTGCTTCCCGGTCTTTGCGAAGCTAAGAAACAACTGGCTCTGCCCAGTGCTCTTACACCTACCGGGAACATCTCTTACCAAGGCCTGTCAAACGCTGTTTCTTTGCAGGCCTGATCAGGCTGAAGTAGAACTCCTGCTCTGCGTGTGCTCCATTGGCCTAGAGCTTCCCGACCCAAAAGGCTGCCTTGTTCCCAAACGGGCAGAGGGGTCCCAAGCGTCTTGCTTCCAGCTTTTCAGGAAGGTAAGAAACAACTGGCTCTGCCCAGTGCTCTTACAGCCTACCGGGAACATCTCTTACCAAGGCCTGTGAAACGCAGTTTCTTGGCAGGCCTGATCTGGCTGAAGTAGAACTCCTGCTCTGGGCGTGCTACTTTGGCCTAGAGCTGCCAGGCCCAAAGGGCCGCCTTGTTTCCAAAGGGGCTGAGAGTCCCCAAAGTATCTTGCTTCCAAATCTTTGGGAAGCTAAGAAACAACTGGCTCTGCACAGTGCTCTCACAGCCTACCGGCAACGTGACAGAGACAGGCCTGTGAGACGCAGTTTCTTGGAAGGCCTGATCTGGCTGAGGTAGAACTTCTGCTCTGGGTGTACTCCATTGGCCTAGGGCTGCCAGGCCCAAAGGGCTGCCTTTATTTCCAAAGTGTGAGAGAGGCCCCAAAGCATCTTGCTTCCTGCTCTCTGGGAAGCTAAAACAACTGGCTCTGCACAGTGCTCTCAAAGCCAACCGGGAACGTCACATACAAAGGCCTGTGAAACGCAGCTTCTTGACAGGCCTTATCTGGCTGAGGTAGAACTTGTGCTCTGGGTGTGCTACTTTGGCCTAGAGCTGCCAGGCACAAAGGCTGCTTTGTTTCCAAAGGGGGAGAGAGGCCCCAAATCATGTTGCTTCCAGCTGTTTTTGAAGCTAAGAAACAACTCGCTCTGCCAGGTACTCTTACAGCCTTCCGGGAACACCTCTTACGAAGGCCTGTGAAAAGCAGTTTCTTGGCAGGCCTGATCTGGCTGAGGTAGAACTTCTGCTCTGGGTGTGCTCCATTGCCCTAGAGCTGAAAGGCCCAAAGGGATGCCTTGTTTGCAAAGGGGCAGAGAGGCCCCAAAGCATCTTGCTTCCAGCTCATTGGGAAGCTAAGAAACAACTGTCTCTGCCCAGTGCTCTGACAGAGTACCGGGAACATCTCTTACCAAAGCCTTTGAAACGCAGTTTCTTGGCAGGCCTTATCTGGCTGAGGTAGAACTTCTGCTCTGGGTGTGCTCCATTGGCCTAGAGCTGAAAGGCCCAAAGGTCGGCCTTGTTGGCAAAGGGGCAGGGAGCCCCCAAAGCATCTTGCTTCCAGCTCTTCGGGAAGCTAAGAAACAACTGGCTCTGCCCAGTGCTCTTACAGCCTGAGAGAAAATCTCTTACCAAGGCCTGTGAAACGCACTTTGTTGGTGGCCTGATCTAGCTGAAGTAGAACTTCTGCTCTGGGTGTGCTCCATTGGCCTAGAGCTGCCTGGCCCAAAGGGCCGCCTTGTTTGCAAAGGGGCAGAGAGGCCCCAAAGCATCTTGCTTCCAGCTCTTCGGGAAGCTAAGAAACATCTGGCGTTGCCCAGTGCTCTTACAGCCTACCGGGAACATCTCTTACCAAGGCCTGTGAAACGCAGTTTGTTGGTGGCCTGAACTGGCCGAAGTAGAACTTCTGCTCTGGGTGTGCTCCACTGGCCTGGAGCTACCTGCCCCAAAGGGCTGCCTTGATTCCAAAGTGAGAGAGTGGCACCAAAGCATCTTGCTTCCAGCTCTTCGGGAAGCTAAGAAACATCTGGCGTTGCCCAGTGCTCTTACAGCCTACCGGGAACATCTCTTACCAAGGCCTGTGAAACGCCGTTTCCTGGCAGGCCTGATTTGGCTGAAGTAGAACTTCTGCTCTGGGTGTGCTCCATTGCCCTAGAGCTGCCAGGCCCAAGGTGCTGCCTTGTTTCCAAAGGGGCAGAGAGGCCCCAAAGCATCTTGCTTCCAGCTCTCTGGGAAGCTAAGAACCAACTCGCTCTGCCCCGTGCTCTTACAGCCTACCGGGAACATGTCTTTGAAAGGCCTGTGAAACGCAGTTTCTTGGCAGGCCTCATCTGGCTGAAGTAGAACTCCGGCTCTGGGTGTGCTCCATTGCCCTAGAGCTGCCAGGCCCCAAGTGCTGCCCTGTTTCCAAGGGGCAGAGAGGCCCAAAGCATCTTGCTTCCCGGTCTTTGCGAAGCTAAGAAACAACTGGCTCTGCCCAGTGCTCTTACACCTACCGGGAACATCTCTTACCAAGGCCTGTCAAACGCTGTTTCTTTGCAGGCCTGATCAGGCTGAAGTAGAACTCCTGCTCTGCGTGTGCTGCATTGGCCTAGAGCTTCCCGACCCAAAAGGCTGCCTTGTTCCCAAACGGGCAGAGGGGTCCCAAGCGTCTTGCTTCCAGCTTTTCAGGAAGGTAAGAAACAACTGGCTCTGCCCAGTGCTCTTACAGCCTACCGGGAACATCTCTTACCAAGGCCTGTGAAACGCAGTTTCTTGGCAGGCCTGATCTGGCTGAAGTAGAACTCCTGCTCTGGGCGTGCTACTTTGGCCTAGAGCTGCCAGGCCCAAAGGGCCGCCTTGTTTCCAAAGGGGCTGAGAGTCCCCAAAGTATCTTGCTTCCAAATCTTTGGGAAGCTAAGAAACAACTGGCTCTGCACAGTGCTCTCACAGCCTACCGGCAACGTGACAGAGACAGGCCTGTGAGACGCAGTTTCTTGGAAGGCCTGATCTGGCTGAGGTAGAACTTCTGCTCTGGGTGTACTCCATTGGCCTAGGGCTGCCAGGCCCAAAGGGCTGCCTTTATTTCCAAAGTGTGAGAGAGGCCCCAAAGCATCTTGCTTCCTGCTCTCTGGGAAGCTAAAACAACTGGCTCTGCACAGTGCTCTCAAAGCCAACCGGGAACGTCACATACAAAGGCCTGTGAAACGCAGCTTCTTGACAGGCCTTATCTGGCTGAGGTAGAACTTGTGCTCTGGGTGTGCTACTTTGGCCTAGAGCTGCCAGGCACAAAGGCTGCTTTGTTTCCAAAGGGGGAGAGAGGCCCCAAATCATGTTGCTTCCAGCTGTTTTTGAAGCTAAGAAACAACTCGCTCTGCCAGGTACTCTTACAGCCTTCCGGGAACACCTCTTACGAAGGCCTGTGAAAAGCAGTTTCTTGGCAGGCCTGATCTGGCTGAGGTAGAACTTCTGCTCTGGGTGTGCTCCATTGCCCTAGAGCTGAAAGGCCCAAAGGGATGCCTTGTTTGCAAAGGGGCAGAGAGGCCCCAAAGCATCTTGCTTCCAGCTCATTGGGAAGCTAAGAAACAACTGTCTCTGCCCAGTGCTCTGACAGAGTACCGGGAACATCTCTTACCAAAGCCTTTGAAACGCAGTTTCTTGGCAGGCCTGATCTGGCTGAGGTAGAACTTCTGCTCTGGGTGTGCTCCATTGGCCTAGAGCTGAAAGGCCCAAAGGTCGGCCTTGTTGGCAAAGGGGCAGGGAGCCCCCAAAGCATCTTGCTTCCAGCTCTTCGGGAAGCTAAGAAACAACTGGCTCTGCCCAGTGCTCTTACAGCCTGAGAGAAAATCTCTTACCAAGGCCTGTGAAACGCACTTTGTAGGTGGCCTGATCTAGCTGAAGTAGAACTTCTGCTCTGGGTGTGCTCCATTGGCCTAGAGCTGCCTGGCCCAAAGGGCCGCCTTGCTTGCAAAGGGGCAGAGAGGCCCCAAAGCATCTTGCTTCCAGCTCTTCGGGAAGCTAAGAAACATCTGGCGTTGCCCAGTGCTCTTACAGCCTACCGGGAACATCTCTTACCAAGGCCTGTGAAACGCAGTTTGTTGGTGGCCTGAACTGGCCGAATTAGAACTTCTGCTCTGGGTGTGCTCCACTGGCCTGGAGCTACCTGCCCCAAAGGGCTGCCTTGATTCCAAAGTGAGAGAGTGGCACCAAAGCATCTTGCTTCCAGCTCTTCGGGAAGCTAAGAAACATCTGGCGTTGCCCAGTGCTCTTACAGCCTACCGGGAACATCTCTTACCAAGGCCTGTGAAACGCAGTTTGTTGGTGGCCTGAACTGGCCGAAGTAGAACTTCTGCTCTGGGTGTGCTCCACTGGCCTGGAGCTACCTGCCCCAAAGGGCTGCCTTGATTCCAAAGTGAGAGAGTGGCACCAAAGCATCTTGCTTCCAGCTCTTCGGGAAGCTAAGAACCAACTCGCTCTGCCCCGTGCTCTTACAGCCTACCGGGAACATCACTTACCAAGGCCTGTGAAACGCCGTTTCCTGGCAGGCCTGATTTGGCTGAAGTAGAACTTCTGCTATGGGTGTGCTCCATTGCCCTAGAGCTGCCAGGCCCAAGGTGCTGCCCTGTTTCCAAGGGGCAGAGAGGCCCAAAGCATCTTGCTTCCCGGTCTTTGCGAAGCTAAGAAACAACTGGCTCTGCCCAGTACTCTTACACCTACCGGGAACATCTCTTACCAAGGCCTGTCAAACGCTGTTTCTTTGCAGGCCTGATCAGGCTGAAGTAGAACTCCTGCCCTGCGTGTGCTCCATTGGCCTAGAGCTTCCCGACCCAAAAGGCTGCCTTGTTCCCAAACGGGCAGAGGGGTCCCAAGCGTCTTGCTTCCAGCTTTTAAGGAAGGTAAGAAACAACTGGCTCTGCCCAGTGCTCTTACAGCCTACCGGGAACATCTCTTACCAAGGCCTGTGAAACGCAGTTTCTTGGCAGGCCTGATCTGGCTGAAGTAGAACTCCTGCTCTGGGCGTGCTACTTTGGCCTAGAGCTGCCAGGCCCAAAGGGCCGCCTTGTTTCCAAAGGGGCTGAGAGTCCCCAAAGTATCTTGCTTCCAAATCTTTGGGAAGCTAAGAAACAACTGGCTCTGCACAGTGCTCTCACAGCCTACCGGCAACGTGACAGAGACAGGCCTGTGAGACGCAGTTTCTTGGAAGGCCTGATCTGGCTGAGGTAGAACTTCTGCTCTGGGTGTACTCCATTGGCCTAGGGCTGCCAGGCCCAAAGGGCTGCCTTTATTTCCAAAGTGTGAGAGAGGCCCCAAAGCATCTTGCTTCCTGCTCTCTGGGAAGCTAAAACAACTGGCTCTGCACAGTGCTCTCAAAGCCAACCGGGAACGTCACATACAAAGGCCTGTGAAACGCAGCTTCTTGACAGGCCTTATCTGGCTGAGGTAGAACTTGTGCTCTGGGTGTGCTACTTTGGCCTAGAGCTGCCAGGCACAAAGGCTGCTTTGTTTCCAAAGGGGGAGAGAGGCCCCAAATCATGTTGCTTCCAGCTGTTTTTGAAGCTAAGAAACAACTCGCTCTGCCAGGTACTCTTACAGCCTTCCGGGAACACCTCTTACGAAGGCCTGTGAAAAGCAGTTTCTTGGCAGGCCTGATCTGGCTGAGGTAGAACTTCTGCTCTGGGTGTGCTCCATTGCCCTAGAGCTGAAAGGCCCAAAGGGATGCCTTGTTTGCAAAGGGGCAGAGAGGCCCCAAAGCATCTTGCTTCCAGCTCATTGGGAAGCTAAGAAACAACTGTCTCTGCCCAGTGCTCTGACAGAGTACCGGGAACATCTCTTACCAAAGCCTTTGAAACGCAGTTTCTTGGCAGGCCTTATCTGGCTGAGGTAGAACTTCTGCTCTGGGTGTGCTCCATTGGCCTAGAGCTGAAAGGCCCAAAGGTCGGCCTTGTTGGCAAAGGGGCAGGGAGCCCCCAAAGCATCTTGCTTCCAGCTCTTCGGGAAGCTAAGAAACAACTGGCTCTGCCCAGTGCTCTTACAGCCTGAGAGAAAATCTCTTACCAAGGCCTGTGAAACGCACTTTGTTGGTGGCCTGATCTAGCTGAAGTAGAACTTCTGCTCTGGGTGTGCTCCATTGGCCTAGAGCTGCCTGGCCCAAAGGGCCGCCTTGTTTGCAAAGGGGCAGAGAGGCCCCAAAGCATCTTGCTTCCAGCTCTTCGGGAAGCTAAGAAACATCTGGCGTTGCCCAGTGCTCTTACAGCCTACCGGGAACATCTCTTACCAAGGCCTGTGAAACGCAGTTTGTTGGTGGCCTGAACTGGCCGAAGTAGAACTTCTGCTCTGGGTGTGCTCCACTGGCCTGGAGCTACCTGCCCCAAAGGGCTGCCTTGATTCCAAAGTGAGAGAGTGGCACCAAAGCATCTTGCTTCCAGCTCTTCGGGAAGCTAAGAAACATCTGGCGTTGCCCAGTGCTCTTACAGCCTACCGGGAACATCTCTTACCAAGGCCTGTGAAACGCCGTTTCCTGGCAGGCCTGATTTGGCTGAAGTAGAACTTCTGCTCTGGGTGTGCTCCATTGCCCTAGAGCTGCCAGGCCCAAGGTGCTGCCTTGTTTCCAAAGGGGCAGAGAGGCCCCAAAGCATCTTGCTTCCAGCTCTCTGGGAAGCTAAGAACCAACTCGCTCTGCCCCGTGCTCTTACAGCCTACCGGGAACATGTCTTTGAAAGGCCTGTGAAACGCAGTTTCTTGGCAGGCCTCATCTGGCTGAAGTAGAACTCCGGCTCTGGGTGTGCTCCATTGCCCTAGAGCTGCCAGGCCCCAAGTGCTGCCCTGTTTCCAAGGGGCAGAGAGGCCCAAAGCATCTTGCTTCCCGGTCTTTGCGAAGCTAAGAAACAACTGGCTCTGCCCAGTGCTCTTACACCTACCGGGAACATCTCTTACCAAGGCCTGTCAAACGCTGTTTCTTTGCAGGCCTGATCAGGCTGAAGTAGAACTCCTGCTCTGCGTGTGCTCCATTGGCCTAGAGCTTCCCGACCCAAAAGGCTGCCTTGTTCCCAAACGGGCAGAGGGGTCCCAAGCGTCTTGCTTCCAGCTTTTCAGGAAGGTAAGAAACAACTGGCTCTGCCCAGTGCTCTTACAGCCTACCGGGAACATCTCTTACCAAGGCCTGTGAAACGCAGTTTCTTGGCAGGCCTGATCTGGCTGAAGTAGAACTCCTGCTCTGGGCGTGCTACTTTGGCCTAGAGCTGCCAGGCCCAAAGGGCCGCCTTGTTTCCAAAGGGGCTGAGAGTCCCCAAAGTATCTTGCTTCCAAATCTTTGGGAAGCTAAGAAACAACTGGCTCTGCACAGTGCTCTCACAGCCTACCGGCAACGTGACAGAGACAGGCCTGTGAGACGCAGTTTCTTGGAAGGCCTGATCTGGCTGAGGTAGAACTTCTGCTCTGGGTGTACTCCATTGGCCTAGGGCTGCCAGGCCCAAAGGGCTGCCTTTATTTCCAAAGTGTGAGAGAGGCCCCAAAGCATCTTGCTTCCTGCTCTCTGGGAAGCTAAAACAACTGGCTCTGCACAGTGCTCTCAAAGCCAACCGGGAACGTCACATACAAAGGCCTGTGAAACGCAGCTTCTTGACAGGCCTTATCTGGCTGAGGTAGAACTTGTGCTCTGGGTGTGCTACTTTGGCCTAGAGCTGCCAGGCACAAAGGCTGCTTTGTTTCCAAAGGGGGAGAGAGGCCCCAAATCATGTTGCTTCCAGCTGTTTTTGAAGCTAAGAAACAACTCGCTCTGCCAGGTACTCTTACAGCCTTCCGGGAACACCTCTTACGAAGGCCTGTGAAAAGCAGTTTCTTGGCAGGCCTGATCTGGCTGAGGTAGAACTTCTGCTCTGGGTGTGCTCCATTGCCCTAGAGCTGAAAGGCCCAAAGGGATGCCTTGTTTGCAAAGGGGCAGAGAGGCCCCAAAGCATCTTGCTTCCAGCTCATTGGGAAGCTAAGAAACAACTGTCTCTGCCCAGTGCTCTGACAGAGTACCGGGAACATCTCTTACCAAAGCCTTTGAAACGCAGTTTCTTGGCAGGCCTTATCTGGCTGAGGTAGAACTTCTGCTCTGGGTGTGCTCCATTGGCCTAGAGCTGAAAGGCCCAAAGGTCGGCCTTGTTGGCAAAGGGGCAGGGAGCCCCCAAAGCATCTTGCTTCCAGCTCTTCGGGAAGCTAAGAAACAACTGGCTCTGCCCAGTGCTCTTACAGCCTGAGAGAAAATCTCTTACCAAGGCCTGTGAAACGCACTTTGTTGGTGGCCTGATCTAGCTGAAGTAGAACTTCTGCTCTGGGTGTGCTCCATTGGCCTAGAGCTGCCTGGCCCAAAGGGCCGCCTTGTTTGCAAAGGGGCAGAGAGGCCCCAAAGCATCTTGCTTCCAGCTCTTCGGGAAGCTAAGAAACATCTGGCGCTGCCCAGTGCTCTTACAGCCTACCGGGAACATCTCTTACCAAGGCCTGTGAAACGCAGTTTGTTGGTGGCCTGAACTGGCCGAATTAGAACTTCTGCTCTGGGTGTGCTCCACTGGCCTGGAGCTACCTGCCCCAAAGGGCTGCCTTGATTCCAAAGTGAGAGAGTGGCACCAAAGCATCTTGCTTCCAGCTCTTCGGGAAGCTAAGAAACATCTGGCGTTGCCCAGTGCTCTTACAGCCTACCGGGAACATCTCTTACCAAGGCCTGTGAAACGCAGTTTGTTGGTGGCCTGAACTGGCCGAAGTAGAACTTCTGCTCTGGGTGTGCTCCACTGGCCTGGAGCTACCTGCCCCAAAGGGCTGCCTTGATTCCAATGTGAGAGAGTGGCACCAAAGCATCTTGCTTCCAGCTCTTCGGGAAGCTAAGAAACATCTGGCGTTGCCCAGTGCTCTTACAGCCTACCGGGAACATCACTTACCAAGGCCTGTGAAACGCCGTTTCCTGGCAGGCCTGATTTGGCTGAAGTAGAACTTCTGCTATGGGTGTGCTCCATTGCCCTAGAGCTGCCAGGCCCAAGGTGCTGCCCTGTTTCCAAGGGGCAGAGAGGCCCAAAGCATCTTGCTTCCCGGTCTTTGCGAAGCTAAGAAACAACTGGCTCTGCCCAGTACTCTTACACCTACCGGGAACATCTCTTACCAAGGCCTGTCAAACGCTGTTTCTTTGCAGGCCTGATCAGGCTGAAGTAGAACTCCTGACCTGCGTGTGCTCCATTGGCCTAGAGCTTCCCGACCCAAAAGGCTGCCTTGTTCCCAAACGGGCAGAGGGGTCCCAAGCGTCTTGCTTCCAGCTTTTAAGGAAGGTAAGAAACAACTGGCTCTGCCCAGTGCTCTTACAGCCTACCGGGAACATCTCTTACCAAGGCCTGTGAAACGCAGTTTCTTGGCAGGCCTGATCTGGCTGAAGTAGAACTCCTGCTCTGGGCGTGCTACTTTGGCCTAGAGCTGCCAGGCCCAAAGGGCCGCCTTGTTTCCAAAGGGGCTGAGAGTCCCCAAAGTATCTTGCTTCCAAATCTTTGGGAAGCTAAGAAACAACTGGCTCTGCACAGTGCTCTCACAGCCTACCGGCAACGTGACAGAGACAGGCCTGTGAGACGCAGTTTCTTGGAAGGCCTGATCTGGCTGAGGTAGAACTTCTGCTCTGGGTGTACTCCATTGGCCTAGGGCTGCCAGGCCCAAAGGGCTGCCTTTATTTCCAAAGTGTGAGAGAGGCCCCAAAGCATCTTGCTTCCTGCTCTCTGGGAAGCTAAAACAACTGGCTCTGCACAGTGCTCTCAAAGCCAACCGGGAACGTCACATACAAAGGCCTGTGAAACGCAGCTTCTTGACAGGCCTTATCTGGCTGAGGTAGAACTTGTGCTCTGGGTGTGCTACTTTGGCCTAGAGCTGCCAGGCACAAAGGCTGCTTTGTTTCCAAAGGGGGAGAGAGGCCCCAAATCATGTTGCTTCCAGCTGTTTTTGAAGCTAAGAAACAACTCGCTCTGCCAGGTACTCTTACAGCCTTCCGGGAACACCTCTTACGAAGGCCTGTGAAAAGCAGTTTCTTGGCAGGCCTGATCTGGCTGAGGTAGAACTTCTGCTCTGGGTGTGCTCCATTGCCCTAGAGCTGAAAGGCCCAAAGGGATGCCTTGTTTGCAAAGGGGCAGAGAGGCCCCAAAGCATCTTGCTTCCAGCTCATTGGGAAGCTAAGAAACAACTGTCTCTGCCCAGTGCTCTGACAGAGTACCGGGAACATCTCTTACCAAAGCCTTTGAAACGCAGTTTCTTGGCAGGCCTTATCTGGCTGAGGTAGAACTTCTGCTCTGGGTGTGCTCCATTGGCCTAGAGCTGAAAGGCCCAAAGGTCGGCCTTGTTGGCAAAGGGGCAGGGAGCCCCCAAAGCATCTTGCTTCCAGCTCTTCGGGAAGCTAAGAAACAACTGGCTCTGCCCAGTGCTCTTACAGCCTGAGAGAAAATCTCTTACCAAGGCCTGTGAAACGCACTTTGTTGGTGGCCTGATCTAGCTGAAGTAGAACTTCTGCTCTGGGTGTGCTCCATTGGCCTAGAGCTGCCTGGCCCAAAGGGCCGCCTTGTTTGCAAAGGGGCAGAGAGGCCCCAAAGCATCTTGCTTCCAGCTCTTCGGGAAGCTAAGAAACATCTGGCGTTGCCCAGTGCTCTTACAGCCTACCGGGAACATCTCTTACCAAGGCCTGTGAAACGCAGTTTGTTGGTGGCCTGAACTGGCCGAAGTAGAACTTCTGCTCTGGGTGTGCTCCACTGGCCTGGAGCTACCTGCCCCAAAGGGCTGCCTTGATTCCAAAGTGAGAGAGTGGCACCAAAGCATCTTGCTTCCAGCTCTTCGGGAAGCTAAGAAACATCTGGCGTTGCCCAGTGCTCTTACAGCCTACCGGGAACATCTCTTACCAAGGCCTGTGAAACGCCGTTTCCTGGCAGGCCTGATTTGGCTGAAGTAGAACTTCTGCTCTGGGTGTGCTCCATTGCCCTAGAGCTGCCAGGCCCAAGGTGCTGCCTTGTTTCCAAAGGGGCAGAGAGGCCCCAAAGCATCTTGCTTCCAGCTCTCTGGGAAGCTAAGAACCAACTCGCTCTGCCCCGTGCTCTTACAGCCTACCGGGAACATGTCTTTGAAAGGCCTGTGAAACGCAGTTTCTTGGCAGGCCTCATCTGGCTGAAGTAGAACTCCGGCTCTGGGTGTGCTCCATTGCCCTAGAGCTGCCAGGCCCCAAGTGCTGCCCTGTTTCCAAGGGGCAGAGAGGCCCAAAGCATCTTGCTTCCCGGTCTTTGCGAAGCTAAGAAACAACTGGCTCTGCCCAGTGCTCTTACACCTACCGGGAACATCTCTTACCAAGGCCTGTCAAACGCTGTTTCTTTGCAGGCCTGATCAGGCTGAAGTAGAACTCCTGCTCTGCGTGTGCTCCATTGGCCTAGAGCTTCCCGACCCAAAAGGCTGCCTTGTTCCCAAACGGGCAGAGGGGTCCCAAGCGTCTTGCTTCCAGCTTTTCAGGAAGGTAAGAAACAACTGGCTCTGCCCAGTGCTCTTACAGCCTACCGGGAACATCTCTTACCAAGGCCTGTGAAACGCAGTTTCTTGGCAGGCCTGATCTGGCTGAAGTAGAACTCCTGCTCTGGGCGTGCTACTTTGGCCTAGAGCTGCCAGGCCCAAAGGGCCGCCTTGTTTCCAAAGGGGCTGAGAGTCCCCAAAGTATCTTGCTTCCAAATCTTTGGGAAGCTAAGAAACAACTGGCTCTGCACAGTGCTCTCACAGCCTACCGGCAACGTGACAGAGACAGGCCTGTGAGACGCAGTTTCTTGGAAGGCCTGATCTGGCTGAGGTAGAACTTCTGCTCTGGGTGTACTCCATTGGCCTAGGGCTGCCAGGCCCAAAGGGCTGCCTTTATTTCCAAAGTGTGAGAGAGGCCCCAAAGCATCTTGCTTCCTGCTCTCTGGGAAGCTAAAACAACTGGCTCTGCACAGTGCTCTCAAAGCCAACCGGGAACGTCACATACAAAGGCCTGTGAAACGCAGCTTCTTGACAGGCCTTATCTGGCTGAGGTAGAACTTGTGCTCTGGGTGTGCTACTTTGGCCTAGAGCTGCCAGGCACAAAGGCTGCTTTGTTTCCAAAGGGGGAGAGAGGCCCCAAATCATGTTGCTTCCAGCTGTTTTTGAAGCTAAGAAACAACTCGCTCTGCCAGGTACTCTTACAGCCTTCCGGGAACACCTCTTACGAAGGCCTGTGAAAAGCAGTTTCTTGGCAGGCCTGATCTGGCTGAGGTAGAACTTCTGCTCTGGGTGTGCTCCATTGCCCTAGAGCTGAAAGGCCCAAAGGGATGCCTTGTTTGCAAAGGGGCAGAGAGGCCCCAAAGCATCTTGCTTCCAGCTCATTGGGAAGCTAAGAAACAACTGTCTCTGCCCAGTGCTCTGACAGAGTACCGGGAACATCTCTTACCAAAGCCTTTGAAACGCAGTTTCTTGGCAGGCCTTATCTGGCTGAGGTAGAACTTCTGCTCTGGGTGTGCTCCATTGGCCTAGAGCTGAAAGGCCCAAAGGTCGGCCTTGTTGGCAAAGGGGCAGGGAGCCCCCAAAGCATCTTGCTTCCAGCTCTTCGGGAAGCTAAGAAACAACTGGCTCTGCCCAGTGCTCTTACAGCCTGAGAGAAAATCTCTTACCAAGGCCTGTGAAACGCACTTTGTTGGTGGCCTGATCTAGCTGAAGTAGAACTTCTGCTCTGGGTGTGCTCCATTGGCCTAGAGCTGCCTGGCCCAAAGGGCCGCCTTGTTTGCAAAGGGGCAGAGAGGCCCCAAAGCATCTTGCTTCCAGCTCTTCGGGAAGCTAAGAAACATCTGGCGTTGCCCAGTGCTCTTACAGCCTACCGGGAACATCTCTTACCAAGGCCTGTGAAACGCAGTTTGTTGGTGGCCTGAACTGGCCGAAGTAGAACTTCTGCTCTGGGTGTGCTCCACTGGCCTGGAGCTACCTGCCCCAAAGGGCTGCCTTGATTCCAAAGTGAGAGAGTGGCACCAAAGCATCTTGCTTCCAGCTCTTCGGGAAGCTAAGAAACATCTGGCGTTGCCCAGTGCTCTTACAGCCTACCGGGAACATCTCTTACCAAGGCCTGTGAAACGCCGTTTCCTGGCAGGCCTGATTTGGCTGAAGTAGAACTTCTGCTCTGGGTGTGTTCCATTGCCCTAGAGCTGCCAGGCCCAAGGTGCTGCCCTGTTTCCAAGGGGCAGAGAGGCCCAAGCATCTTGCTTCCCGGTCTTTGCGAAGCTAAGAAACAACTGGCTCTGCCCAGTACTCTTACACCTACCGGGAACATCTCTTACCAAGGCCTGTCAAACGCTGTTTCTTTGCAGGCCTGATCAGGCTGAAGTAGAACTCCTGACCTGCGTGTGCTCCATTGGCCTAGAGCTTCCCGACCCAAAAGGCTGCCTTGTTCCCAAACGGGCAGAGGGGTCCCAAGCGTCTTGCTTCCAGCTTTTCAGGAAGGTAAGAAACAACTGGCTCTGCCCAGTGCTCTTACAGCCTACCGGGAACATCTCTTACCAAGGCCTGTGAAACGCAGTTTCTTGGCAGGCCTGATCTGGCTGAAGTAGAACTCCTGCTCTGGGCGTGCTACTTTGGCCTAGAGCTGCCAGGCCCAAAGGGCCGCCTTGTTTCCAAAGGGGCTGAGAGTCCCCAAAGTATCTTGCTTCCAAATCTTTGGGAAGCTAAGAAACAACTGGCTCTGCACAGTGCTCTCACAGCCTACCGGCAACGTGACAGAGACAGGCCTGTGAGACGCAGTTTCTTGGAAGGCCTGATCTGGCTGAGGTAGAACTTCTGCTCTGGGTGTACTCCATTGGCCTAGGGCTGCCAGGCCCAAAGGGCTGCCTTTATTTCCAAAGTGTGAGAGAGGCCCCAAAGCATCTTGCTTCCTGCTCTCTGGGAAGCTAAAACAACTGGCTCTGCACAGTGCTCTCAAAGCCAACCGGGAACGTCACATACAAAGGCCTGTGAAACGCAGCTTCTTGACAGGCCTTATCTGGCTGAGGTAGAACTTGTGCTCTGGGTGTGCTACTTTGGCCTAGAGCTGCCAGGCACAAAGGCTGCTTTGTTTCCAAAGGGGGAGAGAGGCCCCAAATCATGTTGCTTCCAGCTGTTTTTGAAGCTAAGAAACAACTCGCTCTGCCAGGTACTCTTACAGCCTTCCGGGAACACCTCTTACGAAGGCCTGTGAAAAGCAGTTTCTTGGCAGGCCTGATCTGGCTGAGGTAGAACTTCTGCTCTGGGTGTGCTCCATTGCCCTAGAGCTGAAAGGCCCAAAGGGATGCCTTGTTTGCAAAGGGGCAGAGAGGCCCCAAAGCATCTTGCTTCCAGCTCATTGGGAAGCTAAGAAACAACTGTCTCTGCCCAGTGCTCTGACAGAGTACCGGGAACATCTCTTACCAAAGCCTTTGAAACGCAGTTTCTTGGCAGGCCTTATCTGGCTGAGGTAGAACTTCTGCTCTGGGTGTGCTCCATTGGCCTAGAGCTGAAAGGCCCAAAGGTCGGCCTTGTTGGCAAAGGGGCAGGGAGCCCCCAAAGCATCTTGCTTCCAGCTCTTCGGGAAGCTAAGAAACAACTGGCTCTGCCCAGTGCTCTTACAGCCTGAGAGAAAATCTCTTACCAAGGCCTGTGAAACGCACTTTGTTGGTGGCCTGATCTAGCTGAAGTAGAACTTCTGCTCTGGGTGTGCTCCATTGGCCTAGAGCTGCCTGGCCCAAAGGGCCGCCTTGTTTGCAAAGGGGCAGAGAGGCCCCAAAGCATCTTGCTTCCAGCTCTTCGGGAAGCTAAGAAACATCTGGCGTTGCCCAGTGCTCTTACAGCCTACCGGGAACATCTCTTACCAAGGCCTGTGAAACGCAGTTTGTTGGTGGCCTGAACTGGCCGAAGTAGAACTTCTGCTCTGGGTGTGCTCCACTGGCCTGGAGCTACCTGCCCCAAAGGGCTGCCTTGATTCCAAAGTGAGAGAGTGGCACCAAAGCATCTTGCTTCCAGCTCTTCGGGAAGCTAAGAAACATCTGGCGTTGCCCAGTGCTCTTACAGCCTACCGGGAACATCTCTTACCAAGGCCTGTGAAACGCCGTTTCCTGGCAGGCCTGATTTGGCTGAAGTAGAACTTCTGCTCTGGGTGTGTTCCATTGCCCTAGAGCTGCCAGGCCCAAGGTGCTGCCCTGTTTCCAAGGGGCAGAGAGGCCCAAAGCATCTTGCTTCCCGGTCTTTGCGAAGCTAAGAAACAACTGGCTCTGCCCAGTACTCTTACACCTACCGGGAACATCTCTTACCAAGGCCTGTCAAACGCTGTTTCTTTGCAGGCCTGATCAGGCTGAAGTAGAACTCCTGACCTGCGTGTGCTCCATTGGCCTAGAGCTTCCCGACCCAAAAGGCTGCCTTGTTCCCAAACGGGCAGAGGGGTCCCAAGCGTCTTGCTTCCAGCTTTTCAGGAAGGTAAGAAACAACTGGCTCTGCCCAGTGCTCTTACAGCCTACCGGGAACATCTCTTACCAAGGCCTGTGAAACGCAGTTTCTTGGCAGGCCTGATCTGGCTGAAGTAGAACTCCTGCTCTGGGCGTGCTACTTTGGCCTAGAGCTGCCAGGCCCAAAGGGCCGCCTTGTTTCCAAAGGGGCTGAGAGTCCCCAAAGTATCTTGCTTCCAAATCTTTGGGAAGCTAAGAAACAACTGGCTCTGCACAGTGCTCTCACAGCCTACCGGCAACGTGACAGAGACAGGCCTGTGAGACGCAGTTTCTTGGAAGGCCTGATCTGGCTGAGGTAGAACTTCTGCTCTGGGTGTACTCCATTGGCCTAGGGCTGCCAGGCCCAAAGGGCTGCCTTTATTTCCAAAGTGTGAGAGAGGCCCCAAAGCATCTTGCTTCCTGCTCTCTGGGAAGCTAAAACAACTGGCTCTGCACAGTGCTCTCAAAGCCAACCGGGAACGTCACATACAAAGGCCTGTGAAACGCAGCTTCTTGACAGGCCTTATCTGGCTGAGGTAGAACTTGTGCTCTGGGTGTGCTACTTTGGCCTAGAGCTGCCAGGCACAAAGGCTGCTTTGTTTCCAAAGGGGGAGAGAGGCCCCAAATCATGTTGCTTCCAGCTGTTTTTGAAGCTAAGAAACAACTCGCTCTGCCAGGTACTCTTACAGCCTTCCGGGAACACCTCTTACGAAGGCCTGTGAAAAGCAGTTTCTTGGCAGGCCTGATCTGGCTGAGGTAGAACTTCTGCTCTGGGTGTGCTCCATTGCCCTAGAGCTGAAAGGCCCAAAGGGATGCCTTGTTTGCAAAGGGGCAGAGAGGCCCCAAAGCATCTTGCTTCCAGCTCATTGGGAAGCTAAGAAACAACTGTCTCTGCCCAGTGCTCTGACAGAGTACCGGGAACATCTCTTACCAAAGCCTTTGAAACGCAGTTTCTTGGCAGGCCTTATCTGGCTGAGGTAGAACTTCTGCTCTGGGTGTGCTCCATTGGCCTAGAGCTGAAAGGCCCAAAGGTCGGCCTTGTTGGCAAAGGGGCAGGGAGCCCCCAAAGCATCTTGCTTCCAGCTCTTCGGGAAGCTAAGAAACAACTGGCTCTGCCCAGTGCTCTTACAGCCTGAGAGAAAATCTCTTACCAAGGCCTGTGAAACGCACTTTGTTGGTGGCCTGATCTAGCTGAAGTAGAACTTCTGCTCTGGGTGTGCTCCATTGGCCTAGAGCTGCCTGGCCCAAAGGGCCGCCTTGTTTGCAAAGGGGCAGAGAGGCCCCAAAGCATCTTGCTTCCAGCTCTTCGGGAAGCTAAGAAACATCTGGCGTTGCCCAGTGCTCTTACAGCCTACCGGGAACATCTCTTACCAAGGCCTGTGAAACGCAGTTTGTTGGTGGCCTGAACTGGCCGAAGTAGAACTTCTGCTCTGGGTGTGCTCCACTGGCCTGGAGCTACCTGCCCCAAAGGGCTGCCTTGATTCCAAAGTGAGAGAGTGGCACCAAAGCATCTTGCTTCCAGCTCTTCGGGAAGCTAAGAAACATCTGGCGTTGCCCAGTGCTCTTACAGCCTACCGGGAACATCTCTTACCAAGGCCTGTGAAACGCCGTTTCCTGGCAGGCCTGATTTGGCTGAAGTAGAACTTCTGCTCTGGGTGTGCTCCATTGCCCTAGAGCTGCCAGGCCCAAGGTGCTGCCTTGTTTCCAAGGGGGCAGAGAGGCCCCAAAGCATCTTGCTTCCAGCTCTTCGGGAAGCTAAGAAACAACTGGCTCTGCCCAGTGCTCTTACAGCCTGAGAGAAAATCTCTTACCAAGGCCTGTGAAACGCACTTTGTTGGTGGCCTGATCTAGCTGAAGTAGAACTTCTGCTCTGGGTGTGCTCCATTGGCCTAGAGCTGCCTGGCCCAAAGGGCCGCCTTGTTTGCAAAGGGGCAGAGAGGCCCCAAAGCATCTTGCTTCCAGCTCTTCGGGAAGCTAAGAAACATCTGGCGTTGCCCAGTGCTCTTACAGCCTACCGGGAACATCTCTTACCAAGGCCTGTGAAACGCAGTTTGTTGGTGGCCTGAACTGGTCGAAGTAGAACTTCTGCTCTGGGTGTGCTCCACTGGCCTGGAGCTACCTGCCCCAAAGGGCTGCCTTGATTCCAAAGTGAGAGAGTGGCACCAAAGCATCTTGCTTCCAGCTCTTCGGGAAGCTAAGAAACATCTGGCGTTGCCCAGTGCTCTTACAGCCTACCGGGAACATCACTTACCAAGGCCTGTGAAACGCCGTTTCCTGGCAGGCCTGATTTGGCTGAAGTAGAACTTCTGCTCTGGGTGTGCTCCATTGCCCTAGAGCTGCCAGGCCCAAGGTGCTGCCTTGTTTCCAAAGGGGCAGAGAGGCCCCAAAGCATCTTGCTTCCAGCTCTCTGGGAAGCTAAGAACCAACTCGCTCTGCCCCGTGCTCTTACAGCCTACCGGGAACATGTCTTTGAAAGGCCTGTGAAACGCAGTTTCTTGGCAGGCCTCATCTGGCTGAAGTAGAACTCCGGCTCTGGGTGTGCTCCATTGCCCTAGAGCTGCCAGGCCCCAAGTGCTGCCCTGTTTCCAAGGGGCAGAGAGGCCCAAAGCATCTTGCTTCCCGGTCTTTGCGAAGCTAAGAAACAACTGGCTCTGCCCAGTGCTCTTACACCTACCGGGAACATCTCTTACCAAGGCCTGTCAAACGCTGTTTCTTTGCAGGCCTGATCAGGCTGAAGTAGAACTCCTGCTCTGCGTGTGCTCCATTGGCCTAGAGCTTCCCGACCCAAAAGGCTGCCTTGTTCCCAAACGGGCAGAGGGGTCCCAAGCGTCTTGCTTCCAGCTTTTCAGGAAGGTAAGAAACAACTGGCTCTGCCCAGTGCTCTTACAGCCTACCGGGAACATCTCTTACCAAGGCCTGTGAAACGCAGTTTCTTGGCAGGCCTGATCTGGCTGAAGTAGAACTCCTGCTCTGGGCGTGCTACTTTGGCCTAGAGCTGCCAGGCCCAAAGGGCCGCCTTGTTTCCAAAGGGGCTGAGAGTCCCCAAAGTATCTTGCTTCCAAATCTTTGGGAAGCTAAGAAACAACTGGCTCTGCACAGTGCTCTCACAGCCTACCGGCAACGTGACAGAGACAGGCCTGTGAGACGCAGTTTCTTGGAAGGCCTGATCTGGCTGAGGTAGAACTTCTGCTCTGGGTGTACTCCATTGGCCTAGGGCTGCCAGGCCCAAAGGGCTGCCTTTATTTCCAAAGTGTGAGAGAGGCCCCAAAGCATCTTGCTTCCTGCTCTCTGGGAAGCTAAAACAACTGGCTCTGCACAGTGCTCTCAAAGCCAACCGGGAACGTCACATACAAAGGCCTGTGAAACGCAGCTTCTTGACAGGCCTTATCTGGCTGAGGTAGAACTTGTGCTCTGGGTGTGCTACTTTGGCCTAGAGCTGCCAGGCACAAAGGCTGCTTTGTTTCCAAAGGGGGAGAGAGGCCCCAAATCATGTTGCTTCCAGCTGTTTTTGAAGCTAAGAAACAACTCGCTCTGCCAGGTACTCTTACAGCCTTCCGGGAACACCTCTTACGAAGGCCTGTGAAAAGCAGCTTCTTGGCAGGCCTGATCTGGCTGAGGTAGAACTTCTGCTCTGGGTGTGCTCCATTGCCCTAGAGCTGAAAGGCCCAAAGGGATGCCTTGTTTGCAAAGGGGCAGAGAGGCCCCAAAGCATCTTGCTTCCAGCTCATTGGGAAGCTAAGAAACAACTGTCTCTGCCCAGTGCTCTGACAGAGTACCGGGAACATCTCTTACCAAAGCCTTTGAAACGCAGTTTCTTGGCAGGCCTTATCTGGCTGAGGTAGAACTTCTGCTCTGGGTGTGCTCCATTGGCCTAGAGCTGAAAGGCCCAAAGGTCGGCCTTGTTGGCAAAGGGGCAGGGAGCCCCCAAAGCATCTTGCTTCCAGCTCTTCGGGAAGCTAAGAAACAACTGGCTCTGCCCAGTGCTCTTACAGCCTGAGAGAAAGTCTCTTACCAAGGCCTGTGAAACGCACTTTGTAGGTGGCCTGATCTAGCTGAAGTAGAACTTCTGCTCTGGGTGTGCTCCATTGGCCTAGAGCTGCCTGGCCCAAAGGGCCGCCTTGTTTGCAAAGGGGCAGAGAGGCCCCAAAGCATCTTGCTTCCAGCTCTTCGGGAAGCTAAGAAACATCTGGCGTTGCCCAGTGCTCTTACAGCCTACCGGGAACATCTCTTACCAAGGCCTGTGAAACGCAGTTTGTTGGTGGCCTGAACTGGCCGAAGTAGAACTTCTGCTCTGGGTGTGCTCCACTGGCCTGGAGCTACCTGCCCCAAAGGGCTGCCTTGATTCCAAAGTGAGAGAGTGGCACCAAAGCATCTTGCTTCCAGCTCTTCGGGAAGCTAAGAAACATCTGGCGTTGCCCAGTGCTCTTACAGCCTACCGGGAACATCTCTTACCAAGGCCTGTGAAACGCCGTTTCCTGGCAGGCCTGATTTGGCTGAAGTAGAACTTCTGCTCTGGGTGTGCTCCATTGCCCTAGAGCTGCCAGGCCCAAGGTGCTGCCTTGTTTCCAAAGGGGCAGAGAGGCCCCAAAGCATCTTGCTTCCAGCTCTCTGGGAAGCTAAGAACCAACTCGCTCTGCCCCGTGCTCTTACAGCCTACCGGGAACATGTCTTTGAAAGGCCTGTGAAACGCAGTTTCTTGGCAGGCCTCATCTGGCTGAAGTAGAACTCCGGCTCTGGGTGTGCTCCATTGCCCTAGAGCTGCCAGGCCCCAAGTGCTGCCCTGTTTCCAAGGGGCAGAGAGGCCCAAAGCATCTTGCTTCCCGGTCTTTGCGAAGCTAAGAAACAACTGGCTCTGCCCAGTGCTCTTACACCTACCGGGAACATCTCTTACCAAGGCCTGTCAAACGCTGTTTCTTTGCAGGCCTGATCAGGCTGAAGTAGAACTCCTGCTCTGCGTGTGCTCCATTGGCCTAGAGCTTCCCGACCCAAAAGGCTGCCTTGTTCCCAAACGGGCAGAGGGGTCCCAAGCGTCTTGCTTCCAGCTTTTCAGGAAGGTAAGAAACAACTGGCTCTGCCCAGTGCTCTTACAGCCTACCGGGAACATCTCTTACCAAGGCCTGTGAAACGCAGTTTCTTGGCAGGCCTGATCTGGCTGAAGTAGAACTCCTGCTCTGGGCGTGCTACTTTGGCCTAGAGCTGTCAGGCCCAAAGGGCCGCCTTGTTTCCAAAGGGGCTGAGAGTCCCCAAAGTATCTTGCTTCCAAATCTTTGGGAAGCTAAGAAACAACTGGCTCTGCACAGTGCTCTCACAGCCTACCGGCAACGTGACAGAGACAGGCCTGTGAGACGCAGTTTCTTGGAAGGCCTGATCTGGCTGAGGTAGAACTTCTGCTCTGGGTGTACTCCATTGGCCTAGGGCTGCCAGGCCCAAAGGGCTGCCTTGTTCCCAAACGGGCAGAGGGGTCCCAAGCGTCTTGCTTCCAGCTTTTCAGGAAGGTAAGAAACAACTGGCTCTGCCCAGTGCTCTTACAGCCTACCGGGAACATCTCTTACCAAGGCCTGTGAAACGCAGTTTCTTGGCAGGCCTGATCTGGCTGAAGTAGAACTCCTGCTCTGGGCGTGCTACTTTGGCCTAGAGCTGCCAGGCCCAAAGGGCCGCCTTGTTTCCAAAGGGGCTGAGAGTCCCCAAAGTATCTTGCTTCCAAATCTTTGGGAAGCTAAGAAACAACTGGCTCTGCACAGTGCTCTCACAGCCTACCGGCAACGTGACAGAGACAGGCCTGTGAGACGCAGTTTCTTGGAAGGCCTGATCTGGCTGAGGTAGAACTTCTGCTCTGGGTGTACTCCATTGGCCTAGGGCTGCCAGGCCCAAAGGGCTGCCTTTATTTCCAAAGTGTGAGAGAGGCCCCAAAGCATCTTGCTTCCTGCTCTCTGGGAAGCTAAAACAACTGGCTCTGCACAGTGCTCTCAAAGCCAACCGGGAACGTCACATACAAAGGCCTGTGAAACGCAGCTTCTTGACAGGCCTTATCTGGCTGAGGTAGAACTTGTGCTCTGGGTGTGCTACTTTGGCCTAGAGCTGCCAGGCACAAAGGCTGCTTTGTTTCCAAAGGGGGAGAGAGGCCCCAAATCATGTTGCTTCCAGCTGTTTTTGAAGCTAAGAAACAACTCGCTCTGCCAGGTACTCTTACAGCCTTCCGGGAACACCTCTTACGAAGGCCTGTGAAAAGCAGTTTCTTGGCAGGCCTGATCTGGCTGAGGTAGAACTTCTGCTCTGGGTGTGCTCCATTGCCCTAGAGCTGAAAGGCCCAAAGGGATGCCTTGTTTGCAAAGGGGCAGAGAGGCCCCAAAGCATCTTGCTTCCAGCTCATTGGGAAGCTAAGAAACAACTGTCTCTGCCCAGTGCTCTGACAGAGTACCGGGAACATCTCTTACCAAAGCCTTTGAAACGCAGTTTCTTGGCAGGCCTTATCTGGCTGAGGTAGAACTACTGCTCTGGGTGTGCTCCATTGGCCTAGAGCTGAAAGGCCCAAAGGTCGGCCTTGTTGGCAAAGGGGCAGGGAGCCCCCAAAGCATCTTGCTTCCAGCTCTTCGGGAAGCTAAGAAACAACTGGCTCTGCCCAGTGCTCTTACAGCCTGAGAGAAAGTCTCTTACCAAGGCCTGTGAAACGCACTTTGTTGGTGGCCTGATCTAGCTGAAGTAGAACTTCTGCTCTGGGTGTGCTCCATTGGCCTAGAGCTGCCTGGCCCAAAGGGCCGCCTTGTTTGCAAAGGGGCAGAGAGGCCCCAAAGCATCTTGCTTCCAGCTCTTCGGGAAGCTAAGAAACATCTGGCGTTGCCCAGTGCTCTTACAGCCTACCGGGAACATCTCTTACCAAGGCCTGTGAAACGCAGTTTGTTGGTGGCCTGAACTGGCCGAAGTAGAACTTCTGCTCTGGGTGTGCTCCACTGGCCTGGAGCTACCTGCCCCAAAGGGCTGCCTTGATTCCAAAGTGAGAGAGTGGCACCAAAGCATCTTGCTTCCAGCTCTTCGGGAAGCTAAGAAACATCTGGCGTTGCCCAGTGCTCTTACAGCCTACCGGGAACATCTCTTACCAAGGCCTGTGAAACGCCGTTTCCTGGCAGGCCTGATTTGGCTGAAGTAGAACTTCTGCTCTGGGTGTGCTCCATTGCCCTAGAGCTGCCAGGCCCAAGGTGCTGCCTTGTTTCCAAAGGGGCAGAGAGGCCCCAAAGCATCTTGCTTCCAGCTCTCTGGGAAGCTAAGAACCAACTCGCTCTGCCCCGTGCTCTTACAGCCTACCGGGAACATGTCTTTGAAAGGCCTGTGAAACGCAGTTTCTTGGCAGGCCTCATCTGGCTGAAGTAGAACTCCGGCTCTGGGTGTGCTCCATTGCCCTAGAGCTGCCAGGCCCCAAGTGCTGCCCTGTTTCCAAGGGGCAGAGAGGCCCAAAGCATCTTGCTTCCCGGTCTTTGCGAAGCTAAGAAACAACTGGCTCTGCCCAGTGCTCTTACACCTACCGGGAACATCTCTTACCAAGGCCTGTCAAACGCTGTTTCTTTGCAGGCCTGATCAGGCTGAAGTAGAACTCCTGCTCTGCGTGTGCTCCATTGGCCTGAGCTTCCCGACCCAAAAGGCTGCCTTGTTCCCAAACGGGCAGAGGGGTCCCAAGCGTCTTGCTTCCAGCTTTTCAGGAAGGTAAGAAACAACTGGCTCTGCCCAGTGCTCTTACAGCCTACCGGGAACATCTCTTACCAAGGCCTGTGAAACGCAGTTTCTTGGCAGGCCTGATCTGGCTGAAGTAGAACTCCTGCTCTGGGCGTGCTACTTTGGCCTAGAGCTGCCAGGCCCAAAGGGCCGCCTTGTTTCCAAAGGGGCTGAGAGTCCCCAAAGTATCTTGCTTCCAAATCTTTGGGAAGCTAAGAAACAACTGGCTCTGCACAGTGCTCTCACAGCCTACCGGCAACGTGACAGAGACAGGCCTGTGAGACGCAGTTTCTTGGAAGGCCTGATCTGGCTGAGGTAGAACTTCTGCTCTGGGTGTACTCCATTGGCCTAGGGCTGCCAGGCCCAAAGGGCTGCCTTTATTTCCAAAGTGTGAGAGAGGCCCCAAAGCATCTTGCTTCCTGCTCTCTGGGAAGCTAAAACAACTGGCTCTGCACAGTGCTCTCAAAGCCAACCGGGAACGTCACATACAAAGGCCTGTGAAACGCAGCTTCTTGACAGGCCTTATCTGGCTGAGGTAGAACTTGTGCTCTGGGTGTGCTACTTTGGCCTAGAGCTGCCAGGCACAAAGGCTGCTTTGTTTCCAAAGGGGGAGAGAGGCCCCAAATCATGTTGCTTCCAGCTGTTTTTGAAGCTAAGAAACAACTCGCTCTGCCAGGTACTCTTACAGCCTTCCGGGAACACCTCTTACGAAGGCCTGTGAAAAGCAGTTTCTTGGCAGGCCTGATCTGGCTGAGGTAGAACTTCTGCTCTGGGTGTGCTCCATTGCCCTAGAGCTGAAAGGCCCAAAGGGATGCCTTGTTTGCAAAGGGGCAGAGAGGCCCCAAAGCATCTTGCTTCCAGCTCATTGGGAAGCTAAGAAACAACTGTCTCTGCCCAGTGCTCTGACAGAGTACCGGGAACATCTCTTACCAAAGCCTTTGAAACGCAGTTTCTTGGCAGGCCTTATCTGGCTGAGGTAGAACTTCTGCTCTGGGTGTGCTCCATTGGCCTAGAGCTGAAAGGCCCAAAGGTCGGCCTTGTTGGCAAAGGGGCAGGGAGCCCCCAAAGCATCTTGCTTCCAGCTCTTCGGGAAGCTAAGAAACAACTGGCTCTGCCCAGTGCTCTTACAGCCTGAGAGAAAGTCTCTTACCAAGGCCTGTGAAACGCACTTTGTAGGTGGCCTGATCTAGCTGAAGTAGAACTTCTGCTCTGGGTGTGCTCCATTGGCCTAGAGCTGCCTGGCCCAAAGGGCCGCCTTGTTTGCAAAGGGGCAGAGAGGCCCCAAAGCATCTTGCTTCCAGCTCTTCGGGAAGCTAAGAAACATCTGGCGTTGCCCAGTGCTCTTACAGCCTACCGGGAACATCTCTTACCAAGGCCTGTGAAACGCAGTTTGTTGGTGGCCTGAACTGGCCGAAGTAGAACTTCTGCTCTGGGTGTGCTCCACTGGCCTGGAGCTACCTGCCCCAAAGGGCTGCCTTGATTCCAAAGTGAGAGAGTGGCACCAAAGCATCTTGCTTCCAGCTCTTCGGGAAGCTAAGAAACATCTGGCGTTGCCCAGTGCTCTTACAGCCTACCGGGAACATCTCTTACCAAGGCCTGTGAAACGCCGTTTCCTGGCAGGCCTGATTTGGCTGAAGTAGAACTTCTGCTCTGGGTGTGCTCCATTGCCCTAGAGCTGCCAGGCCCAAGGTGCTGCCTTGTTTCCAAAGGGGCAGAGAGGCCCCAAAGCATCTTGCTTCCAGCTCTCTGGGAAGCTAAGAACCAACTCGCTCTGCCCCGTGCTCTTACAGCCTACCGGGAACATGTCTTTGAAAGGCCTGTGAAACGCAGTTTCTTGGCAGGCCTCATCTGGCTGAAGTAGAACTCCGGCTCTGGGTGTGCTCCATTGCCCTAGAGCTGCCAGGCCCCAAGTGCTGCCCTGTTTCCAAGGGGCAGAGAGGCCCAAAGCATCTTGCTTCCCGGTCTTTGCGAAGCTAAGAAACAACTGGCTCTGCCCAGTGCTCTTACACCTACCGGGAACATCTCTTACCAAGGCCTGTCAAACGCTGTTTCTTTGCAGGCCTGATCAGGCTGAAGTAGAACTCCTGCTCTGCGTGTGCTCCATTGGCCTAGAGCTTCCCGACCCAAAAGGCTGCCTTGTTCCCAAACGGGCAGAGGGGTCCCAAGCGTCTTGCTTCCAGCTTTTCAGGAAGGTAAGAAACAACTGGCTCTGCCCAGTGCTCTTACAGCCTACCGGGAACATCTCTTACCAAGGCCTGTGAAACGCAGTTTCTTGGCAGGCCTGATCTGGCTGAAGTAGAACTCCTGCTCTGGGCGTGCTACTTTGGCCTAGAGCTGCCAGGCCCAAAGGGCCGCCTTGTTTCCAAAGGGGCTGAGAGTCCCCAAAGTATCTTGCTTCCAAATCTTTGGGAAGCTAAGAAACAACTGGCTCTGCACAGTGCTCTCACAGCCTACCGGCAACGTGACAGAGACAGGCCTGTGAGACGCAGTTTCTTGGAAGGCCTGATCTGGCTGAGGTAGAACTTCTGCTCTGGGTGTACTCCATTGGCCTAGGGCTGCCAGGCCCAAAGGGCTGCCTTTATTTCCAAAGTGTGAGAGAGGCCCCAAAGCATCTTGCTTCCTGCTCTCTGGGAAGCTAAAACAACTGGCTCTGCACAGTGCTCTCAAAGCCAACCGGGAACGTCACATACAAAGGCCTGTGAAACGCAGCTTCTTGACAGGCCTTATCTGGCTGAGGTAGAACTTGTGCTCTGGGTGTGCTACTTTGGCCTAGAGCTGCCAGGCACAAAGGCTGCTTTGTTTCCAAAGGGGGAGAGAGGCCCCAAATCATGTTGCTTCCAGCTGTTTTTGAAGCTAAGAAACAACTCGCTCTGCCAGGTACTCTTACAGCCTTCCGGGAACACCTCTTACGAAGGCCTGTGAAAAGCAGTTTCTTGGCAGGCCTGATCTGGCTGAGGTAGAACTTCTGCTCTGGGTGTGCTCCATTGCCCTAGAGCTGAAAGGCCCAAAGGGATGCCTTGTTTGCAAAGGGGCAGAGAGGCCCCAAAGCATCTTGCTTCCAGCTCATTGGGAAGCTAAGAAACAACTGTCTCTGCCCAGTGCTCTGACAGAGTACCGGGAACATCTCTTACCAAAGCCTTTGAAACGAAGTTTCGTGGCAGGCCTTATCTGGCTGAGGTAGAACTTCTGCTCTGGGTGTGCTCCATTGGCCTAGAGCTGAAAGGCCCAAAGGTCGGCCTTGTTGGCAAAGGGGCAGGGAGCCCCCAAAGCATCTTGCTTCCAGCTCTTCGGGAAGCTAAGAAACAACTGGCTCTGCCCAGTGCTCTTACAGCCTGAGAGAAAGTCTCTTACCAAGGCCTGTGAAACGCACTTTGTTGGTGGCCTGATCTAGCTGAAGTAGAACTTCTGCTCTGGGTGTGCTCCATTGGCCTAGAGCTGCCTGGCCCAAAGGGCCGCCTTGTTTGCAAAGGGGCAGAGAGGCCCCAAAGCATCTTGCTTCCAGCTCTTCGGGAAGCTAAGAAACATCTGGCGTTGCCCAGTGCTCTTACAGCCTACCGGGAACATCTCTTACCAAGGCCTGTGAAACGCAGTTTGTTGGTGGCCTGAACTGGCCGAAGTAGAACTTCTGCTCTGGGTGTGCTCCACTGGCCTGGAGCTACCTGCCCCAAAGGGCTGCCTTGATTCCAAAGTGAGAGAGTGGCACCAAAGCATCTTGCTTCCAGCTCTTCGGGAAGCTAAGAAACATCTGGCGTTGCCCAGTGCTCTTACAGCCTACCGGGAACATCTCTTACCAAGGCCTGTGAAACGCCGTTTCCTGGCAGGCCTGATTTGGCTGAAGTAGAACTTCTGCTCTGGGTGTGCTCCATTGCCCTAGAGCTGCCAGGCCCAAGGTGCTGCCTTGTTTCCAAAGGGGCAGAGAGGCCCCAAAGCATCTTGCTTCCAGCTCTCTGGGAAGCTAAGAACCAACTCGCTCTGCCCCGTGCTCTTACAGCCTACCGGGAACATGTCTTTGAAAGGCCTGTGAAACGCAGTTTCTTGGCAGGCCTCATCTGGCTGAAGTAGAACTCCGGCTCTGGGTGTGCTCCATTGCCCTAGAGCTGCCAGGCCCCAAGTGCTGCCCTGTTTCCAAGGGGCAGAGAGGCCCAAAGCATCTTGCTTCCCGGTCTTTGCGAAGCTAAGAAACAACTGGCTCTGCCCAGTGCTCTTACACCTACCGGGAACATCTCTTACCAAGGCCTGTCAAACGCTGTTTCTTTGCAGGCCTGATCAGGCTGAAGTAGAACTCCTGCTCTGCGTGTGCTCCATTGGCCTAGAGCTTCCCGACCCAAAAGGCTGCCTTGTTCCCAAACGGGCAGAGGGGTCCCAAGCGTCTTGCTTCCAGCTTTTCAGGAAGGTAAGAAACAACTGGCTCTGCCCAGTGCTCTTACAGCCTACCGGGAACATCTCTTACCAAGGCCTGTGAAACGCAGTTTCTTGGCAGGCCTGATCTGGCTGAAGTAGAACTCCTGCTCTGGGCGTGCTACTTTGGCCTAGAGCTGCCAGGCCCAAAGGGCCGCCTTGTTTCCAAAGGGGCTGAGAGTCCCCAAAGTATCTTGCTTCCAAATCTTTGGGAAGCTAAGAAACAACTGGCTCTGCACAGTGCTCTCACAGCCTACCGGCAACGTGACAGAGACAGGCCTGTGAGACGCAGTTTCTTGGAAGGCCTGATCTGGCTGAGGTAGAACTTCTGCTCTGGGTGTACTCCATTGGCCTAGGGCTGCCAGGCCCAAAGGGCTGCCTTTATTTCCAAAGTGTGAGAGAGGCCCCAAAGCATCTTGCTTCCTGCTCTCTGGGAAGCTAAAACAACTGGCTCTGCACAGTGCTCTCAAAGCCAACCGGGAACGTCACATACAAAGGCCTGTGAAACGCAGCTTCTTGACAGGCCTTATCTGGCTGAGGTAGAACTTGTGCTCTGGGTGTGCTACTTTGGCCTAGAGCTGCCAGGCACAAAGGCTGCTTTGTTTCCAAAGGGGGAGAGAGGCCCCAAATCATGTTGCTTCCAGCTGTTTTTGAAGCTAAGAAACAACTCGCTCTGCCAGGTACTCTTACAGCCTTCCGGGAACACCTCTTACGAAGGCCTGTGAAAAGCAGTTTCTTGGCAGGCCTGATCTGGCTGAGGTAGAACTTCTGCTCTGGGTGTGCTCCATTGCCCTAGAGCTGAAAGGCCCAAAGGGATGCCTTGTTTGCAAAGGGGCAGAGAGGCCCCAAAGCATCTTGCTTCCAGCTCATTGGGAAGCTAAGAAACAACTGTCTCTGCCCAGTGCTCTGACAGAGTACCGGGAACATCTCTTACCAAAGCCTTTGAAACGCAGTTTCTTGGCAGGCCTTATCTGGCTGAGGTAGAACTTCTGCTCTGGGTGTGCTCCATTGGCCTAGAGCTGAAAGGCCCAAAGGTCGGCCTTGTTGGCAAAGGGGCAGGGAGCCCCCAAAGCATCTTGCTTCCAGCTCTTCGGGAAGCTAAGAAACAACTGGCTCTGCCCAGTGCTCTTACAGCCTGAGAGAAAGTCTCTTACCAAGGCCTGTGAAACGCACTTTGTAGGTGGCCTGATCTAGCTGAAGTAGAACTTCTGCTCTGGGTGTGCTCCATTGGCCTAGAGCTGCCTGGCCCAAAGGGCCGCCTTGTTTGCAAAGGGGCAGAGAGGCCCCAAAGCATCTTGCTTCCAGCTCTTCGGGAAGCTAAGAAACATCTGGCGTTGCCCAGTGCTCTTACAGCCTACCGGGAACATCTCTTACCAAGGCCTGTGAAACGCAGTTTGTTGGTGGCCTGAACTGGCCGAAGTAGAACTTCTGCTCTGGGTGTGCTCCACTGGCCTGGAGCTACCTGCCCCAAAGGGCTGCCTTGATTCCAAAGTGAGAGAGTGGCACCAAAGCATCTTGCTTCCAGCTCTTCGGGAAGCTAAGAAACATCTGGCGTTGCCCAGTGCTCTTACAGCCTACCGGGAACATCTCTTACCAAGGCCTGTGAAACGCCGTTTCCTGGCAGGCCTGATTTGGCTGAAGTAGAACTTCTGCTCTGGGTGTGCTCCATTGCCCTAGAGCTGCCAGGCCCAAGGTGCTGCCTTGTTTCCAAAGGGGCAGAGAGGCCCCAAAGCATCTTGCTTCCAGCTCTCTGGGAAGCTAAGAACCAACTCGCTCTGCCCCGTGCTCTTACAGCCTACCGGGAACATGTCTTTGAAAGGCCTGTGAAACGCAGTTTCTTGGCAGGCCTCATCTGGCTGAAGTAGAACTCCGGCTCTGGGTGTGCTCCATTGCCCTAGAGCTGCCAGGCCCCAAGTACTGCCCTGTTTCCAAGGGGCAGAGAGGCCCAAAGCATCTTGCTTCCCGGTCTTTGCGAAGCTAAGAAACAACTGGCTCTGCCCAGTGCTCTTACACCTACCGGGAACATCTCTTACCAAGGCCTGTCAAACGCTGTTTCTTTGCAGGCCTGATCAGGCTGAAGTAGAACTCCTGCTCTGCGTGTGCTCCATTGGCCTAGAGCTTCCCGACCCAAAAGGCTGCCTTGTTCCCAAACGGGCAGAGGGGTCCCAAGTGTCTTGCTTCCAGCTTTTCAGGAAGGTAAGAAACAACTGGCTCTGCCCAGTGCTCTTACAGCCTACCGGGAACATCTCTTACCAAGGCCTGTGAAACGCAGTTTCTTGGCAGGCCTGATCTGGCTGAAGTAGAACTCCTGCTCTGGGCGTGCTACTTTGGCCTAGAGCTGCCAGGCCCAAAGGGCCGCCTTGTTTCCAAAGGGGCTGAGAGTCCCCAAAGTATCTTGCTTCCAAATCTTTGGGAAGCTAAGAAACAACTGGCTCTGCACAGTGCTCTCACAGCCTACCGGCAACGTGACAGAGACAGGCCTGTGAGACGCAGTTTCTTGGAAGGCCTGATCTGGCTGAGGTAGAACTTCTGCTCTGGGTGTACTCCATTGGCCTAGGGCTGCCAGGCCCAAAGGGCTGCCTTTATTTCCAAAGTGTGAGAGAGGCCCCAAAGCATCTTGCTTCCTGCTCTCTGGGAAGCTAAAACAACTGGCTCTGCACAGTGCTCTCAAAGCCAACCGGGAACGTCACATACAAAGGCCTGTGAAACGCAGCTTCTTGACAGGCCTTATCTGGCTGAGGTAGAACTTGTGCTCTGGGTGTGCTACTTTGGCCTAGAGCTGCCAGGCACAAAGGCTGCTTTGTTTCCAAAGGGGGAGAGAGGCCCCAAATCATGTTGCTTCCAGCTGTTTTTGAAGCTAAGAAACAACTCGCTCTGCCAGGTACTCTTACAGCCTTCCGGGAACACCTCTTACGAAGGCCTGTGAAAAGCAGCTTCTTGGCAGGCCTGATCTGGCTGAGGTAGAACTTCTGCTCTGGGTGTGCTCCATTGCCCTAGAGCTGAAAGGCCCAAAGGGATGCCTTGTTTGCAAAGGGGCAGAGAGGCCCCAAAGCATCTTGCTTCCAGCTCTTCGGGAAGCTAAGAAACAACTGGCTCTGCCCAGTGCTCTTACAGCCTGAGAGAAAGTCTCTTACCAAGGCCTGTGAAACGCACTTTGTTGGTGGCCTGATCTAGCTGAAGTAGAACTTCTGCTCTGGGTGTGCTCCATTGGCCTAGAGCTGCCTGGCCCAAAGGGCCGCCTTGTTTGCAAAGGGGCAGAGAGGCCCCAAAGCATCTTGCTTCCAGCTCTTCGGGAAGCTAAGAAACATCTGGCGTTGCCCAGTGCTCTTACAGCCTACCGGGAACATCTCTTACCGAGGCCTGTGAAACGCAGTTTGTTGGTGGCCTGAACTGGCCGAAGTAGAACTTCTGCTCTGGGTGTGCTCCACTGGCCTGGAGCTACCTGCCCCAAAGGGCTGCCTTGATTCCAAAGTGAGAGAGTGGCACCAAAGCATCTTGCTTCCAGCTCTTCGGGAAGCTAAGAAACATCTGGCGTTGCCCAGTGCTCTTACAGCCTACCGGGAACATCTCTTACCAAGGCCTGTGAAACGCCGTTTCCTGGCAGGCCTGATTTGGCTGAAGTAGAACTTCTGCTCTGGGTGTGCTCCATTGCCCTAGAGCTGCCAGGCCCAAGGTGCTGCCTTGTTTCCAAAGGGGCAGAGAGGCCCCAAAGCATCTTGCTTCCAGCTCTCTGGGAAGCTAAGAACCAACTCGCTCTGCCCCGTGCTCTTACAGCCTACCGGGAACATGTCTTTGAAAGGCCTGTGAAACGCAGTTTCTTGGCAGGCCTCATCTGGCTGAAGTAGAACTCCGGCTCTGGGTGTGCTCCATTGCCCTAGAGCTGCCAGGCCCCAAGTACTGCCCTGTTTCCAAGGGGCAGAGAGGCCCAAAGCATCTTGCTTCCCGGTCTTTGCGAAGCTAAGAAACAACTGGCTCTGCCCAGTGCTCTTACACCTACCGGGAACATCTCTTACCAAGGCCTGTCAAACGCTGTTTCTTTGCAGGCCTGATCAGGCTGAAGTAGAACTCCTGCTCTGCGTGTGCTCCATTGGCCTAGAGCTTCCCGACCCAAAAGGCTGCCTTGTTCCCAAACGGGCAGAGGGGTCCCAAGCGTCTTGCTTCCAGCTTTTCAGGAAGGTAAGAAACAACTGGCTCTGCCCAGTGCTCTTACAGCCTACCGGGAACATCTCTTACCAAGGCCTGTGAAACGCAGTTTCTTGGCAGGCCTGATCTGGCTGAAGTAGAACTCCTGCTCTGGGCGTGCTACTTTGGCCTAGAGCTGCCAGGCCCAAAGGGCCGCCTTGTTTCCAAAGGGGCTGAGAGTCCCCAAAGTATCTTGCTTCCAAATCTTTGGGAAGCTAAGAAACAACTGGCTCTGCACAGTGCTCTCACAGCCTACCGGCAACGTGACAGAGACAGGCCTGTGAGACGCAGTTTCTTGGAAGGCCTGATCTGGCTGAGGTAGAACTTCTGCTCTGGGTGTACTCCATTGGCCTAGGGCTGCCAGGCCCAAAGGGCTGCCTTTATTTCCAAAGTGTGAGAGAGGCCCCAAAGCATCTTGCTTCCTGCTCTCTGGGAAGCTAAAACAACTGGCTCTGCACAGTGCTCTCAAAGCCAACCGGGAACGTCACATACAAAGGCCTGTGAAACGCAGCTTCTTAACAGGCCTTATCTGGCTGAGGTAGAACTTGTGCTCTGGGTGTGCTACTTTGGCCTAGAGCTGCCAGGCACAAAGGCTGCTTTGTTTCCAAAGGGGGAGAGAGGCCCCAAATCATGTTGCTTCCAGCTGTTTTTGAAGCTAAGAAACAACTCGCTCTGCCAGGTACTCTTACAGCCTTCCGGGAACACCTCTTACGAAGGCCTGTGAAAAGCAGTTTCTTGGCAGGCCTGATCTGGCTGAGGTAGAACTTCTGCTCTGGGTGTGCTCCATTGCCCTAGAGCTGAAAGGCCCAAAGGGATGCCTTGTTTGCAAAGGGGCAGAGAGGCCCCAAAGCATCTTGCTTCCAGCTCATTGGGAAGCTAAGAAACAACTGTCTCTGCCCAGTGCTCTGACAGAGTACCGGGAACATCTCTTACCAAAGCCTTTGAAACGCAGTTTCTTGGCAGGCCTTATCTGGCTGAGGTAGAACTTCTGCTCTGGGTGTGCTCCATTGGCCTAGAGCTGAAAGGCCCAAAGGTCGGCCTTGTTGGCAAAGGGGCAGGGAGCCCCCAAAGCATCTTGCTTCCAGCTCTTCGGGAAGCTAAGAAACAACTGGCTCTGCCCAGTGCTCTTACAGCCTGAGAGAAAGTCTCTTACCAAGGCCTGTGAAACGCACTTTGTAGGTGGCCTGATCTAGCTGAAGTAGAACTTCTGCTCTGGGTGTGCTCCATTGGCCTAGAGCTGCCTGGCCCAAAGGGCCGCCTTGTTTGCAAAGGGGCAGAGAGGCCCCAAAGCATCTTGCTTCCAGCTCTTCGGGAAGCTAAGAAACATCTGGCGTTGCCCAGTGCTCTTACAGCCTACCGGGAACATCTCTTACCAAGGCCTGTGAAACGCAGTTTGTTGGTGGCCTGAACTGGCCGAAGTAGAACTTCTGCTCTGGGTGTGCTCCACTGGCCTGGAGCTACCTGCCCCAAAGGGCTGCCTTGATTCCAAAGTGAGAGAGTGGCACCAAAGCATCTTGCTTCCAGCTCTTCGGGAAGCTAAGAAACATCTGGCGTTGCCCAGTGCTCTTACAGCCTACCGGGAACATCTCTTACCAAGGCCTGTGAAACGCCGTTTCCTGGCAGGCCTGATTTGGCTGAAGTAGAACTTCTGCTCTGGGTGTGCTCCATTGCCCTAGAGCTGCCAGGCCCAAGGTGCTGCCTTGTTTCCAAAGGGGCAGAGAGGCCCCAAAGCATCTTGCTTCCAGCTCTCTGGGAAGCTAAGAACCAACTCGCTCTGCCCCGTGCTCTTACAGCCTACCGGGAACATGTCTTTGAAAGGCCTGTGAAACGCAGTTTCTTGGCAGGCCTCATCTGGCTGAAGTAGAACTCCGGCTCTGGGTGTGCTCCATTGCCCTAGAGCTGCCAGGCCCCAAGTGCTGCCCTGTTTCCAAGGGGCAGAGAGGCCCAAAGCATCTTGCTTCCCGGTCTTTGCGAAGCTAAGAAACAACTGGCTCTGCCCAGTGCTCTTACACCTACCGGGAACATCTCTTACCAAGGCCTGTCAAACGCTGTTTCTTTGCAGGCCTGATCAGGCTGAAGTAGAACTCCTGCTCTGCGTGTGCTCCATTGGCCTAGAGCTTCCCGACCCAAAAGGCTGCCTTGTTCCCAAACGGGCAGAGGGGTCCCAAGCGTCTTGCTTCCAGCTTTTCAGGAAGGTAAGAAACAACTGGCTCTGCCCAGTGCTCTTACAGCCTACCGGGAACATCTCTTACCAAGGCCTGTGAAACGCAGTTTCTTGGCAGGCCTGATCTGGCTGAAGTAGAACTCCTGCTCTGGGCGTGCTACTTTGGCCTAGAGCTGCCAGGCCCAAAGGGCCGCCTTGTTTCCAAAGGGGCTGAGAGTCCCCAAAGTATCTTGCTTCCAAATCTTTGGGAAGCTAAGAAACAACTGGCTCTGCACAGTGCTCTCACAGCCTACCGGCAACGTGACAGAGACAGGCCTGTGAGACGCAGTTTCTTGGAAGGCCTGATCTGGCTGAGGTAGAACTTCTGCTCTGGGTGTACTCCATTGGCCTAGGGCTGCCAGGCCCAAAGGGCTGCCTTTATTTCCAAAGTGTGAGAGAGGCCCCAAAGCATCTTGCTTCCTGCTCTCTGGGAAGCTAAAACAACTGGCTCTGCACAGTGCTCTCAAAGCCAACCGGGAACGTCACATACAAAGGCCTGTGAAACGCAGCTTCTTGACAGGCCTTATCTGGCTGAGGTAGAACTTGTGCTCTGGGTGTGCTACTTTGGCCTAGAGCTGCCAGGCACAAAGGCTGCTTTGTTTCCAAAGGGGGAGAGAGGCCCCAAATCATGTTGCTTCCAGCTGTTTTTGAAGCTAAGAAACAACTCGCTCTGCCAGGTACTCTTACAGCCTTCCGGGAACACCTCTTACGAAGGCCTGTGAAAAGCAGCTTCTTGGCAGGTCTGATCTGGCTGAGGTAGAACTTCTGCTCTGGGTGTGCTCCATTGGCCTAGAGCTGAAAGGCCCAAAGGTCGGCCTTGTTGGCAAAGGGGCAGGGAGCCCCCAAAGCATCTTGCTTCCAGCTCTTCGGGAAGCTAAGAAACAACTGGCTCTGCCCAGTGCTCTTACAGCCTGAGAGAAAGTCTCTTACCAAGGCCTGTGAAACGCACTTTGTAGGTGGCCTGATCTAGCTGAAGTAGAACTTCTGCTCTGGGTGTGCTCCATTGGCCTAGAGCTGCCTGGCCCAAAGGGCCGCCTTGTTTGCAAAGGGGCAGAGAGGCCCCAAAGCATCTTGCTTCCAGCTCTTCGGGAAGCTAAGAAACATCTGGCGTTGCCCAGTGCTCTTACAGCCTACCGGGAACATCTCTTACCAAGGCCTGTGAAACGCAGTTTGTTGGTGGCCTGAACTGGCCGAAGTAGAACTTCTGCTCTGGGTGTGCTCCACTGGCCTGGAGCTACCTGCCCCAAAGGGCTGCCTTGATTCCAAAGTGAGAGAGTGGCACCAAAGCATCTTGCTTCCAGCTCTTCGGGAAGCTAAGAAACATCTGGCGTTGCCCAGTGCTCTTACAGCCTACCGGGAACATCTCTTACCAAGGCCTGTGAAACGCCGTTTCCTGGCAGGCCTGATTTGGCTGAAGTAGAACTTCTGCTCTGGGTGTGCTCCATTGCCCTAGAGCTGCCAGGCCCAAGGTGCTGCCTTGTTTCCAAAGGGGCAGAGAGGCCCCAAAGCATCTTGCTTCCAGCTCTCTGGGAAGCTAAGAACCAACTCGCTCTGCCCCGTGCTCTTACAGCCTACTGGGAACATGTCTTTGAAAGGCCTGTGAAACGCAGTTTCTTGGCAGGCCTCATCTGGCTGAAGTAGAACTCCGGCTCTGGGTGTGCTCCATTGCCCTAGAGCTGCCAGGCCCCAAGTGCTGCCCTGTTTCCAAGGGGCAGAGAGGCCCAAAGCATCTTGCTTCCCGGTCTTTGCGAAGCTAAGAAACAACTGGCTCTGCCCAGTGCTCTTACACCTACCGGGAACATCTCTTACCAAGGCCTGTCAAACGCTGTTTCTTTGCAGGCCTGATCAGGCTGAAGTAGAACTCCTGCTCTGCGTGTGCTCCATTGGCCTAGAGCTTCCCGACCCAAAAGGCTGCCTTGTTCCCAAACGGGCAGAGGGGTCCCAAGCGTCTTGCTTCCAGCTTTTCAGGAAGGTAAGAAACAACTGGCTCTGCCCAGTGCTCTTACAGCCTACCGGGAACATCTCTTACCAAGGCCTGTGAAACGCAGTTTCTTGGCAGGCCTGATCTGGCTGAAGTAGAACTCCTGCTCTGGGCGTGCTACTTTGGCCTAGAGCTGCCAGGCCCAAAGGGCCGCCTTGTTTCCAAAGGGGCTGAGAGTCCCCAAAGTATCTTGCTTCCAAATCTTTGGGAAGCTAAGAAACAACTGGCTCTGCACAGTGCTCTCACAGCCTACCGGCAACGTGACAGAGACAGGCCTGTGAGACGCAGTTTCTTGGAAGGCCTGATCTGGCTGAGGTAGAACTTCTGCTCTGGGTGTACTCCATTGGCCTAGGGCTGCCAGGCCCAAAGGGCTGCCTTTATTTCCAAAGTGTGAGAGAGGCCCCAAAGCATCTTGCTTCCTGCTCTCTGGGAAGCTAAAACAACTGGCTCTGCACAGTGCTCTCAAAGCCAACCGGGAACGTCACATACAAAGGCCTGTGAAACGCAGCTTCTTGACAGGCCTTATCTGGCTGAGGTAGAACTTGTGCTCTGGGTGTGCTACTTTGGCCTAGAGCTGCCAGGCACAAAGGCTGCTTTGTTTCCAAAGGGGGAGAGAGGCCCCAAATCATGTTGCTTCCAGCTGTTTTTGAAGCTAAGAAACAACTCGCTCAGCCAGGTACTCTTACAGCCTTCCGGGAACACCTCTTACGAAGGCCTGTGAAAAGCAGTTTCTTGGCAGGCCTGATCTGGCTGAGGTAGAACTTCTGCTCTGGGTGTGCTCCATTGCCCTAGAGCTGAAAGGCCCAAAGGGATGCCTTGTTTGCAAAGGGGCAGAGAGGCCCCAAAGCATCTTGCTTCCAGCTCATTGGGAAGCTAAGAAACAACTGTCTCTGCCCAGTGCTCTGACAGAGTACCGGGAACATCTCTTACCAAAGCCTTTGAAACGCAGTTTCTTGGCAGGCCTTATCTGGCTGAGGTAGAACTTCTGCTCTGGGTGTGCTCCATTGGCCTAGAGCTGAAAGGCCCAAAGGTCGGCCTTGTTGGCAAAGGGGCAGGGAGCCCCCAAAGCATCTTGCTTCCAGCTCTTCGGGAAGCTAAGAAACAACTGTCTCTGCCCAGTGCTCTGACAGAGTACCGGGAACATCTCTTACCAAAGCCTTTGAAACGCAGTTTCTTGGCAGGCCTTATCTGGCTGAGGTAGAACTTCTGCTCTGGGTGTGCTCCATTGGCCTAGACCTGAAAGGCCCAAAGGTCGGCCTTGTTGGCAAAGGGGCAGGGAGCCCCCAAAGCATCTTGCTTCCAGCTCTTCGGGAAGCTAAGAAACAACTGGCTCTGCCCAGTGCTCTTACAGCCTGAGAGAAAATCTCTTACCAAGGCCTGTGAAACGCACTTTGTTGGTGGCCTGATCTAGCTGAAGTAGAACTTCTGCTCTGGGTGTGCTCCATTGGCCTAGAGCTGCCTGGCCCAAAGGGCCGCCTTGTTTGCAAAGGGGCAGAGAGGCCCCAAAGCATCTTGCTTCCAGCTCTTCGGGAAGCTAAGAAACATCTGGCGTTGCCCAGTGCTCTTACAGCCTACCGGGAACATCTCTTACCAAGGCCTGTGAAACGCAGTTTGTTGGTGGCCTGAACTGGCCGAAGTAGAACTTCTGCTCTGGGTGTGCTCCACTGGCCTGGAGCTACCTGCCCCAAAGGGCTGCCTTGATTCCAAAGTGAGAGAGTGGCACCAAAGCATCTTGCTTCCAGCTCTTCGGGGAGCTAAGAAACATCTGGCGTTGCCCAGTGCTCTTACAGCCTACCGGGAACATCTCTTACCAAGGCCTGTGAAACGCCGTTTCCTGGCAGGCCTGATTTGGCTGAAGTAGAACTTCTGCTCTGGGTGTGCTCCATTGCCCTAGAGCTGCCAGGCCCAAGGTGCTGCCTTGTTTCCAAAGGGGCAGAGAGGCCCCAAAGCATCTTGCTTCCAGCTCTCTGGGAAGCTAAGAACCAACTCGCTCTGCCCCGTGCTCTTACAGCCTACCGGGAACATGTCTTTGAAAGGCCTGTGAAACGCAGTTTCTTGGCAGGCCTCATCTGGCTGAAGTAGAACTCCGGCTCTGGGTGTGCTCCATTGCCCTAGAGCTGCCAGGCCCCAAGTGCTGCCCTGTTTCCAAGGGGCAGAGAGGCCCAAAGCATCTTGCTTCCCGGTCTTTGCGAAGCTAAGAAACAACTGGCTCTGCCCAGTGCTCTTACACCTACCGGGAACATCTCTTACCAAGGCCTGTCAAACGCTGTTTCTTTGCAGGCCTGATCAGGCTGAAGTAGAACTCCTGCTCTGCGTGTGCTCCATTGGCCTAGAGCTTCCCGACCCAAAAGGCTGCCTTGTTCCCAAACGGGCAGAGGGGTCCCAAGCGTCTTGCTTCCAGCTTTTCAGGAAGGTAAGAAACAACTGGCTCTGCCCAGTGCTCTTACAGCCTACCGGGAACATCTCTTACCAAGGCCTGTGAAACGCAGTTTCTTGGCAGGCCTGATCTGGCTGAAGTAGAACTCCTGCTCTGGGCGTGCTACTTTGGCCTAGAGCTGCCAGGCCCAAAGGGCCGCCTTGTTTCCAAAGGGGCTGAGAGTCCCCAAAGTATCTTGCTTCCAAATCTTTGGGAAGCTAAGAAACAACTGGCTCTGCACAGTGCTCTCACAGCCTACCGGCAACGTGACAGAGACAGGCCTGTGAGACGCAGTTTCTTGGAAGGCCTGATCTGGCTGAGGTAGAACTTCTGCTCTGGGTGTACTCCATTGGCCTAGGGCTGCCAGGCCCAAAGGGCTGCCTTTATTTCCAAAGTGTGAGAGAGGCCCCAAAGCATCTTGCTTCCTGCTCTCTGGGAAGCTAAAACAACTGGCTCTGCACAGTGCTCTCAAAGCCAACCGGGAACGTCACATACAAAGGCCTGTGAAACGCAGCTTCTTGACAGGCCTTATCTGGCTGAGGTAGAACTTGTGCTCTGGGTGTGCTACTTTGGCCTAGAGCTGCCAGGCACAAAGGCTGCTTTGTTTCCAAAGGGGGAGAGAGGCCCCAAATCATGTTGCTTCCAGCTGTTTTTGAAGCTAAGAAACAACTCGCTCTGCCAGGTACTCTTACAGCCTTCCGGGAACACCTCTTACGAAGGCCTGTGAAAAGCAGTTTCTTGGCAGGCCTGATCTGGCTGAGGTAGAACTTCTGCTCTGGGTGTGCTCCATTGCCCTAGAGCTGAAAGGCCCAAAGGGATGCCTTGTTTGCAAAGGGGCAGAGAGGCCCCAAAGCATCTTGCTTCCAGCTCATTGGGAAGCTAAGAGACAACTGTCTCTGCCCAGTGCTCTGACAGAGTACCGGGAACATCTCTTACCAAAGCCTTTGAAACGCAGTTTCTTGGCAGGCCTTATCTGGCTGAGGTAGAACTTCTGCTCTGGGTGTGCTCCATTGGCCTAGAGCTGAAAGGCCCAAAGGTCGGCCTTGTTGGCAAAGGGGCAGGGAGCCCCCAAAGCATCTTGCTTCCAGCTCTTCGGGAAGCTAAGAAACCACTGGCTCTGCCCAGTGCTCTTACAGCCTGAGAGAAAATCTCTTACCAAGGCCTGTGAAACGCACTTTGTTGGTGGCCTGATCTAGCTGAAGTAGAACTTCTGCTCTGGGTGTGCTCCATTGGCCTAGAGCTGCCTGGCCCAAAGGGCCGCCTTGTTTGCAAAGGGGCAGAGAGGCCCCAAAGCATCTTGCTTCCAGCTCATTGGGAAGCTAAGAAACAACTGTCTCTGCCCAGTGCTCTGACAGAGTACCGGCAACATCTCTTACCAAAGCCTTTGAAACGCAGTTTCTTGGCAGGCCTTATCTGGCTGAGGTAGAACTTCTGCTCTGGGTGTGCTCCATTGGCCTAGAGCTGAAAGGCCCAAAGGTCGGCCTTGTTGGCAAAGGGGCAGGGAGCCCCCAAAGCATCTTGCTTCCAGCTCTTCGGGAAGCTAAGAAACAACTGGCTCTGCCCAGTGCTCTTACAGCCTGAGAGAAAGTCTCTTACCAAGGCCTGTGAAACGCACTTTGTAGGTGGCCTGATCTAGCTGAAGTAGAACTTCTGCTCTGGGTGTGCTCCATTGGCCTAGAGCTGCCTGGCCCAAAGGGCCGCCTTGTTTGCAAAGGGGCAGAGAGGCCCCAAAGCATCTTGCTTCCAGCTCTCTGGGAAGCTAAGAACCAACTCGCTCTGCCCCGTGCTCTTACAGCCTACCGGGAACATGTCTTTGAAAGGCCTGTGAAACGCAGTTTCTTGGCAGGCCTCATCTGGCTGAAGTAGAACTCCGGCTCTGGGTGTGCTCCATTGCCCTAGAGCTGCCAGGCCCCAAGTGCTGCCCTGTTTCCAAGGGGCAGAGAGGCCCAAAGCATCTTGCTTCCCGGTCTTTGCGAAGCTAAGAAACAACTGGCTCTGCCCAGTGCTCTTACACCTACCGGGAACATCTCTTACCAAGGCCTGTCAAACGCTGTTTCTTTGCAGGCCTGATCAGGCTGAAGTAGAACTCCTGCTCTGCGTGTGCTCCATTGGCCTAGAGCTTCCCGACCCAAAAGGCTGCCTTGTTCCCAAACGGGCAGAGGGGTCCCAAGCGTCTTGCTTCCAGCTTTTCAGGAAGGTAAGAAACAACTGGCTCTGCCCAGTGCTCTTACAGCCTACCGGGAACATCTCTTACCAAGGCCTGTGAAACGCACTTTGTTGGTGGCCTGATCTAGCTGAAGTAGAACTTCTGCTCTGGGTGTGCTCCATTGGCCTAGAGCTGCCTGGCCCAAAGGGCCGCCTTGTTTGCAAAGGGGCAGAGAGGCCCCAAAGCATCTTGCTTCCAGCTCTTCGGGAAGCTAAGAAACATCTGGCGTTGCCCAGTGCTCTTACAGCCTACCGGGAACATCTCTTACCAAGGCCTGTGAAACGCCGTTTCCTGGCAGGCCTGATTTGGCTGAAGTAGAACTTCTGCTCTGGGTGTGCTCCATTGCCCTAGAGCTGCCAGGCCCAAGGTGCTGCCTTGTTTCCAAAGGGGCAGAGAGGCCCCAAAGCATCTTGCTTCCAGCTCTCTGGGAAGCTAAGAACCAACTCGCTCTGCCCCGTGCTCTTACAGCCTACCGGGAACATGTCTTTGAAAGGCCTGTGAAACGCAGTTTCTTGGCAGGCCTCATCTGGCTGAAGTAGAACTCCGGCTCTGGGTGTGCTCCATTGCCCTAGAGCTGCCAGGCCCCAAGTGCTGCCCTGTTTCCAAGGGGCAGAGAGGCCCAAAGCATCTTGCTTCCCGGTCTTTGCGAAGCTAAGAAACAACTGGCTCTGCCCAGTGCTCTTACACCTACCGGGAACATCTCTTACCAAGGCCTGTCAAACGCTGTTTCTTTGCAGGCCTGATCAGGCTGAAGTAGAACTCCTGCTCTGCGTGTGCTCCATTGGCCTAGAGCTTCCCGACCCAAAAGGCTGCCTTGTTCCCAAACGGGCAGAGGGGTCCCAAGCGTCTTGCTTCCAGCTTTTCAGGAAGGTAAGAAACAACTGGCTCTGCCCAGTGCTCTTACAGCCTACCGGGAACATCTCTTACCAAGGCCTGTGAAACGCAGTTTCTTGGCAGGCCTGATCTGGCTGAAGTAGAACTCCTGCTCTGGGCGTGCTACTTTGGCCTAGAGCTGCCAGGCCCAAAGGGCCGCCTTGTTTCCAAAGGGGCTGAGAGTCCCCAAAGTATCTTGCTTCCAAATCTTTGGGAAGCTAAGAAACAACTGGCTCTGCACAGTGCTCTCACAGCCTACCGGCAACGTGACAGAGACAGGCCTGTGAGACGCAGTTTCTTGGAAGGCCTGATCTGGCTGAGGTAGAACTTCTGCTCTGGGTGTACTCCATTGGCCTAGGGCTGCCAGGCCCAAAGGGCTGCCTTTATTTCCAAAGTGTGAGAGAGGCCCCAAAGCATCTTGCTTCCTGCTCTCTGGGAAGCTAAAACAACTGGCTCTGCACAGTGCTCTCAAAGCCAACCGGGAACGTCACATACAAAGGCCTGTGAAACGCAGCTTCTTGACAGGCCTTATCTGGCTGAGGTAGAACTTGTGCTCTGGGTGTGCTACTTTGGCCTAGAGCTGCCAGGCACAAAGGCTGCTTTGTTTCCAAAGGGGGAGAGAGGCCCCAAATCATGTTGCTTCCAGCTGTTTTTGAAGCTAAGAAACAACTCGCTCTGCCAGGTACTCTTACAGCCTTCCGGGAACACCTCTTACGAAGGCCTGTGAAAAGCAGTTTCTTGGCAGGCCTGATCTGGCTGAGGTAGAACTTCTGCTCTGGGTGTGCTCCATGGCCCTAGAGCTGAAAGGCCCAAAGGGATGCCTTGTTTGCAAAGGGGCAGAGAGGCCCCAAAGCATCTTGCTTCCAGCTCATTGGGAAGCTAAGAAACAACTGTCTCTGCCCAGTGCTCTGACAGAGTACCGGGAACATTTCTTACCAAAGCCTTTGAAACGCAGTTTCTTGGCAGGCCTTATCTGGCTGAGGTAGAAATTCTGCTCTGGGTGTGCTCCATTGGCCTAGACCTGAAAGGCCCAAAGGTCGGCCTTGTTGGCAAAGGGGCAGGGAGCCCCCAAAGCATCTTGCTTCCAGCTCTTCGGGAAGCTAAGAAACAACTGGCTCTGCCCAGTGCTCTTACAGCCTGAGAGAAAATCTCTTACCAAGGCCTGTGAAACGCACTTTGTTGGTGGCCTGATCTAGCTGAAGTAGAACTTCTGCTCTGGGTGTGCTCCATTGGCCTAGAGCTGAAAGGCCCAAAGGTCGGCCTTGTTTGCAAAGGGGCAGAGAGGCCCCAAAGCATCTTGCTTCCAGCTCTTCGGGAAGCTAAGAAACATCTGGCGTTGCCCAGTGCTCTTACAGCCTACCGGGAACATCTCTTACCAAGGCCTGTGAAACGCAGTTTGTTGGTGGCCTGAACTGGCCGAAGTAGAACTTCTGCTCTGGGTGTGCTCCACTGGCCTGGAGCTACCTGCCCCAAAGGGCTGCCTTGATTCCAAAGTGAGAGAGTGGCACCAAAGCATCTTGCTTCCAGCTCTTCGGGAAGCTAAGAAACATCTGGCGTTGCCCAGTGCTCTTACAGCCTACCGGGAACATCTCTTACCAAGGCCTGTGAAACGCCGTTTCCTGGCAGGCCTGATTTGGCTGAAGTAGAACTTCTGCTCTGGGTGTGCTCCATTGCCCTAGAGCTGCCAGGCCCAAGGTGCTGCCTTGTTTCCAAAGGGGCAGAGAGGCCCCAAAGCATCTTGCTTCCAGCTCTCTGGGAAGCTAAGAACCAACTCGCTCTGCCCCGTGCTCTTACAGCCTACCGGGAACATGTCTTTGAAAGGCCTGTGAAACGCAGTTTCTTGGCAGGCCTCATCTGGCTGAAGTAGAACTCCGGCTCTGGGTGTGCTCCATTGCCCTAGAGCTGCCAGGCCCCAAGTGCTGCCCTGTTTCCAAGGGGCAGAGAGGCCCAAAGCATCTTGCTTCCCGGTCTTTGCGAAGCTAAGAAACAACTGGCTCTGCCCAGTGCTCTTACACCTACTGGGAACATCTCTTACCAAGGCCTGTCAAACGCTGTTTCTTTGCAGGCCTGATCAGGCTGAAGTAGAACTCCTGCTCTGCGTGTGCTCCATTGGCCTAGAGCTTCCCGACCCAAAAGGCTGCCTTGTTCCCAAACGGGCAGAGGGGTCCCAAGCGTCTTGCTTCCAGCTTTTCAGGAAGGTAAGAAACAACTGGCTCTGCCCAGTGCTCTTACAGCCTACCGGGAACATCTCTTACCAAGGCCTGTGAAACGCAGTTTCTTGGCAGGCCTGATCTGGCTGAAGTAGAACTCCTGCTCTGGGCGTGCTACTTTGGCCTAGAGCTGCCAGGCCCAAAGGGCCGCCTTGTTTCCAAAGGGGCTGAGAGTCCCCAAAGTATCTTGCTTCCAAATCTTTGGGAAGCTAAGAAAAAACTGGCTCTGCACAGTGCTCTCACAGCCTACCGGCAACGTGACAGAGACAGGCCTGTGAGACGCAGTTTCTTGGAAGGCCTGATCTGGCTGAGGTAGAACTTCTGCTCTGGGTGTACTCCATTGGCCTAGGGCTGCCAGGCCCAAAGGGCTGCCTTTATTTCCAAAGTGTGAGAGAGGCCCCAAAGCATCTTGCTTCCTGCTCTCTGGGAAGCTAAAACAACTGGCTCTGCACAGTGCTCTCAAAGCCAACCGGGAACGTCACATACAAAGGCCTGTGAAACGCAGCTTCTTGACAGGCCTTATCTGGCTGAGGTAGAACTTGTGCTCTGGGTGTGCTACTTTGGCCTAGAGCTGCCAGGCACAAAGGCTGCTTTGTTTCCAAAGGGGGAGAGAGGCCCCAAATCATGTTGCTTCCAGCTGTTTTTGAAGCTAAGAAACAACTCGCTCTGCCAGGTACTCTTACAGCCTTCCGGGAACACCTCTTACGAAGGCCTGTGAAAAGCAGTTTCTTGGCAGGCCTGATCTGGCTGAGGTAGAACTTCTGCTCTGGGTGTGCTCCATTGCCCTAGAGCTGAAAGGCCCAAAGGGATGCCTTGTTTGCAAAGGGGCAGAGAGGCCCCAAAGCATCTTGCTTCCAGCTCATTGGGAAGCTAAGAAACAACTGTCTCTGCCCAGTGCTCTGACAGAGTACCGGGAACATCTCTTACCAAAGCCTTTGAAACGCAGTTTCTTGGCAGGCCTTATCTGGCTGAGGTAGAACTTCTGCTCTGGGTGTGCTCCATTGGCCTAGAGCTGAAAGGCCCAAAGGTCGGCCTTGTTGGCAAAGGGGCAGGGAGCCCCCAAAGCATCTTGCTTCCAGCTCTTCGGGAAGCTAAGAAACAACTGGCTCTGCCCAGTGCTCTTACAGCCTGAGAGAAAATCTCTTACCAAGGCCTGTGAAACGCACTTTGTTGGTGGCCTGATCTAGCTGAAGTAGAACTTCTGCTCTGGGTGTGCTCCATTGGCCTAGAGCTGCCTGGCCCAAAGGGCCGCCTTGTTTGCAAAGGGGCAGAGAGGCCCCAAAGCATCTTGCTTCCAGCTCTTCGGGAAGCTAAGAAACATCTGGCGTTGCCCAGTGCTCTTACAGCCTACCGGGAACATCTCTTACCAAGGCCTGTGAAACGCAGTTTGTTGGTGGCCTGAACTGGCCGAAGTAGAACTTCTGCTCTGGGTGTGCTCCACTGGCCTGGAGCTACCTGCCCCAAAGGGCTGCCTTGATTCCAAAGTGAGAGAGTGGCACCAAAGCATCTTGCTTCCAGCTCTTCGGGAAGCTAAGAAACATCTGGCGTTGCCCAGTGCTCTTACAGCCTACCGGGAACATCTCTTACCAAGGCCTGTGAAACGCCGTTTCCTGGCAGGCCTGATTTGGCTGAAGTAGAACTTCTGCTCTGGGTGTGCTCCATTGCCCTAGAGCTGCCAGGCCCAAGGTGCTGCCTTGTTTCCAAAGGGGCAGAGAGGCCCCAAAGCATCTTGCTTCCAGCTCTCTGGGAAGCTAAGAACCAACTCGCTCTGCCCCGTGCTCTTACAGCCTACCGGGAACATGTCTTTGAAAGGCCTGTGAAACGCAGTTTCTTGGCAGGCCTCATCTGGCTGAAGTAGAACTCCGGCTCTGGGTGTGCTCCATTGCCCTAGAGCTGCCAGGCCCCAAGTGCTGCCCTGTTTCCAAGGGGCAGAGAGGCCCAAAGCATCTTGCTTCCCGGTCTTTGCGAAGCTAAGAAACAACTGGCTCTGCCCAGTGCTCTTACACCTACCGGGAACATCTCTTACCAAGGCCTGTCAAACGCTGTTTCTTTGCAGGCCTGATCAGGCTGAAGTAGAACTCCTGCTCTGCGTGTGCTCCATTGGCCTAGAGCTTCCCGACCCAAAAGGCTGCCTTGTTCCCAAACGGGCAGAGGGGTCCCAAGCGTCTTGCTTCCAGCTTTTCAGGAAGGTAAGAAACAACTGGCTCTGCCCAGTGCTCTTACAGCCTACCGGGAACATCTCTTACCAAGGCCTGTGAAACGCAGTTTCTTGGCAGGCCTGATCTGGCTGAAGTAGAACTCCTGCTCTGGGCGTGCTACTTTGGCCTAGAGCTGCCAGGCCCAAAGGGCCGCCTTGTTTCCAAAGGGGCTGAGAGTCCCCAAAGTATCTTGCTTCCAAATCTTTGGGAAGCTAAGAAACAACTGGCTCTGCACAGTGCTCTCACAGCCTACCGGCAACGTGACAGAGACAGGCCTGTGAGACGCAGTTTCTTGGAAGGCCTGATCTGGCTGAGGTAGAACTTCTGCTCTGGGTGTACTCCATTGGCCTAGGGCTGCCAGGCCCAAAGGGCTGCCTTTATTTCCAAAGTGTGAGAGAGGCCCCAAAGCATCTTGCTTCCTGCTCTCTGGGAAGCTAAAACAACGGGCTCTGCACAGTGCTCTCAAAGCCAACCGGGAACGTCACATACAAAGGCCTGTGAAACGCAGCTTCTTGACAGGCCTTATCTGGCTGAGGTAGAACTTGTGCTCTGGGTGTGCTACTTTGGCCTAGAGCTGCCAGGCACAAAGGCTGCTTTGTTTCCAAAGGGGGAGAGAGGCCCCAAATCATGTTGCTTCCAGCTGTTTTTGAAGCTAAGAAACAACTCGCTCTGCCAGGTACTCTTACAGCCTTCCGGGAACACCTCTTACGAAGGCCTGTGAAAAGCAGTTTCTTGGCAGGCCTGATCTGGCTGAGGTAGAACTTCTGCTCAGGGTGTGCTCCATGGCCCTAGAGCTGAAAGGCCCAAAGGGATGCCTTGTTTGCAAAGGGGCAGAGAGGCCCCAAAGCATCTTGCTTCCAGCTCATTGGGAAGCTAAGAAACAACTGTCTCTGCCCAGTGCTCTGACAGAGTACCGGGAACATCTCTTACCAAAGCCTTTGAAACGCAGTTTCTTGGCAGGCCTTATCTGGCTGAGGTAGAACTTCTGCTCTGGGTGTGCTCCATTGGCCTAGAGCTGAAAGGCCCAAAGGTCGGCCTTGTTGGCAAAGGGGCAGGGAGCCCCCAAAGCATCTTGCTTCCAGCTCTTCGGGAAGCTAAGAAACAACTGGCTCTGCCCAGTGCTCTTACAGCCTGAGAGAAAATCTCTTACCAAGGCCTGTGAAACGCACTTTGTTGGTGGCCTGATCTAGCTGAAGTAGAACTTCTGCTCTGGGTGTGCTCCATTGGCCTAGAGCTGCCTGGCCCAAAGGGCCGCCTTGTTTGCAAAGGGGCAGAGAGGCCCCAAAGCATCTTGCTTCCAGCTCTTCGGGAAGCTAAGAAACATCTGGCGTTGCCCAGTGCTCTTACAGCCTACCGGGAACATCTCTTACCAAGGCCTGTGAAACGCAGTTTGTTGGTGGCCTGAACTGGCCGAAGTAGAACTTCTGCTCTGGGTGTGCTCCACTGGCCTGGAGCTACCTGCCCCAAAGGGCTGCCTTGATTCCAAAGTGAGAGAGTGGCACCAAAGCATCTTGCTTCCAGCTCTTCGGGAAGCTAAGAAACATCTGGCGTTGCCCAGTGCTCTTACAGCCTACCGGGAACATCTCTTACCAAGGCCTGTGAAACGCCGTTTCCTGGCAGGCCTGATTTGGCTGAAGTAGAACTTCTGCTCTGGGTGTGCTCCATTGCCCTAGAGCTGCCAGGCCCAAGGTGCTGCCTTGTTTCCAAAGGGGCAGAGAGGCCCCAAAGCATCTTGCTTCCAGCTCTCTGGGAAGCTAAGAACCAACTCGCTCTGCCCCGTGCTCTTACAGCCTACCGGGAACATGTCTTTGAAAGGCCTGTGAAACGCAGTTTCTTGGCAGGCCTCATCTGGCTGAAGTAGAACTCCGGCTCTGGGTGTGCTCCATTGCCCTAGAGCTGCCAGGCCCCAAGTGCTGCCCTGTTTCCAAGGGGCAGAGAGGCCCAAAGCATCTTGCTTCCCGGTCTTTGCGAAGCTAAGAAACAACTGGCTCTGCCCAGTGCTCTTACACCTACCGGGAACATCTCTTACCAAGGCCTGTCAAACGCTGTTTCTTTGCAGGCCTGATCAGGCTGAAGTAGAACTCCTGCTCTGCGTGTGCTCCATTGGCCTAGAGCTTCCCGACCCAAAAGGCTGCCTTGTTCCCAAACGGGCAGAGGGGTCCCAAGCGTCTTGCTTCCAGCTTTTCAGGAAGGTAAGAAACAACTGGCTCTGCCCAGTGCTCTTACAGCCTACCGGGAACATCTCTTACCAAGGCCTGTGAAACGCAGTTTCTTGGCAGGCCTGATCTGGCTGAAGTAGAACTCCTGCTCTGGGCGTGCTACTTTGGCCTAGAGCTGCCAGGCCCAAAGGGCCGCCTTGTTTCCAAAGGGGCTGAGAGTCCCCAAAGTATCTTGCTTCCAAATCTTTGGGAAGCTAAGAAACAACTGGCTCTGCACAGTGCTCTCACAGCCTACCGGCAACGTGACAGAGACAGGCCTGTGAGACGCAGTTTCTTGGAAGGCCTGATCTGGCTGAGGTAGAACTTCTGCTCTGGGTGTACTCCATTGGCCTAGGGCTGCCAGGCCCAAAGGGCTGCCTTTATTTCCAAAGTGTGAGAGAGGCCCCAAAGCATCTTGCTTCCTGCTCTCTGGGAAGCTAAAACAACTGGCTCTGCACAGTGCTCTCAAAGCCAACCGGGAACGTCACATACAAAGGCCTGTGAAACGCAGCTTCTTGACAGGCCTTATCTGGCTGAGGTAGAACTTGTGCTCTGGGTGTGCTACTTTGGCCTAGAGCTGCCAGGCACAAAGGCTGCTTTGTTTCCAAAGGGGGAGAGAGGCCCCAAATCATGTTGCTTCCAGCTGTTTTTGAAGCTAAGAAACAACTCGCTCTGCCAGGTACTCTTACAGCCTTCCGGGAACACCTCTTACGAAGGCCTGTGAAAAGCAGTTTCTTGGCAGGCCTGATCTGGCTGAGGTAGAACTTCTGCTCTGGGTGTGCTCCATGGCCCTAGAGCTGAAAGGCCCAAAGGGATGCCTTGTTTGCAAAGGGGCAGAGAGGCCCCAAAGCATCTTGCTTCCAGCTCATTGGGAAGCTAAGAAACAACTGTCTCTGCCCAGTGCTCTGACAGAGTACCGGGAACATCTCTTACCAAAGCCTTTGAAACGCAGTTTCTTGGCAGGCCTTATCTGGCTGAGGTAGAACTTCTGCTCTGGGTGTGCTCCATTGGCCTAGAGCTGAAAGGCCCAAAGGTCGGCCTTGTTGGCAAAGGGGCAGGGAGCCCCCAAAGCATCTTGCTTCCAGCTCTTCGGGAAGCTAAGAAACAACTGGCTCTGCCCAGTGCTCTTACAGCCTGAGAGAAAATCTCTTACCAAGGCCTGTGAAACGCACTTTGTTGGTGGCCTGATCTAGCTGAAGTAGAACTTCTGCTCTGGGTGTGCTCCATTGGCCTAGAGCTGCCTGGCCCAAAGGGCCGCCTTGTTTGCAAAGGGGCAGAGAGGCCCCAAAGCATCTTGCTTCCAGCTCTTCGGGAAGCTAAGAAACATCTGGCGTTGCCCAGTGCTCTTACAGCCTACCGGGAACATCTCTTACCAAGGCCTGTGAAACGCAGTTTGTTGGTGGCCTGAACTGGCCGAAGTAGAACTTCTGCTCTGGGTGTGCTCCACTGGCCTGGAGCTACCTGCCCCAAAGGGCTGCCTTGATTCCAAAGTGAGAGAGTGGCACCAAAGCATCTTGCTTCCAGCTCTTCGGGAAGCTAAGAAACATCTGGCGTTGCCCAGTGCTCTTACAGCCTACCGGGAACATCTCTTACCAAGGCCTGTGAAACGCCGTTTCCTGGCAGGCCTGATTTGGCTGAAGTAGAACTTCTGCTCTGGGTGTGCTCCATTGCCCTAGAGCTGCCAGGCCCAAGGTGCTGCCTTGTTTCCAAAGGGGCAGAGAGGCCCCAAAGCATCTTGCTTCCAGCTCTCTGGGAAGCTAAGAACCAACTCGCTCTGCCCCGTGCTCTTACAGCCTACCGGGAACATGTCTTTGAAAGGCCTGTGAAACGCAGTTTCTTGGCAGGCCTCATCTGGCTGAAGTAGAACTCCGGCTCTGGGTGTGCTCCATTGCCCTAGAGCTGCCAGGCCCCAAGTGCTGCCCTGTTTCCAAGGGGCAGAGAGGCCCAAAGCATCTTGCTTCCCGGTCTTTGCGAAGCTAAGAAACAACTGGCTCTGCCCAGTGCTCTTACACCTACCGGGAACATCTCTTACCAAGGCCTGTCAAACGCTGTTTCTTTGCAGGCCTGATCAGGCTGAAGTAGAACTCCTGCTCTGCGTGTGCTCCATTGGCCTAGAGCTTCCCGACCCAAAAGGCTGCCTTGTTCCCAAACGGGCAGAGGGGTCCCAAGCGTCTTGCTTCCAGCTTTTCAGGAAGGTAAGAAACAACTGGCTCTGCCCAGTGCTCTTACAGCCTACCGGGAACATCTCTTACCAAGGCCTGTGAAACGCAGTTTCTTGGCAGGCCTGATCTGGCTGAAGTAGAACTCCTGCTCTGGGCGTGCTACTTTGGCCTAGAGCTGCCAGGCCCAAAGGGCCGCCTTGTTTCCAAAGGGGCTGAGAGTCCCCAAAGTATCTTGCTTCCAAATCTTTGGGAAGCTAAGAAACAACTGGCTCTGCACAGTGCTCTCACAGCCTACCGGCAACGTGACAGAGACAGGCCTGTGAGACGCAGTTTCTTGGAAGGCCTGATCTGGCTGAGGTAGAACTTCTGCTCTGGGTGTACTCCATTGGCCTAGGGCTGCCAGGCCCAAAGGGCTGCCTTTATTTCCAAAGTGTGAGAGAGGCCCCAAAGCATCTTGCTTCCTGCTCTCTGGGAAGCTAAAACAACTGGCTCTGCACAGTGCTCTCAAAGCCAACCGGGAACGTCACATACAAAGGCCTGTGAAACGCAGCTTCTTGACAGGCCTTATCTGGCTGAGGTAGAACTTGTGCTCTGGGTGTGCTACTTTGGCCTAGAGCTGCCAGGCACAAAGGCTGCTTTGTTTCCAAAGGGGGAGAGAGGCCCCAAATCATGTTGCTTCCAGCTGTTTTTGAAGCTAAGAAACAACTCGCTCTGCCAGGTACTCTTACAGCCTTCCGGGAACACCTCTTACGAAGGCCTGTGAAAAGCAGTTTCTTGGCAGGCCTGATCTGGCTGAGGTAGAACTTCTGCTCTGGGTGTGCTCCATGGCCCTAGAGCTGAAAGGCCCAAAGGGATGCCTTGTTTGCAAAGGGGCAGAGAGGCCCCAAAGCATCTTGCTTCCAGCTCATTGGGAAGCTAAGAAACAACTGTCTCTGCCCAGTGCTCTGACAGAGTACCGGCAACATCTCTTACCAAAGCCTTTGAAACGCAGTTTCGTGGCAGGCCTTATCTGGCTGAGGTAGAACTTCTGCTCTGGGTGTGCTCCATTGGCCTAGAGCTGAAAGGCCCAAAGGTCGGCCTTGTTGGCAAAGGGGCAGGGAGCCCCCAAAGCATCTTGCTTCCAGCTCTTCGGGAAGCTAAGAAACAACTGGCTCTGCCCAGTGCTCTTACAGCCTGAGAGAAAATCTCTTACCAAGGCCTGTGAAACGCACTTTGTTGGTGGCCTGATCTAGCTGAAGTAGAACTTCTGCTCTGGGTGTGCTCCATTGGCCTAGAGCTGCCTGGCCCAAAGGGCCGCCTTGTTTGCAAAGGGGCAGAGAGGCCCCAAAGCATCTTGCTTCCAGCTCTTCGGGAAGCTAAGAAACATCTGGCGTTGCCCAGTGCTCTTACAGCCTACCGGGAACATCTCTTACCAAGGCCTGTGAAACGCAGTTTGTTGGTGGCCTGAACTGGCCGAAGTAGAACTTCTGCTCTGGGTGTGCTCCACTGGCCTGGAGCTACCTGCCCCAAAGGGCTGCCTTGATTCCAAAGTGAGAGAGTGGCACCAAAGCATCTTGCTTCCAGCTCTTCGGGAAGCTAAGAAACATCTGGCGTTGCCCAGTGCTCTTACAGCCTACCGGGAACATCTCTTACCAAGGCCTGTGAAACGCCGTTTCCTGGCAGGCCTGATTTGGCTGAAGTAGAACTTCTGCTCTGGGTGTGCTCCATTGCCCTAGAGCTGCCAGGCCCAAGGTGCTGCCTTGTTTCCAAAGGGGCAGAGAGGCCCCAAAGCCTCTTGCTTCCAGCTCTCTGGGAAGCTAAGAACCAACTCGCTCTGCCCCGTGCTCTTACAGCCTACCGGGAACATGTCTTTGAAAGGCCTGTGAAACGCAGTTTCTTGGCAGGCCTCATGTGGCTGAAGTAGAACTCCGGCTCTGGGTGTGCTCCATTGCCCTAGAGCTGCCAGGCCCCAAGTGCTGCCCTGTTTCCAAGGGGCAGAGAGGCCCAAAGCATCTTGCTTCCCGGTCTTTGCGAAGCTAAGAAACAACTGGCTCTGCCCAGTGCTCTTACACCTACCGGGAACATCTCTTACCAAGGCCTGTCAAACGCTGTTTCTTTGCAGGCCTGATCAGGCTGAAGTAGAACTCCTGCTCTGCGTGTGCTCCATTGGCCTAGAGCTTCCCGACCCAAAAGGCTGCCTTGTTCCCAAACGGGCAGAGGGGTCCCAAGCGTCTTGCTTCCAGCTTTTCAGGAAGGTAAGAAACAACTGGCTCTGCCCAGTGCTCTTACAGCCTACCGGGAACATCTCTTACCAAGGCCTGTGAAACGCAGTTTCTTGGCAGGCCTGATCTGGCTGAAGTAGAACTCCTGCTCTGGGCGTGCTACTTTGGCCTAGAGCTGCCAGGCCCAAAGGGCCGCCTTGTTTCCAAAGGGGCTGAGAGTCCCCAAAGTATCTTGCTTCCAAATCTTTGGGAAGCTAAGAAACAACTGGCTCTGCACAGTGCTCTCACAGCCTACCGGCAACGTGACAGAGACAGGCCTGTGAGACGCAGTTTCTTGGAAGGCCTGATCTGGCTGAGGTAGAACTTCTGCTCTGGGTGTACTCCATTGGCCTAGGGCTGCCAGGCCCAAAGGGCTGCCTTTATTTCCAAAGTGTGAGAGAGGCCCCAAAGCATCTTGCTTCCTGCTCTCTGGGAAGCTAAAACAACTGGCTCTGCACAGTGCTCTCAAAGCCAACCGGGAACGTCACATACAAAGGCCTGTGAAACGCAGCTTCTTGACAGGCCTTATCTGGCTGAGGTAGAACTTGTGCTCTGGGTGTGCTACTTTGGCCTAGAGCTGCCAGGCACAAAGGCTGCTTTGTTTCCAAAGGGGGAGAGAGGCCCCAAATCATGTTGCTTCCAGCTGTTTTTGAAGCTAAGAAACAACTCGCTCTGCCAGGTACTCTTACAGCCTTCCGGGAACACCTCTTACGAAGGCCTGTGAAAAGCAGTTTCTTGGCAGGCCTGATCTGGCTGAGGTAGAACTTCTGCTCTGGGTGTGCTCCATTGCCCTAGAGCTGAAAGGCCCAAAGGGATGCCTTGTTTGCAAAGGGGCAGAGAGGCCCCAAAGCATCTTGCTTCCAGCTCATTGGGAAGCTAAGAAACAACTGTCTCTGCCCAGTGCTCTGACAGAGTACCGGCAACATCTCTTACCAAAGCCTTTGAAACGCAGTTTCTTGGCAGGCCTTATCTGGCTGAGGTAGAACTTCTGCTCTGGGTGTGCTCCATTGGCCTAGAGCTGAAAGGCCCAAAGGTCGGCCTTGTTGGCAAAGGGGCAGGGAGCCCCCAAAGCATCTTGCTTCCAGCTCTTCGGGAAGCTAAGAAACAACTGGCTCTGCCCAGTGCTCTTACAGCCTGAGAGAAAGTCTCTTACCAAGGCCTGTGAAACGCACTTTGTAGGTGGCCTGATCTAGCTGAAGTAGAACTTCTGCTCTGGGTGTGCTCCATTGGCCTAGAGCTGCCTGGCCCAAAGGGCCGCCTTGTTTGCAAAGGGGCAGAGAGGCCCCAAAGCATCTTGCTTCCAGCTCTTCGGGAAGCTAAGAAACATCTGGCGTTGCCCAGTGCTCTTACAGCCTACCGGGAACATCTCTTACCAAGGCCTGTGAAACGCCGTTTCCTGGCAGGCCTGATTTGGCTGAAGTAGAACTTCTGCGCTGGGTGTGCTCCATTGCCCTAGAGCTGCCAGGCCCAAGGTGCTGCCTTGTTTCCAAAGGGGCAGAGAGGCCCCAAAGCCTCTTGCTTCCAGCTCTCTGGGAAGCTAAGAACCAACTCGCTCTGCCCCGTGCTCTTACAGCCTACCGGGAACATGTCTTTGAAAGGCCTGTGAAACGCAGTTTCTTGGCAGGCCTCATCTGGCTGAAGTAGAACTCCGGCTCTGGGTGTGCTCCATTGCCCTAGAGCTGCCAGGCCCCAAGTGCTGCCCTGTTTCCAAGGGGCAGAGAGGCCCAAAGCATCTTGCTTCCCGGTCTTTGCGAAGCTAAGAAACAACTGGCTCTGCCCAGTGCTCTTACACCTACCGGGAACATCTCTTACCAAGGCCTGTCAAACGCTGTTTCTTTGCAGGCCTGATCAGGCTGAAGTAGAACTCCTGCTCTGCGTGTGCTCCATTGGCCTAGAGCTTCCCGACCCAAAAGGCTGCCTTGTTCCCAAACGGGCAGAGGGGTCCCAAGCGTCTTGCTTCCAGCTTTTCAGGAAGGTAAGAAACAACTGGCTCTGCCCAGTGCTCTTACAGCCTACCAGGAACATCTCTTACCAAGGCCTGTGAAACGCAGTTTCTTGGCAGGCCTGATCTGGCTGAAGTAGAACTCCTGCTCTGGGCGTGCTACTTTGGCCTAGAGCTGCCAGGCCCAAAGGGCCGCCTTGTTTCCAAAGGGGCTGAGAGTCCCCAAAGTATCTTGCTTCCAAATCTTTGGGAAGCTAAGAAACAACTGGCTCTGCACAGTGCTCTCACAGCCTACCGGCAACGTGACAGAGACAGGCCTGTGAGACGCAGTTTCTTGGAAGGCCTGATCTGGCTGAGGTAGAACTTCTGCTCTGGGTGTACTCCATTGGCCTAGGGCTGCCAGGCCCAAAGGGCTGCCTTTATTTCCAAAGTGTGAGAGAGGCCCCAAAGCATCTTGCTTCCTGCTCTCTGGGAAGCTAAAACAACTGGCTCTGCACAGTGCTCTCAAAGCCAACCGGGAACGTCACATACAAAGGCCTGTGAAACGCAGCTTCTTGACAGGCCTTATCTGGCTGAGGTAGAACTTGTGCTCTGGGTGTGCTACTTTGGCCTAGAGCTGCCAGGCACAAAGGGCCGCCTTGTTTCCAAAGGGGCTGAGAGTCCCCAAAGTATCTTGCTTCCAAATCTTTGGGAAGCTAAGAAACAACTGGCTCTGCACAGTGCTCTCACAGCCTACCGGCAACGTGACAGAGACAGGCCTGTGAGACGCAGTTTCTTGGAAGGCCTGATCTGGCTGAGGTAGAACTTCTGCTCTGGGTGTACTCCATTGGCCTAGGGCTGCCAGGCCCAAAGGGCTGCCTTTATTTCCAAAGTGTGAGAGAGGCCCCAAAGCATCTTGCTTCCTGCTCTCTGGGAAGCTAAAACAACTGGCTCTGCACAGTGCTCTCAAAGCCAACCGGGAACGTCACATACAAAGGCCTGTGAAACGCAGCTTCTTGACAGGCCTTATCTGGCTGAGGTAGAACTTGTGCTCTGGGTGTGCTACTTTGGCCTAGAGCTGCCAGGCACAAAGGCTGCTTTGTTTCCAAAGGGGGAGAGAGGCCCCAAATCATGTTGCTTCCAGCTGTTTTTGAAGCTAAGAAACAACTCGCTCTGCCAGGTACTCTTACAGCCTTCCGGGAACCCCTCTTACGAAGGCCTGTGAAAAGCAGTTTCTTGGCAGGCCTGATCTGGCTGAGGTAGAACTTCTGCTCTGGGTGTGCTCCATTGCCCTAGAGCTGAAAGGCCCAAAGGGATGCCTTGTTTGCAAAGGGGCAGAGAGGCCCCAAAGCATCTTGCTTCCAGCTCATTGGGAAGCTAAGAAACAACTGTCTCTGCCCAGTGCTCTGACAGAGTACCGGCAACATCTCTTACCAAAGCCTTTGAAACGCAGTTTCTTGGCAGGCCTTATCTGGCTGAGGTAGAACTTCTGCTCTGGGTGTGCTCCATTGGCCTAGAGCTGAAAGGCCCAAAGGTCGGCCTTGTTGGCAAAGGGGCAGGGAGCCCCCAAAGCATCTTGCTTCCAGCTCTTCGGGAAGCTAAGAAACAACTGGCTCTGCCCAGTGCTCTTACAGCCTGAGAGAAAGTCTCTTACCAAGGCCTGTGAAACGCACTTTGTAGGTGGCCTGATCTAGCTGAAGTAGAACTTCTGCTCTGGGTGTGCTCCATTGGCCTAGACCTGCCTGGCCCAAAGGGCCGCCTTGTTTGCAAAGGGGCAGAGAGGCCCCAAAGCATCTTGCTTCCAGCTCTTCGGGAAGCTAAGAAACATCTGGCGTTGCCCAGTGCTCTTACAGCCTACCGGGAACATCTCTTACCAAGGCCTGTGAAACGCAGTTTGTTGGTGGCCTGAACTGGCCGAAGTAGAACTTCTGCTCTGGGTGTGCTCCACTGGCCTGGAGCTACCTGCCCCAAAGGGCTGCCTTGATTCCAAAGTGAGAGAGTGGCACCAAAGCATCTTGCTTCCAGCTCTTCGGGGAGCTAAGAAACATCTGGCGTTGCCCAGTGCTCTTACAGCCTACCGGGAACATCTCTTACCAAGGCCTGTGAAACGCCGTTTCCTGGCAGGCCTGATTTGGCTGAAGTAGAACTTCTGCTCTGGGTGTGCTCCATTGCCCTAGAGCTGCCAGGCCCAAGGTGCTGCCTTGTTTCCAAAGGGGCAGAGAGGCCCCAAAGCATCTTGCTTCCAGCTCTCTGGGAAGCTAAGAACCAACTCGCTCTGCCCCGTGCTCTTACAGCCTACCGGGAACATGTCTTTGAAAGGCCTGTGAAACGCAGTTTCTTGGCAGGCCTCATCTGGCTGAAGTAGAACTCCGGCTCTGGGTGTGCTCCATTGCCCTAGAGCTGCCAGGCCCCAAGTGCTGCCCTGTTTCCAAGGGGCAGAGAGGCCCAAAGCATCTTGCTTCCCGGTCTTTGCGAAGCTAAGAAACAACTGGCTCTGCCCAGTGCTCTTACACCTACCGGGAACATCTCTTACCAAGGCCTGTCAAACGCTGTTTCTTTGCAGGCCTGATCAGGCTGAAGTAGAACTCCTGCTCTGCGTGTGCTCCATTGGCCTAGAGCTTCCCGACCCAAAAGGCTGCCTTGTTCCCAAACGGGCAGAGGGGTCCCAAGCGTCTTGCTTCCAGCTTTTCAGGAAGGTAAGAAACAACTGGCTCTGCCCAGTGCTCTTACAGCCTACCGGGAACATCTCTTACCAAGGCCTGTGAAACGCAGTTTCTTGGCAGGCCTGATCTGGCTGAAGTAGAACTCCTGCTCTGGGCGTGCTACTTTGGCCTAGAGCTGCCAGGCCCAAAGGGCCGCCTTGTTTCCAAAGGGGCTGAGAGTCCCCAAAGTATCTTGCTTCCAAATCTTTGGGAAGCTAAGAAACAACTGGCTCTGCACAGTGCTCTCACAGCCTACCGGCAACGTGACAGAGACAGGCCTGTGAGACGCAGTTTCTTGGAAGGCCTGATCTGGCTGAGGTAGAACTTCTGCTCTGGGTGTACTCCATTGGCCTAGGGCTGCCAGGCCCAAAGGGCTGCCTTTATTTCCAAAGTGTGAGAGAGGCCCCAAAGCATCTTGCTTCCTGCTCTCTGGGAAGCTAAAACAACTGGCTCTGCAGAGTGCTCTCAAAGCCAACCGGGAACGTCACATACAAAGGCCTGTGAAACGCAGCTTCTTGACAGGCCTTATCTGGCTGAGGTAGAACTTGTGCTCTGGGTGTGCTACTTTGGCCTAGAGCTGCCAGGCACAAAGGCTGCTTTGTTTCCAAAGGGGGAGAGAGGCCCCAAATCATGTTGCTTCCAGCTGTTTTTGAAGCTAAGAAACAACTCGCTCTGCCAGGTACTCTTACAGCAACCGGGAACACCTCTTACGAAGGCCTGTGAAAAGCAGTTTCTTGGCAGGCCTGATCTGGCTGAGGTAGAACTTCTGCTCTGGGTGTGCTCCATGGCCCTAGAGCTGAAAGGCCCAAAGGGATGCCTTGTTTGCAAAGGGGCAGAGAGGCCCCAAAGCATCTTGCTTCCAGCTCATTGGGAAGCTAAGAAACAACTGTCTCTGCCCAGTGCTCTGACAGAGTACCGGCAACATCTCTTACCAAAGCCTTTGAAACGCAGTTTCTTGGCAGGCCTTATCTGGCTGAGGTAGAACTTCTGCTCTGGGTGTGCTCCATTGGCCTAGAGCTGAAAGGCCCAAAGGTCGGCCTTGTTGGCAAAGGGGCAGGGAGCCCCCAAAGCATCTTGCTTCCAGCTCTTCGGGAAGCTAAGAAACAACTGGCTCTGCCCAGTGCTCTTACAGCCTGAGAGAAAGTCTCTTACCAAGGCCTGTGAAACGCACTTTGTAGGTGGCCTGATCTAGCTGAAGTAGAACTTCTGCTCTGGGTGTGCTCCATTGGCCTAGAGCTGCCTGGCCCAAAGGGCCGCCTTGTTTGCAAAGGGGCAGAGAGGCCCCAAAGCATCTTGCTTCCAGCTCTTCGGGAAGCTAAGAAACATCTGGCGTTGCCCAGTGCTCTTACAGCCTACCGGGAACATCTCTTACCAAGGCCTGTGAAACGCAGTTTGTTGGTGGCCTGAACTGGCCGAAGTAGAACTTCTGCTCTGGGTGTGCTCCACTGGCCTGGAGCTACCTGCCCCAAAGGGCTGCCTTGATTCCAAAGTGAGAGAGTGGCACCAAAGCATCTTGCTTCCAGCTCTTCGGGAAGCTAAGAAACATCTGGCGTTGCCCAGTGCTCTTACAGCCTACCGGGAACATCTCTTACCAAGGCCTGTGAAACGCCGTTTCCTGGCAGGCCTGATTTGGCTGAAGTAGAACTTCTGCTCTGGGTGTGCTCCATTGCCCTAGAGCTGCCAGGCCCAAGGTGCTGCCTTGTTTCCAAAGGGGCAGAGAGGCCCCAAAGCCTCTTGCTTCCAGCTCTCTGGGAAGCTAAGAACCAACTCGCTCTGCCCCGTGCTCTTACAGCCTACCGGGAACATGTCTTTGAAAGGCCTGTGAAACGCAGTTTCTTGGCAGGCCTCATCTGGCTGAAGTAGAACTCCGGCTCTGGGTGTGCTCCATTGCCCTAGAGCTGCCAGGCCCCAAGTGCTGCCCTGTTTCCAAGGGGCAGAGAGGCCCAAAGCATCTTGCTTCCCGGTCTTTGCGAAGCTAAGAAACAACTGGCTCTGCCCAGTGCTCTTACACCTACCGGGAACATCTCTTACCAAGGCCTGTCAAACGCTGTTTCTTTGCAGGCCTGATCAGGCTGAAGTAGAACTCCTGCTCTGCGTGTGCTCCATTGGCCTAGAGCTTCCCGACCCAAAAGGCTGCCTTGTTCCCAAACGGGCAGAGGGGTCCCAAGCGTCTTGCTTCCAGCTTTTCAGGAAGGTAAGAAACAACTGGCTCTGCCCAGTGCTCTTACAGCCTACCGGGAACATCTCTTACCAAGGCCTGTGAAACGCAGTTTCTTGGCAGGCCTGATCTGGCTGAAGTAGAACTCCTGCTCTGGGCGTGCTACTTTGGCCTAGAGCTGCCAGGCCCAAAGGGCCGCCTTGTTTCCAAAGGGGCTGAGAGTCCCCAAAGTATCTTGCTTCCAAATCTTTGGGAAGCTAAGAAACAACTGGCTCTGCACAGTGCTCTCACAGCCTACCGGCAACGTGACAGAGACAGGCCTGTGAGACGCAGTTTCTTGGAAGGCCTGATCTGGCTGAGGTAGAACTTCTGCTCTGGGTGTACTCCATTGGCCTAGGGCTGCCAGGCCCAAAGGGCTGCCTTTATTTCCAAAGTGTGAGAGAGGCCCCAAAGCATCTTGCTTCCTGCTCTCTGGGAAGCTAAAACAACTGGCTCTGCACAGTGCTCTCAAAGCCAACCGGGAACGTCACATACAAAGGCCTGTGAAACGCAGCTTCTTGACAGGCCTTATCTGGCTGAGGTAGAACTTGTGCTCTGGGTGTGCTACTTTGGCCTAGAGCTGCCAGGCACAAAGGCTGCTTTGTTTCCAAAGGGGGAGAGAGGCCCCAAATCATGTTGCTTCCAGCTGTTTTTGAAGCTAAGAAACAACTCGCTCTGCCAGGTACTCTTACAGCCTTCCGGGAACACCTCTTACGAAGGCCTGTGAAAAGCAGTTTCTTGGCAGGCCTGATCTGGCTGAGGTAGAACTTCTGCTCTGGGTGTGCTCCATTGCCCTAGAGCTGAAAGGCCCAAAGGGATGCCTTGTTTGCAAAGGGGCAGAGAGGCCCCAAAGCATCTTGCTTCCAGCTCTTCGGGAAGCTAAGAAACATCTGGCGTTGCCCAGTGCTCTTACAGCCTACCGGGAACATCTCTTACCAAGGCCTGTGAAACGCAGTTTGTTGGTGGCCTGAACTGGCCGAAGTAGAACTTCTGCTCTGGGTGTGCTCCACTGGCCTGGAGCTACCTGCCCCAAAGGGCTGCCTTGATTCCAAAGTGAGAGAGTGGCACCAAAGCATCTTGCTTCCAGCTCTTCGGGAAGCTAAGAAACATCTGGCGTTGCCCAGTGCTCTTACAGCCTACCGGGAACATCTCTTACCAAGGCCTGTGAAACGCCGTTTCCTGGCAGGCCTGATTTGGCTGAAGTAGAACTTCTGCTCTGGGTGTGCTCCATTGCCCTAGAGCTGCCAGGCCCAAGGTGCTGCCTTGTTTCCAAAGGGGCAGAGAGGCCCCAAAGCATCTTGCTTCCAGCTCTCTGGGAAGCTAAGAACCAACTCGCTCTGCCCCGTGCTCTTACAGCCTACCGGGAACATGTCTTTGAAAGGCCTGTGAAACGCAGTTTCTTGGCAGGCCTCATCTGGCTGAAGTAGAACTCCGGCTCTGGGTGTGCTCCATTGCCCTAGAGCTGCCAGGCCCCAAGTGCTGCCCTGTTTCCAAGGGGCAGAGAGGCCCAAAGCATCTTGCTTCCCGGTCTTTGCGAAGCTAAGAAACAACTGGCTCTGCCCAGTGCTCTTACACCTACCGGGAACATCTCTTACCAAGGCCTGTCAAACGCTGTTTCTTTGCAGGCCTGATCAGGCTGAAGTAGAACTCCTGCTCTGCGTGTGCTCCATTGGCCTAGAGCTTCCCGACCCAAAAGGCTGCCTTGTTCCCAAACGGGCAGAGGGGTCCCAAGCGTCTTGCTTCCAGCTTTTCAGGAAGGTAAGAAACAACTGGCTCTGCCCAGTGCTCTTACAGCCTACCGGGAACATCTCTTACCAAGGCCTGTGAAACGCAGTTTCTTGGCAGGCCTGATCTGGCTGAAGTAGAACTCCTGCTCTGGGCGTGCTACTTTGGCCTAGAGCTGCCAGGCCCAAAGGGCCGCCTTGTTTCCAAAGGGGCTGAGAGTCCCCAAAGTATCTTGCTTCCAAATCTTTGGGAAGCTAAGAAACAACTGGCTCTGCACAGTGCTCTCACAGCCTACCGGCAACGTGACAGAGACAGGCCTGTGAGACGCAGTTTCTTGGAAGGCCTGATCTGGCTGAGGTAGAACTTCTGCTCTGGGTGTACTCCATTGGCCTAGGGCTGCCAGGCCCAAAGGGCTGCCTTTATTTCCAAAGTGTGAGAGAGGCCCCAAAGCATCTTGCTTCCTGCTCTCTGGGAAGCTAAAACAACTGGCTCTGCAGAGTGCTCTCAAAGCCAACCGGGAACGTCACATACAAAGGCCTGTGAAACGCAGCTTCTTGACAGGCCTTATCTGGCTGAGGTAGAACTTGTGCTCTGGGTGTGCTACTTTGGCCTAGAGCTGCCAGGCACAAAGGCTGCTTTGTTTCCAAAGGGGGAGAGAGGCCCCAAATCATGTTGCTTCCAGCTGTTTTTGAAGCTAAGAAACAACTCGCTCTGCCAGGTACTCTTACAGCAACCGGGAACACCTCTTACGAAGGCCTGTGAAAAGCAGTTTCTTGGCAGGCCTGATCTGGCTGAGGTAGAACTTCTGCTCTGGGTGTGCTCCATGGCCCTAGAGCTGAAAGGCCCAAAGGGATGCCTTGTTTGCAAAGGGGCAGAGAGGCCCCAAAGCATCTTGCTTCCAGCTCATTGGGAAGCTAAGAAACAACTGTCTCTGCCCAGTGCTCTGACAGAGTACCGGCAACATCTCTTACCAAAGCCTTTGAAACGCAGTTTCTTGGCAGGCCTTATCTGGCTGAGGTAGAACTTCTGCTCTGGGTGTGCTCCATTGGCCTAGAGCTGAAAGGCCCAAAGGTCGGCCTTGTTGGCAAAGGGGCAGGGAGCCCCCAAAGCATCTTGCTTCCAGCTCTTCGGGAAGCTAAGAAACAACTGGCTCTGCCCAGTGCTCTTACAGCCTGAGAGAAAGTCTCTTACCAAGGCCTGTGAAACGCACTTTGTAGGTGGCCTGATCTAGCTGAAGTAGAACTTCTGCTCTGGGTGTGCTCCATTGGCCTAGAGCTGCCTGGCCCAAAGGGCCGCCTTGTTTGCAAAGGGGCAGAGAGGCCCCAAAGCATCTTGCTTCCAGCTCTTCGGGAAGCTAAGAAACATCTGGCGTTGCCCAGTGCTCTTACAGCCTACCGGGAACATCTCTTACCAAGGCCTGTGAAACGCAGTTTGTTGGTGGCCTGAACTGGCCGAAGTAGAACTTCTGCTCTGGGTGTGCTCCACTGGCCTGGAGCTACCTGCCCCAAAGGGCTGCCTTGATTCCAAAGTGAGAGAGTGGCACCAAAGCATCTTGCTTCCAGCTCTTCGGGAAGCTAAGAAACATCTGGCGTTGCCCAGTGCTCTTACAGCCTACCGGGAACATCTCTTACCAAGGCCTGTGAAACGCCGTTTCCTGGCAGGCCTGATTTGGCTGAAGTAGAACTTCTGCTCTGGGTGTGCTCCATTGCCCTAGAGCTGCCAGGCCCAAGGTGCTGCCTTGTTTCCAAAGGGGCAGAGAGGCCCCAAAGCCTCTTGCTTCCAGCTCTCTGGGAAGCTAAGAACCAACTCGCTCTGCCCCGTGCTCTTACAGCCTACCGGGAACATGTCTTTGAAAGGCCTGTGAAACGCAGTTTCTTGGCAGGCCTCATCTGGCTGAAGTAGAACTCCGGCTCTGGGTGTGCTCCATTGCCCTAGAGCTGCCAGGCCCCAAGTGCTGCCCTGTTTCCAAGGGGCAGAGAGGCCCAAAGCATCTTGCTTCCCGGTCTTTGCGAAGCTAAGAAACAACTGGCTCTGCCCAGTGCTCTTACACCTACCGGGAACATCTCTTACCAAGGCCTGTCAAACGCTGTTTCTTTGCAGGCCTGATCAGGCTGAAGTAGAACTCCTGCTCTGCGTGTGCTCCATTGGCCTAGAGCTTCCCGACCCAAAAGGCTGCCTTGTTCCCAAACGGGCAGAGGGGTCCCAAGCGTCTTGCTTCCAGCTTTTCAGGAAGGTAAGAAACAACTGGCTCTGCCCAGTGCTCTTACAGCCTACCGGGAACATCTCTTACCAAGGCCTGTGAAACGCAGTTTCTTGGCAGGCCTGATCTGGCTGAAGTAGAACTCCTGCTCTGGGCGTGCTACTTTGGCCTAGAGCTGCCAGGCCCAAAGGGCCGCCTTGTTTCCAAAGGGGCTGAGAGTCCCCAAAGTATCTTGCTTCCAAATCTTTGGGAAGCTAAGAAACAACTGGCTCTGCACAGTGCTCTCACAGCCTACCGGCAACGTGACAGAGACAGGCCTGTGAGACGCAGTTTCTTGGAAGGCCTGATCTGGCTGAGGTAGAACTTCTGCTCTGGGTGTACTCCATTGGCCTAGGGCTGCCAGGCCCAAAGGGCTGCCTTTATTTCCAAAGTGTGAGAGAGGCCCCAAAGCATCTTGCTTCCTGCTCTCTGGGAAGCTAAAACAACTGGCTCTGCACAGTGCTCTCAAAGCCAACCGGGAACGTCACATACAAAGGCCTGTGAAACGCAGCTTCTTGACAGGCCTTATCTGGCTGAGGTAGAACTTGTGCTCTGGGTGTGCTACTTTGGCCTAGAGCTGCCAGGCACAAAGGCTGCTTTGTTTCCAAAGGGGGAGAGAGGCCCCAAATCATGTTGCTTCCAGCTGTTTTTGAAGCTAAGAAACAACTCGCTCTGCCAGGTACTCTTACAGCCTTCCGGGAACACCTCTTACGAAGGCCTGTGAAAAGCAGTTTCTTGGCAGGCCTGATCTGGCTGAGGTAGAACTTCTGCTCTGGGTGTGCTCCATTGCCCTAGAGCTGAAAGGCCCAAAGGGATGCCTTGTTTGCAAAGGGGCAGAGAGGCCCCAAAGCATCTTGCTTCCAGCTCTTCGGGAAGCTAAGAAACATCTGGCGTTGCCCAGTGCTCTTACAGCCTACCGGGAACATCTCTTACCAAGGCCTGTGAAACGCAGTTTGTTGGTGGCCTGAACTGGCCGAAGTAGAACTTCTGCTCTGGGTGTGCTCCACTGGCCTGGAGCTACCTGCCCCAAAGGGCTGCCTTGATTCCAAAGTGAGAGAGTGGCACCAAAGCATCTTGCTTCCAGCTCTTCGGGAAGCTAAGAAACATCTGGCGTTGCCCAGTGCTCTTACAGCCTACCGGGAACATCTCTTACCAAGGCCTGTGAAACGCCGTTTCCTGGCAGGCCTGATTTGGCTGAAGTAGAACTTCTGCTCTGGGTGTGCTCCATTGCCCTAGAGCTGCCAGGCCCAAGGTGCTGCCTTGTTTCCAAAGGGGCAGAGAGGCCCCAAAGCATCTTGCTTCCAGCTCTCTGGGAAGCTAAGAACCAACTCGCTCTGCCCCGTGCTCTTACAGCCTACCGGGAACATGTCTTTGAAAGGCCTGTGAAACGCAGTTTCTGGGCAGGCCTCATCTGGCTGAAGTAGAACTCCGGCTCTGGGTGTGCTCCATTGCCCTAGAGCTGCCAGGCCCCAAGTGCTGCCCTGTTTCCAAGGGGCAGAGAGGCCCAAAGCATCTTGCTTCCCGGTCTTTGCGAAGCTAAGAAACAACTGGCTCTGCCCAGTGCTCTTACACCTACCGGGAACATCTCTTACCAAGGCCTGTCAAACGCTGTTTCTTTGCAGGCCTGATCAGGCTGAAGTAGAACTCCTGCTCTGCGTGTGCTCCATTGGCCTAGAGCTTCCCGACCCAAAAGGCTGCCTTGTTCCCAAACGGGCAGAGGGGTCCCAAGCGTCTTGCTTCCAGCTTTTCAGGAAGGTAAGAAACAACTGGCTCTGCCCAGTGCTCTTACAGCCTACCGGGAACATCTCTTACCAAGGCCTGTGAAACGCAGTTTCTTGGCAGGCCTGATCTGGCTGAAGTAGAACTCCTGCTCTGGGCGTGCTACTTTGGCCTAGAGCTGCCAGGCCCAAAGGGCCGCCTTGTTTCCAAAGGGGCTGAGAGTCCCCAAAGTATCTTGCTTCCAAATCTTTGGGAAGCTAAGAAACAACTGGGTCTGCACAGTGCTCTCACAGCCTACCGGCAACGTGACAGAGACAGGCCTGTGAGACGCAGTTTCTTGGAAGGCCTGATCTGGCTGAGGTAGAACTTCTGCTCTGGGTGTACTCCATTGGCCTAGGGCTGCCAGGCCCAAAGGGCTGCCTTTATTTCCAAAGTGTGAGAGAGGCCCCAAAGCATCTTGCTTCCTGCTCTCTGGGAAGCTAAAACAACTGGCTCTGCACAGTGCTCTCAAAGCCAACCGGGAACGTCACATACAAAGGCCTGTGAAACGCAGCTTCTTGACAGGCCTTATCTGGCTGAGGTAGAACTTGTGCTCTGGGTGTGCTACTTTGGCCTAGAGCTGCCAGGCACAAAGGCTGCTTTGTTTCCAAAGGGGGAGAGAGGCCCCAAATCATGTTGCTTCCAGCTGTTTTTGAAGCTAAGAAACAACTCGCTCTGCCAGGTACTCTTACAGCCTTCCGGGAACACCTCTTACGAAGGCCTGTGAAAAGCAGTTTCTTGGCAGGCCTGATCTGGCTGAGGTAGAACTTCTGCTCTGGGTGTGCTCCATTGCCCTAGAGCTGAAAGGCCCAAAGGGATGCCTTGTTTGCAAAGGGGCAGAGAGGCCCCAAAGCATCTTGCTTCCAGCTCATTGGGAAGCTAAGAAACAACTGTCTCTGCCCAGTGCTCTGACAGAGTACCGGCAACATCTCTTACCAAAGCCTTTGAAACGCAGTTTCTTGGCAGGCCTTATCTGGCTGAGGTAGAACTTCTGCTCTGGGTGTGCTCCATTGGCCTAGAGCTGAAAGGCCCAAAGGTCGGCCTTGTTGGCAAAGGGGCAGGGAGCCCCCAAAGCATCTTGCTTCCAGCTCTTCGGGAAGCTAAGAAACAACTGGCTCTGCCCAGTGCTCTTACAGCCTGAGAGAAAGTCTCTTACCAAGGCCTGTGAAACGCACTTTGTAGGTGGCCTGATCTAGCTGAAGTAGAACTTCTGCTCTGGGTGTGCTCCATTGGCCTAGACCTGCCTGGCCCAAAGGGCCGCCTTGTTTGCAAAGGGGCAGAGAGGCCCCAAAGCATCTTGCTTCCAGCTCTTCGGGAAGCTAAGAAACATCTGGCGTTGCCCAGTGCTCTTACAGCCTACCGGGAACATCTCTTACCAAGGCCTGTGAAACGCAGTTTGTTGGTGGCCTGAACTGGCCGAAGTAGAACTTCTGCTCTGGGTGTGCTCCACTGGCCTGGAGCTACCTGCCCCAAAGGGCTGCCTTGATTCCAAAGTGAGAGAGTGGCACCAAAGCATCTTGCTTCCAGCTCTTCGGGGAGCTAAGAAACATCTGGCGTTGCCCAGTGCTCTTACAGCCTACCGGGAACATCTCTTACCAAGGCCTGTGAAACGCCGTTTCCTGGCAGGCCTGATTTGGCTGAAGTAGAACTTCTGCTCTGGGTGTGCTCCATTGCCCTAGAGCTGCCAGGCCCAAGGTGCTGCCTTGTTTCCAAAGGGGCAGAGAGGCCCCAAAGCATCTTGCTTCCAGCTCTCTGGGAAGCTAAGAACCAACTCGCTCTGCCCCGTGCTCTTACAGCCTACCGGGAACATGTCTTTGAAAGGCCTGTGAAACGCAGTTTCTTGGCAGGCCTCATCTGGCTGAAGTAGAACTCCGGCTCTGGGTGTGCTCCATTGCCCTAGAGCTGCCAGGCCCCAAGTGCTGCCCTGTTTCCAAGGGGCAGAGAGGCCCAAAGCATCTTGCTTCCCGGTCTTTGCGAAGCTAAGAAACAACTGGCTCTGCCCAGTGCTCTTACACCTACCGGGAACATCTCTTACCAAGGCCTGTCAAACGCTGTTTCTTTGCAGGCCTGATCAGGCTGAAGTAGAACTCCTGCTCTGCGTGTGCTCCATTGGCCTAGAGCTTCCCGACCCAAAAGGCTGCCTTGTTCCCAAACGGGCAGAGGGGTCCCAAGCGTCTTGCTTCCAGCTTTTCAGGAAGGTAAGAAACAACTGGCTCTGCCCAGTGCTCTTACAGCCTACCGGGAACATCTCTTACCAAGGCCTGTGAAACGCAGTTTCTTGGCAGGCCTGATCTGGCTGAAGTAGAACTCCTGCTCTGGGCGTGCTACTTTGGCCTAGAGCTGCCAGGCCCAAAGGGCCGCCTTGTTTCCAAAGGGGCTGAGAGTCCCCAAAGTATCTTGCTTCCAAATCTTTGGGAAGCTAAGAAACAACTGGCTCTGCACAGTGCTCTCACAGCCTACCGGCAACGTGACAGAGACAGGCCTGTGAGACGCAGTTTCTTGGAAGGCCTGATCTGGCTGAGGTAGAACTTCTGCTCTGGGTGTACTCCATTGGCCTAGGGCTGCCAGGCCCAAAGGGCTGCCTTTATTTCCAAAGTGTGAGAGAGGCCCCAAAGCATCTTGCTTCCTGCTCTCTGGGAAGCTAAAACAACTGGCTCTGCAGAGTGCTCTCAAAGCCAACCGGGAACGTCACATACAAAGGCCTGTGAAACGCAGCTTCTTGACAGGCCTTATCTGGCTGAGGTAGAACTTGTGCTCTGGGTGTGCTACTTTGGCCTAGAGCTGCCAGGCACAAAGGCTGCTTTGTTTCCAAAGGGGGAGAGAGGCCCCAAATCATGTTGCTTCCAGCTGTTTTTGAAGCTAAGAAACAACTCGCTCTGCCAGGTACTCTTACAGCAACCGGGAACACCTCTTACGAAGGCCTGTGAAAAGCAGTTTCTTGGCAGGCCTGATCTGGCTGAGGTAGAACTTCTGCTCTGGGTGTGCTCCATGGCCCTAGAGCTGAAAGGCCCAAAGGGATGCCTTGTTTGCAAAGGGGCAGAGAGGCCCCAAAGCATCTTGCTTCCAGCTCATTGGGAAGCTAAGAAACAACTGTCTCTGCCCAGTGCTCTGACAGAGTACCGGCAACATCTCTTACCAAAGCCTTTGAAACGCAGTTTCTTGGCAGGCCTTATCTGGCTGAGGTAGAACTTCTGCTCTGGGTGTGCTCCATTGGCCTAGAGCTGAAAGGCCCAAAGGTCGGCCTTGTTGGCAAAGGGGCAGGGAGCCCCCAAAGCATCTTGCTTCCAGCTCTTCGGGAAGCTAAGAAACAACTGGCTCTGCCCAGTGCTCTTACAGCCTGAGAGAAAGTCTCTTACCAAGGCCTGTGAAACGCACTTTGTAGGTGGCCTGATCTAGCTGAAGTAGAACTTCTGCTCTGGGTGTGCTCCATTGGCCTAGAGCTGCCTGGCCCAAAGGGCCGCCTTGTTTGCAAAGGGGCAGAGAGGCCCCAAAGCATCTTGCTTCCAGCTCTTCGGGAAGCTAAGAAACATCTGGCGTTGCCCAGTGCTCTTACAGCCTACCGGGAACATCTCTTACCAAGGCCTGTGAAACGCAGTTTGTTGGTGGCCTGAACTGGCCGAAGTAGAACTTCTGCTCTGGGTGTGCTCCACTGGCCTGGAGCTACCTGCCCCAAAGGGCTGCCTTGATTCCAAAGTGAGAGAGTGGCACCAAAGCATCTTGCTTCCAGCTCTTCGGGAAGCTAAGAAACATCTGGCGTTGCCCAGTGCTCTTACAGCCTACCGGGAACATCTCTTACCAAGGCCTGTGAAACGCCGTTTCCTGGCAGGCCTGATTTGGCTGAAGTAGAACTTCTGCTCTGGGTGTGCTCCATTGCCCTAGAGCTGCCAGGCCCAAGGTGCTGCCTTGTTTCCAAAGGGGCAGAGAGGCCCCAAAGCCTCTTGCTTCCAGCTCTCTGGGAAGCTAAGAACCAACTCGCTCTGCCCCGTGCTCTTACAGCCTACCGGGAACATGTCTTTGAAAGACCTGTGAAACGCAGTTTCTTGGCAGGCCTCATCTGGCTGAAGTAGAACTCCGGCTCTGGGTGTGCTCCATTGCCCTAGAGCTGCCAGGCCCCAAGTGCTGCCCTGTTTCCAAGGGGCAGAGAGGCCCAAAGCATCTTGCTTCCCGGTCTTTGCGAAGCTAAGAAACAACTGGCTCTGCCCAGTGCTCTTACACCTACCGGGAACATCTCTTACCAAGGCCTGTCAAACGCTGTTTCTTTGCAGGCCTGATCAGGCTGAAGTAGAACTCCTGCTCTGCGTGTGCTCCATTGGCCTAGAGCTTCCCGACCCAAAAGGCTGCCTTGTTCCCAAACGGGCAGAGGGGTCCCAAGCGTCTTGCTTCCAGCTTTTCAGGAAGGTAAGAAACAACTGGCTCTGCCCAGTGCTCTTACAGCCTACCGGGAACATCTCTTACCAAGGCCTGTGAAACGCAGTTTCTTGGCAGGCCTGATCTGGCTGAAGTAGAACTCCTGCTCTGGGCGTGCTACTTTGGCCTAGAGCTGCCAGGCCCAAAGGGCCGCCTTGTTTCCAAAGGGGCTGAGAGTCCCCAAAGTATCTTGCTTCCAAATCTTTGGGAAGCTAAGAAACAACTGGCTCTGCACAGTGCTCTCACAGCCTACCGGCAACGTGACAGAGACAGGCCTGTGAGACGCAGTTTCTTGGAAGGCCTGATCTGGCTGAGGTAGAACTTCTGCTCTGGGTGTACTCCATTGGCCTAGGGCTGCCAGGCCCAAAGGGCTGCCTTTATTTCCAAAGTGTGAGAGAGGCCCCAAAGCATCTTGCTTCCTGCTCTCTGGGAAGCTAAAACAACTGGCTCTGCACAGTGCTCTCAAAGCCAACCGGGAACGTCACATACAAAGGCCTGTGAAACGCAGCTTCTTGACAGGCCTTATCTGGCTGAGGTAGAACTTGTGCTCTGGGTGTGCTACTTTGGCCTAGAGCTGCCAGGCACAAAGGCTGCTTTGTTTCCAAAGGGGGAGAGAGGCCCCAAATCATGTTGCTTCCAGCTGTTTTTGAAGCTAAGAAACAACTCGCTCTGCCAGGTACTCTTACAGCCTTCCGGGAACACCTCTTACGAAGGCCTGTGAAAAGCAGTTTCTTGGCAGGCCTGATCTGGCTGAGGTAGAACTTCTGCTCTGGGTGTGCTCCATGGCCCTAGAGCTGAAAGGCCCAAAGGGATGCCTTGTTTGCAAAGGGGCAGAGAGGCCCCAAAGCATCTTGCTTCCAGCTCATTGGGAAGCTAAGAAACAACTGTCTCTGCCCAGTGCTCTGACAGAGTACCGGGAACATCTCTTACCAAAGCCTTTGAAACGCAGTTTCTTGGCAGGCCTTATCTGGCTGAGGTAGAACTTCTGCTCTGGGTGTGCTCCATTGGCCTAGAGCTGAAAGGCCCAAAGGTCGGCCTTGTTGGCAAAGGGGCAGGGAGCCCCCAAAGCATCTTGCTTCCAGCTCTTCGGGAAGCTAAGAAACAACTGGCTCTGCCCAGTGCTCTTACAGCCTGAGAGAAAATCTCTTACCAAGGCCTGTGAAACGCACTTTGTTGGTGGCCTGATCTAGCTGAAGTAGAACTTCTGCTCTGGGTGTGCTCCATTGGCCTAGAGCTGCCTGGCCCAAAGGGCCGCCTTGTTTGCAAAGGGGCAGAGAGGCCCCAAAGCATCTTGCTTCCAGCTCTTCGGGAAGCTAAGAAACATCTGGCGTTGCCCAGTGCTCTTACAGCCTACCGGGAACATCTCTTACCAAGGCCTGTGAAACGCAGTTTGTTGGTGGCCTGAACTGGCCGAAGTAGAACTTCTGCTCTGGGTGTGCTCCACTGGCCTGGAGCTACCTGCCCCAAAGGGCTGCCTTGATTCCAAAGTGAGAGAGTGGCACCAAAGCATCTTGCTTCCAGCTCTTCGGGGAGCTAAGAAACATCTGGCGTTGCCCAGTGCTCTTACAGCCTACCGGGAACATCTCTTACCAAGGCCTGTGAAACGCCGTTTCCTGGCAGGCCTGATTTGGCTGAAGTAGAACTTCTGCTCTGGGTGTGCTCCATTGCCCTAGAGCTGCCAGGCCCAAGGTGCTGCCTTGTTTCCAAAGGGGCAGAGAGGCCCCAAAGCATCTTGCTTCCAGCTCTCTGGGAAGCTAAGAACCAACTCGCTCTGCCCCGTGCTCTTACAGCCTACCGGGAACATGTCTTTGAAAGGCCTGTGAAACGCAGTTTCTTGGCAGGCCTCATCTGGCTGAAGTAGAACTCCGGCTCTGGGTGTGCTCCATTGCCCTAGAGCTGCCAGGCCCCAAGTGCTGCCCTGTTTCCAAGGGGCAGAGAGGCCCAAAGCATCTTGCTTCCCGGTCTTTGCAAAGCTAAGAAACAACTGGCTCTGCCCAGTGCTCTTACACCTACCGGGAACATCTCTTACCAAGGCCTGTCAAACGCTGTTTCTTTGCAGGCCTGATCAGGCTGAAGTAGAACTCCTGCTCTGCGTGTGCTCCATTGGCCTAGAGCTTCCCGACCCAAAAGGCTGCCTTGTTCCCAAACGGGCAGAGGGGTCCCAAGCGTCTTGCTTCCAGCTTTTCAGGAAGGTAAGAAACAACTGGCTCTGCCCAGTGCTCTTACAGCCTACCGGGAACATCTCTTACCAAGGCCTGTGAAACGCAGTTTCTTGGCAGGCCTGATCTGGCTGAAGTAGAACTCCTGCTCTGGGCGTGCTACTTTGGCCTAGAGCTGCCAGGCCCAAAGGGCCGCCTTGTTTCCAAAGGGGCTGAGAGTCCCCAAAGTATCTTGCTTCCAAATCTTTGGGAAGCTAAGAAACAACTGGCTCTGCACAGTGCTCTCACAGCCTACCGGCAACGTGACAGAGACAGGCCTGTGAGACGCAGTTTCTTGGAAGGCCTGATCTGGCTGAGGTAGAACTTCTGCTCTGGGTGTACTCCATTGGCCTAGGGCTGCCAGGCCCAAAGGGCTGCCTTTATTTCCAAAGTGTGAGAGAGGCCCCAAAGCATCTTGCTTCCTGCTCTCTGGGAAGCTAAAACAACTGGCTCTGCACAGTGCTCTCAAAGCCAACCGGGAACGTCACATACAAAGGCCTGTGAAACGCAGCTTCTTGACAGGCCTTATCTGGCTGAGGTAGAACTTGTGCTCTGGGTGTGCTACTTTGGCCTAGAGCTGCCAGGCACAAAGGCTGCTTTGTTTCCAAAGGGGGAGAGAGGCCCCAAATCATGTTGCTTCCAGCTGTTTTTGAAGCTAAGAAACAACTCGCTCTGCCAGGTACTCTTACAGCCTTCCGGGAACACCTCTTACGAAGGCCTGTGAAAAGCAGTTTCTTGGCAGGCCTGATCTGGCTGAGGTAGAACTTCTGCTCTGGGTGTGCTCCATTGCCCTAGAGCTGAAAGGCCCAAAGGGATGCCTTGTTTGCAAAGGGGCAGAGAGGCCCCAAAGCATCTTGCTTCCAGCTCTTCGGGAAGCTAAGAAACATCTGGCGTTGCCCAGTGCTCTTACAGCCTACCGGGAACATCTCTTACCAAGGCCTGTGAAACGCAGTTTGTTGGTGGCCTGAACTGGCCGAAGTAGAACTTCTGCTCTGGGTGTGCTCCACTGGCCTGGAGCTACCTGCCCCAAAGGGCTGCCTTGATTCCAAAGTGAGAGAGTGGCACCAAAGCATCTTGCTTCCAGCTCTTCGGGAAGCTAAGAAACATCTGGCGTTGCCCAGTGCTCTTACAGCCTACCGGGAACATCTCTTACCAAGGCCTGTGAAACGCCGTTTCCTGGCAGGCCTGATTTGGCTGAAGTAGAACTTCTGCTCTGGGTGTGCTCCATTGCCCTAGAGCTGCCAGGCCCAAGGTGCTGCCTTGTTTCCAAAGGGGCAGAGAGGCCCCAAAGCATCTTGCTTCCAGCTCTCTGGGAAGCTAAGAACCAACTCGCTCTGCCCCGTGCTCTTACAGCCTACCGGGAACATGTCTTTGAAAGGCCTGTGAAACGCAGTTTCTGGGCAGGCCTCATCTGGCTGAAGTAGAACTCCGGCTCTGGGTGTGCTCCATTGCCCTAGAGCTGCCAGGCCCCAAGTGCTGCCCTGTTTCCAAGGGGCAGAGAGGCCCAAAGCATCTTGCTTCCCGGTCTTTGCGAAGCTAAGAAACAACTGGCTCTGCCCAGTGCTCTTACACCTACCGGGAACATCTCTTACCAAGGCCTGTCAAACGCTGTTTCTTTGCAGGCCTGATCAGGCTGAAGTAGAACTCCTGCTCTGCGTGTGCTCCATTGGCCTAGAGCTTCCCGACCCAAAAGGCTGCCTTGTTCCCAAACGGGCAGAGGGGTCCCAAGCGTCTTGCTTCCAGCTTTTCAGGAAGGTAAGAAACAACTGGCTCTGCCCAGTGCTCTTACAGCCTACCGGGAACATCTCTTACCAAGGCCTGTGAAACGCAGTTTCTTGGCAGGCCTGATCTGGCTGAAGTAGAACTCCTGCTCTGGGCGTGCTACTTTGGCCTAGAGCTGCCAGGCCCAAAGGGCCGCCTTGTTTCCAAAGGGGCTGAGAGTCCCCAAAGTATCTTGCTTCCAAATCTTTGGGAAGCTAAGAAACAACTGGCTCTGCACAGTGCTCTCACAGCCTACCGGCAACGTGACAGAGACAGGCCTGTGAGACGCAGTTTCTTGGAAGGCCTGATCTGGCTGAGGTAGAACTTCTGCTCTGGGTGTACTCCATTGGCCTAGGGCTGCCAGGCCCAAAGGGCTGCCTTTATTTCCAAAGTGTGAGAGAGGCCCCAAAGCATCTTGCTTCCTGCTCTCTGGGAAGCTAAAACAACTGGCTCTGCACAGTGCTCTCAAAGCCAACCGGGAACGTCACATACAAAGGCCTGTGAAACGCAGCTTCTTGACAGGCCTTATCTGGCTGAGGTAGAACTTGTGCTCTGGGTGTGCTACTTTGGCCTAGAGCTGCCAGGCACAAAGGCTGCTTTGTTTCCAAAGGGGGAGAGAGGCCCCAAATCATGTTGCTTCCAGCTGTTTTTGAAGCTAAGAAACAACTCGCTCTGCCAGGTACTCTTACAGCCTTCCGGGAACACCTCTTACGAAGGCCTGTGAAAAGCAGTTTCTTGGCAGGCCTGATCTGGCTGAGGTAGAACTTCTGCTCTGGGTGTGCTCCATTGCCCTAGAGCTGAAAGGCCCAAAGGGATGCCTTGTTTGCAAAGGGGCAGAGAGGCCCCAAAGCATCTTGCTTCCAGCTCATTGGGAAGCTAAGAAACAACTGTCTCTGCCCAGTGCTCTGACAGAGTACCGGCAACATCTCTTACCAAAGCCTTTGAAACGCAGTTTCTTGGCAGGCCTTATCTGGCTGAGGTAGAACTTCTGCTCTGGGTGTGCTCCATTGGCCTAGAGCTGAAAGGCCCAAAGGTCGGCCTTGTTGGCAAAGGGGCAGGGAGCCCCCAAAGCATCTTGCTTCCAGCTCTTCGGGAAGCTAAGAAACAACTGGCTCTGCCCAGTGCTCTTACAGCCTGAGAGAAAATCTCTTACCAAGGCCTGTGAAACGCACTTTGTTGGTGGCCTGATCTAGCTGAAGTAGAACTTCTGCTCTGGGTGTGCTCCATTGGCCTAGAGCTGCCTGGCCCAAAGGGCCGCCTTGTTTGCAAAGGGGCAGAGAGGCCCCAAAGCATCTTGCTTCCAGCTCTTCGGGAAGCTAAGAAACATCTGGCGTTGCCCAGTGCTCTTACAGCCTACCGGGAACATCTCTTACCAAGGCCTGTGAAACGCAGTTTGTTGGTGGCCTGAACTGGCCGAAGTAGAACTTCTGCTCTGGGTGTGCTCCACTGGCCTGGAGCTACCTGCCCCAAAGGGCTGCCTTGATTCCAAAGTGAGAGAGTGGCACCAAAGCATCTTGCTTCCAGCTCTTCGGGAAGCTAAGAAACATCTGGCGTTGCCCAGTGCTCTTACAGCCTACCGGGAACATCTCTTACCAAGGCCTGTGAAACGCCGTTTCCTGGCAGGCCTGATTTGGCTGAAGTAGAACTTCTGCTCTGGGTGTGCTCCATTGCCCTAGAGCTGCCAGGCCCAAGGTGCTGCCTTGTTTCCAAAGGGGCAGAGAGGCCCCAAAGCATCTTGCTTCCAGCTCTCTGGGAAGCTAAGAACCAACTCGCTCTGCCCCGTGCTCTTACAGCCTACCGGGAACATGTCTTTGAAAGGCCTGTGAAACGCAGTTTCTTGGCAGGCCTCATCTGGCTGAAGTAGAACTCCGGCTCTGGGTGTGCTCCATTGCCCTAGAGCTGCCAGGCCCCAAGTGCTGCCCTGTTTCCAAGGGGCAGAGAGGCCCAAAGCATCTTTCTTCCCGGTCTTTGCGAAGCTAAGAAACAACTGGCTCTGCCCAGTGCTCTTACACCTACCGGGAACATCTCTTACCAAGGCCTGTCAAACGCTGTTTCTTTGCAGGCCTGATCAGGCTGAAGTAGAACTCCTGCTCTGCGTGTGCTCCATTGGCCTAGAGCTTCCCGACCCAAAAGGCTGCCTTGTTCCCAAACGGGCAGAGGGGTCCCAAGCGTCTTGCTTCCAGCTTTTCAGGAAGGTAAGAAACAACTGGCTCTGCCCAGTGCTCTTACAGCCTACCGGGAACATCTCTTACCAAGGCCTGTGAAACGCAGTTTCTTGGCAGGCCTGATCTGGCTGAAGTAGAACTCCTGCTCTGGGCGTGCTACTTTGGCCTAGAGCTGCCAGGCCCAAAGGGCCGCCTTGTTTCCAAAGGGGCTGAGAGTCCCCAAAGTATCTTGCTTCCAAATCTTTGGGAAGCTAAGAAACAACTGGCTCTGCACAGTGCTCTCACAGCCTACCGGCAACGTGACAGAGACAGGCCTGTGAGACGCAGTTTCTTGGAAGGCCTGATCTGGCTGAGGTAGAACTTCTGCTCTGGGTGTACTCCATTGGCCTAGGGCTGCCAGGCCCAAAGGGCTGCCTTTATTTCCAAAGTGTGAGAGAGGCCCCAAAGCATCTTGCTTCCTGCTCTCTGGGAAGCTAAAACAACTGGCTCTGCACAGTGCTCTCAAAGCCAACCGGGAACGTCACATACAAAGGCCTGTGAAACGCAGCTTCTTGACAGGCCTTATCTGGCTGAGGTAGAACTTGTGCTCTGGGTGTGCTACTTTGGCCTAGAGCTGCCAGGCACAAAGGCTGCTTTGTTTCCAAAGGGGGAGAGAGGCCCCAAATCATGTTGCTTCCAGCTGTTTTTGAAGCTAAGAAACAACTCGCTCTGCCAGGTACTCTTACAGCCTTCCGGGAACACCTCTTACGAAGGCCTGTGAAAAGCAGTTTCTTGGCAGGCCTGATCTGGCTGAGGTAGAACTTCTGCTCTGGGTGTGCTCCATTGCCCTAGAGCTGAAAGGCCCAAAGGGATGCCTTGTTTGCAAAGGGGCAGAGAGGCCCCAAAGCATCTTGCTTCCAGCTCATTGGGAAGCTAAGAAACAACTGTCTCTGCCCAGTGCTCTGACAGAGTACCGGCAACATCTCTTACCAAAGCCTTTGAAACGCAGTTTCTTGGCAGGCCTTATCTGGCTGAGGTAGAACTTCTGCTCTGGGTGTGCTCCATTGGCCTAGAGCTGAAAGGCCCAAAGGTCGGCCTTGTTGGCAAAGGGGCAGGGAGCCCCCAAAGCATCTTGCTTCCAGCTCTTCGGGAAGCTAAGAAACAACTGGCTCTGCCCAGTGCTCTTACAGCCTGAGAGAAAATCTCTTACCAAGGCCTGTGAAACGCACTTTGTTGGTGGCCTGATCTAGCTGAAGTAGAACTTCTGCTCTGGGTGTGCTCCATTGGCCTAGAGCTGCCTGGCCCAAAGGGCCGCCTTGTTTGCAAAGGGGCAGAGAGGCCCCAAAGCATCTTGCTTCCAGCTCTTCGGGAAGCTAAGAAACATCTGGCGTTGCCCAGTGCTCTTACAGCCTACCGGGAACATCTCTTACCAAGGCCTGTGAAACGCAGTTTGTTGGTGGCCTGAACTGGCCGAAGTAGAACTTCTGCTCTGGGTGTGCTCCACTGGCCTGGAGCTACCTGCCCCAAAGGGCTGCCTTGATTCCAAAGTGAGAGAGTGGCACCAAAGCATCTTGCTTCCAGCTCTTCGGGAAGCTAAGAAACATCTGGCGTTGCCCAGTGCTCTTACACCTACCGGGAACATCTCTTACCAAGGCCTGTCAAACGCTGTTTCTTTGCAGGCCTGATCAGGCTGAAGTAGAACTCCTGCTCTGCGTGTGCTCCATTGGCCTAGAGCTTCCCGACCCAAAAGGCTGCCTTGTTCCCAAACGGGCAGAGGGGTCCCAAGCGTCTTGCTTCCAGCTTTTCAGGAAGGTAAGAAACAACTGGCTCTGCCCAGTGCTCTTACAGCCTACCGGGAACATCTCTTACCAAGGCCTGTGAAACGCAGTTTCTTGGCAGGCCTGATCTGGCTGAAGTAGAACTCCTGCTCTGGGCGTGCTACTTTGGCCTAGAGCTGCCAGGCCCAAAGGGCCGCCTTGTTTCCAAAGGGGCTGAGAGTCCCCAAAGTATCTTGCTTCCAAATCTTTGGGAAGCTAAGAAACAACTGGCTCTGCACAGTGCTCTCACAGCCTACCGGCAACGTGACAGAGACAGGCCTGTGAGACGCAGTTTCTTGGAAGGCCTGATCTGGCTGAGGTAGAACTTCTGCTCTGGGTGTACTCCATTGGCCTAGGGCTGCCAGGCCCAAAGGGCTGCCTTTATTTCCAAAGTGTGAGAGAGGCCCCAAAGCATCTTGCTTCCTGCTCTCTGGGAAGCTAAAACAACTGGCTCTGCACAGTGCTCTCAAAGCCAACCGGGAACGTCACATACAAAGGCCTGTGAAACGCAGCTTCTTGACAGGCCTTATCTGGCTGAGGTAGAACTTGTGCTCTGGGTGTGCTACTTTGGCCTAGAGCTGCCAGGCACAAAGGCTGCTTTGTTTCCAAAGGGGGAGAGAGGCCCCAAATCATGTTGCTTCCAGCTGTTTTTGAAGCTAAGAAACAACTCGCTCTGCCAGGTACTCTTACAGCCTTCCGGGAACACCTCTTACGAAGGCCTGTGAAAAGCAGTTTCTTGGCAGGCCTGATCTGGCTGAGGTAGAACTTCTGCTCTGGGTGTGCTCCATTGCCCTAGAGCTGAAAGGCCCAAAGGGATGCCTTGTTTGCAAAGGGGCAGAGAGGCCCCAAAGCATCTTGCTTCCAGCTCATTGGGAAGCTAAGAAACAACTGTCTCTGCCCAGTGCTCTGACAGAGTACCGGCAACATCTCTTACCAAAGCCTTTGAAACGCAGTTTCTTGGCAGGCCTTATCTGGCTGAGGTAGAACTTCTGCTCTGGGTGTGCTCCATTGGCCTAGAGCTGAAAGGCCCAAAGGTCGGCCTTGTTGGCAAAGGGGCAGGGAGCCCCCAAAGCATCTTGCTTCCAGCTCTTCGGGAAGCTAAGAAACAACTGGCTCTGCCCAGTGCTCTTACAGCCTGAGAGAAAATCTCTTACCAAGGCCTGTGAAACGCACTTTGTTGGTGGCCTGATCTAGCTGAAGTAGAACTTCTGCTCTGGGTGTGCTCCATTGGCCTAGAGCTGCCTGGCCCAAAGGGCCGCCTTGTTTGCAAAGGGGCAGAGAGGCCCCAAAGCATCTTGCTTCCAGCTCTTCGGGAAGCTAAGAAACATCTGGCGTTGCCCAGTGCTCTTACAGCCTACCGGGAACATCTCTTACCAAGGCCTGTGAAACGCAGTTTGTTGGTGGCCTGAACTGGCCGAAGTAGAACTTCTGCTCTGGGTGTGCTCCACTGGCCTGGAGCTACCTGCCCCAAAGGGCTGCCTTGATTCCAAAGTGAGAGAGTGGCACCAAAGCATCTTGCTTCCAGCTCTTCGGGAAGCTAAGAAACATCTGGCGTTGCCCAGTGCTCTTACAGCCTACCGGGAACATCTCTTACCAAGGCCTGTGAAACGCCGTTTCCTGGCAGGCCTGATTTGGCTGAAGTAGAACTTCTGCTCTGGGTGTGCTCCATTGCCCTAGAGCTGCCAGGCCCAAGGTGCTGCCTTGTTTCCAAAGGGGCAGAGAGGCCCCAAAGCATCTTGCTTCCAGCTCTCTGGGAAGCTAAGAACCAACTCGCTCTGCCCCGTGCTCTTACAGCCTACCGGGAACATGTCTTTGAAAGGCCTGTGAAACGCAGTTTCTTGGCAGGCCTCATCTGGCTGAAGTAGAACTCCGGCTCTGGGTGTGCTCCATTGCCCTAGAGCTGCCAGGCCCCAAGTGCTGCCCTGTTTCCAAGGGGCAGAGAGGCCCAAAGCATCTTGCTTCCCGGTCTTTGCGAAGCTAAGAAACAACTGGCTCTGCCCAGTGCTCTTACACCTACCGGGAACATCTCTTACCAAGGCCTGTCAAACGCTGTTTCTTTGCAGGCCTGATCAGGCTGAAGTAGAACTCCTGCTCTGCGTGTGCTCCATTGGCCTAGAGCTTCCCGACCCAAAAGGCTGCCTTGTTCCCAAACGGGCAGAGGGGTCCCAAGCGTCTTGCTTCCAGCTTTTCAGGAAGGTAAGAAACAACTGGCTCTGCCCAGTGCTCTTACAGCCTACCGGGAACATCTCTTACCAAGGCCTGTGAAACGCAGTTTCTTGGCAGGCCTGATCTGGCTGAAGTAGAACTCCTGCTCTGGGCGTGCTACTTTGGCCTAGAGCTGCCAGGCCCAAAGGGCCGCCTTGTTTCCAAAGGGGCTGAGAGTCCCCAAAGTATCTTGCTTCCAAATCTTTGGGAAGCTAAGAAACAACTGGCTCTGCACAGTGCTCTCACAGCCTACCGGCAACGTGACAGAGACAGGCCTGTGAGACGCAGTTTCTTGGAAGGCCTGATCTGGCTGAGGTAGAACTTCTGCTCTGGGTGTACTCCATTGGCCTAGGGCTGCCAGGCCCAAAGGGCTGCCTTTATTTCCAAAGTGTGAGAGAGGCCCCAAAGCATCTTGCTTCCTGCTCTCTGGGAAGCTAAAACAACTGGCTCTGCACAGTGCTCTCAAAGCCAACCGGGAACGTCACATACAAAGGCCTGTGAAACGCAGCTTCTTGACAGGCCTTATCTGGCTGAGGTAGAACTTGTGCTCTGGGTGTGCTACTTTGGCCTAGAGCTGCCAGGCACAAAGGCTGCTTTGTTTCCAAAGGGGGAGAGAGGCCCCAAATCATGTTGCTTCCAGCTGTTTTTGAAGCTAAGAAACAACTCGCTCTGCCAGGTACTCTTACAGCCTTCCGGGAACACCTCTTACGAAGGCCTGTGAAAAGCAGTTTCTTGGCAGGCCTGATCTGGCTGAGGTAGAACTTCTGCTCTGGGTGTGCTCCATTGCCCTAGAGCTGAAAGGCCCAAAGGGCCGCCTTGTTTGCAAAGGGGCAGAGAGGCCCCAAAGCATCTTGCTTCCAGCTCTTCGGGAAGCTAAGAAACATCTGGCGTTGCCCAGTGCTCTTACAGCCTACCGGGAACATCTCTTACCAAGGCCTGTGAAACGCAGTTTGTTGGTGGCCTGAACCAGCCGAAGTAGAACTTCTGCTCTGGGTGTGCTCCACTGGCCTGGAGCTACCTGCCCCAAAGGGCTGCCTTGATTCCAAAGTGAGAGAGTGGCACCAAAGCATCTTGCTTCCAGCTCTTCGGGAAGCTAAGAAACATCTGGCGTTGCCCACTGCTCTTACAGCCTACCGGGAACATCTCTTACCAAGGCCTGTGAAACGCCGTTTCCTGGCAGGCCTGATTTGGCTGAAGTAGAACTTCTGCTCTGGGTGTGCTCCATTGCCCTAGAGCTGCCAGGCCCAAGGTGCTGCCTTGTTTCCAAAGGGGCAGAGAGGCCCCAAAGCCTCTTGCTTCCAGCTCTCTGGGAAGCTAAGAACCAACTCGCTCTGCCCCGTGCTCTTACAGCCTACCGGGAACATGTCTTTGAAAGGCCTGTGAAACGCAGTTTCTTGGCAGGCCTCATCTGGCTGAAGTAGAACTCCGGCTCTGGGTGTGCTCCATTGCCCTAGAGCTGCCAGGCCCCAAGTGCTGCCCTGTTTCCCAGGGGCAGAGAGGCCCAAAGCATCTTGCTTCCCGGTCTTTGCGAAGCTAAGAAACAACTGGCTCTGCCCAGTGCTCTTACACCTACCGGGAACATCTCTTACCAAGGCCTGTCAAACGCTGTTTCTTTGCAGGCCTGATCAGGCTGAAGTAGAACTCCTGCTCTGCGTGTGCTCCATTGGCCTAGAGCTTCCCGACCCAAAAGGCTGCCTTGTTCCCAAACGGGCAGAGGGGTCCCAAGCGTCTTGCTTCCAGCTTTTCAGGAAGGTAAGAAACAACTGGCTCTGCCCAGTGCTCTTACAGCCTACCGGGAACATCTCTTACCAAGGCCTGTGAAACGCAGTTTCTTGGCAGGCCTGATCTGGCTGAAGTAGAACTCCTGCTCTGGGCGTGCTACTTTGGCCTAGAGCTGCCAGGCCCAAAGGGCCGCCTTGTTTCCAAAGGGGCTGAGAGTCCCCAAAGTATCTTGCTTCCAAATCTTTGGGAAGCTAAGAAACAACTGGCTCTGCACAGTGCTCTCACAGCCTACCGGCAACGTGACAGAGACAGGCCTGTGAGACGCAGTTTCTTGGAAGGCCTGATCTGGCTGAGGTAGAACTTCTGCTCTGGGTGTACTCCATTGGCCTAGGGCTGCCAGGCCCAAAGGGCTGCCTTTATTTCCAAAGTGTGAGAGAGGCCCCAAAGCATCTTGCTTCCTGCTCTCTGGGAAGCTAAAACAACTGGCTCTGCACAGTGCTCTCAAAGCCAACCGGGAACGTCACATACAAAGGCCTGTGAAACGCAGCTTCTTGACAGGCCTTATCTGGCTGAGGTAGAACTTGTGCTCTGGGTGTGCTACTTTGGCCTAGAGCTGCCAGGCACAAAGGCTGCTTTGTTTCCAAAGGGGGAGAGAGGCCCCAAATCATGTTGCTTCCAGCTGTTTTTGAAGCTAAGAAACAACTCGCTCTGCCAGGTACTCTTACAGCCTTCCGGGAACACCTCTTACGAAGGCCTGTGAAAAGCAGTTTCTTGGCAGGCCTGATCTGGCTGAGGTAGAACTTCTGCTCTGGGTGTGCTCCATTGCCCTAGAGCTGAAAGGCCCAAAGGGCCGCCTTGTTTGCAAAGGGGCAGAGAGGCCCCAAAGCATCTTGCTTCCAGCTCTTCGGGAAGCTAAGAAACATCTGGCGTTGCCCAGTGCTCTTACAGCCTACCGGGAACATCTCTTACCAAGGCCTGTGAAACGCAGTTTGTTGGTGGCCTGAACCAGCCGAAGTAGAACTTCTGCTCTGGGTGTGCTCCACTGGCCTGGAGCTACCTGCCCCAAAGGGCTGCCTTGATTCCAAAGTGAGAGAGTGGCACCAAAGCATCTTGCTTCCAGCTCTTCGGGAAGCTAAGAAACATCTGGCGTTGCCCACTGCTCTTACAGCCTACCGGGAACATCTCTTACCAAGGCCTGTGAAACGCCGTTTCCTGGCAGGCCTGATTTGGCTGAAGTAGAACTTCTGCTCTGGGTGTGCTCCATTGCCCTAGAGCTGCCAGGCCCAAGGTGCTGCCTTGTTTCCAAAGGGGCAGAGAGGCCCCAAAGCCTCTTGCTTCCAGCTCTCTGGGAAGCTAAGAACCAACTCGCTCTGCCCCGTGCTCTTACAGCCTACCGGGAACATGTCTTTGAAAGGCCTGTGAAACGCAGTTTCTTGGCAGGCCTGATCTGGCTGAAGTAGAACTCCGGCTCTGGGTGTGCTCCATTGCCCTAGAGCTGCCAGGCCCCAAGTGCTGCCCTGTTTCCCAGGGGCAGAGAGGCCCAAAGCATCTTGCTTCCCGGTCTTTGCGAAGCTAAGAAACAACTGGCTCTGCCCAGTGCTCTTACACCTACCGGGAACATCTCTTACCAAGGCCTGTCAAACGCTGTTTCTTTGCAGGCCTGATCAGGCTGAAGTAGAACTCCTGCTCTGCGTGTGCTCCATTGGCCTAGAGCTTCCCGACCCAAAAGGCTGCCTTGTTCCCAAACGGGCAGAGGGGTCCCAAGCGTCTTGCTTCCAGCTTTTCAGGAAGGTAAGAAACAACTGGCTCTGCCCAGTGCTCTTACAGCCTACCGGGAACATCTCTTACCAAGGCCTGTGAAACGCAGTTTCTTGGCAGGCCTGATCTGGCTGAAGTAGAACTCCTGCTCTGGGCGTGCTACTTTGGCCTAGAGCTGCCAGGCCCAAAGGGCCGCCTTGTTTCCAAAGGGGCTGAGAGTCCCCAAAGTATCTTGCTTCCAAATCTTTGGGAAGCTAAGAAACAACTGGCTCTGCACAGTGCTCTCACAGCCTACCGGCAACGTGACAGAGACAGGCCTGTGAGACGCAGTTTCTTGGAAGGCCTGATCTGGCTGAGGTAGAACTTCTGCTCTGGGTGTACTCCATTGGCCTAGGGCTGCCAGGCCCAAAGGGCTGCCTTTATTTCCAAAGTGTGAGAGAGGCCCCAAAGCATCTTGCTTCCTGCTCTCTGGGAAGCTAAAACAACTGGCTCTGCACAGTGCTCTCAAAGCCAACCGGGAACGTCACATACAAAGGCCTGTGAAACGCAGCTTCTTGACAGGCCTTATCTGGCTGAGGTAGAACTTGTGCTCTGGGTGTGCTACTTTGGCCTAGAGCTGCCAGGCACAAAGGCTGCTTTGTTTCCAAAGGGGGAGAGAGGCCCCAAATCATGTTGCTTCCAGCTGTTTTTGAAGCTAAGAAACAACTCGCTCTGCCAGGTACTCTTACAGCCTTCCGGGAACACCTCTTACGAAGGCCTGTGAAAAGCAGTTTCTTGGCAGGCCTGATCTGGCTGAGGTAGAACTTCTGCTCTGGGTGTGCTCCATGGCCCTAGAGCTGAAAGGCCCAAAGGGATGCCTTGTTTGCAAAGGGGCAGAGAGGCCCCAAAGCATCTTGCTTCCAGCTCATTGGGAAGCTAAGAAACAACTGTCTCTGCCCAGTGCTCTGACAGAGTACCGGGAACATCTCTTACCAAAGCCTTTGAAACGCAGTTTCTTGGCAGGCCTTATCTGGCTGAGGTAGAACTTCTGCTCTGGGTGTGCTCCATTGGCCTAGAGCTGAAAGGCCCAAAGGTCGGCCTTGTTGGCAAAGGGGCAGGGAGCCCCCAAAGCATCTTGCTTCCAGCTCTTCGGGAAGCTAAGAAACAACTGGCTCTGCCCAGTGCTCTTACAGCCTGAGAGAAAATCTCTTACCAAGGCCTGTGAAACGCACTTTGTTGGTGGCCTGATCTAGCTGAAGTAGAACTTCTGCTCTGGGTGTGCTCCATTGGCCTAGAGCTGCCTGGCCCAAAGGGCCGCCTTGTTTGCAAAGGGGCAGAGAGGCCCCAAAGCATCTTGCTTCCAGCTCTTCGGGAAGCTAAGAAACATCTGGCGTTGCCCAGTGCTCTTACAGCCTACCGGGAACATCTCTTACCAAGGCCTGTGAAACGCAGTTTGTTGGTGGCCTGAACCGGCCGAAGTAGAACTTCTGCTCTGGGTGTGCTCCACTGGCCTGGAGCTACCTGCCCCAAAGGGCTGCCTTGATTCCAAAGTGAGAGAGTGGCACCAAAGCATCTTGCTTCCAGCTCTTCGGGAAGCTAAGAAACATCTGGCGTTGCCCAGTGCTCTTACAGCCTACCGGGAACATCTCTTACCAAGGCCTGTGAAACGCCGTTTCCTGGCAGGCCTGATTTGGCTGAAGTAGAACTTCTGCTCTGGGTGTGCTCCATTGCCCTAGAGCTGCCAGGCCCAAGGTGCTGCCTTGTTTCCAAAGGGGCAGAGAGGCCCCAAAGCCTCTTGCTTCCAGCTCTCTGGGAAGCTAAGAACCAACTCGCTCTGCCCCGTGCTCTTACAGCCTACCGGGAACATGTCTTTGAAAGGCCTGTGAAACGCAGTTTCTTGGCAGGCCTGATCTGGCTGAAGTAGAACTCCGGCTCTGGGTGTGCTCCATTGCCCTAGAGCTGCCAGGCCCCAAGTGCTGCCCTGTTTCCAAGGGGCAGAGAGGCCCAAAGCATCTTGCTTCCCGGTCTTTGCGAAGCTAAGAAACAACTGGCTCTGCCCAGTGCTCTTACACCTACCGGGAACATCTCTTACCAAGGCCTGTCAAACGCTGTTTCTTTGCAGGCCTGATCAGGCTGAAGTAGAACTCCTGCTCTGCGTGTGCTCCATTGGCCTAGAGCTTCCCGACCCAAAAGGCTGCCTTGTTCCCAAACGGGCAGAGGGGTCCCAAGCGTCTTGCTTCCAGCTTTTCAGGAAGGTAAGAAACAACTGGCTCTGCCCAGTGCTCTTACAGCCTACCGGGAACATCTCTTACCAAGGCCTGTGAAACGCAGTTTCTTGGCAGGCCTGATCTGGCTGAAGTAGAACTCCTGCTCTGGGCGTGCTACTTTGGCCTAGAGCTGCCAGGCCCAAAGGGCCGCCTTGTTTCCAAAGGGGCTGAGAGTCCCCAAAGTATCTTGCTTCCAAATCTTTGGGAAGCTAAGAAACAACTGGCTCTGCACAGTGCTCTCACAGCCTACCGGCAACGTGACAGAGACAGGCCTGTGAGACGCAGTTTCTTGGAAGGCCTGATCTGGCTGAGGTAGAACTTCTGCTCTGGGTGTACTCCATTGGCCTAGGGCTGCCAGGCCCAAAGGGCTGCCTTTATTTCCAAAGTGTGAGAGAGGCCCCAAAGCATCTTGCTTCCTGCTCTCTGGGAAGCTAAAACAACTGGCTCTGCACAGTGCTCTCAAAGCCAACCGGGAACGTCACATACAAAGGCCTGTGAAACGCAGCTTCTTGACAGGCCTTATCTGGCTGAGGTAGAACTTGTGCTCTGGGTGTGCTACTTTGGCCTAGAGCTGCCAGGCACAAAGGCTGCTTTGTTTCCAAAGGGGGAGAGAGGCCCCAAATCATGTTGCTTCCAGCTGTTTTTGAAGCTAAGAAACAACTCGCTCTGCCAGGTACTCTTACAGCCTTCCGGGAACACCTCTTACGAAGGCCTGTGAAAAGCAGTTTCTTGGCAGGCCTGATCTGGCTGAGGTAGAACTTCTGCTCTGGGTGTGCTCCATGGCCCTAGAGCTGAAAGGCCCAAAGGGATGCCTTGTTTGCAAAGGGGCAGAGAGGCCCCAAAGCATCTTGCTTCCAGCTCATTGGGAAGCTAAGAAACAACTGTCTCTGCCCAGTGCTCTGACAGAGTACCGGGAACATCTCTTACCAAAGCCTTTGAAACGCAGTTTCTTGGCAGGCCTTATCTGGCTGAGGTAGAACTTCTGCTCTGGGTGTGCTCCATTGGCCTAGAGCTGAAAGGCCCAAAGGTCGGCCTTGTTGGCAAAGGGGCAGGGAGCCCCCAAAGCATCTTGCTTCCAGCTCTTCGGGAAGCTAAGAAACAACTGGCTCTGCCCAGTGCTCTTACAGCCTGAGAGAAAATCTCTTACCAAGGCCTGTGAAACGCACTTTGTTGGTGGCCTGATCTAGCTGAAGTAGAACTTCTGCTCTGGGTGTGCTCCATTGGCCTAGAGCTGCCTGGCCCAAAGGGCCGCCTTGTTTGCAAAGGGGCAGAGAGGCCCCAAAGCATCTTGCTTCCAGCTCTTCGGGAAGCTAAGAAACATCTGGCGTTGCCCAGTGCTCTTACAGCCTACCGGGAACATCTCTTACCAAGGCCTGTGAAACGCAGTTTGTTGGTGGCCTGAACCGGCCGAAGTAGAACTTCTGCTCTGGGTGTGCTCCACTGGCCTGGAGCTACCTGCCCCAAAGGGCTGCCTTGATTCCAAAGTGAGAGAGTGGCACCAAAGCATCTTGCTTCCAGCTCTTCGGGAAGCTAAGAAACATCTGGCGTTGCCCAGTGCTCTTACAGCCTACCGGGAACATCTCTTACCAAGGCCTGTGAAACGCCGTTTCCTGGCAGGCCTGATTTGGCTGAAGTAGAACTTCTGCTCTGGGTGTGCTCCATTGCCCTAGAGCTGCCAGGCCCAAGGTGCTGCCTTGTTTCCAAAGGGGCAGAGAGGCCCCAAAGCCTCTTGCTTCCAGCTCTCTGGGAAGCTAAGAACCAACTCGCTCTGCCCCGTGCTCTTACAGCCTACCGGGAACATGTCTTTGAAAGGCCTGTGAAACGCAGTTTCTTGGCAGGCCTCATCTGGCTGAAGTAGAACTCCGGCTCTGGGTGTGCTCCATTGCCCTAGAGCTGCCAGGCCCCAAGTGCTGCCCTGTTTCCAAGGGGCAGAGAGGCCCAAAGCATCTTGCTTCCCGGTCTTTGCGAAGCTAAGAAACAACTGGCTCTGCCCAGTGCTCTTACACCTACCGGGAACATCTCTTACCAAGGCCTGTCAAACGCTGTTTCTTTGCAGGCCTGATCAGGCTGAAGTAGAACTCCTGCTCTGCGTGTGCTCCATTGGCCTAGAGCTTCCCGACCCAAAAGGCTGCCTTGTTCCCAAACGGGCAGAGGGGTCCCAAGCGTCTTGCTTCCAGCTTTTCAGGAAGGTAAGAAACAACTGGCTCTGCCCAGTGCTCTTACAGCCTACCGGGAACATCTCTTACCAAGGCCTGTGAAACGCAGTTTCTTGGCAGGCCTGATCTGGCTGAAGTAGAACTCCTGCTCTGGGCGTGCTACTTTGGCCTAGAGCTGCCAGGCCCAAAGGGCCGCCTTGTTTCCAAAGGGGCTGAGAGTCCCCAAAGTATCTTGCTTCCAAATCTTTGGGAAGCTAAGAAACAACTGGCTCTGCACAGTGCTCTCACAGCCTACCGGCAACGTGACAGAGAAAGGCCTGTGAGACGCAGTTTCTTGGAAGGCCTGATCTGGCTGAGGTAGAACTTCTGCTCTGGGTGTACTCCATTGGCCTAGGGCTGCCAGGCCCAAAGGGCTGCCTTTATTTCCAAAGTGTGAGAGAGGCCCCAAAGCATCTTGCTTCCTGCTCTCTGGGAAGCTAAAACAACTGGCTCTGCACAGTGCTCTCAAAGCCAACCGGGAACGTCACATACAAAGGCCTGTGAAACGCAGCTTCTTGACAGGCCTTATCTGGCTGAGGTAGAACTTGTGCTCTGGGTGTGCTACTTTGGCCTAGAGCTGCCAGGCACAAAGGCTGCTTTGTTTCCAAAGGGGGAGAGAGGCCCCAAATCATGTTGCTTCCAGCTGTTTTTGAAGCTAAGAAACAACTCGCTCTGCCAGGTACTCTTACAGCCTTCCGGGAACACCTCTTACGAAGGCCTGTGAAAAGCAGTTTCTTGGCAGGCCTGATCTGGCTGAGGTAGAACTTCTGCTCTGGGTGTGCTCCATGGCCCTAGAGCTGAAAGGCCCAAAGGGATGCCTTGTTTGCAAAGGGGCAGAGAGGCCCCAAAGCATCTTGCTTCCAGCTCATTGGGAAGCTAAGAGACAACTGTCTCTGCCCAGTGCTCTGACAGAGTACCGGGAACATCTCTTACCAAAGCCTTTGAAACGCAGTTTCTTGGCAGGCCTTATCTGGCTGAGGTAGAACTTCTGCTCTGGGTGTGCTCCATTGGCCTAGAGCTGAAAGGCCCAAAGGTCGGCCTTGTTGGCAAAGGGGCAGGGAGCCCCCAAAGCATCTTGCTTCCAGCTCTTCGGGAAGCTAAGAAACAACTGGCTCTGCCCAGTGCTCTTACAGCCTGAGAGAAAATCTCTTACCAAGGCCTGTGAAACGCACTTTGTAGGTGGCCTGATCTAGCTGAAGTAGAACTTCTGCTCTGGGTGTGCTCCATTGGCCTAGAGCTGCCTGGCCCAAAGGGCCGCCTTGTTTGCAAAGGGGCAGAGAGGCCCCAAAGCATCTTGCTTCCAGCTCTTCGGGAAGCTAAGAAACATCTGGCGTTGCCCAGTGCTCTTACAGCCTACCGGGAACATCTCTTACCAAGGCCTGTGAAACGCAGTTTGTTGGTGGCCTGAACCGGCCGAAGTAGAACTTCTGCTCTGGGTGTGCTCCACTGGCCTGGAGCTACCTGCCCCAAAGGGCTGCCTTGATTCCAAAGTGAGAGAGTGGCACCAAAGCATCTTGCTTCCAGCTCTTCGGGAAGCTAAGAAACATCTGGCGTTGCCCAGTGCTCTTACAGCCTACCGGGAACATCTCTTACCAAGGCCTGTGAAACGCCGTTTCCTGGCAGGCCTGATTTGGCTGAAGTAGAACTTCTGCTCTGGGTGTGCTCCATTGCCCTAGAGCTGCCAGGCCCAAGGTGCTGCCTTGTTTCCAAAGGGGCAGAGAGGCCCCAAAGCCTCTTGCTTCCAGCTCTCTGGGAAGCTAAGAACCAACTCGCTCTGCCCCGTGCTCTTACAGCCTACCGGGAACATGTCTTTGAAAGGCCTGTGAAACGCAGTTTCTTGGCAGGCCTCATCTGGCTGAAGTAGAACTCCGGCTCTGGGTGTGCTCCATTGCCCTAGAGCTGCCAGGCCCCAAGTGCTGCCCTGTTTCCAAGGGGCAGAGAGGCCCAAAGCATCTTGCTTCCCGGTCTTTGCGAAGCTAAGAAACAACTGGCTCTGCCCAGTGCTCTTACACCTACCGGGAACATCTCTTACCAAGGCCTGTCAAACGCTGTTTCTTTGCAGGCCTGATCAGGCTGAAGTAGAACTCCTGCTCTGCGTGTGCTCCATTGGCCTAGAGCTTCCCGACCCAAAAGGCTGCCTTGTTCCCAAACGGGCAGAGGGGTCCCAAGCGTCTTGCTTCCAGCTTTTCAGGAAGGTAAGAAACAACTGGCTCTGCCCAGTGCTCTTACAGCCTACCGGGAACATCTCTTACCAAGGCCTGTGAAACGCAGTTTCTTGGCAGGCCTGATCTGGCTGAAGTAGAACTCCTGCTCTGGGCGTGCTACTTTGGCCTAGAGCTGCCAGGCCCAAAGGGCCGCCTTGTTTCCAAAGGGGCTGAGAGTCCCCAAAGTATCTTGCTTCCAAATCTTTGGGAAGCTAAGAAACAACTGGCTCTGCACAGTGCTCTCACAGCCTACCGGCAACGTGACAGAGAAAGGCCTGTGAGACGCAGTTTCTTGGAAGGCCTGATCTGGCTGAGGTAGAACTTCTGCTCTGGGTGTACTCCATTGGCCTAGGGCTGCCAGGCCCAAAGGGCTGCCTTTATTTCCAAAGTGTGAGAGAGGCCCCAAAGCATCTTGCTTCCTGCTCTCTGGGAAGCTAAAACAACTGGCTCTGCACAGTGCTCTCAAAGCCAACCGGGAACGTCACATACAAAGGCCTGTGAAACGCAGCTTCTTGACAGGCCTTATCTGGCTGAGGTAGAACTTGTGCTCTGGGTGTGCTACTTTGGCCTAGAGCTGCCAGGCACAAAGGCTGCTTTGTTTCCAAAGGGGGAGAGAGGCCCCAAATCATGTTGCTTCCAGCTGTTTTTGAAGCTAAGAAACAACTCGCTCTGCCAGGTACTCTTACAGCCTTCCGGGAACACCTCTTACGAAGGCCTGTGAAAAGCAGTTTCTTGGCAGGCCTGATCTGGCTGAGGTAGAACTTCTGCTCTGGGTGTGCTCCATTGCCCTAGAGCTGAAAGGCCCAAAGGGATGCCTTGTTTGCAAAGGGGCAGAGAGGCCCCAAAGCATCTTGCTTCCAGCTCATTGGGAAGCTAAGAGACAACTGTCTCTGCCCAGTGCTCTGACAGAGTACCGGGAACATCTCTTACCAAAGCCTTTGAAACGCAGTTTCTTGGCAGGCCTTATCTGGCTGAGGTAGAACTTCTGCTCTGGGTGTGCTCCATTGGCCTAGAGCTGAAAGGCCCAAAGGTCGGCCTTGTTGGCAAAGGGGCAGGGAGCCCCCAAAGCATCTTGCTTCCAGCTCTTCGGGAAGCTAAGAAACAACTGGCTCTGCCCAGTGCTCTTACAGCCTGAGAGAAAATCTCTTACCAAGGCCTGTGAAACGCACTTTGTAGGTGGCCTGATCTAGCTGAAGTAGAACTTCTGCTCTGGGTGTGCTCCATTGGCCTAGAGCTGCCTGGCCCAAAGGGCCGCCTTGTTTGCAAAGGGGCAGAGAGGCCCCAAAGCATCTTGCTTCCAGCTCTTCGGGAAGCTAAGAAACATCTGGCGTTGCCCAGTGCTCTTACAGCCTACCGGGAACATCTCTTACCAAGGCCTGTGAAACGCAGTTTGTTGGTGGCCTGAACCGGCCGAAGTAGAACTTCTGCTCTGGGTGTGCTCCACTGGCCTGGAGCTACCTGCCCCAAAGGGCTGCCTTGATTCCAAAGTGAGAGAGTGGCACCAAAGCATCTTGCTTCCAGCTCTTCGGGAAGCTAAGAAACATCTGGCGTTGCCCAGTGCTCTTACAGCCTACCGGGAACATCTCTTACCAAGGCCTGTGAAACGCCGTTTCCTGGCAGGCCTGATTTGGCTGAAGTACAACTTCTGCTCTGGGTGTGCTCCATTGCCCTAGAGCTGCCAGGCCCAAGGTGCTGCCTTGTTTCCAAAGGGGCAGAGAGGCCCCAAAGCCTCTTGCTTCCAGCTCTCTGGGAAGCTAAGAACCAACTCGCTCTGCCCCGTGCTCTTACAGCCTACCGGGAACATGTCTTTGAAAGGCCTGTGAAACGCAGTTTCTTGGCAGGCCTCATCTGGCTGAAGTAGAACTCCGGCTCTGGGTGTGCTCCATTGCCCTAGAGCTGCCAGGCCCCAAGTGCTGCCCTGTTTCCAAGGGGCAGAGAGGCCCAAAGCATCTTGCTTCCCGGTCTTTGCGAAGCTAAGAAACAACTGGCTCTGCCCAGTGCTCTTACACCTACCGGGAACATCTCTTACCAAGGCCTGTCAAACGCTGTTTCTTTGCAGGCCTGATCAGGCTGAAGTAGAACTCCTGCTCTGCGTGTGCTCCATTGGCCTAGAGCTTCCCGACCCAAAAGGCTGCCTTGTTCCCAAACGGGCAGAGGGGTCCCAAGCGTCTTGCTTCCAGCTTTTCAGGAAGGTAAGAAACAACTGGCTCTGCCCAGTGCTCTTACAGCCTACCGGGAACATCTCTTACCAAGGCCTGTGAAACGCAGTTTCTTGGCAGGCCTGATCTGGCTGAAGTAGAACTCCTGCTCTGGGCGTGCTACTTTGGCCTAGAGCTGCCAGGCCCAAAGGGCCGCCTTGTTTCCAAAGGGGCTGAGAGTCCCCAAAGTATCTTGCTTCCAAATCTTTGGGAAGCTAAGAAACAACTGGCTCTGCACAGTGCTCTCACAGCCTACCGGCAACGTGACAGAGACAGGCCTGTGAGACGCAGTTTCTTGGAAGGCCTGATCTGGCTGAGGTAGAACTTCTGCTCTGGGTGTACTCCATTGGCCTAGGGCTGCCAGGCCCAAAGGGCTGCCTTTATTTCCAAAGTGTGAGAGAGGCCCCAAAGCATCTTGCTTCCTGCTCTCTGGGAAGCTAAAACAACTGGCTCTGCACAGTGCTCTCAAAGCCAACCGGGAACGTCACATACAAAGGCCTGTGAAACGCAGCTTCTTGACAGGCCTTATCTGGCTGAGGTAGAACTTGTGCTCTGGGTGTGCTACTTTGGCCTAGAGCTGCCAGGCACAAAGGCTGCTTTGTTTCCAAAGGGGGAGAGAGGCCCCAAATCATGTTGCTTCCAGCTGTTTTTGAAGCTAAGAAACAACTCGCTCTGCCAGGTACTCTTACAGCCTTCCGGGAACACCTCTTACGAAGGCCTGTGAAAAGCAGTTTCTTGGCAGGCCTGATCTGGCTGAGGTAGAACTTCTGCTCTGGGTGTGCTCCATTGCCCTAGAGCTGAAAGGCCCAAAGGGATGCCTTGTTTGCAAAGGGGCAGAGAGGCCCCAAAGCATCTTGCTTCCAGCTCATTGGGAAGCTAAGAGACAACTGTCTCTGCCCAGTGCTCTGACAGAGTACCGGGAACATCTCTTACCAAAGCCTTTGAAACGCAGTTTCTTGGCAGGCCTTATCTGGCTGAGGTAGAACTTCTGCTCTGGGTGTGCTCCATTGGCCTAGAGCTGAAAGGCCCAAAGGTCGGCCTTGTTGGCAAAGGGGCAGGGAGCCCCCAAAGCATCTTGCTTCCAGCTCTTCGGGAAGCTAAGAAACAACTGGCTCTGCCCAGTGCTCTTACAGCCTGAGAGAAAATCTCTTACCAAGGCCTGTGAAACGCACTTTGTAGGTGGCCTGATCTAGCTGAAGTAGAACTTCTGCTCTGGGTGTGCTCCATTGGCCTAGAGCTGCCTGGCCCAAAGGGCCGCCTTGTTTGCAAAGGGGCAGAGAGGCCCCAAAGCATCTTGCTTCCAGCTCTTCGGGAAGCTAAGAAACATCTGGCGTTGCCCAGTGCTCTTACAGCCTACCGGGAACATCTCTTACCAAGGCCTGTGAAACGCAGTTTGTTGGTGGCCTGAACCGGCCGAAGTAGAACTTCTGCTCTGGGTGTGCTCCACTGGCCTGGAGCTACCTGCCCCAAAGGGCTGCCTTGATTCCAAAGTGAGAGAGTGGCACCAAAGCATCTTGCTTCCAGCTCTTCGGGAAGCTAAGAAACATCTGGCGTTGCCCAGTGCTCTTACAGCCTACCGGGAACATCTCTTACCAAGGCCTGTGAAACGCCGTTTCCTGGCAGGCCTGATTTGGCTGAAGTAGAACTTCTGCTCTGGGTGTGCTCCATTGCCCTAGAGCTGCCAGGCCCAAGGTGCTGCCTTGTTTCCAAAGGGGCAGAGAGGCCCCAAAGCCTCTTGCTTCCAGCTCTCTGGGAAGCTAAGAACCAACTCGCTCTGCCCCGTGCTCTTACAGCCTACCGGGAACATGTCTTTGAAAGGCCTGTGAAACGCAGTTTCTTGGCAGGCCTCATCTGGCTGAAGTAGAACTCCGGCTCTGGGTGTGCTCCATTGCCCTAGAGCTGCCAGGCCCCAAGTGCTGCCCTGTTTCCAAGGGGCAGAGAGGCCCAAAGCATCTTGCTTCCCGGTCTTTGCGAAGCTAAGAAACAACTGGCTCTGCCCAGTGCTCTTACACCTACCGGGAACATCTCTTACCAAGGCCTGTCAAACGCTGTTTCTTTGCAGGCCTGATCAGGCTGAAGTAGAACTCCTGCTCTGCGTGTGCTCCATTGGCCTAGAGCTTCCCGACCCAAAAGGCTGCCTTGTTCCCAAACGGGCAGAGGGGTCCCAAGCGTCTTGCTTCCAGCTTTTCAGGAAGGTAAGAAACAACTGGCTCTGCCCAGTGCTCTTACAGCCTACCGGGAACATCTCTTACCAAGGCCTGTGAAACGCAGTTTCTTGGCAGGCCTGATCTGGCTGAAGTAGAACTCCTGCTCTGGGCGTGCTACTTTGGCCTAGAGCTGCCAGGCCCAAAGGGCCGCCTTGTTTCCAAAGGGGCTGAGAGTCCCCAAAGTATCTTGCTTCCAAATCTTTGGGAAGCTAAGAAACAACTGGCTCTGCACAGTGCTCTCACAGCCTACCGGCAACGTGACAGAGAAAGGCCTGTGAGACGCAGTTTCTTGGAAGGCCTGATCTGGCTGAGGTAGAACTTCTGCTCTGGGTGTACTCCATTGGCCTAGGGCTGCCAGGCCCAAAGGGCTGCCTTTATTTCCAAAGTGTGAGAGAGGCCCCAAAGCATCTTGCTTCCTGCTCTCTGGGAAGCTAAAACAACTGGCTCTGCACAGTGCTCTCAAAGCCAACCGGGAACGTCACATACAAAGGCCTGTGAAACGCAGCTTCTTGACAGGCCTTATCTGGCTGAGGTAGAACTTGTGCTCTGGGTGTGCTACTTTGGCCTAGAGCTGCCAGGCACAAAGGCTGCTTTGTTTCCAAAGGGGGAGAGAGGCCCCAAATCATGTTGCTTCCAGCTGTTTTTGAAGCTAAGAAACAACTCGCTCTGCCAGGTACTCTTACAGCCTTCCGGGAACACCTCTTACGAAGGCCTGTGAAAAGCAGTTTCTTGGCAGGCCTGATCTGGCTGAGGTAGAACTTCTGCTCTGGGTGTGCTCCATTGCCCTAGAGCTGAAAGGCCCAAAGGGATGCCTTGTTTGCAAAGGGGCAGAGAGGCCCCAAAGCATCTTGCTTCCAGCTCATTGGGAAGCTAAGAGACAACTGTCTCTGCCCAGTGCTCTGACAGAGTACCGGGAACATCTCTTACCAAAGCCTTTGAAACGCAGTTTCTTGGCAGGCCTTATCTGGCTGAGGTAGAACTTCTGCTCTGGGTGTGCTCCATTGGCCTAGAGCTGAAAGGCCCAAAGGTCGGCCTTGTTGGCAAAGGGGCAGGGAGCCCCCAAAGCATCTTGCTTCCAGCTCTTCGGGAAGCTAAGAAACAACTGGCTCTGCCCAGTGCTCTTACAGCCTGAGAGAAAATCTCTTACCAAGGCCTGTGAAACGCACTTTGTAGGTGGCCTGATCTAGCTGAAGTAGAACTTCTGCTCTGGGTGTGCTCCATTGGCCTAGAGCTGCCTGGCCCAAAGGGCCGCCTTGTTTGCAAAGGGGCAGAGAGGCCCCAAAGCATCTTGCTTCCAGCTCTTCGGGAAGCTAAGAAACATCTGGCGTTGCCCAGTGCTCTTACAGCCTACCGGGAACATCTCTTACCAAGGCCTGTGAAACGCAGTTTGTTGGTGGCCTGAACCGGCCGAAGTAGAACTTCTGCTCTGGGTGTGCTCCACTGGCCTGGAGCTACCTGCCCCAAAGGGCTGCCTTGATTCCAAAGTGAGAGAGTGGCACCAAAGCATCTTGCTTCCAGCTCTTCGGGAAGCTAAGAAACATCTGGCGTTGCCCAGTGCTCTTACAGCCTACCGGGAACATCTCTTACCAAGGCCTGTGAAACGCCGTTTCCTGGCAGGCCTGATTTGGCTGAAGTAGAACTTCTGCTCTGGGTGTGCTCCATTGCCCTAGAGCTGCCAGGCCCAAGGTGCTGCCTTGTTTCCAAAGGGGCAGAGAGGCCCCAAAGCATCTTGCTTCCAGCTCTCTGGGAAGCTAAGAACCAACTCGCTCTGGCCCGTGCTCTTACAGCCTACCGGGAACATGTCTTTGAAAGGCCTGTGAAACGCAGTTTCTTGGCAGGCCTCATCTGGCTGAAGTAGAACTCCGGCTCTGGGTGTGCTCCATTGCCCTAGAGCTGCCAGGCCCCAAGTGCTGCCCTGTTTCCAAGGGGCAGAGAGGCCCAAAGCATCTTGCTTCCCGGTCTTTGCGAAGCTAAGAAACAACTGGCTCTGCCCAGTGCTCTTACACCTACCGGGAACATCTCTTACCAAGGCCTGTCAAACGCTGTTTCTTTGCAGGCCTGATCAGGCTGAAGTAGAACTCCTGCTCTGCGTGTGCTGCATTGGCCTAGAGCTTCCCGACCCAAAAGGCTGCCTTGTTCCCAAACGGGCAGAGGGGTCGCAAGCGTCTTGCTTCCAGCTTTTCAGGAAGGTAAGAAACAACTGGCTCTGCCCAGTGCTCTTACAGCCTACCGGGAACATCTCTTACCAAGGCCTGTGAAACGCAGTTTCTTGGCAGGCCTGATCTGGCTGAAGTAGAACTCCTGCTCTGGGCGTGCTACTTTGGCCTAGAGCTGCCAGGCCCAAAGGGCCGCCTTGTTTCCAAAGGGGCTGAGAGTCCCCAAAGTATCTTGCTTCCAAATCTTTGGGAAGCTAAGAAACAACTGGCTCTGCACAGTGCTCTCACAGCCTACCGGCAACGTGACAGAGAAAGGCCTGTGAGACGCAGTTTCTTGGAAGGCCTGATCTGGCTGAGGTAGAACTTCTGCTCTGGGTGTACTCCATTGGCCTAGGGCTGCCAGGCCCAAAGGGCTGCCTTTATTTCCAAAGTGTGAGAGAGGCCCCAAAGCATCTTGCTTCCTGCTCTCTGGGAAGCTAAAACAACTGGCTCTGCACAGTGCTCTCAAAGCCAACCGGGAACGTCACATACAAAGGCCTGTGAAACGCAGCTTCTTGACAGGCCTTATCTGGCTGAGGTAGAACTTGTGCTCTGGGTGTGCTACTTTGGCCTAGAGCTGCCAGGCACAAAGGCTGCTTTGTTTCCAAAGGGGGAGAGAGGCCCCAAATCATGTTGCTTCCAGCTGTTTTTGAAGCTAAGAAACAACTCGCTCTGCCAGGTACTCTTACAGCCTTCCGGGAACACCTCTTACGAAGGCCTGTGAAAAGCAGTTTCTTGGCAGGCCTGATCTGGCTGAGGTAGAACTTCTGCTCTGGGTGTGCTCCATTGCCCTAGAGCTGAAAGGCCCAAAGGGATGCCTTGTTTGCAAAGGGGCAGAGAGGCCCCAAAGCATCTTGCTTCCAGCTCATTGGGAAGCTAAGAGACAACTGTCTCTGCCCAGTGCTCTGACAGAGTACCGGGAACATCTCTTACCAAAGCCTTTGAAACGCAGTTTCTTGGCAGGCCTTATCTGGCTGAGGTAGAACTTCTGCTCTGGGTGTGCTCCATTGGCCTAGAGCTGAAAGGCCCAAAGGTCGGCCTTGTTGGCAAAGGGGCAGGGAGCCCCCAAAGCATCTTGCTTCCAGCTCTTCGGGAAGCTAAGAAACAACTGGCTCTGCCCAGTGCTCTTACAGCCTGAGAGAAAATCTCTTACCAAGGCCTGTGAAACGCACTTTGTAGGTGGCCTGATCTAGCTGAAGTAGAACTTCTGCTCTGGGTGTGCTCCATTGGCCTAGAGCTGCCTGGCCCAAAGGGCCGCCTTGTTTGCAAAGGGGCAGAGAGGCCCCAAAGCATCTTGCTTCCAGCTCTTCGGGAAGCTAAGAAACATCTGGCGTTGCCCAGTGCTCTTACAGCCTACCGGGAACATCTCTTACCAAGGCCTGTGAAACGCAGTTTGTTGGTGGCCTGAACCGGCCGAAGTAGAACTTCTGCTCTGGGTGTGCTCCACTGGCCTGGAGCTACCTGCCCCAAAGGGCTGCCTTGATTCCAAAGTGAGAGAGTGGCACCAAAGCATCTTGCTTCCAGCTCTTCGGGAAGCTAAGAAACATCTGGCGTTGCCCAGTGCTCTTACAGCCTACCGGGAACATCTCTTACCAAGGCCTGTGAAACGCCGTTTCCTGGCAGGCCTGATTTGGCTGAAGTAGAACTTCTGCTCTGGGTGTGCTCCATTGCCCTAGAGCTGCCAGGCCCAAGGTGCTGCCTTGTTTCCAAAGGGGCAGAGAGGCCCCAAAGCCTCTTGCTTCCAGCTCTCTGGGAAGCTAAGAACCAACTCGCTCTGCCCCGTGCTCTTACAGCCTACCGGGAACATGTCTTTGAAAGGCCTGTGAAACGCAGTTTCTTGGCAGGCCTCATCTGGCTGAAGTAGAACTCCGGCTCTGGGTGTGCTCCATTGCCCTAGAGCTGCCAGGCCCCAAGTGCTGCCCTGTTTCCAAGGGGCAGAGAGGCCCAAAGCATCTTGCTTCCCGGTCTTTGCGAAGCTAAGAAACAACTGGCTCTGCCCAGTGCTCTTACACCTACCGGGAACATCTCTTACCAAGGCCTGTCAAACGCTGTTTCTTTGCAGGCCTGATCAGGCTGAAGTAGAACTCCTGCTCTGCGTGTGCTCCATTGGCCTAGAGCTTCCCGACCCAAAAGGCTGCCTTGTTCCCAAACGGGCAGAGGGGTCCCAAGCGTCTTGCTTCCAGCTTTTCAGGAAGGTAAGAAACAACTGGCTCTGCCCAGTGCTCTTACAGCCTACCGGGAACATCTCTTACCAAGGCCTGTGAAACGCAGTTTCTTGGCAGGCCTGATCTGGCTGAAGTAGAACTCCTGCTCTGGGCGTGCTACTTTGGCCTAGAGCTGCCAGGCCCAAAGGGCCGCCTTGTTTCCAAAGGGGCTGAGAGTCCCCAAAGTATCTTGCTTCCAAATCTTTGGGAAGCTAAGAAACAACTGGCTCTGCACAGTGCTCTCACAGCCTACCGGCAACGTGACAGAGAAAGGCCTGTGAGACGCAGTTTCTTGGAAGGCCTGATCTGGCTGAGGTAGAACTTCTGCTCTGGGTGTACTCCATTGGCCTAGGGCTGCCAGGCCCAAAGGGCTGCCTTTATTTCCAAAGTGTGAGAGAGGCCCCAAAGCATCTTGCTTCCTGCTCTCTGGGAAGCTAAAACAACTGGCTCTGCACAGTGCTCTCAAAGCCAACCGGGAACGTCACATACAAAGGCCTGTGAAACGCAGCTTCTTGACAGGCCTTATCTGGCTGAGGTAGAACTTGTGCTCTGGGTGTGCTACTTTGGCCTAGAGCTGCCAGGCACCAAGGCTGCTTTGTTTCCAAAGGGGGAGAGAGGCCCCAAATCATGTTGCTTCCAGCTGTTTTTGAAGCTAAGAAACAACTCGCTCTGCCAGGTACTCTTACAGCCTTCCGGGAACACCTCTTACGAAGGCCTGTGAAAAGCAGTTTCTTGGCAGGCCTGATCTGGCTGAGGTAGAACTTCTGCTCTGGGTGTGCTCCATTGCCCTAGAGCTGAAAGGCCCAAAGGGATGCCTTGTTTGCAAAGGGGCAGAGAGGCCCCAAAGCATCTTGCTTCCAGCTCATTGGGAAGCTAAGAGACAACTGTCTCTGCCCAGTGCTCTGACAGAGTACCGGGAACATCTCTTACCAAAGCCTTTGAAACGCAGTTTCTTGGCAGGCCTTATCTGGCTGAGGTAGAACTTCTGCTCTGGGTGTGCTCCATTGGCCTAGAGCTGAAAGGCCCAAAGGTCGGCCTTGTTGGCAAAGGGGCAGGGAGCCCCCAAAGCATCTTGCTTCCAGCTCTTCGGGAAGCTAAGAAACAACTGGCTCTGCCCAGTGCTCTTACAGCCTGAGAGAAAATCTCTTACCAAGGCCTGTGAAACGCACTTTGTAGGTGGCCTGATCTAGCTGAAGTAGAACTTCTGCTCTGGGTGTGCTCCATTGGCCTAGAGCTGCCTGGCCCAAAGGGCCGCCTTGTTTGCAAAGGGGCAGAGAGGCCCCAAAGCATCTTGCTTCCAGCTCTTCGGGAAGCTAAGAAACATCTGGCGTTGCCCAGTGCTCTTACAGCCTACCGGGAACATCTCTTACCAAGGCCTGTGAAACGCAGTTTGTTGGTGGCCTGAACCGGCCGAAGTAGAACTTCTGCTCTGGGTGTGCTCCACTGGCCTGGAGCTACCTGCCCCAAAGGGCTGCCTTGATTCCAAAGTGAGAGAGTGGCACCAAAGCATCTTGCTTCCAGCTCTTCGGGAAGCTAAGAAACATCTGGCGTTGCCCAGTGCTCTTACAGCCTACCGGGAACATCTCTTACCAAGGCCTGTGAAACGCCGTTTCCTGGCAGGCCTGATTTGGCTGAAGTAGAACTTCTGCTCTGGGTGTGCTCCATTGCCCTAGAGCTGCCAGGCCCAAGGTGCTGCCTTGTTTCCAAAGGGGCAGAGAGGCCCCAAAGCCTCTTGCTTCCAGCTCTCTGGGAAGCTAAGAACCAACTCGCTCTGCCCCGTGCTCTTACAGCCTACCGGGAACATGTCTTTGAAAGGCCTGTGAAACGCAGTTTCTTGGCAGGCCTCATCTGGCTGAAGTAGAACTCCGGCTCTGGGTGTGCTCCATTGCCCTAGAGCTGCCAGGCCCCAAGTGCTGCCCTGTTTCCAAGGGGCAGAGAGGCCCAAAGCATCTTGCTTCCCGGTCTTTGCGAAGCTAAGAAACAACTGGCTCTGCCCAGTGCTCTTACACCTACCGGGAACATCTCTTACCAAGGCCTGTCAAACGCTGTTTCTTTGCAGGCCTGATCAGGCTGAAGTAGAACTCCTGCTCTGCGTGTGCTCCATTGGCCTAGAGCTTCCCGACCCAAAAGGCTGCCTTGTTCCCAAACGGGCAGAGGGGTCCCAAGCGTCTTGCTTCCAGCTTTTCAGGAAGGTAAGAAACAACTGGCTCTGCCCAGTGCTCTTACAGCCTACCGGGAACATCTCTTACCAAGGCCTGTGAAACGCAGTTTCTTGGCAGGCCTGATCTGGCTGAAGTAGAACTCCTGCTCTGGGCGTGCTACTTTGGCCTAGAGCTGCCAGGCCCAAAGGGCCGCCTTGTTTCCAAAGGGGCTGAGAGTCCCCAAAGTATCTTGCTTCCAAATCTTTGGGAAGCTAAGAAACAACTGGCTCTGCACAGTGCTCTCACAGCCTACCGGCAACGTGACAGAGAAAGGCCTGTGAGACGCAGTTTCTTGGAAGGCCTGATCTGGCTGAGGTAGAACTTCTGCTCTGGGTGTACTCCATTGGCCTAGGGCTGCCAGGCCCAAAGGGCTGCCTTTATTTCCAAAGTGTGAGAGAGGCCCCAAAGCATCTTGCTTCCTGCTCTCTGGGAAGCTAAAACAACTGGCTCTGCACAGTGCTCTCAAAGCCAACCGGGAACGTCACATACAAAGGCCTGTGAAACGCAGCTTCTTGACAGGCCTTATCTGGCTGAGGTAGAACTTGTGCTCTGGGTGTGCTACTTTGGCCTAGAGCTGCCAGGCACCAAGGCTGCTTTGTTTCCAAAGGGGGAGAGAGGCCCCAAATCATGTTGCTTCCAGCTGTTTTTGAAGCTAAGAAACAACTCGCTCTGCCAGGTACTCTTACAGCCTTCCGGGAACACCTCTTACGAAGGCCTGTGAAAAGCAGTTTCTTGGCAGGCCTGATCTGGCTGAGGTAGAACTTCTGCTCTGGGTGTGCTCCATTGCCCTAGAGCTGAAAGGCCCAAAGGGATGCCTTGTTTGCAAAGGGGCAGAGAGGCCCCAAAGCATCTTGCTTCCAGCTCATTGGGAAGCTAAGAGACAACTGTCTCTGCCCAGTGCTCTGACAGAGTACCGGGAACATCTCTTACCAAAGCCTTTGAAACGCAGTTTCTTGGCAGGCCTTATCTGGCTGAGGTAGAACTTCTGCTCTGGGTGTGCTCCATTGGCCTAGAGCTGAAAGGCCCAAAGGTCGGCCTTGTTGGCAAAGGGGCAGGGAGCCCCCAAAGCATCTTGCTTCCAGCTCTTCGGGAAGCTAAGAAACAACTGGCTCTGCCCAGTGCTCTTACAGCCTGAGAGAAAATCTCTTACCAAGGCCTGTGAAACGCACTTTGTAGGTGGCCTGATCTAGCTGAAGTAGAACTTCTGCTCTGGGTGTGCTCCATTGGCCTAGAGCTGCCTGGCCCAAAGGGCCGCCTTGTTTGCAAAGGGGCAGAGAGGCCCCAAAGCATCTTGCTTCCAGCTCTTCGGGAAGCTAAGAAACATCTGGCGTTGCCCAGTGCTCTTACAGCCTACCGGGAACATCTCTTACCAAGGCCTGTGAAACGCAGTTTGTTGGTGGCCTGAACCGGCCGAAGTAGAACTTCTGCTCTGGGTGTGCTCCACTGGCCTGGAGCTACCTGCCCCAAAGGGCTGCCTTGATTCCAAAGTGAGAGAGTGGCACCAAAGCATCTTGCTTCCAGCTCTTCGGGAAGCTAAGAAACATCTGGCGTTGCCCAGTGCTCTTACAGCCTACCGGGAACATCTCTTACCAAGGCCTGTGAAACGCCGTTTCCTGGCAGGCCTGATTTGGCTGAAGTACAACTTCTGCTCTGGGTGTGCTCCATTGCCCTAGAGCTGCCAGGCCCAAGGTGCTGCCTTGTTTCCAAAGGGGCAGAGAGGCCCCAAAGCCTCTTGCTTCCAGCTCTCTGGGAAGCTAAGAACCAACTCGCTCTGCCCCGTGCTCTTACAGCCTACCGGGAACATGTCTTTGAAAGGCCTGTGAAACGCAGTTTCTTGGCAGGCCTCATCTGGCTGAAGTAGAACTCCGGCTCTGGGTGTGCTCCATTGCCCTAGAGCTGCCAGGCCCCAAGTGCTGCCCTGTTTCCAAGGGGCAGAGAGGCCCAAAGCATCTTGCTTCCCGGTCTTTGCGAAGCTAAGAAACAACTGGCTCTGCCCAGTGCTCTTACACCTACCGGGAACATCTCTTACCAAGGCCTGTCAAACGCTGTTTCTTTGCAGGCCTGATCAGGCTGAAGTAGAACTCCTGCTCTGCGTGTGCTCCATTGGCCTAGAGCTTCCCGACCCAAAAGGCTGCCTTGTTCCCAAACGGGCAGAGGGGTCCCAAGCGTCTTGCTTCCAGCTTTTCAGGAAGGTAAGAAACAACTGGCTCTGCCCAGTGCTCTTACAGCCTACCGGGAACATCTCTTACCAAGGCCTGTGAAACGCAGTTTCTTGGCAGGCCTGATCTGGCTGAAGTAGAACTCCTGCTCTGGGCGTGCTACTTTGGCCTAGAGCTGCCAGGCCCAAAGGGCCGCCTTGTTTCCAAAGGGGCTGAGAGTCCCCAAAGTATCTTGCTTCCAAATCTTTGGGAAGCTAAGAAACAACTGGCTCTGCACAGTGCTCTCACAGCCTACCGGCAACGTGACAGAGACAGGCCTGTGAGACGCAGTTTCTTGGAAGGCCTGATCTGGCTGAGGTAGAACTTCTGCTCTGGGTGTACTCCATTGGCCTAGGGCTGCCAGGCCCAAAGGGCTGCCTTTATTTCCAAAGTGTGAGAGAGGCCCCAAAGCATCTTGCTTCCTGCTCTCTGGGAAGCTAAAACAACTGGCTCTGCACAGTGCTCTCAAAGCCAACCGGGAACGTCACATACAAAGGCCTGTGAAACGCAGCTTCTTGACAGGCCTTATCTGGCTGAGGTAGAACTTGTGCTCTGGGTGTGCTACTTTGGCCTAGAGCTGCCAGGCACAAAGGCTGCTTTGTTTCCAAAGGGGGAGAGAGGCCCCAAATCATGTTGCTTCCAGCTGTTTTTGAAGCTAAGAAACAACTCGCTCTGCCAGGTACTCTTACAGCCTTCCGGGAACACCTCTTATGAAGGCCTGTGAAAAGCAGTTTCTTGGCAGGCCTGATCTGGCTGAGGTAGAACTTCTGCTCTGGGTGTGCTCCATTGCCCTAGAGCTGAAAGGCCCAAAGGGATGCCTTGTTTGCAAAGGGGCAGAGAGGCCCCAAAGCATCTTGCTTCCAGCTCATTGGGAAGCTAAGAGACAACTGTCTCTGCCCAGTGCTCTGACAGAGTACCGGGAACATCTCTTACCAAAGCCTTTGAAACGCAGTTTCTTGGCAGGCCTTATCTGGCTGAGGTAGAACTTCTGCTCTGGGTGTGCTCCATTGGCCTAGAGCTGAAAGGCCCAAAGGTCGGCCTTGTTGGCAAAGGGGCAGGGAGCCCCCAAAGCATCTTGCTTCCAGCTCTTCGGGAAGCTAAGAAACAACTGGCTCTGCCCAGTGCTCTTACAGCCTGAGAGAAAATCTCTTACCAAGGCCTGTGAAACGCACTTTGTAGGTGGCCTGATCTAGCTGAAGTAGAACTTCTGCTCTGGGTGTGCTCCATTGGCCTAGAGCTGCCTGGCCCAAAGGGCCGCCTTGTTTGCAAAGGGGCAGAGAGGCCCCAAAGCATCTTGCTTCCAGCTCTTCGGGAAGCTAAGAAACATCTGGCGTTGCCCAGTGCTCTTACAGCCTACCGGGAACATCTCTTACCAAGGCCTGTGAAACGCAGTTTGTTGGTGGCCTGAACCGGCCGAAGTAGAACTTCTGCTCTGGGTGTGCTCCACTGGCCTGGAGCTACCTGCCCCAAAGGGCTGCCTTGATTCCAAAGTGAGAGAGTGGCACCAAAGCATCTTGCTTCCAGCTCTTCGGGAAGCTAAGAAACATCTGGCGTTGCCCAGTGCTCTTACAGCCTACCGGGAACATCTCTTACCAAGGCCTGTGAAACGCCGTTTCCTGGCAGGCCTGATTTGGCTGAAGTAGAACTTCTGCTCTGGGTGTGCTCCATTGCCCTAGAGCTGCCAGGCCCAAGGTGCTGCCTTGTTTCCAAAGGGGCAGAGAGGCCCCAAAGCCTCTTGCTTCCAGCTCTCTGGGAAGCTAAGAACCAACTCGCTCTGCCCCGTGCTCTTACAGCCTACCGGGAACATGTCTTTGAAAGGCCTGTGAAACGCAGTTTCTTGGCAGGCCTCATCTGGCTGAAGTAGAACTCCGGCTCTGGGTGTGCTCCATTGCCCTAGAGCTGCCAGGCCCCAAGTGCTGCCCTGTTTCCAAGGGGCAGAGAGGCCCAAAGCATCTTGCTTCCCGGTCTTTGCGAAGCTAAGAAACAACTGGCTCTGCCCAGTGCTCTTACACCTACCGGGAACATCTCTTACCAAGGCCTGTCAAACGCTGTTTCTTTGCAGGCCTGATCAGGCTGAAGTAGAACTCCTGCTCTGCGTGTGCTCCATTGGCCTAGAGCTTCCCGACCCAAAAGGCTGCCTTGTTCCCAAACGGGCAGAGGGGTCGCAAGCGTCTTGCTTCCAGCTTTTCAGGAAGGTAAGAAACAACTGGCTCTGCCCAGTGCTCTTACAGCCTACCGGGAACATCTCTTACCAAGGCCTGTGAAACGCAGTTTCTTGGCAGGCCTGATCTGGCTGAAGTAGAACTCCTGCTCTGGGCGTGCTACTTTGGCCTAGAGCTGCCAGGCCCAAAGGGCCGCCTTGTTTCCAAAGGGGCTGAGAGTCCCCAAAGTATCTTGCTTCCAAATCTTTGGGAAGCTAAGAAACAACTGGCTCTGCACAGTGCTCTCACAGCCTACCGGCAACGTGACAGAGAAAGGCCTGTGAGACGCAGTTTCTTGGAAGGCCTGATCTGGCTGAGGTAGAACTTCTGCTCTGGGTGTACTCCATTGGCCTAGGGCTGCCAGGCCCAAAGGGCTGCCTTTATTTCCAAAGTGTGAGAGAGGCCCCAAAGCATCTTGCTTCCTGCTCTCTGGGAAGCTAAAACAACTGGCTCTGCACAGTGCTCTCAAAGCCAACCGGGAACGTCACATACAAAGGCCTGTGAAACGCAGCTTCTTGACAGGCCTTATCTGGCTGAGGTAGAACTTGTGCTCTGGGTGTGCTACTTTGGCCTAGAGCTGCCAGGCACAAAGGCTGCTTTGTTTCCAAAGGGGGAGAGAGGCCCCAAATCATGTTGCTTCCAGCTGTTTTTGAAGCTAAGAAACAACTCGCTCTGCCAGGTACTCTTACAGCCTTCCGGGAACACCTCTTACGAAGGCCTGTGAAAAGCAGTTTCTTGGCAGGCCTGATCTGGCTGAGGTAGAACTTCTGCTCTGGGTGTGCTCCATTGCCCTAGAGCTGAAAGGCCCAAAGGGATGCCTTGTTTGCAAAGGGGCAGAGAGGCCCCAAAGCATCTTGCTTCCAGCTCATTGGGAAGCTAAGAGACAACTGTCTCTGCCCAGTGCTCTGACAGAGTACCGGGAACATCTCTTACCAAAGCCTTTGAAACGCAGTTTCTTGGCAGGCCTTATCTGGCTGAGGTAGAACTTCTGCTCTGGGTGTGCTCCATTGGCCTAGAGCTGAAAGGCCCAAAGGTCGGCCTTGTTGGCAAAGGGGCAGGGAGCCCCCAAAGCATCTTGCTTCCAGCTCTTCGGGAAGCTAAGAAACAACTGGCTCTGCCCAGTGCTCTTACAGCCTGAGAGAAAATCTCTTACCAAGGCCTGTGAAACGCACTTTGTAGGTGGCCTGATCTAGCTGAAGTAGAACTTCTGCTCTGGGTGTGCTCCATTGGCCTAGAGCTGCCTGGCCCAAAGGGCCGCCTTGTTTGCAAAGGGGCAGAGAGGCCCCAAAGCATCTTGCTTCCAGCTCTTCGGGAAGCTAAGAAACATCTGGCGTTGCCCAGTGCTCTTACAGCCTACCGGGAACATCTCTTACCAAGGCCTGTGAAACGCAGTTTGTTGGTGGCCTGAACCGGCCGAAGTAGAACTTCTGCTCTGGGTGTGCTCCACTGGCCTGGAGCTACCTGCCCCAAAGGGCTGCCTTGATTCCAAAGTGAGAGAGTGGCACCAAAGCATCTTGCTTCCAGCTCTTCGGGAAGCTAAGAAACATCTGGCGTTGCCCAGTGCTCTTACAGCCTACCGGGAACATCTCTTACCAAGGCCTGTGAAACGCCGTTTCCTGGCAGGCCTGATTTGGCTGAAGTAGAACTTCTGCTCTGGGTGTGCTCCATTGCCCTAGAGCTGCCAGGCCCAAGGTGCTGCCTTGTTTCCAAAGGGGCAGAGAGGCCCCAAAGCCTCTTGCTTCCAGCTCTCTGGGAAGCTAAGAACCAACTCGCTCTGCCCCGTGCTCTTACAGCCTACCGGGAACATGTCTTTGAAAGGCCTGTGAAACGCAGTTTCTTGGCAGGCCTGATCTGGCTGAAGTAGAACTCCGGCTCTGGGTGTGCTCCATTGCCCTAGAGCTGCCAGGCCCCAAGTGCTGCCCTGTTTCCAAGGGGCAGAGAGGCCCAAAGCATCTTGCTTCCCGGTCTTTGCGAAGCTAAGAAACAACTGGCTCTGCCCAGTGCTCTTACACCTACCGGGAACATCTCTTACCAAGGCCTGTCAAACGCTGTTTCTTTGCAGGCCTGATCAGGCTGAAGTAGAACTCCTGCTCTGCGTGTGCTCCATTGGCCTAGAGCTTCCCGACCCAAAAGGCTGCCTTGTTCCCAAACGGGCAGAGGGGTCCCAAGCGTCTTGCTTCCAGCTTTTCAGGAAGGTAAGAAACAACTGGCTCTGCCCAGTGCTCTTACAGCCTACCGGGAACATCTCTTACCAAGGCCTGTGAAACGCAGTTTCTTGGCAGGCCTGATCTGGCTGAAGTAGAACTCCTGCTCTGGGCGTGCTACTTTGGCCTAGAGCTGCCAGGCCCAAAGGGCCGCCTTGTTTCCAAAGGGGCTGAGAGTCCCCAAAGTATCTTGCTTCCAAATCTTTGGGAAGCTAAGAAACAACTGGCTCTGCACAGTGCTCTCACAGCCTACCGGCAACGTGACAGAGACAGGCCTGTGAGACGCAGTTTCTTGGAAGGCCTGATCTGGCTGAGGTAGAACTTCTGCTCTGGGTGTACTCCATTGGCCTAGGGCTGCCAGGCCCAAAGGGCTGCCTTTATTTCCAAAGTGTGAGAGAGGCCCCAAAGCATCTTGCTTCCTGCTCTCTGGGAAGCTAAAACAACTGGCTCTGCACAGTGCTCTCAAAGCCAACCGGGAACGTCACATACAAAGGCCTGTGAAACGCAGCTTCTTGACAGGCCTTTTCTGGCTGAGGTAGAACTTGTGCTCTGGGTGTGCTACTTTGGCCTAGAGCTGCCAGGCACAAAGGCTGCTTTGTTTCCAAAGGGGGAGAGAGGCCCCAAATCATGTTGCTTCCAGCTGTTTTTGAAGCTAAGAAACAACTCGCTCTGCCAGGTACTCTTACAGCCTTCCGGGAACACCTCTTACGAAGGCCTGTGAAAAGCAGTTTCTTGGCAGGCCTGATCTGGCTGAGGTAGAACTTCTGCTCTGGGTGTGCTCCATTGCCCTAGAGCTGAAAGGCCCAAAGGGATGCCTTGTTTGCAAAGGGGCAGAGAGGCCCCAAAGCATCTTGCTTCCAGCTCATTGGGATGCTAAGAAACAACTGTCTCTGCCCAGTGCTCTGACAGAGTACCGGGAACATCTCTTACCAAAGCCTTTGAAACGCAGTTTCTTGGCAGGCCTTATCTGGCTGAGGTAGAACTTCTGCTCTGGGTGTGCTCCATTGGCCTAGAGCTGAAAGGCCCAAAGGTCGGCCTTGTTGGCAAAGGGGCAGGGAGCCCCCAAAGCATCTTGCTTCCAGCTCTTCGGGAAGCTAAGAAACAACTGGCTCTGCCCAGTGCTCTTACAGCCTGAGAGAAAATCTCTTACCAAGGCCTGTAAAACGCACTTTGTTGGTGGCCTGATCTAGCTGAAGTAGAACTTCTGCTCTGGGTGTGCTCCATTGGCCTAGAGCTGCCTGGCCCAAAGGGCCGCCTTGTTTGCAAAGGGGCAGAGAGGCCCCAAAGCATCTTGCTTCCAGCTCTTCGGGAAGCTAAGAAACATCTGGCGTTGCCCAGTGCTCTTACAGCCTACCGGGAACATCTCTTACCAAGGCCTGTGAAACGCAGTTTGTTGGTGGCCTGAACCGGCCGAAGTAGAACTTCTGCTCTGGGTGTGCTCCACTGGCCTGGAGCTACCTGCCCCAAAGGGCTGCCTTGATTCCAAAGTGAGAGAGTGGCACCAAAGCATCTTGCTTCCAGCTCTTCGGGAAGCTAAGAAACATCTGGCGTTGCCCAGTGCTCTTACAGCCTACCGGGAACATCTCTTACCAAGGCCTGTGAAACGCCGTTTCCTGGCAGGCCTGATTTGGCTGAAGTAGAACTTCTGCTCTGGGTGTGCTCCATTGCCCTAGAGCTGCCAGGCCCAAGGTGCTGCCTTGTTTCCAAAGGGGCAGAGAGGCCCCAAAGCATCTTGCTTCCAGCTCTCTGGGAAGCTAAGAACCAACTCGCTCTGCCCCGTGCTCTTACAGCCTACCGGGAACATGTCTTTGAAAGGCCTGTGAAACGCAGTTTCTTGGCAGGCCTCATCTGGCTGAAGTAGAACTCCGGCTCTGGGTGTGCTCCATTGCCCTAGAGCTGCCAGGCCCCAAGTGCTGCCCTGTTTCCAAGGGGCAGAGAGGCCCAAAGCATCTTGCTTCCCGGTCTTTGCGAAGCTAAGAAACAACTGGCTCTGCCCAGTGCTCTTACACCTACCGGGAACATCTCTTACCAAGGCCTGTCAAACGCTGTTTCTTTGCAGGCCTGATCAGGCTGAAGTAGAACTCCTGCTCTGCGTGTGCTCCATTGGCCTAGAGCTTCCCGACCCAAAAGGCTGCCTTGTTCCCAAACGGGCAGAGGGGTCCCAAGCGTCTTGCTTCCAGCTTTTCAGGAAGGTAAGAAACAACTGGCTCTGCCCAGTGCTCTTACAGCCTACCGGGAACATCTCTTACCAAGGCCTGTGAAACGCAGTTTCTTGGCAGGCCTGATCTGGCTGAAGTAGAACTCTTGCTCTGGGCGTGCTACTTTGGCCTAGAGCTGCCAGGCCCAAAGGGCCGCCTTGTTTCCAAAGGGGCTGAGAGTCCCCAAAGTATCTTGCTTCCAAATCTTTGGGAAGCTAAGAAACAACTGGCTCTGCACAGTGCTCTCACAGCCTACCGGCAACGTGACAGAGAAAGGCCTGTGAGACGCAGTTTCTTGGAAGGCCTGATCTGGCTGAGGTAGAACTTCTGCTCTGGGTGTACTCCATTGGCCTAGGGCTGCCAGGCCCAAAGGGCTGCCTTTATTTCCAAAGTGTGAGAGAGGCCCCAAAGCATCTTGCTTCCTGCTCTCTGGGAAGCTAAAACAACTGGCTCTGCACAGTGCTCTCAAAGCCAACCGGGAACGTCACATACAAAGGCCTGTGAAACGCAGCTTCTTGACAGGCCTTTTCTGGCTGAGGTAGAACTTGTGCTCTGGGTGTGCTACTTTGGCCTAGAGCTGCCAGGCACAAAGGCTGCTTTGTTTCCAAAGGGGGAGAGAGGCCCCAAATCATGTTGCTTCCAGCTGTTTTTGAAGCTAAGAAACAACTCGCTCTGCCAGGTACTCTTACAGCCTTCCGGGAACACCTCTTACGAAGGCCTGTGAAAAGCAGTTTCTTGGCAGGCCTGATCTGGCTGAGGTATAACTTCTGCTCTGGGTGTGCTCCATTGCCCTAGAGCTGAAAGGCCCAAAGGGCTGCCTTGTTTCCAAAGGGGGAGAGAGGCCCCAAAGCATCTTGCTTCCAGCTCTTCGGGAAGCTAAGAAACAACTGGCTCTGCCCAGTGCTCTTACAGCCTGAGAGAAAATCTCTTACCAAGGCCTGTAAAACGCACTTTGTTGGTGGCCTGATCTAGCTGAAGTAGAACTTCTGCTCTGGGTGTGCTCCATTGGCCTAGAGCTGCCTGGCCCAAAGGGCCGCCTTGTTTGCAAAGGGGCAGAGAGGCCCCAAAGCATCTTGCTTCCAGCTCTTCGGGAAGCTAAGAAACATCTGGCGTTGCCCAGTGCTCTTACAGCCTACCGGGAACATCTCTTACCAAGGCCTGTGAAACGCAGTTTGTTGGTGGCCTGAACCGGCCGAAGTAGAACTTCTGCTCTGGGTGTGCTCCACTGGCCTGGAGCTACCTGCCCCAAAGGGCTGCCTTGATTCCAAAGTGAGAGAGTGGCACCAAAGCATCTTGCTTCCAGCTCTTCGGGAAGCTAAGAAACATCTGGCGTTGCCCAGTGCTCTTACAGCCTACCGGGAACATCTCTTACCAAGGCCTGTGAAACGCCGTTTCCTGGCAGGCCTGATTTGGCTGAAGTAGAACTTCTGCTCTGGGTGTGCTCCATTGCCCTAGAGCTGCCAGGCCCAAGGTGCTGCCTTGTTTCCAAAGGGGCAGAGAGGCCCCAAAGCCTCTTGCTTCCAGCTCTCTGGGAAGCTAAGAACCAACTCGCTCTGCCCCGTGCTCTTACAGCCTACCGGGAACATGTCTTTGAAAGGCCTGTGAAACGCAGTTTCTTGGCAGGCCTCATCTGGCTGAAGTAGAACTCCGGCTCTGGGTGTGCTCCATTGCCCTAGAGCTGCCAGGCCCCAAGTGCTGCCCTGTTTCCAAGGGGCAGAGAGGCCCAAAGCATCTTGCTTCCCGGTCTTTGCGAAGCTAAGAAACAACTGGCTCTGCCCAGTGCTCTTACACCTACCGGGAACATCTCTTACCAAGGCCTGTCAAACGCTGTTTCTTTGCAGGCCTGATCAGGCTGAAGTAGAACTCCTGCTCTGCGTGTGCTCCATTGGCCTAGAGCTTCCCGACCCAAAAGGCTGCCTTGTTCCCAAACGGGCAGAGGGGTCCCAAGCGTCTTGCTTCCAGCTTTTCAGGAAGGTAAGAAACAACTGGCTCTGCCCAGTGCTCTTACAGCCTACCGGGAACATCTCTTACCAAGGCCTGTGAAACGCAGTTTCTTGGCAGGCCTGATCTGGCTGAAGTAGAACTCCTGCTCTGGGCGTGCTACTTTGGCCTAGAGCTGCCAGGCCCAAAGGGCCGCCTTGTTTCCAAAGGGGCTGAGAGTCCCCAAAGTATCTTGCTTCCAAATCTTTGGGAAGCTAAGAAACAACTGGCTCTGCACAGTGCTCTCACAGCCTACCGGCAACGTGACAGAGACAGGCCTGTGAGACGCAGTTTCTTGGAAGGCCTGATCTGGCTGAGGTAGAACTTCTGCTCTGGGTGTACTCCATTGGCCTAGGGCTGCCAGGCCCAAAGGGCTGCCTTTATTTCCAAAGTGTGAGAGAGGCCCCAAAGCATCTTGCTTCCTGCTCTCTGGGAAGCTAAAACAACTGGCTCTGCACAGTGCTCTCAAAGCCAACCGGGAACGTCACATACAAAGGCCTGTGAAACGCAGCTTCTTGACAGGCCTTATCTGGCTGAGGTAGAACTTGTGCTCTGGGTGTGCTACTTTGGCCTAGAGCTGCCAGGCACAAAGGCTGCTTTGTTTCCAAAGGGGGAGAGAGGCCCCAAATCATGTTGCTTCCAGCTGTTTTTGAAGCTAAGAAACAACTCGCTCTGCCAGGTACTCTTACAGCCTTCCGGGAACACCTCTTACGAAGGCCTGTGAAAAGCAGTTTCTTGGCAGGCCTGATCTGGCTGAGGTAGAACTTCTGCTCTGGGTGTGCTCCATTGCCCTAGAGCTGAAAGGCCCAAAGGGATGCCTTGTTTGCAAAGGGGCAGAGAGGCCCCAAAGCATCTTGCTTCCAGCTCATTGGGAAGCTAAGAGACAACTGTCTCTGCCCAGTGCTCTGACAGAGTACCGGGAACATCTCTTACCAAAGCCTTTGAAACGCAGTTTCTTGGCAGGCCTTATCTGGCTGAGGTAGAACTTCTGCTCTGGGTGTGCTCCATTGGCCTAGAGCTGAAAGGCCCAAAGGTCGGCCTTGTTGGCAAAGGGGCAGGGAGCCCCCAAAGCATCTTGCTTCCAGCTCTTCGGGAAGCTAAGAAACAACTGGCTCTGCCCAGTGCTCTTACAGCCTGAGAGAAAATCTCTTACCAAGGCCTGTGAAACGCACTTTGTTGGTGGCCTGATCTAGCTGAAGTAGAACTTCTGCTCTGGGTGTGCTCCATTGGCCTAGAGCTGCCTGGCCCAAAGGGCCGCCTTGTTTGCAAAGGGGCAGAGAGGCCCCAAAGCATCTTGCTTCCAGCTCTTCGGGAAGCTAAGAAACATCTGGCGTTGCCCAGTGCTCTTACAGCCTACCGGGAACATCTCTTACCAAGGCCTGTGAAACGCAGTTTGTTGGTGGCCTGAACCGGCCGAAGTAGAACTTCTGCTCTGGGTGTGCTCCACTGGCCTGGAGCTACCTGCCCCAAAGGGCTGCCTTGATTCCAAAGTGAGAGAGTGGCACCAAAGCATCTTGCTTCCAGCTCTTCGGGAAGCTAAGAAACATCTGGCGTTGCCCAGTGCTCTTACAGCCTACCGGGAACATCTCTTACCAAGGCCTGTGAAACGCCGTTTCCTGGCAGGCCTGATTTGGCTGAAGTAGAACTTCTGCTCTGGGTGTGCTCCATTGCCCTAGAGCTGCCAGGCCCAAGGTGCTGCCTTGTTTCCAAAGGGGCAGAGAGGCCCCAAAGCCTCTTGCTTCCAGCTCTCTGGGAAGCTAAGAACCAACTCGCTCTGCCCCGTGCTCTTACAGCCTACCGGGAACATGTCTTTGAAAGGCCTGTGAAACGCAGTTTCTTGGCAGGCCTCATCTGGCTGAAGTAGAACTCCGGCTCTGGGTGTGCTCCATTGCCCTAGAGCTGCCAGGCCCCAAGTGCTGCCCTGTTTCCAAGGGGCAGAGAGGCCCAAAGCATCTTGCTTCCCGGTCTTTGCGAAGCTAAGAAACAACTGGCTCTGCCCAGTGCTCTTACACCTACCGGGAACATCTCTTACCAAGGCCTGTCAAACGCTGTTTCTTTGCAGGCCTGATCAGGCTGAAGTAGAACTCCTGCTCTGCGTGTGCTCCATTGGCCTAGAGCTTCCCGACCCAAAAGGCTGCCTTGTTCCCAAACGGGCAGAGGGGTCCCAAGCGTCTTGCTTCCAGCTTTTCAGGAAGGTAAGAAACAACTGGCTCTGCCCAGTGCTCTTACAGCCTACCGGGAACATCTCTTACCAAGGCCTGTGAAACGCAGTTTCTTGGCAGGCCTGATCTGGCTGAAGTAGAACTCCTGCTCTGGGCGTGCTACTTTGGCCTAGAGCTGCCAGGCCCAAAGGGCCGCCTTGTTTCCAAAGGGGCTGAGAGTCCCCAAAGTATCTTGCTTCCAAATCTTTGGGAAGCTAAGAAACAACTGGCTCTGCACAGTGCTCTCACAGCCTACCGGCAACGTGACAGAGACAGGCCTGTGAGACGCAGTTTCTTGGAAGGCCTGATCTGGCTGAGGTAGAACTTCTGCTCTGGGTGTACTCCATTGGCCTAGGGCTGCCAGGCCCAAAGGGCTGCCTTTATTTCCAAAGTGTGAGAGAGGCCCCAAAGCATCTTGCTTCCTGCTCTCTGGGAAGCTAAAACAACTGGCTCTGCACAGTGCTCTCAAAGCCAACCGGGAACGTCACATACAAAGGCCTGTGAAACGCAGCTTCTTGACAGGCCTTATCTGGCTGAGGTAGAACTTGTGCTCTGGGTGTGCTACTTTGGCCTAGAGCTGCCAGGCACAAAGGCTGCTTTGTTTCCGAAGGGGGAGAGAGGCCCCAAATCATGTTGCTTCCAGCTGTTTTTGAAGCTAAGAAACAACTCGCTCTGCCAGGTACTCTTACAGCCTTCCGGGAACACCTCTTACGAAGGCCTGTGAAAAGCAGTTTCTTGGCAGGCCTGATCTGGCTGAGGTAGAACTTCTGCTCTGGGTGTGCTCCATTGCCCTAGAGCTGAAAGGCCCAAAGGGATGCCTTGTTTGCAAAGGGGCAGAGAGGCCCCAAAGCATCTTGCTTCCAGCTCATTGGGAAGCTAAGAGACAACTGTCTCTGCCCAGTGCTCTGACAGAGTACCGGGAACATCTCTTACCAAAGCCTTTGAAACGCAGTTTCTTGGCAGGCCTTATCTGGCTGAGGTAGAACTTCTGCTCTGGGTGTGCTCCATTGGCCTAGAGCTGAAAGGCCCAAAGGTCGGCCTTGTTGGCAAAGGGGCAGGGAGCCCCCAAAGCATCTTGCTTCCAGCTCTTCGGGAAGCTAAGAAACAACTGGCTCTGCCCAGTGCTCTTACAGCCTGAGAGAAAATCTCTTACCAAGGCCTGTGAAACGCACTTTGTTGGTGGCCTGATCTAGCTGAAGTAGAACTTCTGCTCTGGGTGTGCTCCATTGCCCTAGAGCTGAAAGGCCCAAAGGGATGCCTTGTTTGCAAAGGGGCAGAGAGGCCCCAAAGCATCTTGCTTCCAGCTCATTGGGAAGCTAAGAGACAACTGTCTCTGCCCAGTGCTCTGACAGAGTACCGGGAACATCTCTTACCAAAGCCTTTGAAACGCAGTTTCTTGGCAGGCCTTATCTGGCTGAGGTAGAACTTCTGCTCTGGGTGTGCTCCATTGGCCTAGAGCTGAAAGGCCCAAAGGTCGGCCTTGTTGGCAAAGGGGCAGGGAGCCCCCAAAGCATCTTGCTTCCAGCTCTTCGGGAAGCTAAGAAACAACTGGCTCTGCCCAGTGCTCTTACAGCCTGAGAGAAAATCTCTTACCAAGGCCTGTGAAACGCACTTTGTAGGTGGCCTGATCTAGCTGAAGTAGAACTTCTGCTCTGGGTGTGCTCCATTGGCCTAGAGCTGCCTGGCCCAAAGGGCCGCCTTGTTTGCAAAGGGGCAGAGAGGCCCCAAAGCATCTTGCTTCCAGCTCTTCGGGAAGCTAAGAAACATCTGGCGTTGCCCAGTGCTCTTACAGCCTACCGGGAACATCTCTTACCAAGGCCTGTGAAACGCAGTTTGTTGGTGGCCTGAACCGGCCGAAGTAGAACTTCTGCTCTGGGTGTGCTCCACTGGCCTGGAGCTACCTGCCCCAAAGGGCTGCCTTGATTCCAAAGTGAGAGAGTGGCACCAAAGCATCTTGCTTCCAGCTCTTCGGGAAGCTAAGAAACATCTGGCGTTGCCCAGTGCTCTTACAGCCTACCGGGAACATCTCTTACCAAGGCCTGTGAAACGCCGTTTCCTGGCAGGCCTGATTTGGCTGAAGTAGAACTTCTGCTCTGGGTGTGCTCCATTGCCCTAGAGCTGCCAGGCCCAAGGTGCTGCCTTGTTTCCAAAGGGGCAGAGAGGCCCCAAAGCATCTTGCTTCCAGCTCTCTGGGAAGCTAAGAACCAACTCGCTCTGCCCCGTGCTCTTACAGCCTACCGGGAACATGTCTTTGAAAGGCCTGTGAAACGCAGTTTCTTGGCAGGCCTCATCTGGCTGAAGTAGAACTCCGGCTCTGGGTGTGCTCCATTGCCCTAGAGCTGCCAGGCCCCAAGTGCTGCCCTGTTTCCAAGGGGCAGAGAGGCCCAAAGCATCTTGCTTCCCGGTCTTTGCGAAGCTAAGAAACAACTGGCTCTGCCCAGTGCTCTTACACCTACCGGGAACATCTCTTACCAAGGCCTGTCAAACGCTGTTTCTTTGCAGGCCTGATCAGGCTGAAGTAGAACTCCTGCTCTGCGTGTGCTCCATTGGCCTAGAGCTTCCCGACCCAAAAGGCTGCCTTGTTCCCAAACGGGCAGAGGGGTCCCAAGCGTCTTGCTTCCAGCTTTTCAGGAAGGTAAGAAACAACTGGCTCTGCCCAGTGCTCTTACAGCCTACCGGGAACATCTCTTACCAAGGCCTGTGAAACGCAGTTTCTTGGCAGGCCTGGTCTGGCTGAAGTAGAACTCCTGCTCTGGGCGTGCTACTTTGGCCTAGAGCTGCCAGGCCCAAAGGGCCGCCTTGTTTCCAAAGGGGCTGAGAGTCCCCAAAGTATCTTGCTTCCAAATCTTTGGGAAGCTAAGAAACAACTGGCTCTGCACAGTGCTCTCACAGCCTACCGGCAACGTGACAGAGACAGGCCTGTGAGACGCAGTTTCTTGGAAGGCCTGATCTGGCTGAGGTAGAACTTCTGCTCTGGGTGTACTCCATTGGCCTAGGGCTGCCAGGCCCAAAGGGCTGCCTTTATTTCCAAAGTGTGAGAGAGGCCCCAAAGCATCTTGCTTCCTGCTCTCTGGGAAGCTAAAACAACTGGCTCTGCACAGTGCTCTCAAAGCCAACCGGGAACGTCACATACAAAGGCCTGTGAAACGCAGCTTCTTGACAGGCCTTATCTGGCTGAGGTAGAACTTGTGCTCTGGGTGTGCTACTTTGGCCTAGAGCTGCCAGGCACAAAGGCTGCTTTGTTTCCGAAGGGGGAGAGAGGCCCCAAATCATGTTGCTTCCAGCTGTTTTTGAAGCTAAGAAACAACTCGCTCTGCCAGGTACTCTTACAGCCTTCCGGGAACACCTCTTACGAAGGCCTGTGAAAAGCAGTTTCTTGGCAGGCCTGATCTGGCTGAGGTAGAACTTCTGCTCTGGGTGTGCTCCATTGCCCTAGAGCTGAAAGGCCCAAAGGGATGCCTTGTTTGCAAAGGGGCAGAGAGGCCCCAAAGCATCTTGCTTCCAGCTCATTGGGAAGCTAAGAGACAACTGTCTCTGCCCAGTGCTCTGACAGAGTACCGGGAACATCTCTTACCAAAGCCTTTGAAACGCAGTTTCTTGGCAGGCCTTATCTGGCTGAGGTAGAACTTCTGCTCTGGGTGTGCTCCATTGGCCTAGAGCTGAAAGGCCCAAAGGTCGGCCTTGTTGGCAAAGGGGCAGGGAGCCCCCAAAGCATCTTGCTTCCAGCTCTTCGGGAAGCTAAGAAACAACTGGCTCTGCCCAGTGCTCTTACAGCCTGAGAGAAAATCTCTTACCAAGGCCTGTGAAACGCACTTTGTAGGTGGCCTGATCTAGCTGAAGTAGAACTTCTGCTCTGGGTGTGCTCCATTGGCCTAGAGCTGCCTGGCCCAAAGGGCCGCCTTGTTTGCAAAGGGGCAGAGAGGCCCCAAAGCATCTTGCTTCCAGCTCTTCGGGAAGCTAAGAAACATCTGGCGTTGCCCAGTGTTCTTACAGCCTACCGGGAACATCTCTTACCAAGGCCTGTGAAACGCAGTTTGTTGGTGGCCTGAACCGGCCGAAGTAGAACTTCTGCTCTGGGTGTGCTCCACTGGCCTGGAGCTACCTGCCCCAAAGGGCTGCCTTGATTCCAAAGTGAGAGAGTGGCACCAAAGCATCTTGCTTCCAGCTCTTCGGGAAGCTAAGAAACATCTGGCGTTGCCCAGTGCTCTTACAGCCTACCGGGAACATCTCTTACCAAGGCCTGTGAAACGCCGTTTCCTGGCATGCCTGATTTGGCTGAAGTAGAACTTCTGCTCTGGGTGTGCTCCATTGCCCTAGAGCTGCCAGGCCCAAGGTGCTGCCTTGTTTCCAAAGGGGCAGAGAGGCCCCAAAGCATCTTGCTTCCAGCTCTCTGGGAAGCTAAGAACCAACTCGCTCTGCCCCGTGCTCTTACAGCCTACCGGGAACATGTCTTTGAAAGGCCTGTGAAACGCAGTTTCTTGGCAGGCCTCATCTGGCTGAAGTAGAACTCCGGCTCTGGGTGTGCTCCATTGCCCTAGAGCTGCCAGGCCCCAAGTGCTGCCCTGTTTCCAAGGGGCAGAGAGGCCCAAAGCATCTTGCTTCCCGGTCTTTGCGAAGCTAAGAAACAACTGGCTCTGCCCAGTGCTCTTACACCTACCGGGAACATCTCTTACCAAGGCCTGTCAAACGCTGTTTCTTTGCAGGCCTGATCAGGCTGAAGTAGAACTCCTGCTCTGCGTGTGCTCCATTGGCCTAGAGCTTCCCGACCCAAAAGGCTGCCTTGTTCCCAAACGGGCAGAGGGGTCCCAAGCGTCTTGCTTCCAGCTTTTCAGGAAGGTAAGAAACAACTGGCTCTGCCCAGTGCTCTTACAGCCTACCGGGAACATCTCTTACCAAGGCCTGTGAAACGCAGTTTCTTGGCAGGCCTGATCTGGCTGAAGTAGAACTCCTGCTCTGGGCGTGCTACTTTGGCCTAGAGCTGCCAGGCCCAAAGGGCCGCCTTGTTTCCAAAGGGGCTGAGAGTCCCCAAAGTATCTTGCTTCCAAATCTTTGGGAAGCTAAGAAACAACTGGCTCTGCACAGTGCTCTCACAGCCTACCGGCAACGTGACAGAGACAGGCCTGTGAGACGCAGTTTCTTGGAAGGCCTGATCTGGCTGAGGTAGAACTTCTGCTCTGGGTGTACTCCATTGGCCTAGGGCTGCCAGGCCCAAAGGGCTGCCTTTATTTCCAAAGTGTGAGAGAGGCCCCAAAGCATCTTGCTTCCTGCTCTCTGGGAAGCTAAAACAACTGGCTCTGCACAGTGCTCTCAAAGCCAACCGGGAACGTCACATACAAAGGCCTGTGAAACGCAGCTTCTTGACAGGCCTTATCTGGCTGAGGTAGAACTTGTGCTCTGGGTGTGCTACTTTGGCCTAGAGCTGCCAGGCACAAAGGCTGCTTTGTTTCCAAAGGGGGAGAGAGGCCCCAAATCATGTTGCTTCCAGCTGTTTTTGAAGCTAAGAAACAACTCGCTCTGCCAGGTACTCTTACAGCCTTCCGGGAACACCTCTTACGAAGGCCTGTGAAAAGCAGTTTCTTGGCAGGCCTGATCTGGCTGAGGTAGAACTTCTGCTCTGGGTGTGCTCCATTGCCCTAGAGCTGAAAGGCCCAAAGGGATGCCTTGTTTGCAAAGGGGCAGAGAGGCCCCAAAGCATCTTGCTTCCAGCTCATTGGGAAGCTAAGAGACAACTGTCTCTGCCCAGTGCTCTGACAGAGTACCGGGAACATCTCTTACCAAAGCCTTTGAAACGCAGTTTCTTGGCAGGCCTTATCTGGCTGAGGTAGAACTTCTGCTCTGGGTGTGCTCCATTGGCCTAGAGCTGAAAGGCCCAAAGGTCGGCCTTGTTGGCAAAGGGGCAGGGAGCCCCCAAAGCATCTTGCTTCCAGCTCTTCGGGAAGCTAAGAAACAACTGGCTCTGCCCAGTGCTCTTACAGCCTGAGAGAAAATCTCTTACCAAGGCCTGTGAAACGCACTTTGTAGGTGGCCTGATCTAGCTGAAGTAGAACTTCTGCTCTGGGTGTGCTCCATTGGCCTAGAGCTGCCTGGCCCAAAGGGCCGCCTTGTTTGCAAAGGGGCAGAGAGGCCCCAAAGCATCTTGCTTCCAGCTCTTCGGGAAGCTAAGAAACATCTGGCGTTGCCCAGTGCTCTTACAGCCTACCGGGAACATCTCTTACCAAGGCCTGTGAAACGCAGTTTGTTGGTGGCCTGAACCGGCCGAAGTAGAACTTCTGCTCTGGGTGTGCTCCACTGGCCTGGAGCTACCTGCCCCAAAGGGCTGCCTTGATTCCAAAGTGAGAGAGTGGCACCAAAGCATCTTGCTTCCAGCTCTTCGGGAAGCTAAGAAACATCTGGCGTTGCCCAGTGCTCTTACAGCCTACCGGGAACATCTCTTACCAAGGCCTGTGAAACGCCGTTTCCTGGCAGGCCTGATTTGGCTGAAGTAGAACTTCTGCTCTGGGTGTGCTCCATTGCCCTAGAGCTGCCAGGCCCAAGGTGCTGCCTTGTTTCCAAAGGGGCAGAGAGGCCCCAAAGCATCTTGCTTCCAGCTCTCTGGGAAGCTAAGAACCAACTCGCTCTGCCCCGTGCTCTTACAGCCTACCGGGAACATGTCTTTGAAAGGCCTGTGAAACGCAGTTTCTTGGCAGGCCTCATCTGGCTGAAGTAGAACTCCGGCTCTGGGTGTGCTCCATTGCCCTAGAGCTGCCAGGCCCCAAGTGCTGCCCTGTTTCCAAGGGGCAGAGAGGCCCAAAGCATCTTGCTTCCCGGTCTTTGCGAAGCTAAGAAACAACTGGCTCTGCCCAGTGCTCTTACACCTACCGGGAACATCTCTTACCAAGGCCTGTCAAACGCTGTTTCTTTGCAGGCCTGATCAGGCTGAAGTAGAACTCCTGCTCTGCGTGTGCTCCATTGGCCTAGAGCTTCCCGACCCAAAAGGCTGCCTTGTTCCCAAACGGGCAGAGGGGTCCCAAGCGTCTTGCTTCCAGCTTTTCAGGAAGGTAAGAAACAACTGGCTCTGCCCAGTGCTCTTACAGCCTACCGGGAACATCTCTTACCAAGGCCTGTGAAACGCAGTTTCTTGGCAGGCCTGATCTGGCTGAAGTAGAACTCCTGCTCTGGGCGTGCTACTTTGGCCTAGAGCTGCCAGGCCCAAAGGGCCGCCTTGTTTCCAAAGGGGCTGAGAGTCCCCAAAGTATCTTGCTTCCAAATCTTTGGGAAGCTAAGAAACAACTGGCTCTGCACAGTGCTCTCACAGCCTACCGGCAACGTGACAGAGACAGGCCTGTGAGACGCAGTTTCTTGGAAGGCCTGATCTGGCTGAGGTAGAACTTCTGCTCTGGGTGTACTCCATTGGCCTAGGGCTGCCAGGCCCAAAGGGCTGCCTTTATTTCCAAAGTGTGAGAGAGGCCCCAAAGCATCTTGCTTCCTGCTCTCTGGGAAGCTAAAACAACTGGCTCTGCACAGTGCTCTCAAAGCCAACCGGGAACGTCACATACAAAGGCCTGTGAAACGCAGCTTCTTGACAGGCCTTATCTGGCTGAGGTAGAACTTGTGCTCTGGGTGTGCTACTTTGGCCTAGAGCTGCCAGGCACAAAGGCTGCTTTGTTTCCGAAGGGGGAGAGAGGCCCCAAATCATGTTGCTTCCAGCTGTTTTTGAAGCTAAGAAACAACTCGCTCTGCCAGGTACTCTTACAGCCTTCCGGGAACACCTCTTACGAAGGCCTGTGAAAAGCAGTTTCTTGGCAGGCCTGATCTGGCTGAGGTAGAACTTCTGCTCTGGGTGTGCTCCATTGCCCTAGAGCTGAAAGGCCCAAAGGGATGCCTTGTTTGCAAAGGGGCAGAGAGGCCCCAAAGCATCTTGCTTCCAGCTCATTGGGAAGCTAAGAGACAACTGTCTCTGCCCAGTGCTCTGACAGAGTACCGGGAACATCTCTTACCAAAGCCTTTGAAACGCAGTTTCTTGGCAGGCCTTATCTGGCTGAGGTAGAACTTCTGCTCTGGGTGTGCTCCATTGGCCTAGAGCTGAAAGGCCCAAAGGTCGGCCTTGTTGGCAAAGGGGCAGGGAGCCCCCAAAGCATCTTGCTTCCAGCTCTTCGGGAAGCTAAGAAACAACTGGCTCTGCCCAGTGCTCTTACAGCCTGAGAGAAAATCTCTTACCAAGGCCTGTGAAACGCACTTTGTTGGTGGCCTGATCTAGCTGAAGTAGAACTTCTGCTCTGGGTGTGCTCCATTGCCCTAGAGCTGAAAGGCCCAAAGGGATGCCTTGTTTGCAAAGGGGCAGAGAGGCCCCAAAGCATCTTGCTTCCAGCTCATTGGGAAGCTAAGAGACAACTGTCTCTGCCCAGTGCTCTGACAGAGTACCGGGAACATCTCTTACCAAAGCCTTTGAAACGCAGTTTCTTGGCAGGCCTTATCTGGCTGAGGTAGAACTTCTGCTCTGGGTGTGCTCCATTGGCCTAGAGCTGAAAGGCCCAAAGGTCGGCCTTGTTGGCAAAGGGGCAGGGAGCCCCCAAAGCATCTTGCTTCCAGCTCTTCGGGAAGCTAAGAAACAACTGGCTCTGCCCAGTGCTCTTACAGCCTGAGAGAAAATCTCTTACCAAGGCCTGTGAAACGCACTTTGTAGGTGGCCTGATCTAGCTGAAGTAGAACTTCTGCTCTGGGTGTGCTCCATTGGCCTAGAGCTGCCTGGCCCAAAGGGCCGCCTTGTTTGCAAAGGGGCAGAGAGGCCCCAAAGCATCTTGCTTCCAGCTCTTCGGGAAGCTAAGAAACATCTGGCGTTGCCCAGTGCTCTTACAGCCTACCGGGAACATCTCTTACCAAGGCCTGTGAAACGCAGTTTGTTGGTGGCCTGAACCGGCCGAAGTAGAACTTCTGCTCTGGGTGTGCTCCACTGGCCTGGAGCTACCTGCCCCAAAGGGCTGCCTTGATTCCAAAGTGAGAGAGTGGCACCAAAGCATCTTGCTTCCAGCTCTTCGGGAAGCTAAGAAACATCTGGCGTTGCCCAGTGCTCTTACAGCCTACCGGGAACATCTCTTACCAAGGCCTGTGAAACGCCGTTTCCTGGCAGGCCTGATTTGGCTGAAGTAGAACTTCTGCTCTGGGTGTGCTCCATTGCCCTAGAGCTGCCAGGCCCAAGGTGCTGCCTTGTTTCCAAAGGGGCAGAGAGGCCCCAAAGCATCTTGCTTCCAGCTCTCTGGGAAGCTAAGAACCAACTCGCTCTGCCCCGTGCTCTTACAGCCTACCGGGAACATGTCTTTGAAAGGCCTGTGAAACGCAGTTTCTTGGCAGGCCTCATCTGGCTGAAGTAGAACTCCGGCTCTGGGTGTGCTCCATTGCCCTAGAGCTGCCAGGCCCCAAGTGCTGCCCTGTTTCCAAGGGGCAGAGAGGCCCAAAGCATCTTGCTTCCCGGTCTTTGCGAAGCTAAGAAACAACTGGCTCTGCCCAGTGCTCTTACACCTACCGGGAACATCTCTTACCAAGGCCTGTCAAACGCTGTTTCTTTGCAGGCCTGATCAGGCTGAAGTAGAACTCCTGCTCTGCGTGTGCTCCATTGGCCTAGAGCTTCCCGACCCAAAAGGCTGCCTTGTTCCCAAACGGGCAGAGGGGTCCCAAGCGTCTTGCTTCCAGCTTTTCAGGAAGGTAAGAAACAACTGGCTCTGCCCAGTGCTCTTACAGCCTACCGGGAACATCTCTTACCAAGGCCTGTGAAACGCAGTTTCTTGGCAGGCCTGGTCTGGCTGAAGTAGAACTCCTGCTCTGGGCGTGCTACTTTGGCCTAGAGCTGCCAGGCCCAAAGGGCCGCCTTGTTTCCAAAGGGGCTGAGAGTCCCCAAAGTATCTTGCTTCCAAATCTTTGGGAAGCTAAGAAACAACTGGCTCTGCACAGTGCTCTCACAGCCTACCGGCAACGTGACAGAGACAGGCCTGTGAGACGCAGTTTCTTGGAAGGCCTGATCTGGCTGAGGTAGAACTTCTGCTCTGGGTGTACTCCATTGGCCTAGGGCTGCCAGGCCCAAAGGGCTGCCTTTATTTCCAAAGTGTGAGAGAGGCCCCAAAGCATCTTGCTTCCTGCTCTCTGGGAAGCTAAAACAACTGGCTCTGCACAGTGCTCTCAAAGCCAACCGGGAACGTCACATACAAAGGCCTGTGAAACGCAGCTTCTTGACAGGCCTTATCTGGCTGAGGTAGAACTTGTGCTCTGGGTGTGCTACTTTGGCCTAGAGCTGCCAGGCACAAAGGCTGCTTTGTTTCCGAAGGGGGAGAGAGGCCCCAAATCATGTTGCTTCCAGCTGTTTTTGAAGCTAAGAAACAACTCGCTCTGCCAGGTACTCTTACAGCCTTCCGGGAACACCTCTTACGAAGGCCTGTGAAAAGCAGTTTCTTGGCAGGCCTGATCTGGCTGAGGTAGAACTTCTGCTCTGGGTGTGCTCCATTGCCCTAGAGCTGAAAGGCCCAAAGGGATGCCTTGTTTGCAAAGGGGCAGAGAGGCCCCAAAGCATCTTGCTTCCAGCTCATTGGGAAGCTAAGAGACAACTGTCTCTGCCCAGTGCTCTGACAGAGTACCGGGAACATCTCTTACCAAAGCCTTTGAAACGCAGTTTCTTGGCAGGCCTTATCTGGCTGAGGTAGAACTTCTGCTCTGGGTGTGCTCCATTGGCCTAGAGCTGAAAGGCCCAAAGGTCGGCCTTGTTGGCAAAGGGGCAGGGAGCCCCCAAAGCATCTTGCTTCCAGCTCTTCGGGAAGCTAAGAAACAACTGGCTCTGCCCAGTGCTCTTACAGCCTGAGAGAAAATCTCTTACCAAGGCCTGTGAAACGCACTTTGTAGGTGGCCTGATCTAGCTGAAGTAGAACTTCTGCTCTGGGTGTGCTCCATTGGCCTAGAGCTGCCTGGCCCAAAGGGCCGCCTTGTTTGCAAAGGGGCAGAGAGGCCCCAAAGCATCTTGCTTCCAGCTCTTCGGGAAGCTAAGAAACATCTGGCGTTGCCCAGTGCTCTTACAGCCTACCGGGAACATCTCTTACCAAGGCCTGTGAAACGCAGTTTGTTGGTGGCCTGAACCGGCCGAAGTAGAACTTCTGCTCTGGGTGTGCTCCACTGGCCTGGAGCTACCTGCCCCAAAGGGCTGCCTTGATTCCAAAGTGAGAGAGTGGCACCAAAGCATCTTGCTTCCAGCTCTTCGGGAAGCTAAGAAACATCTGGCGTTGCCCAGTGCTCTTACAGCCTACCGGGAACATCTCTTACCAAGGCCTGTGAAACGCCGTTTCCTGGCATGCCTGATTTGGCTGAAGTAGAACTTCTGCTCTGGGTGTGCTCCATTGCCCTAGAGCTGCCAGGCCCAAGGTGCTGCCTTGTTTCCAAAGGGGCAGAGAGGCCCCAAAGCATCTTGCTTCCAGCTCTCTGGGAAGCTAAGAACCAACTCGCTCTGCCCCGTGCTCTTACAGCCTACCGGGAACATGTCTTTGAAAGGCCTGTGAAACGCAGTTTCTTGGCAGGCCTCATCTGGCTGAAGTAGAACTCCGGCTCTGGGTGTGCTCCATTGCCCTAGAGCTGCCAGGCCCCAAGTGCTGCCCTGTTTCCAAGGGGCAGAGAGGCCCAAAGCATCTTGCTTCCCGGTCTTTGCGAAGCTAAGAAACAACTGGCTCTGCCCAGTGCTCTTACACCTACCGGGAACATCTCTTACCAAGGCCTGTCAAACGCTGTTTCTTTGCAGGCCTGATCAGGCTGAAGTAGAACTCCTGCTCTGCGTGTGCTCCATTGGCCTAGAGCTTCCCGACCCAAAAGGCTGCCTTGTTCCCAAACGGGCAGAGGGGTCCCAAGCGTCTTGCTTCCAGCTTTTCAGGAAGGTAAGAAACAACTGGCTCTGCCCAGTGCTCTTACAGCCTACCGGGAACATCTCTTACCAAGGCCTGTGAAACGCAGTTTCTTGGCAGGCCTGATCTGGCTGAAGTAGAACTCCTGCTCTGGGCGTGCTACTTTGGCCTAGAGCTGCCAGGCCCAAAGGGCCGCCTTGTTTCCAAAGGGGCTGAGAGTCCCCAAAGTATCTTGCTTCCAAATCTTTGGGAAGCTAAGAAACAACTGGCTCTGCACAGTGCTCTCACAGCCTACCGGCAACGTGACAGAGACAGGCCTGTGAGACGCAGTTTCTTGGAAGGCCTGATCTGGCTGAGGTAGAACTTCTGCTCTGGGTGTACTCCATTGGCCTAGGGCTGCCAGGCCCAAAGGGCTGCCTTTATTTCCAAAGTGTGAGAGAGGCCCCAAAGCATCTTGCTTCCTGCTCTCTGGGAAGCTAAAACAACTGGCTCTGCACAGTGCTCTCAAAGCCAACCGGGAACGTCACATACAAAGGCCTGTGAAACGCAGCTTCTTGACAGGCCTTATCTGGCTGAGGTAGAACTTGTGCTCTGGGTGTGCTACTTTGGCCTAGAGCTGCCAGGCACAAAGGCTGCTTTGTTTCCAAAGGGGGAGAGAGGCCCCAAATCATGTTGCTTCCAGCTGTTTTTGAAGCTAAGAAACAACTCGCTCTGCCAGGTACTCTTACAGCCTTCCGGGAACACCTCTTACGAAGGCCTGTGAAAAGCAGTTTCTTGGCAGGCCTGATCTGGCTGAGGTAGAACTTCTGCTCTGGGTGTGCTCCATTGCCCTAGAGCTGAAAGGCCCAAAGGGATGCCTTGTTTGCAAAGGGGCAGAGAGGCCCCAAAGCATCTTGCTTCCAGCTCATTGGGAAGCTAAGAGACAACTGTCTCTGCCCAGTGCTCTGACAGAGTACCGGGAACATCTCTTACCAAAGCCTTTGAAACGCAGTTTCTTGGCAGGCCTTATCTGGCTGAGGTAGAACTTCTGCTCTGGGTGTGCTCCATTGGCCTAGAGCTGAAAGGCCCAAAGGTCGGCCTTGTTGGCAAAGGGGCAGGGAGCCCCCAAAGCATCTTGCTTCCAGCTCTTCGGGAAGCTAAGAAACAACTGGCTCTGCCCAGTGCTCTTACAGCCTGAGAGAAAATCTCTTACCAAGGCCTGTGAAACGCACTTTGTAGGTGGCCTGATCTAGCTGAAGTAGAACTTCTGCTCTGGGTGTGCTCCATTGGCCTAGAGCTGCCTGGCCCAAAGGGCCGCCTTGTTTGCAAAGGGGCAGAGAGGCCCCAAAGCATCTTGCTTCCAGCTCTTCGGGAAGCTAAGAAACATCTGGCGTTGCCCAGTGCTCTTACAGCCTACCGGGAACATCTCTTACCAAGGCCTGTGAAACGCAGTTTGTTGGTGGCCTGAACCGGCCGAAGTAGAACTTCTGCTCTGGGTGTGCTCCACTGGCCTGGAGCTACCTGCCCCAAAGGGCTGCCTTGATTCCAAAGTGAGAGAGTGGCACCAAAGCATCTTGCTTCCAGCTCTTCGGGAAGCTAAGAAACATCTGGCGTTGCCCAGTGCTCTTACAGCCTACCGGGAACATCTCTTACCAAGGCCTGTGAAACGCCGTTTCCTGGCAGGCCTGATTTGGCTGAAGTAGAACTTCTGCTCTGGGTGTGCTCCATTGCCCTAGAGCTGCCAGGCCCAAGGTGCTGCCTTGTTTCCAAAGGGGCAGAGAGGCCCCAAAGCATCTTGCTTCCAGCTCTCTGGGAAGCTAAGAACCAACTCGCTCTGCCCCGTGCTCTTACAGCCTACCGGGAACATGTCTTTGAAAGGCCTGTGAAACGCAGTTTCTTGGCAGGCCTCATCTGGCTGAAGTAGAACTCCGGCTCTGGGTGTGCTCCATTGCCCTAGAGCTGCCAGGCCCCAAGTGCTGCCCTGTTTCCAAGGGGCAGAGAGGCCCAAAGCATCTTGCTTCCCGGTCTTTGCGAAGCTAAGAAACAACTGGCTCTGCCCAGTGCTCTTACACCTACCGGGAACATCTCTTACCAAGGCCTGTCAAACGCTGTTTCTTTGCAGGCCTGATCAGGCTGAAGTAGAACTCCTGCTCTGCGTGTGCTCCATTGGCCTAGAGCTTCCCGACCCAAAAGGCTGCCTTGTTCCCAAACGGGCAGAGGGGTCCCAAGCGTCTTGCTTCCAGCTTTTCAGGAAGGTAAGAAACAACTGGCTCTGCCCAGTGCTCTTACAGCCTACCGGGAACATCTCTTACCAAGGCCTGTGAAACGCAGTTTCTTGGCAGGCCTGATCTGGCTGAAGTAGAACTCCTGCTCTGGGCGTGCTACTTTGGCCTAGAGCTGCCAGGCCCAAAGGGCCGCCTTGTTTCCAAAGGGGCTGAGAGTCCCCAAAGTATCTTGCTTCCAAATCTTTGGGAAGCTAAGAAACAACTGGCTCTGCACAGTGCTCTCACAGCCTACCGGCAACGTGACAGAGACAGGCCTGTGAGACGCAGTTTCTTGGAAGGCCTGATCTGGCTGAGGTAGAACTTCTGCTCTGGGTGTACTCCATTGGCCTAGGGCTGCCAGGCCCAAAGGGCTGCCTTTATTTCCAAAGTGTGAGAGAGGCCCCAAAGCATCTTGCTTCCTGCTCTCTGGGAAGCTAAAACAACTGGCTCTGCACAGTGCTCTCAAAGCCAACCGGGAACGTCACATACAAAGGCCTGTGAAACGCAGCTTCTTGACAGGCCTTATCTGGCTGAGGTAGAACTTGTGCTCTGGGTGTGCTACTTTGGCCTAGAGCTGCCAGGCACAAAGGCTGCTTTGTTTCCAAAGGGGGAGAGAGGCCCCAAATCATGTTGCTTCCAGCTGTTTTTGAAGCTAAGAAACAACTCGCTCTGCCAGGTACTCTTACAGCCTTCCGGGAACACCTCTTACGAAGGCCTGTGAAAAGCAGTTTCTTGGCAGGCCTGATCTGGCTGAGGTAGAACTTCTGCTCTGGGTGTGCTCCATTGCCCTAGAGCTGAAAGGCCCAAAGGGATGCCTTGTTTGCAAAGGGGCAGAGAGGCCCCAAAGCATCTTGCTTCCAGCTCATTGGGAAGCTAAGAGACAACTGTCTCTGCCCAGTGCTCTGACAGAGTACCGGGAACATCTCTTACCAAAGCCTTTGAAACGCAGTTTCTTGGCAGGCCTTATCTGGCTGAGGTAGAACTTCTGCTCTGGGTGTGCTCCATTGGCCTAGAGCTGAAAGGCCCAAAGGTCGGCCTTGTTGGCAAAGGGGCAGGGAGCCCCCAAAGCATCTTGCTTCCAGCTCTTCGGGAAGCTAAGAAACAACTGGCTCTGCCCAGTGCTCTTACAGCCTGAGAGAAAATCTCTTACCAAGGCCTGTGAAACGCACTTTGTAGGTGGCCTGATCTAGCTGAAGTAGAACTTCTGCTCTGGGTGTGCTCCATTGGCCTAGAGCTGCCTGGCCCAAAGGGCCGCCTTGTTTGCAAAGGGGCAGAGAGGCCCCAAAGCATCTTGCTTCCAGCTCTTCGGGAAGCTAAGAAACATCTGGCGTTGCCCAGTGCTCTTACAGCCTACCGGGAACATCTCTTACCAAGGCCTGTGAAACGCAGTTTGTTGGTGGCCTGAACCGGCCGAAGTAGAACTTCTGCTCTGGGTGTGCTCCACTGGCCTGGAGCTACCTGCCCCAAAGGGCTGCCTTGATTCCAAAGTGAGAGAGTGGCACCAAAGCATCTTGCTTCCAGCTCTTCGGGAAGCTAAGAAACATCTGGCGTTGCCCAGTGCTCTTACAGCCTACCGGGAACATCTCTTACCAAGGCCTGTGAAACGCCGTTTCCTGGCAGGCCTGATTTGGCTGAAGTAGAACTTCTGCTCTGGGTGTGCTCCATTGCCCTAGAGCTGCCAGGCCCAAGGTGCTGCCTTGTTTCCAAAGGGGCAGAGAGGCCCCAAAGCATCTTGCTTCCAGCTCTCTGGGAAGCTAAGAACCAACTCGCTCTGCCCCGTGCTCTTACAGCCTACCGGGAACATGTCTTTGAAAGGCCTGTGAAACGCAGTTTCTTGGCAGGCCTCATCTGGCTGAAGTAGAACTCCGGCTCTGGGTGTGCTCCATTGCCCTAGAGCTGCCAGGCCCCAAGTGCTGCCCTGTTTCCAAGGGGCAGAGAGGCCCAAAGCATCTTGCTTCCCGGTCTTTGCGAAGCTAAGAAACAACTGGCTCTGCCCAGTGCTCTTACACCTACCGGGAACATCTCTTACCAAGGCCTGTCAAACGCTGTTTCTTTGCAGGCCTGATCAGGCTGAAGTAGAACTCCTGCTCTGCGTGTGCTCCATTGGCCTAGAGCTTCCCGACCCAAAAGGCTGCCTTGTTCCCAAACGGGCAGAGGGGTCCCAAGCGTCTTGCTTCCAGCTTTTCAGGAAGGTAAGAAACAACTGGCTCTGCCCAGTGCTCTTACAGCCTACCGGGAACATCTCTTACCAAGGCCTGTGAAACGCAGTTTCTTGGCAGGCCTGATCTGGCTGAAGTAGAACTCCTGCTCTGGGCGTGCTACTTTGGCCTAGAGCTGCCAGGCCCAAAGGGCCGCCTTGTTTCCAAAGGGGCTGAGAGTCCCCAAAGTATCTTGCTTCCAAATCTTTGGGAAGCTAAGAAACAACTGGCTCTGCACAGTGCTCTCACAGCCTACCGGCAACGTGACAGAGACAGGCCTGTGAGACGCAGTTTCTTGGAAGGCCTGATCTGGCTGAGGTAGAACTTCTGCTCTGGGTGTACTCCATTGGCCTAGGGCTGCCAGGCCCAAAGGGCTGCCTTTATTTCCAAAGTGTGAGAGAGGCCCCAAAGCATCTTGCTTCCTGCTCTCTGGGAAGCTAAAACAACTGGCTCTGCACAGTGCTCTCAAAGCCAACCGGGAACGTCACATACAAAGGCCTGTGAAACGCAGCTTCTTGACAGGCCTTATCTGGCTGAGGTAGAACTTGTGCTCTGGGTGTGCTACTTTGGCCTAGAGCTGCCAGGCACAAAGGCTGCTTTGTTTCCAAAGGGGGAGAGAGGCCCCAAATCATGTTGCTTCCAGCTGTTTTTGAAGCTAAGAAACAACTCGCTCTGCCAGGTACTCTTACAGCCTTCCGGGAACACCTCTTACGAAGGCCTGTGAAAAGCAGTTTCTTGGCAGGCCTGATCTGGCTGAGGTAGAACTTCTGCTCTGGGTGTGCTCCATTGCCCTAGAGCTGAAAGGCCCAAAGGGATGCCTTGTTTGCAAAGGGGCAGAGAGGCCCCAAAGCATCTTGCTTCCAGCTCATTGGGAAGCTAAGAGACAACTGTCTCTGCCCAGTGCTCTGACAGAGTACCGGGAACATCTCTTACCAAAGCCTTTGAAACGCAGTTTCTTGGCAGGCCTTATCTGGCTGAGGTAGAACTTCTGCTCTGGGTGTGCTCCATTGGCCTAGAGCTGAAAGGCCCAAAGGTCGGCCTTGTTGGCAAAGGGGCAGGGAGCCCCCAAAGCATCTTGCTTCCAGCTCTTCGGGAAGCTAAGAAACAACTGGCTCTGCCCAGTGCTCTTACAGCCTGAGAGAAAATCTCTTACCAAGGCCTGTGAAACGCACTTTGTAGGTGGCCTGATCTAGCTGAAGTAGAACTTCTGCTCTGGGTGTGCTCCATTGGCCTAGAGCTGCCTGGCCCAAAGGGCCGCCTTGTTTGCAAAGGGGCAGAGAGGCCCCAAAGCATCTTGCTTCCAGCTCTTCGGGAAGCTAAGAAACATCTGGCGTTGCCCAGTGCTCTTACAGCCTACCGGGAACATCTCTTACCAAGGCCTGTGAAACGCAGTTTGTTGGTGGCCTGAACCGGCCGAAGTAGAACTTCTGCTCTGGGTGTGCTCCACTGGCCTGGAGCTACCTGCCCCAAAGGGCTGCCTTGATTCCAAAGTGAGAGAGTGGCACCAAAGCATCTTGCTTCCAGCTCTTCGGGAAGCTAAGAAACATCTGGCGTTGCCCAGTGCTCTTACAGCCTACCGGGAACATCTCTTACCAAGGCCTGTGAAACGCCGTTTCCTGGCAGGCCTGATTTGGCTGAAGTAGAACTTCTGCTCTGGGTGTGCTCCATTGCCCTAGAGCTGCCAGGCCCAAGGTGCTGCCTTGTTTCCAAAGGGGCAGAGAGGCCCCAAAGCATCTTGCTTCCAGCTCTCTGGGAAGCTAAGAACCAACTCGCTCTGCCCCGTGCTCTTACAGCCTACCGGGAACATGTCTTTGAAAGGCCTGTGAAACGCAGTTTCTTGGCAGGCCTCATCTGGCTGAAGTAGAACTCCGGCTCTGGGTGTGCTCCATTGCCCTAGAGCTGCCAGGCCCCAAGTGCTGCCCTGTTTCCAAGGGGCAGAGAGGCCCAAAGCATCTTGCTTCCCGGTCTTTGCGAAGCTAAGAAACAACTGGCTCTGCCCAGTGCTCTTACACCTACCGGGAATATCTCTTACCCAGGCCTGTCAAACGCTGTTTCTTTGCAGGCCTGATCAGGCTGAAGTAGAACTCCTGCTCTGCGTGTGCTCCATTGGCCTAGAGCTTCCCGACCCAAAAGGCTGCCTTGTTCCCAAACGGGCAGAGGGGTCCCAAGCGTCTTGCTTCCAGCTTTTCAGGAAGGTAAGAAACAACTGGCTCTGCCCAGTGCTCTTACAGCCTACCGGGAACATCTCTTACCAAGGCCTGTGAAACGCAGTTTCTTGGCAGGCCTGATCTGGCTGAAGTAGAACTCCTGCTCTGGGCGTGCTACTTTGGCCTAGAGCTGCCAGGCCCAAAGGGCCGCCTTGTTTCCAAAGGGGCTGAGAGTCCCCAAAGTATCTTGCTTCCAAATCTTTGGGAAGCTAAGAAACAACTGGCTCTGCACAGTGCTCTCACAGCCTACCGGCAACGTGACAGAGAAAGGCCTGTGAGACGCAGTTTCTTGGAAGGCCTGATCTGGCTGAGGTAGAACTTCTGCTCTGGGTGTACTCCATTGGCCTAGGGCTGCCAGGCCCAAAGGGCTGCCTTTATTTCCAAAGTGTGAGAGAGGCCCCAAAGCATCTTGCTTCCAGCTCTTCGGGAAGCTAAGAAACATCTGGCGTTGCCCAGTGCTCTTACAGCCTACCGGGAACATCTCTTACCAAGGCCTGTGAAACGCAGTTTGTTGGTGGCCTGAACCGGCCGAAGTAGAACTTCTGCTCTGGGTGTGCTCCACTGGCCTGGAGCTACCTGCCCCAAAGGGCTGCCTTGATTCCAAAGTGAGAGAGTGGCACCAAAGCATCTTGCTTCCAGCTCTTCGGGAAGCTAAGAAACATCTGGCGTTGCCCAGTGCTCTTACAGCCTACCGGGAACATCTCTTACCAAGGCCTGTGAAACGCCGTTTCCTGGCAGGCCTGATTTGGCTGAAGTAGAACTTCTGCTCTGGGTGTGCTCCATTGCCCTAGAGCTGCCAGGCCCAAGGTGCTGCCTTGTTTCCAAAGGGGCAGAGAGGCCCCAAAGCATCTTGCTTCCAGCTCTCTGGGAAGCTAAGAACCAACTCGCTCTGCCCCGTGCTCTTACAGCCTACCGGGAACATGTCTTTGAAAGGCCTGTGAAACGCAGTTTCTTGGCAGGCCTCATCTGGCTGAAGTAGAACTCCGGCTCTGGGTGTGCTCCATTGCCCTAGAGCTGCCAGGCCCCAAGTGCTGCCCTGTTTCCAAGGGGCAGAGAGGCCCAAAGCATCTTGCTTCCCGGTCTTTGCGAAGCTAAGAAACAACTGGCTCTGCCCAGTGCTCTTACACCTACCGGGAACATCTCTTACCAAGGCCTGTCAAACGCTGTTTCTTTGCAGGCCTGATCAGGCTGAAGTAGAACTCCTGCTCTGCGTGTGCTCCATTGGCCTAGAGCTTCCCGACCCAAAAGGCTGCCTTGTTCCCAAACGGGCAGAGGGGTCCCAAGCGTCTTGCTTCCAGCTTTTCAGGAAGGTAAGAAACAACTGGCTCTGCCCAGTGCTCTTACAGCCTACCGGGAACATCTCTTACCAAGGCCTGTGAAACGCAGTTTCTTGGCAGGCCTGATCTGGCTGAAGTAGAACTCCTGCTCTGGGCGTGCTACTTTGGCCTAGAGCTGCCAGGCCCAAAGGGCCGCCTTGTTTCCAAAGGGGCTGAGAGTCCCCAAAGTATCTTGCTTCCAAATCTTTGGGAAGCTAAGAAACAACTGGCTCTGCACAGTGCTCTCACAGCCTACTGGCAACGTGACAGAGAAAGGCCTGTGAGACGCAGTTTCTTGGAAGGCCTGATCTGGCTGAGGTAGAACTTCTGCTCTGGGTGTACTCCATTGGCCTAGGGCTGCCAGGCCCAAAGGGCTGCCTTTATTTCCAAAGTGTGAGAGAGGCCCCAAAGCATCTTGCTTCCTGCTCTCTGGGAAGCTAAAACAACTGGCTCTGCACAGTGCTCTCAAAGCCAACCGGGAACGTCACATACAAAGGCCTGTGAAACGCAGCTTCTTGACAGGCCTTATCTGGCTGAGGTAGAACTTGTGCTCTGGGTGTGCTACTTTGGCCTAGAGCTGCCAGGCACAAAGGCTGCTTTGTTTCCAAAGGGGGAGAGAGGCCCCAAATCATGTTGCTTCCAGCTGTTTTTGAAGCTAAGAAACAACTCGCTCTGCCAGGTACTCTTACAGCCTTCCGGGAACACCTCTTACGAAGGCCTGTGAAAAGCAGTTTCTTGGCAGGCCTGATCTGGCTGAGGTAGAACTTCTGCTCTGGGTGTGCTCCATTGCCCTAGAGCTGAAAGGCCCAAAGGGATGCCTTGTTTGCAAAGGGGCAGAGAGGCCCCAAAGCATCTTGCTTCCAGCTCATTGGGAAGCTAAGAGACAACTGTCTCTGCCCAGTGCTCTGACAGAGTACCGGGAACATCTCTTACCAAAGCCTTTGAAACGCAGTTTCTTGGCAGGCCTTATCTGGCTGAGGTAGAACTTCTGCTCTGGGTGTGCTCCATTGGCCTAGAGCTGAAAGGCCCAAAGGTCGGCCTTGTTGGCAAAGGGGTAGGGAGCCCCCAAAGCATCTTGCTTCCAGCTCTTCGGGAAGCTAAGAAACAACTGGCTCTGCCCAGTGCTCTTACAGCCTGAGAGAAAATCTCTTACCAAGGCCTGTGAAACGCACTTTGTAGGTGGCCTGATCTAGCTGAAGTAGAACTTCTGCTCTGGGTGTGCTCCATTGGCCTAGAGCTGCCTGGCCCAAAGGGCCGCCTTGTTTGCAAAGGGGCAGAGAGGCCCCAAAGCATCTTGCTTCCAGCTCTTCGGGAAGCTAAGAAACATCTGGCGTTGCCCAGTGCTCTTACAGCCTACCGGGAACATCTCTTACCAAGGCCTGTGAAACGCAGTTTGTTGGTGGCCTGAACCGGCCGAAGTAGAACTTCTGCTCTGGGTGTGCTCCACTGGCCTGGAGCTACCTGCCCCAAAGGGCTGCCTTGATTCCAAAGTGAGAGAGTGGCACCAAAGCATCTTGCTTCCAGCTCTTCGGGAAGCTAAGAAACATCTGGCGTTGCCCAGTGCTCTTACAGCCTACCGGGAACATCTCTTACCAAGGCCTGTGAAACGCCGTTTCCTGGCAGGCCTGATTTGGCTGAAGTAGAACTTCTGCTCTGGGTGTGCTCCATTGCCCTAGAGCTGCCAGGCCCAAGGTGCTGCCTTGTTTCCAAAGGGGCAGAGAGGCCCCAAAGCCTCTTGCTTCCAGCTCTCTGGGAAGCTAAGAACCAACTCGCTCTGCCCCGTGCTCTTACAGCCTACCGGGAACATGTCTTTGAAAGGCCTGTGAAACGCAGTTTCTTGGCAGGCCTCATCTGGCTGAAGTAGAACTCCGGCTCTGGGTGTGCTCCATTGCCCTAGAGCTGCCAGGCCCCAAGTGCTGCCCTGTTTCCAAGGGGCAGAGAGGCCCAAAGCATCTTGCTTCCCGGTCTTTGCGAAGCTAAGAAACAACTGGCTCTGCCCAGTGCTCTTACACCTACCGGGAACATCTCTTACCAAGGCCTGTCAAACGCTGTTTCTTTGCAGGCCTGATCAGGCTGAAGTAGAACTCCTGCTCTGCGTGTGCTCCATTGGCCTAGAGCTTCCCGACCCAAAAGGCTGCCTTGTTCCCAAACGGGCAGAGGGGTCCCAAGCGTCTTGCTTCCAGCTTTTCAGGAAGGTAAGAAACAACTGGCTCTGCCCAGTGCTCTTACAGCCTACCGGGAACATCTCTTACCAAGGCCTGTGAAACGCAGTTTCTTGGCAGGCCTGATCTGGCTGAAGTAGAACTCCTGCTCTGGGCGTGCTACTTTGGCCTAGAGCTGCCAGGCCCAAAGGGCCGCCTTGTTTCCAAAGGGGCTGAGAGTCCCCAAAGTATCTTGCTTCCAAATCTTTGGGAAGCTAAGAAACAACTGGCTCTGCACAGTGCTCTCACAGCCTACCGGCAACGTGACAGAGACAGGCCTGTGAGACGCAGTTTCTTGGAAGGCCTGATCTGGCTGAGGTAGAACTTCTGCTCTGGGTGTACTCCATTGGCCTAGGGCTGCCAGGCCCAAAGGGCTGCCTTTATTTCCAAAGTGTGAGAGAGGCCCCAAAGCATCTTGCTTCCTGCTCTCTGGGAAGCTAAAACAACTGGCTCTGCACAGTGCTCTCAAAGCCAACCGGGAACGTCACATACAAAGGCCTGTGAAACGCAGCTTCTTGACAGGCCTTATCTGGCTGAGGTAGAACTTGTGCTCTGGGTGTGCTACTTTGGCCTAGAGCTGCCAGGCACAAAGGCTGCTTTGTTTCCAAAGGGGGAGAGAGGCCCCAAATCATGTTGCTTCCAGCTGTTTTTGAAGCTAAGAAACAACTCGCTCTGCCAGGTACTCTTACAGCCTTCCGGGAACACCTCTTACGAAGGCCTGTGAAAAGCAGTTTCTTGGCAGGCCTGATCTGGCTGAGGTAGAACTTCTGCTCTGGGTGTGCTCCATTGCCCTAGAGCTGAAAGGCCCAAAGGGATGCCTTGTTTGCAAAGGGGCAGAGAGGCCCCAAAGCATCTTGCTTCCAGCTCATTGGGAAGCTAAGAGACAACTGTCTCTGCCCAGTGCTCTGACAGAGTACCGGGAACATCTCTTACCAAAGCCTTTGAAACGCAGTTTCTTGGCAGGCCTTATCTGGCTGAGGTAGAACTTCTGCTCTGGGTGTGCTCCATTGGCCTAGAGCTGAAAGGCCCAAAGGTCGGCCTTGTTGGCAAAGGGGTAGGGAGCCCCCAAAGCATCTTGCTTCCAGCTCTTCGGGAAGCTAAGAAACAACTGGCTCTGCCCAGTGCTCTTACAGCCTGAGAGAAAATCTCTTACCAAGGCCTGTGAAACGCACTTTGTAGGTGGCCTGATCTAGCTGAAGTAGAACTTCTGCTCTGGGTGTGCTCCATTGGCCTAGAGCTGCCTGGCCCAAAGGGCCGCCTTGTTTGCAAAGGGGCAGAGAGGCCCCAAAGCATCTTGCTTCCAGCTCTTCGGGAAGCTAAGAAACATCTGGCGTTGCCCAGTGCTCTTACAGCCTACCGGGAACATCTCTTACCAAGGCCTGTGAAACGCAGTTTGTTGGTGGCCTGAACCGGCCGAAGTAGAACTTCTGCTCTGGGTGTGCTCCACTGGCCTGGAGCTACCTGCCCCAAAGGGCTGCCTTGATTCCAAAGTGAGAGAGTGGCACCAAAGCATCTTGCTTCCAGCTCTTCGGGAAGCTAAGAAACATCTGGCGTTGCCCAGTGCTCTTACAGCCTACCGGGAACATCTCTTACCAAGGCCTGTGAAACGCCGTTTCCTGGCAGGCCTGATTTGGCTGAAGTAGAACTTCTGCTCTGGGTGTGCTCCATTGCCCTAGAGCTGCCAGGCCCAAGGTGCTGCCTTGTTTCCAAAGGGGCAGAGAGGCCCCAAAGCCTCTTGCTTCCAGCTCTCTGGGAAGCTAAGAACCAACTCGCTCTGCCCCGTGCTCTTACAGCCTACCGGGAACATGTCTTTGAAAGGCCTGTGAAACGCAGTTTCTTGGCAGGCCTCATCTGGCTGAAGTAGAACTCCGGCTCTGGGTGTGCTCCATTGCCCTAGAGCTGCCAGGCCCCAAGTGCTGCCCTGTTTCCAAGGGGCAGAGAGGCCCAAAGCATCTTGCTTCCCGGTCTTTGCGAAGCTAAGAAACAACTGGCTCTGCCCAGTGCTCTTACACCTACCGGGAACATCTCTTACCAAGGCCTGTCAAACGCTGTTTCTTTGCAGGCCTGATCAGGCTGAAGTAGAACTCCTGCTCTGCGTGTGCTCCATTGGCCTAGAGCTTCCCGACCCAAAAGGCTGCCTTGTTCCCAAACGGGCAGAGGGGTCCCAAGCGTCTTGCTTCCAGCTTTTCAGGAAGGTAAGAAACAACTGGCTCTGCCCAGTGCTCTTACAGCCTACCGGGAACATCTCTTACCAAGGCCTGTGAAACGCAGTTTCTTGGCAGGCCTGATCTGGCTGAAGTAGAACTCCTGCTCTGGGCGTGCTACTTTGGCCTAGAGCTGCCAGGCCCAAAGGGCCGCCTTGTTTCCAAAGGGGCTGAGAGTCCCCAAAGTATCTTGCTTCCAAATCTTTGGGAAGCTAAGAAACAACTGGCTCTGCACAGTGCTCTCACAGCCTACCGGCAACGTGACAGAGACAGGCCTGTGAGACGCAGTTTCTTGGAAGGCCTGATCTGGCTGAGGTAGAACTTCTGCTCTGGGTGTACTCCATTGGCCTAGGGCTGCCAGGCCCAAAGGGCTGCCTTTATTTCCAAAGTGTGAGAGAGGCCCCAAAGCATCTTGCTTCCTGCTCTCTGGGAAGCTAAAACAACTGGCTCTGCACAGTGCTCTCAAAGCCAACCGGGAACGTCACATACAAAGGCCTGTGAAACGCAGCTTCTTGACAGGCCTTATCTGGCTGAGGTAGAACTTGTGCTCTGGGTGTGCTACTTTGGCCTAGAGCTGCCAGGCACAAAGGCTGCTTTGTTTCCAAAGGGGGAGAGAGGCCCCAAATCATGTTGCTTCCAGCTGTTTTTGAAGCTAAGAAACAACTCGCTCTGCCAGGTACTCTTACAGCCTTCCGGGAACACCTCTTACGAAGGCCTGTGAAAAGCAGTTTCTTGGCAGGCCTGATCTGGCTGAGGTAGAACTTCTGCTCTGGGTGTGCTCCATTGCCCTAGAGCTGAAAGGCCCAAAGGGATGCCTTGTTTGCAAAGGGGCAGAGAGGCCCCAAAGCATCTTGCTTCCAGCTCATTGGGAAGCTAAGAGACAACTGTCTCTGCCCAGTGCTCTGACAGAGTACCGGGAACATCTCTTACCAAAGCCTTTGAAACGCAGTTTCTTGGCAGGCCTTATCTGGCTGAGGTAGAACTTCTGCTCTGGGTGTGCTCCATTGGCCTAGAGCTGAAAGGCCCAAAGGTCGGCCTTGTTGGCAAAGGGGCAGGGAGCCCCCAAAGCATCTTGCTTCCAGCTCTTCGGGAAGCTAAGAAACAACTGGCTCTGCCAAGTGCTCTTACAGCCTGAGAGAAAATCTCTTACCAAGGCCTGTGAAACGCACTTTGTAGGTGGCCTGATCTAGCTGAAGTAGAACTTCTGCTCTGGGTGTGCTCCATTGGCCTAGAGCTGCCTGGCCCAAAGGGCCGCCTTGTTTGCAAAGGGGCAGAGAGGCCCCAAAGCATCTTGCTTCCAGCTCTTCGGGAAGCTAAGAAACATCTGGCGTTGCCCAGTGCTCTTACAGCCTACCGGGAACATCTCTTACCAAGGCCTGTGAAACGCAGTTTGTTGGTGGCCTGAACCGGCCGAAGTAGAACTTCTGCTCTGGGTGTGCTCCACTGGCCTGGAGCTACCTGCCCCAAAGGGCTGCCTTGATTCCAAAGTGAGAGAGTGGCACCAAAGCATCTTGCTTCCAGCTCTTCGGGAAGCTAAGAAACATCTGGCGTTGCCCAGTGCTCTTACAGCCTACCGGGAACATCTCTTACCAAGGCCTGTGAAACGCAGTTTGTTGGTGGCCTGAACCGGCCGAAGTAGAACTTCTGCTCTGGGTGTGCTCCACTGGCCTGGAGCTACCTGCCCCAAAGGGCTGCCTTGATTCCAAAGTGAGAGAGTGGCACCAAAGCATCTTGCTTCCAGCTCTTCGGGAAGCTAAGAAACATCTGGCGTTGCCCAGTGCTCTTACAGCCTACCGGGAACATCTCTTACCAAGGCCTGTGAAACGCCGTTTCCTGGCAGGCCTGATTTGGCTGAAGTAGAACTTCTGCTCTGGGTGTGCTCCATTGCCCTAGAGCTGCCAGGCCCAAGGTGCTGCCTTGTTTCCAAAGGGGCAGAGAGGCCCCAAAGCCTCTTGCTTCCAGCTCTCTGGGAAGCTAAGAACCAACTCGCTCTGCCCCGTGCTCTTACAGCCTACCGGGAACATGTCTTTGAAAGGCCTGTGAAACGCAGTTTCTTGGCAGGCCTCATCTGGCTGAAGTAGAACTCCGGCTCTGGGTGTGCTCCATTGCCCTAGAGCTGCCAGGCCCCAAGTGCTGCCCTGTTTCCAAGGGGCAGAGAGGCCCAAAGCATCTTGCTTCCCGGTCTTTGCGAAGCTAAGAAACAACTGGCTCTGCCCAGTGCTCTTACACCTACCGGGAACATCTCTTACCAAGGCCTGTCAAACGCTGTTTCTTTGCAGGCCTGATCAGGCTGAAGTAGAACTCCTGCTCTGCGTGTGCTCCATTGGCCTAGAGCTTCCCGACCCAAAAGGCTGCCTTGTTCCCAAACGGGCAGAGGGGTCCCAAGCGTCTTGCTTCCAGCTTTTCAGGAAGGTAAGAAACAACTGGCTCTGCCCAGTGCTCTTACAGCCTACCGGGAACATCTCTTACCAAGGCCTGTGAAACGCAGTTTCTTGGCAGGCCTGATCTGGCTGAAGTAGAACTCCTGCTCTGGGCGTGCTACTTTGGCCTAGAGCTGCCAGGCCCAAAGGGCCGCCTTGTTTCCAAAGGGGCTGAGAGTCCCCAAAGTATCTTGCTTCCAAATCTTTGGGAAGCTAAGAAACAACTGGCTCTGCACAGTGCTCTCACAGCCTACCGGCAACGTGACAGAGAAAGGCCTGTGAGACGCAGTTTCTTGGAAGGCCTGATCTGGCTGAGGTAGAACTTCTGCTCTGGGTGTACTCCATTGGCCTAGGGCTGCCAGGCCCAAAGGGCTGCCTTTATTTCCAAAGTGTGAGAGAGGCCCCAAAGCATCTTGCTTCCTGCTCTCTGGGAAGCTAAAACAACTGGCTCTGCACAGTGCTCTCAAAGCCAACCGGGAACGTCACATACAAAGGCCTGTGAAACGCAGCTTCTTGACAGGCCTTATCTGGCTGAGGTAGAACTTGTGCTCTGGGTGTGCTACTTTGGCCTAGAGCTGCCAGGCACAAAGGCTGCTTTGTTTCCAAAGGGGGAGAGAGGCCCCAAATCATGTTGCTTCCAGCTGTTTTTGAAGCTAAGAAACAACTCGCTCTGCCAGGTACTCTTACAGCCTTCCGGGAACACCTCTTACGAAGGCCTGTGAAAAGCAGTTTCTTGGCAGGCCTGATCTGGCTGAGGTAGAACTTCTGCTCTGGGTGTGCTCCATTGCCCTAGAGCTGAAAGGCCCAAAGGGATGCCTTGTTTGCAAAGGGGCAGAGAGGCCCCAAAGCATCTTGCTTCCAGCTCATTGGGAAGCTAAGAGACAACTGTCTCTGCCCAGTGCTCTGACAGAGTACCGGGAACATCTCTTACCAAAGCCTTTGAAACGCAGTTTCTTGGCAGGCCTTATCTGGCTGAGGTAGAACTTCTGCTCTGGGTGTGCTCCATTGGCCTAGAGCTGAAAGGCCCAAAGGTCGGCCTTGTTGGCAAAGGGGCAGGGAGCCCCCAAAGCATCTTGCTTCCAGCTCTTCGGGAAGCTAAGAAACAACTGGCTCTGCCCAGTGCTCTTACAGCCTGAGAGAAAATCTCTTACCAAGGCCTGTGAAACGCACTTTGTAGGTGGCCTGATCTAGCTGAAGTAGAACTTCTGCTCTGGGTGTGCTCCATTGGCCTAGAGCTGCCTGGCCCAAAGGGCCGCCTTGTTTGCAAAGGGGCAGAGAGGCCCCAAAGCATCTTGCTTCCAGCTCTTCGGGAAGCTAAGAAACATCTGGCGTTGCCCAGTGCTCTTACAGCCTACCGGGAACATCTCTTACCAAGGCCTGTGAAACGCAGTTTGTTGGTGGCCTGAACCGGCCGAAGTAGAACTTCTGCTCTGGGTGTGCTCCACTGGCCTGGAGCTACCTGCCCCAAAGGGCTGCCTTGATTCCAAAGTGAGAGAGTGGCACCAAAGCATCTTGCTTCCAGCTCTTCGGGAAGCTAAGAAACATCTGGCGTTGCCCAGTGCTCTTACAGCCTACCGGGAACATCTCTTACCAAGGCCTGTGAAACGCCGTTTCCTGGCAGGCCTGATTTGGCTGAAGTACAACTTCTGCTCTGGGTGTGCTCCATTGCCCTAGAGCTGCCAGGCCCAAGGTGCTGCCTTGTTTCCAAAGGGGCAGAGAGGCCCCAAAGCCTCTTGCTTCCAGCTCTCTGGGAAGCTAAGAACCAACTCGCTCTGCCCCGTGCTCTTACAGCCTACCGGGAACATGTCTTTGAAAGGCCTGTGAAACGCAGTTTCTTGGCAGGCCTCATCTGGCTGAAGTAGAACTCCGGCTCTGGGTGTGCTCCATTGCCCTAGAGCTGCCAGGCCCCAAGTGCTGCCCTGTTTCCAAGGGGCAGAGAGGCCCAAAGCATCTTGCTTCCCGGTCTTTGCGAAGCTAAGAAACAACTGGCTCTGCCCAGTGCTCTTACACCTACCGGGAACATCTCTTACCAAGGCCTGTCAAACGCTGTTTCTTTGCAGGCCTGATCAGGCTGAAGTAGAACTCCTGCTCTGCGTGTGCTCCATTGGCCTAGAGCTTCCCGACCCAAAAGGCTGCCTTGTTCCCAAACGGGCAGAGGGGTCCCAAGCGTCTTGCTTCCAGCTTTTCAGGAAGGTAAGAAACAACTGGCTCTGCCCAGTGCTCTTACAGCCTACCGGGAACATCTCTTACCAAGGCCTGTGAAACGCAGTTTCTTGGCAGGCCTGATCTGGCTGAAGTAGAACTCCTGCTCTGGGCGTGCTACTTTGGCCTAGAGCTGCCAGGCCCAAAGGGCCGCCTTGTTTCCAAAGGGGCTGAGAGTCCCCAAAGTATCTTGCTTCCAAATCTTTGGGAAGCTAAGAAACAACTGGCTCTGCACAGTGCTCTCACAGCCTACCGGCAACGTGACAGAGAAAGGCCTGTGAGACGCAGTTTCTTGGAAGGCCTGATCTGGCTGAGGTAGAACTTCTGCTCTGGGTGTACTCCATTGGCCTAGGGCTGCCAGGCCCAAAGGGCTGCCTTTATTTCCAAAGTGTGAGAGAGGCCCCAAAGCATCTTGCTTCCTGCTCTCTGGGAAGCTAAAACAACTGGCTCTGCACAGTGCTCTCAAAGCCAACCGGGAACGTCACATACAAAGGCCTGTGAAACGCAGCTTCTTGACAGGCCTTATCTGGCTGAGGTAGAACTTGTGCTCTGGGTGTGCTACTTTGGCCTAGAGCTGCCAGGCACAAAGGCTGCTTTGTTTCCAAAGGGGGAGAGAGGCCCCAAATCATGTTGCTTCCAGCTGTTTTTGAAGCTAAGAAACAACTCGCTCTGCCAGGTACTCTTACAGCCTTCCGGGAACACCTCTTACGAAGGCCTGTGAAAAGCAGTTTCTTGGCAGGCCTGATCTGGCTGAGGTAGAACTTCTGCTCTGGGTGTGCTCCATTGCCCTAGAGCTGAAAGGCCCAAAGGGATGCCTTGTTTGCAAAGGGGCAGAGAGGCCCCAAAGCATCTTGCTTCCAGCTCATTGGGAAGCTAAGAGACAACTGTCTCTGCCCAGTGCTCTGACAGAGTACCGGGAACATCTCTTACCAAAGCCTTTGAAACGCAGTTTCTTGGCAGGCCTTATCTGGCTGAGGTAGAACTTCTGCTCTGGGTGTGCTCCATTGGCCTAGAGCTGAAAGGCCCAAAGGTCGGCCTTGTTGGCAAAGGGGCAGGGAGCCCCCAAAGCATCTTGCTTCCAGCTCTTCGGGAAGCTAAGAAACAACTGGCTCTGCCCAGTGCTCTTACAGCCTGAGAGAAAATCTCTTACCAAGGCCTGTGAAACGCACTTTGTAGGTGGCCTGATCTAGCTGAAGTAGAACTTCTGCTCTGGGTGTGCTCCATTGGCCTAGAGCTGCCTGGCCCAAAGGGCCGCCTTGTTTGCAAAGGGGCAGAGAGGCCCCAAAGCATCTTGCTTCCAGCTCTTCGGGAAGCTAAGAAACATCTGGCGTTGCCCAGTGCTCTTACAGCCTACCGGGAACATCTCTTACCAAGGCCTGTGAAACGCAGTTTGTTGGTGGCCTGAACCGGCCGAAGTAGAACTTCTGCTCTGGGTGTGCTCCACTGGCCTGGAGCTACCTGCCCCAAAGGGCTGCCTTGATTCCAAAGTGAGAGAGTGGCACCAAAGCATCTTGCTTCCAGCTCTTCGGGAAGCTAAGAAACATCTGGCGTTGCCCAGTGCTCTTACAGCCTACCGGGAACATCTCTTACCAAGGCCTGTGAAACGCCGTTTCCTGGCAGGCCTGATTTGGCTGAAGTAGAACTTCTGCTCTGGGTGTGCTCCATTGCCCTAGAGCTGCCAGGCCCAAGGTGCTGCCTTGTTTCCAAAGGGGCAGAGAGGCCCCAAAGCCTCTTGCTTCCAGCTCTCTGGGAAGCTAAGAACCAACTCGCTCTGCCCCGTGCTCTTACAGCCTACCGGGAACATGTCTTTGAAAGGCCTGTGAAACGCAGTTTCTTGGCAGGCCTCATCTGGCTGAAGTAGAACTCCGGCTCTGGGTGTGCTCCATTGCCCTAGAGCTGCCAGGCCCCAAGTGCTGCCCTGTTTCCAAGGGGCAGAGAGGCCCAAAGCATCTTGCTTCCCGGTCTTTGCGAAGCTAAGAAACAACTGGCTCTGCCCAGTGCTCTTACACCTACCGGGAACATCTCTTACCAAGGCCTGTCAAACGCTGTTTCTTTGCAGGCCTGATCAGGCTGAAGTAGAACTCCTGCTCTGCGTGTGCTCCATTGGCCTAGAGCTTCCCGACCCAAAAGGCTGCCTTGTTCCCAAACGGGCAGAGGGGTCCCAAGCGTCTTGCTTCCAGCTTTTCAGGAAGGTAAGAAACAACTGGCTCTGCCCAGTGCTCTTACAGCCTACCGGGAACATCTCTTACCAAGGCCTGTGAAACGCAGTTTCTTGGCAGGCCTGATCTGGCTGAAGTAGAACTCCTGCTCTGGGCGTGCTACTTTGGCCTAGAGCTGCCAGGCCCAAAGGGCCGCCTTGTTTCCAAAGGGGCTGAGAGTCCCCAAAGTATCTTGCTTCCAAATCTTTGGGAAGCTAAGAAACAACTGGCTCTGCACAGTGCTCTCACAGCCTACCGGCAACGTGACAGAGACAGGCCTGTGAGACGCAGTTTCTTGGAAGGCCTGATCTGGCTGAGGTAGAACTTCTGCTCTGGGTGTACTCCATTGGCCTAGGGCTGCCAGGCCCAAAGGGCTGCCTTTATTTCCAAAGTGTGAGAGAGGCCCCAAAGCATCTTGCTTCCTGCTCTCTGGGAAGCTAAAACAACTGGCTCTGCACAGTGCTCTCAAAGCCAACCGGGAACGTCACATACAAAGGCCTGTGAAACGCAGCTTCTTGACAGGCCTTATCTGGCTGAGGTAGAACTTGTGCTCTGGGTGTGCTACTTTGGCCTAGAGCTGCCAGGCACAAAGGCTGCTTTGTTTCCAAAGGGGGAGAGAGGCCCCAAATCATGTTGCTTCCAGCTGTTTTTGAAGCTAAGAAACAACTCGCTCTGCCAGGTACTCTTACAGCCTTCCGGGAACACCTCTTACGAAGGCCTGTGAAAAGCAGTTTCTTGGCAGGCCTGATCTGGCTGAGGTAGAACTTCTGCTCTGGGTGTGCTCCATTGCCCTAGAGCTGAAAGGCCCAAAGGGATGCCTTGTTTGCAAAGGGGCAGAGAGGCCCCAAAGCATCTTGCTTCCAGCTCATTGGGAAGCTAAGAGACAACTGTCTCTGCCCAGTGCTCTGACAGAGTACCGGGAACATCTCTTACCAAAGCCTTTGAAACGCAGTTTCTTGGCAGGCCTTATCTGGCTGAGGTAGAACTTCTGCTCTGGGTGTGCTCCATTGGCCTAGAGCTGAAAGGCCCAAAGGTCGGCCTTGTTGGCAAAGGGGCAGGGAGCCCCCAAAGCATCTTGCTTCCAGCTCTTCGGGAAGCTAAGAAACAACTGGCTCTGCCCAGTGCTCTTACAGCCTGAGAGAAAATCTCTTACCAAGGCCTGTGAAACGCACTTTGTAGGTGGCCTGATCTAGCTGAAGTAGAACTTCTGCTCTGGGTGTGCTCCATTGGCCTAGAGCTGCCTGGCCCAAAGGGCCGCCTTGTTTGCAAAGGGGCAGAGAGGCCCCAAAGCATCTTGCTTCCAGCTCTTCGGGAAGCTAAGAAACATCTGGCGTTGCCCAGTGCTCTTACAGCCTACCGGGAACATCTCTTACCAAGGCCTGTGAAACGCAGTTTGTTGGTGGCCTGAACCGGCCGAAGTAGAACTTCTGCTCTGGGTGTGCTCCACTGGCCTGGAGCTACCTGCCCCAAAGGGCTGCCTTGATTCCAAAGTGAGAGAGTGGCACCAAAGCATCTTGCTTCCAGCTCTTCGGGAAGCTAAGAAACATCTGGCGTTGCCCAGTGCTCTTACAGCCTACCGGGAACATCTCTTACCAAGGCCTGTGAAACGCCGTTTCCTGGCAGGCCTGATTTGGCTGAAGTAGAACTTCTGCTCTGGGTGTGCTCCATTGCCCTAGAGCTGCCAGGCCCAAGGTGCTGCCTTGTTTCCAAAGGGGCAGAGAGGCCCCAAAGCCTCTTGCTTCCAGCTCTCTGGGAAGCTAAGAACCAACTCGCTCTGCCCCGTGCTCTTACAGCCTACCGGGAACATGTCTTTGAAAGGCCTGTGAAACGCAGTTTCTTGGCAGGCCTCATCTGGCTGAAGTAGAACTCCGGCTCTGGGTGTGCTCCATTGCCCTAGAGCTGCCAGGCCCCAAGTGCTGCCCTGTTTCCAAGGGGCAGAGAGGCCCAAAGCATCTTGCTTCCCGGTCTTTGCGAAGCTAAGAAACAACTGGCTCTGCCCAGTGCTCTTACACCTACCGGGAACATCTCTTACCAAGGCCTGTCAAACGCTGTTTCTTTGCAGGCCTGATCAGGCTGAAGTAGAACTCCTGCTCTGCGTGTGCTCCATTGGCCTAGAGCTTCCCGACCCAAAAGGCTGCCTTGTTCCCAAACGGGCAGAGGGGTCCCAAGCGTCTTGCTTCCAGCTTTTCAGGAAGGTAAGAAACAACTGGCTCTGCCCAGTGCTCTTACAGCCTACCGGGAACATCTCTTACCAAGGCCTGTGAAACGCAGTTTCTTGGCAGGCCTGATCTGGCTGAAGTAGAACTCCTGCTCTGGGCGTGCTACTTTGGCCTAGAGCTGCCAGGCCCAAAGGGCCGCCTTGTTTCCAAAGGGGCTGAGAGTCCCCAAAGTATCTTGCTTCCAAATCTTTGGGAAGCTAAGAAACAACTGGCTCTGCACAGTGCTCTCACAGCCTACCGGCAACGTGACAGAGAAAGGCCTGTGAGACGCAGTTTCTTGGAAGGCCTGATCTGGCTGAGGTAGAACTTCTGCTCTGGGTGTACTCCATTGGCCTAGGGCTGCCAGGCCCAAAGGGCTGCCTTTATTTCCAAAGTGTGAGAGAGGCCCCAAAGCATCTTGCTTCCTGCTCTCTGGGAAGCTAAAACAACTGGCTCTGCACAGTGCTCTCAAAGCCAACCGGGAACGTCACATACAAAGGCCTGTGAAACGCAGCTTCTTGACAGGCCTTATCTGGCTGAGGTAGAACTTGTGCTCTGGGTGTGCTACTTTGGCCTAGAGCTGCCAGGCACAAAGGCTGCTTTGTTTCCAAAGGGGGAGAGAGGCCCCAAATCATGTTGCTTCCAGCTGTTTTTGAAGCTAAGAAACAACTCGCTCTGCCAGGTACTCTTACAGCCTTCCGGGAACACCTCTTACGAAGGCCTGTGAAAAGCAGTTTCTTGGCAGGCCTGATCTGGCTGAGGTAGAACTTCTGCTCTGGGTGTGCTCCATTGCCCTAGAGCTGAAAGGCCCAAAGGGATGCCTTGTTTGCAAAGGGGCAGAGAGGCCCCAAAGCATCTTGCTTCCAGCTCATTGGGAAGCTAAGAGACAACTGTCTCTGCCCAGTGCTCTGACAGAGTACCGGGAACATCTCTTACCAAAGCCTTTGAAACGCAGTTTCTTGGCAGGCCTTATCTGGCTGAGGCAGAACTTCTGCTCTGGGTGTGCTCCATTGGCCTAGAGCTGAAAGGCCCAAAGGTCGGCCTTGTTGGCAAAGGGGCAGGGAGCCCCCAAAGCATCTTGCTTCCAGCTCTTCGGGAAGCTAAGAAACAACTGGCTCTGCCCAGTGCTCTTACAGCCTGAGAGAAAATCTCTTACCAAGGCCTGTGAAACGCACTTTGTAGGTGGCCTGATCTAGCTGAAGTAGAACTTCTGCTCTGGGTGTGCTCCATTGGCCTAGAGCTGCCTGGCCCAAAGGGCCGCCTTGTTTGCAAAGGGGCAGAGAGGCCCCAAAGCATCTTGCTTCCAGCTCTTCGGGAAGCTAAGAAACATCTGGCGTTGCCCAGTGCTCTTACAGCCTACCGGGAACATCTCTTACCAAGGCCTGTGAAACGCAGTTTGTTGGTGGCCTGAACCGGCCGAAGTAGAACTTCTGCTCTGGGTGTGCTCCACTGGCCTGGAGCTACCTGCCCCAAAGGGCTGCCTTGATTCCAAAGTGAGAGAGTGGCACCAAAGCATCTTGCTTCCAGCTCTTCGGGAAGCTAAGAAACATCTGGCGTTGCCCAGTGCTCTTACAGCCTACCGGGAACATCTCTTACCAAGGCCTGTGAAACGCCGTTTCCTGGCAGGCCTGATTTGGCTGAAGTAGAACTTCTGCTCTGGGTGTGCTCCATTGCCCTAGAGCTGCCAGGCCCAAGGTGCTGCCTTGTTTCCAAAGGGGCAGAGAGGCCCCAAAGCCTCTTGCTTCCAGCTCTCTGGGAAGCTAAGAACCAACTCGCTCTGCCCCGTGCTCTTACAGCCTACCGGGAACATGTCTTTGAAAGGCCTGTGAAACGCAGTTTCTTGGCAGGCCTCATCTGGCTGAAGTAGAACTCCGGCTCTGGGTGTGCTCCATTGCCCTAGAGCTGCCAGGCCCCAAGTGCTGCCCTGTTTCCAAGGGGCAGAGAGGCCCAAAGCATCTTGCTTCCCGGTCTTTGCGAAGCTAAGAAACAACTGGCTCTGCCCAGTGCTCTTACACCTACCGGGAACATCTCTTACCAAGGCCTGTCAAACGCTGTTTCTTTGCAGGCCTGATCAGGCTGAAGTAGAACTCCTGCTCTGCGTGTGCTCCATTGGCCTAGAGCTTCCCGACCCAAAAGGCTGCCTTGTTCCCAAACGGGCAGAGGGGTCCCAAGCGTCTTGCTTCCAGCTTTTCAGGAAGGTAAGAAACAACTGGCTCTGCCCAGTGCTCTTACAGCCTACCGGGAACATCTCTTACCAAGGCCTGTGAAACGCAGTTTCTTGGCAGGCCTGATCTGGCTGAAGTAGAACTCCTGCTCTGGGCGTGCTACTTTGGCCTAGAGCTGCCAGGCCCAAAGGGCCGCCTTGTTTCCAAAGGGGCTGAGAGTCCCCAAAGTATCTTGCTTCCAAATCTTTGGGAAGCTAAGAAACAACTGGCTCTGCACAGTGCTCTCACAGCCTACCGGCAACGTGACAGAGAAAGGCCTGTGAGACGCAGTTTCTTGGAAGGCCTGATCTGGCTGAGGTAGAACTTCTGCTCTGGGTGTACTCCATTGGCCTAGGGCTGCCAGGCCCAAAGGGCTGCCTTTATTTCCAAAGTGTGAGAGAGGCCCCAAAGCATCTTGCTTCCTGCTCTCTGGGAAGCTAAAACAACTGGCTCTGCACAGTGCTCTCAAAGCCAACCGGGAACGTCACATACAAAGGCCTGTGAAACGCAGCTTCTTGACAGGCCTTATCTGGCTGAGGTAGAACTTGTGCTCTGGGTGTGCTACTTTGGCCTAGAGCTGCCAGGCACAAAGGCTGCTTTGTTTCCAAAGGGGGAGAGAGGCCCCAAATCATGTTGCTTCCAGCTGTTTTTGAAGCTAAGAAACAACTCGCTCTGCCAGGTACTCTTACAGCCTTCCGGGAACACCTCTTACGAAGGCCTGTGAAAAGCAGTTTCTTGGCAGGCCTGATCTGGCTGAGGTAGAACTTCTGCTCTGGGTGTGCTCCATTGCCCTAGAGCTGAAAGGCCCAAAGGGATGCCTTGTTTGCAAAGGGGCAGAGAGGCCCCAAAGCATCTTGCTTCCAGCTCATTGGGAAGCTAAGAGACAACTGTCTCTGCCCAGTGCTCTGACAGAGTACCGGGAACATCTCTTACCAAAGCCTTTGAAACGCAGTTTCTTGGCAGGCCTTATCTGGCTGAGGTAGAACTTCTGCTCTGGGTGTGCTCCATTGGCCTAGAGCTGAAAGGCCCAAAGGTCGGCCTTGTTGGCAAAGGGGCAGGGAGCCCCCAAAGCATCTTGCTTCCAGCTCTTCGGGAAGCTAAGAAACAACTGGCTCTGCCCAGTGCTCTTACAGCCTGAGAGAAAATCTCTTACCAAGGCCTGTGAAACGCACTTTGTAGGTGGCCTGATCTAGCTGAAGTAGAACTTCTGCTCTGGGTGTGCTCCATTGGCCTAGAGCTGCCTGGCCCAAAGGGCCGCCTTGTTTGCAAAGGGGCAGAGAGGCCCCAAAGCATCTTGCTTCCAGCTCTTCGGGAAGCTAAGAAACATCTGGCGTTGCCCAGTGCTCTTACAGCCTACCGGGAACATCTCTTACCAAGGCCTGTGAAACGCAGTTTGTTGGTGGCCTGAACCGGCCGAAGTAGAACTTCTGCTCTGGGTGTGCTCCACTGGCCTGGAGCTACCTGCCCCAAAGGGCTGCCTTGATTCCAAAGTGAGAGAGTGGCACCAAAGCATCTTGCTTCCAGCTCTTCGGGAAGCTAAGAAACATCTGGCGTTGCCCAGTGCTCTTACAGCCTACCGGGAACATCTCTTACCAAGGCCTGTGAAACGCCGTTTCCTGGCAGGCCTGATTTGGCTGAAGTAGAACTTCTGCTCTGGGTGTGCTCCATTGCCCTAGAGCTGCCAGGCCCAAGGTGCTGCCTTGTTTCCAAAGGGGCAGAGAGGCCCCAAAGCCTCTTGCTTCCAGCTCTCTGGGAAGCTAAGAACCAACTCGCTCTGCCCCGTGCTCTTACAGCCTACCGGGAACATGTCTTTGAAAGGCCTGTGAAACGCAGTTTCTTGGCAGGCCTCATCTGGCTGAAGTAGAACTCCGGCTCTGGGTGTGCTCCATTGCCCTAGAGCTGCCAGGCCCCAAGTGCTGCCCTGTTTCCAAGGGGCAGAGAGGCCCAAAGCATCTTGCTTCCCGGTCTTTGCGAAGCTAAGAAACAACTGGCTCTGCCCAGTGCTCTTACACCTACCGGGAACATCTCTTACCAAGGCCTGTCAAACGCTGTTTCTTTGCAGGCCTGATCAGGCTGAAGTAGAACTCCTGCTCTGCGTGTGCTCCATTGGCCTAGAGCTTCCCGACCCAAAAGGCTGCCTTGTTCCCAAACGGGCAGAGGGGTCCCAAGCGTCTTGCTTCCAGCTTTTCAGGAAGGTAAGAAACAACTGGCTCTGCCCAGTGCTCTTACAGCCTACCGGGAACATCTCTTACCAAGGCCTGTGAAACGCAGTTTCTTGGCAGGCCTGATCTGGCTGAAGTAGAACTCCTGCTCTGGGCGTGCTACTTTGGCCTAGAGCTGCCAGGCCCAAAGGGCCGCCTTGTTTCCAAAGGGGCTGAGAGTCCCCAAAGTATCTTGCTTCCAAATCTTTGGGAAGCTAAGAAACAACTGGCTCTGCACAGTGCTCTCACAGCCTACCGGCAACGTGACAGAGAAAGGCCTGTGAGACGCAGTTTCTTGGAAGGCCTGATCTGGCTGAGGTAGAACTTCTGCTCTGGGTGTACTCCATTGGCCTAGGGCTGCCAGGCCCAAAGGGCTGCCTTTATTTCCAAAGTGTGAGAGAGGCCCCAAAGCATCTTGCTTCCTGCTCTCTGGGAAGCTAAAACAACTGGCTCTGCACAGTGCTCTCAAAGCCAACCGGGAACGTCACATACAAAGGCCTGTGAAACGCAGCTTCTTGACAGGCCTTATCTGGCTGAGGTAGAACTTGTGCTCTGGGTGTGCTACTTTGGCCTAGAGCTGCCAGGCACAAAGGCTGCTTTGTTTCCAAAGGGGGAGAGAGGCCCCAAATCATGTTGCTTCCAGCTGTTTTTGAAGCTAAGAAACAACTCGCTCTGCCAGGTACTCTTACAGCCTTCCGGGAACACCTCTTACGAAGGCCTGTGAAAAGCAGTTTCTTGGCAGGCCTGATCTGGCTGAGGTAGAACTTCTGCTCTGGGTGTGCTCCATTGCCCTAGAGCTGAAAGGCCCAAAGGGATGCCTTGTTTGCAAAGGGGCAGAGAGGCCCCAAAGCATCTTGCTTCCAGCTCATTGGGAAGCTAAGAGACAACTGTCTCTGCCCAGTGCTCTGACAGAGTACCGGGAACATCTCTTACCAAAGCCTTTGAAACGCAGTTTCTTGGCAGGCCTTATCTGGCTGAGGTAGAACTTCTGCTCTGGGTGTGCTCCATTGGCCTAGAGCTGAAAGGCCCAAAGGTCGGCCTTGTTGGCAAAGGGGTAGGGAGCCCCCAAAGCATCTTGCTTCCAGCTCTTCGGGAAGCTAAGAAACAACTGGCTCTGCCCAGTGCTCTTACAGCCTGAGAGAAAATCTCTTACCAAGGCCTGTGAAACGCACTTTGTAGGTGGCCTGATCTAGCTGAAGTAGAACTTCTGCTCTGGGTGTGCTCCATTGGCCTAGAGCTGCCTGGCCCAAAGGGCCGCCTTGTTTGCAAAGGGGCAGAGAGGCCCCAAAGCATCTTGCTTCCAGCTCTTCGGGAAGCTAAGAAACATCTGGCGTTGCCCAGTGCTCTTACAGCCTACCGGGAACATCTCTTACCAAGGCCTGTGAAACGCAGTTTGTTGGTGGCCTGAACCGGCCGAAGTAGAACTTCTGCTCTGGGTGTGCTCCACTGGCCTGGAGCTACCTGCCCCAAAGGGCTGCCTTGATTCCAAAGTGAGAGAGTGGCACCAAAGCATCTTGCTTCCAGCTCTTCGGGAAGCTAAGAAACATCTGGCGTTGCCCAGTGCTCTTACAGCCTACCGGGAACATCTCTTACCAAGGCCTGTGAAACGCAGTTTGTTGGTGGCCTGAACCGGCCGAAGTAGAACTTCTGCTCTGGGTGTGCTCCACTGGCCTGGAGCTACCTGCCCCAAAGGGCTGCCTTGATTCCAAAGTGAGAGAGTGGCACCAAAGCATCTTGCTTCCAGCTCTTCGGGAAGCTAAGAAACATCTGGCGTTGCCCAGTGCTCTTACAGCCTACCGGGAACATCTCTTACCAAGGCCTGTGAAACGCCGTTTCCTGGCAGGCCTGATTTGGCTGAAGTAGAACTTCTGCTCTGGGTGTGCTCCATTGCCCTAGAGCTGCCAGGCCCAAGGTGCTGCCTTGTTTCCAAAGGGGCAGAGAGGCCCCAAAGCCTCTTGCTTCCAGCTCTCTGGGAAGCTAAGAACCAACTCGCTCTGCCCCGTGCTCTTACAGCCTACCGGGAACATGTCTTTGAAAGGCCTGTGAAACGCAGTTTCTTGGCAGGCCTCATCTGGCTGAAGTAGAACTCCGGCTCTGGGTGTGCTCCATTGCCCTAGAGCTGCCAGGCCCCAAGTGCTGCCCTGTTTCCAAGGGGCAGAGAGGCCCAAAGCATCTTGCTTCCCGGTCTTTGCGAAGCTAAGAAACAACTGGCTCTGCCCAGTGCTCTTACACCTACCGGGAACATCTCTTACCAAGGCCTGTCAAACGCTGTTTCTTTGCAGGCCTGATCAGGCTGAAGTAGAACTCCTGCTCTGCGTGTGCTCCATTGGCCTAGAGCTTCCCGACCCAAAAGGCTGCCTTGTTCCCAAACGGGCAGAGGGGTCCCAAGCGTCTTGCTTCCAGCTTTTCAGGAAGGTAAGAAACAACTGGCTCTGCCCAGTGCTCTTACAGCCTACCGGGAACATCTCTTACCAAGGCCTGTGAAACGCAGTTTCTTGGCAGGCCTGATCTGGCTGAAGTAGAACTCCTGCTCTGGGCGTGCTACTTTGGCCTAGAGCTGCCAGGCCCAAAGGGCCGCCTTGTTTCCAAAGGGGCTGAGAGTCCCCAAAGTATCTTGCTTCCAAATCTTTGGGAAGCTAAGAAACAACTGGCTCTGCACAGTGCTCTCACAGCCTACCGGCAACGTGACAGAGAAAGGCCTGTGAGACGCAGTTTCTTGGAAGGCCTGATCTGGCTGAGGTAGAACTTCTGCTCTGGGTGTACTCCATTGGCCTAGGGCTGCCAGGCCCAAAGGGCTGCCTTTATTTCCAAAGTGTGAGAGAGGCCCCAAAGCATCTTGCTTCCTGCTCTCTGGGAAGCTAAAACAACTGGCTCTGCACAGTGCTCTCAAAGCCAACCGGGAACGTCACATACAAAGGCCTGTGAAACGCAGCTTCTTGACAGGCCTTATCTGGCTGAGGTAGAACTTGTGCTCTGGGTGTGCTACTTTGGCCTAGAGCTGCCAGGCACAAAGGCTGCTTTGTTTCCAAAGGGGGAGAGAGGCCCCAAATCATGTTGCTTCCAGCTGTTTTTGAAGCTAAGAAACAACTCGCTCTGCCAGGTACTCTTACAGCCTTCCGGGAACACCTCTTACGAAGGCCTGTGAAAAGCAGTTTCTTGGCAGGCCTGATCTGGCTGAGGTAGAACTTCTGCTCTGGGTGTGCTCCATTGCCCTAGAGCTGAAAGGCCCAAAGGGATGCCTTGTTTGCAAAGGGGCAGAGAGGCCCCAAAGCATCTTGCTTCCAGCTCATTGGGAAGCTAAGAGACAACTGTCTCTGCCCAGTGCTCTGACAGAGTACCGGGAACATCTCTTACCAAAGCCTTTGAAACGCAGTTTCTTGGCAGGCCTTATCTGGCTGAGGTAGAACTTCTGCTCTGGGTGTGCTCCATTGGCCTAGAGCTGAAAGGCCCAAAGGTCGGCCTTGTTGGCAAAGGGGCAGGGAGCCCCCAAAGCATCTTGCTTCCAGCTCTTCGGGAAGCTAAGAAACAACTGGCTCTGCCCAGTGCTCTTACAGCCTGAGAGAAAATCTCTTACCAAGGCCTGTGAAACGCACTTTGTAGGTGGCCTGATCTAGCTGAAGTAGAACTTCTGCTCTGGGTGTGCTCCATTGGCCTAGAGCTGCCTGGCCCAAAGGGCCGCCTTGTTTGCAAAGGGGCAGAGAGGCCCCAAAGCATCTTGCTTCCAGCTCTTCGGGAAGCTAAGAAACATCTGGCGTTGCCCAGTGCTCTTACAGCCTACCGGGAACATCTCTTACCAAGGCCTGTGAAACGCAGTTTGTTGGTGGCCTGAACCGGCCGAAGTAGAACTTCTGCTCTGGGTGTGCTCCACTGGCCTGGAGCTACCTGCCCCAAAGGGCTGCCTTGATTCCAAAGTGAGAGAGTGGCACCAAAGCATCTTGCTTCCAGCTCTTCGGGAAGCTAAGAAACATCTGGCGTTGCCCAGTGCTCTTACAGCCTACCGGGAACATCTCTTACCAAGGCCTGTGAAACGCCGTTTCCTGGCAGGCCTGATTTGGCTGAAGTACAACTTCTGCTCTGGGTGTGCTCCATTGCCCTAGAGCTGCCAGGCCCAAGGTGCTGCCTTGTTTCCAAAGGGGCAGAGAGGCCCCAAAGCCTCTTGCTTCCAGCTCTCTGGGAAGCTAAGAACCAACTCGCTCTGCCCCGTGCTCTTACAGCCTACCGGGAACATGTCTTTGAAAGGCCTGTGAAACGCAGTTTCTTGGCAGGCCTCATCTGGCTGAAGTAGAACTCCGGCTCTGGGTGTGCTCCATTGCCCTAGAGCTGCCAGGCCCCAAGTGCTGCCCTGTTTCCAAGGGGCAGAGAGGCCCAAAGCATCTTGCTTCCCGGTCTTTGCGAAGCTAAGAAACAACTGGCTCTGCCCAGTGCTCTTACACCTACCGGGAACATCTCTTACCAAGGCCTGTCAAACGCTGTTTCTTTGCAGGCCTGATCAGGCTGAAGTAGAACTCCTGCTCTGCGTGTGCTCCATTGGCCTAGAGCTTCCCGACCCAAAAGGCTGCCTTGTTCCCAAACGGGCAGAGGGGTCCCAAGCGTCTTGCTTCCAGCTTTTCAGGAAGGTAAGAAACAACTGGCTCTGCCCAGTGCTCTTACAGCCTACCGGGAACATCTCTTACCAAGGCCTGTGAAACGCAGTTTCTTGGCAGGCCTGATCTGGCTGAAGTAGAACTCCTGCTCTGGGCGTGCTACTTTGGCCTAGAGCTGCCAGGCCCAAAGGGCCGCCTTGTTTCCAAAGGGGCTGAGAGTCCCCAAAGTATCTTGCTTCCAAATCTTTGGGAAGCTAAGAAACAACTGGCTCTGCACAGTGCTCTCACAGCCTACCGGCAACGTGACAGAGAAAGGCCTGTGAGACGCAGTTTCTTGGAAGGCCTGATCTGGCTGAGGTAGAACTTCTGCTCTGGGTGTACTCCATTGGCCTAGGGCTGCCAGGCCCAAAGGGCTGCCTTTATTTCCAAAGTGTGAGAGAGGCCCCAAAGCATCTTGCTTCCTGCTCTCTGGGAAGCTAAAACAACTGGCTCTGCACAGTGCTCTCAAAGCCAACCGGGAACGTCACATACAAAGGCCTGTGAAACGCAGCTTCTTGACAGGCCTTATCTGGCTGAGGTAGAACTTGTGCTCTGGGTGTGCTACTTTGGCCTAGAGCTGCCAGGCACAAAGGCTGCTTTGTTTCCAAAGGGGGAGAGAGGCCCCAAATCATGTTGCTTCCAGCTGTTTTTGAAGCTAAGAAACAACTCGCTCTGCCAGGTACTCTTACAGCCTTCCGGGAACACCTCTTACGAAGGCCTGTGAAAAGCAGTTTCTTGGCAGGCCTGATCTGGCTGAGGTAGAACTTCTGCTCTGGGTGTGCTCCATTGCCCTAGAGCTGAAAGGCCCAAAGGGATGCCTTGTTTGCAAAGGGGCAGAGAGGCCCCAAAGCATCTTGCTTCCAGCTCATTGGGAAGCTAAGAGACAACTGTCTCTGCCCAGTGCTCTGACAGAGTACCGGGAACATCTCTTACCAAAGCCTTTGAAACGCAGTTTCTTGGCAGGCCTTATCTGGCTGAGGTAGAACTTCTGCTCTGGGTGTGCTCCATTGGCCTAGAGCTGAAAGGCCCAAAGGTCGGCCTTGTTGGCAAAGGGGCAGGGAGCCCCCAAAGCATCTTGCTTCCAGCTCTTCGGGAAGCTAAGAAACAACTGGCTCTGCCCAGTGCTCTTACAGCCTGAGAGAAAATCTCTTACCAAGGCCTGTGAAACGCACTTTGTAGGTGGCCTGATCTAGCTGAAGTAGAACTTCTGCTCTGGGTGTGCTCCATTGGCCTAGAGCTGCCTGGCCCAAAGGGCCGCCTTGTTTGCAAAGGGGCAGAGAGGCCCCAAAGCATCTTGCTTCCAGCTCTTCGGGAAGCTAAGAAACATCTGGCGTTGCCCAGTGCTCTTACAGCCTACCGGGAACATCTCTTACCAAGGCCTGTGAAACGCAGTTTGTTGGTGGCCTGAACCGGCCGAAGTAGAACTTCTGCTCTGGGTGTGCTCCACTGGCCTGGAGCTACCTGCCCCAAAGGGCTGCCTTGATTCCAAAGTGAGAGAGTGGCACCAAAGCATCTTGCTTCCAGCTCTTCGGGAAGCTAAGAAACATCTGGCGTTGCCCAGTGCTCTTACAGCCTACCGGGAACATCTCTTACCAAGGCCTGTGAAACGCCGTTTCCTGGCAGGCCTGATTTGGCTGAAGTAGAACTTCTGCTCTGGGTGTGCTCCATTGCCCTAGAGCTGCCAGGCCCAAGGTGCTGCCTTGTTTCCAAAGGGGCAGAGAGGCCCCAAAGCCTCTTGCTTCCAGCTCTCTGGGAAGCTAAGAACCAACTCGCTCTGCCCCGTGCTCTTACAGCCTACCGGGAACATGTCTTTGAAAGGCCTGTGAAACGCAGTTTCTTGGCAGGCCTCATCTGGCTGAAGTAGAACTCCGGCTCTGGGTGTGCTCCATTGCCCTAGAGCTGCCAGGCCCCAAGTGCTGCCCTGTTTCCAAGGGGCAGAGAGGCCCAAAGCATCTTGCTTCCCGGTCTTTGCGAAGCTAAGAAACAACTGGCTCTGCCCAGTGCTCTTACACCTACCGGGAACATCTCTTACCAAGGCCTGTCAAACGCTGTTTCTTTGCAGGCCTGATCAGGCTGAAGTAGAACTCCTGCTCTGCGTGTGCTCCATTGGCCTAGAGCTTCCCGACCCAAAAGGCTGCCTTGTTCCCAAACGGGCAGAGGGGTCCCAAGCGTCTTGCTTCCAGCTTTTCAGGAAGGTAAGAAACAACTGGCTCTGCCCAGTGCTCTTACAGCCTACCGGGAACATCTCTTACCAAGGCCTGTGAAACGCAGTTTCTTGGCAGGCCTGATCTGGCTGAAGTAGAACTCCTGCTCTGGGCGTGCTACTTTGGCCTAGAGCTGCCAGGCCCAAAGGGCCGCCTTGTTTCCAAAGGGGCTGAGAGTCCCCAAAGTATCTTGCTTCCAAATCTTTGGGAAGCTAAGAAACAACTGGCTCTGCACAGTGCTCTCACAGCCTACCGGCAACGTGACAGAGAAAGGCCTGTGAGACGCAGTTTCTTGGAAGGCCTGATCTGGCTGAGGTAGAACTTCTGCTCTGGGTGTACTCCATTGGCCTAGGGCTGCCAGGCCCAAAGGGCTGCCTTTATTTCCAAAGTGTGAGAGAGGCCCCAAAGCATCTTGCTTCCTGCTCTCTGGGAAGCTAAAACAACTGGCTCTGCACAGTGCTCTCAAAGCCAACCGGGAACGTCACATACAAAGGCCTGTGAAACGCAGCTTCTTGACAGGCCTTATCTGGCTGAGGTAGAACTTGTGCTCTGGGTGTGCTACTTTGGCCTAGAGCTGCCAGGCACAAAGGCTGCTTTGTTTCCAAAGGGGGAGAGAGGCCCCAAATCATGTTGCTTCCAGCTGTTTTTGAAGCTAAGAAACAACTCGCTCTGCCAGGTACTCTTACAGCCTTCCGGGAACACCTCTTACGAAGGCCTGTGAAAAGCAGTTTCTTGGCAGGCCTGATCTGGCTGAGGTAGAACTTCTGCTCTGGGTGTGCTCCATTGCCCTAGAGCTGAAAGGCCCAAAGGGATGCCTTGTTTGCAAAGGGGCAGAGAGGCCCCAAAGCATCTTGCTTCCAGCTCATTGGGAAGCTAAGAGACAACTGTCTCTGCCCAGTGCTCTGACAGAGTACCGGGAACATCTCTTACCAAAGCCTTTGAAACGCAGTTTCTTGGCAGGCCTTATCTGGCTGAGGTAGAACTTCTGCTCTGGGTGTGCTCCATTGGCCTAGAGCTGAAAGGCCCAAAGGTCGGCCTTGTTGGCAAAGGGGCAGGGAGCCCCCAAAGCATCTTGCTTCCAGCTCTTCGGGAAGCTAAGAAACAACTGGCTCTGCCCAGTGCTCTTACAGCCTGAGAGAAAATCTCTTACCAAGGCCTGTGAAACGCACTTTGTAGGTGGCCTGATCTAGCTGAAGTAGAACTTCTGCTCTGGGTGTGCTCCATTGGCCTAGAGCTGCCTGGCCCAAAGGGCCGCCTTGTTTGCAAAGGGGCAGAGAGGCCCCAAAGCATCTTGCTTCCAGCTCTTCGGGAAGCTAAGAAACATCTGGCGTTGCCCAGTGCTCTTACAGCCTACCGGGAACATCTCTTACCAAGGCCTGTGAAACGCAGTTTGTTGGTGGCCTGAACCGGCCGAAGTAGAACTTCTGCTCTGGGTGTGCTCCACTGGCCTGGAGCTACCTGCCCCAAAGGGCTGCCTTGATTCCAAAGTGAGAGAGTGGCACCAAAGCATCTTGCTTCCAGCTCTTCGGGAAGCTAAGAAACATCTGGCGTTGCCCAGTGCTCTTACAGCCTACCGGGAACATCTCTTACCAAGGCCTGTGAAACGCCGTTTCCTGGCAGGCCTGATTTGGCTGAAGTAGAACTTCTGCTCTGGGTGTGCTCCATTGCCCTAGAGCTGCCAGGCCCAAGGTGCTGCCTTGTTTCCAAAGGGGCAGAGAGGCCCCAAAGCCTCTTGCTTCCAGCTCTCTGGGAAGCTAAGAACCAACTCGCTCTGCCCCGTGCTCTTACAGCCTACCGGGAACATGTCTTTGAAAGGCCTGTGAAACGCAGTTTCTTGGCAGGCCTCATCTGGCTGAAGTAGAACTCCGGCTCTGGGTGTGCTCCATTGCCCTAGAGCTGCCAGGCCCCAAGTGCTGCCCTGTTTCCAAGGGGCAGAGAGGCCCAAAGCATCTTGCTTCCCGGTCTTTGCGAAGCTAAGAAACAACTGGCTCTGCCCAGTGCTCTTACACCTACCGGGAACATCTCTTACCAAGGCCTGTCAAACGCTGTTTCTTTGCAGGCCTGATCAGGCTGAAGTAGAACTCCTGCTCTGCGTGTGCTCCATTGGCCTAGAGCTTCCCGACCCAAAAGGCTGCCTTGTTCCCAAACGGGCAGAGGGGTCCCAAGCGTCTTGCTTCCAGCTTTTCAGGAAGGTAAGAAACAACTGGCTCTGCCCAGTGCTCTTACAGCCTACCGGGAACATCTCTTACCAAGGCCTGTGAAACGCAGTTTCTTGGCAGGCCTGATCTGGCTGAAGTAGAACTCCTGCTCTGGGCGTGCTACTTTGGCCTAGAGCTGCCAGGCCCAAAGGGCCGCCTTGTTTCCAAAGGGGCTGAGAGTCCCCAAAGTATCTTGCTTCCAAATCTTTGGGAAGCTAAGAAACAACTGGCTCTGCACAGTGCTCTCACAGCCTACCGGCAACGTGACAGAGAAAGGCCTGTGAGACGCAGTTTCTTGGAAGGCCTGATCTGGCTGAGGTAGAACTTCTGCTCTGGGTGTACTCCATTGGCCTAGGGCTGCCAGGCCCAAAGGGCTGCCTTTATTTCCAAAGTGTGAGAGAGGCCCCAAAGCATCTTGCTTCCTGCTCTCTGGGAAGCTAAAACAACTGGCTCTGCACAGTGCTCTCAAAGCCAATCGGGAACGTCACATACAAAGGCCTGTGAAACGCAGCTTCTTGACAGGCCTTATCTGGCTGAGGTAGAACTTGTGCTCTGGGTGTGCTACTTTGGCCTAGAGCTGCCAGGCACAAAGGCTGCTTTGTTTCCAAAGGGGGAGAGAGGCCCCAAATCATGTTGCTTCCAGCTGTTTTTGAAGCTAAGAAACAACTCGCTCTGCCAGGTACTCTTACAGCCTTCCGGGAACACCTCTTACGAAGGCCTGTGAAAAGCAGTTTCTTGGCAGGCCTGATCTGGCTGAGGTAGAACTTCTGCTCTGGGTGTGCTCCATTGCCCTAGAGCTGAAAGGCCCAAAGGGATGCCTTGTTTGCAAAGGGGCAGAGAGGCCCCAAAGCATCTTGCTTCCAGCTCATTGGGAAGCTAAGAGACAACTGTCTCTGCCCAGTGCTCTGACAGAGTACCGGGAACATCTCTTACCAAAGCCTTTGAAACGCAGTTTCTTGGCAGGCCTTATCTGGCTGAGGTAGAACTTCTGCTCTGGGTGTGCTCCATTGGCCTAGAGCTGAAAGGCCCAAAGGTCGGCCTTGTTGGCAAAGGGGCAGGGAGCCCCCAAAGCATCTTGCTTCCAGCTCTTCGGGAAGCTAAGAAACAACTGGCTCTGCCCAGTGCTCTTACAGCCTGAGAGAAAATCTCTTACCAAGGCCTGTGAAACGCACTTTGTAGGTGGCCTGATCTAGCTGAAGTAGAACTTCTGCTCTGGGTGTGCTCCATTGGCCTAGAGCTGCCTGGCCCAAAGGGCCGCCTTGTTTGCAAAGGGGCAGAGAGGCCCCAAAGCATCTTGCTTCCAGCTCTTCGGGAAGCTAAGAAACATCTGGCGTTGCCCAGTGCTCTTACAGCCTACCGGGAACATCTCTTACCAAGGCCTGTGAAACGCAGTTTGTTGGTGGCCTGAACCGGCCGAAGTAGAACTTCTGCTCTGGGTGTGCTCCACTGGCCTGGAGCTACCTGCCCCAAAGGGCTGCCTTGATTCCAAAGTGAGAGAGTGGCACCAAAGCATCTTGCTTCCAGCTCTTCGGGAAGCTAAGAAACATCTGGCGTTGCCCAGTGCTCTTACAGCCTACCGGGAACATCTCTTACCAAGGCCTGTGAAACGCCGTTTCCTGGCAGGCCTGATTTGGCTGAAGTAGAACTTCTGCTCTGGGTGTGCTCCATTGCCCTAGAGCTGCCAGGCCCAAGGTGCTGCCTTGTTTCCAAAGGGGCAGAGAGGCCCCAAAGCCTCTTGCTTCCAGCTCTCTGGGAAGCTAAGAACCAACTCGCTCTGCCCCGTGCTCTTACAGCCTACCGGGAACATGTCTTTGAAAGGCCTGTGAAACGCAGTTTCTTGGCAGGCCTCATCTGGCTGAAGTAGAACTCCGGCTCTGGGTGTGCTCCATTGCCCTAGAGCTGCCAGGCCCCAAGTGCTGCCCTGTTTCCAAGGGGCAGAGAGGCCCAAAGCATCTTGCTTCCCGGTCTTTGCGAAGCTAAGAAACAACTGGCTCTGCCCAGTGCTCTTACACCTACCGGGAACATCTCTTACCAAGGCCTGTCAAACGCTGTTTCTTTGCAGGCCTGATCAGGCTGAAGTAGAACTCCTGCTCTGCGTGTGCTCCATTGGCCTAGAGCTTCCCGACCCAAAAGGCTGCCTTGTTCCCAAACGGGCAGAGGGGTCCCAAGCGTCTTGCTTCCAGCTTTTCAGGAAGGTAAGAAACAACTGGCTCTGCCCAGTGCTCTTACAGCCTACCGGGAACATCTCTTACCAAGGCCTGTGAAACGCAGTTTCTTGGCAGGCCTGATCTGGCTGAAGTAGAACTCCTGCTCTGGGCGTGCTACTTTGGCCTAGAGCTGCCAGGCCCAAAGGGCCGCCTTGTTTCCAAAGGGGCTGAGAGTCCCCAAAGTATCTTGCTTCCAAATCTTTGGGAAGCTAAGAAACAACTGGCTCTGCACAGTGCTCTCACAGCCTACCGGCAACGTGACAGAGAAAGGCCTGTGAGACGCAGTTTCTTGGAAGGCCTGATCTGGCTGAGGTAGAACTTCTGCTCTGGGTGTACTCCATTGGCCTAGGGCTGCCAGGCCCAAAGGGCTGCCTTTATTTCCAAAGTGTGAGAGAGGCCCCAAAGCATCTTGCTTCCTGCTCTCTGGGAAGCTAAAACAACTGGCTCTGCACAGTGCTCTCAAAGCCAACCGGGAACGTCACATACAAAGGCCTGTGAAACGCAGCTTCTTGACAGGCCTTATCTGGCTGAGGTAGAACTTGTGCTCTGGGTGTGCTACTTTGGCCTAGAGCTGCCAGGCACAAAGGCTGCTTTGTTTCCAAAGGGGGAGAGAGGCCCCAAATCATGTTGCTTCCAGCTGTTTTTGAAGCTAAGAAACAACTCGCTCTGCCAGGTACTCTTACAGCCTTCCGGGAACACCTCTTACGAAGGCCTGTGAAAAGCAGTTTCTTGGCAGGCCTGATCTGGCTGAGGTAGAACTTCTGCTCTGGGTGTGCTCCATTGCCCTAGAGCTGAAAGGCCCAAAGGGATGCCTTGTTTGCAAAGGGGCAGAGAGGCCCCAAAGCATCTTGCTTCCAGCTCATTGGGAAGCTAAGAGACAACTGTCTCTGCCCAGTGCTCTGACAGAGTACCGGGAACATCTCTTACCAAAGCCTTTGAAACGCAGTTTCTTGGCAGGCCTTATCTGGCTGAGGTAGAACTTCTGCTCTGGGTGTGCTCCATTGGCCTAGAGCTGAAAGGCCCAAAGGTCGGCCTTGTTGGCAAAGGGGCAGGGAGCCCCCAAAGCATCTTGCTTCCAGCTCTTCGGGAAGCTAAGAAACAACTGGCTCTGCCCAGTGCTCTTACAGCCTGAGAGAAAATCTCTTACCAAGGCCTGTGAAACGCACTTTGTAGGTGGCCTGATCTAGCTGAAGTAGAACTTCTGCTCTGGGTGTGCTCCATTGGCCTAGAGCTGCCTGGCCCAAAGGGCCGCCTTGTTTGCAAAGGGGCAGAGAGGCCCCAAAGCATCTTGCTTCCAGCTCTTCGGGAAGCTAAGAAACATCTGGCGTTGCCCAGTGCTCTTACAGCCTACCGGGAACATCTCTTACCAAGGCCTGTGAAACGCAGTTTGTTGGTGGCCTGAACCGGCCGAAGTAGAACTTCTGCTCTGGGTGTGCTCCACTGGCCTGGAGCTACCTGCCCCAAAGGGCTGCCTTGATTCCAAAGTGAGAGAGTGGCACCAAAGCATCTTGCTTCCAGCTCTTCGGGAAGCTAAGAAACATCTGGCGTTGCCCAGTGCTCTTACAGCCTACCGGGAACATCTCTTACCAAGGCCTGTGAAACGCCGTTTCCTGGCAGGCCTGATTTGGCTGAAGTAGAACTTCTGCTCTGGGTGTGCTCCATTGCCCTAGAGCTGCCAGGCCCAAGGTGCTGCCTTGTTTCCAAAGGGGCAGAGAGGCCCCAAAGCATCTTGCTTCCAGCTCTCTGGGAAGCTAAGAACCAACTCGCTCTGCCCCGTGCTCTTACAGCCTACCGGGAACATGTCTTTGAAAGGCCTGTGAAACGCAGTTTCTTGGCAGGCCTCATCTGGCTGAAGTAGAACTCCGGCTCTGGGTGTGCTCCATTGCCCTAGAGCTGCCAGGCCCCAAGTGCTGCCCTGTTTCCAAGGGGCAGAGAGGCCCAAAGCATCTTGCTTCCCGGTCTTTGCGAAGCTAAGAAACAACTGGCTCTGCCCAGTGCTCTTACACCTACCGGGAACATCTCTTACCAAGGCCTGTCAAACGCTGTTTCTTTGCAGGCCTGATCAGGCTGAAGTAGAACTCCTGCTCTGCGTGTGCTCCATTGGCCTAGAGCTTCCCGACCCAAAAGGCTGCCTTGTTCCCAAACGGGCAGAGGGGTCCCAAGCGTCTTGCTTCCAGCTTTTCAGGAAGGTAAGAAACAACTGGCTCTGCCCAGTGCTCTTACAGCCTACCGGGAACATCTCTTACCAAGGCCTGTGAAACGCAGTTTCTTGGCAGGCCTGATCTGGCTGAAGTAGAACTCCTGCTCTGGGCGTGCTACTTTGGCCTAGAGCTGCCAGGCCCAAAGGGCCGCCTTGTTTCCAAAGGGGCTGAGAGTCCCCAAAGTATCTTGCTTCCAAATCTTTGGGAAGCTAAGAAACAACTGGCTCTGCACAGTGCTCTCACAGCCTACCGGCAACGTGACAGAGAAAGGCCTGTGAGACGCAGTTTCTTGGAAGGCCTGATCTGGCTGAGGTAGAACTTCTGCTCTGGGTGTACTCCATTGGCCTAGGGCTGCCAGGCCCAAAGGGCTGCCTTTATTTCCAAAGTGTGAGAGAGGCCCCAAAGCATCTTGCTTCCTGCTCTCTGGGAAGCTAAAACAACTGGCTCTGCACAGTGCTCTCAAAGCCAACCGGGAACGTCACATACAAAGGCCTGTGAAACGCAGCTTCTTGACAGGCCTTATCTGGCTGAGGTAGAACTTGTGCTCTGGGTGTGCTACTTTGGCCTAGAGCTGCCAGGCACAAAGGCTGCTTTGTTTCCAAAGGGGGAGAGAGGCCCCAAATCATGTTGCTTCCAGCTGTTTTTGAAGCTAAGAAACAACTCGCTCTGCCAGGTACTCTTACAGCCTTCCGGGAACACCTCTTACGAAGGCCTGTGAAAAGCAGTTTCTTGGCAGGCCTGATCTGGCTGAGGTAGAACTTCTGCTCTGGGTGTGCTCCATTGCCCTAGAGCTGAAAGGCCCAAAGGGATGCCTTGTTTACAAAGGGGCAGAGAGGCCCCAAAGCATCTTGCTTCCAGCTCATTGGGAAGCTAAGAGACAACTGTCTCTGCCCAGTGCTCTGACAGAGTACCGGGAACATCTCTTACCAAAGCCTTTGAAACGCAGTTTCTTGGCAGGCCTTATCTGGCTGAGGTAGAACTTCTGCTCTGGGTGTGCTCCATTGGCCTAGAGCTGAAAGGCCCAAAGGTCGGCCTTGTTGGCAAAGGGGCAGGGAGCCCCCAAAGCATCTTGCTTCCAGCTCTTCGGGAAGCTAAGAAACAACTGGCTCTGCCCAGTGCTCTTACAGCCTGAGAGAAAATCTCTTACCAAGGCCTGTGAAACGCACTTTGTAGGTGGCCTGATCTAGCTGAAGTAGAACTTCTGCTCTGGGTGTGCTCCATTGGCCTAGAGCTGCCTGGCCCAAAGGGCCGCCTTGTTTGCAAAGGGGCAGAGAGGCCCCAAAGCATCTTGCTTCCAGCTCTTCGGGAAGCTAAGAAACATCTGGCGTTGCCCAGTGCTCTTACAGCCTACCGGGAACATCTCTTACCAAGGCCTGTGAAACGCAGTTTGTTGGTGGCCTGAACCGGCCGAAGTAGAACTTCTGCTCTGGGTGTGCTCCACTGGCCTGGAGCTACCTGCCCCAAAGGGCTGCCTTGATTCCAAAGTGAGAGAGTGGCACCAAAGCATCTTGCTTCCAGCTCTTCGGGAAGCTAAGAAACATCTGGCGTTGCCCAGTGCTCTTACAGCCTACCGGGAACATCTCTTACCAAGGCCTGTGAAACGCCGTTTCCTGGCAGGCCTGATTTGGCTGAAGTAGAACTTCTGCTCTGGGTGTGCTCCATTGCCCTAGAGCTGCCAGGCCCAAGGTGCTGCCTTGTTTCCAAAGGGGCAGAGAGGCCCCAAAGCATCTTGCTTCCAGCTCTCTGGGAAGCTAAGAACCAACTCGCTCTGCCCCGTGCTCTTACAGCCTACCGGGAACATGTCTTTGAAAGGCCTGTGAAACGCAGTTTCTTGGCAGGCCTCATCTGGCTGAAGTAGAACTCCGGCTCTGGGTGTGCTCCATTGCCCTAGAGCTGCCAGGCCCCAAGTGCTGCCCTGTTTCCAAGGGGCAGAGAGGCCCAAAGCATCTTGCTTCCCGGTCTTTGCGAAGCTAAGAAACAACTGGCTCTGCCCAGTGCTCTTACACCTACCGGGAACATCTCTTACCAAGGCCTGTCAAACGCTGTTTCTTTGCAGGCCTGATCAGGCTGAAGTAGAACTCCTGCTCTGCGTGTGCTCCATTGGCCTAGAGCTTCCCGACCCAAAAGGCTGCCTTGTTCCCAAACGGGCAGAGGGGTCCCAAGCGTCTTGCTTCCAGCTTTTCAGGAAGGTAAGAAACAACTGGCTCTGCCCAGTGCTCTTACAGCCTACCGGGAACATCTCTTACCAAGGCCTGTGAAACGCAGTTTCTTGGCAGGCCTGATCTGGCTGAAGTAGAACTCCTGCTCTGGGCGTGCTACTTTGGCCTAGAGCTGCCAGGCCCAAAGGGCCGCCTTGTTTCCAAAGGGGCTGAGAGTCCCCAAAGTATCTTGCTTCCAAATCTTTGGGAAGCTAAGAAACAACTGGCTCTGCACAGTGCTCTCACAGCCTACCGGCAACGTGACAGAGAAAGGCCTGTGAGACGCAGTTTCTTGGAAGGCCTGATCTGGCTGAGGTAGAACTTCTGCTCTGGGTGTACTCCATTGGCCTAGGGCTGCCAGGCCCAAAGGGCTGCCTTTATTTCCAAAGTGTGAGAGAGGCCCCAAAGCATCTTGCTTCCTGCTCTCTGGGAAGCTAAAACAACTGGCTCTGCACAGTGCTCTCAAAGCCAACCGGGAACGTCACATACAAAGGCCTGTGAAACGCAGCTTCTTGACAGGCCTTATCTGGCTGAGGTAGAACTTGTGCTCTGGGTGTGCTACTTTGGCCTAGAGCTGCCAGGCACAAAGGCTGCTTTGTTTCCAAAGGGGGAGAGAGGCCCCAAATCATGTTGCTTCCAGCTGTTTTTGAAGCTAAGAAACAACTCGCTCTGCCAGGTACTCTTACAGCCTTCCGGGAACACCTCTTACGAAGGCCTGTGAAAAGCAGTTTCTTGGCAGGCCTGATCTGGCTGAGGTAGAACTTCTGCTCTGGGTGTGCTCCATTGCCCTAGAGCTGAAAGGCCCAAAGGGATGCCTTGTTTGCAAAGGGGCAGAGAGGCCCCAAAGCATCTTGCTTCCAGCTCATTGGGAAGCTAAGAGACAACTGTCTCTGCCCAGTGCTCTGACAGAGTACCGGGAACATCTCTTACCAAAGCCTTTGAAACGCAGTTTCTTGGCAGGCCTTATCTGGCTGAGGTAGAACTTCTGCTCTGGGTGTGCTCCATTGGCCTAGAGCTGAAAGGCCCAAAGGTCGGCCTTGTTGGCAAAGGGGCAGGGAGCCCCCAAAGCATCTTGCTTCCAGCTCTTCGGGAAGCTAAGAAACAACTGGCTCTGCCCAGTGCTCTTACAGCCTGAGAGAAAATCTCTTACCAAGGCCTGTGAAACGCACTTTGTAGGTGGCCTGATCTAGCTGAAGTAGAACTTCTGCTCTGGGTGTGCTCCATTGGCCTAGAGCTGCCTGGCCCAAAGGGCCGCCTTGTTTGCAAAGGGGCAGAGAGGCCCCAAAGCATCTTGCTTCCAGCTCTTCGGGAAGCTAAGAAACATCTGGCGTTGCCCAGTGCTCTTACAGCCTACCGGGAACATCTCTTACCAAGGCCTGTGAAACGCAGTTTGTTGGTGGCCTGAACCGGCCGAAGTAGAACTTCTGCTCTGGGTGTGCTCCACTGGCCTGGAGCTACCTGCCCCAAAGGGCTGCCTTGATTCCAAAGTGAGAGAGTGGCACCAAAGCATCTTGCTTCCAGCTCTTCGGGAAGCTAAGAAACATCTGGCGTTGCCCAGTGCTCTTACAGCCTACCGGGAACATCTCTTACCAAGGCCTGTGAAACGCCGTTTCCTGGCAGGCCTGATTTGGCTGAAGTAGAACTTCTGCTCTGGGTGTGCTCCATTGCCCTAGAGCTGCCAGGCCCAAGGTGCTGCCTTGTTTCCAAAGGGGCAGAGAGGCCCCAAAGCATCTTGCTTCCAGCTCTCTGGGAAGCTAAGAACCAACTCGCTCTGCCCCGTGCTCTTACAGCCTACCGGGAACATGTCTTTGAAAGGCCTGTGAAACGCAGTTTCTTGGCAGGCCTCATCTGGCTGAAGTAGAACTCCGGCTCTGGGTGTGCTCCATTGCCCTAGAGCTGCCAGGCCCCAAGTGCTGCCCTGTTTCCAAGGGGCAGAGAGGCCCAAAGCATCTTGCTTCCCGGTCTTTGCGAAGCTAAGAAACAACTGGCTCTGCCCAGTGCTCTTACACCTACCGGGAACATCTCTTACCAAGGCCTGTCAAACGCTGTTTCTTTGCAGGCCTGATCAGGCTGAAGTAGAACTCCTGCTCTGCGTGTGCTCCATTGGCCTAGAGCTTCCCGACCCAAAAGGCTGCCTTGTTCCCAAACGGGCAGAGGGGTCCCAAGCGTCTTGCTTCCAGCTTTTCAGGAAGGTAAGAAACAACTGGCTCTGCCCAGTGCTCTTACAGCCTACCGGGAACATCTCTTACCAAGGCCTGTGAAACGCAGTTTCTTGGCAGGCCTGATCTGGCTGAAGTAGAACTCCTGCTCTGGGCGTGCTACTTTGGCCTAGAGCTGCCAGGCCCAAAGGGCCGCCTTGTTTCCAAAGGGGCTGAGAGTCCCCAAAGTATCTTGCTTCCAAATCTTTGGGAAGCTAAGAAACAACTGGCTCTGCACAGTGCTCTCACAGCCTACCGGCAACGTGACAGAGAAAGGCCTGTGAGACGCAGTTTCTTGGAAGGCCTGATCTGGCTGAGGTAGAACTTCTGCTCTGGGTGTACTCCATTGGCCTAGGGCTGCCAGGCCCAAAGGGCTGCCTTTATTTCCAAAGTGTGAGAGAGGCCCCAAAGCATCTTGCTTCCTGCTCTCTGGGAAGCTAAAACAACTGGCTCTGCACAGTGCTCTCAAAGCCAACCGGGAACGTCACATACAAAGGCCTGTGAAACGCAGCTTCTTGACAGGCCTTATCTGGCTGAGGTAGAACTTGTGCTCTGGGTGTGCTACTTTGGCCTAGAGCTGCCAGGCACAAAGGCTGCTTTGTTTCCAAAGGGGGAGAGAGGCCCCAAATCATGTTGCTTCCAGCTGTTTTTGAAGCTAAGAAACAACTCGCTCTGCCAGGTACTCTTACAGCCTTCCGGGAACACCTCTTACGAAGGCCTGTGAAAAGCAGTTTCTTGGCAGGCCTGATCTGGCTGAGGTAGAACTTCTGCTCTGGGTGTGCTCCATTGCCCTAGAGCTGAAAGGCCCAAAGGGATGCCTTGTTTGCAAAGGGGCAGAGAGGCCCCAAAGCATCTTGCTTCCAGCTCATTGGGAAGCTAAGAGACAACTGTCTCTGCCCAGTGCTCTGACAGAGTACCGGGAACATCTCTTACCAAAGCCTTTGAAACGCAGTTTCTTGGCAGGCCTTATCTGGCTGAGGTAGAACTTCTGCTCTGGGTGTGCTCCATTGGCCTAGAGCTGAAAGGCCCAAAGGTCGGCCTTGTTGGCAAAGGGGCAGGGAGCCCCCAAAGCATCTTGCTTCCAGCTCTTCGGGAAGCTAAGAAACAACTGGCTCTGCCCAGTGCTCTTACAGCCTGAGAGAAAATCTCTTACCAAGGCCTGTGAAACGCACTTTGTAGGTGGCCTGATCTAGCTGAAGTAGAACTTCTGCTCTGGGTGTGCTCCATTGGCCTAGAGCTGCCTGGCCCAAAGGGCCGCCTTGTTTGCAAAGGGGCAGAGAGGCCCCAAAGCATCTTGCTTCCAGCTCTTCGGGAAGCTAAGAAACATCTGGCGTTGCCCAGTGCTCTTACAGCCTACCGGGAACATCTCTTACCAAGGCCTGTGAAACGCAGTTTGTTGGTGGCCTGAACCGGCCGAAGTAGAACTTCTGCTCTGGGTGTGCTCCACTGGCCTGGAGCTACCTGCCCCAAAGGGCTGCCTTGATTCCAAAGTGAGAGAGTGGCACCAAAGCATCTTGCTTCCAGCTCTTCGGGAAGCTAAGAAACATCTGGCGTTGCCCAGTGCTCTTACAGCCTACCGGGAACATCTCTTACCAAGGCCTGTGAAACGCCGTTTCCTGGCAGGCCTGATTTGGCTGAAGTACAACTTCTGCTCTGGGTGTGCTCCATTGCCCTAGAGCTGCCAGGCCCAAGGTGCTGCCTTGTTTCCAAAGGGGCAGAGAGGCCCCAAAGCATCTTGCTTCCAGCTCTCTGGGAAGCTAAGAACCAACTCGCTCTGCCCCGTGCTCTTACAGCCTACCGGGAACATGTCTTTGAAAGGCCTGTGAAACGCAGTTTCTTGGCAGGCCTCATCTGGCTGAAGTAGAACTCCGGCTCTGGGTGTGCTCCATTGCCCTAGAGCTGCCAGGCCCCAAGTGCTGCCCTGTTTCCAAGGGGCAGAGAGGCCCAAAGCATCTTGCTTCCCGGTCTTTGCGAAGCTAAGAAACAACTGGCTCTGCCCAGTGCTCTTACACCTACCGGGAACATCTCTTACCAAGGCCTGTCAAACGCTGTTTCTTTGCAGGCCTGATCAGGCTGAAGTAGAACTCCTGCTCTGCGTGTGCTCCATTGGCCTAGAGCTTCCCGACCCAAAAGGCTGCCTTGTTCCCAAACGGGCAGAGGGGTCCCAAGCGTCTTGCTTCCAGCTTTTCAGGAAGGTAAGAAACAACTGGCTCTGCCCAGTGCTCTTACAGCCTACCGGGAACATCTCTTACCAAGGCCTGTGAAACGCAGTTTCTTGGCAGGCCTGATCTGGCTGAAGTAGAACTCCTGCTCTGGGCGTGCTACTTTGGCCTAGAGCTGCCAGGCCCAAAGGGCCGCCTTGTTTCCAAAGGGGCTGAGAGTCCCCAAAGTATCTTGCTTCCAAATCTTTGGGAAGCTAAGAAACAACTGGCTCTGCACAGTGCTCTCACAGCCTACCGGCAACGTGACAGAGAAAGGCCTGTGAGACGCAGTTTCTTGGAAGGCCTGATCTGGCTGAGGTAGAACTTCTGCTCTGGGTGTACTCCATTGGCCTAGGGCTGCCAGGCCCAAAGGGCTGCCTTTATTTCCAAAGTGTGAGAGAGGCCCCAAAGCATCTTGCTTCCAGCTCTTCGGGAAGCTAAGAAACATCTGGCGTTGCCCAGTGCTCTTACAGCCTACCGGGAACATCTCTTACCAAGGCCTGTGAAACGCAGTTTGTTGGTGGCCTGAACCGGCCGAAGTAGAACTTCTGCTCTGGGTGTGCTCCACTGGCCTGGAGCTACCTGCCCCAAAGGGCTGCCTTGATTCCAAAGTGAGAGAGTGGCACCAAAGCATCTTGCTTCCAGCTCTTCGGGAAGCTAAGAAACATCTGGCGTTGCCCAGTGCTCTTACAGCCTACCGGGAACATCTCTTACCAAGGCCTGTGAAACGCCGTTTCCTGGCAGGCCTGATTTGGCTGAAGTAGAACTTCTGCTCTGGGTGTGCTCCATTGCCCTAGAGCTGCCAGGCCCAAGGTGCTGCCTTGTTTCCAAAGGGGCAGAGAGGCCCCAAAGCCTCTTGCTTCCAGCTCTCTGGGAAGCTAAGAACCAACTCGCTCTGCCCCGTGCTCTTACAGCCTACCGGGAACATGTCTTTGAAAGGCCTGTGAAACGCAGTTTCTTGGCAGGCCTCATCTGGCTGAAGTAGAACTCCGGCTCTGGGTGTGCTCCATTGCCCTAGAGCTGCCAGGCCCCAAGTGCTGCCCTGTTTCCAAGGGGCAGAGAGGCCCAAAGCATCTTGCTTCCCGGTCTTTGCGAAGCTAAGAAACAACTGGCTCTGCCCAGTGCTCTTACACCTACCGGGAACATCTCTTACCAAGGCCTGTCAAACGCTGTTTCTTTGCAGGCCTGATCAGGCTGAAGTAGAACTCCTGCTCTGCGTGTGCTCCATTGGCCTAGAGCTTCCCGACCCAAAAGGCTGCCTTGTTCCCAAACGGGCAGAGGGGTCCCAAGCGTCTTGCTTCCAGCTTTTCAGGAAGGTAAGAAACAACTGGCTCTGCCCAGTGCTCTTACAGCCTACCGGGAACATCTCTTACCAAGGCCTGTGAAACGCAGTTTCTTGGCAGGCCTGATCTGGCTGAAGTAGAACTCCTGCTCTGGGCGTGCTACTTTGGCCTAGAGCTGCCAGGCCCAAAGGGCCGCCTTGTTTCCAAAGGGGCTGAGAGTCCCCAAAGTATCTTGCTTCCAAATCTTTGGGAAGCTAAGAAACAACTGGCTCTGCACAGTGCTCTCACAGCCTACCGGCAACGTGACAGAGAAAGGCCTGTGAGACGCAGTTTCTTGGAAGGCCTGATCTGGCTGAGGTAGAACTTCTGCTCTGGGTGTACTCCATTGGCCTAGGGCTGCCAGGCCCAAAGGGCTGCCTTTATTTCCAAAGTGTGAGAGAGGCCCCAAAGCATCTTGCTTCCTGCTCTCTGGGAAGCTAAAACAACTGGCTCTGCACAGTGCTCTCAAAGCCAACCGGGAACGTCACATACAAAGGCCTGTGAAACGCAGCTTCTTGACAGGCCTTATCTGGCTGAGGTAGAACTTGTGCTCTGGGTGTGCTACTTTGGCCTAGAGCTGCCAGGCACAAAGGCTGCTTTGTTTCCAAAGGGGGAGAGAGGCCCCAAATCATGTTGCTTCCAGCTGTTTTTGAAGCTAAGAAACAACTCGCTCTGCCAGGTACTCTTACAGCCTTCCGGGAACACCTCTTACGAAGGCCTGTGAAAAGCAGTTTCTTGGCAGGCCTGATCTGGCTGAGGTAGAACTTCTGCTCTGGGTGTGCTCCATTGCCCTAGAGCTGAAAGGCCCAAAGGGATGCCTTGTTTGCAAAGGGGCAGAGAGGCCCCAAAGCATCTTGCTTCCAGCTCATTGGGAAGCTAAGAGACAACTGTCTCTGCCCAGTGCTCTGACAGAGTACCGGGAACATCTCTTACCAAAGCCTTTGAAACGCAGTTTCTTGGCAGGCCTTATCTGGCTGAGGTAGAACTTCTGCTCTGGGTGTGCTCCATTGGCCTAGAGCTGAAAGGCCCAAAGGTCGGCCTTGTTGGCAAAGGGGTAGGGAGCCCCCAAAGCATCTTGCTTCCAGCTCTTCGGGAAGCTAAGAAACAACTGGCTCTGCCCAGTGCTCTTACAGCCTGAGAGAAAATCTCTTACCAAGGCCTGTGAAACGCACTTTGTAGGTGGCCTGATCTAGCTGAAGTAGAACTTCTGCTCTGGGTGTGCTCCATTGGCCTAGAGCTGCCTGGCCCAAAGGGCCGCCTTGTTTGCAAAGGGGCAGAGAGGCCCCAAAGCATCTTGCTTCCAGCTCTTCGGGAAGCTAAGAAACATCTGGCGTTGCCCAGTGCTCTTACAGCCTACCGGGAACATCTCTTACCAAGGCCTGTGAAACGCAGTTTGTTGGTGGCCTGAACCGGCCGAAGTAGAACTTCTGCTCTGGGTGTGCTCCACTGGCCTGGAGCTACCTGCCCCAAAGGGCTGCCTTGATTCCAAAGTGAGAGAGTGGCACCAAAGCATCTTGCTTCCAGCTCTTCGGGAAGCTAAGAAACATCTGGCGTTGCCCAGTGCTCTTACAGCCTACCGGGAACATCTCTTACCAAGGCCTGTGAAACGCCGTTTCCTGGCAGGCCTGATTTGGCTGAAGTAGAACTTCTGCTCTGGGTGTGCTCCATTGCCCTAGAGCTGCCAGGCCCAAGGTGCTGCCTTGTTTCCAAAGGGGCAGAGAGGCCCCAAAGCCTCTTGCTTCCAGCTCTCTGGGAAGCTAAGAACCAACTCGCTCTGCCCCGTGCTCTTACAGCCTACCGGGAACATGTCTTTGAAAGGCCTGTGAAACGCAGTTTCTTGGCAGGCCTCATCTGGCTGAAGTAGAACTCCGGCTCTGGGTGTGCTCCATTGCCCTAGAGCTGCCAGGCCCCAAGTGCTGCCCTGTTTCCAAGGGGCAGAGAGGCCCAAAGCATCTTGCTTCCCGGTCTTTGCGAAGCTAAGAAACAACTGGCTCTGCCCAGTGCTCTTACACCTACCGGGAACATCTCTTACCAAGGCCTGTCAAACGCTGTTTCTTTGCAGGCCTGATCAGGCTGAAGTAGAACTCCTGCTCTGCGTGTGCTCCATTGGCCTAGAGCTTCCCGACCCAAAAGGCTGCCTTGTTCCCAAACGGGCAGAGGGGTCCCAAGCGTCTTGCTTCCAGCTTTTCAGGAAGGTAAGAAACAACTGGCTCTGCCCAGTGCTCTTACAGCCTACCGGGAACATCTCTTACCAAGGCCTGTGAAACGCAGTTTCTTGGCAGGCCTGATCTGGCTGAAGTAGAACTCCTGCTCTGGGCGTGCTACTTTGGCCTAGAGCTGCCAGGCCCAAAGGGCCGCCTTGTTTCCAAAGGGGCTGAGAGTCCCCAAAGTATCTTGCTTCCAAATCTTTGGGAAGCTAAGAAACAACTGGCTCTGCACAGTGCTCTCACAGCCTACCGGCAACGTGACAGAGACAGGCCTGTGAGACGCAGTTTCTTGGAAGGCCTGATCTGGCTGAGGTAGAACTTCTGCTCTGGGTGTACTCCATTGGCCTAGGGCTGCCAGGCCCAAAGGGCTGCCTTTATTTCCAAAGTGTGAGAGAGGCCCCAAAGCATCTTGCTTCCTGCTCTCTGGGAAGCTAAAACAACTGGCTCTGCACAGTGCTCTCAAAGCCAACCGGGAACGTCACATACAAAGGCCTGTGAAACGCAGCTTCTTGACAGGCCTTATCTGGCTGAGGTAGAACTTGTGCTCTGGGTGTGCTACTTTGGCCTAGAGCTGCCAGGCACAAAGGCTGCTTTGTTTCCAAAGGGGGAGAGAGGCCCCAAATCATGTTGCTTCCAGCTGTTTTTGAAGCTAAGAAACAACTCGCTCTGCCAGGTACTCTTACAGCCTTCCGGGAACACCTCTTACGAAGGCCTGTGAAAAGCAGTTTCTTGGCAGGCCTGATCTGGCTGAGGTAGAACTTCTGCTCTGGGTGTGCTCCATTGCCCTAGAGCTGAAAGGCCCAAAGGGATGCCTTGTTTGCAAAGGGGCAGAGAGGCCCCAAAGCATCTTGCTTCCAGCTCATTGGGAAGCTAAGAGACAACTGTCTCTGCCCAGTGCTCTGACAGAGTACCGGGAACATCTCTTACCAAAGCCTTTGAAACGCAGTTTCTTGGCAGGCCTTATCTGGCTGAGGTAGAACTTCTGCTCTGGGTGTGCTCCATTGGCCTAGAGCTGAAAGGCCCAAAGGTCGGCCTTGTTGGCAAAGGGGTAGGGAGCCCCCAAAGCATCTTGCTTCCAGCTCTTCGGGAAGCTAAGAAACAACTGGCTCTGCCCAGTGCTCTTACAGCCTGAGAGAAAATCTCTTACCAAGGCCTGTGAAACGCACTTTGTAGGTGGCCTGATCTAGCTGAAGTAGAACTTCTGCTCTGGGTGTGCTCCATTGGCCTAGAGCTGCCTGGCCCAAAGGGCCGCCTTGTTTGCAAAGGGGCAGAGAGGCCCCAAAGCATCTTGCTTCCAGCTCTTCGGGAAGCTAAGAAACATCTGGCGTTGCCCAGTGCTCTTACAGCCTACCGGGAACATCTCTTACCAAGGCCTGTGAAACGCAGTTTGTTGGTGGCCTGAACCGGCCGAAGTAGAACTTCTGCTCTGGGTGTGCTCCACTGGCCTGGAGCTACCTGCCCCAAAGGGCTGCCTTGATTCCAAAGTGAGAGAGTGGCACCAAAGCATCTTGCTTCCAGCTCTTCGGGAAGCTAAGAAACATCTGGCGTTGCCCAGTGCTCTTACAGCCTACCGGGAACATCTCTTACCAAGGCCTGTGAAACGCCGTTTCCTGGCAGGCCTGATTTGGCTGAAGTAGAACTTCTGCTCTGGGTGTGCTCCATTGCCCTAGAGCTGCCAGGCCCAAGGTGCTGCCTTGTTTCCAAAGGGGCAGAGAGGCCCCAAAGCCTCTTGCTTCCAGCTCTCTGGGAAGCTAAGAACCAACTCGCTCTGCCCCGTGCTCTTACAGCCTACCGGGAACATGTCTTTGAAAGGCCTGTGAAACGCAGTTTCTTGGCAGGCCTCATCTGGCTGAAGTAGAACTCCGGCTCTGGGTGTGCTCCATTGCCCTAGAGCTGCCAGGCCCCAAGTGCTGCCCTGTTTCCAAGGGGCAGAGAGGCCCAAAGCATCTTGCTTCCCGGTCTTTGCGAAGCTAAGAAACAACTGGCTCTGCCCAGTGCTCTTACACCTACCGGGAACATCTCTTACCAAGGCCTGTCAAACGCTGTTTCTTTGCAGGCCTGATCAGGCTGAAGTAGAACTCCTGCTCTGCGTGTGCTCCATTGGCCTAGAGCTTCCCGACCCAAAAGGCTGCCTTGTTCCCAAACGGGCAGAGGGGTCCCAAGCGTCTTGCTTCCAGCTTTTCAGGAAGGTAAGAAACAACTGGCTCTGCCCAGTGCTCTTACAGCCTACCGGGAACATCTCTTACCAAGGCCTGTGAAACGCAGTTTCTTGGCAGGCCTGATCTGGCTGAAGTAGAACTCCTGCTCTGGGCGTGCTACTTTGGCCTAGAGCTGCCAGGCCCAAAGGGCCGCCTTGTTTCCAAAGGGGCTGAGAGTCCCCAAAGTATCTTGCTTCCAAATCTTTGGGAAGCTAAGAAACAACTGGCTCTGCACAGTGCTCTCACAGCCTACCGGCAACGTGACAGAGACAGGCCTGTGAGACGCAGTTTCTTGGAAGGCCTGATCTGGCTGAGGTAGAACTTCTGCTCTGGGTGTACTCCATTGGCCTAGGGCTGCCAGGCCCAAAGGGCTGCCTTTATTTCCAAAGTGTGAGAGAGGCCCCAAAGCATCTTGCTTCCTGCTCTCTGGGAAGCTAAAACAACTGGCTCTGCACAGTGCTCTCAAAGCCAACCGGGAACGTCACATACAAAGGCCTGTGAAACGCAGCTTCTTGACAGGCCTTATCTGGCTGAGGTAGAACTTGTGCTCTGGGTGTGCTACTTTGGCCTAGAGCTGCCAGGCACAAAGGCTGCTTTGTTTCCAAAGGGGGAGAGAGGCCCCAAATCATGTTGCTTCCAGCTGTTTTTGAAGCTAAGAAACAACTCGCTCTGCCAGGTACTCTTACAGCCTTCCGGGAACACCTCTTACGAAGGCCTGTGAAAAGCAGTTTCTTGGCAGGCCTGATCTGGCTGAGGTAGAACTTCTGCTCTGGGTGTGCTCCATTGCCCTAGAGCTGAAAGGCCCAAAGGGATGCCTTGTTTGCAAAGGGGCAGAGAGGCCCCAAAGCATCTTGCTTCCAGCTCATTGGGAAGCTAAGAGACAACTGTCTCTGCCCAGTGCTCTGACAGAGTACCGGGAACATCTCTTACCAAAGCCTTTGAAACGCAGTTTCTTGGCAGGCCTTATCTGGCTGAGGTAGAACTTCTGCTCTGGGTGTGCTCCATTGGCCTAGAGCTGAAAGGCCCAAAGGTCGGCCTTGTTGGCAAAGGGGCAGGGAGCCCCCAAAGCATCTTGCTTCCAGCTCTTCGGGAAGCTAAGAAACAACTGGCTCTGCCCAGTGCTCTTACAGCCTGAGAGAAAATCTCTTACCAAGGCCTGTGAAACGCACTTTGTAGGTGGCCTGATCTAGCTGAAGTAGAACTTCTGCTCTGGGTGTGCTCCATTGGCCTAGAGCTGCCTGGCCCAAAGGGCCGCCTTGTTTGCAAAGGGGCAGAGAGGCCCCAAAGCATCTTGCTTCCAGCTCTTCGGGAAGCTAAGAAACATCTGGCGTTGCCCAGTGCTCTTACAGCCTACCGGGAACATCTCTTACCAAGGCCTGTGAAACGCAGTTTGTTGGTGGCCTGAACCGGCCGAAGTAGAACTTCTGCTCTGGGTGTGCTCCACTGGCCTGGAGCTACCTGCCCCAAAGGGCTGCCTTGATTCCAAAGTGAGAGAGTGGCACCAAAGCATCTTGCTTCCAGCTCTTCGGGAAGCTAAGAAACATCTGGCGTTGCCCAGTGCTCTTACAGCCTACCGGGAACATCTCTTACCAAGGCCTGTGAAACGCAGTTTGTTGGTGGCCTGAACCGGCCGAAGTAGAACTTCTGCTCTGGGTGTGCTCCACTGGCCTGGAGCTACCTGCCCCAAAGGGCTGCCTTGATTCCAAAGTGAGAGAGTGGCACCAAAGCATCTTGCTTCCAGCTCTTCGGGAAGCTAAGAAACATCTGGCGTTGCCCAGTGCTCTTACAGCCTACCGGGAACATCTCTTACCAAGGCCTGTGAAACGCCGTTTCCTGGCAGGCCTGATTTGGCTGAAGTAGAACTTCTGCTCTGGGTGTGCTCCATTGCCCTAGAGCTGCCAGGCCCAAGGTGCTGCCTTGTTTCCAAAGGGGCAGAGAGGCCCCAAAGCCTCTTGCTTCCAGCTCTCTGGGAAGCTAAGAACCAACTCGCTCTGCCCCGTGCTCTTACAGCCTACCGGGAACATGTCTTTGAAAGGCCTGTGAAACGCAGTTTCTTGGCAGGCCTCATCTGGCTGAAGTAGAACTCCGGCTCTGGGTGTGCTCCATTGCCCTAGAGCTGCCAGGCCCCAAGTGCTGCCCTGTTTCCAAGGGGCAGAGAGGCCCAAAGCATCTTGCTTCCCGGTCTTTGCGAAGCTAAGAAACAACTGGCTCTGCCCAGTGCTCTTACACCTACCGGGAACATCTCTTACCAAGGCCTGTCAAACGCTGTTTCTTTGCAGGCCTGATCAGGCTGAAGTAGAACTCCTGCTCTGCGTGTGCTCCATTGGCCTAGAGCTTCCCGACCCAAAAGGCTGCCTTGTTCCCAAACGGGCAGAGGGGTCCCAAGCGTCTTGCTTCCAGCTTTTCAGGAAGGTAAGAAACAACTGGCTCTGCCCAGTGCTCTTACAGCCTACCGGGAACATCTCTTACCAAGGCCTGTGAAACGCAGTTTCTTGGCAGGCCTGATCTGGCTGAAGTAGAACTCCTGCTCTGGGCGTGCTACTTTGGCCTAGAGCTGCCAGGCCCAAAGGGCCGCCTTGTTTCCAAAGGGGCTGAGAGTCCCCAAAGTATCTTGCTTCCAAATCTTTGGGAAGCTAAGAAACAACTGGCTCTGCACAGTGCTCTCACAGCCTACCGGCAACGTGACAGAGAAAGGCCTGTGAGACGCAGTTTCTTGGAAGGCCTGATCTGGCTGAGGTAGAACTTCTGCTCTGGGTGTACTCCATTGGCCTAGGGCTGCCAGGCCCAAAGGGCTGCCTTTATTTCCAAAGTGTGAGAGAGGCCCCAAAGCATCTTGCTTCCTGCTCTCTGGGAAGCTAAAACAACTGGCTCTGCACAGTGCTCTCAAAGCCAACCGGGAACGTCACATACAAAGGCCTGTGAAACGCAGCTTCTTGACAGGCCTTATCTGGCTGAGGTAGAACTTGTGCTCTGGGTGTGCTACTTTGGCCTAGAGCTGCCAGGCACAAAGGCTGCTTTGTTTCCAAAGGGGGAGAGAGGCCCCAAATCATGTTGCTTCCAGCTGTTTTTGAAGCTAAGAAACAACTCGCTCTGCCAGGTACTCTTACAGCCTTCCGGGAACACCTCTTACGAAGGCCTGTGAAAAGCAGTTTCTTGGCAGGCCTGATCTGGCTGAGGTAGAACTTCTGCTCTGGGTGTGCTCCATTGCCCTAGAGCTGAAAGGCCCAAAGGGATGCCTTGTTTGCAAAGGGGCAGAGAGGCCCCAAAGCATCTTGCTTCCAGCTCATTGGGAAGCTAAGAGACAACTGTCTCTGCCCAGTGCTCTGACAGAGTACCGGGAACATCTCTTACCAAAGCCTTTGAAACGCAGTTTCTTGGCAGGCCTTATCTGGCTGAGGTAGAACTTCTGCTCTGGGTGTGCTCCATTGGCCTAGAGCTGAAAGGCCCAAAGGTCGGCCTTGTTGGCAAAGGGGCAGGGAGCCCCCAAAGCATCTTGCTTCCAGCTCTTCGGGAAGCTAAGAAACAACTGGCTCTGCCCAGTGCTCTTACAGCCTGAGAGAAAATCTCTTACCAAGGCCTGTGAAACGCACTTTGTAGGTGGCCTGATCTAGCTGAAGTAGAACTTCTGCTCTGGGTGTGCTCCATTGGCCTAGAGCTGCCTGGCCCAAAGGGCCGCCTTGTTTGCAAAGGGGCAGAGAGGCCCCAAAGCATCTTGCTTCCAGCTCTTCGGGAAGCTAAGAAACATCTGGCGTTGCCCAGTGCTCTTACAGCCTACCGGGAACATCTCTTACCAAGGCCTGTGAAACGCAGTTTGTTGGTGGCCTGAACCGGCCGAAGTAGAACTTCTGCTCTGGGTGTGCTCCACTGGCCTGGAGCTACCTGCCCCAAAGGGCTGCCTTGATTCCAAAGTGAGAGAGTGGCACCAAAGCATCTTGCTTCCAGCTCTTCGGGAAGCTAAGAAACATCTGGCGTTGCCCAGTGCTCTTACAGCCTACCGGGAACATCTCTTACCAAGGCCTGTGAAACGCCGTTTCCTGGCAGGCCTGATTTGGCTGAAGTAGAACTTCTGCTCTGGGTGTGCTCCATTGCCCTAGAGCTGCCAGGCCCAAGGTGCTGCCTTGTTTCCAAAGGGGCAGAGAGGCCCCAAAGCATCTTGCTTCCAGCTCTCTGGGAAGCTAAGAACCAACTCGCTCTGCCCCGTGCTCTTACAGCCTACCGGGAACATGTCTTTGAAAGGCCTGTGAAACGCAGTTTCTTGGCAGGCCTCATCTGGCTGAAGTAGAACTCCGGCTCTGGGTGTGCTCCATTGCCCTAGAGCTGCCAGGCCCCAAGTGCTGCCCTGTTTCCAAGGGGCAGAGAGGCCCAAAGCATCTTGCTTCCCGGTCTTTGCGAAGCTAAGAAACAACTGGCTCTGCCCAGTGCTCTTACACCTACCGGGAACATCTCTTACCAAGGCCTGTCAAACGCTGTTTCTTTGCAGGCCTGATCAGGCTGAAGTAGAACTCCTGCTCTGCGTGTGCTCCATTGGCCTAGAGCTTCCCGACCCAAAAGGCTGCCTTGTTCCCAAACGGGCAGAGGGGTCCCAAGCGTCTTGCTTCCAGCTTTTCAGGAAGGTAAGAAACAACTGGCTCTGCCCAGTGCTCTTACAGCCTACCGGGAACATCTCTTACCAAGGCCTGTGAAACGCAGTTTCTTGGCAGGCCTGATCTGGCTGAAGTAGAACTCCTGCTCTGGGCGTGCTACTTTGGCCTAGAGCTGCCAGGCCCAAAGGGCCGCCTTGTTTCCAAAGGGGCTGAGAGTCCCCAAAGTATCTTGCTTCCAAATCTTTGGGAAGCTAAGAAACAACTGGCTCTGCACAGTGCTCTCACAGCCTACCGGCAACGTGACAGAGACAGGCCTGTGAGACGCAGTTTCTTGGAAGGCCTGATCTGGCTGAGGTAGAACTTCTGCTCTGGGTGTACTCCATTGGCCTAGGGCTGCCAGGCCCAAAGGGCTGCCTTTATTTCCAAAGTGTGAGAGAGGCCCCAAAGCATCTTGCTTCCTGCTCTCTGGGAAGCTAAAACAACTGGCTCTGCACAGTGCTCTCAAAGCCAACCGGGAACGTCACATACAAAGGCCTGTGAAACGCAGCTTCTTGACAGGCCTTATCTGGCTGAGGTAGAACTTGTGCTCTGGGTGTGCTACTTTGGCCTAGAGCTGCCAGGCACAAAGGCTGCTTTGTTTCCAAAGGGGGAGAGAGGCCCCAAATCATGTTGCTTCCAGCTGTTTTTGAAGCTAAGAAACAACTCGCTCTGCCAGGTACTCTTACAGCCTTCCGGGAACACCTCTTACGAAGGCCTGTGAAAAGCAGTTTCTTGGCAGGCCTGATCTGGCTGAGGTAGAACTTCTGCTCTGGGTGTGCTCCATTGCCCTAGAGCTGAAAGGCCCAAAGGGATGCCTTGTTTGCAAAGGGGCAGAGAGGCCCCAAAGCATCTTGCTTCCAGCTCATTGGGAAGCTAAGAGACAACTGTCTCTGCCCAGTGCTCTGACAGAGTACCGGGAACATCTCTTACCAAAGCCTTTGAAACGCAGTTTCTTGGCAGGCCTTATCTGGCTGAGGTAGAACTTCTGCTCTGGGTGTGCTCCATTGGCCTAGAGCTGAAAGGCCCAAAGGTCGGCCTTGTTGGCAAAGGGGCAGGGAGCCCCCAAAGCATCTTGCTTCCAGCTCTTCGGGAAGCTAAGAAACAACTGGCTCTGCCAAGTGCTCTTACAGCCTGAGAGAAAATCTCTTACCAAGGCCTGTGAAACGCACTTTGTAGGTGGCCTGATCTAGCTGAAGTAGAACTTCTGCTCTGGGTGTGCTCCATTGGCCTAGAGCTGCCTGGCCCAAAGGGCCGCCTTGTTTGCAAAGGGGCAGAGAGGCCCCAAAGCATCTTGCTTCCAGCTCTTCGGGAAGCTAAGAAACATCTGGCGTTGCCCAGTGCTCTTACAGCCTACCGGGAACATCTCTTACCAAGGCCTGTGAAACGCAGTTTGTTGGTGGCCTGAACCGGCCGAAGTAGAACTTCTGCTCTGGGTGTGCTCCACTGGCCTGGAGCTACCTGCCCCAAAGGGCTGCCTTGATTCCAAAGTGAGAGAGTGGCACCAAAGCATCTTGCTTCCAGCTCTTCGGGAAGCTAAGAAACATCTGGCGTTGCCCAGTGCTCTTACAGCCTACCGGGAACATCTCTTACCAAGGCCTGTGAAACGCAGTTTGTTGGTGGCCTGAACCGGCCGAAGTAGAACTTCTGCTCTGGGTGTGCTCCACTGGCCTGGAGCTACCTGCCCCAAAGGGCTGCCTTGATTCCAAAGTGAGAGAGTGGCACCAAAGCATCTTGCTTCCAGCTCTTCGGGAAGCTAAGAAACATCTGGCGTTGCCCAGTGCTCTTACAGCCTACCGGGAACATCTCTTACCAAGGCCTGTGAAACGCCGTTTCCTGGCAGGCCTGATTTGGCTGAAGTAGAACTTCTGCTCTGGGTGTGCTCCATTGCCCTAGAGCTGCCAGGCCCAAGGTGCTGCCTTGTTTCCAAAGGGGCAGAGAGGCCCCAAAGCCTCTTGCTTCCAGCTCTCTGGGAAGCTAAGAACCAACTCGCTCTGCCCCGTGCTCTTACAGCCTACCGGGAACATGTCTTTGAAAGGCCTGTGAAACGCAGTTTCTTGGCAGGCCTCATCTGGCTGAAGTAGAACTCCGGCTCTGGGTGTGCTCCATTGCCCTAGAGCTGCCAGGCCCCAAGTGCTGCCCTGTTTCCAAGGGGCAGAGAGGCCCAAAGCATCTTGCTTCCCGGTCTTTGCGAAGCTAAGAAACAACTGGCTCTGCCCAGTGCTCTTACACCTACCGGGAACATCTCTTACCAAGGCCTGTCAAACGCTGTTTCTTTGCAGGCCTGATCAGGCTGAAGTAGAACTCCTGCTCTGCGTGTGCTCCATTGGCCTAGAGCTTCCCGACCCAAAAGGCTGCCTTGTTCCCAAACGGGCAGAGGGGTCCCAAGCGTCTTGCTTCCAGCTTTTCAGGAAGGTAAGAAACAACTGGCTCTGCCCAGTGCTCTTACAGCCTACCGGGAACATCTCTTACCAAGGCCTGTGAAACGCAGTTTCTTGGCAGGCCTGATCTGGCTGAAGTAGAACTCCTGCTCTGGGCGTGCTACTTTGGCCTAGAGCTGCCAGGCCCAAAGGGCCGCCTTGTTTCCAAAGGGGCTGAGAGTCCCCAAAGTATCTTGCTTCCAAATCTTTGGGAAGCTAAGAAACAACTGGCTCTGCACAGTGCTCTCACAGCCTACCGGCAACGTGACAGAGAAAGGCCTGTGAGACGCAGTTTCTTGGAAGGCCTGATCTGGCTGAGGTAGAACTTCTGCTCTGGGTGTACTCCATTGGCCTAGGGCTGCCAGGCCCAAAGGGCTGCCTTTATTTCCAAAGTGTGAGAGAGGCCCCAAAGCATCTTGCTTCCTGCTCTCTGGGAAGCTAAAACAACTGGCTCTGCACAGTGCTCTCAAAGCCAACCGGGAACGTCACATACAAAGGCCTGTGAAACGCAGCTTCTTGACAGGCCTTATCTGGCTGAGGTAGAACTTGTGCTCTGGGTGTGCTACTTTGGCCTAGAGCTGCCAGGCACAAAGGCTGCTTTGTTTCCAAAGGGGGAGAGAGGCCCCAAATCATGTTGCTTCCAGCTGTTTTTGAAGCTAAGAAACAACTCGCTCTGCCAGGTACTCTTACAGCCTTCCGGGAACACCTCTTACGAAGGCCTGTGAAAAGCAGTTTCTTGGCAGGCCTGATCTGGCTGAGGTAGAACTTCTGCTCTGGGTGTGCTCCATTGCCCTAGAGCTGAAAGGCCCAAAGGGATGCCTTGTTTGCAAAGGGGCAGAGAGGCCCCAAAGCATCTTGCTTCCAGCTCATTGGGAAGCTAAGAGACAACTGTCTCTGCCCAGTGCTCTGACAGAGTACCGGGAACATCTCTTACCAAAGCCTTTGAAACGCAGTTTCTTGGCAGGCCTTATCTGGCTGAGGTAGAACTTCTGCTCTGGGTGTGCTCCATTGGCCTAGAGCTGAAAGGCCCAAAGGTCGGCCTTGTTGGCAAAGGGGCAGGGAGCCCCCAAAGCATCTTGCTTCCAGCTCTTCGGGAAGCTAAGAAACAACTGGCTCTGCCCAGTGCTCTTACAGCCTGAGAGAAAATCTCTTACCAAGGCCTGTGAAACGCACTTTGTAGGTGGCCTGATCTAGCTGAAGTAGAACTTCTGCTCTGGGTGTGCTCCATTGGCCTAGAGCTGCCTGGCCCAAAGGGCCGCCTTGTTTGCAAAGGGGCAGAGAGGCCCCAAAGCATCTTGCTTCCAGCTCTTCGGGAAGCTAAGAAACATCTGGCGTTGCCCAGTGCTCTTACAGCCTACCGGGAACATCTCTTACCAAGGCCTGTGAAACGCAGTTTGTTGGTGGCCTGAACCGGCCGAAGTAGAACTTCTGCTCTGGGTGTGCTCCACTGGCCTGGAGCTACCTGCCCCAAAGGGCTGCCTTGATTCCAAAGTGAGAGAGTGGCACCAAAGCATCTTGCTTCCAGCTCTTCGGGAAGCTAAGAAACATCTGGCGTTGCCCAGTGCTCTTACAGCCTACCGGGAACATCTCTTACCAAGGCCTGTGAAACGCCGTTTCCTGGCAGGCCTGATTTGGCTGAAGTAGAACTTCTGCTCTGGGTGTGCTCCATTGCCCTAGAGCTGCCAGGCCCAAGGTGCTGCCTTGTTTCCAAAGGGGCAGAGAGGCCCCAAAGCATCTTGCTTCCAGCTCTCTGGGAAGCTAAGAACCAACTCGCTCTGCCCCGTGCTCTTACAGCCTACCGGGAACATGTCTTTGAAAGGCCTGTGAAACGCAGTTTCTTGGCAGGCCTCATCTGGCTGAAGTAGAACTCCGGCTCTGGGTGTGCTCCATTGCCCTAGAGCTGCCAGGCCCCAAGTGCTGCCCTGTTTCCAAGGGGCAGAGAGGCCCAAAGCATCTTGCTTCCCGGTCTTTGCGAAGCTAAGAAACAACTGGCTCTGCCCAGTGCTCTTACACCTACCGGGAACATCTCTTACCAAGGCCTGTCAAACGCTGTTTCTTTGCAGGCCTGATCAGGCTGAAGTAGAACTCCTGCTCTGCGTGTGCTCCATTGGCCTAGAGCTTCCCGACCCAAAAGGCTGCCTTGTTCCCAAACGGGCAGAGGGGTCCCAAGCGTCTTGCTTCCAGCTTTTCAGGAAGGTAAGAAACAACTGGCTCTGCCCAGTGCTCTTACAGCCTACCGGGAACATCTCTTACCAAGGCCTGTGAAACGCAGTTTCTTGGCAGGCCTGATCTGGCTGAAGTAGAACTCCTGCTCTGGGCGTGCTACTTTGGCCTAGAGCTGCCAGGCCCAAAGGGCCGCCTTGTTTCCAAAGGGGCTGAGAGTCCCCAAAGTATCTTGCTTCCAAATCTTTGGGAAGCTAAGAAACAACTGGCTCTGCACAGTGCTCTCACAGCCTACCGGCAACGTGACAGAGAAAGGCCTGTGAGACGCAGTTTCTTGGAAGGCCTGATCTGGCTGAGGTAGAACTTCTGCTCTGGGTGTACTCCATTGGCCTAGGGCTGCCAGGCCCAAAGGGCTGCCTTTATTTCCAAAGTGTGAGAGAGGCCCCAAAGCATCTTGCTTCCTGCTCTCTGGGAAGCTAAAACAACTGGCTCTGCACAGTGCTCTCAAAGCCAACCGGGAACGTCACATACAAAGGCCTGTGAAACGCAGCTTCTTGACAGGCCTTATCTGGCTGAGGTAGAACTTGTGCTCTGGGTGTGCTACTTTGGCCTAGAGCTGCCAGGCACAAAGGCTGCTTTGTTTCCAAAGGGGGAGAGAGGCCCCAAATCATGTTGCTTCCAGCTGTTTTTGAAGCTAAGAAACAACTCGCTCTGCCAGGTACTCTTACAGCCTTCCGGGAACACCTCTTACGAAGGCCTGTGAAAAGCAGTTTCTTGGCAGGCCTGATCTGGCTGAGGTAGAACTTCTGCTCTGGGTGTGCTCCATTGCCCTAGAGCTGAAAGGCCCAAAGGGATGCCTTGTTTGCAAAGGGGCAGAGAGGCCCCAAAGCATCTTGCTTCCAGCTCATTGGGAAGCTAAGAGACAACTGTCTCTGCCCAGTGCTCTGACAGAGTACCGGGAACATCTCTTACCAAAGCCTTTGAAACGCAGTTTCTTGGCAGGCCTTATCTGGCTGAGGTAGAACTTCTGCTCTGGGTGTGCTCCATTGGCCTAGAGCTGAAAGGCCCAAAGGTCGGCCTTGTTGGCAAAGGGGTAGGGAGCCCCCAAAGCATCTTGCTTCCAGCTCTTCGGGAAGCTAAGAAACAACTGGCTCTGCCCAGTGCTCTTACAGCCTGAGAGAAAATCTCTTACCAAGGCCTGTGAAACGCACTTTGTAGGTGGCCTGATCTAGCTGAAGTAGAACTTCTGCTCTGGGTGTGCTCCATTGGCCTAGAGCTGCCTGGCCCAAAGGGCCGCCTTGTTTGCAAAGGGGCAGAGAGGCCCCAAAGCATCTTGCTTCCAGCTCTTCGGGAAGCTAAGAAACATCTGGCGTTGCCCAGTGCTCTTACAGCCTACCGGGAACATCTCTTACCAAGGCCTGTGAAACGCAGTTTGTTGGTGGCCTGAACCGGCCGAAGTAGAACTTCTGCTCTGGGTGTGCTCCACTGGCCTGGAGCTACCTGCCCCAAAGGGCTGCCTTGATTCCAAAGTGAGAGAGTGGCACCAAAGCATCTTGCTTCCAGCTCTTCGGGAAGCTAAGAAACATCTGGCGTTGCCCAGTGCTCTTACAGCCTACCGGGAACATCTCTTACCAAGGCCTGTGAAACGCCGTTTCCTGGCAGGCCTGATTTGGCTGAAGTAGAACTTCTGCTCTGGGTGTGCTCCATTGCCCTAGAGCTGCCAGGCCCAAGGTGCTGCCTTGTTTCCAAAGGGGCAGAGAGGCCCCAAAGCCTCTTGCTTCCAGCTCTCTGGGAAGCTAAGAACCAACTCGCTCTGCCCCGTGCTCTTACAGCCTACCGGGAACATGTCTTTGAAAGGCCTGTGAAACGCAGTTTCTTGGCAGGCCTCATCTGGCTGAAGTAGAACTCCGGCTCTGGGTGTGCTCCATTGCCCTAGAGCTGCCAGGCCCCAAGTGCTGCCCTGTTTCCAAGGGGCAGAGAGGCCCAAAGCATCTTGCTTCCCGGTCTTTGCGAAGCTAAGAAACAACTGGCTCTGCCCAGTGCTCTTACACCTACCGGGAACATCTCTTACCAAGGCCTGTCAAACGCTGTTTCTTTGCAGGCCTGATCAGGCTGAAGTAGAACTCCTGCTCTGCGTGTGCTCCATTGGCCTAGAGCTTCCCGACCCAAAAGGCTGCCTTGTTCCCAAACGGGCAGAGGGGTCCCAAGCGTCTTGCTTCCAGCTTTTCAGGAAGGTAAGAAACAACTGGCTCTGCCCAGTGCTCTTACAGCCTACCGGGAACATCTCTTACCAAGGCCTGTGAAACGCAGTTTCTTGGCAGGCCTGATCTGGCTGAAGTAGAACTCCTGCTCTGGGCGTGCTACTTTGGCCTAGAGCTGCCAGGCCCAAAGGGCCGCCTTGTTTCCAAAGGGGCTGAGAGTCCCCAAAGTATCTTGCTTCCAAATCTTTGGGAAGCTAAGAAACAACTGGCTCTGCACAGTGCTCTCACAGCCTACCGGCAACGTGACAGAGAAAGGCCTGTGAGACGCAGTTTCTTGGAAGGCCTGATCTGGCTGAGGTAGAACTTCTGCTCTGGGTGTACTCCATTGGCCTAGGGCTGCCAGGCCCAAAGGGCTGCCTTTATTTCCAAAGTGTGAGAGAGGCCCCAAAGCATCTTGCTTCCTGCTCTCTGGGAAGCTAAAACAACTGGCTCTGCACAGTGCTCTCAAAGCCAACCGGGAACGTCACATACAAAGGCCTGTGAAACGCAGCTTCTTGACAGGCCTTATCTGGCTGAGGTAGAACTTGTGCTCTGGGTGTGCTACTTTGGCCTAGAGCTGCCAGGCACAAAGGCTGCTTTGTTTCCAAAGGGGGAGAGAGGCCCCAAATCATGTTGCTTCCAGCTGTTTTTGAAGCTAAGAAACAACTCGCTCTGCCAGGTACTCTTACAGCCTTCCGGGAACACCTCTTACGAAGGCCTGTGAAAAGCAGTTTCTTGGCAGGCCTGATCTGGCTGAGGTAGAACTTCTGCTCTGGGTGTGCTCCATTGCCCTAGAGCTGAAAGGCCCAAAGGGATGCCTTGTTTACAAAGGGGCAGAGAGGCCCCAAAGCATCTTGCTTCCAGCTCATTGGGAAGCTAAGAGACAACTGTCTCTGCCCAGTGCTCTGACAGAGTACCGGGAACATCTCTTACCAAAGCCTTTGAAACGCAGTTTCTTGGCAGGCCTTATCTGGCTGAGGTAGAACTTCTGCTCTGGGTGTGCTCCATTGGCCTAGAGCTGAAAGGCCCAAAGGTCGGCCTTGTTGGCAAAGGGGCAGGGAGCCCCCAAAGCATCTTGCTTCCAGCTCTTCGGGAAGCTAAGAAACAACTGGCTCTGCCCAGTGCTCTTACAGCCTGAGAGAAAATCTCTTACCAAGGCCTGTGAAACGCACTTTGTAGGTGGCCTGATCTAGCTGAAGTAGAACTTCTGCTCTGGGTGTGCTCCATTGGCCTAGAGCTGCCTGGCCCAAAGGGCCGCCTTGTTTGCAAAGGGGCAGAGAGGCCCCAAAGCATCTTGCTTCCAGCTCTTCGGGAAGCTAAGAAACATCTGGCGTTGCCCAGTGCTCTTACAGCCTACCGGGAACATCTCTTACCAAGGCCTGTGAAACGCAGTTTGTTGGTGGCCTGAACCGGCCGAAGTAGAACTTCTGCTCTGGGTGTGCTCCACTGGCCTGGAGCTACCTTCCCCAAAGGGCTGCCTTGATTCCAAAGTGAGAGAGTGGCACCAAAGCATCTTGCTTCCAGCTCTTCGGGAAGCTAAGAAACATCTGGCGTTGCCCAGTGCTCTTACAGCCTACCGGGAACATCTCTTACCAAGGCCTGTGAAACGCCGTTTCCTGGCAGGCCTGATTTGGCTGAAGTAGAACTTCTGCTCTGGGTGTGCTCCATTGCCCTAGAGCTGCCAGGCCCAAGGTGCTGCCTTGTTTCCAAAGGGGCAGAGAGGCCCCAAAGCCTCTTGCTTCCAGCTCTCTGGGAAGCTAAGAACCAACTCGCTCTGCCCCGTGCTCTTACAGCCTACCGGGAACATGTCTTTGAAAGGCCTGTGAAACGCAGTTTCTTGGCAGGCCTCATCTGGCTGAAGTAGAACTCCGGCTCTGGGTGTGCTCCATTGCCCTAGAGCTGCCAGGCCCCAAGTGCTGCCCTGTTTCCAAGGGGCAGAGAGGCCCAAAGCATCTTGCTTCCCGGTCTTTGCGAAGCTAAGAAACAACTGGCTCTGCCCAGTGCTCTTACACCTACCGGGAACATCTCTTACCAAGGCCTGTCAAACGCTGTTTCTTTGCAGGCCTGATCAGGCTGAAGTAGAACTCCTGCTCTGCGTGTGCTCCATTGGCCTAGAGCTTCCCGACCCAAAAGGCTGCCTTGTTCCCAAACGGGCAGAGGGGTCCCAAGCGTCTTGCTTCCAGCTTTTCAGGAAGGTAAGAAACAACTGGCTCTGCCCAGTGCTCTTACAGCCTACCGGGAACATCTCTTACCAAGGCCTGTGAAACGCAGTTTCTTGGCAGGCCTGATCTGGCTGAAGTAGAACTCCTGCTCTGGGCGTGCTACTTTGGCCTAGAGCTGCCAGGCCCAAAGGGCCGCCTTGTTTCCAAAGGGGCTGAGAGTCCCCAAAGTATCTTGCTTCCAAATCTTTGGGAAGCTAAGAAACAACTGGCTCTGCACAGTGCTCTCACAGCCTACCGGCAACGTGACAGAGAAAGGCCTGTGAGACGCAGTTTCTTGGAAGGCCTGATCTGGCTGAGGTAGAACTTCTGCTCTGGGTGTACTCCATTGGCCTAGGGCTGCCAGGCCCAAAGGGCTGCCTTTATTTCCAAAGTGTGAGAGAGGCCCCAAAGCATCTTGCTTCCTGCTCTCTGGGAAGCTAAAACAACTGGCTCTGCACAGTGCTCTCAAAGCCAACCGGGAACGTCACATACAAAGGCCTGTGAAACGCAGCTTCTTGACAGGCCTTATCTGGCTGAGGTAGAACTTGTGCTCTGGGTGTGCTACTTTGGCCTAGAGCTGCCAGGCACAAAGGCTGCTTTGTTTCCAAAGGGGGAGAGAGGCCCCAAATCATGTTGCTTCCAGCTGTTTTTGAAGCTAAGAAACAACTCGCTCTGCCAGGTACTCTTACAGCCTTCCGGGAACACCTCTTACGAAGGCCTGTGAAAAGCAGTTTCTTGGCAGGCCTGATCTGGCTGAGGTAGAACTTCTGCTCTGGGTGTGCTCCATTGCCCTAGAGCTGAAAGGCCCAAAGGGATGCCTTGTTTGCAAAGGGGCAGAGAGGCCCCAAAGCATCTTGCTTCCAGCTCATTGGGAAGCTAAGAGACAACTGTCTCTGCCCAGTGCTCTGACAGAGTACCGGGAACATCTCTTACCAAAGCCTTTGAAACGCAGTTTCTTGGCAGGCCTTATCTGGCTGAGGTAGAACTTCTGCTCTGGGTGTGCTCCATTGGCCTAGAGCTGAAAGGCCCAAAGGTCGGCCTTGTTGGCAAAGGGGCAGGGAGCCCCCAAAGCATCTTGCTTCCAGCTCTTCGGGAAGCTAAGAAACAACTGGCTCTGCCCAGTGCTCTTACAGCCTGAGAGAAAATCTCTTACCAAGGCCTGTGAAACGCACTTTGTAGGTGGCCTGATCTAGCTGAAGTAGAACTTCTGCTCTGGGTGTGCTCCATTGGCCTAGAGCTGCCTGGCCCAAAGGGCCGCCTTGTTTGCAAAGGGGCAGAGAGGCCCCAAAGCATCTTGCTTCCAGCTCTTCGGGAAGCTAAGAAACATCTGGCGTTGCCCAGTGCTCTTACAGCCTACCGGGAACATCTCTTACCAAGGCCTGTGAAACGCAGTTTGTTGGTGGCCTGAACCGGCCGAAGTAGAACTTCTGCTCTGGGTGTGCTCCACTGGCCTGGAGCTACCTGCCCCAAAGGGCTGCCTTGATTCCAAAGTGAGAGAGTGCCACCAAAGCATCTTGCTTCCAGCTCTTCGGGAAGCTAAGAAACATCTGGCGTTGCCCAGTGCTCTTACAGCCTACCGGGAACATCTCTTACCAAGGCCTGTGAAACGCCGTTTCCTGGCAGGCCTGATTTGGCTGAAGTAGAACTTCTGCTCTGGGTGTGCTCCATTGCCCTAGAGCTGCCAGGCCCAAGGTGCTGCCTTGTTTCCAAAGGGGCAGAGAGGCCCCAAAGCCTCTTGCTTCCAGCTCTCTGGGAAGCTAAGAACCAACTCGCTCTGCCCCGTGCTCTTACAGCCTACCGGGAACATGTCTTTGAAAGGCCTGTGAAACGCAGTTTCTTGGCAGGCCTCATCTGGCTGAAGTAGAACTCCGGCTCTGGGTGTGCTCCATTGCCCTAGAGCTGCCAGGCCCCAAGTGCTGCCCTGTTTCCAAGGGGCAGAGAGGCCCAAAGCATCTTGCTTCCCGGTCTTTGCGAAGCTAAGAAACAACTGGCTCTGCCCAGTGCTCTTACACCTACCGGGAACATCTCTTACCAAGGCCTGTCAAACGCTGTTTCTTTGCAGGCCTGATCAGGCTGAAGTAGAACTCCTGCTCTGCGTGTGCTCCATTGGCCTAGAGCTTCCCGACCCAAAAGGCTGCCTTGTTCCCAAACGGGCAGAGGGGTCCCAAGCGTCTTGCTTCCAGCTTTTCAGGAAGGTAAGAAACAACTGGCTCTGCCCAGTGCTCTTACAGCCTACCGGGAACATCTCTTACCAAGGCCTGTGAAACGCAGTTTCTTGGCAGGCCTGATCTGGCTGAAGTAGAACTCCTGCTCTGGGCGTGCTACTTTGGCCTAGAGCTGCCAGGCCCAAAGGGCCGCCTTGTTTCCAAAGGGGCTGAGAGTCCCCAAAGTATCTTGCTTCCAAATCTTTGGGAAGCTAAGAAACAACTGGCTCTGCACAGTGCTCTCACAGCCTACCGGCAACGTGACAGAGAAAGGCCTGTGAGACGCAGTTTCTTGGAAGGCCTGATCTGGCTGAGGTAGAACTTCTGCTCTGGGTGTACTCCATTGGCCTAGGGCTGCCAGGCCCAAAGGGCTGCCTTTATTTCCAAAGTGTGAGAGAGGCCCCAAAGCATCTTGCTTCCTGCTCTCTGGGAAGCTAAAACAACTGGCTCTGCACAGTGCTCTCAAAGCCAACCGGGAACGTCACATACAAAGGCCTGTGAAACGCAGCTTCTTGACAGGCCTTATCTGGCTGAGGTAGAACTTGTGCTCTGGGTGTGCTACTTTGGCCTAGAGCTGCCAGGCACAAAGGCTGCTTTGTTTCCAAAGGGGGAGAGAGGCCCCAAATCATGTTGCTTCCAGCTGTTTTTGAAGCTAAGAAACAACTCGCTCTGCCAGGTACTCTTACAGCCTTCCGGGAACACCTCTTACGAAGGCCTGTGAAAAGCAGTTTCTTGGCAGGCCTGATCTGGCTGAGGTAGAACTTCTGCTCTGGGTGTGCTCCATTGCCCTAGAGCTGAAAGGCCCAAAGGGATGCCTTGTTTGCAAAGGGGCAGAGAGGCCCCAAAGCATCTTGCTTCCAGCTCATTGGGAAGCTAAGAGACAACTGTCTCTGCCCAGTGCTCTGACAGAGTACCGGGAACATCTCTTACCAAAGCCTTTGAAACGCAGTTTCTTGGCAGGCCTTATCTGGCTGAGGTAGAACTTCTGCTCTGGGTGTGCTCCATTGGCCTAGAGCTGAAAGGCCCAAAGGTCGGCCTTGTTGGCAAAGGGGCAGGGAGCCCCCAAAGCATCTTGCTTCCAGCTCTTCGGGAAGCTAAGAAACAACTGGCTCTGCCCAGTGCTCTTACAGCCTGAGAGAAAATCTCTTACCAAGGCCTGTGAAACGCACTTTGTAGGTGGCCTGATCTAGCTGAAGTAGAACTTCTGCTCTGGGTGTGCTCCATTGGCCTAGAGCTGCCTGGCCCAAAGGGCCGCCTTGTTTGCAAAGGGGCAGAGAGGCCCCAAAGCATCTTGCTTCCAGCTCTTCGGGAAGCTAAGAAACATCTGGCGTTGCCCAGTGCTCTTACAGCCTACCGGGAACATCTCTTACCAAGGCCTGTGAAACGCAGTTTGTTGGTGGCCTGAACCGGCCGAAGTAGAACTTCTGCTCTGGGTGTGCTCCACTGGCCTGGAGCTACCTGCCCCAAAGGGCTGCCTTGATTCCAAAGTGAGAGAGTGGCACCAAAGCATCTTGCTTCCAGCTCTTCGGGAAGCTAAGAAACATCTGGCGTTGCCCAGTGCTCTTACAGCCTACCGGGAACATCTCTTACCAAGGCCTGTGAAACGCCGTTTCCTGGCAGGCCTGATTTGGCTGAAGTAGAACTTCTGCTCTGGGTGTGCTCCATTGCCCTAGAGCTGCCAGGCCCAAGGTGCTGCCTTGTTTCCAAAGGGGCAGAGAGGCCCCAAAGCATCTTGCTTCCAGCTCTCTGGGAAGCTAAGAACCAACTCGCTCTGCCCCGTGCTCTTACAGCCTACCGGGAACATGTCTTTGAAAGGCCTGTGAAACGCAGTTTCTTGGCAGGCCTCATCTGGCTGAAGTAGAACTCCGGCTCTGGGTGTGCTCCATTGCCCTAGAGCTGCCAGGCCCCAAGTGCTGCCCTGTTTCCAAGGGGCAGAGAGGCCCAAAGCATCTTGCTTCCCGGTCTTTGCGAAGCTAAGAAACAACTGGCTCTGCCCAGTGCTCTTACACCTACCGGGAACATCTCTTACCAAGGCCTGTCAAACGCTGTTTCTTTGCAGGCCTGATCAGGCTGAAGTAGAACTCCTGCTCTGCGTGTGCTCCATTGGCCTAGAGCTTCCCGACCCAAAAGGCTGCCTTGTTCCCAAACGGGCAGAGGGGTCCCAAGCGTCTTGCTTCCAGCTTTTCAGGAAGGTAAGAAACAACTGGCTCTGCCCAGTGCTCTTACAGCCTACCGGGAACATCTCTTACCAAGGCCTGTGAAACGCAGTTTCTTGGCAGGCCTGATCTGGCTGAAGTAGAACTCCTGCTCTGGGCGTGCTACTTTGGCCTAGAGCTGCCAGGCCCAAAGGGCCGCCTTGTTTCCAAAGGGGCTGAGAGTCCCCAAAGTATCTTGCTTCCAAATCTTTGGGAAGCTAAGAAACAACTGGCTCTGCACAGTGCTCTCACAGCCTACCGGCAACGTGACAGAGAAAGGCCTGTGAGACGCAGTTTCTTGGAAGGCCTGATCTGGCTGAGGTAGAACTTCTGCTCTGGGTGTACTCCATTGGCCTAGGGCTGCCAGGCCCAAAGGGCTGCCTTTATTTCCAAAGTGTGAGAGAGGCCCCAAAGCATCTTGCTTCCTGCTCTCTGGGAAGCTAAAACAACTGGCTCTGCACAGTGCTCTCAAAGCCAACCGGGAACGTCACATACAAAGGCCTGTGAAACGCAGCTTCTTGACAGGCCTTATCTGGCTGAGGTAGAACTTGTGCTCTGGGTGTGCTACTTTGGCCTAGAGCTGCCAGGCACAAAGGCTGCTTTGTTTCCAAAGGGGGAGAGAGGCCCCAAATCATGTTGCTTCCAGCTGTTTTTGAAGCTAAGAAACAACTCGCTCTGCCAGGTACTCTTACAGCCTTCCGGGAACACCTCTTACGAAGGCCTGTGAAAAGCAGTTTCTTGGCAGGCCTGATCTGGCTGAGGTAGAACTTCTGCTCTGGGTGTGCTCCATTGCCCTAGAGCTGAAAGGCCCAAAGGGATGCCTTGTTTGCAAAGGGGCAGAGAGGCCCCAAAGCATCTTGCTTCCAGCTCATTGGGAAGCTAAGAGACAACTGTCTCTGCCCAGTGCTCTGACAGAGTACCGGGAACATCTCTTACCAAAGCCTTTGAAACGCAGTTTCTTGGCAGGCCTTATCTGGCTGAGGTAGAACTTCTGCTCTGGGTGTGCTCCATTGGCCTAGAGCTGAAAGGCCCAAAGGTCGGCCTTGTTGGCAAAGGGGCAGGGAGCCCCCAAAGCATCTTGCTTCCAGCTCTTCGGGAAGCTAAGAAACAACTGGCTCTGCCCAGTGCTCTTACAGCCTGAGAGAAAATCTCTTACCAAGGCCTGTGAAACGCACTTTGTAGGTGGCCTGATCTAGCTGAAGTAGAACTTCTGCTCTGGGTGTGCTCCATTGGCCTAGAGCTGCCTGGCCCAAAGGGCCGCCTTGTTTGCAAAGGGGCAGAGAGGCCCCAAAGCATCTTGCTTCCAGCTCTTCGGGAAGCTAAGAAACATCTGGCGTTGCCCAGTGCTCTTACAGCCTACCGGGAACATCTCTTACCAAGGCCTGTGAAACGCAGTTTGTTGGTGGCCTGAACCGGCCGAAGTAGAACTTCTGCTCTGGGTGTGCTCCACTGGCCTGGAGCTACCTGCCCCAAAGGGCTGCCTTGATTCCAAAGTGAGAGAGTGCCCCCAAAGCATCTTGCTTCCAGCTCTTCGGGAAGCTAAGAAACATCTGGCGTTGCCCAGTGCTCTTACAGCCTACCGGGAACATCTCTTACCAAGGCCTGTGAAACGCCGTTTCCTGGCAGGCCTGATTTGGCTGAAGTAGAACTTCTGCTCTGGGTGTGCTCCATTGCCCTAGAGCTGCCAGGCCCAAGGTGCTGCCTTGTTTCCAAAGGGGCAGAGAGGCCCCAAAGCATCTTGCTTCCAGCTCTCTGGGAAGCTAAGAACCAACTCGCTCTGCCCCGTGCTCTTACAGCCTACCGGGAACATGTCTTTGAAAGGCCTGTGAAACGCAGTTTCTTGGCAGGCCTCATCTGGCTGAAGTAGAACTCCGGCTCTGGGTGTGCTCCATTGCCCTAGAGCTGCCAGGCCCCAAGTGCTGCCCTGTTTCCAAGGGGCAGAGAGGCCCAAAGCATCTTGCTTCCCGGTCTTTGCGAAGCTAAGAAACAACTGGCTCTGCCCAGTGCTCTTACACCTACCGGGAACATCTCTTACCAAGGCCTGTCAAACGCTGTTTCTTTGCAGGCCTGATCAGGCTGAAGTAGAACTCCTGCTCTGCGTGTGCTCCATTGGCCTAGAGCTTCCCGACCCAAAAGGCTGCCCTGTTCCCAAACGGGCAGAGGGGTCCCAAGCGTCTTGCTTCCAGCTTTTCAGGAAGGTAAGAAACAACTGGCTCTGCCCAGTGCTCTTACAGCCTACCGGGAACATCTCTTACCAAGGCCTGTGAAACGCAGTTTCTTGGCAGGCCTGATCTGGCTGAAGTAGAACTCCTGCTCTGGGCGTGCTACTTTGGCCTAGAGCTGCCAGGCCCAAAGGGCCGCCTTGTTTCCAAAGGGGCTGAGAGTCCCCAAAGTATCTTGCTTCCAAATCTTTGGGAAGCTAAGAAACAACTGGCTCTGCACAGTGCTCTCACAGCCTACCGGCAACGTGACAGAGAAAGGCCTGTGAGACGCAGTTTCTTGGAAGGCCTGATCTGGCTGAGGTAGAACTTCTGCTCTGGGTGTACTCCATTGGCCTAGGGCTGCCAGGCCCAAAGGGCTGCCTTTATTTCCAAAGTGTGAGAGAGGCCCCAAAGCATCTTGCTTCCTGCTCTCTGGGAAGCTAAAACAACTGGCTCTGCACAGTGCTCTCAAAGCCAACCGGGAACGTCACATACAAAGGCCTGTGAAACGCAGCTTCTTGACAGGCCTTATCTGGCTGAGGTAGAACTTGTGCTCTGGGTGTGCTACTTTGGCCTAGAGCTGCCAGGCACAAAGGCTGCTTTGTTTCCAAAGGGGGAGAGAGGCCCCAAATCATGTTGCTTCCAGCTGTTTTTGAAGCTAAGAAACAACTCGCTCTGCCAGGTACTCTTACAGCCTTCCGGGAACACCTCTTACGAAGGCCTGTGAAAAGCAGTTTCTTGGCAGGCCTGATCTGGCTGAGGTAGAACTTCTGCTCTGGGTGTGCTCCATTGCCCTAGAGCTGAAAGGCCCAAAGGGATGCCTTGTTTGCAAAGGGGCAGAGAGGCCCCAAAGCATCTTGCTTCCAGCTCATTGGGAAGCTAAGAGACAACTGTCTCTGCCCAGTGCTCTGACAGAGTACCGGGAACATCTCTTACCAAAGCCTTTGAAACGCAGTTTCTTGGCAGGCCTTATCTGGCTGAGGTAGAACTTCTGCTCTGGGTGTGCTCCATTGGCCTAGAGCTGAAAGGCCCAAAGGTCGGCCTTGTTGGCAAAGGGGCAGGGAGCCCCCAAAGCATCTTGCTTCCAGCTCTTCGGGAAGCTAAGAAACAACTGGCTCTGCCCAGTGCTCTTACAGCCTGAGAGAAAATCTCTTACCAAGGCCTGTGAAACGCACTTTGTAGGTGGCCTGATCTAGCTGAAGTAGAACTTCTGCTCTGGGTGTGCTCCATTGGCCTAGAGCTGCCTGGCCCAAAGGGCCGCCTTGTTTGCAAAGGGGCAGAGAGGCCCCAAAGCATCTTGCTTCCAGCTCTTCGGGAAGCTAAGAAACATCTGGCGTTGCCCAGTGCTCTTACAGCCTACCGGGAACATCTCTTACCAAGGCCTGTGAAACGCAGTTTGTTGGTGGCCTGAACCGGCCGAAGTAGAACTTCTGCTCTGGGTGTGCTCCACTGGCCTGGAGCTACCTGCCCCAAAGGGCTTCCTTGATTCCAAAGTGAGAGAGTGGCACCAAAGCATCTTGCTTCCAGCTCTTCGGGAAGCTAAGAAACATCTGGCGTTGCCCAGTGCTCTTACAGCCTACCGGGAACATCTCTTACCAAGGCCTGTGAAACGCCGTTTCCTGGCAGGCCTGATTTGGCTGAAGTAGAACTTCTGCTCTGGGTGTGCTCCATTGCCCTAGAGCTGCCAGGCCCAAGGTGCTGCCTTGTTTCCAAAGGGGCAGAGAGGCCCCAAAGCATCTTGCTTCCAGCTCTCTGGGAAGCTAAGAACCAACTCGCTCTGCCCCGTGCTCTTACAGCCTACCGGGAACATGTCTTTGAAAGGCCTGTGAAACGCAGTTTCTTGGCAGGCCTCATCTGGCTGAAGTAGAACTCCGGCTCTGGGTGTGCTCCATTGCCCTAGAGCTGCCAGGCCCCAAGTGCTGCCCTGTTTCCAAGGGGCAGAGAGGCCCAAAGCATCTTGCTTCCCGGTCTTTGCGAAGCTAAGAAACAACTGGCTCTGCCCAGTGCTCTTACACCTACCGGGAACATCTCTTACCAAGGCCTGTCAAACGCTGTTTCTTTGCAGGCCTGATCAGGCTGAAGTAGAACTCCTGCTCTGCGTGTGCTCCATTGGCCTAGAGCTTCCCGACCCAAAAGGCTGCCCTGTTCCCAAACGGGCAGAGGGGTCCCAAGCGTCTTGCTTCCAGCTTTTCAGGAAGGTAAGAAACAACTGGCTCTGCCCAGTGCTCTTACAGCCTACCGGGAACATCTCTTACCAAGGCCTGTGAAACGCAGTTTCTTGGCAGGCCTGATCTGGCTGAAGTAGAACTCCTGCTCTGGGCGTGCTACTTTGGCCTAGAGCTGCCAGGCCCAAAGGGCCGCCTTGTTTCCAAAGGGGCTGAGAGTCCCCAAAGTATCTTGCTTCCAAATCTTTGGGAAGCTAAGAAACAACTGGCTCTGCACAGTGCTCTCACAGCCTACCGGCAACGTGACAGAGAAAGGCCTGTGAGACGCAGTTTCTTGGAAGGCCTGATCTGGCTGAGGTAGAACTTCTGCTCTGGGTGTACTCCATTGGCCTAGGGCTGCCAGGCCCAAAGGGCTGCCTTTATTTCCAAAGTGTGAGAGAGGCCCCAAAGCATCTTGCTTCCTGCTCTCTGGGAAGCTAAAACAACTGGCTCTGCACAGTGCTCTCAAAGCCAACCGGGAACGTCACATACAAAGGCCTGTGAAACGCAGCTTCTTGACAGGCCTTATCTGGCTGAGGTAGAACTTGTGCTCTGGGTGTGCTACTTTGGCCTAGAGCTGCCAGGCACAAAGGCTGCTTTGTTTCCAAAGGGGGAGAGAGGCCCCAAATCATGTTGCTTCCAGCTGTTTTTGAAGCTAAGAAACAACTCGCTCTGCCAGGTACTCTTACAGCCTTCCGGGAACACCTCTTACGAAGGCCTGTGAAAAGCAGTTTCTTGGCAGGCCTGATCTGGCTGAGGTAGAACTTCTGCTCTGGGTGTGCTCCATTGCCCTAGAGCTGAAAGGCCCAAAGGGATGCCTTGTTTGCAAAGGGGCAGAGAGGCCCCAAAGCATCTTGCTTCCAGCTCATTGGGAAGCTAAGAGACAACTGTCTCTGCCCAGTGCTCTGACAGAGTACCGGGAACATCTCTTACCAAAGCCTTTGAAACGCAGTTTCTTGGCAGGCCTTATCTGGCTGAGGTAGAACTTCTGCTCTGGGTGTGCTCCATTGGCCTAGAGCTGCCTGGCCCAAAGGGCCGCCTTGTTTGCAAAGGGGCAGAGAGGCCCCAAAGCATCTTGCTTCCAGCTCTTCGGGAAGCTAAGAAACATCTGGCGTTGCCCAGTGCTCTTACAGCCTACCGGGAACATCTCTTACCAAGGCCTGTGAAACGCAGTTTGTTGGTGGCCTGAACCGGCCGAAGTAGAACTTCTGCTCTGGGTGTGCTCCACTGGCCTGGAGCTACCTGCCCCAAAGGGCTGCCTTGATTCCAAAGTGAGAGAGTGGCACCAAAGCATCTTGCTTCCAGCTCTTCGGGAAGCTAAGAAACATCTGGCGTTGCCCAGTGCTCTTACAGCCTACCGGGAACATCTCTTACCAAGGCCTGTGAAACGCCGTTTCCTGGCAGGCCTGATTTGGCTGAAGTAGAACTTCTGCTCTGGGTGTGCTCCATTGCCCTAGAGCTGCCAGGCCCAAGGTGCTGCCTTGTTTCCAAAGGGGCAGAGAGGCCCCAAAGCATCTTGCTTCCAGCTCTCTGGGAAGCTAAGAACCAACTCGCTCTGCCCCGTGCTCTTACAGCCTACCGGGAACATGTCTTTGAAAGGCCTGTGAAACGCAGTTTCTTGGCAGGCCTCATCTGGCTGAAGTAGAACTCCGGCTCTGGGTGTGCTCCATTGCCCTAGAGCTGCCAGGCCCCAAGTGCTGCCCTGTTTCCAAGGGGCAGAGAGGCCCAAAGCATCTTGCTTCCCGGTCTTTGCGAAGCTAAGAAACAACTGGCTCTGCCCAGTGCTCTTACACCTACCGGGAACATCTCTTACCAAGGCCTGTCAAACGCTGTTTCTTTGCAGGCCTGATCAGGCTGAAGTAGAACTCCTGCTCTGCGTGTGCTCCATTGGCCTAGAGCTTCCCGACCCAAAAGGCTGCCTTGTTCCCAAACGGGCAGAGGGGTCCCAAGCGTCTTGCTTCCAGCTTTTCAGGAAGGTAAGAAACAACTGGCTCTGCCCAGTGCTCTTACAGCCTACCGGGAACATCTCTTACCAAGGCCTGTGAAACGCAGTTTCTTGGCAGGCCTGATCTGGCTGAAGTAGAACTCCTGCTCTGGGCGTGCTACTTTGGCCTAGAGCTGCCAGGCCCAAAGGGCCGCCTTGTTTCCAAAGGGGCTGAGAGTCCCCAAAGTATCTTGCTTCCAAATCTTTGGGAAGCTAAGAAACAACTGGCTCTGCACAGTGCTCTCACAGCCTACCGGCAACGTGACAGAGAAAGGCCTGTGAGACGCAGTTTCTTGGAAGGCCTGATCTGGCTGAGGTAGAACTTCTGCTCTGGGTGTACTCCATTGGCCTAGGGCTGCCAGGCCCAAAGGGCTGCCTTTATTTCCAAAGTGTGAGAGAGGCCCCAAAGCATCTTGCTTCCTGCTCTCTGGGAAGCTAAAACAACTGGCTCTGCACAGTGCTCTCAAAGCCAACCGGGAACGTCACATACAAAGGCCTGTGAAACGCAGCTTCTTGACAGGCCTTATCTGGCTGAGGTAGAACTTGTGCTCTGGGTGTGCTACTTTGGCCTAGAGCTGCCAGGCACAAAGGCTGCTTTGTTTCCAAAGGGGGAGAGAGGCCCCAAATCATGTTGCTTCCAGCTGTTTTTGAAGCTAAGAAACAACTCGCTCTGCCAGGTACTCTTACAGCCTTCCGGGAACACCTCTTACGAAGGCCTGTGAAAAGCAGTTTCTTGGCAGGCCTGATCTGGCTGAGGTAGAACTTCTGCTCTGGGTGTGCTCCATTGCCCTAGAGCTGAAAGGCCCAAAGGGATGCCTTGTTTGCAAAGGGGCAGAGAGGCCCCAAAGCATCTTGCTTCCAGCTCATTGGGAAGCTAAGAGACAACTGTCTCTGCCCAGTGCTCTGACAGAGTACCGGGAACATCTCTTACCAAAGCCTTTGAAACGCAGTTTCTTGGCAGGCCTTATCTGGCTGAGGTAGAACTTCTGCTCTGGGTGTGCTCCATTGGCCTAGAGCTGAAAGGCCCAAAGGTCGGCCTTGTTGGCAAAGGGGCAGGGAGCCCCCAAAGCATCTTGCTTCCAGCTCTTCGGGAAGCTAAGAAACAACTGGCTCTGCCCAGTGCTCTTACAGCCTGAGAGAAAATCTCTTACCAAGGCCTGTGAAACGCACTTTGTAGGTGGCCTGATCTAGCTGAAGTAGAACTTCTGCTCTGGGTGTGCTCCATTGGCCTAGAGCTGCCTGGCCCAAAGGGCCGCCTTGTTTGCAAAGGGGCAGAGAGGCCCCAAAGCATCTTGCTTCCAGCTCTTCGGGAAGCTAAGAAACATCTGGCGTTGCCCAGTGCTCTTACAGCCTACCGGGAACATCTCTTACCAAGGCCTGTGAAACGCAGTTTGTTGGTGGCCTGAACCGGCCGAAGTAGAACTTCTGCTCTGGGTGTGCTCCACTGGCCTGGAGCTACCTGCCCCAAAGGGCTGCCTTGATTCCAAAGTGAGAGAGTGGCACCAAAGCATCTTGCTTCCAGCTCTTCGGGAAGCTAAGAAACATCTGGCGTTGCCCAGTGCTCTTACAGCCTACCGGGAACATCTCTTACCAAGGCCTGTGAAACGCCGTTTCCTGGCAGGCCTGATTTGGCTGAAGTAGAACTTCTGCTCTGGGTGTGCTCCATTGCCCTAGAGCTGCCAGGCCCAAGGTGCTGCCTTGTTTCCAAAGGGGCAGAGAGGCCCCAAAGCATCTTGCTTCCAGCTCTCTGGGAAGCTAAGAACCAACTCGCTCTGCCCCGTGCTCTTACAGCCTACCGGGAACATGTCTTTGAAAGGCCTGTGAAACGCAGTTTCTTGGCAGGCCTCATCTGGCTGAAGTAGAACTCCGGCTCTGGGTGTGCTCCATTGCCCTAGAGCTGCCAGGCCCCAAGTGCTGCCCTGTTTCCAAGGGGCAGAGAGGCCCAAAGCATCTTGCTTCCCGGTCTTTGCGAAGCTAAGAAACAACTGGCTCTGCCCAGTGCTCTTACACCTACCGGGAACATCTCTTACCAAGGCCTGTCAAACGCTGTTTCTTTGCAGGCCTGATCAGGCTGAAGTAGAACTCCTGCTCTGCGTGTGCTCCATTGGCCTAGAGCTTCCCGACCCAAAAGGCTGCCTTGTTCCCAAACGGGCAGAGGGGTCCCAAGCGTCTTGCTTCCAGCTTTTCAGGAAGGTAAGAAACAACTGGCTCTGCCCAGTGCTCTTACAGCCTACCGGGAACATCTCTTACCAAGGCCTGTGAAACGCAGTTTCTTGGCAGGCCTGATCTGGCTGAAGTAGAACTCCTGCTCTGGGCGTGCTACTTTGGCCTAGAGCTGCCAGGCCCAAAGGGCCGCCTTGTTTCCAAAGGGGCTGAGAGTCCCCAAAGTATCTTGCTTCCAAATCTTTGGGAAGCTAAGAAACAACTGGCTCTGCACAGTGCTCTCACAGCCTACCGGCAACGTGACAGAGAAAGGCCTGTGAGACGCAGTTTCTTGGAAGGCCTGATCTGGCTGAGGTAGAACTTCTGCTCTGGGTGTACTCCATTGGCCTAGGGCTGCCAGGCCCAAAGGGCTGCCTTTATTTCCAAAGTGTGAGAGAGGCCCCAAAGCATCTTGCTTCCTGCTCTCTGGGAAGCTAAAACAACTGGCTCTGCACAGTGCTCTCAAAGCCAACCGGGAACGTCACATACAAAGGCCTGTGAAACGCAGCTTCTTGACAGGCCTTATCTGGCTGAGGTAGAACTTGTGCTCTGGGTGTGCTACTTTGGCCTAGAGCTGCCAGGCACAAAGGCTGCTTTGTTTCCAAAGGGGGAGAGAGGCCCCAAATCATGTTGCTTCCAGCTGTTTTTGAAGCTAAGAAACAACTCGCTCTGCCAGGTACTCTTACAGCCTTCCGGGAACACCTCTTACGAAGGCCTGTGAAAAGCAGTTTCTTGGCAGGCCTGATCTGGCTGAGGTAGAACTTCTGCTCTGGGTGTGCTCCATTGCCCTAGAGCTGAAAGGCCCAAAGGGATGCCTTGTTTGCAAAGGGGCAGAGAGGCCCCAAAGCATCTTGCTTCCAGCTCATTGGGAAGCTAAGAGACAACTGTCTCTGCCCAGTGCTCTGACAGAGTACCGGGAACATCTCTTACCAAAGCCTTTGAAACGCAGTTTCTTGGCAGGCCTTATCTGGCTGAGGTAGAACTTCTGCTCTGGGTGTGCTCCATTGGCCTAGAGCTGAAAGGCCCAAAGGTCGGCCTTGTTGGCAAAGGGGCAGGGAGCCCCCAAAGCATCTTGCTTCCAGCTCTTCGGGAAGCTAAGAAACAACTGGCTCTGCCCAGTGCTCTTACAGCCTGAGAGAAAATCTCTTACCAAGGCCTGTGAAACGCACTTTGTAGGTGGCCTGATCTAGCTGAAGTAGAACTTCTGCTCTGGGTGTGCTCCATTGGCCTAGAGCTGCCTGGCCCAAAGGGCCGCCTTGTTTGCAAAGGGGCAGAGAGGCCCCAAAGCATCTTGCTTCCAGCTCTTCGGGAAGCTAAGAAACATCTGGCGTTGCCCAGTGCTCTTACAGCCTACCGGGAACATCTCTTACCAAGGCCTGTGAAACGCAGTTTGTTGGTGGCCTGAACCGGCCGAAGTAGAACTTCTGCTCTGGGTGTGCTCCACTGGCCTGGAGCTACCTGCCCCAAAGGGCTGCCTTGATTCCAAAGTGAGAGAGTGGCACCAAAGCATCTTGCTTCCAGCTCTTCGGGAAGCTAAGAAACATCTGGCGTTGCCCAGTGCTCTTACAGCCTACCGGGAACATCTCTTACCAAGGCCTGTGAAACGCCGTTTCCTGGCAGGCCTGATTTGGCTGAAGTAGAACTTCTGCTCTGGGTGTGCTCCATTGCCCTAGAGCTGCCAGGCCCAAGGTGCTGCCTTGTTTCCAAAGGGGCAGAGAGGCCCCAAAGCATCTTGCTTCCAGCTCTCTGGGAAGCTAAGAACCAACTCGCTCTGCCCCGTGCTCTTACAGCCTACCGGGAACATGTCTTTGAAAGGCCTGTGAAACGCAGTTTCTTGGCAGGCCTCATCTGGCTGAAGTAGAACTCCGGCTCTGGGTGTGCTCCATTGCCCTAGAGCTGCCAGGCCCCAAGTGCTGCCCTGTTTCCAAGGGGCAGAGAGGCCCAAAGCATCTTGCTTCCCGGTCTTTGCGAAGCTAAGAAACAACTGGCTCTGCCCAGTGCTCTTACACCTACCGGGAACATCTCTTACCAAGGCCTGTCAAACGCTGTTTCTTTGCAGGCCTGATCAGGCTGAAGTAGAACTCCTGCTCTGCGTGTGCTCCATTGGCCTAGAGCTTCCCGACCCAAAAGGCTGCCCTGTTCCCAAACGGGCAGAGGGGTCCCAAGCGTCTTGCTTCCAGCTTTTCAGGAAGGTAAGAAACAACTGGCTCTGCCCAGTGCTCTTACAGCCTACCGGGAACATCTCTTACCAAGGCCTGTGAAACGCAGTTTCTTGGCAGGCCTGATCTGGCTGAAGTAGAACTCCTGCTCTGGGCGTGCTACTTTGGCCTAGAGCTGCCAGGCCCAAAGGGCCGCCTTGTTTCCAAAGGGGCTGAGAGTCCCCAAAGTATCTTGCTTCCAAATCTTTGGGAAGCTAAGAAACAACTGGCTCTGCACAGTGCTCTCACAGCCTACCGGCAACGTGACAGAGAAAGGCCTGTGAGACGCAGTTTCTTGGAAGGCCTGATCTGGCTGAGGTAGAACTTCTGCTCTGGGTGTACTCCATTGGCCTAGGGCTGCCAGGCCCAAAGGGCTGCCTTTATTTCCAAAGTGTGAGAGAGGCCCCAAAGCATCTTGCTTCCTGCTCTCTGGGAAGCTAAAACAACTGGCTCTGCACAGTGCTCTCAAAGCCAACCGGGAACGTCACATACAAAGGCCTGTGAAACGCAGCTTCTTGACAGGCCTTATCTGGCTGAGGTAGAACTTGTGCTCTGGGTGTGCTACTTTGGCCTAGAGCTGCCAGGCACAAAGGCTGCTTTGTTTCCAAAGGGGGAGAGAGGCCCCAAATCATGTTGCTTCCAGCTGTTTTTGAAGCTAAGAAACAACTCGCTCTGCCAGGTACTCTTACAGCCTTCCGGGAACACCTCTTACGAAGGCCTGTGAAAAGCAGTTTCTTGGCAGGCCTGATCTGGCTGAGGTAGAACTTCTGCTCTGGGTGTGCTCCATTGCCCTAGAGCTGAAAGGCCCAAAGGGATGCCTTGTTTGCAAAGGGGCAGAGAGGCCCCAAAGCATCTTGCTTCCAGCTCATTGGGAAGCTAAGAGACAACTGTCTCTGCCCAGTGCTCTGACAGAGTACCGGGAACATCTCTTACCAAAGCCTTTGAAACGCAGTTTCTTGGCAGGCCTTATCTGGCTGAGGTAGAACTTCTGCTCTGGGTGTGCTCCATTGGCCTAGAGCTGAAAGGCCCAAAGGTCGGCCTTGTTGGCAAAGGGGCAGGGAGCCCCCAAAGCATCTTGCTTCCAGCTCTTCGGGAAGCTAAGAAACAACTGGCTCTGCCCAGTGCTCTTACAGCCTGAGAGAAAATCTCTTACCAAGGCCTGTGAAACGCACTTTGTAGGTGGCCTGATCTAGCTGAAGTAGAACTTCTGCTCTGGGTGTGCTCCATTGGCCTAGAGCTGCCTGGCCCAAAGGGCCGCCTTGTTTGCAAAGGGGCAGAGAGGCCCCAAAGCATCTTGCTTCCAGCTCTTCGGGAAGCTAAGAAACATCTGGCGTTGCCCAGTGCTCTTACAGCCTACCGGGAACATCTCTTACCAAGGCCTGTGAAACGCAGTTTGTTGGTGGCCTGAACCGGCCGAAGTAGAACTTCTGCTCTGGGTGTGCTCCACTGGCCTGGAGCTACCTGCCCCAAAGGGCTTCCTTGATTCCAAAGTGAGAGAGTGGCACCAAAGCATCTTGCTTCCAGCTCTTCGGGAAGCTAAGAAACATCTGGCGTTGCCCAGTGCTCTTACAGCCTACCGGGAACATCTCTTACCAAGGCCTGTGAAACGCCGTTTCCTGGCAGGCCTGATTTGGCTGAAGTAGAACTTCTGCTCTGGGTGTGCTCCATTGCCCTAGAGCTGCCAGGCCCAAGGTGCTGCCTTGTTTCCAAAGGGGCAGAGAGGCCCCAAAGCATCTTGCTTCCAGCTCTCTGGGAAGCTAAGAACCAACTCGCTCTGCCCCGTGCTCTTACAGCCTACCGGGAACATGTCTTTGAAAGGCCTGTGAAACGCAGTTTCTTGGCAGGCCTCATCTGGCTGAAGTAGAACTCCGGCTCTGGGTGTGCTCCATTGCCCTAGAGCTGCCAGGCCCCAAGTGCTGCCCTGTTTCCAAGGGGCAGAGAGGCCCAAAGCATCTTGCTTCCCGGTCTTTGCGAAGCTAAGAAACAACTGGCTCTGCCCAGTGCTCTTACACCTACCGGGAACATCTCTTACCAAGGCCTGTCAAACGCTGTTTCTTTGCAGGCCTGATCAGGCTGAAGTAGAACTCCTGCTCTGCGTGTGCTCCATTGGCCTAGAGCTTCCCGACCCAAAAGGCTGCCCTGTTCCCAAACGGGCAGAGGGGTCCCAAGCGTCTTGCTTCCAGCTTTTCAGGAAGGTAAGAAACAACTGGCTCTGCCCAGTGCTCTTACAGCCTACCGGGAACATCTCTTACCAAGGCCTGTGAAACGCAGTTTCTTGGCAGGCCTGATCTGGCTGAAGTAGAACTCCTGCTCTGGGCGTGCTACTTTGGCCTAGAGCTGCCAGGCCCAAAGGGCCGCCTTGTTTCCAAAGGGGCTGAGAGTCCCCAAAGTATCTTGCTTCCAAATCTTTGGGAAGCTAAGAAACAACTGGCTCTGCACAGTGCTCTCACAGCCTACCGGCAACGTGACAGAGAAAGGCCTGTGAGACGCAGTTTCTTGGAAGGCCTGATCTGGCTGAGGTAGAACTTCTGCTCTGGGTGTACTCCATTGGCCTAGGGCTGCCAGGCCCAAAGGGCTGCCTTTATTTCCAAAGTGTGAGAGAGGCCCCAAAGCATCTTGCTTCCTGCTCTCTGGGAAGCTAAAACAACTGGCTCTGCACAGTGCTCTCAAAGCCAACCGGGAACGTCACATACAAAGGCCTGTGAAACGCAGCTTCTTGACAGGCCTTATCTGGCTGAGGTAGAACTTGTGCTCTGGGTGTGCTACTTTGGCCTAGAGCTGCCAGGCACAAAGGCTGCTTTGTTTCCAAAGGGGGAGAGAGGCCCCAAATCATGTTGCTTCCAGCTGTTTTTGAAGCTAAGAAACAACTCGCTCTGCCAGGTACTCTTACAGCCTTCCGGGAACACCTCTTACGAAGGCCTGTGAAAAGCAGTTTCTTGGCAGGCCTGATCTGGCTGAGGTAGAACTTCTGCTCTGGGTGTGCTCCATTGCCCTAGAGCTGAAAGGCCCAAAGGGATGCCTTGTTTGCAAAGGGGCAGAGAGGCCCCAAAGCATCTTGCTTCCAGCTCATTGGGAAGCTAAGAGACAACTGTCTCTGCCCAGTGCTCTGACAGAGTACCGGGAACATCTCTTACCAAAGCCTTTGAAACGCAGTTTCTTGGCAGGCCTTATCTGGCTGAGGTAGAACTTCTGCTCTGGGTGTGCTCCATTGGCCTAGAGCTGAAAGGCCCAAAGGTCGGCCTTGTTGGCAAAGGGGCAGGGAGCCCCCAAAGCATCTTGCTTCCAGCTCTTCGGGAAGCTAAGAAACAACTGGCTCTGCCCAGTGCTCTTACAGCCTGAGAGAAAATCTCTTACCAAGGCCTGTGAAACGCACTTTGTAGGTGGCCTGATCTAGCTGAAGTAGAACTTCTGCTCTGGGTGTGCTCCATTGGCCTAGAGCTGCCTGGCCCAAAGGGCCGCCTTGTTTGCAAAGGGGCAGAGAGGCCCCAAAGCATCTTGCTTCCAGCTCTTCGGGAAGCTAAGAAACATCTGGCGTTGCCCAGTGCTCTTACAGCCTACCGGGAACATCTCTTACCAAGGCCTGTGAAACGCAGTTTGTTGGTGGCCTGAACCGGCCGAAGTAGAACTTCTGCTCTGGGTGTGCTCCACTGGCCTGGAGCTACCTGCCCCAAAGGGCTTCCTTGATTCCAAAGTGAGAGAGTGGCACCAAAGCATCTTGCTTCCAGCTCTTCGGGAAGCTAAGAAACATCTGGCGTTGCCCAGTGCTCTTACAGCCTACCGGGAACATCTCTTACCAAGGCCTGTGAAACGCCGTTTCCTGGCAGGCCTGATTTGGCTGAAGTAGAACTTCTGCTCTGGGTGTGCTCCATTGCCCTAGAGCTGCCAGGCCCAAGGTGCTGCCTTGTTTCCAAAGGGGCAGAGAGGCCCCAAAGCATCTTGCTTCCAGCTCTCTGGGAAGCTAAGAACCAACTCGCTCTGCCCCGTGCTCTTACAGCCTACCGGGAACATGTCTTTGAAAGGCCTGTGAAACGCAGTTTCTTGGCAGGCCTCATCTGGCTGAAGTAGAACTCCGGCTCTGGGTGTGCTCCATTGCCCTAGAGCTGCCAGGCCCCAAGTGCTGCCCTGTTTCCAAGGGGCAGAGAGGCCCAAAGCATCTTGCTTCCCGGTCTTTGCGAAGCTAAGAAACAACTGGCTCTGCCCAGTGCTCTTACACCTACCGGGAACATCTCTTACCAAGGCCTGTCAAACGCTGTTTCTTTGCAGGCCTGATCAGGCTGAAGTAGAACTCCTGCTCTGCGTGTGCTCCATTGGCCTAGAGCTTCCCGACCCAAAAGGCTGCCCTGTTCCCAAACGGGCAGAGGGGTCCCAAGCGTCTTGCTTCCAGCTTTTCAGGAAGGTAAGAAACAACTGGCTCTGCCCAGTGCTCTTACAGCCTACCGGGAACATCTCTTACCAAGGCCTGTGAAACGCAGTTTCTTGGCAGGCCTGATCTGGCTGAAGTAGAACTCCTGCTCTGGGCGTGCTACTTTGGCCTAGAGCTGCCAGGCCCAAAGGGCCGCCTTGTTTCCAAAGGGGCTGAGAGTCCCCAAAGTATCTTGCTTCCAAATCTTTGGGAAGCTAAGAAACAACTGGCTCTGCACAGTGCTCTCACAGCCTACCGGCAACGTGACAGAGAAAGGCCTGTGAGACGCAGTTTCTTGGAAGGCCTGATCTGGCTGAGGTAGAACTTCTGCTCTGGGTGTACTCCATTGGCCTAGGGCTGCCAGGCCCAAAGGGCTGCCTTTATTTCCAAAGTGTGAGAGAGGCCCCAAAGCATCTTGCTTCCTGCTCTCTGGGAAGCTAAAACAACTGGCTCTGCACAGTGCTCTCAAAGCCAACCGGGAACGTCACATACAAAGGCCTGTGAAACGCAGCTTCTTGACAGGCCTTATCTGGCTGAGGTAGAACTTGTGCTCTGGGTGTGCTACTTTGGCCTAGAGCTGCCAGGCACAAAGGCTGCTTTGTTTCCAAAGGGGGAGAGAGGCCCCAAATCATGTTGCTTCCAGCTGTTTTTGAAGCTAAGAAACAACTCGCTCTGCCAGGTACTCTTACAGCCTTCCGGGAACACCTCTTACGAAGGCCTGTGAAAAGCAGTTTCTTGGCAGGCCTGATCTGGCTGAGGTAGAACTTCTGCTCTGGGTGTGCTCCATTGCCCTAGAGCTGAAAGGCCCAAAGGGATGCCTTGTTTGCAAAGGGGCAGAGAGGCCCCAAAGCATCTTGCTTCCAGCTCATTGGGAAGCTAAGAGACAACTGTCTCTGCCCAGTGCTCTGACAGAGTACCGGGAACATCTCTTACCAAAGCCTTTGAAACGCAGTTTCTTGGCAGGCCTTATCTGGCTGAGGTAGAACTTCTGCTCTGGGTGTGCTCCATTGGCCTAGAGCTGAAAGGCCCAAAGGTCGGCCTTGTTGGCAAAGGGGCAGGGAGCCCCCAAAGCATCTTGCTTCCAGCTCTTCGGGAAGCTAAGAAACAACTGGCTCTGCCCAGTGCTCTTACAGCCTGAGAGAAAATCTCTTACCAAGGCCTGTGAAACGCACTTTGTAGGTGGCCTGATCTAGCTGAAGTAGAACTTCTGCTCTGGGTGTGCTCCATTGGCCTAGAGCTGCCTGGCCCAAAGGGCCGCCTTGTTTGCAAAGGGGCAGAGAGGCCCCAAAGCATCTTGCTTCCAGCTCTTCGGGAAGCTAAGAAACATCTGGCGTTGCCCAGTGCTCTTACAGCCTACCGGGAACATCTCTTACCAAGGCCTGTGAAACGCAGTTTGTTGGTGGCCTGAACCGGCCGAAGTAGAACTTCTGCTCTGGGTGTGCTCCACTGGCCTGGAGCTACCTGCCCCAAAGGGCTGCCTTGATTCCAAAGTGAGAGAGTGGCACCAAAGCATCTTGCTTCCAGCTCTTCGGGAAGCTAAGAAACATCTGGCGTTGCCCAGTGCTCTTACAGCCTACCGGGAACATCTCTTACCAAGGCCTGTGAAACGCCGTTTCCTGGCAGGCCTGATTTGGCTGAAGTAGAACTTCTGCTCTGGGTGTGCTCCATTGCCCTAGAGCTGCCAGGCCCAAGGTGCTGCCTTGTTTCCAAAGGGGCAGAGAGGCCCCAAAGCATCTTGCTTCCAGCTCTCTGGGAAGCTAAGAACCAACTCGCTCTGCCCCGTGCTCTTACAGCCTACCGGGAACATGTCTTTGAAAGGCCTGTGAAACGCAGTTTCTTGGCAGGCCTCATCTGGCTGAAGTAGAACTCCGGCTCTGGGTGTGCTCCATTGCCCTAGAGCTGCCAGGCCCCAAGTGCTGCCCTGTTTCCAAGGGGCAGAGAGGCCCAAAGCATCTTGCTTCCCGGTCTTTGCGAAGCTAAGAAACAACTGGCTCTGCCCAGTGCTCTTACACCTACCGGGAACATCTCTTACCAAGGCCTGTCAAACGCTGTTTCTTTGCAGGCCTGATCAGGCTGAAGTAGAACTCCTGCTCTGCGTGTGCTCCATTGGCCTAGAGCTTCCCGACCCAAAAGGCTGCCCTGTTCCCAAACGGGCAGAGGGGTCCCAAGCGTCTTGCTTCCAGCTTTTCAGGAAGGTAAGAAACAACTGGCTCTGCCCAGTGCTCTTACAGCCTACCGGGAACATCTCTTACCAAGGCCTGTGAAACGCAGTTTCTTGGCAGGCCTGATCTGGCTGAAGTAGAACTCCTGCTCTGGGCGTGCTACTTTGGCCTAGAGCTGCCAGGCCCAAAGGGCCGCCTTGTTTCCAAAGGGGCTGAGAGTCCCCAAAGTATCTTGCTTCCAAATCTTTGGGAAGCTAAGAAACAACTGGCTCTGCACAGTGCTCTCACAGCCTACCGGCAACGTGACAGAGAAAGGCCTGTGAGACGCAGTTTCTTGGAAGGCCTGATCTGGCTGAGGTAGAACTTCTGCTCTGGGTGTACTCCATTGGCCTAGGGCTGCCAGGCCCAAAGGGCTGCCTTTATTTCCAAAGTGTGAGAGAGGCCCCAAAGCATCTTGCTTCCTGCTCTCTGGGAAGCTAAAACAACTGGCTCTGCACAGTGCTCTCAAAGCCAACCGGGAACGTCACATACAAAGGCCTGTGAAACGCAGCTTCTTGACAGGCCTTATCTGGCTGAGGTAGAACTTGTGCTCTGGGTGTGCTACTTTGGCCTAGAGCTGCCAGGCACAAAGGCTGCTTTGTTTCCAAAGGGGGAGAGAGGCCCCAAATCATGTTGCTTCCAGCTGTTTTTGAAGCTAAGAAACAACTCGCTCTGCCAGGTACTCTTACAGCCTTCCGGGAACACCTCTTACGAAGGCCTGTGAAAAGCAGTTTCTTGGCAGGCCTGATCTGGCTGAGGTAGAACTTCTGCTCTGGGTGTGCTCCATTGCCCTAGAGCTGAAAGGCCCAAAGGGATGCCTTGTTTGCAAAGGGGCAGAGAGGCCCCAAAGCATCTTGCTTCCAGCTCATTGGGAAGCTAAGAGACAACTGTCTCTGCCCAGTGCTCTGACAGAGTACCGGGAACATCTCTTACCAAAGCCTTTGAAACGCAGTTTCTTGGCAGGCCTTATCTGGCTGAGGTAGAACTTCTGCTCTGGGTGTGCTCCATTGGCCTAGAGCTGAAAGGCCCAAAGGTCGGCCTTGTTGGCAAAGGGGCAGGGAGCCCCCAAAGCATCTTGCTTCCAGCTCTTCGGGAAGCTAAGAAACAACTGGCTCTGCCCAGTGCTCTTACAGCCTGAGAGAAAATCTCTTACCAAGGCCTGTGAAACGCACTTTGTAGGTGGCCTGATCTAGCTGAAGTAGAACTTCTGCTCTGGGTGTGCTCCATTGGCCTAGAGCTGCCTGGCCCAAAGGGCCGCCTTGTTTGCAAAGGGGCAGAGAGGCCCCAAAGCATCTTGCTTCCAGCTCTTCGGGAAGCTAAGAAACATCTGGCGTTGCCCAGTGCTCTTACAGCCTACCGGGAACATCTCTTACCAAGGCCTGTGAAACGCAGTTTGTTGGTGGCCTGAACCGGCCGAAGTAGAACTTCTGCTCTGGGTGTGCTCCACTGGCCTGGAGCTACCTGCCCCAAAGGGCTGCCTTGATTCCAAAGTGAGAGAGTGGCACCAAAGCATCTTGCTTCCAGCTCTTCGGGAAGCTAAGAAACATCTGGCGTTGCCCAGTGCTCTTACAGCCTACCGGGAACATCTCTTACCAAGGCCTGTGAAACGCCGTTTCCTGGCAGGCCTGATTTGGCTGAAGTAGAACTTCTGCTCTGGGTGTGCTCCATTGCCCTAGAGCTGCCAGGCCCAAGGTGCTGCCTTGTTTCCAAAGGGGCAGAGAGGCCCCAAAGCATCTTGCTTCCAGCTCTCTGGGAAGCTAAGAACCAACTCGCTCTGCCCCGTGCTCTTACAGCCTACCGGGAACATGTCTTTGAAAGGCCTGTGAAACGCAGTTTCTTGGCAGGCCTCATCTGGCTGAAGTAGAACTCCGGCTCTGGGTGTGCTCCATTGCCCTAGAGCTGCCAGGCCCCAAGTGCTGCCCTGTTTCCAAGGGGCAGAGAGGCCCAAAGCATCTTGCTTCCCGGTCTTTGCGAAGCTAAGAAACAACTGGCTCTGCCCAGTGCTCTTACACCTACCGGGAACATCTCTTACCAAGGCCTGTCAAACGCTGTTTCTTTGCAGGCCTGATCAGGCTGAAGTAGAACTCCTGCTCTGCGTGTGCTCCATTGGCCTAGAGCTTCCCGACCCAAAAGGCTGCCCTGTTCCCAAACGGGCAGAGGGGTCCCAAGCGTCTTGCTTCCAGCTTTTCAGGAAGGTAAGAAACAACTGGCTCTGCCCAGTGCTCTTACAGCCTACCGGGAACATCTCTTACCAAGGCCTGTGAAACGCAGTTTCTTGGCAGGCCTGATCTGGCTGAAGTAGAACTCCTGCTCTGGGCGTGCTACTTTGGCCTAGAGCTGCCAGGCCCAAAGGGCCGCCTTGTTTCCAAAGGGGCTGAGAGTCCCCAAAGTATCTTGCTTCCAAATCTTTGGGAAGCTAAGAAACAACTGGCTCTGCACAGTGCTCTCACAGCCTACCGGCAACGTGACAGAGAAAGGCCTGTGAGACGCAGTTTCTTGGAAGGCCTGATCTGGCTGAGGTAGAACTTCTGCTCTGGGTGTACTCCATTGGCCTAGGGCTGCCAGGCCCAAAGGGCTGCCTTTATTTCCAAAGTGTGAGAGAGGCCCCAAAGCATCTTGCTTCCTGCTCTCTGGGAAGCTAAAACAACTGGCTCTGCACAGTGCTCTCAAAGCCAACCGGGAACGTCACATACAAAGGCCTGTGAAACGCAGCTTCTTGACAGGCCTTATCTGGCTGAGGTAGAACTTGTGCTCTGGGTGTGCTACTTTGGCCTAGAGCTGCCAGGCACAAAGGCTGCTTTGTTTCCAAAGGGGGAGAGAGGCCCCAAATCATGTTGCTTCCAGCTGTTTTTGAAGCTAAGAAACAACTCGCTCTGCCAGGTACTCTTACAGCCTTCCGGGAACACCTCTTACGAAGGCCTGTGAAAAGCAGTTTCTTGGCAGGCCTGATCTGGCTGAGGTAGAACTTCTGCTCTGGGTGTGCTCCATTGCCCTAGAGCTGAAAGGCCCAAAGGGATGCCTTGTTTGCAAAGGGGCAGAGAGGCCCCAAAGCATCTTGCTTCCAGCTCATTGGGAAGCTAAGAGACAACTGTCTCTGCCCAGTGCTCTGACAGAGTACCGGGAACATCTCTTACCAAAGCCTTTGAAACGCAGTTTCTTGGCAGGCCTTATCTGGCTGAGGTAGAACTTCTGCTCTGGGTGTGCTCCATTGGCCTAGAGCTGAAAGGCCCAAAGGTCGGCCTTGTTGGCAAAGGGGCAGGGAGCCCCCAAAGCATCTTGCTTCCAGCTCTTCGGGAAGCTAAGAAACAACTGGCTCTGCCCAGTGCTCTTACAGCCTGAGAGAAAATCTCTTACCAAGGCCTGTGAAACGCACTTTGTAGGTGGCCTGATCTAGCTGAAGTAGAACTTCTGCTCTGGGTGTGCTCCATTGGCCTAGAGCTGCCTGGCCCAAAGGGCCGCCTTGTTTGCAAAGGGGCAGAGAGGCCCCAAAGCATCTTGCTTCCAGCTCTTCGGGAAGCTAAGAAACATCTGGCGTTGCCCAGTGCTCTTACAGCCTACCGGGAACATCTCTTACCAAGGCCTGTGAAACGCAGTTTGTTGGTGGCCTGAACCGGCCGAAGTAGAACTTCTGCTCTGGGTGTGCTCCACTGGCCTGGAGCTACCTGCCCCAAAGGGCTGCCTTGATTCCAAAGTGAGAGAGTGGCACCAAAGCATCTTGCTTCCAGCTCTTCGGGAAGCTAAGAAACATCTGGCGTTGCCCAGTGCTCTTACAGCCTACCGGGAACATCTCTTACCAAGGCCTGTGAAACGCCGTTTCCTGGCAGGCCTGATTTGGCTGAAGTAGAACTTCTGCTCTGGGTGTGCTCCATTGCCCTAGAGCTGCCAGGCCCAAGGTGCTGCCTTGTTTCCAAAGGGGCAGAGAGGCCCCAAAGCATCTTGCTTCCAGCTCTCTGGGAAGCTAAGAACCAACTCGCTCTGCCCCGTGCTCTTACAGCCTACCGGGAACATGTCTTTGAAAGGCCTGTGAAACGCAGTTTCTTGGCAGGCCTCATCTGGCTGAAGTAGAACTCCGGCTCTGGGTGTGCTCCATTGCCCTAGAGCTGCCAGGCCCCAAGTGCTGCCCTGTTTCCAAGGGGCAGAGAGGCCCAAAGCATCTTGCTTCCCGGTCTTTGCGAAGCTAAGAAACAACTGGCTCTGCCCAGTGCTCTTACACCTACCGGGAACATCTCTTACCAAGGCCTGTCAAACGCTGTTTCTTTGCAGGCCTGATCAGGCTGAAGTAGAACTCCTGCTCTGCGTGTGCTCCATTGGCCTAGAGCTTCCCGACCCAAAAGGCTGCCCTGTTCCCAAACGGGCAGAGGGGTCCCAAGCGTCTTGCTTCCAGCTTTTCAGGAAGGTAAGAAACAACTGGCTCTGCCCAGTGCTCTTACAGCCTACCGGGAACATCTCTTACCAAGGCCTGTGAAACGCAGTTTCTTGGCAGGCCTGATCTGGCTGAAGTAGAACTCCTGCTCTGGGCGTGCTACTTTGGCCTAGAGCTGCCAGGCCCAAAGGGCCGCCTTGTTTCCAAAGGGGCTGAGAGTCCCCAAAGTATCTTGCTTCCAAATCTTTGGGAAGCTAAGAAACAACTGGCTCTGCACAGTGCTCTCACAGCCTACCGGCAACGTGACAGAGAAAGGCCTGTGAGACGCAGTTTCTTGGAAGGCCTGATCTGGCTGAGGTAGAACTTCTGCTCTGGGTGTACTCCATTGGCCTAGGGCTGCCAGGCCCAAAGGGCTGCCTTTATTTCCAAAGTGTGAGAGAGGCCCCAAAGCATCTTGCTTCCTGCTCTCTGGGAAGCTAAAACAACTGGCTCTGCACAGTGCTCTCAAAGCCAACCGGGAACGTCACATACAAAGGCCTGTGAAACGCAGCTTCTTGACAGGCCTTATCTGGCTGAGGTAGAACTTGTGCTCTGGGTGTGCTACTTTGGCCTAGAGCTGCCAGGCACAAAGGCTGCTTTGTTTCCAAAGGGGGAGAGAGGCCCCAAATCATGTTGCTTCCAGCTGTTTTTGAAGCTAAGAAACAACTCGCTCTGCCAGGTACTCTTACAGCCTTCCGGGAACACCTCTTACGAAGGCCTGTGAAAAGCAGTTTCTTGGCAGGCCTGATCTGGCTGAGGTAGAACTTCTGCTCTGGGTGTGCTCCATTGCCCTAGAGCTGAAAGGCCCAAAGGGATGCCTTGTTTGCAAAGGGGCAGAGAGGCCCCAAAGCATCTTGCTTCCAGCTCATTGGGAAGCTAAGAGACAACTGTCTCTGCCCAGTGCTCTGACAGAGTACCGGGAACATCTCTTACCAAAGCCTTTGAAACGCAGTTTCTTGGCAGGCCTTATCTGGCTGAGGTAGAACTTCTGCTCTGGGTGTGCTCCATTGGCCTAGAGCTGAAAGGCCCAAAGGTCGGCCTTGTTGGCAAAGGGGCAGGGAGCCCCCAAAGCATCTTGCTTCCAGCTCTTCGGGAAGCTAAGAAACAACTGGCTCTGCCCAGTGCTCTTACAGCCTGAGAGAAAATCTCTTACCAAGGCCTGTGAAACGCACTTTGTAGGTGGCCTGATCTAGCTGAAGTAGAACTTCTGCTCTGGGTGTGCTCCATTGGCCTAGAGCTGCCTGGCCCAAAGGGCCGCCTTGTTTGCAAAGGGGCAGAGAGGCCCCAAAGCATCTTGCTTCCAGCTCTTCGGGAAGCTAAGAAACATCTGGCGTTGCCCAGTGCTCTTACAGCCTACCGGGAACATCTCTTACCAAGGCCTGTGAAACGCAGTTTGTTGGTGGCCTGAACCGGCCGAAGTAGAACTTCTGCTCTGGGTGTGCTCCACTGGCCTGGAGCTACCTGCCCCAAAGGGCTGCCTTGATTCCAAAGTGAGAGAGTGTCACCAAAGCATCTTGCTTCCAGCTCTTCGGGAAGCTAAGAAACATCTGGCGTTGCCCAGTGCTCTTACAGCCTACCGGGAACATCTCTTACCAAGGCCTGTGAAACGCCGTTTCCTGGCAGGCCTGATTTGGCTGAAGTACAACTTCTGCTCTGGGTGTGCTCCATTGCCCTAGAGCTGCCAGGCCCAAGGTGCTGCCTTGTTTCCAAAGGGGCAGAGAGGCCCCAAAGCATCTTGCTTCCAGCTCTCTGGGAAGCTAAGAACCAACTCGCTCTGCCCCGTGCTCTTACAGCCTACCGGGAACATGTCTTTGAAAGGCCTGTGAAACGCAGTTTCTTGGCAGGCCTCATCTGGCTGAAGTAGAACTCCGGCTCTGGGTGTGCTCCATTGCCCTAGAGCTGCCAGGCCCCAAGTGCTGCCCTGTTTCCAAGGGGCAGAGAGGCCCAAAGCATCTTGCTTCCCGGTCTTTGCGAAGCTAAGAAACAACTGGCTCTGCCCAGTGCTCTTACACCTACCGGGAACATCTCTTACCAAGGCCTGTCAAACGCTGTTTCTTTGCAGGCCTGATCAGGCTGAAGTAGAACTCCTGCTCTGCGTGTGCTCCATTGGCCTAGAGCTTCCCGACCCAAAAGGCTGCCCTGTTCCCAAACGGGCAGAGGGGTCCCAAGCGTCTTGCTTCCAGCTTTTCAGGAAGGTAAGAAACAACTGGCTCTGCCCAGTGCTCTTACAGCCTACCGGGAACATCTCTTACCAAGGCCTGTGAAACGCAGTTTCTTGGCAGGCCTGATCTGGCTGAAGTAGAACTCCTGCTCTGGGCGTGCTACTTTGGCCTAGAGCTGCCAGGCCCAAAGGGCCGCCTTGTTTCCAAAGGGGCTGAGAGTCCCCAAAGTATCTTGCTTCCAAATCTTTGGGAAGCTAAGAAACAACTGGCTCTGCACAGTGCTCTCACAGCCTACCGGCAACGTGACAGAGAAAGGCCTGTGAGACGCAGTTTCTTGGAAGGCCTGATCTGGCTGAGGTAGAACTTCTGCTCTGGGTGTACTCCATTGGCCTAGGGCTGCCAGGCCCAAAGGGCTGCCTTTATTTCCAAAGTGTGAGAGAGGCCCCAAAGCATCTTGCTTCCTGCTCTCTGGGAAGCTAAAACAACTGGCTCTGCACAGTGCTCTCAAAGCCAACCGGGAACGTCACATACAAAGGCCTGTGAAACGCAGCTTCTTGACAGGCCTTATCTGGCTGAGGTAGAACTTGTGCTCTGGGTGTGCTACTTTGGCCTAGAGCTGCCAGGCACAAAGGCTGCTTTGTTTCCAAAGGGGGAGAGAGGCCCCAAATCATGTTGCTTCCAGCTGTTTTTGAAGCTAAGAAACAACTCGCTCTGCCAGGTACTCTTACAGCCTTCCGGGAACACCTCTTACGAAGGCCTGTGAAAAGCAGTTTCTTGGCAGGCCTGATCTGGCTGAGGTAGAACTTCTGCTCTGGGTGTGCTCCATTGCCCTAGAGCTGAAAGGCCCAAAGGGATGCCTTGTTTGCAAAGGGGCAGAGAGGCCCCAAAGCATCTTGCTTCCAGCTCATTGGGAAGCTAAGAGACAACTGTCTCTGCCCAGTGCTCTGACAGAGTACCGGGAACATCTCTTACCAAAGCCTTTGAAACGCAGTTTCTTGGCAGGCCTTATCTGGCTGAGGTAGAACTTCTGCTCTGGGTGTGCTCCATTGGCCTAGAGCTGAAAGGCCCAAAGGTCGGCCTTGTTGGCAAAGGGGCAGGGAGCCCCCAAAGCATCTTGCTTCCAGATCTTCGGGAAGCTAAGAAACAACTGGCTCTGCCCAGTGCTCTTACAGCCTGAGAGAAAATCTCTTACCAAGGCCTGTGAAATGCACTTTGTAGGTGGCCTGATCTAGCTGAAGTAGAACTTCTGCTCTGGGTGTGCTCCATTGGCCTAGAGCTGCCTGGCCCAAAGGGCCGCCTTGTTTGCAAAGGGGCAGAGAGGCCCCAAAGCATCTTGCTTCCAGCTCTTCGGGAAGCTAAGAAACATCTGGCGTTGCCCAGTGCTCTTACAGCCTACCGGGAACATCTCTTACCAAGGCCTGTGAAACGCAGTTTGTTGGTGGCCTGAACCGGCCGAAGTAGAACTTCTGCTCTGGGTGTGCTCCACTGGCCTGGAGCTACCTGCCCCAAAGGGCTGCCTTGATTCCAAAGTGAGAGAGTGGCACCAAAGCATCTTGCTTCCAGCTCTTCGGGAAGCTAAGAAACATCTGGCGTTGCCCAGTGCTCTTACAGCCTACCGGGAACATCTCTTACCAAGGCCTGTGAAACGCAGTTTGTTGGTGGCCTGAACCGGCCGAAGTAGAACTTCTGCTCTGGGTGTGCTCCACTGGCCTGGAGCTACCTGCCCCAAAGGGCTGCCTTGATTCCAAAGTGAGAGAGTGGCACCAAAGCATCTTGCTTCCAGCTCTTCGGGAAGCTAAGAAACATCTGGCGTTGCCCAGTGCTCTTACAGCCTACCGGGAACATCTCTTACCAAGGCCTGTGAAACGCCGTTTCCTGGCAGGCCTGATTTGGCTGAAGTAGAACTTCTGCTCTGGGTGTGCTCCATTGCCCTAGAGCTGCCAGGCCCAAGGTGCTGCCTTGTTTCCAAAGGGGCAGAGAGGCCCCAAAGCATCTTGCTTCCAGCTCTCTGGGAAGCTAAGAACCAACTCGCTCTGCCCCGTGCTCTTACAGCCTACCGGGAACATGTCTTTGAAAGGCCTGTGAAACGCAGTTTCTTGGCAGGCCTCATCTGGCTGAAGTAGAACTCCGGCTCTGGGTGTGCTCCATTGCCCTAGAGCTGCCAGGCCCCAAGTGCTGCCCTGTTTCCAAGGGGCAGAGAGGCCCAAAGCATCTTGCTTCCCGGTCTTTGCGAAGCTAAGAAACAACTGGCTCTGCCCAGTGCTCTTACACCTACCGGGAACATCTCTTACCAAGGCCTGTCAAACGCTGTTTCTTTGCAGGCCTGATCAGGCTGAAGTAGAACTTCTGCTCTGGGTGTACTCCATTGGCCTAGAGCTTCCCGACCCAAAAGGCTGCCTTGTTCCCAAACGGGCAGAGGGGTCCCAAGCGTCTTGCTTCCAGCTTTTCAGGAAGGTAAGAAACAACTGGCTCTGCCCAGTGCTCTTACAGCCTACCGGGAACATCTCTTACCAAGGCCTGTGAAACGCAGTTTCTTGGCAGGCCTGATCTGGCTGAAGTAGAACTCCTGCTCTGGGCGTGCTACTTTGGCCTAGAGCTGCCAGGCCCAAAGGGCCGCCTTGTTTCCAAAGGGGCTGAGAGTCCCCAAAGTATCTTGCTTCCAAATCTTTGGGAAGCTAAGAAACAACTGGCTCTGCACAGTGCTCTCACAGCCTACCGGCAACGTGACAGAGAAAGGCCTGTGAGACGCAGTTTCTTGGAAGGCCTGATCTGGCTGAGGTAGAACTTCTGCTCTGGGTGTACTCCATTGGCCTAGGGCTGCCAGGCCCAAAGGGCTGCCTTTATTTCCAAAGTGTGAGAGAGGCCCCAAAGCATCTTGCTTCCTGCTCTCTGGGAAGCTAAAACAACTGGCTCTGCACAGTGCTCTCAAAGCCAACCGGGAACGTCACATACAAAGGCCTGTGAAACGCAGCTTCTTGACAGGCCTTATCTGGCTGAGGTAGAACTTGTGCTCTGGGTGTGCTACTTTGGCCTAGAGCTGCCAGGCACAAAGGCTGCTTTGTTTCCAAAGGGGGAGAGAGGCCCCAAATCATGTTGCTTCCAGCTGTTTTTGAAGCTAAGAAACAACTCGCTCTGCCAGGTACTCTTACAGCCTTCCGGGAACACCTCTTACGAAGGCCTGTGAAAAGCAGTTTCTTGGCAGGCCTGATCTGGCTGAGGTAGAACTTCTGCTCTGGGTGTGCTCCATTGCCCTAGAGCTGAAAGGCCCAAAGGGATGCCTTGTTTGCAAAGGGGCAGAGAGGCCCCAAAGCATCTTGCTTCCAGCTCATTGGGAAGCTAAGAGACAACTGTCTCTGCCCAGTGCTCTGACAGAGTACCGGGAACATCTCTTACCAAAGCCTTTGAAACGCAGTTTCTTGGCAGGCCTTATCTGGCTGAGGTAGAACTTCTGCTCTGGGTGTGCTCCATTGGCCTAGAGCTGAAAGGCCCAAAGGTCGGCCTTGTTGGCAAAGGGGCAGGGAGCCCCCAAAGCATCTTGCTTCCAGCTCTTCGGGAAGCTAAGAAACAACTGGCTCTGCCCAGTGCTCTTACAGCCTGAGAGAAAATCTCTTACCAAGGCCTGTGAAACGCACTTTGTAGGTGGCCTGATCTAGCTGAAGTAGAACTTCTGCTCTGGGTGTGCTCCATTGGCCTAGAGCTGCCTGGCCCAAAGGGCCGCCTTGTTTGCAAAGGGGCAGAGAGGCCCCAAAGCATCTTGCTTCCAGCTCTTCGGGAAGCTAAGAAACATCTGGCGTTGCCCAGTGCTCTTACAGCCTACCGGGAACATCTCTTACCAAGGCCTGTGAAACGCAGTTTGTTGGTGGCCTGAACCGGCCGAAGTAGAACTTCTGCTCTGGGTGTGCTCCACTGGCCTGGAGCTACCTGCCCCAAAGGGCTGCCTTGATTCCAAAGTGAGAGAGTGGCACCAAAGCATCTTGCTTCCAGCTCTTCGGGAAGCTAAGAAACATCTGGCGTTGCCCAGTGCTCTTACAGCCTACCGGGAACATCTCTTACCAAGGCCTGTGAAACGCCGTTTCCTGGCAGGCCTGATTTGGCTGAAGTAGAACTTCTGCTCTGGGTGTGCTCCATTGCCCTAGAGCTGCCAGGCCCAAGGTGCTGCCTTGTTTCCAAAGGGGCAGAGAGGCCCCAAAGCATCTTGCTTCCAGCTCTCTGGGAAGCTAAGAACCAACTCGCTCTGCCCCGTGCTCTTACAGCCTACCGGGAACATGTCTTTGAAAGGCCTGTGAAACGCAGTTTCTTGGCAGGCCTCATCTGGCTGAAGTAGAACTCCGGCTCTGGGTGTGCTCCATTGCCCTAGAGCTGCCAGGCCCCAAGTGCTGCCCTGTTTCCAAGGGGCAGAGAGGCCCAAAGCATCTTGCTTCCCGGTCTTTGCGAAGCTAAGAAACAACTGGCTCTGCCCAGTGCTCTTACACCTACCGGGAACATCTCTTACCAAGGCCTGTCAAACGCTGTTTCTTTGCAGGCCTGATCAGGCTGAAGTAGAACTCCTGCTCTGCGTGTGCTCCATTGGCCTAGAGCTTCCCGACCCAAAAGGCTGCCCTGTTCCCAAACGGGCAGAGGGGTCCCAAGCGTCTTGCTTCCAGCTTTTCAGGAAGGTAAGAAACAACTGGCTCTGCCCAGTGCTCTTACAGCCTACCGGGAACATCTCTTACCAAGGCCTGTGAAACGCAGTTTCTTGGCAGGCCTGATCTGGCTGAAGTAGAACTCCTGCTCTGGGCGTGCTACTTTGGCCTAGAGCTGCCAGGCCCAAAGGGCCGCCTTGTTTCCAAAGGGGCTGAGAGTCCCCAAAGTATCTTGCTTCCAAATCTTTGGGAAGCTAAGAAACAACTGGCTCTGCACAGTGCTCTCACAGCCTACCGGCAACGTGACAGAGAAAGGCCTGTGAGACGCAGTTTCTTGGAAGGCCTGATCTGGCTGAGGTAGAACTTCTGCTCTGGGTGTACTCCATTGGCCTAGGGCTGCCAGGCCCAAAGGGCTGCCTTTATTTCCAAAGTGTGAGAGAGGCCCCAAAGCATCTTGCTTCCTGCTCTCTGGGAAGCTAAAACAACTGGCTCTGCACAGTGCTCTCAAAGCCAACCGGGAACGTCACATACAAAGGCCTGTGAAACGCAGCTTCTTGACAGGCCTTATCTGGCTGAGGTAGAACTTGTGCTCTGGGTGTGCTACTTTGGCCTAGAGCTGCCAGGCACAAAGGCTGCTTTGTTTCCAAAGGGGGAGAGAGGCCCCAAATCATGTTGCTTCCAGCTGTTTTTGAAGCTAAGAAACAACTCGCTCTGCCAGGTACTCTTACAGCCTTCCGGGAACACCTCTTACGAAGGCCTGTGAAAAGCAGTTTCTTGGCAGGCCTGATCTGGCTGAGGTAGAACTTCTGCTCTGGGTGTGCTCCATTGCCCTAGAGCTGAAAGGCCCAAAGGGATGCCTTGTTTGCAAAGGGGCAGAGAGGCCCCAAAGCATCTTGCTTCCAGCTCATTGGGAAGCTAAGAGACAACTGTCTCTGCCCAGTGCTCTGACAGAGTACCGGGAACATCTCTTACCAAAGCCTTTGAAACGCAGTTTCTTGGCAGGCCTTATCTGGCTGAGGTAGAACTTCTGCTCTGGGTGTGCTCCATTGGCCTAGAGCTGAAAGGCCCAAAGGTCGGCCTTGTTGGCAAAGGGGCAGGGAGCCCCCAAAGCATCTTGCTTCCAGATCTTCGGGAAGCTAAGAAACAACTGGCTCTGCCCAGTGCTCTTACAGCCTGAGAGAAAATCTCTTACCAAGGCCTGTGAAACGCACTTTGTAGGTGGCCTGATCTAGCTGAAGTAGAACTTCTGCTCTGGGTGTGCTCCATTGGCCTAGAGCTGCCTGGCCCAAAGGGCCGCCTTGTTTGCAAAGGGGCAGAGAGGCCCCAAAGCATCTTGCTTCCAGCTCTTCGGGAAGCTAAGAAACATCTGGCGTTGCCCAGTGCTCTTACAGCCTACCGGGAACATCTCTTACCAAGGCCTGTGAAACGCAGTTTGTTGGTGGCCTGAACCGGCCGAAGTAGAACTTCTGCTCTGGGTGTGCTCCACTGGCCTGGAGCTACCTGCCCCAAAGGGCTGCCTTGATTCCAAAGTGAGAGAGTGGCACCAAAGCATCTTGCTTCCAGCTCTTCGGGAAGCTAAGAAACATCTGGCGTTGCCCAGTGCTCTTACAGCCTACCGGGAACATCTCTTACCAAGGCCTGTGAAACGCCGTTTCCTGGCAGGCCTGATTTGGCTGAAGTAGAACTTCTGCTCTGGGTGTGCTCCATTGCCCTAGAGCTGCCAGGCCCAAGGTGCTGCCTTGTTTCCAAAGGGGCAGAGAGGCCCCAAAGCATCTTGCTTCCAGCTCTCTGGGAAGCTAAGAACCAACTCGCTCTGCCCCGTGCTCTTACAGCCTACCGGGAACATGTCTTTGAAAGGCCTGTGAAACGCAGTTTCTTGGCAGGCCTCATCTGGCTGAAGTAGAACTCCGGCTCTGGGTGTGCTCCATTGCCCTAGAGCTGCCAGGCCCCAAGTGCTGCCCTGTTTCCAAGGGGCAGAGAGGCCCAAAGCATCTTGCTTCCCGGTCTTTGCGAAGCTAAGAAACAACTGGCTCTGCCCAGTGCTCTTACACCTACCGGGAACATCTCTTACCAAGGCCTGTCAAACGCTGTTTCTTTGCAGGCCTGATCAGGCTGAAGTAGAACTTCTGCTCTGGGTGTACTCCATTGGCCTAGAGCTTCCCGACCCAAAAGGCTGCCTTGTTCCCAAACGGGCAGAGGGGTCCCAAGCGTCTTGCTTCCAGCTTTTCAGGAAGGTAAGAAACAACTGGCTCTGCCCAGTGCTCTTACAGCCTACCGGGAACATCTCTTACCAAGGCCTGTGAAACGCAGTTTCTTGGCAGGCCTGATCTGGCTGAAGTAGAACTCCTGCTCTGGGCGTGCTACTTTGGCCTAGAGCTGCCAGGCCCAAAGGGCCGCCTTGTTTCCAAAGGGGCTGAGAGTCCCCAAAGTATCTTGCTTCCAAATCTTTGGGAAGCTAAGAAACAACTGGCTCTGCACAGTGCTCTCACAGCCTACCGGCAACGTGACAGAGACAGGCCTGTGAGACGCAGTTTCTTGGAAGGCCTGATCTGGCTGAGGTAGAACTTCTGCTCTGGGTGTACTCCATTGGCCTAGGGCTGCCAGGCCCAAAGGGCTGCCTTTATTTCCAAAGTGTGAGAGAGGCCCCAAAGCATCTTGCTTCCTGCTCTCTGGGAAGCTAAAACAACTGGCTCTGCACAGTGCTCTCAAAGCCAACCGGGAACGTCACATACAAAGGCCTGTGAAACGCAGCTTCTTGACAGGCCTTATCTGGCTGAGGTAGAACTTGTGCTCTGGGTGTGCTACTTTGGCCTAGAGCTGCCAGGCACAAAGGCTGCTTTGTTTCCAAAGGGGGAGAGAGGCCCCAAATCATGTTGCTTCCAGCTGTTTTTGAAGCTAAGAAACAACTCGCTCTGCCAGGTACTCTTACAGCCTTCCGGGAACACCTCTTACGAAGGCCTGTGAAAAGCAGTTTCTTGGCAGGCCTGATCTGGCTGAGGTAGAACTTCTGCTCTGGGTGTGCTCCATTGCCCTAGAGCTGAAAGGCCCAAAGGGATGCCTTGTTTGCAAAGGGGCAGAGAGGCCCCAAAGCATCTTGCTTCCAGCTCATTGGGAAGCTAAGAAACAACTGTCTCTGCCCAGTGCTCTGACGGAGTACCGGGAACATCTCTTACCAAAGCCTTTGAAACGCAGTTTCTTGGCAGGCCTTATCTGGCTGAGGTAGAACTTCTGCTCTGGGTGTGCTCCATTGGCCTAGAGCTGAAAGGCCCAAAGGTCGGCCTTGTTGGCAAAGGGGCAGGGAGCCCCCAAAGCATCTTGCTTCCAGCTCTTCGGGAAGCTAAGAAACAACTGGCTCTGCCCAGTGCTCTTACAGCCTGAGAGAAAATCTCTTACCAAGGCCTGTGAAACGCACTTTGTAGGTGGCCTGATCTAGCTGAAGTAGAACTTCTGCTCTGGGTGTGCTCCATTGGCCTAGAGCTGCCTGGCCCAAAGGGCCGCCTTGTTTGCAAAGGGGCAGAGAGGCCCCAAAGCATCTTGCTTCCAGCTCTTCGGGAAGCTAAGAAACATCTGGCGTTGCCCAGTGCTCTTACAGCCTACCGGGAACATCTCTTACCAAGGCCTGTGAAACGCAGTTTGTTGGTGGCCTGAACTGGCCGAAGTAGAACTTCTGCTCTGGGTGTGCTCCACTGGCCTGGAGCTACCTGCCCCAAAGGGCTGCCTTGATTCCAAAGTGAGAGAGTGTCACCAAAGCATCTTGCTTCCAGCTCTTCGGGAAGCTAAGAAACATCTGGCGTTGCCCAGTGCTCTTACAGCCTACCGGGAACATCTCTTACCAAGGCCTGTGAAACGCAGTTTCCTGGCAGGCCTGATTTGGCTGAAGTAGAACTTCTGCTCTGGGTGTGCTCCATTGCCCTAGAGCTGCCAGGCCCAAGGTGCTGCCTTGTTTCCAAAGGGGCAGAGAGGCCCCAAAGCATCTTGCTTCCAGCTCTCTGGGAAGCTAAGAACCAACTCGCTCTGCCCCGTGCTCTTACAGCCTACCGGGAACATGTCTTTGAAAGGCCTGTGAAACGCAGTTTCTTGGCAGGCCTCATCTGGCTGAAGTAGAACTCCGGCTCTGGGTGTGCTCCATTGCCCTAGAGCTGCCAGGCCCAAAGTGCTGCCCTGTTTCCAAGGGGCAGAGAGGCCCAAAGCATCTTGCTTCCCGGTCTTTGCGAAGCTAAGAAACAACTGGCTCTGCCCAGTGCTCTTACACCTACCGGGAACATCTCTTACCAAGGCCTGTCAAACGCTGTTTCTTGGCAGGCCTCATCTGGCTGAAGTAGAACTCCGGCTCTGGGTGTGCTCCATTGCCCTAGAGCTGCCAGGCCCCAAGTGCTGCCCTGTTTCCAAGGGGCAGAGAGGCCCAAAGCATCTTGCTTCCCGGTCTTTGCGAAGCTAAGAAACAACTGGCTCTGCCCAGTGCTCTTACACCTACCGGGAACATCTCTTACCAAGGCCTGTCAAACGCTGTTTCTTTGCAGGCCTGATCAGGCTGAAGTAGAACTCCTGCTCTGCGTGTGCTCCATTGGCCTAGAGCTTCCCGACCCAAAAGGCTGCCTTGTTCCCAAACGGGCAGAGGGGTCCCAAGCGTCTTGCTTCCAGCTTTTCAGGAAGGTAAGAAACAACTGGCTCTGCCCAGTGCTCTTACAGCCTACCGGGAACATCTCTTACCAAGGCCTGTGAAACGCAGTTTCTTGGCAGGCCTGATCTGGCTGAAGTAGAACTCCTGCTCTGGGCGTGCTACTTTGGCCTAGAGCTGCCAGGCCCAAAGGGCCGCCTTGTTTCCAAAGGGGCTGAGAGTCCCCAAAGTATCTTGCTTCCAAATCTTTGGGAAGCTAAGAAACAACTGGCTCTGCACAGTGCTCTCACAGCCTACCGGCAACGTGACAGAGAAAGGCCTGTGAGACGCAGTTTCTTGGAAGGCCTGATCTGGCTGAGGTAGAACTTCTGCTGTGGGTGTGCTCCATTGGCCTAGAGCTGCCAGGCCCAAACGGCTGCCTTGTGTCCAAAGGGAGAGAGAGGCCCCAAAGCATCTTGCTTCCAGCTCTGTGGGAAGCTAAAGCAACTGGCTCTGCACAGTGCTCTCACAGCCTACCGGGAACATCTCTTACCAAGGCCTGTGAAACGCAGTTTCTTGGCAGGCCTGATCTGGCTGAAGTAGAACTCCTGCTCTGGGCGTGCTACTTTGGCCTAGAGCTGCCAGGCCCAAAGGGCCGCCTTGTTTCCAAAGGGGCTGAGAGTCCCCAAAGTATCTTGCTTCCAAATCTTTGGGAAGCTAAGAAACAACTGGCTCTGCACAGTGCTCTCACAGCCTACCGGCAACGTGACAGAGAAAGGCCTGTGAGACGCAGTTTCTTGGAAGGCCTGATCTGGCTGAGGTAGAACTTCTGCTCTGGGTGTACTCCATTGGCCTAGGGCTGCCAGGCCCAAAGGGCTGCCTTTATTTCCAAAGTGTGAGAGAGGCCCCAAAGCATCTTGCTTCCTGCTCTCTGGGAAGCTAAAACAACTGGCTCTGCACAGTGCTCTCAAAGCCAACCGGGAACGTCACATACAAAGGCCTGTGAAACGCAGCTTCTTGACAGGCCTTATCTGGCTGAGGTAGAACTTGTGCTCTGGGTGTGCTACTTTGGCCTAGAGCTGCCAGGCACAAAGGCTGCTTTGTTTCCAAAGGGGGAGAGAGGCCCCAAATCATGTTGCTTCCAGCTGTTTTTGAAGCTAAGAAACAACTCGCTCTGCCAGGTACTCTTACAGCCTTCCGGGAACACCTCTTACGAAGGCCTGTGAAAAGCAGTTTCTTGGCAGGCCTGATCTGGCTGAGGTAGAACTTCTGCTCTGGGTGTGCTCCATTGCCCTAGAGCTGAAAGGCCCAAAGGGATGCCTTGTTTGCAAAGGGGCAGAGAGGCCCCAAAGCATCTTGCTTCCAGCTCATTGGGAAGCTAAGAAACAACTGTCTCTGCCCAGTGCTCTGACAGAGTACCGGGAACATCTCTTACCAAAGCCTTTGAAACGCAGTTTCTTGGCAGGCCTTATCTGGCTGAGGTAGAACTTCTGCTCTGGGTGTGCTCCATTGGCCTAGAGCTGAAAGGCCCAAAGGTCGGCCTTGTTGGCAAAGGGGCAGGGAGCCCCCAAAGCATCTTGCTTCCAGCTCTTCGGGAAGCTAAGAAACAACTGGCTCTGCCCAGTGCTCTTACAGCCTGAGAGAAAATCTCTTACCAAGGCCTGTGAAACGCACTTTGTAGGTGGCCTGATCTAGCTGAAGTAGAACTTCTGCTCTGGGTGTGCTCCATTGGCCTAGAGCTGCCTGGCCCAAAGGGCCGCCTTGTTTGCAAAGGGGCAGAGAGGCCCCAAAGCATCTTGCTTCCAGCTCTTCGGGAAGCTAAGAAACATCTGGCGTTGCCCAGTGCTCTTACAGCCTACCGGGAACATCTCTTACCAAGGCCTGTGAAACACAGTTTGTTGGTGGCCTGAACTGGCCGACGTAGAACTTCTGCTCTGGGTGTGCTCCACTGGCCTGGAGCTACCTGCCCCAAAGGGCTGCCTTGATTCCAAAGTGAGAGAGTGGCACCAAAGCATCTCGCTTCCAGCTCTTCGGGAAGCTAAGAAACATCTGGCGTTGCCCAGTGCTCTTACAGCCTACCGGGAACATCTCTTACCAAGGCCTGTGAAACGCCGTTTCCTGGCAGGCCTGATTTGGCTGAAGTAGAACTTCTGCTCTGGGTGTGCTCCATTGCCCTAGAGCTGCCAGGCCCAAGGTGCTGCCTTGTTTCCAAAGGGGCAGAGAGGCCCCAAAGCATCTTGCTTCCAGCTCTCTGGGAAGCTAAGAACCAACTCGCTCTGCCCCGTGCTCTTACAGCCTACCGGGAACATGTCTTTGAAAGGCCTGTGAAACGCAGTTTCTTGGCAGGCCTCATCTGGCTGAAGTAGAACTCCGGCTCTGGGTGTGCTCCATTGCCCTAGAGCTGCCAGGCCCCAAGTGCTGCCCTGTTTCCAAGGGGCAGAGAGGCCCAAAGCATCTTGCTTCCCGGTCTTTGCGAAGCTAAGAAACAACTGGCTCTGCCCAGTGCTCTTACACCTACCGGGAACATCTCTTACCAAGGCCTGTCAAACGCTGTTTCTTTGCAGGCCTGATCAGGCTGAAGTAGAACTCCTGCTCTGCGTGTGCTCCATTGGCCTAGAGCTGCCCGACCCAAAAGGCTGCCTTGTTCCCAAACGGGCAGAGGGGTCCCAAGCGTCTTGCTTCCAGCTTTTCAGGAAGGTAAGAAACAACTGGCTCTGCCCAGTGCTCTTACAGCCTACCGGGAACATCTCTTACCAAGGCCTGTGAAACGCAGTTTCTTGGCAGGCCTGATCTGGCTGAAGTAGAACTCCTGCTCTGGGCGTGCTACTTTGGCCTAGAGCTGCCAGGCCCAAAGGGCCGCCTTGTTTCCAAAGGGGCTGAGAGTCCCCAAAGTATCTTGCTACCAAATCTTTGGGAAGCTAAGAAACAACTGGCTCTGCACAGTGCTCTCACAGCCTACCGGCAACGTGACAGAGAAAGGCCTGTGAGACGCAGTTTCTTGGAAGGCCTGATCTGGCTGAGGTAGAACTTCTGCTCTGGGTGTACTCCATTGGCCTAGGGCTGCCAGGCCCAAAGGGCTGCCTTTATTTCCAAAGTGTGAGAGAGGCCCCAAAGCATCTTGCTTCCTGCTCTCTGGGAAGCTAAAACAACTGGCTCTGCACAGTGCTCTCAAAGCCAACCGGGAACGTCACATACAAAGGCCTGTGAAACGCAGCTTCTTGACAGGCCTTATCTGGCTGAGGTAGAACTTGTGCTCTGGTTGTGCTCCATTCCCCTAGAGCTGCCAGACCCAACGTGCTGCCTTGTTTCCAAAGGGGCAGAGAGGCCCCAAAGCGTCTTGCTTCCAGCTGTTTGGGAAACAAGGAAACAACTGGCTCTGCACCGTACTCTCACAGCCTACCGGGAACGTCACATACAAAGGCCTCTGAAACGCAGTTCCTTGGCAGGCCTGATCTGGCTGAAGTAGGACTTCTGCTCTGGGTGTGCTCCATTGGCCTAGAGCTGAAAGGCCCAAAGGTCGCCCTTGTTGGCAAAGGGGCAGGGAGCCCCCAAAGCATCTTGCTTCCAGCTCTTTGGGAAGCTAAGAAACAAATGGCTCTGCCCAGTGCTCTAACCGAGTACCGGGCACATCTCTTACCAAGGCCTGTGAAACGCAGTTTCCTGGCAGGCCTGATCTGGCTGAAGTAGAACTTCTGCTCTGGGTGTGCTCCATTGCCCTAGAGCTGCCAGGCCCAAAGGGCTGCCTTGTTTCCAAAGACGGAGAGTGGACCCAAAGCATCTTGCTCCCAGCTCTTCGGGAAGCTAAGAAACAGCTGGCTCTGCCCAGTGCTCTTACAGCCTAAGAGAACATCTCTTTGAAAGGCCTGTGAAACGCAGTTTCTTGGCAGGCCTGACCTGGCTGAAGTAGAACTTCTGTTCTGGTTGTGCTACATAGGCCTAGAGCTACCAGGACCTAAGGGCTGCCTTGTTTCCAAAGGGTGAGAGAGGCCCCAAAGCATCTTGACTCCAGCACTTTGGGAAGCTAAAAAACAACTGGTTCTGCCCAGTGCTCTCACAGCCTACCGTGAACATCTCTTACCAAGGGCTGTGAAACGCAGTTTCTGGGCAGGACTGATGTGCCTGAAGTAGAACTTCTGCTGTGGGTGTGCTCCATTGGCCTAGAGCTGCCAGGCCCAAACGGCTGCCTTGTGTCCAAAGGGAGAGAGAGGCCCCAAAGCATCTTGCTTCCAGCTCTGTGGGAAGCTAAAGCAACTGGCTCTCCACAGTGCTCTCACAGCCTACCGGGAACATCTCTTACCAAGGCCTGTGAAACGCAGTTTCTTGGCAGGCCTGATCTGGCTGAAGTAGAACTCCTGCTCTGGGCGTGCTACTTTGGCCTAGAGCTGCCAGGCCCAAAGGGCCGCCTTGTTTCCAAGGGGGCTGAGAGTCCCCAAAGCATCTTGCTTCCAAATCTTTGGGAAGCTAAGAAACAACTGGCTCTGCACAGTGCTCTCACAGCCTACCGGCAACGTGACAGAGAAAGGCCTGTGAGACGCAGTTTCTTGGAAGGCCTGATCTGGCTGAGGTAGAACTTCTGCTCTGGGTGTACTCCATTGGCCTAGGGCTGCCAGGCCCAAAGGGCTGCCTTTATTTCCAAAGTGTGAGAGAGGCCCCAAAGCATCTTGCTTCCTGCTCTCTGGGAAGCTAAAACAACTGGCTCTGCACAGTGCTCTCAAAGCCAACCGGGAACGTCACATACAAAGGCCTGTGAAACGCAGCTTCTTGACAGGCCTTATCTGGCTGAGGTAGAACTTGTGCTCTGGTTGTGCTCCATTCCCCTAGAGCTGCCAGACCCAACGTGCTGCCTTGTTTCCAAAGGGGCAGAGAGGCCCCAAAGCGTCTTGCTTCCAGCTGTTTGGGAAACAAGGAAACAACTGGCTCTGCACCGTACTCTCACAGCCTACCGGGAACGTCACATACAAAGGCCTCTGAAACGCAGTTCCTTGGCAGGCCTGATCTGGCTGAAGTAGGACTTCTGCTCTGGGTGTGCTCCATTGGCCTAGAGCTGAAAGGCCCAAAGGTCGCCCTTGTTGGCAAAGGGGCAGGGAGCCCCCAAAGCATCTTGCTTCCAGCTCTTTGGGAAGCTAAGAAACAAATGGCTCTGCCCAGTGCTCTAACCGAGTACCGGGCACATCTCTTACCAAAGCCTGTGAAACGCAGTTTGTTGGTGGCCTGAACTGGCCGAAGTAGAACTTCTGCTCTGGGTGTGCTCCATTGGCCTAGAGCTGCCTGGCCCATAGGGCCGCCTTGTTTGCAAAGGGGATGAGAGGCCCCAAAGCATCTTGCTTCCAGCTCTTCGGGAAGCTAAGAAACATCTGGCGTTGCCCAGTGCTCTTACAGCCTACCGGGAACATCTCTTACCAAGGCCTGTGAAATGCAGTTTGTTGGTGGCCTGAACTGGCCGAAGTAGAACTTCTGCTCTGGGTGTGCTCCACTGGCCTAGAGCTACCTGCCCCAAAGGGCTGCCTTGAGTCCAAAGTGAGAGAGTGGCACCAAAGCTTCTCGCTTCCAGCTCTTCGGGAAGCTAAGAAACATCTGGCGTTGCCCAGCGCTCTTACAGCCTACCGGGAACATCTCTTACCAAGGCCTGTGAAACGCCGTTTCCTGGCAGGCCTGATTTGGCTGAAGTAGAACTTCTGCTCTGGGTGTGCTCCATTGCCCTAGAGCTGCCAGGCCCAAGGTGCTGCCTTGTTTCCAAAGGGGCAGAGAGGCCCCAAAGCATCTTGCTTAGAGCTCTCTGGGAAGCTAAGAACCAACTCGCTCTGCCCCGTGCTCTTACAGCCTACCGGGAACATGTCTTTGAAAGGCCTGTGAAACGCAGTTTCTTGGCAGGCCTCATCTGGCTGAAGTAGAACTCCGGCTCTGGGTGTGCTCCATTGCCCTAGAGCTGCCAGGCCCCAAGTGCTGCCCTGTTTCCAAGGGGCAGAGAGGCCCAAAGCATCTTGCTTCCCGGTCTTTGCGAAGCTCAGAAACAACTGGCTCTGCCCAGTGCTCTTACACCTACCGGGAACATCTCTTACCAAGGCCTGTCAAACGCTGTTTCTTTGCAGGCCTGATCAGGCTGAAGTAGAACTCCTGCTCTGCGTGTGCTCCATTGGCCTAGAGCTTCCCGACCCAAAAGGCTGCCTTGTTCCCAAACGGGCAGAGGGGTCCCAAGCGTCTTGCTTCCAGCTTTTCAGGAAGGTAAGAAACAACTGGCTCTGCCCAGTGCTCTTACAGCCTACCGGGAACATCTCTTACCAAGGCCTGTGAAACGCAGTTTCCTGGCAGGCCTGATCTGGCTGAAGTAGAACTTCTGCTCTGGGTGTGCTCCATTGCCCTAGAGCTGCCAGGCCCAAAGGGCTGCCTTGTTTCCAAAGACGGAGAGTGGACCCAAAGCATCTTGCTCCCAGCTCTTCGGGAAGCTAAGAAACAGCTGGCTCTGCCCAGTGCTCTTACAGCCTAAGAGAACATCTCTTTGAAAGGCCTGTGAAACGCAGTTTCTTGGCAGGCCTGACCTGGCTGAAGTAGAACTTCTGTTCTGGTTGTGCTACATAGGCCTAGAGCTACCAGGACCTAAGGGCTGCCTTGTTTCCAAAGGGTGAGAGAGGCCCCAAAGCATCTTGCCTCCAGCACTTTGGGAAGCTAAAAAACAACTGGTTCTGCCCAGTGCTCTCACAGCCTACCGTGAACATCTCTTACCAAGGGCTGTGAAACGCAGTTTCTGGGCAGGACTGATCTGCCTGAAGTAGAACTTCTGCTGTGGGTGTGCTCCATTGGCCTAGAGCTGCCAGGCCCAAAAGGCTGCCTTGTGTCCAAAGGGAGAGAGAGGCCCCAAGGCATCTTGCTTCCAGCTCTGTGGGAAGCTAAAGCAACTGGCTCTCCACAGTGCTCTCACAGCCTACTGGGAACATCTCTTACCAAGGCCTGTGAAACGCAGTTTCTTGGCAGGCCTGATCTGGCTGAGGTAGAACTTCTGCTCTGGGTGTGCTCCATTGCCCTAGAGCTGAAAGGCCCAAAGGGCTGCCTTGTTTCCAAAGGGGGAGAGAGGCCCCAAAGCATCTTGCTTCCACCTCTTGGGAAGCTAAGAAACAACTGGCTGTGCCCAGTGCTCTTATAGCCTAAGAGAACATCTCTTATCAAGGCCTGTGAAACGCACTGTCTAGGCAGGCCTGATCTGGAAGAAGTAGAACTTCGGCTCTGGTTGTGCTCCATTGCCCTAGAGCTGCCAGACCCAACGTGCTGCCTTGTTTCCAAAGGGGCAGAGAGGCCCCAAAGCGTCTTGCTTCCAGCTGTTTGGGAAACAAGGAAACAACTGGCTCTGCACCGTGCTCTCACAGCCTACCGGGAACGTCACATACAAAGGCCTCTGAAACGCAGTTCCTTGGTAGGCCTGATCTGGCTGAAGTAGGACTTCTGCTCTGGGTGTGCTCCATTGGCCTAGAGCTGAAAGGCCCAAAGTTCGCCCTTGTTGGCAAAGGGGCAGGGAGGCCACAAAGCATCTTGCTTCCAGCTCTTTGGGAAGCTAAGAAACAACTGTCTCTGCCCAGTGCTCTTACAGCCTAAGAGACAATCTCTTACCAAGGCCTGTGAAACGCACTTTGTTGGTGGCCTGATCTAGCTGAAGTAGAACTGCTGCTCTGGGTGTGCTCCATTGGCCTAGAGCTGCCTGGCCCAAAGGGCCGCCTTGTTTGCAAAGGGGCTGAGAGTCCCCAAAGCATCTTGCATCCAGCTCTTCGGGAAGCTAAGAAACATCTGGCGTTACCCAGTGCTCTTACAGCCTACCGGGAACATCTCTTACCAAGGCCTGTGAAACGCCGTTTCCTGGCAGGCCTGATTTGGCTGAAGTAGAACTTCTGCTCTGGGCGTGCTCCATTGCCCTAGAGCTGCCAGGCCCAAAGGGCTGCCTTGTTTCCAAAGACGGAGAGTGGACCCAAAGCATCTTGCTCCCAGCTCTTCGGGAAGCTAAGAAACAGCTGGCTCTGCCCAGTGCTCTTACAGCCTAAGAGAACATCTCTTTGAAAGGCCTGTGAAACGCAGTTTCTTGGCAGGCCTGACCTGGCTGAAGTAGAACTTCTGTTCTGGTTGTGCTACATAGGCCTAGAGCTACCAGGACCTAAGGGCTGCCTTGTTTCCAATGGGTGAGAGAGGCCCCAAAGCATCTTGACTCCAGCACTTTGGGAAGCTAAAAAACAACTGGTTCTGCCCAGTGCTCTCACAGCCTACCGTGAACATCTCTTACCAAGGGCTGTGAAACGCAGTTTCTGGGCAGGACTGATCTGCCTGAAGTAGAACTTCTGCTGTGGGTGTGCTCCATTGGCCTAGAGCTGCCAGGCCCAAACGGCTGCCTTGTGTCCAAAGGGAGAGAGAGGCCCCAAAGCATCTTGCTTCCAGCTCTGTGGGAAGCTAAAGCAACTGGCTCTCCACAGTGCTCTCACAGCCTACCGGGAACATCTCTTACCAAGGCCTGTGAAACGCAGTTTCTTGGCAGGCCTGATCTGGCTGAAGTAGAACTCCTGCTGTGGGCGTGCTACTTTGGCCTAGAGCTGCCAGGCCCAAAGGGCCGCCTTGTTTCCAAAGGGGCTGAGAGTCCCCAAAGCATCTTGCTTCCAAATCTTTGGGAAGCTAAGAAACAACTGGCTCTGCACAGTGCTCTCACAGCCTACCGGCAACGTGACAGAGCAAGGCCTGTGAGACGCAGTTTCTTGGAAGGCCTGATCTGGCTGAGGTAGAACTTCTGCTCTGGGTGTACTCCATTGGCCTAGGGCTGCCAGGCCCAAAGGGCTGCCTTTATTTCCAAAGTGTGAGAGAGGCCCCAAAGCATCTTGCTTCCTGCTCTCTGGGAAGCTAAAACAACTGGCTCTGCACAGTGCTCTCAAAGCCAACCGGGAACGTCACATACAAAGGCCTGTGAAACGCAGCTTCTTGACAGGCCTTATCTGGCTGAGGTAGAACTTGTGCTCTGGGTGTGCTACTTTGGCCTAGAGCTGCCAGGCACAAAGGCTGCTTTGTTTCCAAAGGGGGAGAGAGGCCCCAAATCATGTTGCTTCCAGCTGTTTTTGAAGCTAAGAAACAACTCGTTCTGCCAGGTACTCTTACAGCCTTCTGGGAACACCTCTTACGAAGGCCTGTGAAAAGCAGTTTCTTGGCAGGCCTGATCTGGCTGAGGTAGAACTTCTGCTCTGGGTGTGCTCCATTGCCCTAGAGCTGAAAGGCCCAAAGTTCTGCCTTGTTTCCAAAGGGGGAGAGAGGCCCCAAAGCATCTTGCTTCCACCTCTTGGGAAGCTAAGAAACAACTGGCTGTGCCCAGTGCTCTTATAGCCTAAGAGAACATCTCTTATCAAGGCCTGTGAAACGCACTGTCTAGGCAGGCCTGATCTGGAAGAAGTAGAACTTCGGCTCTGGTTGTGCTCCATTGCCCTAGAGCTGCCAGACCCAACGTGCTGCCTTGTTTCCAAAGGGGCAGAGAGGCCCCAAAGCGTCTTGCTTCCAGCTGTTTGGGAAACAAGGAAACAACTGGCTCTGCACCGTGCTCTCACAGCCTACCGGGAACGTCACATACAAAGGCCTCTGAAACGCAGTTCCTTGGCAGGCCTGATCTGGCTGAAGTAGGACTTCTGCTCTGGGTGTGCTCCATTGGCCTAGAGCTGAAAGGCCCAAAGGTCGCCCTTGTTGGCAAAGGGGCAGGGAGCCCCCAAAGCATCTTGCTTCCAGCTCTTTGGGAAGCTAAGAAACAACTATCTCTGAGCAGTGCTCTTACAGCCTAAGAGACAATCTCTTACCAAGGCCTGTGAAACGCACTTTGTTGGTGGCCTGATCTAGCTGAAGTAGAACTTCTGCTCTGGGTGTGCTCCATTGGCCTAGAGCTGCCTGGCCCAAAGGGCCGCCTTGTTTGCAAAGGGGCTGAGAGTCCCCAAAGCATCTTGCTTCCAGCTCTTCGGGAAGCTAAGAAACATCTGGCGTTACCCAGTGCTCTTACAGCCTACCGGGAACATCTCTTACCAAGGCCTGTGAAACGCCGTTTCCTGGCAGGCCTGATTTGGCTGAAGTAGAACTTCTGCTCTGGGTGTGCTCCATTGCCCTAGAGCTGCCAGGCCCAAGGTGCTGCCTTGTTTCCAAAGGGGCAGAGAGGCCCCAAAGCATCTTGCTTCCAGCTCTCTGGGAAGCTAAGAACCAACTCGCTCTGGCCCGTGCTCTTACAGCCTACCGGGAACATCTCTTTGAAAGGCCTGTGAAACGCAGTTTCTTGGCAGGCCTCATCTGCCTGAAGTAGAACTTCTGCTCTGGGTGTGCTCCATTGCCCTCGAGCTGCCTGGTCCAAAGGGCCGCCTTGTTTGCAAAGGGGATGAGAGGCCCCAAAGCATCTTGCTTCCAGCTTTTCAGGAAGGTAAGAAACAACTGGCTCTGCCCAGTGCTCTTACAGCCTACCGGGAACATCTCTTACCAAGGCCTGTGAAACGCAGTTTCCTGGAAGGCCTGATCTGGCTGAAGTAGAACTTCTGCTCTGGGCGTGCTCCATTGCCCTAGAGCTGCCAGGCCCAAAGGGCTGCCTTGTTTCCAAAGACGGAGAGTGGACCCAAAGCATCTTGCTCCCAGCTCTTCGGGAAGCTAAGAAACAGCTGGCTCTGCCCAGTGCTCTTACAGCCTAAGAGAACATCTCTTTGAAAGGCCTGTGAAACGCAGTTTCTTGGCAGGCCTGACCTGGCTGAAGTAGAACTTCTGTTCTGGTTGTGCTACATAGGCCTAGAGCTACCAGGACCTAAGGGCTGCCTTGTTTCCAAAGGGTGAGAGAGGCCCCAAAGCATCTTGCCTCCAGCACTTTGGGAAGCTAAAAAACAACTGGTTCTGCCCAGTGCTCTCACAGCCTACCGTGAACATCTCTTACCAAGGGCTGTGAAACGCAGTTTCTGGGCAGGACTGATCTGCCTGAAGTAGAACTTCTGCTGTGGGTGTGCTCCATTGGCCTAGAGCTGCCAGGCCCAAACGGCTGCCTTGTGTCCAAAGGGAGAGAGAGGCCCCAAAGCATCTTGCTTCCAGCTCTGTGGGAAGCTAAAGCAACTGGCTCTCCACAGTGCTCTCACAGCCTACCGGGAACATCTCTTACCAAGGCCTGTGAAACGCAGTTTCTTGGCAGGCCTGATCTGGCTGAAGTAGAACTCCTGCTGTGGGCGTGCTACTTTGGCCTAGAGCTGCCAGGCCCAAAGGGCCGCCTTGTTTCCAAAGGGGCTGAGAGTCCCCAAAGCATCTTGCTTCCAAATCTTTGGGAAGCTAAGAAACAACTGGCTCTGCACAGTGCTCTCACAGCCTACCGGCAACGTGACAGAGCAAGGCCTGTGAGACGCAGTTTCTTGGAAGGCCTGATCTGGCTGAGGTAGAACTTCTGCTCTGGGTGTACTCCATTGGCCTAGGGCTGCCAGGCCCAAAGGGCTGCCTTTATTTCCAAAGTGTGAGAGAGGCCCCAAAGCATCTTGCTTCCTGCTCTCTGGGAAGCTAAAACAACTGGCTCTGCACAGTGCTCTCAAAGCCAACCGGGAACGTCATATACAAAGGCCTGTGAAACGCAGCTTCTTGACAGGCCTTATCTGGCTGAGGTAGAACTTGTGCTCTGGGTGTGCTACTTTGGCCTAGAGCTGCCAGGCACAAAGGCTGCTTTGTTTCCAAAGGGGGAGAGAGGCCCCAAATCATGTTGCTTCCAGCTGTTTTTGAAGCTAAGAAACAACTCGTTCTGCCAGGTACTCTTACAGCCTTCTGGGAACACCTCTTACGAAGGCCTGTGAAAAGCAGTTTCTTGGCAGGCCTGATCTGGCTGAGGTAGAACTTCTGCTCTGGGTGTGCTCCATTGCCCTAGAGCTGAAAGGCCCAAAGTTCTGCCTTGTTTCCAAAGGGGGAGAGAGGCCCCAAAGCATCTTGCTTCCACCTCTTGGGAAGCTAAGAAACAACTGGCTGTGCCCAGTGCTCTTATAGCCTAAGAGAACATCTCTTATCAAGGCCTGTGAAACGCACTGTCTAGGCAGGCCTGATCTGGAAGAAGTAGAACTTCGGCTCTGGTTGTGCTCCATTGCCCTAGAGCTGCCAGACCCAACGTGCTGCCTTGTTTCCAAAGGGGCAGAGAGGCCCCAAAGCGTCTTGCTTCCAGCTGTTTGGGAAACAAGGAAACAACTGGCTCTGCACCGTGCTCTCACAGCCTACCGGGAACGTCACATACAAAGGCCTCTCAAACGCAGTTCCTTGGCAGGCCTGATCTGGCTGAAGTAGGACTTCTGCTCTGGGTGTGCTCCATTGGCCTAGAGCTGAAAGGCCCAAAGGTCGCCCTTGTTGGCAAAGGGGCAGGGAGCCCCCAAAGCATCTTGCTTCTAGCTCTTTGGGAAGCTAAGAAACAACTATCTCTGAGCAGTGCTCTTACAGCCTAAGAGACAATCTCTTACCAAGGCCTGTGAAACGCACTTTGTTGGTGGCCTGATCTAGCTGAAGTAGAACTGCTGCTCTGGGTGTGCTCCATTGGCCTAGAGCTGCCTGGCCCAAAGGGCCGCCTTGTTTGCAAAGGGGCTGAGAGTCCCCAAAGCATCTTGCTTCCAGCTCTTCGGGAAGCTAAGAAACATCTGGCGTTACCCAGTGCTCTTACAGCCTACCGGGAACATCTCTTACCAAGGCCTGTGAAACGCCGTTTCCTGGCAGGCCTGATTTGGCTGAAGTAGAACTTCTGCTCTGGGTGTGCTCCATTGCCCTAGAGCTGCCAGGCCCAAGGTGCTGCCTTGTTTCCAAAGGGGCAGAGAGGCCCCAAAGCATCTTGCTTCCAGCTCTCTGGGAAGCTAAGAACCAACTCGCTCTGGCCCGTGCTCTTACAGCCTACCGGGAACATCTCTTACCAAGGCCTGTGAAACGCCGTTTCCTGGCAGGCCTGATTTGGCTGAAGTAGAACTTCTGCTCTGGGTGTGCTCCATTGCCCTAGAGCTGCCAGGCCCAAGGTGCTGCCTTGTTTCCAAAGGGGCAGAGAGGCCCCAAAGAATCTTGCTTCCAGCTCTCTGGGAAGCTAAGAACCAACTCGCTCTGCCCCGTGCTCTTACAGCCTACCGGGAACATCTCTTTGAAAGGCCTGTGAAACGCAGTTTCTTGGCAGGCCTCATCTGGCTGAAGTAGAACTTCTGCTCTGGGTGTGCTCCATTGCCCTAGAGCTGCCTGGCCCAAAGGGCCGCCTTGTTTGCAAAGGGGATGAGAGGCCCCAAAGCATCTTGCTTCCAGCTCTTCGGGAAGCTAAGAAACATCTGGCGTTGCCCAGTGCTCTTACAGCCTACCGGGAACATCTCTTACCAAGGCCTGTGAAACGCAGTTTGTTGGTGGCCTGAACTGGCCGAAGTAGAACTTCTGCTCTGGGTGTGCTCCACTGGCCTAGAGCTACCTGCCCCAAAGGGCTGCCTTGAGTCCAAAGTGAGAGAGTGGCACCAAAGCTTCTCGCTTCCAGCTTTCGGGAAGCTAAGAAACATCTGGCGTTGCCCAGTGCTCTTACAGCCTACCGGGAACATCTCTTACCAAGGCCTGTGAAATGCCGTTTCCTGGCAGGCCTGATTTGGCTGAAGTAGAACTTCTGCTCTGGGTGTGCTCCATTGCCCTAGAGCTGCCAGGCCCAAGGTGCTGCCTTGTTTCCAAAGGGGCAGAGAGGCCCCAAAGCATCTTGCTTCCAGCTCTCTGGGAAGCTAAGAACCAACTCGCTCTGCCCCGTGCTCTTACAGCCTACCGGGAACATGTCTTTGAAAGGCCTGTGAAACGCAGTTTCTTGGCAGGCCTCATCTGGCTGAAGTAGAACTCCGGCTCTGGGTGTGCTCCATTGCCCTAGGGCTGCCAGGCCCAAAGTGCTGCCCTGTTTCCAAGGGGCAGAGAGGCCCAAAGCATCTTGCTTCCCGGTCTTTGCGAAGCTAAGAAACAACTGGCTCTGCCCAGTGCTCTTACACCTACCGGGAACATCTCTTACCAAGGCCTGTCAAACGCTGTTTCTTTGCAGGCCTGATCAGGCTGAAGTAGAACTCCTGCTCTGCGTGTGCTCCATTGGCCTAGAGCTTCCCGACCCAAAAGGCTGCCTTGTTCCCAAACGGGCAGAGGGGTCCCAAGCATCTTGCTTCCAGCTTTTCAGGAAGGTAAGAAACAACTGGCTCTGCCCAGTGCTCTTACAGCCTACCGGGAACATCTCTTACCAAGGCCTGTGAAACGCAGTTTCCTGGAAGGCCTGATCTGGCTGAAGTAGAACTTCTGCTCTGGGTGTGCTCCATTGCCCTAGAGCTGCCAGGCCCAAAGGGCTGCCTTGTTTCCAAAGACGGAGAGTGGACCCAAAGCATCTTGCTCCCAGCTCTTCGGGAAGCTAAGAAACAGCTGGCTCTGCCCAGTGCTCTTACAGCCTAAGAGAACATCTCTTTGAAAGGCCTGTGAAACGCAGTTTCTTGGCAGGCCTGACCTGGCTGAAGTAGAACTTCTGTTCTGGTTGTGCTACATAGGCCTAGAGCTACCAGGACCTAAGGGCTGCCTTGTTTCCAAAGGGTGAGAGAGGCCCCAAAGTATCTTGCCTCCAGCACTTTGGGAAGCTAAAAAACAACTGGTTCTGCCCAGTGCTCTCACAGCCTACCGTGAACATCTCTTACCAAGGGCTGTGAAACGCAGTTTCTGGGCAGGACTGATCTGCCTGAAGTAGAACTTCTGCTGTGGGTGTGCTCCATTGGCCTAGAGCTGCCAGGCACAAACGGCTGCCTTGTGTCCAAAGGGAGAGAGAGGCCCCAAAGCATCTTGCTTCCAGCTCTGTGGGAAGCTAAAGCAACTGGCTCTCCACAGTGCTCTCACAGCCTACCGGGAACATCTCTTACCAAGGCCTGTGAAACGCAGTTTCTTGGCAGGCCTGATCTGGCTGAAGTAGAACTCCTGCTCTGGGCGTGCTACTTTGGCCTAGAGCTGCCAGGCCCAAAGGGCCGCCTTGTTTCCAAAGGGGCTGAGAGTCCCCAAAGCATCTTGCTTCCAAATCTTTGGGAAGCTAAGAAACAACTGGCTCTGCACAGTGCTCTCACAGCCTACCGGCAACGTGACAGAGAAAGGCCTGTGAGACGCAGTTTGTTGAAGGCCTGATCTGGCTGAGGTAGAACTTCTGCTCTGGGTGTGCTACTTTGGCCTAGAGCTGCCAGGCACAAAGGCTGCTTTGTTTCCAAAGGGGGAGAGAGGCCCCAAATCATGTTGCTTCCAGCTGTTTTTGAAGCTAAGAAACAACTCGCTCTGCCAGGTACTCTTACAGCCTTCCGGGAACACCTCTTACGAAGGCCTGTGAAAAGCAGTTTCTTGGCAGGCCTGATCTGGCTGAGGTAGAACTTCTGCTCTGGGTGTACTCCATTGGCCTAGGGCTGCCAGGCCCAAAGGACTGCCTTTATTTCCAAAGTGTGAGAGAGGCCCCAAAGCATCTTGCTTCCTGCTCTCTGGGAAGCTAAAACAACTGGCTCTGCACAGTGCTCTCAAAGCCAACCGGGAACGTCACATACAAAGGCCTGTGAAACGCAGCTTCTTGACAGGCCTTATCTGGCTGAGGTAGAACTTGTGCTCTGGGTGTGCTACTTTGGCCTAGAGCTGCCAGGCACAAAGGCTGCTTTGTTTCCAAAGGGGGAGAGAGGCCCCAAATCATGTTGCTTCCAGCTGTTTTTGAAGCTAAGAAACAACTCGCTCTGCCAGGTACTCTTACAGCCTTCCGGGAACACCTCTTACGAAGGCCTGTGAAAAGCAGTTTCTTGGCAGGCCTGATCTGGCTGAGGTAGAACTTCTGCTCTGGGTGTGCTCCATTGCCCTAGAGCTGAAAGGCCCAAAGGGCTGCCTTGTTTGCAAAGGGGCAGAGAGGCCCCAAAGCATCTTGCTTCCACCTCTTGGGAAGCTAAGAAACAACTGGCTGTGCCCAGTGCTCTTATAGCCTAAGAGAACATCTCTTATCAAGGCCTGTGAAACGCAGTTTCTAGGCAGGCCTGATCTGGAAGAAGTAGAACTTCTGCTCTGGTTGTGCTCCATTGCCCTAGAGCTGCCAGACCCAACGTGCTGCCTTGTTTCCAAAGGGGCAGAGAGGCCCCAAAGCGTCTTGCTTCCAGCTGTTTGGAAACAAGGAAACAACTGGCTCTGCACCGTGCTCTCACAGCCTACCGGGAACGTCACATACAAAGGCCTCTGAAACGCAGTTCCTTGGCAGGCCTGATCTGGCTGAAGTAGGACTTCTGCTCTGGGTGTGCTCCATTGGCCTAGAGCTGAAAGGCCCAAAGGTCGCCCTTGTTGGCAAAGGGGCAGGGAGCCCCCAAAGCATCTTGCTTCCAGCTCTTTGGGAAGCTAAGAAACAACTGTCTCTGCCCAGTGCTCTTACAGCCTAAGAGACAATCTCTTACCAAGGCCTGTGAAACGCACTTTGTTGGTGGCCTGATCTAGCTGAAGTAGAACTGCTGCTCTGGGTGTGCTCCATTGGCCTAGAGCTGCCTGGCCCAAAGGGCCGCCTTGTTTGCAAAGGGGCTGAGAGTCCCCAAAGCATCTTGCTTCCAGCTCTTCGGGAAGCTAAGAAACATCTGGCGTTACCCAGTGCTCTTACAGCCTACCGGGAACATCTCTTACCAAGGCCTGTGAAACGCCGTTTCCTGGCAGGCCTGATTTGGCTGAAGTAGAACTTCTGCTCTGGGTGTGCTCCATTGCCCTAGAGCTGCCAGGCCCAAGGTGCTGCCTTGTTTCCAAAGGGGCAGAGAGGCCCCAAAGCATCTTGCTTCCAGCTCTCTGGGAAGCTAAGAACCAACTCGCTCTGGCCCGTGCTCTTACAGCCTACCGGGAACATCTCTTTGAAAGGCCTGTGAAACGCAGTTTCTTGGCAGGCCTCATCTGCCTGAAGTAGAACTTCTGCTCTGGGTGTGCTCCATTGCCCTCGAGCTGCCTGGTCCAAAGGGCCGCCTTGTTTGCAAAGGGGATGAGAGGACCCAAAGCATCTTGCTTCCAGCTTTTCAGGAAGGTAAGAAACAACTGGCTCTGCCCAGTGCTCTTACAGCCTACCGGGAACATCTCTTACCAAGGCCTGTGAAACGCAGTTTCCTGGAAGGCCTGATCTGGCTGAAGTAGAACTTCTGCTCTGGGCGTGCTCCATTGCCCTAGAGCTGCCAGGCCCAAAGGGCTGCCTTGTTTCCAAAGACGGAGAGTGGACCCAAAGCATCTTGCTCCCAGCTCTTCGGGAAGCTAAGAAACAGCTGGCTCTGCCCAGTGCTCTTACAGCCTAAGAGAACATCTCTTTGAAAGGCCTGTGAAACGCAGTTTCTTGGCAGGCCTGACCTGGCTGAAGTAGAACTTCTGTTCTGGTTGTGCTACATAGGCCTAGAGCTACCAGGACCTAAGGGCTGCCTTGTTTCCAAAGGGTGAGAGAGGCCCCAAAGCATCTTGCCTCCAGCACTTTGGGAAGCTAAAAAACAACTGGTTCTGCCCAGTGCTCTCACAGCCTACCGTGAACATCTCTTACCAAGGGCTGTGAAACGCAGTTTCTGGGCAGGACTGATCTGCCTGAAGTAGAACTTCTGCTGTGGGTGTGCTCCATTGGCCTAGAGCTGCCAGGCCCAAACGGCTGCCTTGTGTCCAAAGGGAGAGAGAGGCCCCAAAGCATCTTGCTTCCAGCTCTGTGGGAAGCTAAAGCAACTGGCTCTCCACAGTGCTCTCACAGCCTACCGGGAACATCTCTTACCAAGGCCTGTGAAACGCAGTTTCTTGGCAGGCCTGATCTGGCTGAAGTAGAACTCCTGCTGTGGGCGTGCTACTTTGGCCTAGAGCTGCCAGGCCCAAAGGGCCGCCTTGTTTCCAAAGGGGCTGAGAGTCCCCAAAGCATCTTGCTTCCAAATCTTTGGGAAGCTAAGAAACAACTGGCTCTGCACAGTGCTCTCACAGCCTACCGGCAACGTGACAGAGCAAGGCCTGTGAGACGCAGTTTCTTGGAAGGCCTGATCTGGCTGAGGTAGAACTTCTGCTCTGGGTGTACTCCATTGGCCTAGGGCTGCCAGGCCCAAAGGGCTGCCTTTATTTCCAAAGTGTGAGAGAGGCCCCAAAGCATCTTGCTTCCTGCTCTCTGGGAAGCTAAAACAACTGGCTCTGCACAGTGCTCTCAAAGCCAACCGGGAACGTCATATACAAAGGCCTGTGAAACGCAGCTTCTTGACAGGCCTTATCTGGCTGAGGTAGAACTTGTGCTCTGGGTGTGCTACTTTGGCCTAGAGCTGCCAGGCACAAAGGCTGCTTTGTTTCCAAAGGGGGAGAGAGGCCCCAAATCATGTTGCTTCCAGCTGTTTTTGAAGCTAAGAAACAACTCGTTCTGCCAGGTACTCTTACAGCCTTCTGGGAACACCTCTTACGAAGGCCTGTGAAAAGCAGTTTCTTGGCAGGCCTGATCTGGCTGAGGTAGAACTTCTGCTCTGGGTGTGCTCCATTGCCCTAGAGCTGAAAGGCCCAAAGTTCTGCCTTGTTTCCAAAGGGGGAGAGAGGCCCCAAAGCATCTTGCTTCCACCTCTTGGGAAGCTAAGAAACAACTGGCTGTGCCCAGTGCTCTTATAGCCTAAGAGAACATCTCTTATCAAGGCCTGTGAAACGCACTGTCTAGGCAGGCCTGATCTGGAAGAAGTAGAACTTCGGCTCTGGTTGTGCTCCATTGCCCTAGAGCTGCCAGACCCAACGTGCTGCCTTGTTTCCAAAGGGGCAGAGAGGCCCCAAAGCGTCTTGCTTCCAGCTGTTTGGGAAACAAGGAAACAACTGGCTCTGCACCGTGCTCTCACAGCCTACCGGGAACGTCACATACAAAGGCCTCTCAAACGCAGTTCCTTGGCAGGCCTGATCTGGCTGAAGTAGGACTTCTGCTCTGGGTGTGCTCCATTGGCCTAGAGCTGAAAGGCCCAAAGGTCGCCCTTGTTGGCAAAGGGGCAGGGAGCCCCCAAAGCATCTTGCTTCTAGCTCTTTGGGAAGCTAAGAAACAACTATCTCTGAGCAGTGCTCTTACAGCCTAAGAGACAATCTCTTACCAAGGCCTGTGAAACGCACTTTGTTGGTGGCCTGATCTAGCTGAAGTAGAACTGCTGCTCTGGGTGTGCTCCATTGGCCTAGAGCTGCCTGGCCCAAAGGGCCGCCTTGTTTGCAAAGGGGCTGAGAGTCCCCAAAGCATCTTGCTTCCAGCTCTTCGGGAAGCTAAGAAACATCTGGCGTTACCCAGTGCTCTTACAGCCTACCGGGAACATCTCTTACCAAGGCCTGTGAAACGCCGTTTCCTGGCAGGCCTGATTTGGCTGAAGTAGAACTTCTGCTCTGGGTGTGCTCCATTGCCCTAGAGCTGCCAGGCCCAAGGTGCTGCCTTGTTTCCAAAGGGGCAGAGAGGCCCCAAAGCATCTTGCTTCCAGCTCTCTGGGAAGCTAAGAACCAACTCGCTCTGGCCCGTGCTCTTACAGCCTACCGGGAACATCTCTTACCAAGGCCTGTGAAACGCCGTTTCCTGGCAGGCCTGATTTGGCTGAAGTAGAACTTCTGCTCTGGGTGTGCTCCATTGCCCTAGAGCTGCCAGGCCCAAGGTGCTGCCTTGTTTCCAAAGGGGCAGAGAGGCCCCAAAGAATCTTGCTTCCAGCTCTCTGGGAAGCTAAGAACCAACTCGCTCTGCCCCGTGCTCTTACAGCCTACCGGGAACATGTCTTTGAAAGGCCTGTGAAACGCAGTTTCTTGGCAGGCCTCATCTGGCTGAAGTAGAAGTTCTGCTCTGGGTGTGCTCCATTGCCCTAGAGCTGCCTGGCCCAAAGGGCCGCCTTGTTTGCAAAGGGGATGAGAGGCCCCAAAGCATCTTGCTTCCAGCTCTTCGGGAAGCTAAGAAACATCTGGCGTTGCCCAGTGCTCTTACAGCCTACCGGGAACATCTCTTACCAAGGCCTGTGAAACGCAGTTTGTTGGTGGCTTGAACTGGCCGAAGTAGAACTTCTGCTCTGGGTGTGCTCCACTGGCCTAGAGCTACCTGCCCCAAAGGGCTGCCTTGAGTCCAAAGTGAGAGAGTGGCACCAAAGCTTCTCGCTTCCAGCTTTCGGGAAGCTAAGAAACATCTGGCGTTGCCCAGTGCTCTTACAGCCTACCGGGAACATCTCTTACCAAGGCCTGTGAAATGCCGTTTCCTGGCAGGCCTGATTTGGCTGAAGTAGAACTTCTGCTCTGGGTGTGCTCCATTGCCCTAGAGCTGCCAGGCCCAAGGTGCTGCCTTGTTTCCAAAGGGGCAGAGAGGCCCCAAAGCATCTTGCTTCCAGCTCTCTGGGAAGCTAAGAACCAACTCGCTCTGCCCCGTGCTCTTACAGCCTACCGGGAACATGTCTTTGAAAGGCCTGTGAAACGCAGTTTCTTGGCAGGCCTCATCTGGCTGAAGTAGAACTCCGGCTCTGGGTGTGCTCCATTGCCCTAGGGCTGCCAGGCCCAAAGTGCTGCCCTGTTTCCAAGGGGCAGAGAGGCCCAAAGCATCTTGCTTCCCGGTCTTTGCGAAGCTAAGAAACAACTGGCTCTGCCCAGTGCTCTTACACCTACCGGGAACATCTCTTACCAAGGCCTGTCAAACGCTGTTTCTTTGCAGGCCTGATCAGGCTGAAGTAGAACTCCTGCTCTGCGTGTGCTCCATTGGCCTAGAGCTTCCCGACCCAAAAGGCTGCCTTGTTCCCAAACGGGCAGAGGGGTCCCAAGCATCTTGCTTCCAGCTTTTCAGGAAGGTAAGAAACAACTGGCTCTGCCCAGTGCTCTTACAGCCTACCGGGAACATCTCTTACCAAGGCCTGTGAAACGCAGTTTCCTGGAAGGCCTGATCTGGCTGAAGTAGAACTTCTGCTCTGGGTGTGCTCCATTGCCCTAGAGCTGCCAGGCCCAAAGGGCTGCCTTGTTTCCAAAGACGGAGAGTGGACCCAAAGCATCTTGCTCCCAGCTCTTCGGGAAGCTAAGAAACAGCTGGCTCTGCCCAGTGCTCTTACAGCCTAAGAGAACATCTCTTTGAAAGGCCTGTGAAACGCAGTTTCTTGGCAGGCCTGACCTGGCTGAAGTAGAACTTCTGTTCTGGTTGTGCTACATAGGCCTAGAGCTACCAGGACCTAAGGGCTGCCTTGTTTCCAAAGGGTGAGAGAGGCCCCAAAGTATCTTGCCTCCAGCACTTTGGGAAGCTAAAAAACAACTGGTTCTGCCCAGTGCTCTCACAGCCTACCGTGAACATCTCTTACCAAGGGCTGTGAAACGCAGTTTCTGGGCAGGACTGATCTGCCTGAAGTAGAACTTCTGCTGTGGGTGTGCTCCATTGGCCTAGAGCTGCCAGGCCCAAACGGCTGCCTTGTGTCCAAAGGGAGAGAGAGGCCCCAAAGCATCTTGCTTCCAGCTCTGTGGGAAGCTAAAGCAACTGGCTCTCCACAGTGCTCTCACAGCCTACCGGGAACATCTCTTACCAAGGCCTGTGAAACGCAGTTTCTTGGCAGGCCTGATCTGGCTGAAATAGAACTCCTGCTCTGGGCGTGCTACTTTGGCCTAGAGCTGCCAGGCCCAAAGGGCCGCCTTGTTTCCAAAGGGGCTGAGAGTCCCCAAAGCATCTTGCTTCCAAATCTTTGGGAAGCTAAGAAACAACTGGCTCTGCACAGTGCTCTCACAGCCTACCGGCAACGTGACAGAGAAAGGCCTGTGAGACGCAGTTTCTTGGAAGGCCTGATCTGGCTGAGGTAGAACTTCTGCTCTGGGTGTACTCCATTGGCCTAGGGCTGCCAGGCCCAAAGGACTGCCTTTATTTCCAAAGTGTGAGAGAGGCCCCAAAGCATCTTGCTTCCTGCTCTCTGGGAAGCTAAAACAACTGGCTCTGCACAGTGCTCTCAAAGCCAACCGGGAACGTCACATACAAAGGCCTGTGAAACGCAGCTTCTTGACAGGCCTTATCTGGCTGAGGTAGAACTTGTGCTCTGGGTGTGCTACTTTGGCCTAGAGCTGCCAGGCACAAAGGCTGCTTTGTTTCCAAAGGGGGAGAGAGGCCCCAAATCATGTTGCTTCCAGCTGTTTTTGAAGCTAAGAAACAACTCGCTCTGCCAGGTACTCTTACAGCCTTCCGGGAACACCTCTTACGAAGGCCTGTGAAAAGCAGTTTCTTGGCAGGCCTGATCTGGCTGAGGTAGAACTTCTGCTCTGGGTGTGCTCCATTGCCCTAGAGCTGAAAGGCCCAACGTGCTGCCTTGTTTCCAAAGGGGCAGAGAGGCCCCAAAGCGTCTTGCTTCCAGCTGTTTGGGAAACAAGGAAACAACTGGCTCTGCACCGTGCTCTCACAGCCTACCGGGAACGTCACATACAAAGGCCTCTGAAACGCAGTTCCTTGGCAGGCCTGATCTGGCTGAAGTAGGACTTCTGCTCTGGGTGTGCTCCATTGGCCTAGAGCTGAAAGGCCCAAAGGTCGCCCTTGTTGGCAAAGGGGCAGGGAGCCCCCAAAGCATCTTGCTTCCAGCTCTTTGGGAAGCTAAGAAACAACTGTCTCTGCCCAGTGCTCTTACAGCCTAAGAGACAATCTCTTACCAAGGCCTGTGAAACGCACTTTGTTGGTGGCCTGATCTAGCTGAAGTAGAACTGCTGCTCTGGGTGTGCTCCATTGGCCTAGAGCTGCCTGGCCCAAAGGGCCGCCTTGTTTGCAAAGGGGCTGAGAGTCCCCAAAGCATCTTGCTTCCAGCTCTTCGGGAAGCTAAGAAACATCTGGCGTTACCCAGTGCTCTTACAGCCTACCGGGAACATCTCTTACCAAGGCCTGTGAAACGCCGTTTCCTGGCAGGCCTGATTTGGCTGAAGTAGAACTTCTGCTCTGGGTGTGCTCCATTGCCCTAGAGCTGCCAGGCCCAAGGTGCTGCCTTGTTTCCAAAGGGGCAGAGAGGCCCCAAAGCATCTTGCTTCCAGCTCTCTGGGAAGCTAAGAACCAACTCGCTCTGCCCCGTGCTCTTACAGCCTACCGGGAACATGTCTTTGAAAGGCCTGTGAAACGCAGTTTCTTGGCAGGCCTCATCTGGCTGAAGTAGAACTCCGTCTCTGGGTGTGCTCCATTGCCCTAGAGCTGCCAGGCCCCAAGTGCTGCCCTGTTTCCAAGGGGCAGAGAGGCCCAAAGCATCTTGCTTCCCGGTCTTTGCGAAGCTAAGAAACAACTGGCTCTGCCCAGTGCTCTTACACCTACCGGGAACATCTCTTACCAAGGCCTGTCAAACGCTGTTTCTTTGCAGGCCTGATCAGGCTGAAGTAGAACTCCTGCTCTGCGTGTGCTCCATTGGCCTAGAGCTTCCCGACCCAAAAGGCTGCCTTGTTCCCAAACGGGCAGAGGGGTCCCAAGCATCTTGCTTCCAGCTTTTCAGGAAGGTAAGAAACAACTGGCTCTGCCCAGTGCTCTTACAGCCTACCGGGAACATCTCTTACCAAGGCCTGTGAAACGCAGTTTCCTGGAAGGCCTGATCTGGCTGAAGTAGAACTTCTGCTCTGGGTGTGCTCCATTGCCCTAGAGCTGCCAGGCCCAAAGGGCTGCCTTGTTTCCAAAGACGGAGAGTGGACCCAAAGCATCTTGCTCCCAGCTCTTCGGGAAGCTAAGAAACAGCTGGCTCTGCCCAGTGCTCTTACAGCCTAAGAGAACATCTCTTTGAAAGGCCTGTGAAACGCAGTTTCTTGGCAGGCCTGACCTGGCTGAAGTAGAACTTCTGTTCTGGTTGTGCTACATAGGCCTAGAGCTACCAGGACCTAAGGGCTGCCTTGTTTCCAAAGGGTGAGAGAGGCCCCAAAGCATCTTGCCTCCAGCACTTTGGGAAGCTAAAAAACAACTGGTTCTGCCCAGTGCTCTCACAGCCTACCGTGAACATCTCTTACCAAGGGCTGCGAAACGCAGTTTCTGGGCAGGACTGATCTGCCTGAAGTAGAACTTCTGCTGTGGGTGTGCTCCATTGGCCTAGAGCTGCCAGGCCCAAACGGCTGCCTTGTGTCCAAAGGGAGAGAGAGGCCCCAAAGCATCTTGCTTCCAGCTCTGTGGGAAGCTAAAGCAACTGGCTCTCCACAGTGCTCTCACAGCCTACCGGGAACATCTCTTACCAAGGCCTGTGAAACGCAGTTTCTTGGCAGGCCTGATCTGGCTGAAATAGAACTCCTGCTCTGGGCGTGCTACTTTGGCCTAGAGCTGCCAGGCCCAAAGGGCCGCCTTGTTTCCAAAGGGGCTGAGAGTCCCCAAAGCATCTTGCTTCCAAATCTTTGGGAAGCTAAGAAACAACTGGCTCTGCACAGTGCTCTCACAGCCTACCGGCAACGTGACAGAGAAAGGCCTGTGAGACGCAGTTTCTTGGAAGGCCTGATCTGGCTGAGGTAGAACTTCTGCTCTGGGTGTACTCCATTGGCCTAGGGCTGCCAGGCCCAAAGGACTGCCTTTATTTCCAAAGTGTGAGAGAGGCCCCAAAGCATCTTGCTTCCTGCTCTCTGGGAAGCTAAAACAACTGGCTCTGCACAGTGCTCTCAAAGCCAACCGGGAACGTCACATACAAAGGCCTGTGAAACGCAGCTTCTTGACAGGCCTTATCTGGCTGAGGTAGAACTTGTGCTCTGGGTGTGCTACTTTGGCCTAGAGCTGCCAGGCACAAAGGCTGCTTTGTTTCCAAAGGGGGAGAGAGGCCCCAAATCATGTTGCTTCCAGCTGTTTTTGAAGCTAAGAAACAACTCGCTCTGCCAGGTACTCTTACAGCCTTCCGGGAACACCTCTTACGAAGGCCTGTGAAAAGCAGTTTCTTGGCAGGCCTGATCTGGCTGAGGTAGAACTTCTGCTCTGGGTGTGCTCCATTGCCCTAGAGCTGAAAGGCCCAACGTGCTGCCTTGTTTCCAAAGGGGCAGAGAGGCCCCAAAGCGTCTTGCTTCCAGCTGTTTGGGAAACAAGGAAACAACTGGCTCTGCACCGTGCTCTCACAGCCTACCGGGAACGTCACATACAAAGGCCTCTGAAACGCAGTTCCTTGGCAGGCCTGATCTGGCTGAAGTAGGACTTCTGCTCTGGGTGTGCTCCATTGGCCTAGAGCTGAAAGGCCCAAAGGTCGCCCTTGTTGGCAAAGGGGCAGGGAGCCCCCAAAGCATCTTGCTTCCAGCTCTTTGGGAAGCTAAGAAACAACTGTCTCTGCCCAGTGCTCTTACAGCCTAAGAGACAATCTCTTACCAAGGCCTGTGAAACGCACTTTGTTGGTGGCCTGATCTAGCTGAAGTAGAACTGCTGCTCTGGGTGTGCTCCATTGGCCTAGAGCTGCCTGGCCCAAAGGGCCGCCTTGTTTGCAAAGGGGCTGAGAGTCCCCAAAGCATCTTGCTTCCAGCTCTTCGGGAAGCTAAGAAACATCTGGCGTTACCCAGTGCTCTTACAGCCTACCGGGAACATCTCTTACCAAGGCCTGTGAAACGCCGTTTCCTGGCAGGCCTGATTTGGCTGAAGTAGAACTTCTGCTCTGGGTGTGCTCCATTGCCCTAGAGCTGCCAGGCCCAAGGTGCTGCCTTGTTTCCAAAGGGGCAGAGAGGCCCCAAAGCATCTTGCTTCCAGCTCTCTGGGAAGCTAAGAACCAACTCGCTCTGCCCCGTGCTCTTACAGCCTACCGGGAACATGTCTTTGAAAGGCCTGTGAAACGCAGTTTCTTGGCAGGCCTCATCTGGCTGAAGTAGAACTCCGGCTCTGGGTGTGCTCCATTGCCCTAGAGCTGCCAGGCCCCAAGTGCTGCCCTGTTTCCAAGGGGCAGAGAGGCCCAAAGCATCTTGCTTCCCGGTCTTTGCGAAGCTAAGAAACAACTGGCTCTGCCCAGTGCTCTTACACCTACCGGGAACATCTCTTACCAAGGCCTGTCAAACGCTGTTTCTTTGCAGGCCTGATCAGGCTGAAGTAGAACTCCTGCTCTGCGTGTGCTCCATTGGCCTAGAGCTTCCCGACCCAAAAGGCTGCCTTGTTCCCAAACGGGCAGAGGGGTCCCAAGCGTCTTGCTTCCAGCTTTTCAGGAAGGTAAGAAACAACTGGCTCTGCCCAGTGCTCTTACAGCCTACCGGGAACATCTCTTACCAAGGCCTGTGAAACGCAGTTTCCTGGCAGGCCTGATCTGGCTGAAGTAGAACTTCTGCTCTGGGTGTGCTCCATTGCCCTAGAGCTGCCAGGCCCAAAGGGCTGCCTTGTTTCCAAAGACGGAGAGTGGACCCAAAGCATCTTGCTCCCAGCTCTTCGGGAAGCTAAGAAACAGCTGGCTCTGCCCAGTGCTCTTACAGCCTAAGAGAACATCTCTTTGAAAGGCCTGTGAAACGCAGTTTCTTGGCAGGCCTGACCTGGCTGAAGTAGAACTTCTGTTCTGGTTGTGCTACATAGGCCTAGAGCTACCAGGACCTAAGGGCTGCCTTGTTTCCAAAGGGTGAGAGAGGCCCCAAAGCATCTTGCCTCCAGCACTTTGGGAAGCTAAAAAACAACTGGTTCTGCCCAGTGCTCTCACAGCCTACCGTGAACATCTCTTACCAAGGGCTGTGAAACGCAGTTTCTGGGCAGGACTGATCTGGCTGAAGTAGAACTTCTGCTGTGGGTGTGCTCCATTGGCCTAGAGCTGCCAGGCACAAACGGCTGCCTTGTGTCCAAGGGAGAGAGAAGCCCCAAAGCATCTTACTTCCAGCTCTGTGGGAAGCTAAAGCAACTGGCTCTCCACAGAGCTCTCACAGCCTACCGGGAACATCTCTTACCAAGGCCTGTGAAACGCAGTTTCTTGGCAGGCCTGATCTGGCTGAAGTAGAACTCCTGCTCTGGGCGTGCTACTTTGGCCTAGAGCTGCCAGGCCCAAAGGGCCGCCTTGTTTCCAAAGGGGCTGAGAGTCCCCAAAGTATCTTGCTTCCAAATCTTTGGGAAGCTAAGAAACAACTGGCTCTGCACAGTGCTCTCACAGCCTACCGGCAACGTGACAGAGAAAGGCCTGTGAGACGCAGTTTCTTGGAAGGCCTGATCTGGCTGAGGTAGAACTTCTGCTCTGGGTGTACTCCATTGGCCTAGGGCTGCCAGGCCCAAAGGGCTGCCTTTATTTCCAAAGTGTGGGAGAGGCCCCAAAGCATCTTGCTTCCTGCTCTCTGGGAAGCTAAAACAACTGGCTCTGCACAGTGCTCTCAAAGCCAACCGGGAACGTCACATACAAAGGCCTGTGAAACGCAGCTTCTTGACAGGCCTTATCTGGCTGAGGTAGAACTTGTGCTCTGGGTGTGCTACTTTGGCCTAGAGCTGCCAGGCACAAAGGCTGCTTTGTTTCCAAAGGGGGAGAGAGGCCCCAAATCATGTTGCTTCCAGCTGTTTTTGAAGCTAAGAAACAACTCGCTCGCCAGGTACTCTTACAGCCTTCCGGGAACACCTCTTACGAAGGCCTGTGAAAAGCAGTTTCTTGGCAGGCCTGATCTGGCTGAGGTAGAACTTCTGCTCTGGGTGTGCTCCATTGCCCTAGAGCTGAAAGGCCCAAAGGGCTGCCTTGTTTGCAAAGGGGCAGAGAGGCCCCAAAGCATCTTGCTTCCAGCTCATTGGGAAGCTAAGAAACAACTGGCTGTGCCCAGTGCTCTTATAGCCTAAGAGAACATCTCTTATCAAGGCCTGTGAAACGCAGTTTCTAGGCAGGCCTGATCTGGAAGAAGTAGAACTTCTGCTCTGGTTGTGCTCCATTGCCCTAGAGCTGCCAGACCCAACGTGCTGCCTTGTTTCCAAAGGGGCAGAGAGGCCCCTAAGCGTCTTGCTTCCAGCTGTTTGGGAAACAAGGAAACAACTGGCTCTGCACCGTGCTCTCACAGCCTACCGGGAACGTCACATACAAAGGCCTCTGAAACGCAGTTCCTTGGCAGGCCTGATCTGGCTGAAGTAGGACTTCTGCTCTGGCTGTGCTCCATTGGCCTAGAGCTGAAAGGCCCAAAGGGATGCCTTGTTTGCAAAGGGGCAGAGAGGCCCCAAAGCATCTTGCTTCCAGCTCTTTGGGAAGCTAAGAAACAACTGTCTCTGCCCAGTGCTCTGACAGAGTACCGGCAACATCTCTTACCAAAGCCTTTGAAACGCAGTTTCTTGGCAGGCCTTATCTGGCTGAGGTAGAACTTCTGCTCTCGGTGTGCTCCATTGGCCTAGAGCTGAAAGGCCCAAAGGTCGGCCTTGTTGGCAAAGGGGCAGGGAGCCCCCAAAGCGTCTTGCTTCCAGCTCTTTGGGAAGCTAAGAAACAACTGGCTCTGCCCAGTGCTCTTACAGCCTGAGAGAAAATCTCTTACCAAGGCCTGTGAAACGCACTTTGTTGGCGGCCTGATCTAGCTGAAGTAGAACTTCTGCTCTGGGTGTGCTCCATTGGCCTAGAGCTGCCTGGCCCAAAGGGCCGCCTTGCTTGCAAAGGGGATGAGAGGCCCCAAAGCATCTTGCTTCCAGCTCTTCGGGAAGCTAAGAAACATCGGGCGTCGCCCAGTGCTCTTACAGCCTACCGGGAACATCTCTTACCAAGGCCTGTGAAACGCAGTTTGTTGGTGGCCTGAACTGGCCGAAGTAGAACTTCTGCTCTGGGTGTGCTCCACTGGCCTAGAGCTACCTGCCCCAAAGGGCTGCCTTGATTCCAAACTGAGAGAGTGGCACCAAAGCATCTTGCTTCCAGCTCTTCGGGAAGCTAAGAAACATCTGGCGTTGCCCAGTGCTCTTACAGCCTACCGGGAACATCTCTTACCAAGGTCTTTGAAACGCCGTTTCCTGGCAGGCCTGATTTGGCTGAAGTAGAACTTCTGCTCTGGGTGTGCTCCATTGCCCTAGAGCTGCCAGGCCCAAGGTGCTGCCTTGTTTCCAAAGGGGCAGAGAGGCCCCAAAGCATCTTGCTTCCGGCTTTCTGGGAAGCTAAGAACCAACTCGCTCTGGCCCGTGCTCTTACAGCCTACCGGGAACATGTCTTTGAAAGGCCTGTGAAACGCAGTTTCTTGGCAGGCCTCATCTGGCTGAAGTAGAACTCCGGCTCTGGGTGTGCTCCATTGCCCTAGGGCTGCCAGGCCCAAAGTGCTGCCCTGTTTCCAAGGGGCAGAGAGGCCCAAAGCATCTTGCTTCCCGGTCTTTGCAAAGCTAAGAAACAACTGGCTCTGCCCAGTGCTCTTACACCTACCGGGAACATCTCTTACCAAGGCCTGTCAAACGCTGTTTCTTTGCAGGCCTGATCAGGCTGAAGTAGAACTCCTGCTCTGCGTGTGCTCCATTGGCCTAGAGCTTCCCGACCCAAAAGGCTGCCTTGTTCCCAAACGGGCAGAGGGGTCCCAAGCGTCTTGCTTCCAGCTTTTCAGGAAGGTAAGAAACAAGTGGCTCTGCCCAGTGCTCTTACAGCCTACCGGGAACATCTCTTACCAAGGCCTGTGAAACGCAGTTTCCTGGCAGGCCTGATCTGGCTGAAGTAGAACTTCTGCTCTGGGTGTGCTCCATTGCCCTAGAGCTGCCAGGCCCAAAGGGCTGCCTTGATTCCAAAGACGGAGATTGGACCCAAAGCATCTTGCTCCCAGCTCTTCGGGAAGCTAAGAAACAGCTGGCTCTGCCCAGTGCTCTTACAGCCTAAGAGAACATCTCTTTGAAAGGCCTGTGAAACGCAGTTTCTTGGCAGGCCTGACCTGGCTGAAGTAGAACTTCTGTTCTGGTTGTGCTACATAGGCCTAGAGCTACCAGGACCTAAGGGCTGCCTTGTTTCCAAAGGGTGAGAGAGGCCCCAAAGCATCTTGCCTCCAGCACTTTGGGAAGCTAAAAAACAACTGGTTCTGCCCAGTGCTCTCACAGCCTACCGTGAACATCTCTTACCAAGGGCTGTGAAACGCAGTTTCTGTGCAGGACTGATCTGCCTGAAGTAGAACTTCTGCTGTGGGTGTGCTCCATTGGCCTAGAGCTGCCAGGCGCAAACGGCTGCCTTGTGTCCAAAGGGAGAGAGAGGCCCCAAAGCATCTTGCTTCCAGCTCTGTGGGAAGCTAAAGCAACTGGCTCTCCACAGTGCTCTCACAGCCTACCGGGAACATCTCTTACCAAGGCCTGTGAAACGCAGTTTCTTGGCAGGCCTGATCTGGCTGAAGTAGAACTCCTGCTCTGGGCGTGCTACTTTGGCCTAGAGCTGCCAGGCCCAAAGGGCCGCCTTGTTTCCAAAGGGGCTGAGAGTCCCCAAAGTATCTTGCTTCCAAATCTTAGGGAAGCTAAGAAACAACTGGCTCTGCACAGTGCTCTCACAGCCTACCGGCAACGTGACAGAGAAAGGCCTGTGAGACGCAGTTTCTTGGAAGGCCTGATCTGGCTGAGGTAGAACTTCTGCTCTGGGTGTACTCCATTGGCCTAGGGCTGCCAGGCCCAAAGGGCTGCCTTTATTTCCAAAGTGTGAGAGAGGCCCCAAAGCATCTTGCTTCCTGCTCTCTGGGAAGCTAAAACAACTGGCTCTGCACAGTGCTCTCAAAGCCAACCGGGAACGTCACATACAAAGGCCTGTGAAACGCAGCTTCTTGACAGGCCTTATCTGGCTGAGGTAGAACTTGTGCTCTGGGTGTGCTACTTTGGCCTAGAGCTGCCAGGCACAAAGGCTGCTTTGTTTCCAAAGGGGGAGAGAGGCCCCAAATCATGTTGCTTCCATCTGTTTTTGAAGCTAAGAAACAACTAGCTCTGCCAGGTACTCTTACAGCCTTCCGGGAACACCTCTTACGAAGGCCTGTGAAAAGCAGTTTCTTGGCAGACCTGATCTGGCTGAGGTAGAACTTCTGCTCTGGGTGTGCTCCATTGCCCTAGAGCTGAAAGGCCCAAAGGGATGCCTTGTTTGCAAAGGGGCAGAGAGGCCCCAAAGCATCTTGCTTCCAGCTCATTGGGAAGCTAAGAAACAACTGGCTGTGCCCAGTGCTCTTATAGCCTAAGAGAACATCTCTTATCAAGGCCTGTGAAACGCAGTTTCTAGGCAGGCCTGATCTGGAAGAAGTAGAACTTCTGCTCTGGTTGTGCTCCATTGCCCTAGAGCTGCCAGACCCAACGTGCTGCCTTGTTTCCAAAGGGGCAGAGAGGCCCCTAAGCGTCTTGCTTCCAGCTGTTTGGGAAACAAGGAAACAACTGGCTCTGCACCGTGCTCTCACAGCCTACCGGGAACGTCACATACAAAGGCCTCTGAAACGCAGTTCCTTGGCAGGCCTGATCTGGCTGAAGTAGGACTTCTGCTCTGGCTGTGCTCCATTGGCCTAGAGCTGAAAGGCCCAAAGGGATGCCTTGTTTGCAAAGGGGCAGAGAGGCCCCAAAGCATCTTGCTTCCAGCTCTTTGGGAAGCTAAGAAACAACTGTCTCTGCCCAGTGCTCTGACAGAGTACCGGCAACATCTCTTACCAAAGCCTTTGAAACGCAGTTTCTTGGCAGGCCTTATCTGGCTGAGGTAGAACTTCTGCTCTCGGTGTGCTCCATTGGCCTAGAGCTGAAAGGCCCAAAGGTCGGCCTTGTTGGCAAAGGGGCAGGGAGCCCCCAAAGCATCTTGCTTCCAGCTCTTTGGGAATCTAAGAAACAACTGGCTCTGCCCAGTGCTCTTACAGCCTGAGAGAAAATCTCTTACCAAGGCCTGTGAAACGCACTTTGTTGGCGGCCTGATCTAGCTGAAGTAGAACTTCTGCTCTGGGTGTGCTCCATTGGCCTAGAGCTGCCTGGCCCAAAGGGCCGCCTTGCTTGCAAAGGGGATGAGAGGCCCCAAAGCATCTTGCTTCCAGCTCTTCGGGAAGCTAAGAAACATCGGGCGTTGCCCAGTGCTCTTACAGCCTACCGGGAACATCTCTTACCAAGGCCTGTGAAACGCAGTTTGTTGGTGGCCTGAACGGGCCGAAGTAGAACTTCTGCTCTGGGTGTGCTCCACTGGCCTAGAGCTACCTGCCCCAAAGGGCTGCCTTGATTCCAAACTGAGAGAGTGGCACCAAAGCATCTTGCTTCCAGCTCTTCGGGAAGCTAAGAAACATCTGGCGTTGCCCAGTGCTCTTACAGCCTACCGGGAACATCTCTTACCAAGGTCTTTGAAACGCCGTTTCCTGGCAGGCCTGATTTGGCTGAAGTAGAACTTCTGCTCTGGGTGTGCTCCATTGCCCTAGAGCTGCCAGGCCCAAGGTGCTGCCTTGTTTCCAAAGGGGCAGAGAGGCCCCAAAGCATCTTGCTTCCAGCTCTCTGGGAAGCTAAGAACCAACTCGCTCTGCCCCGTGCTCTTACAGCCTACCGGGAACATGTCTTTGAAAGGCCTGTGAAACGCAGTTTCTTGGCAGGCCTCATCTGGCTGAAGTAGAACTCCGGCTCTGGGTGTGCTCCATTGCCCTAGGGCTGCCAGGCCCAAAGTGCTGCCCTGTTTCCAAGGGGCAGAGAGGCCCAAAGCATCTTGCTTCCCGGTCTTTGCAAAGCTAAGAAACAACTGGCTCTGCCCAGTGCTCTTACACCTACAGGGAACATCTCTTACCAAGGCCTGTCAAACGCTGTTTCTTTGCAGGCCTGATCAGGCTGAAGTAGAACTCCTGCTCTGCGTGTGCTGCATTGGCCTAGAGCTTCCCGACCCAAAAGGCTGCCTTGTTCCCAAACGGGCAGAGGGGTCCCAAGCGTCTTGCTTCCAGCTTTTCAGGAAGGTAAGAAACAACTGGCTCTGCCCAGTGCTCTTACAGCCTACCGGGAACATCTCTTACCAAGGCCTGTGAAACGCAGTTTCCTGGCAGGCCTGATCTGGCTGAAGTAGAACTTCTGCTCTGGGTGTGCTCCATTGCCCTAGAGCTGCCAGGCCCAAAGGGCTGCCTTGATTCCAAAGACGGAGATTGGACCCAAAGCATCTTGCTCCCAGCTCTTCGGGAAGCTAAGAAACAGCTGGCTCTGCCCAGTGCTCTTACAGCCTAAGAGAACATCTCTTTGAAAGGCCTGTGAAACGCAGTTTCTTGGCAGGCCTGACCTGGCTGAAGTAGAACTTCTGTTCTGGTTGTGCTACATAGGCCTAGAGCTACCAGGACCTAAGGGCTGCCTTGTTTCCAAAGGGTGAGAGAGGCCCCAAAGCATCTTGCCTCCAGCACTTTGGGAAGCTAAAAAACAACTGGTTCTGCCCAGTGCTCTCACAGCCTACCGTGAACATCTCTTACCAAGGGCTGTGAAACGCAGTTTCCGGGCAGGACTGATCTGCCTGAAGTAGAACTTCTGCTGTGGGTGTGCTCCATTGGCCTAGAGCTGCCAGGCGCAAACGGCTGCCTTGTGTCCAAAGGGAGAGAGAGGCCCCAAAGCATCTTGCTTCCAGCTCTGTGGGAAGCTAAAGCAACTGGCTCTCCACAGTGCTCTCACAGCCTACCGGGAACATCTCTTACCAAGGCCTGTGAAACGCAGTTTCTTGGCAGGCCTGATCTGGCTGAAGTAGAACTCCTGCTCTGGGCGTGCTACTTTGGCCTAGAGCTGCCAGGCCCAAAGGGCCGCCTTGTTTCCAAAGGGGCTGAGAGTCCCCAAAGTATCTTGCTTCCAAATCTTTGGGAAGCTAAGAAACAACTGGCTCTGCACAGTGCTCTCACAGCCTACCGGCAACGTGACAGAGAAAGGCCTGTGAGACGCAGTTTCTTGGAAGGCCTGATCTGGCTGAGGTAGAACTTCTGCTCTGGGTGTACTCCATTGGCCTAGGGCTGCCAGGCCCAAAGGGCTGCCTTTATTTCCAAAGTGTGAGAGAGGCCCCAAAGCATCTTGCTTCCTGCTCTCTGGGAAGCTAAAACAACTGGCTCTGCACAGTGCTCTCAAAGCCAACCGGGAACGTCACATACAAAGGCCTGTGAAACGCAGCTTCTTGACAGGCCTTATCTGGCTGAGGTAGAACTTGTGCTCTGGGTGTGCTACTTTGGCCTAGAGCTGCCAGGCACAAAGGCTGCTTTGTTTCCAAAGGGGGAGAGAGGCCCCAAATCATGTTGCTTCCAGCTGTTTTTGAAGCTAAGAAACAACTCGCTCTGCCAGGTACTCTTACAGCCTTCCGGGAACACCTCTTACGAAGGCCTGTGAAAAGCAGTTTCTTGGCAGGCCTGATCTGGCTGAGGTAGAACTTCTGCTCTGGGTGTGCTCCATTGCCCTAGAGCTGAAAGGCCCAAAGGGATGCCTTGTTTGCAAAGGGGCAGAGAGGCCCCAAAGCATCTTGCTTCCAGCTCATTGGGAAGCTAAGAAACAACTGGCTGTGCCCAGTGCTCTTATAGCCTAAGAGAACATCTCTTATCAAGGCCTGTGAAACGCAGTTTCTAGGCAGGCCTGATCTGGAAGAAGTAGAACTTCTGCTCTGGTTGTGCTCCATTGCCCTAGAGCTGCCAGACCCAACGTGCTGCCTTGTTTCCAAAGGGGCAGAGAGGCCCCTAAGCGTCTTGCTTCCAGCTGTTTGGGAAACAAGGAAACAACTGGCTCTGCACCGTGCTCTCACAGCCTACCGGGAACGTCACATACAAAGGCCTCTGAAACGCAGTTCCTTGGCAGGCCTGATCTGGCTGAAGTAGGACTTCTGCTCTGGCTGTGCTCCATTGGCCTAGAGCTGAAAGGCCCAAAGGGATGCCTTGTTTGCAAAGGGGCAGAGAGGCCCCAAAGCATCTTGCTTCCAGCTCTTTGGGAAGCTAAGAAACAACTGTCTCTGCCCAGTGCTCTGACAGAGTACCGGCAACATCTCTTACCAAAGCCTTTGAAACGCAGTTTCTTGGCAGGCCTTATCTGGCTGAGGTAGAACTTCTGCTCTCGGTGTGCTCCATTGGCCTAGAGCTGAAAGGCCCAAAGGTCGGCCTTGTTGGCAAAGGGGCAGGGAGCCCCCAAAGCATCTTGCTTCCAGCTCTTTGGGAAGCTAAGAAACAACTGGCTCTGCCCAGTGCTCTTACAGCCTGAGAGAAAATCTCTTACCAAGGCCTGTGAAACGCACTTTGTTGGCGGCCTGATCTAGCTGAAGTAGAACTTCTGCTCTGGGTGTGCTCCATTGGCCTAGAGCTGCCTGGCCCAAAGGGCCGCCTTGCTTGCAAAGGGGATGAGAGGCCCCAAAGCATCTTGCTTCCAGCTCTTCGGGAAGCTAAGAAACATCGGGCGTTGCCCAGTGCTCTTACAGCCTACCGGGAACATCTCTTACCAAGGCCTGTGAAACGCAGTTTGTTGGTGGCCTGAACGGGCCGAAGTAGAACTTCTGCTCTGGGTGTGCTCCACTGGCCTAGAGCTACCTGCCCCAAAGGGCTGCCTTGATTCCAAACTGAGAGAGTGGCACCAAAGCATCTTGCTTCCAGCTCTTCGGGAAGCTAAGAAACATCTGGCGTTGCCCAGTGCTCTTACAGCCTACCGGGAACATCTCTTACCAAGGTCTTTGAAACGCCGTTTCCTGGCAGGCCTGATTTGGCTGAAGTAGAACTTCTGCTCTGGGTGTGCTCCATTGCCCTAGAGCTGCCAGGCCCAAGGTGCTGCCTTGTTTCCAAAGGGGCAGAGAGGCCCCAAAGCATCTTGCTTCCAGCTCTCTGGGAAGCTAAGAACCAACTCGCTCTGCCCCGTGCTCTTACAGCCTACCGGGAACATGTCTTTGAAAGGCCTGTGAAACGCAGTTTCTTGGCAGGCCTCATCTGGCTGAAGTAGAACTCCGGCTCTGGGTGTGCTCCATTGCCCTAGGGCTGCCAGGCCCAAAGTGCTGCCCTGTTTCCAAGGGGCAGAGAGGCCCAAAGCATCTTGCTTCCCGGTCTTTGCAAAGCTAAGAAACAACTGGCTCTGCCCAGTGCTCTTACACCTACCGGGAACATCTCTTACCAAGGCCTGTCAAACGCTGTTTCTTTGCAGGCCTGATCAGGCTGAAGTAGAACTCCTGCTCTGCGTGTGCTCCATTGGCCTAGAGCTTCCCGACCCAAAAGGCTGCCTTGTTCCCAAACGGGCAGAGGGGTCCCAAGCGTCTTGCTTCCAGCTTTTCAGGAAGGTAAGAAACAACTGGCTCTGCCCAGTGCTCTTACAGCCTACCGGGAACATCTCTTACCAAGGCCTGTGAAACGCAGTTTCCTGGCAGGCCTGATCTGGCTGAAGTAGAACTTCTGCTCTGGGTGTGCTCCATTGCCCTAGAGCTGCCAGGCCCAAAGGGCTGCCTTGATTCCAAAGACGGAGATTGGACCCAAAGCATCTTGCTCCCAGCTCTTCGGGAAGCTAAGAAACAGCTGGCTCTGCCCAGTGCTCTTACAGCCTAAGAGAACATCTCTTTGAAAGGCCTGTGAAACGCAGTTTCTTGGCAGGCCTGACCTGGCTGAAGTAGAACTTCTGTTCTGGTTGTGCTACATAGGCCTAGAGCTACCAGGACCTAAGGGCTGCCTTGTTTCCAAAGGGTGAGAGAGGCCCCAAAGCATCTTGCCTCCAGCACTTTGGGAAGCTAAAAAACAACTGGTTCTGCCCAGTGCTCTCACAGCCTACCGTGAACATCTCTTACCAAGGGCTGTGAAACGCAGTTTCCGGGCAGGACTGATCTGCCTGAAGTAGAACTTCTGCTGTGGGTGTGCTCCATTGGCCTAGAGCTGCCAGGCGCAAACGGCTGCCTTGTGTCCAAAGGGAGAGAGAGGCCCCAAAGCATCTTGCTTCCAGCTCTGTGGGAAGCTAAAGCAACTGGCTCTCCACAGTGCTCTCACAGCCTACCGGGAACATCTCTTACCAAGGCCTGTGAAACGCAGTTTCTTGGCAGGCCTGATCTGGCTGAAGTAGAACTCCTGCTCTGGGCGTGCTACTTTGGCCTAGAGCTGCCAGGCCCAAAGGGCCGCCTTGTTTCCAAAGGGGCTGAGAGTCCCCAAAGTATCTTGCTTCCAAATCTTTGGGAAGCTAAGAAACAACTGGCTCTGCACAGTGCTCTCACAGCCTACCGGCAACGTGACAGAGAAAGGCCTGTGAGACGCAGTTTCTTGGAAGGCCTGATCTGGCTGAGGTAGAACTTCTGCTCTGGGTGTACTCCATTGGCCTAGGGCTGCCAGGCCCAAAGGGCTGCCTTTATTTCCAAAGTGTGAGAGAGGCCCCAAAGCATCTTGCTTCCTGCTCTCTGGGAAGCTAAAACAACTGGCTCTGCACAGTGCTCTCAAAGCCAACCGGGAACGTCACATACAAAGGCCTGTGAAACGCAGCTTCTTGACAGGCCTTATCTGGCTGAGGTAGAACTTGTGCTCTGGGTGTGCTACTTTGGCCTAGAGCTGCCAGGCACAAAGGCTGCTTTGTTTCCAAAGGGGGAGAGAGGCCCCAAATCATGTTGCTTCCAGCTGTTTTTGAAGCTAAGAAACAACTCGCTCTGCCAGGTACTCTTACAGCCTTCCGGGAACACCTCTTACGAAGGCCTGTGAAAAGCAGTTTCTTGGCAGGCCTGATCTGGCTGAGGTAGAACTTCTGCTCTGGGTGTGCTCCATTGCCCTAGAGCTGAAAGGCCCAAAGGGATGCCTTGTTTGCAAAGGGGCAGAGAGGCCCCAAAGCATCTTGCTTCCAGCTCATTGGGAAGCTAAGAAACAACTGGCTGTGCCCAGTGCTCTTATAGCCTAAGAGAACATCTCTTATCAAGGCCTGTGAAACGCAGTTTCTAGGCAGGCCTGATCTGGAAGAAGTAGAACTTCTGCTCTGGTTGTGCTCCATTGCCCTAGAGCTGCCAGACCCAACGTGCTGCCTTGTTTCCAAAGGGGCAGAGAGGCCCCTAAGCGTCTTGCTTCCAGCTGTTTGGGAAACAAGGAAACAACTGGCTCTGCACCGTGCTCTCACAGCCTACCGGGAACGTCACATACAAAGGCCTCTGAAACGCAGTTCCTTGGCAGGCCTGATCTGGCTGAAGTAGGACTTCTGCTCTGGCTGTGCTCCATTGGCCTAGAGCTGAAAGGCCCAAAGGGATGCCTTGTTTGCAAAGGGGCAGAGAGGCCCCAAAGCATCTTGCTTCCAGCTCTTTGGGAAGCTAAGAAACAACTGTCTCTGCCCAGTGCTCTGACAGAGTACCGGCAACATCTCTTACCAAAGCCTTTGAAACGCAGTTTCTTGGCAGGCCTTATCTGGCTGAGGTAGAACTTCTGCTCTCGGTGTGCTCCATTGGCCTAGAGCTGAAAGGCCCAAAGGTCGGCCTTGTTGGCAAAGGGGCAGGGAGCCCCCAAAGCATCTTGCTTCCAGCTCTTTGGGAAGCTAAGAAACAACTGGCTCTGCCCAGTGCTCTTACAGCCTGAGAGAAAATCTCTTACCAAGGCCTGTGAAACGCACTTTGTTGGCGGCCTGATCTAGCTGAAGTAGAACTTCTGCTCTGGGTGTGCTCCATTGGCCTAGAGCTGCCTGGCCCAAAGGGCCGCCTTGCTTGCAAAGGGGATGAGAGGCCCCAAAGCATCTTGCTTCCAGCTCTTCGGGAAGCTAAGAAACATCGGGCGTTGCCCAGTGCTCTTACAGCCTACCGGGAACATCTCTTACCAAGGCCTGTGAAACGCAGTTTGTTGGTGGCCTGAACTGGCCGAAGTAGAACTTCTGCTCTGGGTGTGCTCCACTGGCCTAGAGCTACCTGCCCCAAAGGGCTGCCTTGATTCCAAACTGAGAGAGTGGCACCAAAGCATCTTGCTTCCAGCTCTTCGGGAAGCTAAGAAACATCTGGCGTTGCCCAGTGCTCTTACAGCCTACCGGGAACATCTCTTACCAAGGTCTTTGAAACGCCGTTTCCTGGCAGGCCTGATTTGGCTGAAGTAGAACTTCTGCTCTGGGTGTGCTCCATTGCCCTAGAGCTGCCAGGCCCAAGGTGCTGCCTTGTTTCCAAAGGGGCAGAGAGGCCCCAAAGCATCTTGCTTCCGGCTTTCTGGGAAGCTAAGAACCAACTCGCTCTGCCCCGTGCTCTTACAGCCTACCGGGAACATGTCTTTGAAAGGCCTGTGAAACGCAGTTTCTTGGCAGGCCTCATCTGGCTGAAGTAGAACTCCGGCTCTGGGTGTGCTCCATTGCCCTAGGGCTGCCAGGCCCAAAGTGCTGCCCTGTTTCCAAGGGGCAGAGAGGCCCAAAGCATCTTGCTTCCCGGTCTTTGCAAAGCTAAGAAACAACTGGCTCTGCCCAGTGCTCTTACACCTACCGGGAACATCTCTTACCAAGGCCTGTCAAACGCTGTTTCTTTGCAGGCCTGATCAGGCTGAAGTAGAACTCCTGCTCTGCGTGTGCTCCATTGGCCTAGAGCTTCCCGACCCAAAAGGCTGCCTTGTTCCCAAACGGGCAGAGGGGTCCCAAGCGTCTTGCTTCCAGCTTTTCAGGAAGGTAAGAAACAACTGGCTCTGCCCAGTGCTCTTACAGCCTACCGGGAACATCTCTTACCAAGGCCTGTGAAACGCAGTTTCCTGGCAGGCCTGATCTGGCTGAAGTAGAACTTCTGCTCTGGGTGTGCTCCATTGCCCTAGAGCTGCCAGGCCCAAAGGGCTGCCTTGATTCCAAAGACGGAGATTGGACCCAAAGCATCTTGCTCCCAGCTCTTCGGGAAGCTAAGAAACAGCTGGCTCTGCCCAGTGCTCTTACAGCCTAAGAGAACATCTCTTTGAAAGGCCTGTGAAACGCAGTTTCTTGGCAGGCCTGACCTGGCTGAAGTAGAACTTCTGTTCTGGTTGTGCTACATAGGCCTAGAGCTACCAGGACCTAAGGGCTGCCTTGTTTCCAAAGGGTGAGAGAGGCCCCAAAGCATCTTGCCTCCAGCACTTTGGGAAGCTAAAAAACAACTGGTTCTGCCCAGTGCTCTCACAGCCTACCGTGAACATCTCTTACCAAGGGCTGTGAAACGCAGTTTCTGGGCAGGACTGATCTGCCTGAAGTAGAACTTCTGCTCTGGGTGTGCTCCATTGGCCTAGAGCTGCCAGGCGCAAACGGCTGCCTTGTGTCCAAAGGGAGAGAGAGGCCCCAAAGCATCTTGCTTCCAGCTCTGTGGGAAGCTAAAGCAACTGGCTCTCCACAGTGCTCTCACAGCCTACCGGGAACATCTCTTACCAAGGCCTGTGAAACGCAGTTTCTTGGCAGGCCTGATCTGGCTGAAGTAGAACTCCTGCTCTGGGCGTGCTACTTTGGCCTAGAGCTGCCAGGCCCAAAGGGCCGCCTTGTTTCCAAAGGGGCTGAGAGTCCCCAAAGTATCTTGCTTCCAAATCTTTGGGAAGCTAAGAAACAACTGGCTCTGCACAGTGCTCTCACAGCCTACCGGCAACGTGACAGAGAAAGGCCTGTGAGACGCAGTTTCTTGGAAGGCCTGATCTGGCTGAGGTAGAACTTCTGCTCTGGGTGTACTCCATTGGCCTAGGGCTGCCAGGCCCAAAGGGCTGCCTTTATTTCCAAAGTGTGAGAGAGGCCCCAAAGCATCTTGCTTCCTGCTCTCTGGGAAGCTAAAACAACTGGCTCTGCACAGTGCTCTCAAAGCCAACCGGGAACGTCACATACAAAGGCCTGTGAAACGCAGCTTCTTGACAGGCCTTATCTGGCTGAGGTAGAACTTGTGCTCTGGGTGTGCTACTTTGGCCTAGAGCTGCCAGGCACAAAGGCTGCTTTGTTTCCAAAGGGGGAGAGAGGCCCCAAATCATGTTGCTTCCAGCTGTTTTTGAAGCTAAGAAACAACTAGCTCTGCCAGGTACTCTTACAGCCTTCCGGGAACACCTCTTACGAAGGCCTGTGAAAAGCAGTTTCTTGGCAGGCCTGATCTGGCTGAGGTAGAACTTCTGCTCTGGGTGTGCTCCATTGCCCTAGAGCTGAAAGGCCCAAAGGGATGCCTTGTTTGCAAAGGGGCAGAGAGGCCCCAAAGCATCTTGCTTCCAGCTCAGTGGGAAGCTAAGAAACAACTGGCTGTGCCCAGTGCTCTTATAGCCTAAGAGAACATCTCTTATCAAGGCCTGTGAAACGCAGTTTCTAGGCAGGCCTGATCTGGAAGAAGTAGAACTTCTGCTCTGGTTGTGCTCCATTGCCCTAGAGCTGCCAGACCCAACGTGCTGCCTTGTTTCCAAAGGGGCAGAGAGGCCCCTAAGCGTCTTGCTTCCAGCTGTTTGGGAAACAAGGAAACAACTGGCTCTGCACCGTGCTCTCACAGCCTACCGGGAACGTCACATACAAAGGCCTCTGAAACGCAGTTCCTTGGCAGGCCTGATCTGGCTGAAGTAGGACTTCTGCTCTGGCTGTGCTCCATTGGCCTAGAGCTGAAAGGCCCAAAGGGATGCCTTGTTTGCAAAGGGGCAGAGAGGCCACAAAGCATCTTGCTTCCAGCTCTTTGGGAAGCTAAGAAACAACTGTCTCTGCCCAGTGCTCTGACTGAGTACCGGCAACATCTCTTACCAAAGCCTTTGAAACGCAGTTTCTTGGCAGGCCTTATCTGGCTGAGGTAGAACTTCTGCTCTCGGTGTGCTCCATTGGCCTAGAGCTGAAAGGCCCAAAGGTCGGCCTTGTTGGCAAAGGGGCAGGGAGCCCCCAAAGCATCTTGCTTCCAGCTCTTTGGGAAGCTAAGAAACAACTGGCTCTGCCCAGTGCTCTTACAGCCTGAGAGAAAATCTCTTACCAAGGCCTGTGAAACGCACTTTGTTGGTGGCCTGATCTAGCTGAAGTAGAACTTCTGCTCTGGGTGTGCTCCATTGGCCTAGAGCTGCCTGGCCCAAAGGGCCGCCTTGCTTGCAAAGGGGATGAGAGGCCCCAAAGCATCTTGCTTCCAGCTCTTCGGGAAGCTAAGAAACATCGGGCGTTGCCCAGTGCTCTTACAGCCTACCGGGAACATCTCTTACCAAGGCCTGTGAAACGCAGTTTGTTGGTGGCCTGAACTGGCCGAAGTAGAACTTCTGTTCTGGTGTGCTCCAGTGGCCTAGAGCTACCTGCCCCAAAGGGCTGCCTTCATTCCAAAGTGAGAGAGTGGCACCAAAGCATCTTGCTTCCAGCTCTTCGGGAAGCTAAGAAACATCTGGCGTTGCCCAGTGCTCTTACAGCCTACCGGGAACATCTCTTACCAAGGCCTGTGAAACGCCGTTTCCTGGCAGGCCTGATTTGGCTGAAGTAGAACTTCTGCTCTGGGTGTGCTCCATTGCCCTAGAGCTGCCAGGCCCAAGGTGCTGCCTTGTTTCCAAAGGGGCAGAGAGGCCCCAAAGCATCTTGCTTCCGGCTCTCTGGGAAGCTAAGAACCAACTCGCTCTGCCCCGTGCTCTTACAGCCTACCGGGAACATGTCTTTGAAAGGCCTGTGAAACGCAGTTTCTTGGCAGGCCTCATCTGGCTGAAGTAGAACTCCGGCTCTGGGTGTGCTCCATTGCCCTAGGGCTGCCAGGCCCAAAGTGCTGCCCTGTTTCCAAGGGGCAGAGAGGCCCAAAGCATCTTGCTTCCCGGTCTTTGCAAAGCTAAGAAACAACTGGCTCTGCCCAGTGCTCTTACACCTACCGGGAACATCTCTTACCAAGGCCTGTCAAACGCTGTTTCTTTGCAGGCCTGATCAGGCTGAAGTAGAACTCCTGCTCTGCGTGTGCTCCATTGGCCTAGAGCTTCCCGACCCAAAAGGCTGCCTTGTTCCCAAACGGGCAGAGGGGTCCCAAGCGTCTTGCTTCCAGCTTTTCAGGAAGGTAAGAAACAACTGGCTCTGCCCAGTGCTCTTACAGCCTACCGGGAACATCTCTTACCAAGGCCTGTGAAACGCAGTTTCCTGGCAGGCCTGATCTGGCTGAAGTAGAACTTCTGCTCTGGGTGTGCTCCATTGCCCTGGAGCTGCCAGGCCCAAAGGGCTGCCTTGTTTCGAAAGACGGAGAGTGGACCCAAAGCATCTTGCTCCCAGCTCTTCGGGAAGCTAAGAAACAGCTGGCTCTGCCCAGTGCTCTTACAGCCTAAGAGAACATCTCTTTGAAAGGCCTGTGAAACGCAGTTTCTTGGCAGGCCTGATCTGGCTGAAGTAGAACTCCTGCTCTGGGCGTGCTACTTTGGCCTAGAGCTGCCAGGCCCAAAGGGCCGCCTTGTTTCCAAAGGGGCTGAGAGTCCCCAAAGTATCTTGCTTCCAAATCTTTGGGAAGCTAAGAAACAACTGGCTCTGCACAGTGCTCTCACAGCCTACCGGCAACGTGACAGAGAAAGGCCTGTGAGACGCAGTTTCTTGGAAGGCCTGATCTGGCTGAGGTAGAACTTCTGCTCTGGGTGTACTCCATTGGCCTAGGGCTGCCAGGCCCAAAGGGCTGCCTTTATTTCCAAAGTGTGAGAGAGGCCCCAAAGCATCTTGCTTCCTGCTCTCTGGGAAGCTAAAACAACTGGCTCTGCACAGTGCTCTCAAAGCCAACCGGGAACGTCACATACAAAGGCCTGTGAAACGCAGCTTCTTGACAGGCCTTATCTGGCTGAGGTAGAACTTGTGCTCTGGGTGTGCTACTTTGGCCTAGAGCTGCCAGGCACCAAGGCTGCTTTGTTTCCAAAGGGGGAGAGAGGCCCCAAATCATGTTGCTTCCAGCTGTTTTTGAAGCTAAGAAACAACTCGCTCTGCCAGGTACTCTTACAGCCTTCCGGGAACACCTCTTACGAAGGCCTGTGAAAAGCAGTTTCATGGCAGGCCTGATCTGGCTGAGGTAGAACTTCTGCTCTGGGTGTGCTCCATTGCCCTAGAGCTGAAAGGCCCAAAGGGCTGCCTTGTTTCCAAAGACGGAGAGTGGACCCAAAGCATCTTGCTTCCAGCTTTTCAGGAAGGTAAGAAACAACTGGCTCTGCCCAGTGCTCTTACAGCCTACCGGGAACATCTCTTACCAAGGCCTGTGAAACGCAGTTTCCTGGCAGGCCTGATCTGGCTGAAGTAGAACTCCTCCTCTGGGCGTGCTACTTTGGACTAGAGCTGCCAGGCCCAAAGGGCCGCCTTGTTTCCAAAGGGGGAGAGAGGCCCCAAAGCATCTTGCTTCCACCTCTTGGGAAGCTAAGAAACAACTGGCTGTGCCCAGTGCTCTTATAGCCTAAGAGAACATCTCTTATCAAGGCCTGTGAAACGCACTGTCTAGGCAGGCCTGATCTGGAAGAAGTAGAACTTCGGCTCTGGTTGTGCTCCATTGCCCTAGAGCTGCCAGACCCAACGTGCTGCCTTGTTTCCAAAGGGGCAGAGAGGCCCCAAAGCGTCTTGCTTCCAGCTGTTTGGGAAACAAGGAAACAACTGGCTCTGCACCATGCTCTCACAGCCTACCGGGAACGTCACATACAAAGGCCTCTGAAACGCAGTTCCTTGGCAGGCCTGATCTGGCTGAAGTAGGACTTCTGCTCTGGGTGTGCTCCATTGGCCTAGAGCTGAAAGGCCCAAAGGTCGCCCTTGTTGGCAAAGGGGCAGGGAGCCCCCAAAGCATCTTGCTTCCAGCTCTTTGGGAAGCTAAGAAACAAATGGCTCTGCCCAGTGCTCTAACAGAGTACCGGGAACATCTCTTACCAAAGCCTTTGAAACGCAGTTTCTTGGCAGGCCTTATCTGGCTGAGGTAAAACTTCTGCTCTGGGTGTGCTCCATTGGCCTAGAGCTGCCTGGCCCAAAGGTCGGCCTTGTTTGCAAAGGGGATGAGAGGCCCCAAAGCATCTTGCTTCCAGCTCTTCGGGAAGCTAAGAAACATCTGGCATTGCCCAGTGCTCTTACAGCCTACCGGGAACATCTCTTGCCAAGGCCTGTGAAACGCAGTTTGTTGGTGGCCTGAACTGGCCGAAGTAGAACTTCTGCTCTGGGTGTGCTCCATTGGCCTAGAGCTGCCTGGCCCATAGGGCCGCCTTGTTTGCAAAGGGGATGAGAGGCCCCAAAGCATCTTGCTTCCAGCTCTTCGGGAAGCTAAGAAACATCTGGCGTTGCCCAGTGCTCTTACAGCCTACCGGGAACATCTCTTACCAAGGCCTGTGAAACGCAGTTTGTTGGTGGCCTGAACTGGCCCAAGTAGAACTTCTGCTCTGGGTGTGCTCCACTGGCCTAGATCTACCTGCCCCAAAGGGCTGCCTTGAGTCCAAAGTGAGAGAGTGGCACCAAAGCTTCTCGCTTCCAGCTCTTCGGGAAGCTAAGAAACTACTGGCGTTGCCCAGTGCTCTTACAGCCTACCGGGAACATGTCTTACCAAGGTCTTTGAAACGCCGTTTCCTGGCAGGCCTGATTTGGCTGAAGTAGAACTTCTGCTCTGGGTGTGCTCCATTGCCCTAGAGCTGCCAGGCCCAAGGTGCTGCCTTGTTTCCAAAGGGGCAGATAGGCCCCAAAGCATCTTGCTTCCAGCTCTCTGGGAAGCTAAGAACCAACTCGCTCTGCCCCGTGCTCTTACAGCCTACCGGGAACATGTCTTTGAAAGGCCTGTGAAACGCAGTTTCTTGGCAGGCCTCATCTGGCTGAAGTAGAACACCGGCTCTGGGTGTGCTCCATTGCCCTAGAGCTGCCAGGCCCAAAGTGCTGCCCTGTTTCCAAGGGGCAGAGAGGCCCAAAGCATCTTGCTTCCCGGTCTTTGCGAAGCTAAGACACAACTGGCTCTGCCCAGTGCTCTTACACCTACCGGGAACATCTCTTACCAAGGCCTGTCAAACGCTGTTTCTTTGCAGGCCTGATCAGGCTGAAGTAGAACTCCTGCTCTGCGTGTGCTCCATTGGCCTAGAGCTTCCCAACCCAAAAGGCTGCCTTGTTCCCAAACGGGCAGAGGGGTCCCAAGCATCTTGCTTCCAGCTTTTCAGGAAGGTAAGAAACAACTGGCTCTGCCCAGTGCTCTTACAGCCTACCGGGAACATCTCTTACCAAGGCCTGTGAAACGCAGTTTCCTGGAAGGCCTGATCTGGCTGAAGTAGAACTTCTGCTCTGGGCGTGCTCCATTGCCCTAGAGCTGCCAGGCCCAAAGGGCTGCCTTGTTTCCAAAGACGGAGACTGGACCCAAAGCATCTTGCTCCCAGCTCTTCGGGAAGCTAAGAAACAGCTGGCTCTGCCCAGTGCTCTTACAGCCTAAGAGAACATCTCTTTGAAAGGCCTGTGAAACGCAGTTTCTTGGCAGGCCTGACCTGGCTGAAGTAGAACTTCTGTTCTGGTTGTGCTACATAGGCCTAGAGCTACCAGGACCTAAGGGCTGCCTTGTTTCCAAAGGGTGAGAGAGGCCCCAAAGCATCTTGCCTCCAGCACTTTGGGAAGCTAAAAAACAACTGGTTCTGCCCAGTGCTCTCACAGCCTACCGTGAACATCTCTTACCAAGGGCTGTGAAACGCAGTTTCTGGGCAGGACTGATCTGCCTGAAGTAGAACTTCTGCTGTGGGTGTGCTCCATTGGCCTAGAGCTGCCAGGCCCAAACGGCTGCCTTGTGTCCAAAGGGAGAGAGAGGCCCCAAGGCATCTTGCTTCCAGCTCTGTGGGAAGCTAAAGCAACTGGCTCTCCACAGTGCTCTCACAGCCTACCGGGAACATCTCTTACCAAGGCCTGTGAAACGCAGTTTCTTGGCAGGCCTGATCTGGCTGAAGTAGAACTCCTGCTCTGGGCGTGCTACTTTGGCCTAGAGCTGCCAGGCCCAAAGGGCCGCCTTGTTTCCAAAGGGGCTGAGAGTCCCCAAAGCATCTTGCTTCCAAATCTTTGGGAAGCTAAGAAACAACTGGCTCTGCACAGTGCTCTCACAGCCTACCGGCAACGTGACAGAGAAAGGCCTGTGAGACGCAGTTTCTTGGAAGGCCTGATCTGGCTGAGGTAGAACTTCTGCTCTGGGTGTACTCCATTGGCCTAGGGCTGCCAGGCCCAAAGGGCTGCCTTTATTTCCAAAGTGTGAGAGAGGCCCCAAAGCATCTTGCTTCCTGCTCTCTGGGAAGCTAAAACAACTGGCTCTGCACAGTGCTCTCAAAGCCAACCGGGAACGTCACATACAAAGGCCTGTGAAACGCAGCTTCTTGACAGGCCTTATCTGGCTGAGGTAGAACTTGTGCTCTGGGTGTGCTACTTTGGCCTAGAGCTGCCAGGCACCAAGGCTGCTTTGTTTCCAAAGGGGGAGAGAGGCCCCAAATCATGTTGCTTCCAGCTGTTTTTGAAGCTAAGAAACAACTCGCTCTGCCAGGTACTCTTACAGCCTTCCGGGAACACCTCTTACGAAGGCCTGTGAAAAGCAGTTTCTTGGCAGGCCTGATCTGGCTGAGGTAGAACTTCTGCTCTGGGTGTGCTCCATTGCCCTAGAGCTGAAAGGCCCAAAGGGCTGCCTTGTTTCCAAAGGGGGAGAGAGGCCCCAAAGCATCTTGCTTCCACCTCTTGGGAAGCTAAGAAACAACTGGCTGTGCCCAGTGCTCTTATAGCCTAAGAGAACATCTCTTATCAAGGCCTGTGAAACGCACTGTCTAGGCAGGCCTGATCTGGAAGAAGTAGAACTTCGGCTCTGGTTGTGCTTCATTGCCCTAGAGCTGCCAGACCCAACGTGCTGCCTTGTTTCCAAAGGGGCATAGAGGCCCCAAAGCGTCTTGCTTCCAGCTGTTTGGGAAACAAGGAAACAACTGGCTCTGCACCGTGCTCTCACAGCCTACCGGGAACGTCACATACAAAGGCCTCTGAAACGCAGTTCCTTGGCAGGCCTGATCTGGCTGAAGTAGGACTTCTGCTCTGGGTGTGCTCCATTGGCCTAGAGCTGAAAGGCCCAAAGGTCGCCCTTGTTGGCAAAGGGGCAGGGAGCCCCCAAAGCATCTTGCTTCCAGCTCTTTGGGAAGCTAAGAAACAAATGGCTCTGCCCAGTGCTCTAACAGAGTACCGGGAACATCTCTTACCAAAGCCTTTGAAACGCAGTTTCTTGGCAGGCCTTATCTGGCTGAGGTAGAACTTCTGCTCTGGGTGTGCTCCATTGGCCTAGAGCTGCCTGGCCCAAAGGTCGGCCTTGTTTGCAAAGGGGATGAGAGGCCCCAAAGCATCTTGCTTCCAGCTCTTCGGGAAGCTAAGAAACATCTGGCGTTGCCCAGTGCTCTTACAGCCTACCGGGAACATCTCTTACCAAGGCCTGTGAAACGCAGTTTGTTGGTGGCCTGAACTGGCCGAAGTAGAACTTCTGCTCTGGGTGTGCTCCACTGGCCTAGAGCTACCTGCCCCAAAGGGCTGCCTTGATTCCAAAGTGTGAGAGTGGCACCAAAGCATCTTGCTTCCAGCTCTTCGGGAAGCTAAGAAACATCTGGCGTTGCCCAGTGCTCTTACAGCCTACCGGGAACATCTCTTACCAAGGTCTTTGAAACGCCGTTTCCTGGCAGGCCTGATTTGGCTGAAGTAGAACTTCTGCTCTGGGTGTGCTCCATTGCCCTAGAGCTGCCAGGCCCAAGGTGCTGCCTTGTTTCCAAAGGGGCAGAGAGGCCCCAAAGCATCTTGCTTCCAGCTCTCTGGGAAGCTAAGAACCAACTCGCTCTGCCCCGTGCTCTTACAGCCTACCGGGAACATGTCTTTGAAAGGCCTGTGAAACGCAGTTTCTTGGCAGGCCTCATCTGGCTGAAGTAGAACTCCGGCTCTGGGTGTGCTCCATTGCCCTAGAGCTGCCAGGCCCAAAGTGCTGCCCTGTTTCCAAGGGGCAGAGAGGCCCAAAGCATCTTGCTTCCCGGTCTTTGCGAAGCTAAGAAACAACTGGCTCTGCCCAGTGCTCTTACACCTACCGGGAACATCTCTTACCAAGGCCTGTCAAACGCTGTTTCTTTGCAGGCCTGATCAGGCTGAAGTAGAACTCCTGCTCTGCGTGTGCTCCATTGGCCTAGAGCTTCCCGACCCAAAAGGCTGCCTTGTTCCCAAACGGGCAGAGGGGTCCCAAGCATCTTGCTTCCAGCTTTTCAGGAAGGTAAGAAACAACTGGCTCTGCCCAGTGCTCTTACAGCCTACCGGGAACATCTCTTACCAAGGCCTGTGAAACGCAGTTTCCTGGCAGGCCTGATCTGGCTGAAGTAGAACTCCTCCTCTGGGCGTGCTACTTTGGACTAGAGCTGCCAGGCCCAAAGGGCCGCCTTGTTTCCAAAGGGGGAGAGAGGCCCCAAAGCATCTTGCTTCCACCTCTTGGGAAGCTAAGAAACAACTGGCTGTGCCCAGTGCTCTTATAGCCTAAGAGAACATCTCTTATCAAGGCCTGTGAAACGCACTGTCTAGGCAGGCCTGATCTGGAAGAAGTAGAACTTCGGCTCTGGTTGTGCTCCATTGCCCTAGAGCTGCCAGACCCAACGTGCTGCCTTGTTTCCAAAGGGGCAGAGAGGCCCCAAAGCGTCTTGCTTCCAGCTGTTTGGGAAACAAGGAAACAACTGGCTCTGCACCGTGCTCTCACAGCCTACCGGGAACGTCACATACAAAGGCCTCTGAAACGCAGTTCCTTGGCAGGCCTGATCTGGCTGAAGTAGGACTTCTGCTCTGGGTGTGCTCCATTGGCCTAGAGCTGAAAGGCCCAAAGGTCGCCCTTGTTGGCAAAGGGGCAGGGAGCCCCCAAAGCATCTTGCTTCCAGCTCTTTGGGAAGCTAAGAAACAAATGGCTCTGCCCAGTGCTCTAACAGAGTACCGGGAACATCTCTTACCAAAGCCTTTGAAACGCAGTTTCTTGGCAGGCCTTATCTGGCTGAGGTAGAACTTCTGCTCTGGGTGTGCTCCATTGGCCTAGAGCTGCCTGGCCCAAAGGTCGGCCTTGTTTGCAAAGGGGATGAGAGGCCCCAAAGCATCTTGCTTCCAGCTCTTCGGGAAGCTAAGAAACATCTGGCGTTGCCCAGTGCTCTTACAGCCTACCGGGAACATCTCTTGCCAAGGCCTGTGAAACGCAGTTTGTTGGTGGCCTGAACTGGCCGAAGTAGAACTTCTGCTCTGGGTGTGCTCCATTGGCCTAGAGCTGCCTGGCCCATAGGGCCGCCTTGTTTGCAAAGGGGATGAGAGGCCCCAAAGCATCTTGCTTCCAGCTCTTCGGGAAGCTAAGAAACATCTGGCGTTGCCCAGTGCTCTTACAGCCTACCGGGAACATCTCTTACCAAGGCCTGTGAAACGCAGTTTGTTGGTGGCCTGAACTGGCCCAAGTAGAACTTCTGCTCTGGGTGTGCTCCACTGGCCTAGATCTACCTGCCCCAAAGGGCTGCCTTGATTCCAAAGTGAGAGAGTGGCACCAAAGCTTCTCGCTTCCAGCTCTTCGGGAAGCTAAGAAACATCTGGCGTTGCCCAGTGCTCTTACAGCCTACCGGGAACATCTCTTACCAAGGTCTTTGAAACGCCGTTTCCTGGCAGGCCTGATTTGGCTGAAGTAGAACTTCTGCTCTGGGTGTGCTCCATTGCCCTAGAGCTGCCAGGCCCAAGGTGCTGCCTTGTTTCCAAAGGGGCAGAGAGGCCCCAAAGCATCTTGCTTCCAGCTCTCTGGGAAGCTAAGAACCAACTCGCTCTGCCCCGTGCTCTTACAGCCTACCGGGAACATGTCTTTGAAAGGCCTGTGAAACGCAGTTTCTTGGCAGGCCTCATCTGGCTGAAGTAGAACTCCGGCTCTGGGTGTGCTCCATTGCCCTAGAGCTGCCAGGCCCAAAGTGCTGCCCTGTTTCCAAGGGGCAGAGAGGCCCAAAGCATCTTGCTTCCCGGTCTTTGCGAAGCTAAGAAACAACTGGCTCTGCCCAGTGCTCTTACACCTACCGGGAACATCTCTTACCAAGGCCTGTCAAACGCTGTTTCTTTGCAGGCCTGATCAGGCTGAAGTAGAACTCCTGCTCTGCGTGTGCTCCATTGGCCTAGAGCTTCCCGACCCAAAAGGCTGCCTTGTTCCCAAACGGGCAGAGGGGTCCCAAGCATCTTGCTTCCAGCTTTTCAGGAAGGTAAGAAACAACTGGCTCTGCCCAGTGCTCTTACAGCCTACCGGGAACATCTCTTACCAAGGCCTGTGAAACGCAGTTTCCTGGCAGGCCTGATCTGGCTGAAGTAGAACTCCTCCTCTGGGCGTGCTACTTTGGACTAGAGCTGCCAGGCCCAAAGGGCCGCCTTGTTTCCAAAGGGGGAGAGAGGCCCCAAAGCATCTTGCTTCCACCTCTTGGGAAGCTAAGAAACAACTGGCTGTGCCCAGTGCTCTTATAGCCTAAGAGAACATCTCTTATCAAGGCCTGTGAAACGCACTGTCTAGGCAGGCCTGATCTGGAAGAAGTAGAACTTCGGCTCTGGTTGTGCTCCATTGCCCTAGAGCTGCCAGACCCAACGTGCTGCCTTGTTTCCAAAGGGGCAGAGAGGCCCCAAAGCGTCTTGCTTCCAGCTGTTTGGGAAACAAGGAAACAACTGGCTCTGCACCGTGCTCTCACAGCCTACCGGGAACGTCACATACAAAGGCCTCTGAAACGCAGTTCCTTGGCAGGCCTGATCTGGCTGAAGTAGGACTTCTGCTCTGGGTGTGCTCCATTGGCCTAGAGCTGAAAGGCCCAAAGGTCGCCCTTGTTGGCAAAGGGGCAGGGAGCCCCCAAAGCATCTTGCTTCCAGCTCTTTGGGAAGCTAAGAAACAAATGGCTCTGCCCAGTGCTCTAACAGAGTACCGGGAACATCTCTTACCAAAGCCTTTGAAACGCAGTTTCTTGGCAGGCCTTATCTGGCTGAGGTAGAACTTCTGCTCTGGGTGTGCTCCATTGGCCTAGAGCTGCCTGGCCCAAAGGTCGGCTTTGTTTGCAAAGGGGATGAGAGGCCCCAAAGCATCTTGCTTCCAGCTCTTCGGGAAGCTAAGAAACATCTGGCGTTGCCCAGTGCTCTTACAGCCTACCGGGAACATCTCTTGCCAAGGCCTGTGAAACGCAGTTTGTTGGTGGCCTGAACTGGCCGAAGTAGAACTTCTGCTCTGGGTGTGCTCCATTGGCCTAGAGCTGCCTGGCCCATAGGGCCGCCTTGTTTGCAAAGGGGATGAGAGGCCCCAAAGCATCTTGCTTCCAGCTCTTCGGGAAGCTAAGAAACATCTGGCGTTGCCCAGTGCTCTTACAGCCTACCGGGAACATCTCTTACCAAGGCCTGTGAAACGCAGTTTGTTGGTGGCCTGAACTGGCCCAAGTAGAACTTCTGCTCTGGGTGTGCTCCACTGGCCTAGATCTACCTGCCCCAAAGGGCTGCCTTGAGTCCAAAGTGAGAGAGTGGCACCAAAGCTTCTCGCTTCCAGCTCTTCGGGAAGCTAAGATACATCTGGCGTTGCCCAGTGCTCTTACAGCCTACCGGGAACATCTCTTACCAAGGTCTTTGAAACGCCGTTTCCTGGCAGGCCTGATTTGGCTGAAGTAGAACTTCTGCTCTGGGTGTGCTCCATTGCCCTAGAGCTGCCAGGCCCAAGGTGCTGCCTTGTTTCCAAAGGGGCAGAGAGGCCCCAAAGCATCTTGCTTCCAGCTCTCTGGGAAGCTAAGAACCAACTCGCTCTGCCCCGTGCTCTTACAGCCTACCGGGAACATGTCTTTGAAAGGCCTGTGAAACGCAGTTTCTTGGCAGGCCTCATCTGGCTGAAGTAGAACTCCGGCTCTGGGTGTGCTCCATTGCCCTAGAGCTGCCAGGCCCAAAGTGCTGCCCTGTTTCCAAGGGGCAGAGAGGCCCAAAGCATCTTGCTTCCCGGTCTTTGCGAAGCTAAGACACAACTGGCTCTGCCCAGTGCTCTTACACCTACCGGGAACATCTCTTACCAAGGCCTGTCAAACGCTGTTTCTTTGCAGGCCTGATCAGGCTGAAGTAGAACTCCTGCTCTGCGTGTGCTCCATTGGCCTAGAGCTTCCCGACCCAAAAGGCTGCCTTGTTCCCAAACGGGCAGAGGGGTCCCAAGCATCTTGCTTCCAGCTTTTCAGGAAGGTAAGAAACAACTGGCTCTGCCCAGTGCTCTTACAGCCTACCGGGAACATCTCTTACCAAGGCCTGTGAAACGCAGTTTCCTGGCAGGCCTGATCTGGCTGAAGTAGAACTTCTGCTCTGGGTGTGCTCCATTGCCCTAGAGCTGCCAGGCCCAAAGGGCTGCCTTGTTTCCAAAGACGGAGAGTGGACCCAAAGCATCTTGCTCCCAGCTCTTCGGGAAGCTAAGAAACAGCTGGCTCTGCCCAGTGCTCTTACAGCCTAAGAGAACATCTCTTTGAAAGGCCTGTGAAACGCAGTTTCTTGGCAGGCCTGACCTGGCTGAAGTAGAACTTCTGTTCTGGTTGTGCTACATAGGCCTAGAGCTACCAGGACCTAAGGGCTGCCTTGTTTCCAAAGGGTGAGAGAGGCCCCAAAGCATCTTGCCTCCAGCACTTTGGGAAGCTAAAAAACAACTGGTTCTGCCCAGTGCTCTCACAGCCTACCGTGAACATCTCTTACCAAGGGCTGTGAAACGCAGTTTCTGGGCAGGACTGATCTGCCTGAAGTAGAACTTCTGCTGTGGGTGTGCTCCATTGGCCTAGAGCTGCCAGGCGCAAACGGCTGCCTTGTGTCCAAAGGGAGAGAGAGGCCCCAAGGCATCTTGCTTCCAGCTCTGTGGGAAGCTAAAGCAACTGGCTCTCCACAGTGCTCTCACAGCCTACCGGGAACATCTCTTACCAAGGCCTGTGAAACGCAGTTTCTTGGCAGGCCTGATCTGGCTGAAGTAGAACTCCTGCTCTGGGCGTGCTACTTTGGCCTAGAGCTGCCAGGCCCAAAGGGCCGCCTTGTTTCCAAAGTGGCTGAGAGTCCCCAAAGCATCTTGCTTCCAAATCTTTGGGAAGCTAAGAAACAACTGGCTCTGCACAGTGCTCTCACAGCCTACCGGCAACGTGACAGAGAAAGGCCTGTGAGACGCAGTTTCTTGGAAGGCCTGATCTGGCTGAGGTAGAACTTCTGCTCTGGGTGTACTCCATTGGCCTAGGGCTGCCAGGCCCAAAGGGCTGCCTTTATTTCCAAAGTGTGAGAGAGGCCCCAAAGCATCTTGCTTCCACCTCTTGGGAAGCTAAGAAACAACTGGCTGTGCCCAGTGCTCTTATAGCCTAAGAGAACATCTCTTATCAAGGCCTGTGAAACGCACTGTCTAGGCAGGCCTGATCTGGAAGAAGTAGAACTTCGGCTCTGGTTGTGCTCCATTGCCCTAGAGCTGCCAGACCCAACGTGCTGCCTTGTTTCCAAAGGGGCAGAGAGGCCCCAAAGCGTCTTGCTTCCAGCTGTTTGGGAAACAAGGAAACAACTGGCTCTGCACCGTGCTCTCACAGCCTACCGGGAACGTCACATACAAAGGCCTCTGAAACGCAGTTCCTTGGCAGGCCTGATCTGGCTGAAGTAGGACTTCTGCTCTGGGTGTGCTCCATTGGCCTAGAGCTGAAAGGCCCAAAGGTCGCCCTTGTTGGCAAAGGGGCAGGGAGCCCCCAAAGCATCTTGCTTCCAGCTCTTTGGGAAGCTAAGAAACAAATGGCTCTGCCCAGTGCTCTAACAGAGTACCGGGAACATCTCTTACCAAAGCCTTTGAAACGCAGTTTCTTGGCAGGCCTTATCTGGCTGAGGTAGAACTTCTGCTCTGGGTGTGCTCCATTGGCCTAGAGCTGCCTGGCCCAAAGGTCGGCCTTGTTTGCAAAGGGGATGAGAGGCCCCAAAGCATCTTGCTTCCAGCTCTTCGGGAAGCTAAGAAACATCTGGCATTGCCCAGTGCTCTTACAGCCTACCGGGAACATCTCTTGCCAAGGCCTGTGAAACGCAGTTTGTTGGTGGCCTGAACTGGCCGAAGTAGAACTTCTGCTCTGGGTGTGCTCCACTGGCCTAGATCTACCTGCCCCAAAGGGCTGCCTTGAGTCCAAAGTGAGAGAGTGGCACCAAAGCTTCTCGCTTCCAGCTCTTCGGGAAGCTAAGAAACATCTGGCGTTGCCCAGTGCTCTTACAGCCTACCGGGAACATCTCTTACCAAGGCCTGTGAAACGCCGTTTCCTGGCAGGCCTGATTTGGCTGAAGTAGAACTTCTGCTCTGGGTGTGCTCCATTGCCCTAGAGCTGCCAGGCCCAAAGGGCTGCCTTGTTTCCAAAGACGGAGATTGGACCCAAAGCATCTTGCTCCCAGCTCTTCGGGAAGCTAAGAAACAGCTGGCTCTGCCCAGTGCTCTTACAGCCTAAGAGAACATCTCTTTGAAAGGCCTGTGAAACGCAGTTTCTTGGCAGGCCTGACCTGGCTGAAGTAGAACTTCTGTTCTGGTTGTGCTACATAGGCCTAGAGCTACCAGGACCTAAGGGCTGCCTTGTTTCCAAAGGGTGAGAGAGGCCCCAAAGCATCTTGCCTCCAGCACTTTGGGAAGCTAAAAAACAACTGGTTCTGCCCAGTGCTCTCACAGCCTACCGTGAACATCTCTTACCAAGGGCTGTGAAACGCAGTTTCTGGGCAGGACTGATCTGCCTGAAGTAGAACTTCTGCTGTGGGTGTGCTCCATTGGCCTAGAGCTGCCAGGCGCAAACGGCTGCCTTGTGTCCAAAGGGAGAGAGAGGCCCCAAGGCATCTTGCTTCCAGCTCTGTGGGAAGCTAAAGCAACTGGCTCTCCACAGTGCTCTCACAGCCTACCGGGAACATCTCTTACCAAGGCCTGTGAAACGCAGTTTCTTGGCAGGCCTGATCTGGCTGAAGTAGAACTCCTGCTCTGGGCGTGCTACTTTGGCCTAGAGCTGCCAGGCCCAAAGGGCCGCCTTGTTTCCAAAGGGGCTGAGAGTCCCCAAAGCATCTTGCTTCCAAATCTTTGGGAAGCTAAGAAACAACTGGCTCTGCACAGTGCTCTCACAGCCTACCGGCAACGTGACAGAGAAAGGCCTGTGAGACGCAGTTTCTTGGAAGGCCTGATCTGGCTGAGGTAGAACTTCTGCTCTGGGTGTACTCCATTGGCCTAGGGCTGCCAGGCCCAAAGGGCTGCCTTTATTTCCAAAGTGTGAGAGAGGCCCCAAAGCATCTTGCTTCCACCTCTTGGGAAGCTAAGAAACAACTGGCTGTGCCCAGTGCTCTTATAGCCTAAGAGAACATCTCTTATCAAGGCCTGTGAAACGCACTGTCTAGGCAGGCCTGATCTGGAAGAAGTAGAACTTCGGCTCTGGTTGTGCTCCATTGCCCTAGAGCTGCCAGACCCAACGTGCTGCCTTGTTTCCAAAGGGGCAGAGAGGCCCCAAAGCGTCTTGCTTCCAGCTGTTTGGGAAACAAGGAAACAACTGGCTCTGCACCGTGCTCTCACAGCCTACCGGGAACGTCACATACAAAGGCCTCTGAAACGCAGTTCCTTGGCAGGCCTGATCTGGCTGAAGTAGGACTTCTGCTCTGGGTGTGCTCCATTGGCCTAGAGCTGAAAGGCCCAAAGGTCGCCCTTGTTGGCAAAGGGGCAGGGAGCCCCCAAAGCATCTTGCTTCCAGCTCTTTGGGAAGCTAAGAAACAAATGGCTCTGCCCAGTGCTCTAACAGAGTACCGGGAACATCTCTTACCAAAGCCTTTGAAACGCAGTTTCTTGGCAGGCCTTATCTGGCTGAGGTAGAACTTCTGCTCTGGGTGTGCTCCATTGGCCTAGAGCTGCCTGGCCCAAAGGTCGGCCTTGTTTGCAAAGGGGATGAGAGGCCCCAAAGCATCTTGCTTCCAGCTCTTCGGGAAGCTAAGAAACATCTGGCATTGCCCAGTGCTCTTACAGCCTACCGGGAACATCTCTTGCCAAGGCCTGTGAAACGCAGTTTGTTGGTGGCCTGAACTGGCCGAAGTAGAACTTCTGCTCTGGGTGTGCTCCACTGGCCTAGATCTACCTGCCCCAAAGGGCTGCCTTGAGTCCAAAGTGAGAGAGTGGCACCAAAGCTTCTCGCTTCCAGCTCTTCGGGAAGCTAAGAAACATCTGGCGTTGCCCAGTGCTCTTACAGCCTACCGGGAACATCTCTTACCAAGGCCTGTGAAACGCCGTTTCCTGGCAGGCCTGATTTGGCTGAAGTAGAACTTCTGCTCTGGGTGTGCTCCATTGCCCTAGAGCTGCCAGGCCCAAAGGGCTGCCTTGTTTCCAAAGACGGAGATTGGACCCAAAGCATCTTGCTCCCAGCTCTTCGGGAAGCTAAGAAACAGCTGGCTCTGCCCAGTGCTCTTACAGCCTAAGAGAACATCTCTTTGAAAGGCCTGTGAAACGCAGTTTCTTGGCAGGCCTGACCTGGCTGAAGTAGAACTTCTGTTCTGGTTGTGCTACATAGGCCTAGAGCTACCAGGACCTAAGGGCTGCCTTGTTTCCAAAGGGTGAGAGAGGCCCCAAAGCATCTTGCCTCCAGCACTTTGGGAAGCTAAAAAACAACTGGTTCTGCCCAGTGCTCTCACAGCCTACCGTGAACATCTCTTACCAAGGGCTGTGAAACGCAGTTTCTGGGCAGGACTGATCTGCCTGAAGTAGAACTTCTGCTGTGGGTGTGCTCCATTGGCCTAGAGCTGCCAGGCGCAAACGGCTGCCTTGTGTCCAAAGGGAGAGAGAGGCCCCAAGGCATCTTGCTTCCAGCTCTGTGGGAAGCTAAAGCAACTGGCTCTCCACAGTGCTCTCACAGCCTACCGGGAACATCTCTTACCAAGGCCTGTGAAACGCAGTTTCTTGGCAGGCCTGATCTGGCTGAAGTAGAACTCCTGCTCTGGGCGTGCTACTTTGGCCTAGAGCTGCCAGGCCCAAAGGGCCGCCTTGTTTCCAAAGGGGCTGAGAGTCCCCAAAGCATCTTGCTTCCAAATCTTTGGGAAGCTAAGAAACAACTGGCTCTGCACAGTGCTCTCACAGCCTACCGGCAACGTGACAGAGAAAGGCCTGTGAGACGCAGTTTCTTGGAAGGCCTGATCTGGCTGAGGTAGAACTTCTGCTCTGGGTGTACTCCATTGGCCTAGGGCTGCCAGGCCCAAAGGGCTGCCTTTATTTCCAAAGTGTGAGAGAGGCCCCAAAGCATCTTGCTTCCACCTCTTGGGAAGCTAAGAAACAACTGGCTGTGCCCAGTGCTCTTATAGCCTAAGAGAACATCTCTTATCAAGGCCTGTGAAACGCACTGTCTAGGCAGGCCTGATCTGGAAGAAGTAGAACTTCGGCTCTGGTTGTGCTCCATTGCCCTAGAGCTGCCAGACCCAACGTGCTGCCTTGTTTCCAAAGGGGCAGAGAGGCCCCAAAGCGTCTTGCTTCCAGCTGTTTGGGAAACAAGGAAACAACTGGCTCTGCACCGTGCTCTCACAGCCTACCGGGAACGTCACATACAAAGGCCTCTGAAACGCAGTTCCTTGGCAGGCCTGATCTGGCTGAAGTAGGACTTCTGCTCTGGGTGTGCTCCATTGGCCTAGAGCTGAAAGGCCCAAAGGTCGCCCTTGTTGGCAAAGGGGCAGGGAGCCCCCAAAGCATCTTGCTTCCAGCTCTTTGGGAAGCTAAGAAACAAATGGCTCTGCCCAGTGCTCTAACAGAGTACCGGGAACATCTCTTACCAAAGCCTTTGAAACGCAGTTTCTTGGCAGGCCTTATCTGGCTGAGGTAGAACTTCTGCTCTGGGTGTGCTCCATTGGCCTAGAGCTGCCTGGCCCAAAGGTCGGCCTTGTTTGCAAAGGGGATGAGAGGCCCCAAAGCATCTTGCTTCCAGCTCTTCGGGAAGCTAAGAAACATCTGGCGTTGCCCAGTGCTCTTACAGCCTACCGGGAACATCTCTTGCCAAGGCCTGTGAAACGCAGTTTGTTGGTGGCCTGAACTGGCCGAAGTAGAACTTCTGCTCTGGGTGTGCTCCATTGGCCTAGAGCTGCCTGGCCCATAGGGCCGCCTTGTTTGCAAAGGGGATGAGAGGCCCCAAAGCATCTTGCTTCCAGCTCTTCGGGAAGCTAAGAAACATCTGGCGTTGCCCAGTGCTCTTACAGCCTACCGGGAACATCTCTTACCTAGGCCTGTGAAACGCAGTTTGTTGGTGGCCTGAACTGGCCCAAGTAGAACTTCTGCTCTGGGTGTGCTCCACTGGCCTAGATCTACCTGCCCCAAAGGGCTGCCTTGAGTCCAAAGTGAGAGAGTGGCACCAAAGCTTCTCGCTTCCAGCTCTTCGGGAAGCTAAGAAACATCTGGCGTTGCCCAGTGCTCTTACAGCCTACCGGGAACATCTCTTACCAAGGTCTTTGAAACGCCGTTTCCTGGCAGGCCTGATTTGGCTGAAGTAGAACTTCTGCTCTGGGTGTGCTCCATTGCCCTAGAGCTGCCAGGCCCAAGGTGCTGCCTTGTTTCCAAAGGGGCAGAGAGGCCCCAAAGCATCTTCCTTCTAGCTCTCTGGGAACCTAAGAACCAACTCGCTCTGCCCCGTGCTCTTACAGCCTACCGGGAACATGTCTTTGAAAGGCCTGTGAAACGCAGTTTCTTGGCAGGCCTCATCTGGCTGAAGTAGAACTCCGGCTCTGGGTGTACTCCATTGCCCTAGAGCTGCCAGGCCCAAAGTGCTGCCCTGTTTCCAAGGGGCAGAGAGGCCCAAAGCATCTTGCTTCCCGGTCTTTGCGAAGCTAAGACACAACTGGCTCTGCCCAGTGCTCTTACACCTACCGGGAACATCTCTTACCAAGGCCTGTCAAACGCTGTTTCTTTGCAGGCCTGATCAGGCTGAAGTAGAACTCCTGCTCTGCGTGTGCTCCATTGGCCTAGAGCTTCCCGACCCAAAAGGCTGCCTTGTTCCCAAACGGGCAGAGGGGTCCCAAGCATCTTGCTTCCAGCTTTTCAGGAAGGTAAGAAACAACTGGCTCTGCCCAGTGCTCTTACAGCCTACCGGGAACATCTCTTACCAAGGCCTGTGAAACGCAGTTTCCTGGCAGGCCTGATCTGGCTGAAGTAGAACTTCTGCTCTGGGTGTGCTCCATTGCCCTAGAGCTGCCAGGCCCAAAGGGCTGCCTTGTTTCCAAAGACGGAGAGTGGACCCAAAGCATCTTGCTCCCAGCTCTTCGGGAAGCTAAGAAACAGCTGGCTCTGCCCAGTGCTCTTACAGCCTAAGAGAACATCTCTTTGAAAGGCCTGTGAAACGCAGTTTCTTGGCAGGCCTGACCTGGCTGAAGTAGAACTTCTGTTCTGGTTGTGCTACATAGGCCTAGAGCTACCAGGACCTAAGGGCTGCCTTGTTTCCAAAGGGTGAGAGAGGCCCCAAAGCATCTTGCCTCCAGCACTTTGGGAAGCTAAAAAACAACTGGTTCTGCCCAGTGCTCTCACAGCCTACCGTGAACATCTCTTACCAAGGGCTGTGAAACGCAGTTTCTGGGCAGGACTGATCTGCCTGAAGTAGAACTTCTGCTGTGGGTGTGCTCCATTGGCCTAGAGCTGCCAGGCCCAAACGGCTGCCTTGTGTCCAAAGGGAGAGAGAGGCCCCAAGGCATCTTGCTTCCAGCTCTGTGGGAAGCTAAAGCAACTGGCTCTCCACAGTGCTCTCACAGCCTACCGGGAACATCTCTTACCAAGGCCTGTGAAACGCAGTTTCTTGGCAGGCCTGATCTGGCTGAAGTAGAACTCCTGCTCTGGGCGTGCTACTTTGGCCTAGAGCTGCCAGGCCCAAAGGGCCGCCTTGTTTCCAAAGGGGCTGAGAGTCCCCAAAGCATCTTGCTTCCAAATCTTTGGGAAGCTAAGAAACAACTGGCTCTGCACAGTGCTCTCACAGCCTACCGGCAACGTGACAGAGAAAGGCCTGTGAGACGCAGTTTCTTGGAAGGCCTGATCTGGCTGAGGTAGAACTTCTGCTCTGGGTGTACTCCATTGGCCTAGGGCTGCCAGGCCCAAAGGGCTGCCTTTATTTCCAAAGTGTGAGAGAGGCCCCAAAGCATCTTGCTTCCACCTCTTGGGAAGCTAAGAAACAACTGGCTGTGCCCAGTGCTCTTATAGCCTAAGAGAACATCTCTTATCAAGGCCTGTGAAACGCACTGTCTAGGCAGGCCTGATCTGGAAGAAGTAGAACTTCGGCTCTGGTTGTGCTCCATTGCCCTAGAGCTGCCAGACCCAACGTGCTGCCTTGTTTCCAAAGGGGCAGAGAGGCCCCAAAGCGTCTTGCTTCCAGCTGTTTGGGAAACAAGGAAACAACTGGCTCTGCACCGTGCTCTCACAGCCTACCGGGAACGTCACATACAAAGGCCTCTGAAACGCAGTTCCTTGGCAGGCCTGATCTGGCTGAAGTAGGACTTCTGCTCTGGGTGTGCTCCATTGGCCTAGAGCTGAAAGGCCCAAAGGTCGCCCTTGTTGGCAAAGGGGCAGGGAGCCCCCAAAGCATCTTGCTTCCAGCTCTTTGGGAAGCTAAGAAACAAATGGCTCTGCCCAGTGCTCTAACAGAGTACCGGGAACATCTCTTACGAAAGCCTTTGAAACGCAGTTTCTTGGCAGGCCTTATCTGGCTGAGGTAGAACTTCTGCTCTGGGTGTGCTCCATTGGCCTAGAGCTGCCTGGCCCAAAGGTCGGCCTTGTTTGCAAAGGGGATGAGAGGCCCCAAAGCATCTTGCTTCCAGCTCTTCGGGAAGCTAAGAAACATCTGGCGTTGCCCAGTGCTCTTACAGCCTACCGGGAACATCTCTTGCCAAGGCCTGTGAAACGCAGTTTGTTGGTGGCCTGAACTGGCCGAAGTAGAACTTCTGCTCTGGGTGTGCTCCATTGGCCTAGAGCTGCCTGGCCCATAGGGCCGCCTTGTTTGCAAAGGGGATGAGAGGCCCCAAAGCATCTTGCTTCCAGCTCTTCGGGAAGCTAAGAAACATCTGGCATTGCCCAGTGCTCTTACAGCCTACCGGGAACATCTCTTACCAAGGCCTGTGAAATGCAGTTTGTTGGTGGCCTGAACTGGCCCAAGTAGAACTTCTGCTCTGGGTGTGCTCCACTGGCCTAGATCTACCTGCCCCAAAGGGCTGCCTTGAGTCCAAAGTGAGAGAGTGGCACCAAAGCTTCTCGCTTCCAGCTCTTCGGGAAGCTAAGAAACATCTGGCGTTGCCCAGTGCTCTTACAGCCTACCGGGAACATCTCTTACCAAGGCCTGTGAAACGCCGTTTCCTGGCAGGCCTGATTTGGCTGAAGTAGAACTTCTGCTCTGGGTGTGCTCCATTGCCCTAGAGCTGCCAGGCCCAAAGGGCTGCCTTGTTTCCAAAGACGGAGAGTGGACCCAAAGCATCTTGCTCCCAGCTCTTCGGGAAGCTAAGAAACAGCTGGCTCTGCCCAGTGCTCTTACAGCCTAAGAGAACATCTCTTTGAAAGGCCTGTGAAACGCAGTTTCTTGGCAGGCCTGACCTGGCTGAAGTAGAACTTCTGTTCTGGTTGTGCTACATAGGCCTAGAGCTACCAGGACCTAAGGGCTGCCTTGTTTCCAAAGGGTGAGAGAGGCCCCAAAGCATCTTGCCTCCAGCACTTTGGGAAGCTAAAAAACAACTGGTTCTGCCCTGTGCTCTCACAGCCTACCGTGAACATCTCTTACCAAGGGCTGTGAAACGCAGTTTCTGGGCAGGACTGATCTGCCTGAAGTAGAACTTCTGCTGTGGGTGTGCTCCATTGGCCTAGAGCTGCCAGGCCCAAACGGCTGCCTTGTGTCCAAAGGGAGAGAGAGGCCCCAAGGCATCTTGCTTCCAGCTCTGTGGGAAGCTAAAGCAACTGGCTCTCCACAGTGCTCTCACAGCCTACCGGGAACATCTCTTACCAAGGCCTGTGAAACGCAGTTTCTTGGCAGGCCTGATCTGGCTGAAGTAGAACTCCTGCTCTGGGCGTGCTACTTTGGCCTAGAGCTGCCAGGCCCAAAGGGCCGCCTTGTTTCCAAAGGGGCTGAGAGTCCCCAAAGCATCTTGCTTCCAAATCTTTGGGAAGCTAAGAAACAACTGGCTCTGCACAGTGCTCTCACAGCCTACCGGCAACGTGACAGAGAAAGGCCTGTGAGACGCAGTTTCTTGGAAGGCCTGATCTGGCTGAGGTAGAACTTCTGCTCTGGGTGTACTCCATTGGCCTAGGGCTGCCAGGCCCAAAGGGCTGCCTTTATTTCCAAAGTGTGAGAGAGGCCCCAAAGCATCTTGCTTCCACCTCTTGGGAAGCTAAGAAACAACTGGCTGTGCCCAGTGCTCTTATAGCCTAAGAGAACATCTCTTATCAAGGCCTGTGAAACGCACTGTCTAGGCAGGCCTGATCTGGAAGAAGTAGAACTTCGGCTCTGGTTGTGCTCCATTGCCCTAGAGCTGCCAGACCCAACGTGCTGCCTTATTTCCAAAGGGGCAGAGAGGCCCCAAAGCGTCTTGCTTCCAGCTGTTTGGGAAACAAGGAAACAACTGGCTCTGCACCGTGCTCTCACAGCCTACCGGGAACGTCACATACAAAGGCCTCTGAAACGCAGTTCCTTGGCAGGCCTGATCTGGCTGAAGTAGGACTTCTGCTCTGGGTGTGCTCCATTGGCCTAGAGCTGAAAGGCCCAAAGGTCGCCCTTGTTGGCAAAGGGGCAGGGAGCCCCCAAAGCATCTTGCTTCCAGCTCTTTGGGAAGCTAAGAAACAAATGGCTCTGCCCAGTGCTCTAACAGAGTACCGGGAACATCTCTTACCAAAGCCTTTGAAACGCAGTTTCTTGGCAGGCCTTATCTGGCTGAGGTAGAACTTCTGCTCTGGGTGTGCTCCATTGGCCTAGAGCTGCCTGGCCCATACGGCCGCCTTGTTTGCAAAGGGGATGAGAGGCCCCAAAGCATCTTGCTTCCAGCTCTTCGGGAAGCTAAGAAACATCTGGCGTTGCCCAGTGCTCTTACAGCCTACCGGGAACATCTCCTACCAAGGCCTGTGAAACGCAGTTTGTTGGTGGCCTGAACTGGCCCAAGTAGAACTTCTGCTCTGGGTGTGCTCCACTGGGCTAGAGCTACCTGCCCCAGAGGGCTGCCTTGAGTCCAAAGTGAGAGAGTGGCACCAAAGCATCTTGCTTCCAGCTCTTCGGGAAGCTAAGAAACATCTGGCGTTGCCCAGTGCTCTTACAGCCTACCGGGAACATCTCTTACCAAGGCCTGTGAAACGCCGTTTCCTGGCAGGCCTGATTTGGCTGAAGTAGAACTTCTGCTCTGGGTGTGCTCCATTGCCCTAGAGCTGCCAGGCCCAAGGTGCTGCCTTGTTTCCAAAGGGGCAGAGAGGCCCCAAAGCATCTTGCTTCCAGCTCTCTGGGAAGCTAAGAACCAACTCGCTCTGCCCCGTGCTCTTACAGCCTACCGGGAACATGTCTTTGAAAGGCCTGTGAAACGCAGTCTCTTGGCAGGCCTCATCTGGCTGAAGTAGAACTCCGGCTCTGGGTGTGCTCCATTGCCCTAGAGCTGCCAGGCCCAAAGTGCTGCCCTGTTTCCAAGGGGCAGAGAGGCCCAAAGCATCTTGCTTCCCGGTCTTTGCGAAGCTAAGAAACAACTGGCTCTGCCCAGTGCTCTTACACCTACCGGGAACATCTCTTACCAAGGCCTGTCAAACGCTGTTTCTTTGCAGGCCTGATCAGGCTGAAGTAGAACTCCTGCTCTGCGTGTGCTCCATTGGCCTAGAGCTTCCCGACCCAAAAGGCTGCCTTGTTCCCAAACGGGCAGAGGGGTCCCAAGCATCTTGCTTCCAGCTTTTCAGGAAGGTAAGAAACAACTGGCTCTGCCCAGTGCTCTTACAGCCTACCGGGAACATCTCTTACCAAGGCCTGTGAAACGCAGTTTCCTGGCAGGCCTGATCTGGCTGAAGTAGAACTTCTGCTCTGGGTGTGCTCCATTGCCCTAGAGCTGCCAGGCCCAAAGGGCTGCCTTGTTTCCAAAGACGGAGAGTGGACCCAAAGCATCTTGCTCCCAGCTCTTCGGGAAGCTAAGAAACAGCTGGCTCTGCCCAGTGCTCTTACAGCCTAAGAGAACATCTCTTTGAAAGGCCTGTGAAACGCAGTTTCTTGGCAGGCCTGACCTGGCTGAAGTAGAACTTCTGTTCTGGTTGTGCTACATAGGCCTAGAGCTACCAGGACCTAAGGGCTGCCTTGTTTCCAAAGGGTGAGAGAGGCCCCAAAGCATCTTGCCTCCAGCACTTTGGGAAGCTAAAAAACAACTGGTTCTGCCCAGTGCTCTCACAGCCTACCGTGAACATCTCTTACAAAGGGCTGTGAAACGCAGTTTCTGGGCAGGACTGATCTGCCTGAAGTAGAACTTCTGCTGTGGGTGTGCTCCATTGGCCTAGAGCTGCCAGGCCCAAACGGCTGCCTTGTGTCCAAAGGGAGAGAGAGGCCCCAAGGCATCTTGCTTCCAGCTCTGTGGGAAGCTAAAGCAACTGGCTCTCCACAGTGCTCTCACAGCCTACCGGGAACATCTCTTACCAAGGCCTGTGAAACGCAGTTTCTTGGCAGGCCTGATCTGGCTGAAGTAGAACTCCTGCTCTGGGCGTGCTACTTTGGCCTAGAGCTGCCAGGCCCAAAGGGCCGCCTTTATTTCCAAAGTGTGAGAGAGGCCCCAAAGCATCTTGCTTCCTGCTCTCTGGGAAGCTAAAACAACTGGCTCTGCACAGTGCTCTCAAAGCCAACCGGGAACGTCACATACAAAGGCCTGTGAAACGCAGCTTCTTGACAGGCCTTATCTGGCTGAGGTAGAACTTGTGCTCTGGGTGTGCTACTTTGGCCTAGAGCTGCCAGGCACAAAGGCTGCTTTGTTTCCAAAGGGGGAGAGAGGCCCCAAATCATGTTGCTTCCAGCTGTTTTTGAAGCTAAGAAACAACTCGCTCTGCCAGGTACTCTTACAGCCTTCCGGGAACACCTCTTACGAAGGCCTGTGAAAAGCAGTTTCTTGGCAGGCCTGATCTGGCTGAGGTAGAACTTCTGCTCTGGGTGTGCTCCATTGCCCTAGAGCTGAAAGGCCCAAAGGGCTGCCTTGTTTGCAAAGGGGCAGAGAGGCCCCAAAGCATCTTGCTTCCACCTCTTGGGAAGCTAAGAAACAACTGGCTGTGCCCAGTGCTCTTATAGCCTAAGAGAACATCTCTTATCAAGGCCTGTGAAACGCACTGTCTAGGCAGGCCTGATCTGGAAGAAGTAGAACTTCGGCTCTGGTTGTGCTCCATTGCCCTAGAGCTGCCAGACCCAACGTGCTGCCTTGTTTCCAAAGGGGCAGAGAGGCCCCAAAGCGTCTTGCTTCCAGCTGTTTGGGAAACAAGGAAACAACTGGCTCTGCACCGTGCTCTCACAGCCTACCGGGAACGTCACATACAAAGGCCTCTGAAACGCAGTTCCTTGGCAGGCCTGATCTGGCTGAAGTAGGACTTCTGCTCTGGGTGTGCTCCATTGGCCTAGAGCTGAAAGGCCCAAAGGTCGCCCTTGTTGGCTAAGGGGCAGGGAGCCCCCAAAGCATCTTGCTTCCAGCTCTTTGGGAAGCTAAGAAACAAATGGCTCTGCCCAGTGCTCTAACAGAGTACCGGGAACATCTCTTACCAAAGCCTTTGAAACGCAGTTTCTTGGCAGGCCTTATCTGGCTGAGGTAGAACTTCTGCTCTGGGTGTGCTCCATTGGCCTAGAGCTGCCTGGCCCAAAGGTCGGCCTTGTTTGCAAAGGGGATGAGAGGCCCCAAAGCATCTTGCTTCCAGCTCTTCGGGAAGCTAAGAAACATCTGGCGTTGCCCAGTGCTCTTACAGCCTACCGGGAACATCTCTTGCCAAGGCCTGTGAAACGCAGTTTGTTGGTGGCCTGAACTGGCCGAAGTAGAACTTCTGCTCTGGGTGTGCTCCATTGGCCTAGAGCTGCCTGGCCCATAGGGCCGCCTTGTTTGCAAAGGGGATGAGAGGCCCCAAAGCATCTTGCTTCCAGCTCTTCGGGAAGCTAAGAAACATCTGGCATTGCCCAGTGCTCTTACAGCCTACCGGGAACATCTCTTACCAAGGCCTGTGAAATGCAGTTTGTTGGTGGCCTGAACTGGCCCAAGTAGAACTTCTGCTCTGGGTGTGCTCCACTGGCCTAGATCTACCTGCCCCAAAGGGCTGCCTTGAGTCCAAAGTGAGAGAGTGGCACCAAAGCTTCTCGCTTCCAGCTCTTCGGGAAGCTAAGAAACATCTGGCGTTGCCCAGTGCTCTTACAGCCTACCGGGAACATCTCTTACCAAGGCCTGTGAAACGCCGTTTCCTGGCAGGCCTGATTTGGCTGAAGTAGAACTTCTGCTCTGGGTGTGCTCCATTGCCCTAGAGCTGCCAGGCCCAAAGGGCTGCCTTGTTTCCAAAGACGGAGAGTGGACCCAAAGCATCTTGCTCCCAGCTCTTCGGGAAGCTAAGAAACAGCTGGCTCTGCCCAGTGCTCTTACAGCCTAAGAGAACATCTCTTTGAAAGGCCTGTGAAACGCAGTTTCTTGGCAGGCCTGACCTGGCTGAAGTAGAACTTCTGTTCTGGTTGTGCTACATAGGCCTAGAGCTACCAGGACCTAAGGGCTGCCTTGTTTCCAAAGGGTGAGAGAGGCCCCAAAGCATCTTGCCTCCAGCACTTTGGGAAGCTAAAAAACAACTGGTTCTGCCCTGTGCTCTCACAGCCTACCGTGAACATCTCTTACCAAGGGCTGTGAAACGCAGTTTCTGGGCAGGACTGATCTGCCTGAAGTAGAACTTCTGCTGTGGGTGTGCTCCATTGGCCTAGAGCTGCCAGGCCCAAACGGCTGCCTTGTGTCCAAAGGGAGAGAGAGGCCCCAAGGCATCTTGCTTCCAGCTCTGTGGGAAGCTAAAGCAACTGGCTCTCCACAGTGCTCTCACAGCCTACCGGGAACATCTCTTACCAAGGCCTGTGAAACGCAGTTTCTTGGCAGGCCTGATCTGGCTGAAGTAGAACTCCTGCTCTGGGCGTGCTACTTTGGCCTAGAGCTGCCAGGCCCAAAGGGCCGCCTTGTTTCCAAAGGGGCTGAGAGTCCCCAAAGCATCTTGCTTCCAAATCTTTGGGAAGCTAAGAAACAACTGGCTCTGCACAGTGCTCTCACAGCCTACCGGCAACGTGACAGAGAAAGGCCTGTGAGACGCAGTTTCTTGGAAGGCCTGATCTGGCTGAGGTAGAACTTCTGCTCTGGGTGTACTCCATTGGCCTAGGGCTGCCAGGCCCAAAGGGCTGCCTTTATTTCCAAAGTGTGAGAGAGGCCCCAAAGCATCTTGCTTCCACCTCTTGGGAAGCTAAGAAACAACTGGCTGTGCCCAGTGCTCTTATAGCCTAAGAGAACATCTCTTATCAAGGCCTGTGAAACGCACTGTCTAGGCAGGCCTGATCTGGAAGAAGTAGAACTTCGGCTCTGGTTGTGCTCCATTGCCCTAGAGCTGCCAGACCCAACGTGCTGCCTTGTTTCCAAAGGGGCAGAGAGGCCCCAAAGCGTCTTGCTTCCAGCTGTTTGGGAAACAAGGAAACAACTGGCTCTGCACCGTGCTCTCACAGCCTACCGGGAACGTCACATACAAAGGCCTCTGAAACGCAGTTCCTTGGCAGGCCTGATCTGGCTGAAGTAGGACTTCTGCTCTGGGTGTGCTCCATTGGCCTAGAGCTGAAAGGCCCAAAGGTCGCCCTTGTTGGCAAAGGGGCAGGGAGCCCCCAAAGCATCTTGCTTCCAGCTCTTTGGGAAGCTAAGAAACAAATGGCTCTGCCCAGTGCTCTAACAGAGTACCGGGAACATCTCTTACCAAAGCCTTTGAAACGCAGTTTCTTGGCAGGCCTTATCTGGCTGAGGTAGAACTTCTGCTCTGGGTGTGCTCCATTGGCCTAGAGCTGCCTGGCCCATACGGCCGCCTTGTTTGCAAAGGGGATGAGAGGCCCCAAAGCATCTTGCTTCCAGCTCTTCGGGAAGCTAAGAAACATCTGGCGTTGCCCAGTGCTCTTACAGCCTACCGGGAACATCTCCTACCAAGGCCTGTGAAACGCAGTTTGTTGGTGGCCTGAACTGGCCCAAGTAGAACTTCTGCTCTGGGTGTGCTCCACTGGGCTAGAGCTACCTGCCCCAGAGGGCTGCCTTGAGTCCAAAGTGAGAGAGTGGCACCAAAGCTTCTCGCTTCCAGATCTTCGGGAAGCTAAGAAACATCTGGCGTTGCCCAGTGCTCTTACAGCTTACCGGGAACATCTCTTACCAAGGCCTGTGAAACGCCGTTTCCTGGCAGGCCTGATTTGGCTGAAGTAGAACTTCTGCTCTGGGTGTGCTCCATTGCCCTAGAGCTGCCAGGCCCAAGGTGCTGCCTTGTTTCCAAAGGGGCAGAGAGGCCCCAAAGCATCTTGCTTCCAGCTCTCTGGGAAGCTAAGAACCAACTCGCTCTGCCCCGTGCTCTTACAGCCTACCGGGAACATGTCTTTGAAAGGCCTGTGAAACGCAGTCTCTTGGCAGGCCTCATCTGGCTGAAGTAGAACTCCGGCTCTGGGTGTGCTCCATTGCCCTAGAGCTGCCAGGCCCAAAGTGCTGCCCTGTTTCCAAGGGGCAGAGAGGCCCAAAGCATCTTGCTTCCCGGTCTTTGCGAAGCTAAGAAACAACTGGCTCTGCCCAGTGCTCTTACACCTACCGGGAACATCTCTTACCAAGGCCTGTCAAACGCTGTTTCTTTGCAGGCCTGATCAGGCTGAAGTAGAACTCCTGCTCTGCGTGTGCTCCATTGGCCTAGAGCTTCCCGACCCAAAAGGCTGCCTTGTTCCCAAACGGGCAGAGGGGTCCCAAGCATCTTGCTTCCAGCTTTTCAGGAAGGTAAGAAACAACTGGCTCTGCCCAGTGCTCTTACAGCCTACCGGGAACATCTCTTACCAAGGCCTGTGAAACGCAGTTTCCTGGCAGGCCTGATCTGGCTGAAGTAGAACTTCTGCTCTGGGTGTGCTCCATTGCCCTAGAGCTGCCAGGCCCAAAGGGCTGCCTTGTTTCCAAAGACGGAGAGTGGACCCAAAGCATCTTGCTCCCAGCTCTTCGGGAAGCTAAGAAACAGCTGGCTCTGCCCAGTGCTCTTACAGCCTAAGAGAACATCTCTTTGAAAGGCCTGTGAAACGCAGTTTCTTGGCAGGCCTGACCTGGCTGAAGTAGAACTTCTGTTCTGGTTGTGCTACATAGGCCTAGAGCTACCAGGACCTAAGGGCTGCCTTGTTACCAAAGGGTGAGAGAGGCCCCAAAGCATCTTGCCTCCAGCACTTTGGGAAGCTAAAAAACAACTGGTTCTGCCCAGTGCTCTCACAGCCTACCGTGAACATCTCTTACAAAGGGCTGTGAAACGCAGTTTCTGGGCAGGACTGATCTGCCTGAAGTAGAACTTCTGCTGTGGGTGTGCTCCATTGGCCTAGAGCTGCCAGGCCCAAAAGGCTGCCTTGTGTCCAAAGGGAGAGAGAGGCCCCAAGGCATCTTGCTTCCAGCTCTGTGGGAAGCTAAAGCAACTGGCTCTCCACAGTGCTCTCACAGCCTACCGGGAACATCTCTTACCAAGGCCTGTGAAACGCAGTTTCTTGGCAGGCCTGATCTGGCTGAAGTAGAACTCCTGCTCTGGGCGTGCTACTTTGGCCTAGGGCTGCCAGGCCCAAAGGGCTGCCTTTATTTCCAAAGTGTGAGAGAGGCCCCAAAGCATCTTGCTTCCTGCTCTCTGGGAAGCTAAAACAACTGGCTCTGCACAGTGCTCTCAAAGCCAACCGGGAACGTCACATACAAAGGCCTGTGAAACGCAGCTTCTTGACAGGCCTTATCTGGCTGAGGTAGAACTTGTGCTCTGGGTGTGCTACTTTGGCCTAGAGCTGCCAGGCACAAAGGCTGCTTTGTTTCCAAAGGGGGAGAGAGGCCCCAAATCATGTTGCTTCCAGCTGTTTTTGAAGCTAAGAAACAACTCGCTCTGCCAGGTACTCTTACAGCCTTCCGGGAACACCTCTTACGAAGGCCTGTGAAAAGCAGTTTCTTGGCAGGCCTGATCTGGCTGAGGTAGAACTTCTGCTCTGGGTGTGCTCCATTGCCCTAGAGCTGAAAGGCCCAAAGGGCTGCCTTGTTTCCAAAGGGGGAGAGAGGCCCCAAAGCATCTTGCTTCCACCTCTTGGGAAGCTAAGAAACAACTGGCTGTGCCCAGTGCTCTTATAGCCTAAGAGAACATCTCTTATCAAGGCCTGTGAAACGCACTGTCTAGGCAGGCCTGATCTGGAAGAAGTAGAACTTCGGCTCTGGTTGTGCTCCATTGCCCTAGAGCTGCCAGACCCAACGTGCTGCCTTGTTTCCAAAGGGGCAGAGAGGCCCCAAAGCGTCTTGCTTCCAGCTGTTTGGGAAACAAGGAAACAACTGGCTCTGCACCGTGCTCTCACAGCCTACCGGGAACGTCACATACAAAGGCCTCTGAAACGCAGTTCCTTGGCAGGCCTGATCTGGCTGAAGTAGGACTTCTGCTCTGGGTGTGCTCCATTGGCCTAGAGCTGAAAGGCCCAAAGGTCGCCCTTGTTGGCAAAGGGGCAGGGAGCCCCCAAAGCATCTTGCTTCCAGCTCTTTGGGAAGCTAAGAAACAAATGGCTCTGCCCAGTGCTCTAACAGAGTACCGGGAACATCTCTTACCAAAGCCTTTGAAACGCAGTTTCTTGGCAGGCCTTATCTGGCTGAGGTAGAACTTCTGCTCTGGGTGTGCTCCATTGGCCTAGAGCTGCCTGGCCCAAAGGTCGGCCTTGTTTGCAAAGGGGATGAGAGGCCCCAAAGCATCTTGCTTCCAGCTCTTCGGGAAGCTAAGAAACATCTGGCGTTGCCCAGTGCTCTTACAGCCTACCGGGAACATCTCTTACCAAGGCCTGTGAAACGCAGTTTGTTGGTGGCCTGAACTGGCCGAAGTAGAACTTCTGCTCTGGGTGTGCTCCATTGGCCTAGAGCTGCCTGGCCCATACGGCCGCCTTGTTTGCAAAGGGGGTGAGAGGCCCCAAAGCATCTTGCTTCCAGCTCTTCGGGAAGCTAAGAAACATCTGGCGTTGCCCAGTGCTCTTACAGCCTACCGGGAACATCTCCTACCAAGGCCTGTGAAACGCAGTTTGTTGGTGGCCTGAACTGGCCCAAGTAGAACTTCTGCTCTGGGTGTGCTCCACTGTGCTAGAGCTACCTGCCCCAGAGGGCTGCCTTGAGTCCAAAGTGAGAGAGTGGCACCAAAGCTTCTCGCTTCCAGCTCTTCGGGAAGCTAAGAAACATCTGGCGTTGCCCAGTGCTCTTACAGCCTACCGGGAACATCTCTTACCAAGGCCTGTGAAACGCCGTTTCCTGGCAGGCCTGATTTGGCTGAAGTAGAACTTCTGCTCTGGGTGTGCTCCATTGCCCTAGTGCTGCCAGGCCCAAGGTGCTGCCTTGTTTCCAAAGGGGCAGAGAGGCCCCAAAGCATCTTGCTTCCAGCTCTCTGGGAAGCTAAGAACCAACTCGCTCTGCCCCGTGCTCTTACAGCCTACCGGGAACATGTCTTTGAAAGGCCTGTGAAACGCAGTTTCTTGGCAGGCCTCATCTGGCTGAAGTAGAACTCCGGGTCTGGGTGTGCTCCATTGCCCTAGAGCTGCCAGGCCCAAAGTGCTGCCCTGTTTCCAAGGGGCAGAGAGGCCCAAAGCATCTTGCTTCCCGGTCTTTGCGAAGCTAAGAAACAACTGGCTCTGCCCAGTGCTCTTACACCTACCGGGAACATCTCTTACCAAGGCCTGTCAAACGCTGTTTCTTTGCAGGCCTGATCAGGCTGAAGTAGAACTCCTGCTCTGCGTGTGCTCCATTGGCCTAGAGCTTCCCGACCCAAAAGGCTGCCTTGTTCCCAAACGGGCAGAGGGGTCCCAAGCATCTTGCTTCCAGCTTTTCAGGAAGGTAAGAAACAACTGGCTCTGCCCAGTGCTCTTACAGCCTACCGGGAACATCTCTTACCAAGGCCTGTGAAACGCAGTTTCCTGGCAGGCCTGATCTGGCTGAAGTAGAACTTCTGCTCTGGGTGTGCTCCATTGCCCTAGAGCTGCCAGGCCCAAAGGGCTGCCTTGTTTCCAAAGACGGAGAGTGGACCCAAAGCATCTTGCTCCCAGCTCTTCGGGAAGCTAAGAAACAGCTGGCTCTGCCCAGTGCTCTTACAGCCTAAGAGAACATCTCTTTGAAAGGCCTGTGAAACGCAGTTTCTTGGCAGGCCTGACCTGGCTGAAGTAGAACTTCTGTTCTGGTTGTGCTACATAGGCCTAGAGCTACCAGGACCTAAGGGCTGCCTTGTTTCCAAAGGGTGAGAGAGGCCCCAAAGCATCTTGCCTCCAGCACTTTGGGAAGCTAAAAAACAACTGGTTCTGCCCAGTGCTCTCACAGCCTACCGTGAACATCTCTTACCAAGGCCTGTGAAACGCAGTTTCTTGGCAGGCCTGATCTGGCTGAAGTAGAACTGCTCTGGGCGTGCTACTTTGGCCTAGGGCTGCCAGGCCCAAAGGGCTGCCTTTATTTCCAAAGTGTGAGAGAGGCCCCAAAGCATCTTGTTTCCTGCTCTCTGGGAAGCTAAAACAACTGGCTCTGCACAGTGCTCTCAAAGCCAACCCGGAACGTCACATACAAAGGCCTGTGAAACGCAGCTTCTTGACAGGCCTTATCTGGCTGAGGTAGAACTTGTGCTCTGGGTGTGCTACTTTGGCCTAGAGCTGCCAGGCACAAAGGCTGCTTTGTTTCCAAAGGGGGAGAGAGGCCCCAAATCATGTTGCTTCCAGCTGTTTTTGAAGCTAAGAAACAACTCGCTCTGCCAGGTACTCTTACAGCCTTCCGGGAACACCTCTTACGAAGGCCTGTGAAAAGCAGTTTCTTGGCAGGCCTGATCTGGCTGAGGTAGAACTTCTGCTCTGGGTGTGCTCCATTGCCCTAGAGCTGAAAGGCCCAAAGGGCTGCCTTGTTTCCAAAGGGGGAGAGAGGCCCCAAAGCATCTTGCTTCCACCTCTTGGGAAGCTAAGAAACAACTGGCTGTGCCCAGTGCTCTTATAGCCTAAGAGAACATCTCTTATCAAGGCCTGGGAAACGCACTGTCTAGGCAGGCCTGATCTGGAAGAAGTAGAACTTCGGCTCTGGTTGTGCTCCATTGCCCTAGAGCTGCCAGACCCAACGTGCTGCCTTGTTTCCAAAGGGGCAGAGAGGCCCCAAAGCGTCTTGCTTCCAGCTGTTTGGGAAACAAGGAAACAACTGGCTCTGCACCGTGCTCTCACAGCCTACCGGGAACGTCACATACAAAGGCCTCTGAAACGCAGTTCCTTGGCAGGCCTGATCTGGCTGAAGTAGGACTTCTGCTCTGGGTGTGCTCCATTGGCCTAGAGCTGAAAGGCCCAAAGGTCACCCTTGTTGGCAAAGGGGCAGGGAGCCCCCAAAGCATCTTGCTTCCAGCTCTTTGGGAAGCTAAGAAACAAATGGCTCTGCCCAGTGCTCTAACAGAGTACCGGGAACATCTCTTACCAAAGCCTTTGAAACGCAGTTTCTTGGCAGGCCTTATCTGGCTGAGGTAGAACTTCTGCTCTGGGTGTGCTCCATTGGCCTAGAGCTGCCTGGCCCAAAGGTCGGCCTTGTTTGCAAAGGGGATGAGAGGCCCCAAAGCATCTTGCTTCCAGCTCTTCGGGAAGCTAAGAAACATCTGGCGTTGCCCAGTGCTCTTACAGCCTACCGGGAACATCTCTTACCAAGGCCTGTGAAACGCAGTTTGTTGGTGGCCTGAACTGGCCGAAGTAGAACTTCTGCTCTGGGTGTGCTCCACTGGGCTAGAGCTACCTGCCCCAAAGGGTTGCCTTGAGTCCAAAGTGAGAGAGTGGCACCAAAGCTTCTCGCTTCCAGCTCTTCGGGAAGCTAAGAAACATCTGGCGTTGCCCACTGCTCTTACAGCCTACCGGGAACATCTCTTACCAAGGCCTGTGAAACGCCGTTTCCTGGCAGGCCTGATTTGGCTGAAGTAGAACTTCTGCTCTGGGTGTGCTCCATTGCCCTAGAGCTGCCAGGCCCAAGGTGCTGCCTTGTTTCCAAAGGGGCAGAGAGGCCCCAAAGCATCTTGCTTCCAGCTCTCTGGGAAGCTAAGAACCAACTCGCTCTGCCCCGTGCTCTTACAGCCTACCGGGAACATGTCTTTGAAAGGCCTGTGAAACGCAGTTTCTTGGCAGGCCTCATCTGGCTGAAGTAGAACTCCGGCTCTGGGTGTGCTCCATTGCCCTAGAGCTGCCAGGCCCAAAGTGCTGCCCTGTTTCCAAGGGGCAGAGAGGCCCAAAGCATCTTGCTTCCCGGTCTTTGCGAAGCTAAGAAACAACTGGCTCTGCCCAGTGCTCTTACACCTACCGGGAACATCTCTTACCAAGGCCTGTCAAACGCTGTTTCTTTGCAGGCCTGATCAGGCTGAAGTAGAACTCCTGCTCTGCGTGTGCTCCATTGGCCTAGAGCTTCCCGACCCAAAAGGCTGCCTTGTTCCCAAACGGGCAGAGGGGTCCCAAGCATCTTGCTTCCAGCTTTTCAGGAAGGTAAGAAACAACTGGCTCTGCCCAGTGCTCTTACAGCCTACCGGGAACATCTCTTACCAAGGCCTGTGAAACGCAGTTTCCTGGCAGGCCTGATCTGGCTGAAGTAGAACTTCTGCTCTGGGTGTGCTCCATTGCCCTAGAGCTGCCAGGCCCAAAGGGCTGCCTTGTTTCCAAAGACGGAGAGTGGACCCAAAGCATCTTGCTCCCAGCTCTTCGGGAAGCTAAGAAACAGCTGGCTCTGCCCAGTGCTCTTACAGCCTAAGAGAACATCTCTTTGAAAGGCCTGTGAAACGCAGTTTCTTGGCAGGCCTGACCTGGCTGAAGTAGAACTTCTGTTCTGGTTGTGCTACATAGGCCTAGAGCTACCAGGACCTAAGGGCTGCCTTGTTTCCAAAGGGTGAGAGAGGCCCCAAAGCATCTTGCCTCCAGCACTTTGGGAAGCTAAAAAACAACTGGTTCTGCCCAGTGCTCTCACAGCCTACCGTGAACATCTCTTACCAAGGGCTGTGAAACGCAGTTTCTGGGCAGGACTGATCTGCCTGAAGTAGAACTTCTGCTGTGGGTGTGCTCCATTGGCCTAGAGCTGCCAGGCCCAAACGGCTGCCTTGTGTCCAAAGGGAGAGAGAGGCCCCAAGGCATCTTGCTTCCAGCTCTGTGGGAAGCTAAAGCAACTGGCTCTCCACAGTGCTCTCACAGCCTACCGGGAACATCTCTTACCAAGGCCTGTGAAACGCAGTTTCTTGGCAGGCCTGATCTGGCTGAAGTAGAACTCCTGCTCTGGGCGTGCTACTTTGGCCTAGAGCTGCCAGGCCCAAAGGGCCGCCTTGTTTCCAAAGGGGCTGAGAGTCCCCAAAGCATCTTGCTTCCAAATCTTTGGGAAGCTAAGAAACAACTGGCTCTGCACAGTGCTCTCACAGCCTACCGGCAACGTGACAGAGAAAGGCCTGTGAGACGCAGTTTCTTGGAAGGCCTGATCTGGCTGAGGTAGAACTTGTGCTCTGGGTGTGCTACTTTGGCCTAGAGCTGCCAGGCACAAAGGCTGCTTTGTTTCCAAAGGGGGAGAGAGGCCCCAAATCATGTTGCTTCCAGCTGTTTTTGAAGCTAAGAAACAACTCGCTCTGCCAGGTACTCTTACAGCCTTCCGGGAACACCTCTTACGAAGGCCTGTGAAAAGCAGTTTCTTGGCAGGCCTGATCTGGCTGAGGTAGAACTTCTGCTCTGGGTGTGCTCCATTGCCCTAGAGCTGAAAGGCCCAAAGGGCTGCCTTGTTTCCAAAGGGGGAGAGAGGCCCCAAAGCATCTTGCTTCCACCTCTTGGGAAGCTAAGAAACAACTGGCTGTGCCCAGTGCTCTTATAGCCTAAGAGAACATCTCTTATCAAGGCCTGTGAAACGCACTGTCTAGGCAGGCCTGATCTGGAAGAAGTAGAACTTCGGCTCTGGTTGTGCTCCATTGCCCTAGAGCTGCCAGACCCAACGTGCTGCCTTGTTTCCAAAGGGGCAGAGAGGCCCCAAAGCGTCTTGCTTCCAGCTGTTTGGGAAACAAGGAAACAACTGGCTCTGCACCGTGCTCTCACAGCCTACCGGGAACGTCACATACAAAGGCCTCTGAAACGCAGTTCCTTGGCAGGCCTGATCTGGCTGAAGTAGGACTTCTGCTCTGGGTGTGCTCCATTGGCCTAGAGCTGAAAGGCCCAAAGGTCGCCCTTGTTGGCAAAGGGGCAGGGAGCCCCCAAAGCATCTTGCTTCCAGCTCTTTGGGAAGCTAAGAAACAAATGGCTCTGCCCAGTGCTCTAACAGAGTACCGGGAACATCTCTTACCAAAGCCTTTGAAACGCAGTTTCTTGGCAGGCCTTATCTGGCTGAGGTAGAACTTCTGCTCTGGGTGTGCTCCATTGGCCTAGAGCTGCCTGGCCCAAAGGTCGGCCTTGTTTGCAAAGGGGATGAGAGGCCCCAAAGCATCTTGCTTCCAGCTCTTCGGGAAGCTAAGAAACATCTGGCGTTGCCCAGTGCTCTTACAGCCTACCGGGAACATCTCTTACCAAGGCCTGTGAAACGCAGTTTGTTGGTGGCCTGAACTGGCCGAAGTAGAACTTCTGCTCTGGGTGTGCTCCATTGGCCTAGAGCTGCCAGGCCCAAGGTGCTGCCTTGTTTCCAAAGGGGCAGAGAGGCCCCAAAGCATCTTGCTTCCAGCTCTCTGGGAAGCTAAGAACCAACTCGCACTGCCCCGTGCTGTTACAGCCTACCGGGAACATGTCTTTGAAAGGCCAGTGAAACGCAGTCTCTTGGCAGGCCTCATCTGGCTGAAGTAGAACTCCGGCTCTGGGTGTGCTCCATTGCCCTAGAGCTGCCAGGCCCAAAGTGCTGCCCTGTTTCCAAGGGGCAGAGAGGCCCAAAGCATCTTGCTTCCCGGTCTTTGCGAAGCTAAGAAACAACTGGCTCTGCCCAGTGCTCTTACACCTACCGGGAACATCTCTTACCAAGGCCTGTCAAACGCTGTTTCTTTGCAGGCCTGATCAGGCTGAAGTAGAACTCCTGCTCTGCGTGTGCTCCATTGGCCTAGAGCTTCCCGACCCAAAAGGCTGCCTTGTTCCCAAACGGGCAGAGGGGTCCCAAGCATCTTGCTTCCAGCTTTTCAGGAAGGTAAGAAACAACTGGCTCTGCCCAGTGCTCTTACAGCCTACCGGGAACATCTCTTACCAAGGCCTGTGAAACGCAGTTTCCTGGCAGGCCTGATCTGGCTGAAGTAGAACTTCTGCTCTGGGTGTGCTCCATTGCCCTAGAGCTGCCAGGCCCAAAGGGCTGCCTTGTTTCCAAAGACGGAGAGTGGACCCAAAGCATCTTGCTCCCAGCTCTTCGGGAAGCTAAGAAACAGCTGGCTCTGCCCAGTGCTCTTACAGCCTAAGAGAACATCTCTTTGAAAGGCCTGTGAAACGCAGTTTCTTGGCAGGCCTGACCTGGCTGAAGTAGAACTTCTGTTCTGGTTGTGCTACATAGGCCTAGAGCTACCAGGACCTAAGGGCTGCCTTGTTTCCAAAGGGTGAGAGAGGCCCCAAAGCATCTTGCCTCCAGCACTTTGGGAAGCTAAAAAACAACTGGTTCTGCCCAGTGCTCTCACAGCCTACCGTGAACATCTCTTACCAAGGGCTGTGAAACGCAGTTTCTGGGCAGGACTGATCTGCCTGAAGTAGAACTTCTGCTGTGGGTGTGCTCCATTGGCATAGAGCTGCCAGGCCCAAACGGCTGCCTTGTGTCCAAAGGGAGAGAGAGGCCCCAAGGCATCTTGCTTCCAGCTCTGTGGGAAGCTAAAGCAACTGGCTCTCCACAGTGCTCTCACAGCCTACCGGGAACATCTCTTACCAAGGCCTGTGAAACGCAGTTTCTTGGCAGGCCTGATCTGGCTGAAGTAGAACTCCTGCTCTGGGCGTGCTACTTTGGCCTAGGGCTGCCAGGCCCAAAGGGCTGCCTTTATTTCCAAAGTGTGAGAGAGGCCCCAAAGCATCTTGCTTCCTGCTCTCTGGGAAGCTAAAACAACTGGCTCTGCACAGTGCTCTCAAAGCCAACCGGGAACGTCACATACAAAGGCCTGTGAAACGCAGCTTCTTGACAGGCCTTATCTGGCTGAGGTAGAACTTGTGCTCTGGGTGTGCTACTTTGGCCTAGAGCTGCCAGGCACAAAGGCTGCTTTGTTTCCAAAGGGGGAGAGAGGCCCCAAATCATGTTGCTTCCAGCTGTTTTTGAAGCTAAGAAACAACTCGCTCTGCCAGGTACTCTTACAGCCTTCCGGGAACACCTCTTACGAAGGCCTGTGAAAAGCAGTTTCTTGGCAGGCCTGATCTGGCTGAGGTAGAACTTCTGCTCTGGGTGTGCTCCATTGCCCTAGAGCTGAAAGGCCCAAAGGGCTGCCTTGTTTCCAAAGGGGGAGAGAGGCCCCAAAGCATCTTGCTTCCACCTCTTGGGAAGCTAAGAAACAACTGGCTGTGCCCAGTGCTCTTATAGCCTAAGAGAACATCTCTTATCAAGGCCTGTGAAACGCACTGTCTAGGCAGGCCTGATCTGGAAGAAGTAGAACTTCGGCTCTGGTTGTGCTCCATTGCCCTAGAGCTGCCAGACCCAACGTGCTGCCTTGTTTCCAAAGGGGCAGAGAGGCCCCAAAGCGTCTTGCTTCCAGCTGTTTGGGAAACAAGGAAACAACTGGCTCTGCACCGTGCTCTCACAGCCTACCGGGAACGTCACATACAAAGGCCTCTGAAACGCAGTTCCTTGGCAGGCCTGATCTGGCTGAAGTAGGACTTCTGCTCTGGGTGTGCTCCATTGGCCTAGAGCTGAAAGGCCCAAAGGTCGCCCTTGTTGGCAAAGGGGCAGGGAGCCCCCAAAGCATCTTGCTTCCAGCTCTTTGGGAAGCTAAGAAACAAATGGCTCTGCCCAGTGCTCTAACAGAGTACCGGGAACATCTCTTACCAAAGCCTTTGAAACGCAGTTTCTTGGCAGGCCTTATCTGGCTGAGGTAGAACTTCTGCTCTGGGTGTGCTCCATTGGCCTAGAGCTGCCTGGCCCAAAGGTCGGCCTTGTTTGCAAAGGGGATGAGAGGCCCCAAAGCATCTTGCTTCCAGCTCTTCGGGAAGCTAAGAAACATCTGGCGTTGCCCAGTGCTCTTACAGCCTACCGGGAACATCTCTTACCAAGGCCTGTGAAACGCAGTTTGTTGGTGGCCTGAACTGGCCGAAGTAGAACTTCTGCTCTGGGTGTGCTCCATTGGCCTAGAGCTGCCTGGCCCATACGGCCGCCTTGTTTGCAAAGGGGGTGAGAGGCCCCAAAGCATCTTGCTTCCAGCTCTTCGGGAAGCTAAGAAACATCTGGCGTTGCCCAGTGCTCTTACAGCCTACCGGGAACATCTCCTACCAAGGCCTGTGAAACGCAGTTTGTTGGTGGCCTGAACTGGCCCAAGTAGAACTTCTGCTCTGGGTGTGCTCCACTGGGCTAGAGCTACCTGCCCCAGAGGGCTGCCTTGAGTCCAAAGTGAGAGAGTGGCACCAAAGCTTCTCGCTTCCAGCTCTTCGGGAAGCTAAGAAACATCTGGCGTTGCCCAGTGCTCTTACAGCCTACCGGGAACATCTCTTACCAAGGCCTGTGAAACGCCGTTTCCTGGCAGGCCTGATTTGGCTGAAGTAGAACTTCTGCTCTGGGTGTGCTCCATTGCCCTAGAGCTGCCAGGCCCAAGGTGCTGCCTTGTTTCCAAAGGGGCAGAGAGGCCCCAAAGCATCTTGCTTCCAGCTCTCTGGGAAGCTAAGAACCAACTCGCTCTGCCCCGTGCTCTTACAGCCTACCGGGAACATGTCTTTGAAAGGCCTGTGAAACGCAGTTTCTTGGCAGGCCTCATCTGGCTGAAGTAGAACTCCGGCTCTGGGTGTGCTCCATTGCCCTAGAGCTGCCAGGCCCAAAGTGCTGCCCTGTTTCCAAGGGGCAGAGAGGCCCAAAGCATCTTGCTTCCCGGTCTTTGCGAAGCTAAGAAACAACTGGCTCTGCCCAGTGCTCTTACACCTACCGGGAACATCTCTTACCAAGGCCTGTCAAACGCTGTTTCTTTGCAGGCCTGATCAGGCTGAAGTAGAACTCCTGCTCTGCGTGTGCTCCATTGGCCTAGAGCTTCCCGACCCAAAAGGCTGCCTTGTTCCCAAACGGCAGAGGGGTCCCAAGCATCTTGCTTCCAGCTTTTCAGGAAGGTAAGAAACAACTGGCTCTGCCCAGTGCTCTTACAGCCTACCGGGAACATCTCTTACCAAGGCCTGTGAAACGCAGTTTCCTGGCAGGCCTGATCTGGCTGAAGTAGAACTTCTGCTCTGGGTGTGCTCCATTGCCCTAGAGCTGCCAGGCCCAAAGGGCTGCCTTGTTTCCAAAGACGGAGAGTGGACCCAAAGCATCTTGCTCCCAGCTCTTCGGGAAGCTAAGAAACAGCTGGCTCTGCCCAGTGCTCTTACAGCCTAAGAGAACATCTCTTTGAAAGGCCTGTGAAACGCAGTTTCTTGGCAGGCCTGACCTGACTGAAGTAGAACTTCTGTTCTGGTTGTGCTACATAGGCCTAGAGCTACCAGGACCTAAGGGCTGCCTTGTTTCCAAAGGGTGAGAGAGGCCCCAAAGCATCTTGCCTCCAGCACTTTGGGAAGCTAAAAAACAACTGGTTCTGCCCAGTGCTCTCACAGCCTACCGTGAACATCTCTTACCAAGGCCTGTGAAACGCAGTTTCTTGGCAGGCCTGATCTGGCTGAAGTAGAACTGCTCTGGGCGTGCTACTTTGGCCTAGGGCTGCCAGGCCCAAAGGGCTGCCTTTATTTCCAAAGTGTGAGAGAGGCCCCAAAGCATCTTGTTTCCTGCTCTCTGGGAAGCTAAAACAACTGGCTCTGCACAGTGCTCTCAAAGCCAACCCGGAACGTCACATACAAAGGCCTGTGAAACGCAGCTTCTTGACAGGCCTTATCTGGCTGAGGTAGAACTTGTGCTCTGGGTGTGCTACTTTGGCCTAGAGCTGCCAGGCACAAAGGCTGCTTTGTTTCCAAAGGGGGAGAGAGGCCCCAAATCATGTTGCTTCCAGCTGTTTTTGAAGCTAAGAAACAACTCGCTCTGCCAGGTACTCTTACAGCCTTCCGGGAACACCTCTTACGAAGGCCTGTGAAAAGCAGTTTCTTGGCAGGCCTGATCTGGCTGAGGTAGAACTTCTGCTCTGGGTGTGCTCCATTGCCCTAGAGCTGAAAGGCCCAAAGGGCTGCCTTGTTTCCAAAGGGGGAGAGAGGCCCCAAAGCATCTTGCTTCCACCTCTTGGGAAGCTAAGAAACAACTGGCTGTGCCCAGTGCTCTTATAGCCTAAGAGAACATCTCTTATCAAGGCCTGGGAAACGCACTGTCTAGGCAGGCCTGATCTGGAAGAAGTAGAACTTCGGCTCTGGTTGTGCTCCATTGCCCTAGAGCTGCCAGACCCAACGTGCTGCCTTGTTTCCAAAGGGGCAGAGAGGCCCCAAAGCGTCTTGCTTCCAGCTGTTTGGGAAACAAGGAAACAACTGGCTCTGCACCGTGCTCTCACAGCCTACCGGGAACGTCACATACAAAGGCCTCTGAAACGCAGTTCCTTGGCAGGCCTGATCTGGCTGAAGTAGGACTTCTGCTCTGGGTGTGCTCCATTGGCCTAGAGCTGAAAGGCCCAAAGGTCGCCCTTGTTGGCAAAGGGGCAGGGAGCCCCCAAAGCATCTTGCTTCCAGCTCTTTGGGAAGCTAAGAAACAAATGGCTCTGCCCAGTGCTCTAACAGAGTACCGGGAACATCTCTTACCAAAGCCTTTGAAACGCAGTTTCTTGGCAGGCCTTATCTGGCTGAGGTAGAACTTCTGCTCTGGGTGTGCTCCATTGGCCTAGAGCTGCCTGGCCCAAAGGTCGGCCTTGTTTGCAAAGGGGATGAGAGGCCCCAAAGCATCTTGCTTCCAGCTCTTCGGGAAGCTAAGAAACATCTGGCGTTGCCCAGTGCTCTTACAGCCTACCGGGAACATCTCTTACCAAGGCCTGTGAAACGCAGTTTGTTGGTGGCCTGAACTGGCCGAAGTAGAACTTCTGCTCTGGGTGTGCTCCACTGGGCTAGAGCTACCTGCCCCAAAGGGTTGCCTTGAGTCCAAAGTGAGAGAGTGGCACCAAAGCTTCTCGCTTCCAGCTCTTCGGGAAGCTAAGAAACATCTGGCGTTGCCCACTGCTCTTACAGCCTACCGGGAACATCTCTTACCAAGGCCTGTGAAACGCCGTTTCCTGGCAGGCCTGATTTGGCTGAAGTAGAACTTCTGCTCTGGGTGTGCTCCATTGCCCTAGAGCTGCCAGGCCCAAGGTGCTGCCTTGTTTCCAAAGGGGCAGAGAGGCCCCAAAGCATCTTGCTTCCAGCTCTCTGGGAAGCTAAGAACCAACTCGCTCTGCCCCGTGCTCTTACAGCCTACCGGGAACATGTCTTTGAAAGGCCTGTGAAACGCAGTTTCTTGGCAGGCCTCATCTGGCTGAAGTAGAACTCCGGCTCTGGGTGTGCTCCATTGCCCTAGAGCTGCCAGGCCCAAAGTGCTGCCCTGTTTCCAAGGGGCAGAGAGGCCCAAAGCATCTTGCTTCCCGGTCTTTGCGAAGCTAAGAAACAACTGGCTCTGCCCAGTGCTCTTACACCTACCGGGAACATCTCTTACCAAGGCCTGTCAAACGCTGTTTCTTTGCAGGCCTGATCAGGCTGAAGTAGAACTCCTGCTCTGCGTGTGCTCCATTGGCCTAGAGCTTCCCGACCCAAAAGGCTGCCTTGTTCCCAAACGGGCAGAGGGGTCCCAAGCATCTTGCTTCCAGCTTTTCAGGAAGGTAAGAAACAACTGGCTCTGCCCAGTGCTCTTACAGCCTACCGGGAACATCTCTTACCAAGGCCTGTGAAACGCAGTTTCCTGGCAGGCCTGATCTGGCTGAAGTAGAACTTCTGCTCTGGGTGTGCTCCATTGCCCTAGAGCTGCCAGGCCCAAAGGGCTGCCTTGTTTCCAAAGACGGAGAGTGGACCCAAAGCATCTTGCTCCCAGCTCTTCGGGAAGCTAAGAAACAGCTGGCTCTGCCCAGTGCTCTTACAGCCTAAGAGAACATCTCTTTGAAAGGCCTGTGAAACGCAGTTTCTTGGCAGGCCTGACCTGGCTGAAGTAGAACTTCTGTTCTGGTTGTGCTACATAGGCCTAGAGCTACCAGGACCTAAGGGCTGCCTTGTTTCCAAAGGGTGAGAGAGGCCCCAAAGCATCTTGCCTCCAGCACTTTGGGAAGCTAAAAAACAACTGGTTCTGCCCAGTGCTCTCACAGCCTACCGTGAACATCTCTTACCAAGGGCTGTGAAACGCAGTTTCTGGGCAGGACTGATCTGCCTGAAGTAGAACTTCTGCTGTGGGTGTGCTCCATTGGCCTAGAGCTGCCAGGCCCAAACGGCTGCCTTGTGTCCAAAGGGAGAGAGAGGCCCCAAGGCATCTTGCTTCCAGCTCTGTGGGAAGCTAAAGCAACTGGCTCTCCACAGTGCTCTCACAGCCTACCGGGAACATCTCTTACCAAGGCCTGTGAAACGCAGTTTCTTGGCAGGCCTGATCCGGCTGAAGTAGAACTCCTGCTCTGGGCGTGCTACTTTGGCCTAGAGCTGCCAGGCCCAAAGGGCCGCCTTGTTTCCAAAGGGGCTGAGAGTCCCCAAAGCATCTTGCTTCCAAATCTTTGGGAAGCTAAGAAACAACTGGCTCTGCACAGTGCTCTCACAGCCTACCGGCAACGTGACAGAGAAAGGCCTGTGAGACGCAGTTTCTTGGAAGGCCTGATCTGGCTGAGGTAGAACTTGTGCTCTGGGTGTGCTACTTTGGCCTAGAGCTGCCAGGCACAAAGGCTGCTTTGTTTCCAAAGGGGGAGAGAGGCCCCAAATCATGTTGCTTCCAGCTGTTTTTGAAGCTAAGAAACAACTCGCTCTGCCAGGTACTCTTACAGCCTTCCGGGAACACCTCTTACGAAGGCCTGTGAAAAGCAGTTTCTTGGCAGGCCTGATCTGGCTGAGGTAGAACTTCTGCTCTGGGTGTGCTCCATTGCCCTAGAGCTGAAAGGCCCAAAGGGCTGCCTTGTTTCCAAAGGGGGAGAGAGGCCCCAAAGCATCTTGCTTCCACCTCTTGGGAAGCTAAGAAACAACTGGCTGTGCCCAGTGCTCTTATAGCCTAAGAGAACATCTCTTATCAAGGCCTGTGAAACGCACTGTCTAGGCAGGCCTGATCTGGAAGAAGTAGAACTTCGGCTCTGGTTGTGCTCCATTGCCCTAGAGCTGCCAGACCCAACGTGCTGCCTTGTTTCCAAAGGGGCAGAGAGGCCCCAAAGCGTCTTGCTTCCAGCTGTTTGGGAAACAAGGAAACAACTGGCTCTGCACCGTGCTCTCACAGCCTACTGGGAACGTCACATACAAAGGCCTCTGAAACGCAGTTCCTTGGCAGGCCTGATCTGGCTGAAGTAGGACTTCTGCTCTGGGTGTGCTCCATTGGCCTAGAGCTGAAAGGCCCAAAGGTCGCCCTTGTTGGCAAAGGGGCAGGGAGCCCCCAAAGCATCTTGCTTCCAGCTCTTTGGGAAGCTAAGAAACAAATGGCTCTGCCCAGTGCTCTAACAGAGTACCGGGAACATCTCTTACCAAAGCCTTTGAAACGCAGTTTCTTGGCAGGCCTTATCTGGCTGAGGTAGAACTTCTGCTCTGGGTGTGCTCCATTGGCCTAGAGCTGCCTGGCCCAAAGGTCGGCCTTGTTTGCAAAGGGGATGAGAGGCCCCAAAGCATCTTGCTTCCAGCTCTTCGGGAAGCTAAGAAACATCTGGCGTTGCCCAGTGCTCTTACAGCCTACCGGGAACATCTCTTACCAAGGCCTGTGAAACGCAGTTTGTTGGTGGCCTGAACTGGCCGAAGTAGAACTTCTGCTCTGGGTGTGCTCCATTGGCCTAGAGCTGCCAGGCCCAAGGTGCTGCCTTGTTTCCAAAGGGGCAGAGAGGCCCCAAAGCATCTTGCTTCCAGCTCTCTGGGAAGCTAAGAACCAACTCGCACTGCCCCGTGCTGTTACAGCCTACCGGGAACATGTCTTTGAAAGGCCAGTGAAACGCAGTCTCTTGGCAGGCCTCATCTGGCTGAAGTAGAACTCCGGCTCTGGGTGTGCTCCATTGCCCTAGAGCTGCCAGGCCCAAAGTGCTGCCCTGTTTCCAAGGGGCAGAGAGGCCCAAAGCATCTTGCTTCCCGGTCTTTGCGAAGCTAAGAAACAACTGGCTCTGCCCAGTGCTCTTACACCTACCGGGAACATCTCTTACCAAGGCCTGTCAAACGCTGTTTCTTTGCAGGCCTGATCAGGCTGAAGTAGAACTCCTGCTCTGCGTGTGCTCCATTGGCCTAGAGCTTCCCGACCCAAAAGGCTGCCTTGTTCCCAAACGGGCAGAGGGGTCCCAAGCATCTTGCTTCCAGCTTTTCAGGAAGGTAAGAAACAACTGGCTCTGCCCAGTGCTCTTACAGCCTACCGGGAACATCTCTTACCAAGGCCTGTGAAACGCAGTTTCCTGGCAGGCCTGATCTGGCTGAAGTAGAACTTCTGCTCTGGGTGTGCTCCATTGCCCTAGAGCTGCCAGGCCCAAAGGGCTGCCTTGTTTCCAAAGACGGAGAGTGGACCCAAAGCATCTTGCTCCCAGCTCTTCGGGAAGCTAAGAAACAGCTGGCTCTGCCCAGTGCTCTTACAGCCTAAGAGAACATCTCTTTGAAAGGCCTGTGAAACGCAGTTTCTTGGCAGGCCTGACCTGGCTGAAGTAGAACTTCTGTTCTGGTTGTGCTACATAGGCCTAGAGCTACCAGGACCTAAGGGCTGCCTTGTTTCCAAAGGGTGAGAGAGGCCCCAAAGCATCTTGCCTCCAGCACTTTGGGAAGCTAAAAAACAACTGGTTCTGCCCAGTGCTCTCACAGCCTACCGTGAACATCTCTTACCAAGGGCTGTGAAACGCAGTTTCTGGGCAGGACTGATCTGCCTGAAGTAGAACTTCTGCTGTGGGTGTGCTCCATTGGCCTAGAGCTGCCAGGCCCAAACGGCTGCCTTGTGTCCAAAGGGAGAGAGAGGCCCCAAGGCATCTTGCTTCCAGCTCTTTGGGAAGCTAAAGCAACTGGCTCTCCACAGTGCTCTCACAGCCTACCGGGAACATCTCTTACCAAGGCCTGTGAAACGCAGTTTCTTGGCAGGCCTGATCCGGCTGAAGTAGAACTCCTGCTCTGGGCGTGCTACTTTGGCCTAGAGCTGCCAGGCCCAAAGGGCCGCCTTGTTTCCAAAGGGGCTGAGAGTCCCCAAAGCATCTTGCTTCCAAATCTTTGGGAAGCTAAGAAACAACTGGCTCTGCACAGTGCTCTCACAGCCTACCGGCAACGTGACAGAGAAAGGCCTGTGAGACGCAGTTTCTTGGAAGGCCTGATCTGGCTGAGGTAGAACTTGTGCTCTGGGTGTGCTACTTTGGCCTAGAGCTGCCAGGCACAAAGGCTGCTTTGTTTCCAAAGGGGGAGAGAGGCCCCAAATCATGTTGCTTCCAGCTGTTTTTGAAGCTAAGAAACAACTCGCTCTGCCAGGTACTCTTACAGCCTTCCGGGAACACCTCTTACGAAGGCCTGTGAAAAGCAGTTTCTTGGCAGGCCTGATCTGGCTGAGGTAGAACTTCTGCTCTGGGTGTGCTCCATTGCCCTAGAGCTGAAAGGCCCAAAGGGCTGCCTTGTTTCCAAAGGGGGAGAGAGGCCCCAAAGCATCTTGCTTCCACCTCTTGGGAAGCTAAGAAACAACTGGCTGTGCCCAGTGCTCTTATAGCCTAAGAGAACATCTCTTATCAAGGCCTGGGAAACGCACTGTCTAGGCAGGCCTGATCTGGAAGAAGTAGAACTTCGGCTCTGGTTGTGCTCCATTGCCCTAGAGCTGCCAGACCCAACGTGCTGCCTTGTTTCCAAAGGGGCAGAGAGGCCCCAAAGCGTCTTGCTTCCAGCTGTTTGGGAAACAAGGAAACAACTGGCTCTGCACCGTGCTCTCACAGCCTACCGGGAACGTCACATACAAAGGCCTCTGAAACGCAGTTCCTTGGCAGGCCTGATCTGGCTGAAGTAGGACTTCTGCTCTGGGTGTGCTCCATTGGCCTAGAGCTGAAAGGCCCAAAGGTCGCCCTTGTTGGCAAAGGGGCAGGGAGCCCCAAAGCATCTTGCTTCCAGCTCTTTGGGAAGCTAAGAAACAAATGGCTCTGCCCAGAGCTCTAACAGAGTACCGGGAACATCTCTTACCAAAGCCTTTGAAACGCAGTTTCTTGGCAGGCCTTATCTGGCTGAGGTAGAACTTCTGCTCTGGGTGTGCTCCATTGGCCTAGAGCTGCCTGGCCCAAAGGTCAGCCTTGTTTGCAAAGGGGATGAGAGGCCCCAAAGCATCTTGCTTCCAGCTCTTCGGGAAGCTAAGAAACATCTGGCGTTGCCCAGTGCTCTTACAGCCTACCGGGAACATCTCTTACCAAGGCCTGTGAAACGCAGTTTGTTGGTGGCCTGAACTGGCCGAAGTAGAACTTCTGCTCTGGGTGTGCTCCATTGCCCTAGAGCTGCCAGGCCCAAGGTGCTGCCTTGTTTCCAAAGGGGCAGAGAGGCCCCAAAGCATCTTGCTTCCAGCTCTCTGGGAAGCTAAGAACCAACTCGCTCTGCCCCGTGCTCTTACAGCCTACCGGGAACATGTCTTTGAAAGGCCTGTGAAACGCAGTTTCTTGGCAGGCCTCATCTGGCTGAAGTAGAACTCCGGCTCTGGGTGTGCTCCATTGCCCTAGAGCTGCCAGGCCCCAAGTGCTGCCCTGTTTCCAAGGGGCAGAGAGGCCCAAAGCATCTTGCTTCCCGGTCTTTGCGAAGCTAAGAAACAACTGGCTCTGCCCAGTGCTCTTACACCTACCGGGAACATCTCTTACCAAGGCCTGTCAAACGCTGTTTCTTTGCAGGCCTGATCAGGCTGAAGTAGAACTCCTGCTCTGCGTGTGCTCCATTGGCCTAGAGCTTCCCGACCCAAAAGGCTGCCTTGTTCCCAAACGGGCAGAGGGGTCCCAAGCATCTTGCTTCCAGCTTTTCAGGAAGGTAAGAAACAACTGGCTCTGCCCAGTGCTCTTACAGCCTACCGGGAACATCTCTTACCAAGGCCTGTGAAACGCAGTTTCCTGGCAGGCCTGATCTGGCTGAAGTAGAACTTCTGCTCTGGGTGTGCTCCATTGCCCTAGAGCTGCCAGGCCCAAAGGGCTGCCTTGTTTCCAAAGACGGAGAGTGGACCCAAAGCATCTTGCTCCCAGCTCTTCGGGAAGCTAAGAAACAGCTGGCTCTGCCCAGTGCTCTTACAGCCTAAGAGAACATCTCTTTGAAAGGCCTGTGAAACGCAGTTTCTTGGCAGGCCTGACCTGGCTGAAGTAGAACTTCTGTTCTGGTTGTGCTACATAGGCCTAGAGCTACCAGGACCTAAGGGCTGCCTTGTTTCCAAAGGGTGAGAGAGGCCCCAAAGCATCTTGCCTCCAGCACTTTGGGAAGCTAAAAAACAACTGGTTCTGCCCAGTGCTCTCACAGCCTACCGTGAACATCTCTTACCAAGGGCTGTGAAACGCAGTTTCTGGGCAGGACTGATCTGCCTGAAGTAGAACTTCTGCTGTGGGTGTGCTCCATTGGCCTAGAGCTGCCAGGCCCAAACGGCTGCCTTGTGTCCAAAGGGAGAGAGAGGCCCCAAGGCATCTTGCTTCCAGCTCTGTGGGAAGCTAAAGCAACTGGCTCTCCACAGTGCTCTCACAGCCTACCGGGAACATCTCTTACCAAGGCCTGTGAAACGCAGTTTCTTGGCAGGCCTGATCTGGCTGAAGTAGAACTCCTGCTCTGGGCGTGCTACTTTGGCCTAGAGCTGCCAGGCCCAAAGGGCCGCCTTGTTTCCAAAGGGGCTGAGAGTCCCCAAAGCATCTTGCTTCCAAATCTTTGGGAAGCTAAGAAACAACTGGCTCTGCACAGTGCTCTCACAGCCTACCGGCAACGTGACAGAGAAAGGCCTGTGAGACGCAGTTTCTTGGAAGGCCTGATCTGGCTGAGGTAGAACTTGTGCTCTGGGTGTGCTACTTTGGCCTAGAGCTGCCAGGCACAAAGGCTGCTTTGTTTCCAAAGGGGGAGAGAGGCCCCAAATCATGTTGCTTCCAGCTGTTTTTGAAGCTAAGAAACAACTCGCTCTGCCAGGTACTCTTACAGCCTTCCGGGAACACCTCTTACGAAGGCCTGTGAAAAGCAGTTTCTTGGCAGGCCTGATCTGGCTGAGGTAGAACTTCTGCTCTGGGTGTGCTCCATTGCCCTAGAGCTGAAAGGCCCAAAGGGCTGCCTTGTTTCCAAAGGGGGAGAGAGGCCCCAAAGCATCTTGCTTCCACCTCTTGGGAAGTTAAGAAACAACTGGCTGTGCCCAGTGCTCTTATAGCCTAAGAGAACATCTCTTATCAAGGCCTGTGAAACGCACTGTCTAGGCAGGCCTGATCTGGAAGAAGTAGAACTTCGGCTCTGGTTGTGCTCCATTGCCCTAGAGCTGCCAGACCCAACGTGCTGCCTTGTTTCCAAAGGGGCAGAGAGGCCCCAAAGCGTCTTGCTTCCAGCTGTTTGGGAAACAAGGAAACAACTGGCTCTGCACCGTGCTCTCACAGCCTACCGGGAACGTCACATACAAAGGCCTCTGAAACGCAGTTCCTTGGCAGGCCTGATCTGGCTGAAGTAGGACTTCTGCTCTGGGTGTGCTCCATTGGCCTAGAGCTGAAAGGCCCAAAGGTCGCCCTTGTTGGCAAAGGGGCAGGGAGCCCCCAAAGCATCTTGCTTCCAGCTCTTTGGGAAGCTAAGAAACAAATGGCTCTGCCCAGTGCTCTAACAGAGTACCGGGAACATCTCTTACCAAAGCCTTTGAAACGCAGTTTCTTGGCAGGCCTTATCTGGCTGAGGTAGAACTTCTGCTCTGGGTGTGCTCCATTGGCCTAGAGCTGCCTGGCCCAAAGGTCGGCCTTGTTTGCAAAGGGGATGAGAGGCCCCAAAGCATCTTGCTTCCAGCTCTTCGGGAAGCTAAGAAACATCTGGCGTTGCCCAGTGCTCTTACAGCCTACCGGGAACATCTCTTACCAAGGCCTGTGAAACGCAGTTTGTTGGTGGCCTGAACTGGCCGAAGTAGAACTTCTGCTCTGGGTGTGCTCCATTGGCCTAGAGCTGCCAGGCCCAAGGTGCTGCCTTGTTTCCAAAGGGGCAGAGAGGCCCCAAAGCATCTTGCTTCCAGCTCTCTGGGAAGCTAAGAACCAACTCGCACTGCCCCGTGCTGTTACAGCCTACCGGGAACATGTCTTTGAAAGGCCAGTGAAACGCAGTCTCTTGGCAGGCCTCATCTGGCTGAAGTAGAACTCCGGCTCTGGGTGTGCTCCATTGCCCTAGAGCTGCCAGGCCCAAAGTGCTGCCCTGTTTCCAAGGGGCAGAGAGGCCCAAAGCATCTTGCTTCCCGGTCTTTGCGAAGCTAAGAAACAACTGGCTCTGCCCAGTGCTCTTACACCTACCGGGAACATCTCTTACCAAGGCCTGTCAAACGCTGTTTCTTTGCAGGCCTGATCAGGCTGAAGTAGAACTCCTGCTCTGCGTGTGCTCCATTGGCCTAGAGCTTCCCGACCCAAAAGGCTGCCTTGTTCCCAAACGGGCAGAGGGGTCCCAAGCATCTTGCTTCCAGCTTTTCAGGAAGGTAAGAAACAACTGGCTCTGCCCAGTGCTCTTACAGCCTACCGGGAACATCTCTTACCAAGGCCTGTGAAACGCAGTTTCCTGGCAGGCCTGATCTGGCTGAAGTAGAACTTCTGCTCTGGGTGTGCTCCATTGCCCTAGAGCTGCCAGGCCCAAAGGGCTGCCTTGTTTCCAAAGACGGAGAGTGGACCCAAAGCATCTTGCTCCCAGCTCTTCGGGAAGCTAAGAAACAGCTGGCTCTGCCCAGTGCTCTTACAGCCTAAGAGAACATCTCTTTGAAAGGCCTGTGAAACGCAGTTTCTTGGCAGGCCTGACCTGGCTGAAGTAGAACTTCTGTTCTGGTTGTGCTACATAGGCCTAGAGCTACCAGGACCTAAGGGCTGCCTTGTTTCCAAAGGGTGAGAGAGGCCCCAAAGCATCTTGCCTCCAGCACTTTGGGAAGCTAAAAAACAACTGGTTCTGCCCAGTGCTCTCACAGCCTACCGTGAACATCTCTTACCAAGGGCTGTGAAACGCAGTTTCTGGGCAGGACTGATCTGCCTGAAGTAGAACTTCTGCTGTGGGTGTGCTCCATTGGCCTAGAGCTGCCAGGCCCAAACGGCTGCCTTGTGTCCAAAGGGAGAGAGAGGCCCCAAGGCATCTTGCTTCCAGCTCTTTGGGAAGCTAAAGCAACTGGCTCTCCACAGTGCTCTCACAGCCTACCGGGAACATCTCTTACCAAGGCCTGTGAAACGCAGTTTCTTGGCAGGCCTGATCTGGCTGAAGTAGAACTCCTGCTCTGGGCGTGCTACTTTGGCCTAGAGCTGCCAGGCCCAAAGGGCCGCCTTGTTTCCAAAGGGGCTGAGAGTCCCCAAAGCATCTTGCTTCCAAATCTTTGGGAAGCTAAGAAACAACTGGCTCTGCACAGTGCTCTCACAGCCTACCGGCAACGTGACAGAGAAAGGCCTGTGAGACGCAGTTTCTTGGAAGGCCTGATCTGGCTGAGGTAGAACTTGTGCTCTGGGTGTGCTACTTTGGCCTAGAGCTGCCAGGCACAAAGGCTGCTTTGTTTCCAAAGGGGGAGAGAGGCCCCAAATCATGTTGCTTCCAGCTGTTTTTGAAGCTAAGAAACAACTCGCTCTGCCAGGTACTCTTACAGCCTTCCGGGAACACCTCTTACGAAGGCCTGTGAAAAGCAGTTTCTTGGCAGGCCTGATCTGGCTGAGGTAGAACTTCTGCTCTGGGTGTGCTCCATTGCCCTAGAGCTGAAAGGCCCAAAGGGCTGCCTTGTTTCCAAAGGGGGAGAGAGGCCCCAAAGCATCTTGCTTCCACCTCTTGGGAAGCTAAGAAACAACTGGCTGTGCCCAGTGCTCTTATAGCCTAAGAGAACATCTCTTATCAAGGCCTGGGAAACGCACTGTCTAGGCAGGCCTGATCTGGAAGAAGTAGAACTTCGGCTCTGGTTGTGCTCCATTGCCCTAGAGCTGCCAGACCCAACGTGCTGCCTTGTTTCCAAAGGGGCAGAGAGGCCCCAAAGCGTCTTGCTTCCAGCTGTTTGGGAAACAAGGAAACAACTGGCTCTGCACCGTGCTCTCACAGCCTACCGGGAACGTCACATACAAAGGCCTCTGAAACGCAGTTCCTTGGCAGGCCTGATCTGGCTGAAGTAGGACTTCTGCTCTGGGTGTGCTCCATTGGCCTAGAGCTGAAAGGCCCAAAGGTCGCCCTTGTTGGCAAAGGGGCAGGGAGCCCCCAAAGCATCTTGCTTCCAGCTCTTTGGGAAGCTAAGAAACAAATGGCTCTGCCCAGTGCTCTAACAGAGTACCGGGAACATCTCTTACCAAAGCCTTTGAAACGCAGTTTCTTGGCAGGCCTTATCTGGCTGAGGTAGAACTTCTGCTCTGGGTGTGCTCCATTGGCCTAGAGCTGCCTGGCCCAAAGGTCGGCCTTGTTTGCAAAGGGGATGAGAGGCCCCAAAGCATCTTGCTTCCAGCTCTTCGGGAAGCTAAGAAACATCTGGCGTTGCCCAGTGCTCTTACAGCCTACCGGGAACATCTCTTACCAAGGCCTGTGAAACGCAGTTTGTTGGTGGCCTGAACTGGCCGAAGTAGAACTTCTGCTCTGGGTGTGCTCCATGGCCTAGAGCTGCCAGGCCCAAGGTGCTGCCTTGTTTCCAAAGGGGCAGAGAGGCCCCAAAGCATCTTGCTTCCAGCTCTCTGGGAAGCTAAGAACCAACTCGCTCTGCCCCGTGCTCTTACAGCCTACCGGGAACATGTCTTTGAAAGGCCTGTGAAACGCAGTTTCTTGGCAGGCCTCATCTGGCTGAAGTAGAACTCCGGCTCTGGGTGTGCTCCATTGCCCTAGAGCTGCCAGGCCCCAAGTGCTGCCCTGTTTCCAAGGGGCAGAGAGGCCCAAAGCATCTTGCTTCCCGGTCTTTGCGAAGCTAAGAAACAACTGGCTCTGCCCAGTGCTCTTACACCTACCGGGAACATCTCTTACCAAGGCCTGTCAAACGCTGTTTCTTTGCAGGCCTGATCAGGCTGAAGTAGAACTCCTGCTCTGCGTGTGCTCCATTGGCCTAGAGCTTCCCGACCCAAAAGGCTGCCTTGTTCCCAAACGGGCAGAGGGGTCCCAAGCATCTTGCTTCCAGCTTTTCAGGAAGGTAAGAAACAACTGGCTCTGCCCAGTGCTCTTACAGCCTACCGGGAACATCTCTTACCAAGGCCTGTGAAACGCAGTTTCCTGGCAGGCCTGATCTGGCTGAAGTAGAACTTCTGCTCTGGGTGTGCTCCATTGCCCTAGAGCTGCCAGGCCCAAAGGGCTGCCTTGTTTCCAAAGACGGAGAGTGGACCCAAAGCATCTTGCTCCCAGCTCTTCGGGAAGCTAAGAAACAGCTGGCTCTGCCCAGTGCTCTTACAGCCTAAGAGAACATCTCTTTGAAAGGCCTGTGAAACGCAGTTTCTTGGCAGGCCTGACCTGGCTGAAGTAGAACTTCTGTTCTGGTTGTGCTACATAGGCCTAGAGCTACCAGGACCTAAGGGCTGCCTTGTTTCCAAAGGGTGAGAGAGGCCCCAAAGCATCTTGCCTCCAGCACTTTGGGAAGCTAAAAAACAACTGGTTCTGCCCAGTGCTCTCACAGCCTACCGTGAACATCTCTTACCAAGGGCTGTGAAACGCAGTTTCTGGGCAGGACTGATCTGCCTGAAGTAGAACTTCTGCTGTGGGTGTGCTCCATTGGCCTAGAGCTGCCAGGCCCAAATGGCTGCCTTGTGTCCAAAGGGAGAGAGAGGCCCCAAGGCATCTTGCTTCCAGCTCTTTGGGAAGCTAAAGCAACTGGCTCTCCACAGTGCTCTCACAGCCTACCGGGAACATCTCTTACCAAGGCCTGTGAAACGCAGTTTCTTGGCAGGCCTGATCTGGCTGAAGTAGAACTCCTGCTCTGGGCGTGCTACTTTGGCCTAGAGCTGCCAGGCCCAAAGGGCCGCCTTGTTTCCAAAGGGGCTGAGAGTCCCCAAAGCATCTTGCTTCCAAATCTTTGGGAAGCTAAGAAACAACTGGCTCTGCACAGTGCTCTCACAGCCTACCGGCAACGTGACAGAGAAAGGCCTGTGAGACGCAGTTTCTTGGAAGGCCTGATCTGGCTGAGGTAGAACTTGTGCTCTGGGTGTGCTACTTTGGCCTAGAGCTGCCAGGCACAAAGGCTGCTTTGTTTCCAAAGGGGGAGAGAGGCCCCAAATCATGTTGCTTCCAGCTGTTTTTGAAGCTAAGAAACAACTCGCTCTGCCAGGTACTCTTACAGCCTTCCGGGAACACCTCTTACGAAGGCCTGTGAAAAGCAGTTTCTTGGCAGGCCTGATCTGGCTGAGGTAGAACTTCTGCTCTGGGTGTGCTCCATTGCCCTAGAGCTGAAAGGCCCAAAGGGCTGCCTTATTTCCAAAGGGGGAGAGAGGCCCCAAAGCATCTTGCTTCCACCTCTTGGGAAGCTAAGAAACAACTGGCTGTGCCCAGTGCTCTTATAGCCTAAGAGAACATCTCTTATCAAGGCCTGGGAAACGCACTGTCTAGGCAGGCCTGATCTGGAAGAAGTAGAACTTCGGCTCTGGTTGTGCTCCATTGCCCTAGAGCTGCCAGACCCAACGTGCTGCCTTGTTTCCAAAGGGGCAGAGAGGCCCCAAAGCGTCTTGCTTCCAGCTGTTTGGGAAACAAGGAAACAACTGGCTCTGCACCGTGCTCTCACAGCCTACCGGGAACGTCACATACAAAGGCCTCTGAAACGCAGTTCCTTGGCAGGCCTGATCTGGCTGAAGTAGGACTTCTGCTCTGGGTGTGCTCCATTGGCCTAGAGCTGAAAGGCCCAAAGGTCACCCTTGTTGGCAAAGGGGCAGGGAGCCCCCAAAGCATCTTGCTTCCAGCTCTTTGGGAAGCTAAGAAACAAATGGCTCTGCCCAGTGCTCTAACAGAGTACCGGGAACATCTCTTACCAAAGCCTTTGAAACGCAGTTTCTTGGCAGGCCTTATCTGGCTGAGGTAGAACTTCTGCTCTGGGTGTGCTCCATTGGCCTAGAGCTGCCTGGCCCAAAGGTCGGCCTTGTTTGCAAAGGGGATGAGAGGCCCCAAAGCATCTTGCTTCCAGCTCTTCGGGAAGCTAAGAAACATCTGGCGTTGCCCAGTGCTCTTACAGCCTACCGGGAACATCTCTTACCAAGGCCTGTGAAACGCAGTTTGTTGGTGGCCTGAACTGGCCGAAGTAGAACTTCTGCTCTGGGTGTGCTCCACTGGCCTAGAGCTACCTGCCCCAAAGGGCTGCCTTGAGTCCAAAGTGAGAGAGTGGCACCAAAGCTTCTCGCTTCCAGCTCTTCGGGAAGCTAAGAAACATCTGGCGTTGCCCAGTGCTCTTACAGCCTACCGGGAACATCTCTTACCAAGGCCTGTCAAACGCTGTTTCTTTGCAGGCCTGATCAGGCTGAAGTAGAACTCCTGCTCTGCGTGTGCTCCATTGGCCTAGAGCTTCCCGACCCAAAAGGCTGCCTTGTTCCCAAACGGGCAGAGGGGTCCCAAGCATCTTGCTTCCAGCTTTTCAGGAAGGTAAGAAACAACTGGCTCTGCCCAGTGCTCTTACAGCCTACCGGGAACATCTCTTACCAAGGCCTGTGAAACGCAGTTTCCTGGCAGGCCTGATCTGGCTGAAGTAGAACTTCTGCTCTGGGTGTGCTCCATTGCCCTAGAGCTGCCAGGCCCAAAGGGCTGCCTTGTTTCCAAAGACGGAGAGTGGACCCAAAGCATCTTGCTCCCAGCTCTTCGGGAAGCTAAGAAACAGCTGGCTCTGCCCAGTGCTCTTACAGCCTAAGAGAACATCTCTTTGAAAGGCCTGTGAAACGCAGTTTCTTGGCAGGCCTGACCTGGCTGAAGTAGAACTTCTGTTCTGGTTGTGCTACATAGGCCTAGAGCTACCAGGACCTAAGGGCTGCCTTGTTTCCAAAGGGTGAGAGAGGCCCCAAAGCATCTTGCCTCCAGCACTTTGGGAAGCTAAAAAACAACTGGTTCTGCCCAGTGCTCTCACAGCCTACCGTGAACATCTCTTACCAAGGGCTGCGAAACGCAGTTTCTGGGCAGGACTGATCTGCCTGAAGTAGAACTTCTGCTGTGGGTGTGCTCCATTGGCCTAGAGCTGCCAGGCCCAAAAGGCTGCCTTGTGTCCAAAGGGAGAGAGAGGCCCCAAGGCATCTTGCTTCCAGCTCTGTGGGAAGCTAAAGCAACTGGCTCTCCACAGTGCTCTCACAGCCTACCGGGAACATCTCTTACCAAGGCCTGTGAAACGCAGTTTCTTGGCAGGCCTGATCTGGCTGAAGTAGAACTCCTGCTCTGGGCGTGCTACTTTGGCCTAGAGCTGCCAGGCCCAAAGGGCCGCCTTGTTTCCAAAGGGGCTGAGAGTCCCCAAAGCATCTTGCTTCCAAATCTTTGGGAAGCTAAGAAACAACTGGCTCTGCACAGTGCTCTCACAGCCTACCGGCAACGTGACAGAGAAAGGCCTGTGAGACGCAGTTTCTTGGAAGGCCTGATCTGGCTGAGGTAGAACTTGTGCTCTGGGTGTACTCCATTGGCCTAGGGCTGCCAGGCCCTAAGGGCTGCCTTTATTTCCAAAGTGTGAGAGAGGCCCCAAAGCATCTTGCTTCCTGCTCTCTGGGAAGCTAAAACAACTGGCTCTGCACAGTGCTCTCAAAGCCAACCGGGAACGTCACATACAAAGGCCTGTGAAACGCAGCTTCTTGACAGGCCTTATCTGGCTGAGGTAGAACTTGTGCTCTGGGTGTGCTACTTTGGCCTAGAGCTGCCAGGCACAAAGGCTGCTTTGTTTCCAAAGGGGGAGAGAGGCCCCAAATCATGTTGCTTCCAGCTGTTTTTGAAGCTAAGAAACAACTCGCTCTGCCAGGTACTCTTACAGCCTTCCGGGAACACCTCTTACGAAGGCCTGTGAAAAGCAGTTTCTTGGCAGGCCTGATCTGGCTGAGGTAGAACTTCTGCTCTGGGTGTGCTCCATTGCCCTAGAGCTGAAAGGCCCAAAGGGCTGCCTTGTTTCCAAAGGGGGAGAGAGGCCCCAAAGCATCTTGCTTCCACCTCTTGGGAAGCTAAGAAACAACTGGCTGTGCCCAGTGCTCTTATAGCCTAAGAGAACATCTCTTATCAAGGCCTGTGAAACGCACTGTCTAGGCAGGCCTGATCTGGAAGAAGTAGAACTTCGGCTCTGGTTGTGCTCCATTGCCCTAGAGCTGCCAGACCCAACGTGCTGCCTTGTTTCCAAAGGGGCAGAGAGGCCCCAAAGCGTCTTGCTTCCAGCTGTTTGGGAAACAAGGAAACAACTGGCTCTGCACCGTGCTCTCACAGCCTACCGGGAACGTCACATACAAAGGCCTCTGAAACGCAGTTCCTTGGCAGGCCTGATCTGGCTGAAGTAGGACTTCTGCTCTGGCTGTGCTCCATTGGCCTAGAGGTGAAAGGCCCAAAGGGATGCCTTGTTTGCAAAGGGGCAGAGAGGCCCCAAAGCATCTTGCTTCCAGCTCTTTGGGAAGCTAAGAAACAACTGTCTCTGCCCAGTGCTCTGACAGAGTACCGGCAACATCTCTTACCAAAGCCTTTGAAACGCAGTTTCTTGGCAGGCCTTATCTGGCTGAGGTAGAACTTCTACTCTGGGTGTGCTCCATTGCCCTAGAGCTGAAAGGCCCAAAGGGCTGCCTTGTTTCCAAAGGGGGAGAGAGGCCCCAAAGCATCTTGCTTCCACCTCTTGGGAAGCTAAGAAACAACTGGCTGTGCCCAGTGCTCTTATAGCCTAAGAGAACATCTCTTATCAAGGCCTGTGAAACGCACTGTCTAGGCAGGCCTGATCTGGAAGAAGTAGAACTTCGGCTCTGGTTGTGCTCCATTGCCCTAGAGCTGCCAGACCCAACGTGCTGCCTTGTTTCCAAAGGGGCAGAGAGGCCCCAAAGCGTCTTGCTTCCAGCTGTTTGGGAAACAAGGAAACAACTGGCTCTGCACCGTGCTCTCACAGCCTACCGGGAACGTCACATACAAAGGCCTCTGAAACGCAGTTCCTTGGCAGGCCTGATCTGGCTGAAGTAGGACTTCTGCTCTGGGTGTGCTCCATTGGCCTAGAGCTGAAAGGCCCAAAGGTCGCCCTTGTTGGCAAAGGGGCAGGGAGCCCCCAAAGCATCTTGCTTCCAGCTCTTTGGGAAGCTAAGAAACAAATGGCTCTGCCCAGTGCTCTAACAGAGTACCGGGAACATCTCTTACCAAAGCCTTTGAAACGCAGTTTCTTGGCAGGCCTTATCTGGCTGAGGTAGAACTTCTGCTCTGGGTGTGCTCCATTGGCCTAGAGCTGCCTGGCCCAAAGGTCGGCCTTGTTTGCAAAGGGGATGAGAGGCCCCAAAGCATCTTGCTTCCAGCTCTTCGGGAAGCTAAGAAACATCTGGCGTTGCCCAGTGCTCTTACAGCCTACCGGGAACATCTCTTACCAAGGCCTGTGAAACGCAGTTTGTTGGTGGCCTGAACTGGCCGAAGTAGAACTTCTGCTCTGGGTGTGCTCCATTGGCCTAGAGCTGCCAGGCCCAAGGTGCTGCCTTGTTTCCAAAGGGGCAGAGAGGCCCCAAAGCATCTTGCTTCCAGCTCTCTGGGAAGCTAAGAACCAACTCGCTCAGCCCGTGCTCTTACAGCCTACCGGGAACATGTCTTTGAAAGGCCTGTGAAACGCAGTTTCTTGGCAGGCCTCATCTGGCTGAAGTAGAACTCCGGCTCTGGGTGTGCTCCATTGCCCTAGAGCTGCCAGGCCCCAAGTGCTGCCCTGTTTCCAAGGGGCAGAGAGGCCCAAAGCATCTTGCTTCCCGGTCTTTGCGAAGCTAAGAAACAACTGGCTCTGCCCAGTGCTCTTACACCTACCGGGAACATCTCTTACCAAGGCCTGTCAAACGCTGTTTCTTTGCAGGCCTGATCAGGCTGAAGTAGAACTCCTGCTCTGCGTGTGCTCCATTGGCCTAGAGCTTCCCGACCCAAAAGGCTGCCTTGTTCCCAAACGGGCAGAGGGGTCCCAAGCATCTTGCTTCCAGCTTTTCAGGAAGGTAAGAAACAACTGGCTCTGCCCAGTGCTCTTACAGCCTACCGGGAACATCTCTTACCAAGGCCTGTGAAACGCAGTTTCCTGGCAGGCCTGATCTGGCTGAAGTAGAACTTCTGCTCTGGGTGTGCTCCATTGCCCTAGAGCTGCCAGGCCCAAAGGGCTGCCTTGTTTCCAAAGACGGAGAGTGGACCCAAAGCATCTTGCTCCCAGCTCTTCGGGAAGCTAAGAAACTGCTGGCTCTGCCCAGTGCTCTTACAGCCTAAGAGAACATCTCTTTGAAAGGCCTGTGAAACGCAGTTTCTTGGCAGGCCTGACCTGGCTGAAGTAGAACTTCTGTTCTGGTTGTGCTACATAGGCCTAGAGCTACCAGGACCTAAGGGCTGCCTTGTTTCCAAAGGGTGAGAGAGGCCCCAAAGCATCTTGCCTCCAGCACTTTGGGAAGCTAAAAAACAACTGGTTCTGCCCAGTGCTCTCACAGCCTACCGTGAACATCTCTTACCAAGGGCTGTGAAACGCAGTTTCTGGGCAGGACTGATCTGCCTGAAGTAGAACTTCTGCTGTGGGTGTGCTCCATTGGCCTAGAGCTGCCTGGCCCAAAGGTCGGCCTTGTTTGCAAAGGGGATGAGAGGCCCCAAAGCATCTTGCTTCCAGCTCTTCGGGAAGCTAAGAAACATCTGGCGTTGCCCAGTGCTCTTACAGCCTACCGGGAACATCTCTTACCAAGGCCTGTGAAACGCAGTTTGTTGGTGGCCTGAACTGGCCGAAGTAGAACTTCTGCTCTGGGTGTGCTCCATTGGCCTAGAGCTGCCAGGCCCAAGGTGCTGCCTTGTTTCCAAAGGGGCAGAGAGGCCCCAAAGCATCTTGCTTCCAGCTCTCTGGGAAGCTAAGAACCAACTCGCTCTGCCCGTGCTCTTACAGCCTACCGGGAACATGTCTTTGAAAGGCCTGTGAAACGCAGTTTCTTGGCAGGCCTCATCTGGCTGAAGTAGAACTCCGGCTCTGGGTGTGCTCCATTGCCCTAGAGCTGCCAGGCCCCAAGTGCTGCCCTGTTTCCAAGGGGCAGAGAGGCCCAAAGCATCTTGCTTCCCGGTCTTTGCGAAGCTAAGAAACAACTGGCTCTGCCCAGTGCTCTTACACCTACCGGGAACATCTCTTACCAAGGCCTGTGAAACGCAGTTTCTTGGCAGGCCTGATCTGGCTGAAGTAGAACTCCTGCTCTGGGCGTGCTACTTTGGCCTAGAGCTGCCAGGCCCAAAGGGCCGCCTTGTTTCCAAAGGGGCTGAGAGTCCCCAAAGCATCTTGCTTCCAAATCTTTGGGAAGCTAAGAAACAACTGGCTCTGCACAGTGCTCTCACAGCCTACCGGCAACGTGACAGAGAAAGGCCTGTGAGACGCAGTTTCTTGGAAGGCCTGATCTGGCTGAGGTAGAACTTGTGCTCTGGGTGTACTCCATTGGCCTAGGGCTGCCAGGCCCTAAGGGCTGCCTTTATTTCCAAAGTGTGAGAGAGGCCCCAAAGCATCTTGCTTCCTGCTCTCTGGGAAGCTAAAACAACTGGCTCTGCACAGTGCTCTCAAAGCCAACCGGGAACGTCACATACAAAGGCCTGTGAAACGCAGCTTCTTGACAGGCCTTATCTGGCTGAGGTAGAACTTGTGCTCTGGGTGTGCTACTTTGGCCTAGAGCTGCCAGGCACAAAGGCTGCTTTGTTTCCAAAGGGGGAGAGAGGCCCCAAATCATGTTGCTTCCAGCTGTTTTTGAAGCTAAGAAACAACTCGCTCTGCCAGGTACTCTTACAGCCTTCCGGGAACACCTCTTACGAAGGCCTGTGAAAAGCAGTTTCTTGGCAGGCCTGATCTGGCTGAGGTAGAACTTCTGCTCTGGGTGTGCTCCATTGCCCTAGAGCTGAAAGGCCCAAAGGGCTGCCTTGTTTCCAAAGGGGGAGAGAGGCCCCAAAGCATCTTGCTTCCACCTCTTGGGAAGCTAAGAAACAACTGGCTGTGCCCAGTGCTCTTATAGCCTAAGAGAACATCTCTTATCAAGGCCTGTGAAACGCACTGTCTAGGCAGGCCTGATCTGGAAGAAGTAGAACTTCGGCTCTGGTTGTGCTCCATTGCCCTAGAGCTGCCAGACCCAACGTGCTGCCTTGTTTCCAAAGGGGCAGAGAGGCCCCAAAGCGTCTTGCTTCCAGCTGTTTGGGAAACAAGGAAACAACTGGCTCTGCACCGTGCTCTCACAGCCTACCAGGAACGTCACATACAAAGGCCTCTGAAACGCAGTTCCTTGGCAGGCCTGATCTGGCTGAAGTAGGACTTCTGCTCTGGCTGTGCTCCATTGGCCTAGAGGTGAAAGGCCCAAAGGGATGCCTTGTTTGCAAAGGGGCAGAGAGGCCCCAAAGCATCTTGCTTCCAGCTCTTTGGGAAGCTAAGAAACAACTGTCTCTGCCCAGTGCTCTGACAGAGTACCGGCAACATCTCTTACCAAAGCCTTTGAAACGCAGTTTCTTGGCAGGCCTTATCTGGCTGAGGTAGAACTTCTGCTCTGGGTGTGCTCCATTGCCCTAGAGCTGAAAGGCCCAAAGGGCTGCCTTGTTTCCAAAGGGGGAGAGAGGCCCCAAAGCATCTTGCTTCCACCTCTTGGGAAGCTAAGAAACAACTGGCTGTGCCCAGTGCTCTTATAGCCTAAGAGAACATCTCTTATCAAGGCCTGTGAAACGCACTGTCTAGGCAGGCCTGATCTGGAAGAAGTAGAACTTCGGCTCTGGTTGTGCTCCATTGCCCTAGAGCTGCCAGACCCAACGTGCTGCCTTGTTTCCAAAGGGGCAGAGAGGCCCCAAAGCGTCTTGCTTCCAGCTGTTTGGGAAACAAGGAAACAACTGGCTCTGCACCGTGCTCTCACAGCCTACCGGGAACGTCACATACAAAGGCCTCTGAAACGCAGTTCCTTGGCAGGCCTGATCTGGCTGAAGTAGGACTTCTGCTCTGGGTGTGCTCCATTGGCCTAGAGCTGAAAGGCCCAAAGGTCGCCCTTGTTGGCAAAGGGGCAGGGAGCCCCCAAAGCATCTTGCTTCCAGCTCTTTGGGAAGCTAAGAAACAAATGGCTCTGCCCAGTGCTCTAACAGAGTACCGGGAACATCTCTTACCAAAGCCTTTGAAACGCAGTTTCTTGGCAGGCCTTATCTGGCTGAGGTAGAACTTCTGCTCTGGGTGTGCTCCATTGGCCTAGAGCTGCCTGGCCCAAAGGTCGGCCTTGTTTGCAAAGGGGATGAGAGGCCCCAAAGCATCTTGCTTCCAGCTCTTCGGGAAGCTAAGAAACATCTGGCGTTGCCCAGTGCTCTTACAGCCTACCGGGAACATCTCTTACCAAGGCCTGTGAAACGCAGTTTGTTGGTGGCCTGAACTGGCCGAAGTAGAACTTCTGCTCTGGGTGTGCTCCATTGGCCTAGAGCTGCCAGGCCCAAGGTGCTGCCTTGTTTCCAAAGGGGCAGAGAGGCCCCAAAGCATCTTGCTTCCAGCTCTCTGGGAAGCTAAGAACCAACTCGCTCAGCCCGTGCTCTTACAGCCTACCGGGAACATGTCTTTGAAAGGCCTGTGAAACGCAGTTTCTTGGCAGGCCTCATCTGGCTGAAGTAGAACTCCGGCTCTGGGTGTGCTCCATTGCCCTAGAGCTGCCAGGCCCCAAGTGCTGCCCTGTTTCCAAGGGGCAGAGAGGCCCAAAGCATCTTGCTTCCCGGTCTTTGCGAAGCTAAGAAACAACTGGCTCTGCCCAGTGCTCTTACACCTACCGGGAACATCTCTTACCAAGGCCTGTGAAACGCAGTTTCCTGGCAGGCCTGATCTGGCTGAAGTAGAACTTCTGCTCTGGGTGTGCTCCATTGCCCTAGAGCTGCCAGGCCCAAAGGGCTGCCTTGTTTCCAAAGACGGAGAGTGGACCCAAAGCATCTTGCTCCCAGCTCTTCGGGAAGCTAAGAAACAGCTGGCTCTGCCCAGTGCTCTTACAGCCTAAGAGAACATCTCTTTGAAAGGCCTGTGAAACGCAGTTTCTTGGCAGGCCTGACCTGGCTGAAGTAGAACTTCTGTTCTGGTTGTGCTACATAGGCCTAGAGCTACCAGGACCTAAGGGCTGCCTTGTTTCCAAAGGGTGAGAGAGGCCCCAAAGCATCTTGCCTCCAGCACTTTGGGAAGCTAAAAAACAACTGGTTCTGCCCAGTGCTCTCACAGCCTACCGTGAACATCTCTTACCAAGGGCTGTGAAACGCAGTTTCTGGGCAGGACTGATCTGCCTGAAGTAGAACTTCTGCTGTGGGTGTGCTCCATTGGCCTAGAGCTGCCAGGCCCAAAAGGCTGCCTTGTGTCCAAAGGGAGAAAGAGGCCCCAAGGCATCTTGCTTCCAGCTCTGTGGGAAGCTAAAGCAACTGGCTCTCCACAGTGCTCTCACAGCCTACCGGGAACATCTCTTACCAAGGCCTGTGAAACGCAGTTTCTTGGCAGGCCTGATCTGGCTGAAGTAGAACTCCTGCTCTGGGCGTGCTACTTTGGCCTAGAGCTGCCAGGCCCAAAGGGCCGCCTTGTTTCCAAAGGGGCTGAGAGTCCCCAAAGCATCTTGCTTCCAAATCTTTGGGAAGCTAAGAAACAACTGGCTCTGCACAGTGCTCTCACAGCCTACCGGCAACGTGACAGAGAAAGGCCTGTGAGACGCAGTTTCTTGGAAGGCCTGATCTGGCTGAGGTAGAACTTGTGCTCTGGGTGTACTCCATTGGCCTAAGGCTGCCAGGCCCTAAGGGCTGCCTTTATTTCCAAAGTGTGAGAGAGGCCCCAAAGCATCTTGCTTCCTGCTCTCTGGGAAGCTAAAACAACTGGCTCTGCACAGTGCTCTCAAAGCCAACCGGGAACGTCACATACAAAGGCCTGTGAAACGCAGCTTCTTGACAGGCCTTATCTGGCTGAGGTAGAACTTGTGCTCTGGGTGTGCTACTTTGGCCTAGAGCTGCCAGGCACAAAGGCTGCTTTGTTTCCAAAGGGGGAGAGAGGCCCCAAATCATGTTGCTTCCAGCTGTTTTTGAAGCTAAGAAACAACTCGCTCTGCCAGGTACTCTTACAGCCTTCCGGGAACACCTCTTACGAAGGCCTGTGAAAAGCAGTTTCTTGGCAGGCCTGATCTGGCTGAGGTAGAACTTCTGCTCTGGGTGTGCTCCATTGCCCTAGAGCTGAAAGGCCCAAAGGGCTGCCTTGTTTCCAAAGGGGGAGAGAGGCCCCAAAGCATCTTGCTTCCACCTCTTGGGAAGCTAAGAAACAACTGGCTGTGCCCAGTGCTCTTATAGCCTAAGAGAACATCTCTTATCAAGGCCTGTGAAACGCACTGTCTAGGCAGGCCTGATCTGGAAGAAGTAGAACTTCGGCTCTGGTTGTGCTCCATTGCCCTAGAGCTGCCAGACCCAACGTGCTGCCTTGTTTCCAAAGGGGCAGAGAGGCCCCAAAGCGTCTTGCTTCCAGCTGTTTGGGAAACAAGGAAACAACTGGCTCTGCACCGTGCTCTCACAGCCTACCGGGAACGTCACATACAAAGGCCTCTGAAACGCAGTTCCTTGGCAGGCCTGATCTGGCTGAAGTAGGACTTCTGCTCTGGCTGTGCTCCATTGGCCTAGAGGTGAAAGGCCCAAAGGGATGCCTTGTTTGCAAAGGGGCAGAGAGGCCCCAAAGCATCTTGCTTCCAGCTCTTTGGGAAGCTAAGAAACAACTGTCTCTGCCCAGTGCTCTGACAGAGTACCGGCAACATCTCTTACCAAAGCCTTTGAAACGCAGTTTTTGGCAGGCCTTATCTGGCTGAGGTAGAACTTCTGCTCTGGGTGTGCTCCATTGCCCTAGAGCTGAAAGGCCCAAAGGGCTGCCTTGTTTCCAAAGGGGGAGAGAGGCCCCAAAGCATCTTGCTTCCACCTCTTGGGAAGCTAAGAAACAACTGGCTGTGCCCAGTGCTCTTATAGCCTAAGAGAACATCTCTTATCAAGGCCTGTGAAACGCACTGTCTAGGCAGGCCTGATCTGGAAGAAGTAGAACTTCGGCTCTGGTTGTGCTCCATTGCCCTAGAGCTGCCAGACCCAACGTGCTGCCTTGTTTCCAAAGGGGCAGAGAGGCCCCAAAGCGTCTTGCTTCCAGCTGTTTGGGAAACAAGGAAACAACTGGCTCTGCACCGTGCTCTCACAGCCTACCGGGAACGTCACATACAAAGGCCTCTGAAACGCAGTTCCTTGGCAGGCCTGATCTGGCTGAAGTAGGACTTCTGCTCTGGGTGTGCTCCATTGGCCTAGAGCTGAAAGGCCCAAAGGTCGCCCTTGTTGGCAAAGGGGCAGGGAGCCCCCAAAGCATCTTGCTTCCAGCTCTTTGGGAAGCTAAGAAACAAATGGCTCTGCCCAGTGCTCTAACAGAGTACCGGGAACATCTCTTACCAAAGCCTTTGAAACGCAGTTTCTTGGCAGGCCTTATCTGGCTGAGGTAGAACTTCTGCTCTGGGTGTGCTCCATTGGCCTAGAGCTGCCTGGCCCAAAGGTCGGCCTTGTTTGCAAAGGGGATGAGAGGCCCCAAAGCATCTTGCTTCCAGCTCTTCGGGAAGCTAAGAAACATCTGGCGTTGCCCAGTGCTCTTACAGCCTACCGGGAACATCTCTTACCAAGGCCTGTGAAACGCAGTTTGTTGGTGGCCTGAACTGGCCGAAGTAGAACTTCTGCTCTGGGTGTGCTCCATTGGCCTAGAGCTGCCAGGCCCAAGGTGCTGCCTTGTTTCCAAAGGGGCAGAGAGGCCCCAAAGCATCTTGCTTCCAGCTCTCTGGGAAGCTAAGAACCAACTCGCTCTGCCCCGTGCTCTTACAGCCTACCGGGAACATGTCTTTGAAAGGCCTGTGAAACGCAGTTTCTTGGCAGGCCTCATCTGGCTGAAGTAGAACTCCGGCTCTGGGTGTGCTCCATTGCCCTAGAGCTGCCAGGCCCCAAGTGCTGCCCTGTTTCCAAGGGGCAGAGAGGCCCAAAGCATCTTGCTTCCCGGTCTTTGCGAAGCTAAGAAACAACTGGCTCTGCCCAGTGCTCTTACACCTACCGGGAACATCTCTTACCAAGGCCTGTCAAACGCTGTTTCTTTGCAGGCCTGATCAGGCTGAAGTAGAACTCCTGCTCTGCGTGTGCTCCATTGGCCTAGAGCTTCCCGACCCAAAAGGCTGCCTTGTTCCCAAACGGGCAGAGGGGTCCCAAGCATCTTGCTTCCAGCTTTTCAGGAAGGTAAGAAACAACTGGCTCTGCCCAGTGCTCTTACAGCCTACCGGGAACATCTCTTACCAAGGCCTGTGAAACGCAGTTTCCTGGCAGGCCTGATCTGGCTGAAGTAGAACTTCTGCTCTGGGTGTGCTCCATTGCCCTAGAGCTGCCAGGCCCAAAGGGCTGCCTTGTTTCCAAAGACGGAGAGTGGACCCAAAGCATCTTGCTCCCAGCTCTTCGGGAAGCTAAGAAACAGCTGGCTCTGCCCAGTGCTCTTACAGCCTAAGAGAACATCTCTTTGAAAGGCCTGTGAAACGCAGTTTCTTGGCAGGCCTGACCTGGCTGAAGTAGAACTTCTGTTCTGGTTGTGCTACATAGGCCTAGAGCTACCAGGACCTAAGGGCTGCCTTGTTTCCAAAGGGTGAGAGAGGCCCCAAAGCATCTTGCCTCCAGCACTTTGGGAAGCTAAAAAACAACTGGTTCTGCCCAGTGCTCTCACAGCCTACCGTGAACATCTCTTACCAAGGGCTGTGAAACGCAGTTTCTGGGCAGGACTGATCTGCCTGAAGTAGAACTTCTGCTGTGGGTGTGCTCCATTGGCCTAGAGCTGCCAGGCCCAAAAGGCTGCCTTGTGTCCAAAGGGAGAGAGAGGCCCCAAGGCATCTTGCTTCCAGCTCTGTGGGAAGCTAAAGCAACTGGCTCTCCACAGTGCTCTCACAGCCTACCGGGAACATCTCTTACCAAGGCCTGTGAAACGCAGTTTCTTGGCAGGCCTGATCTGGCTGAAGTAGAACTCCTGCTCTGGGCGTGCTACTTTGGCCTAGAGCTGCCAGGCCCAAAGGGCCGCCTTGTTTCCAAAGGGGCTGAGAGTCCCCAAAGCATCTTGCTTCCAAATCTTTGGGAAGCTAAGAAACAACTGGCTCTGCACAGTGCTCTCACAGCCTACCGGCAACGTGACAGAGAAAGGCCTGTGAGACGCAGTTTCTTGGAAGGCCTGATCTGGCTGAGGTAGAACTTGTGCTCTGGGTGTGCTACTTTGGCCTAGAGCTGCCAGGCACAAAGGCTGCTTTGTTTCCAAAGGGGGAGAGAGGCCCCAAATCATGTTGCTTCCAGCTGTTTTTGAAGCTAAGAAACAACTCGCTCTGCCAGGTACTCTTACAGCCTTCCGGGAACACCTCTTACGAAGGCCTGTGAAAAGCAGTTTCTTGGCAGGCCTGATCTGGCTGAGGTAGAACTTCTGCTCTGGGTGTGCTCCATTGCCCTAGAGCTGAAAGGCCCAAAGGGCTGCCTTGTTTCCAAAGGGGGAGAGAGGCCCCAAAGCATCTTGCTTCCACCTCTTGGGAAGCTAAGAAACAACTGGCTGTGCCCAGTGCTCTTATAGCCTAAGAGAACATCTCTTATCAAGGCCTGTGAAACGCACTGTCTAGGCAGGCCTGATCTGGAAGAAGTAGAACTTCGGCTCTGGTTGTGCTCCATTGCCCTAGAGCTGCCAGACCCAACGTGCTGCCTTGTTTCCAAAGGGGCAGAGAGGCCCCAAAGAGTCTTGCTTCCAGCTGTTTGGGAAACAAGGAAACAACTGGCTCTGCACCGTGCTCTCACAGCCTACCGGGAACGTCACATACAAAGGCCTCTGAAACGCAGTTCCTTGGCAGGCCTGATCTGGCTGAAGTAGGACTTCTGCTCTGGGTGTGCTCCATTGGCCTAGAGCTGAAAGGCCCAAAGGTCGCCCTTGTTGGCAAAGGGGCAGGGAGCCCCCAAAGCATCTTGCTTCCAGCTCTTTGGGAAGCTAAGAAACAAATGGCTCTGCCCAGTGCTCTAACAGAGTACCGGGAACATCTCTTACCAAAGCCTTTGAAACGCAGTTTCTTGGCAGGCCTTATCTGGCTGAGGTAGAACTTCTGCTCTGGGTGTGCTCCATTGGCCTAGAGCTGCCTGGCCCAAAGGTCGGCCTTGTTTGCAAAGGGGATGAGAGGCCCCAAAGCATCTTGCTTCCAGCTCTTCGGGAAGCTAAGAAACATCTGGCGTTGCCCAGTGCTCTTACAGCCTACCGGGAACATCTCTTACCAAGGCCTGTGAAACGCAGTTTGTTGGTGGCCTGAACTGGCCGAAGTAGAACTTCTGCTCTGGGTGTGCTCCACTGGCCTAGAGCTACCTGCCCCAAAGGGCTGCCTTGAGTCCAAAGTGAGAGAGTGGCACCAAAGCTTCTCGCTTCCAGCTCTTCGGGAAGCTAAGAAACATCTGGCGTTGCCCAGTGCTCTTACAGCCTACCGGGAACATCTCTTACCAAGGCCTGTCAAACGCTGTTTCTTTGCAGGCCTGATCAGGCTGAAGTAGAACTCCTGCTCTGCGTGTGCTCCATTGGCCTAGAGCTTCCCGACCCAAAAGGCTGCCTTGTTCCCAAACGGGCAGAGGGGTCCCAAGCATCTTGCTTCCAGCTTTTCAGGAAGGTAAGAAACAACTGGCTCTGCCCAGTGCTCTTACAGCCTACCGGGAACATCTCTTACCAAGGCCTGTGAAACGCAGTTTCCTGGCAGGCCTGATCTGGCTGAAGTAGAACTTCTGCTCTGGGTGTGCTCCATTGCCCTAGAGCTGCCAGGCCCAAAGGGCTGCCTTGTTTCCAAAGACGGAGAGTGGACCCAAAGCATCTTGCTCCCAGCTCTTCGGGAAGCTAAGAAACAGCTGGCTCTGCCCAGTGCTCTTACAGCCTAAGAGAACATCTCTTTGAAAGGCCTGTGAAACGCAGTTTCTTGGCAGGCCTGACCTGGCTGAAGTAGAACTTCTGTTCTGGTTGTGCTACATAGGCCTAGAGCTACCAGGACCTAAGGGCTGCCTTGTTTCCAAAGGGTGAGAGAGGCCCCAAAGCATCTTGCCTCCAGCACTTTGGGAAGCTAAAAAACAACTGGTTCTGCCCAGTGCTCTCACAGCCTACCGTGAACATCTCTTACCAAGGGCTGTGAAACGCAGTTTCTGGGCAGGACTGATCTGCCTGAAGTAGAACTTCTGCTGTGGGTGTGCTCCATTGGCCTAGAGCTGCCAGGCCCAAAAGGCTGCCTTGTGTCCAAAGGGAGAGAGAGGCCCCAAGGCATCTTGCTTCCAGCTCTGTGGGAAGCTAAAGCAACTGGCTCTCCACAGTGCTCTCACAGCCTACCGGGAACATCTCTTACCAAGGCCTGTGAAACGCAGTTTCTTGGCAGGCCTGATCTGGCTGAAGTAGAACTCCTGCTCTGGGCGTGCTACTTTGGCCTAGAGCTGCCAGGCCCAAAGGGCCGCCTTGTTTCCAAAGGGGCTGAGAGTCCCCAAAGCATCTTGCTTCCAAATCTTTGGGAAGCTAAGAAACAACTGGCTCTGCACAGTGCTCTCACAGCCTACCGGCAACGTGACAGAGAAAGGCCTGTGAGACGCAGTTTCCTGGAAGGCCTGATCTGGCTGAGGTAGAACTTGTGCTCTGGGTGTACTCCATTGGCCTAGGGCTGCCAGGCCCTAAGGGCTGCCTTTATTTCCAAAGTGTGAGAGAGGCCCCAAAGCATCTTGCTTCCTGCTCTCTGGGAAGCTAAAACAACTGGCTCTGCACAGTGCTCTCAAAGCCAACCGGGAACGTCACATACAAAGGCCTGTGAAACGCAGCTTCTTGACAGGCCTTATCTGGCTGAGGTAGAACTTGTGCTCTGGGTGTGCTACTTTGGCCTAGAGCTGCCAGGCACAAAGGCTGCTTTGTTTCCAAAGGGGGAGAGAGGCCCCAAATCATGTTGCTTCCAGCTGTTTTTGAAGCTAAGAAACAACTCGCTCTGCCAGGTACTCTTACAGCCTTCCGGGAACACCTCTTACGAAGGCCTGTGAAAAGCAGTTTCTTGGCAGGCCTGATCTGGCTGAGGTAGAACTTCTGCTCTGGGTGTGCTCCATTGCCCTAGAGCTGAAAGGCCCAAAGGGCTGCCTTGTTTCCAAAGGGGGAGAGAGGCCCCAAAGCATCTTGCTTCCACCTCTTGGGAAGCTAAGAAACAACTGGCTGTGCCCAGTGCTCTTATAGCCTAAGAGAACATCTCTTATCAAGGCCTGTGAAACGCACTGTCTAGGCAGGCCTGATCTGGAAGAAGTAGAACTTCGGCTCTGGTTGTGCTCCATTGCCCTAGAGCTGCCAGACCCAACGTGCTGCCTTGTTTCCAAAGGGGCAGAGAGGCCCCAAAGCGTCTTGCTTCCAGCTGTTTGGGAAACAAGGAAACAACTGGCTCTGCACCGTGCTCTCACAGCCTACCGGGAACGTCACATACAAAGGCCTCTGAAACGCAGTTCCTTGGCAGGCCTGATCTGGCTGAAGTAGGACTTCTGCTCTGGCTGTGCTCCATTGGCCTAGAGGTGAAAGGCCCAAAGGGATGCCTTGTTTGCAAAGGGGCAGAGAGGCCCCAAAGCATCTTGCTTCCAGCTCTTTGGGAAGCTAAGAAACAACTGTCTCTGCCCAGTGCTCTGACAGAGTACCGGCAACATCTCTTACCAAAGCCTTTGAAACGCAGTTTCTTGGCAGGCCTTATCTGGCTGAGGTAGAACTTCTGCTCTGGGTGTGCTCCATTGCCCTAGAGCTGAAATGCCCAAAGGGCTGCCTTGTTTCCAAAGGGGGAGAGAGGCCCCAAAGCATCTTGCTTCCACCTCTTGGGAAGCTAAGAAACAACTGGCTGTGCCCAGTGCTCTTATAGCCTAAGAGAACATCTCTTATCAAGGCCTGGGAAACGCACTGTCTAGGCAGGCCTGATCTGGAAGAAGTAGAACTTCGGCTCTGGTTGTGCTCCATTGCCCTAGAGCTGCCAGACCCAACGTGCTGCCTTGTTTCCAAAGGGGCAGAGAGGCCCCAAAGCGTCTTGCTTCCAGCTGTTTGGGAAACAAGGAAACAACTGGCTCTGCACCGTGCTCTCACAGCCTACCGGGAACGTCACATACAAAGGCCTCTGAAACGCAGTTCCTTGGCAGGCCTGATCTGGCTGAAGTAGGACTTCTGCTCTGGGTGTGCTCCATTGGCCTAGAGCTGAAAGGCCCAAAGGTCGCCCTTGTTGGCAAAGGGGCAGGGAGCCCCCAAAGCATCTTGCTTCCAGCTCTTTGGGAAGCTAAGAAACAAATGGCTCTGCCCAGTGCTCTAACAGAGTACCGGGAACATCTCTTACCAAAGCCTTTGAAACGCAGTTTCTTGGCAGGCCTTATCTGGCTGAGGTAGAACTTCTGCTCTGGGTGTGCTCCATTGGCCTAGAGCTGCCTGGCCCAAAGGTCGGCCTTGTTTGCAAAGGGGATGAGAGGCCCCAAAGCATCTTGCTTCCAGCTCTTCGGGAAGCTAAGAAACATCTGGCGTTGCCCAGTGCTCTTACAGCCTACCGGGAACATCTCTTACCAAGGCCTGTGAAACGCAGTTTGTTGGTGGCCTGAACTGGCCGAAGTAGAACTTCTGCTCTGGGTGTGCTCCATTGGCCTAGAGCTGCCAGGCCCAAGGTGCTGCCTTGTTTCCAAAGGGGCAGAGAGGCCCCAAAGCATCTTGCTTCCAGCTCTCTGGGAAGCTAAGAACCAACTCGCTCAGCCCGTGCTCTTACAGCCTACCGGGAACATGTCTTTGAAAGGCCTGTGAAACGCAGTTTCTTGGCAGGCCTCATCTGGCTGAAGTAGAACTCCGGCTCTGGGTGTGCTCCATTGCCCTAGAGCTGCCAGGCCCCAAGTGCTGCCCTGTTTCCAAGGGGCAGAGAGGCCCAAAGCATCTTGCTTCCCGGTCTTTGCGAAGCTAAGAAACAACTGGCTCTGCCCAGTGCTCTTACACCTACCGGGAACATCTCTTACCAAGGCCTGTCAAACGCTGTTTCTTTGCAGGCCTGATCAGGCTGAAGTAGAACTCCTGCTCTGCGTGTGCTCCATTGGCCTAGAGCTTCCCGACCCAAAAGGCTGCCTTGTTCCCAAACGGGCAGAGGGGTCCCAAGCATCTTGCTTCCAGCTTTTCAGGAAGGTAAGAAACAACTGGCTCTGCCCAGTGCTCTTACAGCCTACCGGGAACATCTCTTACCAAGGCCTGTGAAACGCAGTTTCCTGGCAGGCCTGATCTGGCTGAAGTAGAACTTCTGCTCTGGGTGTGCTCCATTGCCCTAGAGCTGCCAGGCCCAAAGGGCTGCCTTGTTTCCAAAGACGGAGAGTGGACCCAAAGCATCTTGCTCCCAGCTCTTCGGGAAGCTAAGAAACAGCTGGCTCTGCCCAGTGCTCTTACAGCCTAAGAGAACATCTCTTTGAAAGGCCTGTGAAACGCAGTTTCTTGGCAGGCCTGACCTGGCTGAAGTAGAACTTCTGTTCTGGTTGTGCTACATAGGCCTAGAGCTACCAGGACCTAAGGGCTGCCTTGTTTCCAAAGGGTGAGAGAGGCCCCAAAGCATCTTGCCTCCAGCACTTTGGGAAGCTAAAAAACAACTGGTTCTGCCCAGTGCTCTCACAGCCTACCGTGAACATCTCTTACCAAGGGCTGTGAAACGCAGTTTCTGGGCAGGACTGATCTGCCTGAAGTAGAACTTCTGCTGTGGGTGTGCTCCATTGGCCTAGAGCTGCCTGGCCCAAAGGTCGGCCTTGTTTGCAAAGGGGATGAGAGGCCCCAAAGCATCTTGCTTCCAGCTCTTCGGGAAGCTAAGAAACATCTGGCGTTGCCCAGTGCTCTTACAGCCTACCGGGAACATCTCTTACCAAGGCCTGTGAAACGCAGTTTGTTGGTGGCCTGAACTGGCCGAAGTAGAACTTCTGCTCTGGGTGTGCTCCATTGGCCTAGAGCTGCCAGGCCCAAGGTGCTGCCTTGTTTCCAAAGGGGCAGAGAGGCCCCAAAGCATCTTGCTTCCAGCTCTCTGGGAAGCTAAGAACCAACTCGCTCTGCCCGTGCTCTTACAGCCTACCGGGAACATGTCTTTGAAAGGCCTGTGAAACGCAGTTTCTTGGCAGGCCTCATCTGGCTGAAGTAGAACTCCGGCTCTGGGTGTGCTCCATTGCCCTAGAGCTGCCAGGCCCCAAGTGCTGCCCTGTTTCCAAGGGGCAGAGAGGCCCAAAGCATCTTGCTTCCCGGTCTTTGCGAAGCTAAGAAACAACTGGCTCTGCCCAGTGCTCTTACACCTACCGGGAACATCTCTTACCAAGGCCTGTCAAACGCTGTTTCTTTGCAGGCCTGATCAGGCTGAAGTAGAACTCCTGCTCTGCGTGTGCTCCATTGGCCTAGAGCTTCCCGACCCAAAAGGCTGCCTTGTTCCCAAACGGGCAGAGGGGTCCCAAGCATCTTGCTTCCAGCTTTTCAGGAAGGTAAGAAACAACTGGCTCTGCCCAGTGCTCTTACAGCCTACCGGGAACATCTCTTACCAAGGCCTGTGAAACGCAGTTTCCTGGCAGGCCTGATCTGGCTGAAGTAGAACTTCTGCTCTGGGTGTGCTCCATTGCCCTAGAGCTGCCAGGCCCAAAGGGCTGCCTTGTTTCCAAAGACGGAGAGTGGACCCAAAGCATCTTGCTCCCAGCTCTTCGGGAAGCTAAGAAACAGCTGGCTCTGCCCAGTGCTCTTACAGCCTAAGAGAACATCTCTTTGAAAGGCCTGTGAAACGCAGTTTCTTGGCAGGCCTGACCTGGCTGAAGTAGAACTTCTGTTCTGGTTGTGCTACATAGGCCTAGAGCTACCAGGACCTAAGGGCTGCCTTGTTTCCAAAGGGTGAGAGAGGCCCCAAAGCATCTTGCCTCCAGCACTTTGGGAAGCTAAAAAACAACTGGTTCTGCCCAGTGCTCTCACAGCCTACCGTGAACATCTCTTACCAAGGGCTGTGAAACGCAGTTTCTGGGCAGGACTGATCTGCCTGAAGTAGAACTTCTGCTGTGGGTGTGCTCCATTGGCCTAGAGCTGCCTGGCCCAAAGGTCGGCCTTGTTTGCAAAGGGGATGAGAGGCCCCAAAGCATCTTGCTTCCAGCTCTTCGGGAAGCTAAGAAACATCTGGCGTTGCCCAGTGCTCTTACAGCCTACCGGGAACATCTCTTACCAAGGCCTGTGAAACGCAGTTTGTTGGTGGCCTGAACTGGCCGAAGTAGAACTTCTGCTCTGGGTGTGCTCCATTGGCCTAGAGCTGCCAGGCCCAAGGTGCTGCCTTGTTTCCAAAGGGGCAGAGAGGCCCCAAAGCATCTTGCTTCCAGCTCTCTGGGAAGCTAAGAACCAACTCGCTCTGCCCGTGCTCTTACAGCCTACCGGGAACATGTCTTTGAAAGGCCTGTGAAACGCAGTTTCTTGGCAGGCCTCATCTGGCTGAAGTAGAACTCCGGCTCTGGGTGTGCTCCATTGCCCTAGAGCTGCCAGGCCCAAAGTGCTGCCCTGTTTCCAAGGGGCAGAGAGGCCCAAAGCATCTTGCTTCCCGGTCTTTGCGAAGCTAAGAAACAACTGGCTCTGCCCAGTGCTCTTACACCTACCGGGAACATCTCTTACCAAGGCCTGTCAAACGCTGTTTCTTTGCAGGCCTGATCAGGCTGAAGTAGAACTCCTGCTCTGCGTGTGCTCCATTGGCCTAGAGCTTCCCGACCCAAAAGGCTGCCTTGTTCCCAAACGGGCAGAGGGGTCCCAAGCATCTTGCTTCCAGCTTTTCAGGAAGGTAAGAAACAACTGGCTCTGCCCAGTGCTCTTACAGCCTACCGGGAACATCTCTTACCAAGGCCTGTGAAACGCAGTTTCCTGGCAGGCCTGATCTGGCTGAAGTAGAACTTCTGCTCTGGGTGTGCTCCATTGCCCTAGAGCTGCCAGGCCCAAAGGGCTGCCTTGTTTCCAAAGACGGAGAGTGGACCCAAAGCATCTTGCTCCCAGCTCTTTGGGAAGCTAAGAAACAGCTGGCTCTGCCCAGTGCTCTTACAGCCTAAGAGAACATCTCTTTGAAAGGCCTGTGAAACGCAGTTTCTTGGCAGGCCTGACCTGGCTGAAGTAGAACTTCTGTTCTGGTTGTGCTACATAGGCCTAGAGCTACCAGGACCTAAGGGCTGCCTTGTTTCCAAAGGGTGAGAGAGGCCCCAAAGCATCTTGCCTCCAGCACTTTGGGAAGCTAAAAAACAACTGGTTCTGCCCAGTGCTCTCACAGCCTACCGTGAACATCTCTTACCAAGGGCTGTGAAACGCAGTTTCTGGGCAGGACTGATCTGCCTGAAGTAGAACTTCTGCTGTGGGTGTGCTCCATTGGCCTAGAGCTGCCAGGCCCAAAAGGCTGCCTTGTGTCCAAAGGGAGAGAGAGGCCCCAAGGCATCTTGCTTCCAGCTCTGTGGGAAGCTAAAGCAACTGGCTCTCCACAGTGCTCTCACAGCCTACCGGGAACATCTCTTACCAAGGCCTGTGAAACGCAGTTTCTTGGCAGGCCTGATCTGGCTGAAGTAGAACTCCTGCTCTGGGCGTGCTACTTTGGCCTAGAGCTGCCAGGCCCAAAGGGCCGCCTTGTTTCCAAAGGGGCTGAGAGTCCCCAAAGCATCTTGCTTCCAAATCTTTGGGAAGCTAAGAAACAACTGGCTCTGCACAGTGCTCTCACAGCCTACCGGCAACGTGACAGAGAAAGGCCTGTGAGACGCAGTTTCTTGGAAGGCCTGATCTGGCTGAGGTAGAACTTGTGCTCTGGGTGTGCTACTTTGGCCTAGAGCTGCCAGGCACAAAGGCTGCTTTGTTTCCAAAGGGGGAGAGAGGCCCCAAATCATGTTGCTTCCAGCTGTTTTTGAAGCTAAGAAACAACTCGCTCTGCCAGGTACTCTTACAGCCTTCCGGGAACACCTCTTACGAAGGCCTGTGAAAAGCAGTTTCTTGGCAGGCCTGATCTGGCTGAGGTAGAACTTCTGCTCTGGGTGTGCTCCATTGCCCTAGAGCTGAAAGGCCCAAAGGGCTGCCTTGTTTCCAAAGGGGGAGAGAGGCCCCAAAGCATCTTGCTTCCACCTCTTGGGAAGCTAAGAAACAACTGGCTGTGCCCAGTGCTCTTATAGCCTAAGAGAACATCTCTTATCAAGGCCTGTGAAACGCACTGTCTAGGCAGGCCTGATCTGGAAGAAGTAGAACTTCGGCTCTGGTTGTGCTCCATTGCCCTAGAGCTGCCAGACCCAACGTGCTGCCTTGTTTCCAAAGGGGCAGAGAGGCCCCAAAGCGTCTTGCTTCCAGCTGTTTGGGAAACAAGGAAACAACTGGCTCTGCACCGTGCTCTCACAGCCTACCGGGAACGTCACATACAAAGGCCTCTGAAACGCAGTTCCTTGGCAGGCCTGATCTGGCTGAAGTAGGACTTCTGCTCTGGGTGTGCTCCATTGGCCTAGAGCTGAAAGGCCCAAAGGTCGCCCTTGTTGGCAAAGGGGCAGGGAGCCCCCAAAGCATCTTGCTTCCAGCTCTTTGGGAAGCTAAGAAACAAATGGCTCTGCCCAGTGCTCTAACAGAGTACCGGGAACATCTCTTACCAAAGCCTTTGAAACGCAGTTTCTTGGCAGGCCTTATCTGGCTGAGGTAGAACTTCTGCTCTGGGTGTGCTCCATTGGCCTAGAGCTGCCTGGCCCAAAGGTCGGCCTTGTTTGCAAAGGGGATGAGAGGCCCCAAAGCATCTTGCTTCCAGCTCTTCGGGAAGCTAAGAAACATCTGGCGTTGCCCAGTGCTCTTACAGCCTACCGGGAACATCTCTTACCAAGGCCTGTGAAACGCAGTTTGTTGGTGGCCTGAACTGGCCGAAGTAGAACTTCTGCTCTGGGTGTGCTCCATTGGCCTAGAGCTGCCAGGCCCAAGGTGCTGCCTTGTTTCCAAAGGGGCAGAGAGGCCCCAAAGCATCTTGCTTCCAGCTCTCTGGGAAGCTAAGAACCAACTCGCTCTGCCCGTGCTCTTACAGCCTACCGGGAACATGTCTTTGAAAGGCCTGTGAAACGCAGTTTCTTGGCAGGCCTCATCTGGCTGAAGTAGAACTCCGGCTCTGGGTGTGCTCCATTGCCCTAGAGCTGCCAGGCCCCAAGTGCTGCCCTGTTTCCAAGGGGCAGAGAGGCCCAAAGCATCTTGCTTCCCGGTCTTTGCGAAGCTAAGAAACAACTGGCTCTGCCCAGTGCTCTTACACCTACCGGGAACATCTCTTACCAAGGCCTGTCAAACGCTGTTTCTTTGCAGGCCTGATCAGGCTGAAGTAGAACTCCTGCTCTGCGTGTGCTCCATTGGCCTAGAGCTTCCCGACCCAAAAGGCTGCCTTGTTCCCAAACGGGCAGAGGGGTCCCAAGCATCTTGCTTCCAGCTTTTCAGGAAGGTAAGAAACAACTGGCTCTGCCCAGTGCTCTTACAGCCTACCGGGAACATCTCTTACCAAGGCCTGTGAAACGCAGTTTCCTGGCAGGCCTGATCTGGCTGAAGTAGAACTTCTGCTCTGGGTGTGCTCCATTGCCCTAGAGCTGCCAGGCCCAAAGGGCTGCCTTGTTTCCAAAGACGGAGAGTGGACCCAAAGCATCTTGCTCCCAGCTCTTCGGGAAGCTAAGAAACAGCTGGCTCTGCCCAGTGCTCTTACAGCCTAAGAGAACATCTCTTTGAAAGGCCTGTGAAACGCAGTTTCTTGGCAGGCCTGACCTGGCTGAAGTAGAACTTCTGTTCTGGTTGTGCTACATAGGCCTAGAGCTACCAGGACCTAAGGGCTGCCTTGTTTCCAAAGGGTGAGAGAGGCCCCAAAGCATCTTGCCTCCAGCACTTTGGGAAGCTAAAAAACAACTGGTTCTGCCCAGTGCTCTCACAGCCTACCGTGAACATCTCTTACCAAGGGCTGTGAAACGCAGTTTCAGGGCAGGACTGATCTGCCTGAAGTAGAACTTCTGCTGTGGGTGTGCTCCATTGGCCTAGAGCTGCCTGGCCCAAAGGTCGGCCTTGTTTGCAAAGGGGATGAGAGGCCCCAAAGCATCTTGCTTCCAGCTCTTTGGGAAGCTAAGAAACATCTGGCGTTGCCCAGTGCTCTTACAGCCTACCGGGAACATCTCTTACCAAGGCCTGTGAAACGCAGTTTGTTGGTGGCCTGAACTGGCCGAAGTAGAACTTCTGCTCTGGGTGTGCTCCATTGGCCTAGAGCTGCCAGGCCCAAGGTGCTGCCTTGTTTCCAAAGGGGCAGAGAGGCCCCAAAGCATCTTGCTTCCAGCTCTCTGGGAAGCTAAGAACCAACTCGCTCTGCCCGTGCTCTTACAGCCTACCGGGAACATGTCTTTGAAAGGCCTGTGAAACGCAGTTTCTTGGCAGGCCTCATCTGGCTGAAGTAGAACTCCGGCTCTGGGTGTGCTCCATTGCCCTAGAGCTGCCAGGCCCCAAGTGCTGCCCTGTTTCCAAGGGGCAGAGAGGCCCAAAGCATCTTGCTTCCCGGTCTTTGCGAAGCTAAGAAACAACTGGCTCTGCCCAGTGCTCTTACACCTACCGGGAACATCTCTTACCAAGGCCTGTCAAACGCTGTTTCTTTGCAGGCCTGATCAGGCTGAAGTAGAACTCCTGCTCTGCGTGTGCTCCATTGGCCTAGAGCTTCCCGACCCAAAAGGCTGCCTTGTTCCCAAACGGGCAGAGGGGTCCCAAGCATCTTGCTTCCAGCTTTTCAGGAAGGTAAGAAACAACTGGCTCTGCCCAGTGCTCTTACAGCCTACCGGGAACATCTCTTACCAAGGCCTGTGAAACGCAGTTTCCTGGCAGGCCTGATCTGGCTGAAGTAGAACTTCTGCTCTGGGTGTGCTCCATTGCCCTAGAGCTGCCAGGCCCAAAGGGCTGCCTTGTTTCCAAAGACGGAGAGTGGACCCAAAGCATCTTGCTCCCAGCTCTTCGGGAAGCTAAGAAACAGCTGGCTCTGCCCAGTGCTCTTACAGCCTAAGAGAACATCTCTTTGAAAGGCCTGTGAAACGCAGTTTCTTGGCAGGCCTGACCTGGCTGAAGTAGAACTTCTGTTCTGGTTGTGCTACATAGGCCTAGAGCTACCAGGACCTAAGGGCTGCCTTGTTTCCAAAGGGTGAGAGAGGCCCCAAAGCATCTTGCCTCCAGCACTTTGGGAAGCTAAAAAACAACTGGTTCTGCCCAGTGCTCTCACAGCCTACCGTGAACATCTCTTACCAAGGGCTGTGAAACGCAGTTTCTGGGCAGGACTGATCTGCCTGAAGTAGAACTTCTGCTGTGGGTGTGCTCCATTGGCCTAGAGCTGCCAGGCCCAAAAGGCTGCCTTGTGTCCAAAGGGAGAGAGAGGCCCCAAGGCATCTTGCTTCCAGCTCTGTGGGAAGCTAAAGCAACTGGCTCTCCACAGTGCTCTCACAGCCTACTGGGAACATCTCTTACCAAGGCCTGTGAAACGCAGTTTCTTGGCAGGCCTGATCTGGCTGAAGTAGAACTCCTGCTCTGGGCGTGCTACTTTGGCCTAGAGCTGCCAGGCCCAAAGGGCCGCCTTGTTTCCAAAGGGGCTGAGAGTCCCCAAAGCATCTTGCTTCCAAATCTTTGGGAAGCTAAGAAACAACTGGCTCTGCACAGTGCTCTCACAGCCTACCGGCAACGTGACAGAGAAAGGCCTGTGAGACGCAGTTTCTTGGAAGGCCTGATCTGGCTGAGGTAGAACTTGTGCTCTGGGTGTACTCCATTGGCCTAGGGCTGCCAGGCCCAAAGGGCTGCCTTTATTTCCAAAGTGTGAGAGAGGCCCCAAAGCATCTTGCTTCCTGCTCTCTGGGAAGCTAAAACAACTGGCTCTGCACAGTGCTCTCAAAGCCAACCCGGAACGTCACATACAAAGGCCTGTGAAACGCAGCTTCTTGACAGGCCTTATCTGGCTGAGGTAGAACTTGTGCTCTGGGTGTGCTACTTTGGCCTAGAGCTGCCAGGCACAAAGGCTGCTTTGTTTCCAAAGGGGGAGAGAGGCCCCAAATCATGTTGCTTCCAGCTGTTTTTGAAGCTAAGAAACAACTCGCTCTGCCAGGTACTCTTACAGCCTTCCGGGAACACCTCTTACGAAGGCCTGTGAAAAGCAGTTTCTTGGCAGGCCTGATCTGGCTGAGGTAGAACTTCTGCTCTGGGTGTGCTCCATTGCCCTAGAGCTGAAAGGCCCAAAGGGCTGCCTTGTTTCCAAAGGGGGAGAGAGGCCCCAAAGCATCTTGCTTCCACCTCTTGGGAAGCTAAGAAACAACTGGCTGTGCCCAGTGCTCTTATAGCCTAAGAGAACATCTCTTATCAAGGCCTGTGAAACGCACTGTCTAGGCAGGCCTGATCTGGAAGAAGTAGAACTTCGGCTCTGGTTGTGCTCCATTGCCCTAGAGCTGCCAGACCCAACGTGCTGCCTTGTTTCCAAAGGGGCAGAGAGGCCCCAAAGCGTCTTGCTTCCAGCTGTTTGGGAAACAAGGAAACAACTGGCTCTGCACCGTGCTCTCACAGCCTACCGGGAACGTCACATACAAAGGCCTCTGAAACGCAGTTCCTTGGCAGGCCTGATCTGGCTGAAGTAGGACTTCTGCTCTGGCTGTGCTCCATTGGCCTAGAGGTGAAAGGCCCAAAGGGATGCCTTGTTTGCAAAGGGGCAGAGAGGCCCCAAAGCATCTTGCTTCCAGCTCTTTGGGAAGCTAAGAAACAACTGTCTCTGCCCAGTGCTCTGACAGAGTACCGGCAACATCTCTTACCAAAGCCTTTGAAACGCAGTTTCTTGGCAGGCCTTATCTGGCTGAGGTAGAACTTCTGCTCTGGGTGTGCTCCATTGCCCTAGAGCTGCCAGGCACAAAGGCTGCTTTGTTTCCAAAGGGGGAGAGAGGCCCCAAATCATGTTGCTTCCAGCTGTTTTTGAAGCTAAGAAACAACTCGCTCTGCCAGGTACTCTTACAGCCTTCCGGGAACACCTCTTACGAAGGCCTGTGAAAAGCAGTTTCTTGGCAGGCCTGATCTGGCTGAGGTAGAACTTCTGCTCTGGGTGTGCTCCATTGCCCTAGAGCTGAAAGGCCCAAAGGGCTGCCTTGTTTCCAAAGGGGGAGAGAGGCCCCAAAGCATCTTGCTTCCACCTCTTGGGAAGCTAAGAAACAACTGGCTGTGCCCAGTGCTCTTATAGCCTAAGAGAACATCTCTTATCAAGGCCTGTGAAACGCACTGTCTAGGCAGGCCTGATCTGGAAGAAGTAGAACTTCGGCTCTGGTTGTGCTCCATTGCCCTAGAGCTGCCAGACCCAACGTGCTGCCTTGTTTCCAAAGGGGCAGAGAGGCCCCAAAGCGTCTTGCTTCCAGCTGTTTGGGAAACAAGGAAACAACTGGCTCTGCACCGTGCTCTCACAGCCTACCGGGAACGTCACATACAAAGGCCTCTGAAACGCAGTTCCTTGGCAGGCCTGATCTGGCTGAAGTAGGACTTCTGCTCTGGCTGTGCTCCATTGGCCTAGAGGTGAAAGGCCCAAAGGGATGCCTTGTTTGCAAAGGGGCAGAGAGGCCCCAAAGCATCTTGCTTCCAGCTCTTTGGGAAGCTAAGAAACAACTGTCTCTGCCCAGTGCTCTGACAGAGTACCGGCAACATCTCTTACCAAAGCCTTTGAAACGCAGTTTCTTGGCAGGCCTTATCTGGCTGAGGTAGAACTTCTGCTCTGGGTGTGCTCCATTGCCCTAGAGCTGAAAGGCCCAAAGGGCTGCCTTGTTTCCAAAGGGGGAGAGAGGCCCCAAAGCATCTTGCTTCCACCTCTTGGGAAGCTAAGAAACAACTGGCTGTGCCCAGTGCTCTTATAGCCTAAGAGAACATCTCTTATCAAGGCCTGTGAAACGCACTGTCTAGGCAGGCCTGATCTGGAAGAAGTAGAACTTCGGCTCTGGTTGTGCTCCATTGCCCTAGAGCTGCCAGACCCAACGTGCTGCCTTGTTTCCAAAGGGGCAGAGAGGCCCCAAAGCGTCTTGCTTCCAGCTGTTTGGGAAACAAGGAAACAACTGGCTCTGCACCGTGCTCTCACAGCCTACCGGGAACGTCACATACAAAGGCCTCTGAAACGCAGTTCCTTGGCAGGCCTGATCTGGCTGAAGTAGGACTTCTGCTCTGGGTGTGCTCCATTGGCCTAGAGCTGAAAGGCCCAAAGGTCGCCCTTGTTGGCAAAGGGGCAGGGAGCCCCCAAAGCATCTTGCTTCCAGCTCTTTGGGAAGCTAAGAAACAAATGGCTCTGCCCAGTGCTCTAACAGAGTACCGGGAACATCTCTTACCAAAGCCTTTGAAACGCAGTTTCTTGGCAGGCCTTATCTGGCTGAGGTAGAACTTCTGCTCTGGGTGTGCTCCATTGGCCTAGAGCTGCCTGGCCCAAAGTGCTGCCCTGTTTCCAAGGGGCAGAGAGGCCCAAAGCATCTTGCTTCCCGGTCTTTGCGAAGCTAAGAAACAACTGGCTCTGCCCAGTGCTCTTACACCTACCGGGAACATCTCTTACCAAGGCCTGTCAAACGCTGTTTCTTTGCAGGCCTGATCAGGCTGAAGTAGAACTCCTGCTCTGCGTGTGCTCCATTGGCCTAGAGCTTCCCGACCCAAAAGGCTGCCTTGTTCCCAAACGGGCAGAGGGGTCCCAAGCATCTTGCTTCCAGCTTTTCAGGAAGGTAAGAAACAACTGGCTCTGCCCAGTGCTCTTACAGCCTACCGGGAACATCTCTTACCAAGGCCTGTGAAACGCAGTTTCCTGGCAGGCCTGATCTGGCTGAAGTAGAACTTCTGCTCTGGGTGTGCTCCATTGCCCTAGAGCTGCCAGGCCCAAAGGGCTGCCTTGTTTCCAAAGACGGAGAGTGGACCCAAAGCATCTTGCTCCCAGCTCTTCGGGAAGCTAAGAAACAGCTGGCTCTGCCCAGTGCTCTTACAGCCTAAGAGAACATCTCTTTGAAAGGCCTGTGAAACGCAGTTTCTTGGCAGGCCTGACCTGGCTGAAGTAGAACTTCTGTTCTGGTTGTGCTACATAGGCCTAGAGCTACCAGGACCTAAGGGCTGCCTTGTTTCCAAAGGGTGAGAGAGGCCCCAAAGCATCTTGCCTCCAGCACTTTGGGAAGCTAAAAAACAACTGGTTCTGCCCAGTGCTCTCACAGCCTACCGTGAACATCTCTTACCAAGGGCTGTGAAACGCAGTTTCTGGGCAGGACTGATCTGCCTGAAGTAGAACTTCTGCTGTGGGTGTGCTCCATTGGCCTAGAGCTGCCAGGCCCAAAAGGCTGCCTTGTGTCCAAAGGGAGAGAGAGGCCCCAAGGCATCTTGCTTCCAGCTCTGTGGGAAGCTAAAGCAACTGGCTCTCCACAGTGCTCTCACAGCCTACCGGGAACATCTCTTACCAAGGCCTGTGAAACGCAGTTTCTTGGCAGGCCTGATCTGGCTGAAGTAGAACTCCTGCTCTGGGCGTGCTACTTTGGCCTAGAGCTGCCAGGCCCAAAGGGCCGCCTTGTTTCCAAAGGGGCTGAGAGTCCCCAAAGCATCTTGCTTCCAAATCTTTGGGAAGCTAAGAAACAACTGGCTCTGCACAGTGCTCTCACAGCCTACCGGCAACGTGACAGAGAAAGGCCTGTGAGACGCAGTTTCTTGGAAGGCCTGATCTGGCTGAGGTAGAACTTGTGCTCTGGGTGTGCTACTTTGGCCTAGAGCTGCCAGGCACAAAGGCTGCTTTGTTTCCAAAGGGGGAGAGAGGCCCCAAATCATGTTGCTTCCAGCTGTTTTTGAAGCTAAGAAACAACTCGCTCTGCCAGGTACTCTTACAGCCTTCCGGGAACACCTCTTACGAAGGCCTGTGAAAAGCAGTTTCTTGGCAGGCCTGATCTGGCTGAGGTAGAACTTCTGCTCTGGGTGTGCTCCATTGCCCTAGAGCTGAAAGGCCCAAAGGGCTGCCTTGTTTCCAAAGGGGGAGAGAGGCCCCAAAGCATCTTGCTTCCACCTCTTGGGAAGCTAAGAAACAACTGGCTGTGCCCAGTGCTCTTATAGCCTAAGAGAACATCTCTTATCAAGGCCTGGGAAACGCACTGTCTAGGCAGGCCTGATCTGGAAGAAGTAGAACTTCGGCTCTGGTTGTGCTCCATTGCCCTAGAGCTGCCAGACCCAACGTGCTGCCTTGTTTCCAAAGGGGCAGAGAGGCCCCAAAGCGTCTTGCTTCCAGCTGTTTGGGAAACAAGGAAACAACTGGCTCTGCACCGTGCTCTCACAGCCTACCGGGAACGTCACATACAAAGGCCTCTGAAACGCAGTTCCTTGGCAGGCCTGATCTGGCTGAAGTAGGACTTCTGCTCTGGGTGTGCTCCATTGGCCTAGAGCTGAAAGGCCCAAAGGTCGCCCTTGTTGGCAAAGGGGCAGGGAGCCCCCAAAGCATCTTGCTTCCAGCTCTTTGGGAAGCTAAGAAACAAATGGCTCTGCCCAGTGCTGTAACAGAGTACCGGGAACATCTCTTACCAAAGCCTTTGAAACGCAGTTTCTTGGCAGGCCTTATCTGGCTGAGGTAGAACTTCTGCTCTGGGTGTGCTCCATTGGCCTAGAGCTGCCTGGCCCAAAGGTCGGCCTTGTTTGCAAAGGGGATGAGAGGCCCCAAAGCATCTTGCTTCCAGCTCTTCGGGAAGCTAAGAAACATCTGGCGTTGCCCAGTGCTCTTACAGCCTACCGGGAACATCTCTTACCAAGGCCTGTGAAACGCAGTTTGTTGGTGGCCTGAACTGGCCGAAGTAGAACTTCTGCTCTGGGTGTGCTCCACTGGCCTAGAGCTACCTGCCGCAAAGGGCTGCCTTGAGTCCAAAGTGAGAGAGTGGCACCAAAGCTTCTCGCTTCCAGCTCTTCGGGAAGCTAAGAAACATCTGGCGTTGCCCAGTGCTCTTACAGCCTACCGGGAACATCTCTTACCAAGGCCTGTCAAACGCTGTTTCTTTGCAGGCCTGATCAGGCTGAATTAGAACTCCTGCTCTGCGTGTGCTCCATTGGCCTAGAGCTTCCCGACCCAAAAGGCTGCCTTGTTCCCAAACGGGCAGAGGGGTCCCAAGCATCTTGCTTCCAGCTTTTCAGGAAGGTAAGAAACAACTGGCTCTGCCCAGTGCTCTTACAGCCTACCGGGAACATCTCTTACCAAGGCCTGTGAAACGCAGTTTCCTGGCAGGCCTGATCTGGCTGAAGTAGAACTTCTGCTCTGGGTGTGCTCCATTGCCCTAGAGCTGCCAGGCCCAAAGGGCTGCCTTGTTTCCAAAGACGGAGAGTGGACCCAAAGCATCTTGCTCCCAGCTCTTCGGGAAGCTAAGAAACAGCTGGCTCTGCCCAGTGCTCTTACAGCCTAAGAGAACATCTCTTTGAAAGGCCTGTGAAACGCAGTTTCTTGGCAGGCCTGACCTGGCTGAAGTAGAACTTCTGTTCTGGTTGTGCTACATAGGCCTAGAGCTACCAGGACCTAAGGGCTGCCTTGTTTCCAAAGGGTGAGAGAGGCCCCAAAGCATCTTGCCTCCAGCACTTTGGGAAGCTAAAAAACAACTGGTTCTGCCCAGTGCTCTCACAGCCTACCGTGAACATCTCTTACCAAGGGCTGTGAAACGCAGTTTCTGGGCAGGACTGATCTGCCTGAAGTAGAACTTCTGCTGTGGGTGTGCTCCATTGGCCTAGAGCTGCCAGGCCCAAAAGGCTGCCTTGTGTCCAAAGGGAGAGAGAGGCCCCAAGGCATCTTGCTTCCAGCTCTGTGGGAAGCTAAAGCAACTGGCTCTCCACAGTGCTCTCACAGCCTACCGGGAACATCTCTTACCAAGGCCTGTGAAACGCAGTTTCTTGGCAGGCCTGATCTGGCTGAAGTAGAACTCCTGCTCTGGGCGTGCTACTTTGGCCTAGAGCTGCCAGGCCCAAAGGGCCGCCTTGTTTCCAAAGGGGCTGAGAGTCCCCAAAGCATCTTGCTTCCAAATCTTTGGGAAGCTAAGAAACAACTGGCTCTGCACAGTGCTCTCACAGCCTACCGGCAACGTGACAGAGAAAGGCCTGTGAGACGCAGTTTCTTGGAAGGCCTGATCTGGCTGAGGTAGAACTTGTGCTCTGGGTGTGCTACTTTGGCCTAGAGCTGCCAGGCACAAAGGCTGCTTTGTTTCCAAAGGGGGAGAGAGGCCCCAAATCATGTTGCTTCCAGCTGTTTTTGAAGCTAAGAAACAACTCGCTCTGCCAGGTACTCTTACAGCCTTCCGGGAACACCTCTTACGAAGGCCTGTGAAAAGCAGTTTCTTGGCAGGCCTGATCTGGCTGAGGTAGAACTTCTGCTCTGGGTGTGCTCCATTGCCCTAGAGCTGAAAGGCCCAAAGGGCTGCCTTGTTTCCAAAGGGGGAGAGAGGCCCCAAAGCATCTTGCTTCCACCTCTTGGGAAGCTAAGAAACAACTGGCTGTGCCCAGTGCTCTTATAGCCTAAGAGAACATCTCTTATCAAGGCCTGGGAAACGCACTGTCTAGGCAGGCCTGATCTGGAAGAAGTAGAACTTCGGCTCTGGTTGTGCTCCATTGCCCTAGAGCTGCCAGACCCAACGTGCTGCCTTGTTTCCAAAGGGGCAGAGAGGCCCCAAAGCGTCTTGCTTCCAGCTGTTTGGGAAACAAGGAAACAACTGGCTCTGCACCGTGCTCTCACAGCCTACCGGGAACGTCACATACAAAGGCCTCTGAAACGCAGTTCCTTGGCAGGCCTGATCTGGCTGAAGTAGGACTTCTGCTCTGGGTGTGCTCCATTGGCCTAGAGCTGAAAGGCCCAAAGGTCGCCCTTGTTGGCAAAGGGGCAGGGAGCCCCCAAAGCATCTTGCTTCCAGCTCTTTGGGAAGCTAAGAAACAAATGGCTCTGCCCAGTGCTGTAACAGAGTACCGGGAACATCTCTTACCAAAGCCTTTGAAACGCAGTTTCTTGGCAGGCCTTATCTGGCTGAGGTAGAACTTCTGCTCTGGGTGTGCTCCATTGGCCTAGAGCTGCCTGGCCCAAAGGTCGGCCTTGTTTGCAAAGGGGATGAGAGGCCCCAAAGCATCTTGCTTCCAGCTCTTCGGGAAGCTAAGAAACATCTGGCGTTGCCCAGTGCTCTTACAGCCTACCGGGAACATCTCTTACCAAGGCCTGTGAAACGCAGTTTGTTGGTGGCCTGAACTGGCCGAAGTAGAACTTCTGCTCTGGGTGTGCTCCACTGGCCTAGAGCTACCTGCCGCAAAGGGCTGCCTTGAGTCCAAAGTGAGAGAGTGGCACCAAAGCTTCTCGCTTCCAGCTCTTCGGGAAGCTAAGAAACATCTGGCGTTGCCCAGTGCTCTTACAGCCTACCGGGAACATCTCTTACCAAGGCCTGTCAAACGCTGTTTCTTTGCAGGCCTGATCAGGCTGAATTAGAACTCCTGCTCTGCGTGTGCTCCATTGGCCTAGAGCTTCCCGACCCAAAAGGCTGCCTTGTTCCCAAACGGGCAGAGGGGTCCCAAGCATCTTGCTTCCAGCTTTTCAGGAAGGTAAGAAACAACTGGCTCTGCCCAGTGCTCTTACAGCCTACCGGGAACATCTCTTACCAAGGCCTGTGAAACGCAGTTTCCTGGCAGGCCTGATCTGGCTGAAGTAGAACTTCTGCTCTGGGTGTGCTCCATTGCCCTAGAGCTGCCAGGCCCAAAGGGCTGCCTTGTTTCCAAAGACGGAGAGTGGACCCAAAGCATCTTGCTCCCAGCTCTTCGGGAAGCTAAGAAACAGCTGGCTCTGCCCAGTGCTCTTACAGCCTAAGAGAACATCTCTTTGAAAGGCCTGTGAAACGCAGTTTCTTGGCAGGCCTGACCTGGCTGAAGTAGAACTTCTGTTCTGGTTGTGCTACATAGGCCTAGAGCTACCAGGACCTAAGGGCTGCCTTGTTTCCAAAGGGTGAGAGAGGCCCCAAAGCATCTTGCCTCCAGCACTTTGGGAAGCTAAAAAACAACTGGTTCTGCCCAGTGCTCTCACAGCCTACCGTGAACATCTCTTACCAAGGGCTGTGAAACGCAGTTTCTGGGCAGGACTGATCTGCCTGAAGTAGAACTTCTGCTGTGGGTGTGCTCCATTGGCCTAGAGCTGCCAGGCCCAAAAGGCTGCCTTGTGTCCAAAGGGAGAGAGAGGCCCCAAGGCATCTTGCTTCCAGCTCTGTGGGAAGCTAAAGCAACTGGCTCTCCACAGTGCTCTCACAGCCTACCGGGAACATCTCTTACCAAGGCCTGTGAAACGCAGTTTCTTGGCAGGCCTGATCTGGCTGAAGTAGAACTCCTGCTCTGGGCGTGCTACTTTGGCCTAGAGCTGCCAGGCCCAAAGGGCCGCCTTGTTTCCAAAGGGGCTGAGAGTCCCCAAAGCATCTTGCTTCCAAATCTTTGGGAAGCTAAGAAACAACTGGCTCTGCACAGTGCTCTCACAGCCTACCGGCAACGTGACAGAGAAAGGCCTGTGAGACGCAGTTTCTTGGAAGGCCTGATCTGGCTGAGGTAGAACTTGTGCTCTGGGTGTGCTACTTTGGCCTAGAGCTGCCAGGCACAAAGGCTGCTTTGTTTCCAAAGGGGGAGAGAGGCCCCAAATCATGTTGCTTCCAGCTGTTTTTGAAGCTAAGAAACAACTCGCTCTGCCAGGTACTCTTACAGCCTTCCGGGAACACCTCTTACGAAGGCCTGTGAAAAGCAGTTTCTTGGCAGGCCTGATCTGGCTGAGGTAGAACTTCTGCTCTGGGTGTGCTCCATTGCCCTAGAGCTGAAAGGCCCAAAGGGCTGCCTTGTTTCCAAAGGGGGAGAGAGGCCCCAAAGCATCTTGCTTCCACCTCTTGGGAAGCTAAGAAACAACTGGCTGTGCCCAGTGCTCTTATAGCCTAAGAGAACATCTCTTATCAAGGCCTGGGAAACGCACTGTCTAGGCAGGCCTGATCTGGAAGAAGTAGAACTTCGGCTCTGGTTGTGCTCCATTGCCCTAGAGCTGCCAGACCCAACGTGCTGCCTTGTTTCCAAAGGGGCAGAGAGGCCCCAAAGCGTCTTGCTTCCAGCTGTTTGGGAAACAAGGAAACAACTGGCTCTGCACCGTGCTCTCACAGCCTACCGGGAACGTCACATACAAAGGCCTCTGAAACGCAGTTCCTTGGCAGGCCTGATCTGGCTGAAGTAGGACTTCTGCTCTGGGTGTGCTCCATTGGCCTAGAGCTGAAAGGCCCAAAGGTCGCCCTTGTTGGCAAAGGGGCAGGGAGCCCCCAAAGCATCTTGCTTCCAGCTCTTTGGGAAGCTAAGAAACAAATGGCTCTGCCCAGTGCTGTAACAGAGTACCGGGAACATCTCTTACCAAAGCCTTTGAAACGCAGTTTCTTGGCAGGCCTTATCTGGCTGAGGTAGAACTTCTGCTCTGGGTGTGCTCCATTGGCCTAGAGCTGCCTGGCCCAAAGGTCGGCCTTGTTTGCAAAGGGGATGAGAGGCCCCAAAGCATCTTGCTTCCAGCTCTTCGGGAAGCTAAGAAACATCTGGCGTTGCCCAGTGCTCTTACAGCCTACCGGGAACATCTCTTACCAAGGCCTGTGAAACGCAGTTTGTTGGTGGCCTGAACTGGCCGAAGTAGAACTTCTGCTCTGGGTGTGCTCCACTGGCCTAGAGCTACCTGCCCCAAAGGGCTGCCTTGAGTCCAAAGTGAGAGAGTGGCACCAAAGCTTCTCGCTTCCAGCTCTTCGGGAAGCTAAGAAACATCTGGCGTTGCCCAGTGCTCTTACAGCCTACCGGGAACATCTCTTACCAAGGCCTGTCAAACGCTGTTTCTTTGCAGGCCTGATCAGGCTGAATTAGAACTCCTGCTCTGCGTGTGCTCCATTGGCCTAGAGCTTCCCGACCCAAAAGGCTGCCTTGTTCCCAAATGGGCAGAGGGGTCCCAAGCATCTTGCTTCCAGCTTTTCAGGAAGGTAAGAAACAACTGGCTCTGCCCAGTGCTCTTACAGCCTACCGGGAACATCTCTTACCAAGGCCTGTGAAACGCAGTTTCCTGGCAGGCCTGATCTGGCTGAAGTAGAACTTCTGCTCTGGGTGTGCTCCATTGCCCTAGAGCTGCCAGGCCCAAAGGGCTGCCTTGTTTCCAAAGACGGAGAGTGGACCCAAAGCATCTTGCTCCCAGCTCTTCGGGAAGCTAAGAAACAGCTGGCTCTGCCCAGTGCTCTTACAGCCTAAGAGAACATCTCTTTGAAAGGCCTGTGAAACGCAGTTTCTTGGCAGGCCTGACCTGGCTGAAGTAGAACTTCTGTTCTGGTTGTGCTACATAGGCCTAGAGCTACCAGGACCTAAGGGCTGCCTTGTTTCCAAAGGGTGAGAGAGGCCCCAAAGCATCTTGCCTCCAGCACTTTGGGAAGCTAAAAAACAACTGGTTCTGCCCAGTGCTCTCACAGCCTACCGTGAACATCTCTTACCAAGGGCTGTGAAACGCAGTTTCTGGGCAGGACTGATCTGCCTGAAGTAGAACTTCTGCTGTGGGTGTGCTCCATTGGCCTAGAGCTGCCAGGCCCAAAAGGCTGCCTTGTGTCCAAAGGGAGAGAGAGGCCCCAAGGCATCTTGCTTCCAGCTCTGTGGGAAGCTAAAGCAACTGGCTCTCCACAGTGCTCTCACAGCCTACCGGGAACATCTCTTACCAAGGCCTGTGAAACGCAGTTTCTTGGCAGGCCTGATCTGGCTGAAGTAGAACTCCTGCTCTGGGCGTGCTACTTTGGCCTAGAGCTGCCAGGCCCAAAGGGCCGCCTTGTTTCCAAAGGGGCTGAGAGTCCCCAAAGCATCTTGCTTCCAAATCTTTGGGAAGCTAAGAAACAACTGGCTCTGCACAGTGCTCTCACAGCCTACCGGCAACGTGACAGAGAAAGGCCTGTGAGACGCAGTTTCTTGGAAGGCCTGATCTGGCTGAGGTAGAACTTGTGCTCTGGGTGTGCTACTTTGGCCTAGAGCTGCCAGGCACAAAGGCTGCTTTGTTTCCAAAGGGGGAGAGAGGCCCCAAATCATGTTGCTTCCAGCTGTTTTTGAAGCTAAGAAACAACTCGCTCTGCCAGGTACTCTTACAGCCTTCCGGGAACACCTCTTACGAAGGCCTGTGAAAAGCAGTTTCTTGGCAGGCCTGATCTGGCTGAGGTAGAACTTCTGCTCTGGGTGTGCTCCATTGCCCTAGAGCTGAAAGGCCCAAAGGGCTGCCTTGTTTCCAAAGGGGGAGAGAGGCCCCAAAGCATCTTGCTTCCACCTCTTGGGAAGCTAAGAAACAACTGGCTGTGCCCAGTGCTCTTATAGCCTAAGAGAACATCTCTTATCAAGGCCTGGGAAACGCACTGTCTAGGCAGGCCTGATCTGGAAGAAGTAGAACTTCGGCTCTGGTTGTGCTCCATTGCCCTAGAGCTGCCAGACCCAACGTGCTGCCTTGTTTCCAAAGGGGCAGAGAGGCCCCAAAGCGTCTTGCTTCCAGCTGTTTGGGAAACAAGGAAACAACTGGCTCTGCACCGTGCTCTCACAGCCTACCGGGAACGTCACATACAAAGGCCTCTGAAACGCAGTTCCTTGGCAGGCCTGATCTGGCTGAAGTAGGACTTCTGCTCTGGGTGTGCTCCATTGGCCTAGAGCTGAAAGGCCCAAAGGTCGCCCTTGTTGGCAAAGGGGCAGGGAGCCCCCAAAGCATCTTGCTTCCAGCTCTTTGGGAAGCTAAGAAACAAATGGCTCTGCCCAGTGCTCTAACAGAGTACCGGGAACATCTCTTACCAAAGCCTTTGAAACGCAGTTTCTTGGCAGGCCTTATCTGGCTGAGGTAGAACTTCTGCTCTGGGTGTGCTCCATTGGCCTAGAGCTGCCTGGCCCAAAGGTCGGCCTTGTTTGCAAAGGGGATGAGAGGCCCCAAAGCATCTTGCTTCCAGCTCTTCGGGAAGCTAAGAAACATCTGGCGTTGCCCAGTGCTCTTACAGCCTACCGGGAACATCTCTTACCAAGGCCTGTGAAACGCAGTTTGTTGGTGGCCTGAGCTGGCCGAAGTAGAACTTCTGCTTTGGGTGTGCTCCACTGGCCTAGAGCTACCTGCCCCAAAGGGCTGCCTTGAGTCCAAAGTGAGAGAGTGGCACCAAAGCTTCTCGCTTCCAGCTCTTCGGGAAGCTAAGAAACATCTGGCGTTGCCCAGTGCTCTTACAGCCTACCGGGAACATCTCTTACCAAGGCCTGTCAAACGCTGTTTCTTTGCAGGCCTGATCAGGCTGAAGTAGAACTCCTGCTCTGCGTGTGCTCCATTGGCCTAGAGCTTCCCGACCCAAAAGGCTGCCTTGTTCCCAAACGGGCAGAGGGGTCCCAAGCATCTTGCTTCCAGCTTTTCAGGAAGGTAAGAAACAACTGGCTCTGCCCAGTGCTCTTACAGCCTACCGGGAACATCTCTTACCAAGGCCTGTGAAACGCAGTTTCCTGGCAGGCCTGATCTGGCTGAAGTAGAACTTCTGCTCTGGGTGTGCCCCATTGCCCTAGAGCTGCCAGGCCCAAAGGGCTGCCTTGTTTCCAAAGACGGAGAGTGGACCCAAAGCATCTTGCTCCCAGCTCTTCGGGAAGCTAAGAAACAGCTGGCTCTGCCCAGTGCTCTTACAGCCTAAGAGAACATCTCTTTGAAAGGCCTGTGAAACGCAGTTTCTTGGCAGGCCTGACCTGGCTGAAGTAGAACTTCTGTTCTGGTTGTGCTACATAGGCCTAGAGCTACCAGGACCTAAGGGCTGCCTTGTTTCCAAAGGGTGAGAGAGGCCCCAAAGCATCTTGCCTCCAGCACTTTGGGAAGCTAAAAAACAACTGGTTCTGCCCAGTGCTCTCACAGCCTACCGTGAACATCTCTTACCAAGGGCTGTGAAACGCAGTTTCTGGGCAGGACTGATCTGCCTGAAGTAGAACTTCTGCTGTGGGTGTGCTCCATTGGCCTAGAGCTGCCAGGCCCAAACGGCTGCCTTGTGTCCAAAGGGAGAGAGAGGCCCCAAGGCATCTTGCTTCCAGCTCTGTGGGAAGCTAAAGCAACTGGCTCTCCACAGTGCTCTCACAGCCTACCGGGAACATCTCTTACCAAGGCCTGTGAAACGCAGTTTCTTGGCAGGCCTGATCTGGCTGAAGTAGAACTCCTGCTCTGGGCGTGCTACTTTGGCCTAGAGCTGCCAGGCCCAAAGGGCCGCCTCGTTTCCAAAGGGGCTGAGAGTCCCCAAAGCATCTTGCTTCCAAATCTTTGGGAAGCTAAGAAACAACTGGCTCTGCACAGTGCTCTCACAGCCTACCGGCAACGTGACAGAGAAAGGCCTGTGAGACGCAGTTTCTTGGAAGGCCTGATCTGGCTGAGGTAGAACTTGTGCTCTGGGTGTGCTACTTTGGCCTAGAGCTGCCAGGCACAAAGGCTGCTTTGTTTCCAAAGGGGGAGAGAGGCCCCAAATCATGTTGCTTCCAGCTGTTTTTGAAGCTAAGAAACAACTCGCTCTGCCAGGTACTCTTACAGCCTTCCGGGAACACCTCTTACGAAGGCCTGTGAAAAGCAGTTTCTTGGCAGGCCTGATCTGGCTGAGGTAGAACTTCTGCTCTGGGTGTGCTCCATTGCCCTAGAGCTGAAAGGCCCAAAGGGCTGCCTTGTTTCCAAAGGGGGAGAGAGGCCCCAAAGCATCTTGCTTCCACCTCTTGGGAAGCTAAGAAACAACTGGCTGTGCCCAGTGCTCTTATAGCCTAAGAGAACATCTCTTATCAAGGCCTGGGAAACGCACTGTCTAGGCAGGCCTGATCTGGAAGAAGTAGAACTTCGGCTCTGGTTGTGCTCCATTGCCCTAGAGCTGCCAGACCCAACGTGCTGCCTTGTTTCCAAAGGGGCAGAGAGGCCCCAAAGCGTCTTGCTTCCAGCTGTTTGGGAAACAAGGAAACAACTGGCTCTGCACCGTGCTCTCACAGCCTACCGGGAACGTCACATACAAAGGCCTCTGAAACGCAGTTCCTTGGCAGGCCTGATCTGGCTGAAGTAGGACTTCTGCTCTGGGTGTGCTCCATTGGCCTAGAGCTGAAAGGCCCAAAGGTCGCCCTTGTTGGCAAAGGGGCAGGGAGCCCCCAAAGCATCTTGCTTCCAGCTCTTTGGGAAGCTAAGAAACAAATGGCTCTGCCCAGTGCTCTAACAGAGTACCGGGAACATCTCTTACCAAAGCCTTTGAAACGCAGTTTCTTGGCAGGCCTTATCTGGCTGAGGTAGAACTTCTGCTCTGGGTGTGCTCCATTGGCCTAGAGCTGCCTGGCCCAAAGGTCGGCCTTGTTTGCAAAGGGGATGAGAGGCCCCAAAGCATCTTTCTTCCAGCTCTTCGGGAAGCTAAGAAACATCTGGCGTTGCCCAGTGCTCTTACAGCCTACCGGGAACATCTCTTACCAAGGCCTGTGAAACGCAGTTTGTTGGTGGCCTGAACTGGCCGAAGTAGAACTTCTGCTCTGGGTGTGCTCCATTGGCCTAGAGCTGCCAGGCCCAAGGTGCTGCCTTGTTTCCAAAGGGGCAGAGAGGCCCCAAAGCATCTTGCTTCCAGCTCTCTGGGAAGCTAAGAACCAACTCGCTCTGCCCCGTGCTCTTACAGCCTACCGGGAACATGTCTTTGAAAGGCCTGTGAAACGCAGTTTCTTGGCAGGCCTCATCTGGCTGAAGTAGAACTCCGGCTCTGGGTGTGCTCCATTGCCCTAGAGCTGCCAGGCCCCAAGTGCTGCCCTGTTTCCAAGGGGCAGAGAGGCCCAAAGCATCTTGCTTCCCGGTCTTTGCGAAGCTAAGAAACAACTGGCTCTGCCCAGTGCTCTTACACCTACCGGGAACATCTCTTACCAAGGCCTGTCAAACGCTGTTTCTTTGCAGGCCTGATCAGGCTGAAGTAGAACTCCTGCTCTGCGTGTGCTCCATTGGCCTAGAGCTTCCCGACCCAAAAGGCTGCCTTGTTCCCAAACGGGCAGAGGGGTCCCAAGCATCTTGCTTCCAGCTTTTCAGGAAGGTAAGAAACAACTGGCTCTGCCCAGTGCTCTTACAGCCTACCGGGAACATCTCTTACCAAGGCCTGTGAAACGCAGTTTCCTGGCAGGCCTGATCTGGCTGAAGTAGAACTTCTGCTCTGGGTGTGCTCCATTGCCCTAGAGCTGCCAGGCCCAAAGGGCTGCCTTGTTTCCAAAGACGGAGAGTGGACCCAAAGCATCTTGCTCCCAGCTCTTCGGGAAGCTAAGAAACAGCTGGCTCTGCCCAGTGCTCTTACAGCCTAAGAGAACATCTCTTTGAAAGGCCTGTGAAACGCAGTTTCTTGGCAGGCCTGACCTGGCTGAAGTAGAACTTCTGTTCTGGTTGTGCTACATAGGCCTAGAGCTACCAGGACCTAAGGGCTGCCTTGTTTCCAAAGGGTGAGAGAGGCCCCAAAGCATCTTGCCTCCAGCACTTTGGGAAGCTAAAAAACAACTGGTTCTGCCCAGTGCTCTCACAGCCTACCGTGAACATCTCTTACCAAGGGCTGTGAAACGCAGTTTCTGGGCAGGACTGATCTGCCTGAAGTAGAACTTCTGCTGTGGGTGTGCTCCATTGGCCTAGAGCTGCCAGGCCCAAAAGGCTGCCTTGTGTCCAAAGGGAGAGAGAGGCCCCAAGGCATCTTGCTTCCAGCTCTGTGGGAAGCTAAAGCAACTGGCTCTCCACAGTGCTCTCACAGCCTACCGGGAACATCTCTTACCAAGGCCTGTGAAACGCAGTTTCTTGGCAGGCCTGATCTGGCTGAAGTAGAACTCCTGCTCTGGGCGTGCTACTTTGGCCTAGAGCTGCCAGGCCCAAAGGGCCGCCTTGTTTCCAAAGGGGCTGAGAGTCCCCAAAGCATCTTGCTTCCAAATCTTTGGGAAGCTAAGAAACAACTGGCTCTGCACAGTGCTCTCACAGCCTACCGGCAACGTGACAGAGAAAGGCCTGTGAGACGCAGTTTCTTGGAAGGCCTGATCTGGCTGAGGTAGAACTTGTGCTCTGGGTGTGCTACTTTGGCCTAGAGCTGCCAGGCACAAAGGCTGCTTTGTTTCCAAAGGGGGAGAGAGGCCCCAAATCATGTTGCTTCCAGCTGTTTTTGAAGCTAAGAAACAACTCGCTCTGCCAGGTACTCTTACAGCCTTCCGGGAACACCTCTTACGAAGGCCTGTGAAAAGCAGTTTCTTGGCAGGCCTGATCTGGCTGAGGTAGAACTTCTGCTCTGGGTGTGCTCCATTGCCCTAGAGCTGAAAGGCCCAAAGGGCTGCCTTGTTTCCAAAGGGGGAGAGAGGCCCCAAAGCATCTTGCTTCCACCTCTTGGGAAGCTAAGAAACAACTGGCTGTGCCCAGTGCTCTTATAGCCTAAGAGAACATCTCTTATCAAGGCCTGTGAAACGCACTGTCTAGGCAGGCCTGATCTGGAAGAAGTAGAACTTCGGCTCTGGTTGTGCTCCATTGCCCTAGAGCTGCCAGACCCAACGTGCTGCCTTGTTTCCAAAGGGGCAGAGAGGCCCCAAAGCGTCTTGCTTCCAGCTGTTTGGGAAACAAGGAGCAACTGGCTCTGCACCGTGCTCTCACAGCCTACCGGGAACGTCACATACAAAGGCCTCTGAAACGCAGTTCCTTGGCAGGCCTGATCTGGCTGAAGTAGGACTTCTGCTCTGGGTGTGCTCCATTGGCCTAGAGCTGAAAGGCCCAAAGGTCGCCCTTGTTGGCAAAGGGGCAGGGAGCCCCCAAAGCATCTTGCTTCCAGCTCTTTGGGAAGCTAAGAAACAAATGGCTCTGCCCAGTGCTCTAACAGAGTACCGGGAACATCTCTTACCAAAGCCTTTGAAACGCAGTTTCTTGGCAGGCCTTATCTGGCTGAGGTAGAACTTCTGCTCTGGGTGTGCTCCATTGGCCTAGAGCTGCCTGGCCCAAAGTTCGGCCTTGTTTGCAAAGGGGATGAGAGGCCCCAAAGCATCTTGCTTCCAGCTCTTCGGGAAGCTAAGAAACATCTGGCGTTGCCCAGTGCTCTTACAGCCTACCGGGAACATCTCTTACCAAGGCCTGTGAAACGCAGTTTGTTGGTGGCCTGAACTGGCCGAAGTAGAACTTCTGCTCTGGGTGTGCTCCATTGGCCTAGAGCTGCCAGGCCCAAGGTGCTGCCTTGTTTCCAAAGGGGCAGAGAGGCCCCAAAGCATCTTTCTTCCAGCTCTCTGGGAAGCTAAGAACCAACTCGCTCTGCCCCGTGCTCTTACAGCCTACCGGGAACATGTCTTTGAAAGGCCTGTGAAACGCAGTTTCTTGGCAGGCCTCATCTGGCTGAAGTAGAACTCCGGCTCTGGGTGTGCTCCATTGCCCTAGAGCTGCCAGGCCCCAAGTGCTGCCCTGTTTCCAAGGGGCAGAGAGGCCCAAAGCATCTTGCTTCCCGGTCTTTGCGAAGCTAAGAAACAACTGGCTCTGCCCAGTGCTCTTACACCTACCGGGAACATCTCTTACCAAGGCCTGTCAAACGCTGTTTCTTTGCAGGCCTGATCAGGCTGAAGTAGAACTCCTGCTCTGCGTGTGCTCCATTGGCCTAGAGCTTCCCGACCCAAAAGGCTGCCTTGTTCCCAAACGGGCAGAGGGGTCCCAAGCATCTTGCTTCCAGCTTTTCAGGAAGGTAAGAAACAACTGGCTCTGCCCAGTGCTCTTACAGCCTACCGGGAACATCTCTTACCAAGGCCTGTGAAACGCAGTTTCCTGGCAGGCCTGATCTGGCTGAAGTAGAACTTCTGCTCTGGGTGTGCTCCATTGCCCTAGAGCTGCCAGGCCCAAAGGGCTGCCTTGTTTCCAAAGACGGAGAGTGGACCCAAAGCATCTTGCTCCCAGCTCTTCGGGAAGCTAAGAAACAGCTGGCTCTGCCCAGTGCTCTTACAGCCTAAGAGAACATCTCTTTGAAAGGCCTGTGAAACGCAGTTTCTTGGCAGGCCTGACCTGGCTGAAGTAGAACTTCTGTTCTGGTTGTGCTACATAGGCCTAGAGCTACCAGGACCTAAGGGCTGCCTTGTTTCCAAAGGGTGAGAGAGGCCCCAAAGCATCTTGCCTCCAGCACTTTGGGAAGCTAAAAAACAACTGGTTCTGCCCAGTGCTCTCACAGCCTACCGTGAACATCTCTTACCAAGGGCTGTGAAACGCAGTTTCTGGGCAGGACTGATCTGCCTGAAGTAGAACTTCTGCTGTGGGTGTGCTCCATTGGCCTAGAGCTGCCAGGCCCAAAAGGCTGCCTTGTGTCCAAAGGGAGAGAGAGGCCCCAAGGCATCTTGCTTCCAGCTCTGTGGGAAGCTAAAGCAACTGGCTCTCCACAGTGCTCTCACAGCCTACCGGGAACATCTCTTACCAAGGCCTGTGAAACGCAGTTTCTTGGCAGGCCTGATCTGGCTGAAGTAGAACTCCTGCTCTGGGCGTGCTACTTTGGCCTAGAGCTGCCAGGCCCAAAGGGCCGCCTTGTTTCCAAAGGGGCTGAGAGTCCCCAAAGCATCTTGCTTCCAAATCTTTGGGAAGCTAAGAAACAACTGGCTCTGCACAGTGCTCTCACAGCCTACCGGCAACGTGACAGAGAAAGGCCTGTGAGACGCAGTTTCTTGGAAGGCCTGATCTGGCTGAGGTAGAACTTGTGCTCTGGGTGTGCTACTTTGGCCTAGAGCTGCCAGGCACAAAGGCTGCTTTGTTTCCAAAGGGGGAGAGAGGCCCCAAATCATGTTGCTTCCAGCTGTTTTTGAAGCTAAGAAACAACTCGCTCTGCCAGGTACTCTTACAGCCTTCCGGGAACACCTCTTACGAAGGCCTGTGAAAAGCAGTTTCTTGGCAGGCCTGATCTGGCTGAGGTAGAACTTCTGCTCTGGGTGTGCTCCATTGCCCTAGAGCTGAAAGGCCCAAAGGGCTGCCTTGTTTCCAAAGGGGGAGAGAGGCCCCAAAGCATCTTGCTTCCACCTCTTGGGAAGCTAAGAAACAACTGGCTGTGCCCAGTGCTCTTATAGCCTAAGAGAACATCTCTTATCAAGGCCTGTGAAACGCACTGTCTAGGCAGGCCTGATCTGGAAGAAGTAGAACTTCGGCTCTGGTTGTGCTCCATTGCCCTAGAGCTGCCAGACCCAACGTGCTGCCTTGTTTCCAAAGGGGCAGAGAGGCCCCAAAGCGTCTTGCTTCCAGCTGTTTGGGAAACAAGGAAACAACTGGCTCTGCACCGTGCTCTCACAGCCTACCGGGAACGTCACATACAAAGGCCTCTGAAACGCAGTTCCTTGGCAGGCCTGATCTGGCTGAAGTAGGACTTCTGCTCTGGGTGTGCTCCATTGGCCTAGAGCTGAAAGGCCCAAAGGTCGCCCTTGTTGGCAAAGGGGCAGGGAGCCCCCAAAGCATCTTGCTTCCAGCTCTTTGGGAAGCTAAGAAACAAATGGCTCTGCCCAGTGCTCTAACAGAGTACCGGGAACATCTCTTACCAAAGCCTTTGAAACGCAGTTTCTTGGCAGGCCTTATCTGGCTGAGGTAGAACTTCTGCTCTGGGTGTGCTCCATTGGCCTAGAGCTGCCTGGCCCAAAGGTCGGCCTTGTTTGCAAAGGGGATGAGAGGCCCCAAAGCATCTTGCTTCCAGCTCTTCGGGAAGCTAAGAAACATCTGGCGTTGCCCAGTGCTCTTACAGCCTACCGGGAACATCTCTTACCAAGGCCTGTGAAACGCAGTTTGTTGGTGGCCTGAACTGGCCGAAGTAGAACTTCTGCTCTGGGTGTGCTCCATTGGCCTAGAGCTGCCTGGCCCATAGGGCCGCCTTGTTTGCAAAGGGGATGAGAGGCCCCAAAGCATCTTGCTTCCAGCTCTCTGGGAAGCTAAGAACCAACTCGCTCTGCCCCGTGCTCTTACAGCCTACCGGGAACATGTCTTTGAAAGGCCTGTGAAACGCAGTTTCTTGGCAGGCCTCATCTGGCTGAAGTAGAACTCCGGCTCTGGGTGTGCTCCATTGCCCTAGAGCTGCCAGGCCCCAAGTGCTGCCCTGTTTCCAAGGGGCAGAGAGGCCCAAAGCATCTTGCTTCCCGGTCTTTGCGAAGCTAAGAAACAACTGGCTCTGCCCAGTGCTCTTACACCTACCGGGAACATCTCTTACCAAGGCCTGTCAAACGCTGTTTCTTTGCAGGCCTGATCAGGCTGAAGTAGAACTCCTGCTCTGCGTGTGCTCCATTGGCCTAGAGCTTCCCGACCCAAAAGGCTGCCTTGTTCCCAAACGGGCAGAGGGGTCCCAAGCATCTTGCTTCCAGCTTTTCAGGAAGGTAAGAAACAACTGGCTCTGCCCAGTGCTCTTACAGCCTACCGGGAACATCTCTTACCAAGGCCTGTGAAACGCAGTTTCCTGGCAGGCCTGATCTGGCTGAAGTAGAACTTCTGCTCTGGGTGTGCTCCATTGCCCTAGAGCTGCCAGGCCCAAAGGGCTGCCTTGTTTCCAAAGACGGAGAGTGGACCCAAAGCATCTTGCTCCCAGCTCTTCGGGAAGCTAAGAAACAGCTGGCTCTGCCCAGTGCTCTTACAGCCTAAGAGAACATCTCTTTGAAAGGCCTGTGAAACGCAGTTTCTTGGCAGGCCTGACCTGGCTGAAGTAGAACTTCTGTTCTGGTTGTGCTACATAGGCCTAGAGCTACCAGGACCTAAGGGCTGCCTTGTTTCCAAAGGGTGAGAGAGGCCCCAAAGCATCTTGCCTCCAGCACTTTGGGAAGCTAAAAAACAACTGGTTCTGCCCAGTGCTCTCACAGCCTACCGTGAACATCTCTTACCAAGGGCTGTGAAACGCAGTTTCAGGGCAGGACTGATCTGCCTGAAGTAGAACTTCTGCTGTGGGTGTGCTCCATTGGCCTAGAGCTGCCTGGCCCAAAGGTCGGCCTTGTTTGCAAAGGGGATGAGAGGCCCCAAAGCATCTTGCTTCCAGCTCTTCGGGAAGCTAAGAAACATCTGGCGTTGCCCAGTGCTCTTACAGCCTACCGGGAACATCTCTTACCAAGGCCTGTGAAACGCAGTTTGTTGGTGGCCTGAACTGGCCGAAGTAGAACTTCTGCTCTGGGTGTGCTCCATTGGCCTAGAGCTGCCAGGCCCAAGGTGCTGCCTTGTTTCCAAAGGGGCAGAGAGGCCCCAAAGCATCTTGCTTCCAGCTCTCTGGGAAGCTAAGAACCAACTCGCTCTGCCCGTGCTCTTACAGCCTACCGGGAACATGTCTTTGAAAGGCCTGTGAAACGCAGTTTCTTGGCAGGCCTCATCTGGCTGAAGTAGAACTCCGGCTCTGGGTGTGCTCCATTGCCCTAGAGCTGCCAGGCCCCAAGTGCTGCCCTGTTTCCAAGGGGCAGAGAGGCCCAAAGCATCTTGCTTCCCGGTCTTTGCGAAGCTAAGAAACAACTGGCTCTGCCCAGTGCTCTTACACCTACCGGGAACATCTCTTACCAAGGCCTGTCAAACTCTGTTTCTTTGCAGGCCTGATCAGGCTGAAGTAGAACTCCTGCTCTGCGTGTGCTCCATTGGCCTAGAGCTTCCCGACCCAAAAGGCTGCCTTGTTCCCAAACGGGCAGAGGGGTCCCAAGCATCTTGCTTCCAGCTTTTCAGGAAGGTAAGAAACAACTGGCTCTGCCCAGTGCTCTTACAGCCTACCGGGAACATCTCTTACCAAGGCCTGTGAAACGCAGTTTCCTGGCAGGCCTGATCTGGCTGAAGTAGAACTTCTGCTCTGGGTGTGCTCCATTGCCCTAGAGCTGCCAGGCCCAAAGGGCTGCCTTGTTTCCAAAGACGGAGAGTGGACCCAAAGCATCTTGCTCCCAGCTCTTCGGGAAGCTAAGAAACAGCTGGCTCTGCCCAGTGCTCTTACAGCCTAAGAGAACATCTCTTTGAAAGGCCTGTGAAACGCAGTTTCTTGGCAGGCCTGACCTGGCTGAAGTAGAACTTCTGTTCTGGTTGTGCTACATAGGCCTAGAGCTACCAGGACCTAAGGGCTGCCTTGTTTCCAAAGGGTGAGAGAGGCCCCAAAGCATCTTGCCTCCAGCACTTTGGGAAGCTAAAAAACAACTGGTTCTGCCCAGTGCTCTCACAGCCTACCGTGAACATCTCTTACCAAGGGCTGTGAAACGCAGTTTCTGGGCAGGACTGATCTGCCTGAAGTAGAACTTCTGCTGTGGGTGTGCTCCATTGGCCTAGAGCTGCCAGGCCCAAAAGGCTGCCTTGTGTCCAAAGGGAGAGAGAGGCCCCAAGGCATCTTGCTTCCAGCTCTGTGGGAAGCTAAAGCAACTGGCTCTCCACAGTGCTCTCACAGCCTACTGGGAACATCTCTTACCAAGGCCTGTGAAACGCAGTTTCTTGGCAGGCCTGATCTGGCTGAAGTAGAACTCCTGCTCTGGGCGTGCTACTTTGGCCTAGAGCTGCCAGGCCCAAAGGGCCGCCTTGTTTCCAAAGGGGCTGAGAGTCCCCAAAGCATCTTGCTTCCAAATCTTTGGGAAGCTAAGAAACAACTGGCTCTGCACAGTGCTCTCACAGCCTACCGGCAACGTGACAGAGAAAGGCCTGTGAGACGCAGTTTCTTGGAAGGCCTGATCTGGCTGAGGTAGAACTTGTGCTCTGGGTGTACTCCATTGGCCTAGGGCTGCCAGGCCCAAAGGGCTGCCTTTATTTCCAAAGTGTGAGAGAGGCCCCAAAGCATCTTGCTTCCTGCTCTCTGGGAAGCTAAAACAACTGGCTCTGCACAGTGCTCTCAAAGCCAACCCGGAACGTCACATACAAAGGCCTGTGAAACGCAGCTTCTTGACAGGCCTTATCTGGCTGAGGTAGAACTTGTGCTCTGGGTGTGCTACTTTGGCCTAGAGCTGCCAGGCACAAAGGCTGCTTTGTTTCCAAAGGGGGAGAGAGGCCCCAAATCATGTTGCTTCCAGCTGTTTTTGAAGCTAAGAAACAACTCGCTCTGCCAGGTACTCTTACAGCCTTCCGGGAACACCTCTTACGAAGGCCTGTGAAAAGCAGTTTCTTGGCAGGCCTGATCTGGCTGAGGTAGAACTTCTGCTCTGGGTGTGCTCCATTGCCCTAGAGCTGAAAGGCCCAAAGGGCTGCCTTGTTTCCAAAGGGGGAGAGAGGCCCCAAAGCATCTTGCTTCCACCTCTTGGGAAGCTAAGAAACAACTGGCTGTGCCCAGTGCTCTTATAGCCTAAGAGAACATCTCTTATCAAGGCCTGTGAAACGCACTGTCTAGGCAGGCCTGATCTGGAAGAAGTAGAACTTCGGCTCTGGTTGTGCTCCATTGCCCTAGAGCTGCCAGACCCAACGTGCTGCCTTGTTTCCAAAGGGGCAGAGAGGCCCCAAAGCGTCTTGCTTCCAGCTGTTTGGGAAACAAGGAAACAACTGGCTCTGCACCGTGCTCTCACAGCCTACCGGGAACGTCACATACAAAGGCCTCTGAAACGCAGTTCCTTGGCAGGCCTGATCTGGCTGAAGTAGGACTTCTGCTCTGGGTGTGCTCCATTGGCCTAGAGCTGAAAGGCCCAAAGGTCGCCCTTGTTGGCAAAGGGGCAGGGAGCCCCCAAAGCATCTTGCTTCCAGCTCTTTGGGAAGCTAAGAAACAAATGGCTCTGCCCAGTGCTCTAACAGAGTACCGGGAACATCTCTTACCAAAGCCTTTGAAACGCAGTTTCTTGGCAGGCCTTATCTGGCTGAGGTAGAACTTCTGTTCTGGGTGTGCTCCATTGGCCTAGAGCTGCCTGGCCCAAAGGTCGGCCTTGTTTGCAAAGGGGATGAGAGGCCCCAAAGCATCTTGCTTCCAGCTCTTCGGGAAGCTAAGAAACATCTGGCGTTGCCCAGTGCTCTTACAGACTACCGGGAACATCTCTTACCAAGGCCTGTGAAACACAGTTTGTTGGTGGCCTGAACTGGCCGAAGTAGAACTTCTGCTCTGGGTGTGCTCCATTGGCCTAGAGCTGCCTGGCCCATAGGGCCGCCTTGTTTGCAAAGGGGATGAGAGGCCCCAAAGCATCTTGCTTCCATCTCTTCGGGAAGCTAAGAAACATCTGGCATTGCCCAGTGCTCTTAGAGCCTACCGGGAACATCTCCTACCAAGGCCTGTGAAACGCAGTTTGTTGGTGGCCTGAACTGGCCCAAGTAGAACTTCTGCTCTGGGTGTGCTCCACTGGGCTAGAGCTACCTGCCCCAGAGGGCTGCCTTGAGTCCAAAGTGAGAGAGTGGCACCAAAGCTTCTCGCTTCCAGCTCTTCGGGAAGCTAAGAAACATCTGGCGTTGCCCAGTGCTCTTACAGCCTACCGGGAACATCTCTTACCAAGGCCTGTGAAACGCCGTTTCCTGGCAGGCCTGATTTGGCTGAAGTAGAACTTCTGCTCTGGGTGTGCTCCATTGCCCTAGAGCTGCCAGGCCCAAGGTGCTGCCTTGTTTCCAAAGGGGCAGAGAGGCCCCAAAGCATCTTGCTTCCAGCTCTCTGGGAAGCTAAGAACCAACTCGCTCTGCCCCGTGCTCTTACAGCCTACCGGGAACATGTCTTTGAAAGGCCTGTGAAACGCAGTTTCTTGGCAGGCCTCATCTGGCTGAAGTAGTACTCCGGCTCTGGGTGTGCTCCACTGCCCTAGAGCTGCCAGGCCCAAAGTGCTGCCCTGTTTCCAAGGGGCAGAGAGGCCCAAAGCATCTTGCTTCCCGGTCTTTGCGAAGCTAAGAAACAACTGGCTCTGCCCAGTGCTCTTACACCTACCGGGAACATCTCTTACCAAGGCCTGTCAAACGCTGTTTCTTTGCAGGCCTGATCAGGCTGAAGTAGAACTCCTGCTCTGCGTGTGCTCCATTGGCCTAGAGCTTCCCGACCCAAAAGGCTGCCTTGTTCCCAAACGGGCAGAGGGGTCCCAAGCATCTTGCTTCCAGCTTTTCAGGAAGGTAAGAAACAACTGGCTCTGCCCAGTGCTCTTACAGCCTACCGGGAACATCTCTTACCAAGGCCTGTGAAACGCAGTTTCCTGGCAGGCCTGATCTGGCTGAAGTAGAACTTCTGCTCTGGGTGTGCTCCATTGCCCTAGAGCTGCCAGGCCCAAAGGGCTGCCTTGTTTCCAAAGACGGAGAGTGGACCCAAAGCATCTTGCTCCCAGCTCTTCGGGAAGCTAAGAAACAGCTGGCTCTGCCCAGTGCTCTTACAGCCTAAGAGAACATCTCTTTGAAAGGCCTGTGAAACGCAGTTTCTTGGCAGGCCTGACCTGGCTGAAGTAGAACTTCTGTTCTGGTTGTGCTACATAGGCCTAGAGCTACCAGGACCTAAGGGCTGCCTTGTTTCCAAAGGGTGAGAGAGGCCCCAAAGCATCTTGCCTCCAGCACTTTGGGAAGCTAAAAAACAACTGGTTCTGCCCAGTGCTCTCACAGCCTACCGTGAACATCTCTTACCAAGGGCTGTGAAACGCAGTTTCTGGGCAGGACTGATCTGCCTGAAGTAGAACTTCTGCTGTGGGTGTGCTCCATTGGCCTAGAGCTGCCAGGCCCAAAAGGCTGCCTTGTGTCCAAAGGGAGAGAGAGGCCCCAAGGCATCTTGCTTCCAGCTCTGTGGGAAGCTAAAGCAACTGGCTCTCCACAGTGCTCTCACAGCCTACCGGGAACATCTCTTACCAAGGCCTGTGAAACGCAGTTTCTTGGCAGGCCTGATCTGGCTGAAGTAGAACTCCTGCTCTGGGCGTGCTACTTTGGCCTAGAGCTGCCAGGCCCAAAGGGCCGCCTTGTTTCCAAAGGGGCTGAGAGTCCCCAAAGCATCTTGCTTCCAAATCTTTGGGAAGCTAAGAAACAACTGGCTCTGCACAGTGCTCTCACAGCCTACCGGCAACGTGACAGAGAAAGGCCTGTGAGACGCAGTTTCTTGGAAGGCCTGATCTGGCTGAGGTAGAACTTGTGCTCTGGGTGTGCTACTTTGGCCTAGAGCTGCCAGGCACAAAGGCTGCTTTGTTTCCAAAGGGGGAGAGAGGCCCCAAATCATGTTGCTTCCAGCTGTTTTTGAAGCTAAGAAACAACTCGCTCTGCCAGGTACTCTTACAGCCTTCCGGGAACACCTCTTACGAAGGCCTGTGAAAAGCAGTTTCTTGGCAGGCCTGATCTGGCTGAGGTAGAACTTCTGCTCTGGGTGTGCTCCATTGCCCTAGAGCTGAAAGGCCCAAAGGGCTGCCTTGTTTCCAAAGGGGGAGAGAGGCCCCAAAGCATCTTGCTTCCACCTCTTGGGAAGCTAAGAAACAACTGGCTGTGCCCAGTGCTCTTATAGCCTAAGAGAACATCTCTTATCAAGGCCTGTGAAACGCACTGTCTAGGCAGGCCTGATCTGGAAGAAGTAGAACTTCGGCTCTGGTTGTGCTCCATTGCCCTAGAGCTGCCAGACCCAACGTGCTGCCTTGTTTCCAAAGGGGCAGAGAGGCCCCAAAGCGTCTTGCTTCCAGCTGTTTGGGAAACAAGGAAACAACTGGCTCTGCACCGTGCTCTCACAGCCTACCGGGAACGTCACATACAAAGGCCTCTGAAACGCAGTTCCTTGGCAGGCCTGATCTGGCTGAAGTAGGACTTCTGCTCTGGGTGTGCTCCATTGGCCTAGAGCTGAAAGGCCCAAAGGTCGCCCTTGTTGGCAAAGGGGCAGGGAGCCCCCAAAGCATCTTGCTTCCAGCTCTTTGGGAAGCTAAGAAACAAATGGCTCTGCCCAGTGCTCTAACAGAGTACCGGGAACATCTCTTACCAAAGCCTTTGAAACGCAGTTTCTTGGCAGGCCTTATCTGGCTGAGGTAGAACTTCTGTTCTGGGTGTGCTCCATTGGCCTAGAGCTGCCTGGCCCAAAGGTCGGCCTTGTTTGCAAAGGGGATGAGAGGCCCCAAAGCATCTTGCTTCCAGCTCTTCGGGAAGCTAAGAAACATCTGGCGTTGCCCAGTGCTCTTACAGACTACCGGGAACATCTCTTACCAAGGCCTGTGAAACACAGTTTGTTGGTGGCCTGAACTGGCCGAAGTAGAACTTCTGCTCTGGGTGTGCTCCATTGGCCTAGAGCTGCCTGGCCCATAGGGCCGCCTTGTTTGAAAAGGGGATGAGAGGCCCCAAAGCATCTTGCTTCCATCTCTTCGGGAAGCTAAGAAACATCTGGCATTGCCCAGTGCTCTTAGAGCCTACCGGGAACATCTCCTACCAAGGCCTGTGAAACGCAGTTTGTTGGTGGCCTGAACTGGCCCAAGTAGAACTTCTGCTCTGGGTGTGCTCCACTGGGCTAGAGCTACCTGCCCCAGAGGGCTGCCTTGAGTCCAAAGTGAGAGAGTGGCACCAAAGCTTCTCGCTTCCAGCTCTTCGGGAAGCTAAGAAACATCTGGCGTTGCCCAGTGCTCTTACAGCCTACCGGGAACATCTCTTACCAAGGCCTGTGAAACGCCGTTTCCTGGCAGGCCTGATTTGGCTGAAGTAGAACTTCTGCTCTGGGTGTGCTCCATTGCCCTAGAGCTGCCAGGCCCAAGGTGCTGCCTTGTTTCCAAAGGGGCAGAGAGGCCCCAAAGCATCTTGCTTCCAGCTCTCTGGGAAGCTAAGAACCAACTCGCTCTGCCCCGTGCTCTTACAGCCTACCGGGAACATGTCTTTGAAAGGCCTGTGAAACGCAGTTTCTTGGCAGGCCTCATCTGGCTGAAGTAGTACTCCGGCTCTGGGTGTGCTCCACTGCCCTAGAGCTGCCAGGCCCAAAGTGCTGCCCTGTTTCCAAGGGGCAGAGAGGCCCAAAGCATCTTGCTTCCCGGTCTTTGCGAAGCTAAGAAACAACTGGCTCTGCCCAGTGCTCTTACACCTACCGGGAACATCTCTTACCAAGGCCTGTCAAACGCTGTTTCTTTGCAGGCCTGATCAGGCTGAAGTAGAACTCCTGCTCTGCGTGTGCTCCATTGGCCTAGAGCTTCCCGACCCAAAAGGCTGCCTTGTTCCCAAACGGGCAGAGGGGTCCCAAGCATCTTGCTTCCAGCTTTTCAGGAAGGTAAGAAACAACTGGCTCTGCCCAGTGCTCTTACAGCCTACCGGGAACATCTCTTACCAAGGCCTGTGAAACGCAGTTTCCTGGCAGGCCTGATCTGGCTGAAGTAGAACTTCTGCTCTGGGTGTGCTCCATTGCCCTAGAGCTGCCAGGCCCAAAGGGCTGCCTTGTTTCCAAAGACGGAGAGTGGACCCAAAGCATCTTGCTCCCAGCTCTTCGGGAAGCTAAGAAACAGCTGGCTCTGCCCAGTGCTCTTACAGCCTAAGAGAACATCTCTTTGAAAGGCCTGTGAAACGCAGTTTCTTGGCAGGCCTGACCTGGCTGAAGTAGAACTTCTGTTCTGGTTGTGCTACATAGGCCTAGAGCTACCAGGACCTAAGGGCTGCCTTGTTTCCAAAGGGTGAGAGAGGCCCCAAAGCATCTTGCCTCCAGCACTTTGGGAAGCTAAAAAACAACTGGTTCTGCCCAGTGCTCTCACAGCCTACCGTGAACATCTCTTACCAAGGGCTGTGAAACGCAGTTTCTGGGCAGGACTGATCTGCCTGAAGTAGAACTTCTGCTGTGGGTGTGCTCCATTGGCCTAGAGCTGCCAGGCCCAAAAGGCTGCCTTGTGTCCAAAGGGAGAGAGAGGCCCCAAGGCATCTTGCTTCCAGCTCTGTGGGAAGCTAAAGCAACTGGCTCTCCACAGTGCTCTCACAGCCTACCGGGAACATCTCTTACCAAGGCCTGTGAAACGCAGTTTCTTGGCAGGCCTGATCTGGCTGAAGTAGAACTCCTGCTCTGGGCGTGCTACTTTGGCCTAGAGCTGCCAGGCCCAAAGGGCCGCCTTGTTTCCAAAGGGGCTGAGAGTCCCCAAAGCATCTTGCTTCCAAATCTTTGGGAAGCTAAGAAACAACTGGCTCTGCACAGTGCTCTCACAGCCTACCGGCAACGTGACAGAGAAAGGCCTGTGAGACGCAGTTTCTTGGAAGGCCTGATCTGGCTGAGGTAGAACTTGTGCTCTGGGTGTGCTACTTTGGCCTAGAGCTGCCAGGCACAAAGGCTGCTTTGTTTCCAAAGGGGGAGAGAGGCCCCAAATCATGTTGCTTCCAGCTGTTTTTGAAGCTAAGAAACAACTCGCTCTGCCAGGTACTCTTACAGCCTTCCGGGAACACCTCTTACGAAGGCCTGTGAAAAGCAGTTTCTTGGCAGGCCTGATCTGGCTGAGGTAGAACTTCTGCTCTGGGTGTGCTCCATTGCCCTAGAGCTGAAAGGCCCAAAGGGCTGCCTTGTTTCCAAAGGGGGAGAGAGGCCCCAAAGCATCTTGCTTCCACCTCTTGGGAAGCTAAGAAACAACTGGCTGTGCCCAGTGCTCTTATAGCCTAAGAGAACATGTCTTATCAAGGCCTGTGAAACGCACTGTCTAGGCAGGCCTGATCTGGAAGAAGTAGAACTTCGGCTCTGGTTGTGCTCCATTGCCCTAGAGCTGCCAGACCCAACGTGCTGCCTTGTTTCCAAAGGGGCAGAGAGGCCCCAAAGCGTCTTGCTTCCAGCTGTTTGGGAAACAAGGAAACAACTGGCTCTGCACCGTGCTCTCACAGCCTACCGGGAACGTCACATACAAAGGCCTCTGAAACGCAGTTCCTTGGCAGGCCTGATCTGGCTGAAGTAGGACTTCTGCTCTGGGTGTGCTCCATTGGCCTAGAGCTGAAAGGCCCAAAGGTCGCCCTTGTTGGCAAAGGGGCAGGGAGCCCCCAAAGCATCTTGCTTCCAGCTCTTTGGGAAGCTAAGAAACAAATGGCTCTGCCCAGTGCTCTAACAGAGTACCGGGAACATCTCTTACCAAAGCCTTTGAAACGCAGTTTCTTGGCAGGCCTTATCTGGCTGAGGTAGAACTTCTGTTCTGGGTGTGCTCCATTGGCCTAGAGCTGCCTGGCCCAAAGGTCGGCCTTGTTTGCAAAGGGGATGAGAGGCCCCAAAGCATCTTGCTTCCAGCTCTTCGGGAAGCTAAGAAACATCTGGCGTTGCCCAGTGCTCTTACAGACTACCGGGAACATCTCTTACCAAGGCCTGTGAAACACAGTTTGTTGGTGGCCTGAACTGGCCGAAGTAGAACTTCTGCTCTGGGTGTGCTCCATTGGCCTAGAGCTGCCTGGCCCATAGGGCCGCCTTGTTTGCAAAGGGGATGAGAGGCCCCAAAGCATCTTGCTTCCATCTCTTCGGGAAGCTAAGAAACATCTGGCATTGCCCAGTGCTCTTAGAGCCTACCGGGAACATCTCCTACCAAGGCCTGTGAAACGCAGTTTGTTGGTGGCCTGAACTGGCCCAAGTAGAACTTCTGCTCTGGGTGTGCTCCACTGGGCTAGAGCTACCTGCCCCAGAGGGCTGCCTTGAGTCCAAAGTGAGAGAGTGGCACCAAAGCTTCTCGCTTCCAGCTCTTCGGGAAGCTAAGAAACATCTGGCGTTGCCCAGTGCTCTTACAGCCTACCGGGAACATCTCTTACCAAGGCCTGTGAAACGCCGTTTCCTGGCAGGCCTGATTTGGCTGAAGTAGAACTTCTGCTCTGGGTGTGCTCCATTGCCCTAGAGCTGCCAGGCCCAAGGTGCTGCCTTGTTTCCAAAGGGGCAGAGAGGCCCCAAAGCATCTTGCTTCCAGCTCTCTGGGAAGCTAAGAACCAACTCGCTCTGCCCCGTGCTCTTACAGCCTACCGGGAACATGTCTTTGAAAGGCCTGTGAAACGCAGTTTCTTGGCAGGCCTCATCTGGCTGAAGTAGTACTCCGGCTCTGGGTGTGCTCCACTGCCCTAGAGCTGCCAGGCCCAAAGTGCTGCCCTGTTTCCAAGGGGCAGAGAGGCCCAAAGCATCTTGCTTCCCGGTCTTTGCGAAGCTAAGAAACAACTGGCTCTGCCCAGTGCTCTTACACCTACCGGGAACATCTCTTACCAAGGCCTGTCAAACGCTGTTTCTTTGCAGGCCTGATCAGGCTGAAGTAGAACTCCTGCTCTGCGTGTGCTCCATTGGCCTAGAGCTTCCCGACCCAAAAGGCTGCCTTGTTCCCAAACGGGCAGAGGGGTCCCAAGCATCTTGCTTCCAGCTTTTCAGGAAGGTAAGAAACAACTGGCTCTGCCCAGTGCTCTTACAGCCTACCGGGAACATCTCTTACCAAGGCCTGTGAAACGCAGTTTCCTGGCAGGCCTGATCTGGCTGAAGTAGAACTTCTGCTCTGGGTGTGCTCCATTGCCCTAGAGCTGCCAGGCCCAAAGGGCTGCCTTGTTTCCAAAGACGGAGAGTGGACCCAAAGCATCTTGCTCCCAGCTCTTCGGGAAGCTAAGAAACAGCTGGCTCTGCCCAGTGCTCTTACAGCCTAAGAGAACATCTCTTTGAAAGGCCTGTGAAACGCAGTTTCTTGGCAGGCCTGACCTGGCTGAAGTAGAACTTCTGTTCTGGTTGTGCTACATAGGCCTAGAGCTACCAGGACCTAAGGGCTGCCTTGTTTCCAAAGGGTGAGAGAGGCCCCAAAGCATCTTGCCTCCAGCACTTTGGGAAGCTAAAAAACAACTGGTTCTGCCCAGTGCTCTCACAGCCTACCGTGAACATCTCTTACCAAGGGCTGTGAAACGCAGTTTCTGGGCAGGACTGATCTGCCTGAAGTAGAACTTCTGCTGTGGGTGTGCTCCATTGGCCTAGAGCTGCCAGGCCCAAAAGGCTGCCTTGTGTCCAAAGGGAGAGAGAGGCCCCAAGGCATCTTGCTTCCAGCTCTGTGGGAAGCTAAAGCAACTGGCTCTCCACAGTGCTCTCACAGCCTACCGGGAACATCTCTTACCAAGGCCTGTGAAACGCAGTTTCTTGGCAGGCCTGATCTGGCTGAAGTAGAACTCCTGCTCTGGGCGTGCTACTTTGGCCTAGAGCTGCCAGGCCCAAAGGGCCGCCTTGTTTCCAAAGGGGCTGAGAGTCCCCAAAGCATCTTGCTTCCAAATCTTTGGGAAGCTAAGAAACAACTGGCTCTGCACAGTGCTCTCACAGCCTACCGGCAACGTGACAGAGAAAGGCCTGTGAGACGCAGTTTCTTGGAAGGCCTGATCTGGCTGAGGTAGAACTTGTGCTCTGGGTGTGCTACTTTGGCCTAGAGCTGCCAGGCACAAAGGCTGCTTTGTTTCCAAAGGGGGAGAGAGGCCCCAAATCATGTTGCTTCCAGCTGTTTTTGAAGCTAAGAAACAACTCGCTCTGCCAGGTACTCTTACAGCCTTCCGGGAACACCTCTTACGAAGGCCTGTGAAAAGCAGTTTCTTGGCAGGCCTGATCTGGCTGAGGTAGAACTTCTGCTCTGGGTGTGCTCCATTGCCCTAGAGCTGAAAGGCCCAAAGGGCTGCCTTGTTTCCAAAGGGGGAGAGAGGCCCCAAAGCATCTTGCTTCCACCTCTTGGGAAGCTAAGAAACAACTGGCTGTGCCCAGTGCTCTTATAGCCTAAGAGAACATCTCTTATCAAGGCCTGTGAAACGCACTGTCTAGGCAGGCCTGATCTGGAAGAAGTAGAACTTCGGCTCTGGTTGTGCTCCATTGCCCTAGAGCTGCCAGACCCAACGTGCTGCCTTGTTTCCAAAGGGGCAGAGAGGCCCCAAAGCGTCTTGCTTCCAGCTGTTTGGGAAACAAGGAAACAACTGGCTCTGCACCGTGCTCTCACAGCCTACCGGGAACGTCACATACAAAGGCCTCTGAAACGCAGTTCCTTGGCAGGCCTGATCTGGCTGAAGTAGGACTTCTGCTCTGGGTGTGCTCCATTGGCCTAGAGCTGAAAGGCCCAAAGGTCGCCCTTGTTGGCAAAGGGGCAGGGAGCCCCCAAAGCATCTTGCTTCCAGCTCTTTGGGAAGCTAAGAAACAAATGGCTCTGCCCAGTGCTCTAACAGAGTACCGGGAACATCTCTTACCAAAGCCTTTGAAACGCAGTTTCTTGGCAGGCCTTATCTGGCTGAGGTAGAACTTCTGTTCTGGGTGTGCTCCATTGGCCTAGAGCTGCCTGGCCCAAAGGTCGGCCTTGTTTGCAAAGGGGATGAGAGGCCCCAAAGCATCTTGCTTCCAGCTCTTCGGGAAGCTAAGAAACATCTGGCGTTGCCCAGTGCTCTTACAGACTACCGGGAACATCTCTTACCAAGGCCTGTGAAACACAGTTTGTTGGTGGCCTGAACTGGCCGAAGTAGAACTTCTGCTCTGGGTGTGCTCCATTGGCCTAGAGCTGCCTGGCCCATAGGGCCGCCTTGTTTGAAAAGGGGATGAGAGGCCCCAAAGCATCTTGCTTCCATCTCTTCGGGAAGCTAAGAAACATCTGGCATTGCCCAGTGCTCTTAGAGCCTACCGGGAACATCTCCTACCAAGGCCTGTGAAACGCAGTTTGTTGGTGGCCTGAACTGGCCCAAGTAGAACTTCTGCTCTGGGTGTGCTCCACTGGGCTAGAGCTACCTGCCCCAGAGGGCTGCCTTGAGTCCAAAGTGAGAGAGTGGCACCAAAGCTTCTCGCTTCCAGCTCTTCGGGAAGCTAAGAAACATCTGGCGTTGCCCAGTGCTCTTACAGCCTACCGGGAACATCTCTTACCAAGGCCTGTGAAACGCCGTTTCCTGGCAGGCCTGATTTGGCTGAAGTAGAACTTCTGCTCTGGGTGTGCTCCATTGCCCTAGAGCTGCCAGGCCCAAGGTGCTGCCTTGTTTCCAAAGGGGCAGAGAGGCCCCAAAGCATCTTGCTTCCAGCTCTCTGGGAAGCTAAGAACCAACTCGCTCTGCCCCGTGCTCTTACAGCCTACCGGGAACATGTCTTTGAAAGGCCTGTGAAACGCAGTTTCTTGGCAGGCCTCATCTGGCTGAAGTAGTACTCCGGCTCTGGGTGTGCTCCACTGCCCTAGAGCTGCCAGGCCCAAAGTGCTGCCCTGTTTCCAAGGGGCAGAGAGGCCCAAAGCATCTTGCTTCCCGGTCTTTGCGAAGCTAAGAAACAACTGGCTCTGCCCAGTGCTCTTACACCTACCGGGAACATCTCTTACCAAGGCCTGTCAAACGCTGTTTCTTTGCAGGCCTGATCAGGCTGAAGTAGAACTCCTGCTCTGCGTGTGCTCCATTGGCCTAGAGCTTCCCGACCCAAAAGGCTGCCTTGTTCCCAAACGGGCAGAGGGGTCCCAAGCATCTTGCTTCCAGCTTTTCAGGAAGGTAAGAAACAACTGGCTCTGCCCAGTGCTCTTACAGCCTACCGGGAACATCTCTTACCAAGGCCTGTGAAACGCAGTTTCCTGGCAGGCCTGATCTGGCTGAAGTAGAACTTCTGCTCTGGGTGTGCTCCATTGCCCTAGAGCTGCCAGGCCCAAAGGGCTGCCTTGTTTCCAAAGACGGAGAGTGGACCCAAAGCATCTTGCTCCCAGCTCTTCGGGAAGCTAAGAAACAGCTGGCTCTGCCCAGTGCTCTTACAGCCTAAGAGAACATCTCTTTGAAAGGCCTGTGAAACGCAGTTTCTTGGCAGGCCTGACCTGGCTGAAGTAGAACTTCTGTTCTGGTTGTGCTACATAGGCCTAGAGCTACCAGGACCTAAGGGCTGCCTTGTTTCCAAAGGGTGAGAGAGGCCCCAAAGCATCTTGCCTCCAGCACTTTGGGAAGCTAAAAAACAACTGGTTCTGCCCAGTGCTCTCACAGCCTACCGTGAACATCTCTTACCAAGGGCTGTGAAACGCAGTTTCTGGGCAGGACTGATCTGCCTGAAGTAGAACTTCTGCTGTGGGTGTGCTCCATTGGCCTAGAGCTGCCAGGCCCAAAAGGCTGCCTTGTGTCCAAAGGGAGAGAGAGGCCCCAAGGCATCTTGCTTCCAGCTCTGTGGGAAGCTAAAGCAACTGGCTCTCCACAGTGCTCTCACAGCCTACCGGGAACATCTCTTACCAAGGCCTGTGAAACGCAGTTTCTTGGCAGGCCTGATCTGGCTGAAGTAGAACTCCTGCTCTGGGCGTGCTACTTTGGCCTAGAGCTGCCAGGCCCAAAGGGCCGCCTTGTTTCCAAAGGGGCTGAGAGTCCCCAAAGCATCTTGCTTCCAAATCTTTGGGAAGCTAAGAAACAACTGGCTCTGCACAGTGCTCTCACAGCCTACCGGCAACGTGACAGAGAAAGGCCTGTGAGACGCAGTTTCTTGGAAGGCCTGATCTGGCTGAGGTAGAACTTGTGCTCTGGGTGTGCTACTTTGGCCTAGAGCTGCCAGGCACAAAGGCTGCTTTGTTTCCAAAGGGGGAGAGAGGCCCCAAATCATGTTGCTTCCAGCTGTTTTTGAAGCTAAGAAACAACTCGCTCTGCCAGGTACTCTTACAGCCTTCCGGGAACACCTCTTACGAAGGCCTGTGAAAAGCAGTTTCTTGGCAGGCCTGATCTGGCTGAGGTAGAACTTCTGCTCTGGGTGTGCTCCATTGCCCTAGAGCTGAAAGGCCCAAAGGGCTGCCTTGTTTCCAAAGGGGGAGAGAGGCCCCAAAGCATCTTGCTTCCACCTCTTGGGAAGCTAAGAAACAACTGGCTGTGCCCAGTGCTCTTATAGCCTAAGAGAACATGTCTTATCAAGGCCTGTGAAACGCACTGTCTAGGCAGGCCTGATCTGGAAGAAGTAGAACTTCGGCTCTGGTTGTGCTCCATTGCCCTAGAGCTGCCAGACCCAACGTGCTGCCTTGTTTCCAAAGGGGCAGAGAGGCCCCAAAGCGTCTTGCTTCCAGCTGTTTGGGAAACAAGGAAACAACTGGCTCTGCACCGTGCTCTCACAGCCTACCGGGAACGTCACATACAAAGGCCTCTGAAACGCAGTTCCTTGGCAGGCCTGATCTGGCTGAAGTAGGACTTCTGCTCTGGGTGTGCTCCATTGGCCTAGAGCTGAAAGGCCCAAAGGTCGCCCTTGTTGGCAAAGGGGCAGGGAGCCCCCAAAGCATCTTGCTTCCAGCTCTTTGGGAAGCTAAGAAACAAATGGCTCTGCCCAGTGCTCTAACAGAGTACCGGGAACATCTCTTACCAAAGCCTTTGAAACGCAGTTTCTTGGCAGGCCTTATCTGGCTGAGGTAGAACTTCTGTTCTGGGTGTGCTCCATTGGCCTAGAGCTGCCTGGCCCAAAGGTCGGCCTTGTTTGCAAAGGGGATGAGAGGCCCCAAAGCATCTTGCTTCCAGCTCTTCGGGAAGCTAAGAAACATCTGGCGTTGCCCAGTGCTCTTACAGACTACCGGGAACATCTCTTACCAAGGCCTGTGAAACACAGTTTGTTGGTGGCCTGAACTGGCCGAAGTAGAACTTCTGCTCTGGGTGTGCTCCATTGGCCTAGAGCTGCCTGGCCCATAGGGCCGCCTTGTTTGCAAAGGGGATGAGAGGCCCCAAAGCATCTTGCTTCCATCTCTTCGGGAAGCTAAGAAACATCTGGCATTGCCCAGTGCTCTTAGAGCCTACCGGGAACATCTCCTACCAAGGCCTGTGAAACGCAGTTTGTTGGTGGCCTGAACTGGCCCAAGTAGAACTTCTGCTCTGGGTGTGCTCCACTGGGCTAGAGCTACCTGCCCCAGAGGGCTGCCTTGAGTCCAAAGTGAGAGAGTGGCACCAAAGCTTCTCGCTTCCAGCTCTTCGGGAAGCTAAGAAACATCTGGCGTTGCCCAGTGCTCTTACAGCCTACCGGGAACATCTCTTACCAAGGCCTGTGAAACGCCGTTTCCTGGCAGGCCTGATTTGGCTGAAGTAGAACTTCTGCTCTGGGTGTGCTCCATTGCCCTAGAGCTGCCAGGCCCAAGGTGCTGCCTTGTTTCCAAAGGGGCAGAGAGGCCCCAAAGCATCTTGCTTCCAGCTCTCTGGGAAGCTAAGAACCAACTCGCTCAGCCCGTGCTCTTACAGCCTACCGGGAACATGTCTTTGAAAGGCCTGTGAAACGCAGTTTCTTGGCAGGCCTCATCTGGCTGAAGTAGAACTCCGGCTCTGGGTGTGCTCCATTGCCCTAGAGCTGCCAGGCCCAAAGTGCTGCCCTGTTTCCAAGGGGCAGAGAGGCCCAAAGCATCTTGCTTCCCGGTCTTTGCGAAGCTAAGAAACAACTGGCTCTGCCCAGTGCTCTTACACCTACCGGGAACATCTCTTACCAAGGCCTGTCAAACGCTGTTTCTTTGCAGGCCTGATCAGGCTGAAGTAGAACTCCTGCTCTGCGTGTGCTCCATTGGCCTAGAGCTTCCCGACCCAAAAGGCTGCCTTGTTCCCAAACGGGCAGAGGGGTCCCAAGCATCTTGCTTCCAGCTTTTCAGGAAGGTAAGAAACAACTGGCTCTGCCCAGTGCTCTTACAGCCTACCGGGAACATCTCTTACCAAGGCCTGTGAAACGCAGTTTCCTGGCAGGCCTGATCTGGCTGAAGTAGAACTTCTGCTCTGGGTGTGCTCCATTGCCCTAGAGCTGCCAGCCCCAAAGGGCTGCCTTGTTTCCAAAGACGGAGAGTGGACCCAAAGCATCTTGCTCCCAGCTCTTCGGGAAGCTAAGAAACAGCTGGCTCTGCCCAGTGCTCTTACAGCCTAAGAGAACATCTCTTTGAAAGGCCTGTGAAACGCAGTTTCTTGGCAGGCCTGACCTGGCTGAAGTAGAACTTCTGTTCTGGTTGTGCTACATAGGCCTAGAGCTACCAGGACCTAAGGGCTGCCTTGTTTCCAAAGGGTGAGAGAGGCCCCAAAGCATCTTGCCTCCAGCACTTTGGGAAGCTAAAAAACAACTGGTTCTGCCCAGTGCTCTCACAGCCTACCGTGAACATCTCTTACCAAGGGCTGTGAAACGCAGTTTCTGGGCAGGACTGATCTGCCTGAAGTAGAACTTCTGCTGTGGGTGTGCTCCATTGGCCTAGAGCTGCCAGGCCCAAAAGGCTGCCTTGTGTCCAAAGGGAGAGAGAGGCCCCAAGGCATCTTGCTTCCAGCTCTGTGGGAAGCTAAAGCAACTGGCTCTCCACAGTGCTCTCACAGCCTACCGGGAACATCTCTTACCAAGGCCTGTGAAACGCAGTTTCTTGGCAGGCCTGATCTGGCTGAAGTAGAACTCCTGCTCTGGGCGTGCTACTTTGGCCTAGAGCTGCCAGGCCCAAAGGGCCGCCTTGTTTCCAAAGGGGCTGAGAGTCCCCAAAGCATCTTGCTTCCAAATCTTTGGGAAGCTAAGAAACAACTGGCTCTGCACAGTGCTCTCACAGCCTACCGGCAACGTGACAGAGAAAGGCCTGTGAGACGCAGTTTCTTGGAAGGCCTGATCTGGCTGAGGTAGAACTTGTGCTCTGGGTGTGCTACTTTGGCCTAGAGCTGCCAGGCACAAAGGCTGCTTTGTTTCCAAAGGGGGAGAGAGGCCCCAAATCATGTTGCTTCCAGCTGTTTTTGAAGCTAAGAAACAACTCGCTCTGCCAGGTACTCTTACAGCCTTCCGGGAACACCTCTTACGAAGGCCTGTGAAAAGCAGTTTCTTGGCAGGCCTGATCTGGCTGAGGTAGAACTTCTGCTCTGGGTGTGCTCCATTGCCCTAGAGCTGAAAGGCCCAAAGGGCTGCCTTGTTTCCAAAGGGGGAGAGAGGCCCCAAAGCATCTTGCTTCCACCTCTTGGGAAGCTAAGAAACAACTGGCTGTGCCCAGTGCTCTTATAGCCTAAGAGAACATCTCTTATCAAGGCCTGTGAAACGCACTGTCTAGGCAGGCCTGATCTGGAAGAAGTAGAACTTCGGCTCTGGTTGTGCTCCATTGCCCTAGAGCTGCCAGACCCAACGTGCTGCCTTGTTTCCAAAGGGGCAGAGAGGCCCCAAAGCGTCTTGCTTCCAGCTGTTTGGGAAACAAGGAAACAACTGGCTCTGCACCGTGCTCTCACAGCCTACCGGGAACGTCACATACAAAGGCCTCTGAAACGCAGTTCCTTGGCAGGCCTGATCTGGCTGAAGTAGGACTTCTGCTCTGGGTGTGCTCCATTGGCCTAGAGCTGAAAGGCCCAAAGGTCGCCCTTGTTGGCAAAGGGGCAGGGAGCCCCCAAAGCATCTTGCTTCCAGCTCTTTGGGAAGCTAAGAAACAAATGGCTCTGCCCAGTGCTCTAACAGAGTACCGGGAACATCTCTTACCAAAGCCTTTGAAACGCAGTTTCTTGGCAGGCCTTATCTGGCTGAGGTAGAACTTCTGCTCTGGGTGTGCTCCATTGGCCTAGAGCTGCCTGGCCCAAAGGTCGGCCTTGTTTGCAAAGGGGATGAGAGGCCCCAAAGCATCTTGCTTCCAGCTCTTCGGGAAGCTAAGAAACATCTGGCGTTGCCCAGTGCTCTTACAGCCTACCGGGAACATCTCTTACCAAGGCCTGTGAAACGCAGTTTGTTGGTGGCCTGAACTGGCCGAAGTAGAACTTCTGCTCTGGGTGTGCTCCATTGGCCTAGAGCTGCCAGGCCCAAGGTGCTGCCTTGTTTCCAAAGGGGCAGAGAGGCCCCAAAGCATCTTGCTTCCAGCTCTCTGGGAAGCTAAGAACCAACTCGCTCAGCCCGTGCTCTTACAGCCTACCGGGAACATGTCTTTGAAAGGCCTGTGAAACGCAGTTTCTTGGCAGGCCTCATCTGGCTGAAGTAGAACTCCGGCTCTGGGTGTGCTCCATTGCCCTAGAGCTGCCAGGCCCCAAGTGCTGCCCTGTTTCCAAGGGGCAGAGAGGCCCAAAGCATCTTGCTTCCCGGTCTTTGCGAAGCTAAGAAACAACTGGCTCTGCCCAGTGCTCTTACACCTACCGGGAACATCTCTTACCAAGGCCTGTCAAACGCTGTTTCTTTGCAGGCCTGATCAGGCTGAAGTAGAACTCCTGCTCTGCGTGTGCTCCATTGGCCTAGAGCTTCCCGACCCAAAAGGCTGCCTTGTTCCCAAACGGGCAGAGGGGTCCCAAGCATCTTGCTTCCAGCTTTTCAGGAAGGTAAGAAACAACTGGCTCTGCCCAGTGCTCTTACAGCCTACCGGGAACATCTCTTACCAAGGCCTGTGAAACGCAGTTTCCTGGCAGGCCTGATCTGGCTGAAGTAGAACTTCTGCTCTGGGTGTGCTCCATTGCCCTAGAGCTGCCAGGCCCAAAGGGCTGCCTTGTTTCCAAAGACGGAGAGTGGACCCAAAGCATCTTGCTCCCAGCTCTTCGGGAAGCTAAGAAACAGCTGGCTCTGCCCAGTGCTCTTACAGCCTAAGAGAACATCTCTTTGAAAGGCCTGTGAAACGCAGTTTCTTGGCAGGCCTGACCTGGCTGAAGTAGAACTTCTGTTCTGGTTGTGCTACATAGGCCTAGAGCTACCAGGACCTAAGGGCTGCCTTGTTTCCAAAGGGTGAGAGAGGCCCCAAAGCATCTTGCCTCCAGCACTTTGGGAAGCTAAAAAACAACTGGTTCTGCCCAGTGCTCTCACAGCCTACCGTGAACATCTCTTACCAAGGGCTGTGAAACGCAGTTTCTGGGCAGGACTGATCTGCCTGAAGTAGAACTTCTGCTGTGGGTGTGCTCCATTGGCCTAGAGCTGCCAGGCCCAAAAGGCTGCCTTGTGTCCAAAGGGAGAGAGAGGCCCCAAGGCATCTTGCTTCCAGCTCTGTGGGAAGCTAAAGCAACTGGCTCTCCACAGTGCTCTCACAGCCTACCGGGAACATCTCTTACCAAGGCCTGTGAAACGCAGTTTCTTGGCAGGCCTGATCTGGCTGAAGTAGAACTCCTGCTCTGGGCGTGCTACTTTGGCCTAGAGCTGCCAGGCCCAAAGGGCCGCCTTGTTTCCAAAGGGGCTGAGAGTCCCCAAAGCATCTTGCTTCCAAATCTTTGGGAAGCTAAGAAACAACTGGCTCTGCACAGTGCTCTCACAGCCTACCGGCAACGTGACAGAGAAAGGCCTGTGAGACGCAGTTTCTTGGAAGGCCTGATCTGGCTGAGGTAGAACTTGTGCTCTGGGTGTGCTACTTTGGCCTAGAGCTGCCAGGCACAAAGGCTGCTTTGTTTCCAAAGGGGGAGAGAGGCCCCAAATCATGTTGCTTCCAGCTGTTTTTGAAGCTAAGAAACAACTCGCTCTGCCAGGTACTCTTACAGCCTTCCGGGAACACCTCTTACGAAGGCCTGTGAAAAGCAGTTTCTTGGCAGGCCTGATCTGGCTGAGGTAGAACTTCTGCTCTGGGTGTGCTCCATTGCCCTAGAGCTGAAAGGCCCAAAGGGCTGCCTTGTTTCCAAAGGGGGAGAGAGGCCCCAAAGCATCTTGCTTCCACCTCTTGGGAAGCTAAGAAACAACTGGCTGTGCCCAGTGCTCTTATAGCCTAAGAGAACATGTCTTATCAAGGCCTGTGAAACGCACTGTCTAGGCAGGCCTGATCTGGAAGAAGTAGAACTTCGGCTCTGGTTGTGCTCCATAGCCCTAGAGCTGCCAGACCCAACGTGCTGCCTTGTTTCCAAAGGGGCAGAGAGGCCCCAAAGCGTCTTGCTTCCAGCTGTTTGGGAAACAAGGAAACAACTGGCTCTGCACCGTGCTCTCACAGCCTACCGGGAACGTCACATACAAAGGCCTCTGAAACGCAGTTCCTTGGCAGGCCTGATCTGGCTGAAGTAGGACTTCTGCTCTGGGTGTGCTCCATTGGCCTAGAGCTGAAAGGCCCAAAGGTCGCCCTTGTTGGCAAAGGGGCAGGGAGCCCCCAAAGCATCTTGCTTCCAGCTCTTTGGGAAGCTAAGAAACAAATGGCTCTGCCCAGTGCTCTAACAGAGTACCGGGAACATCTCTTACCAAAGCCTTTGAAACGCAGTTTCTTGGCAGGCCTTATCTGGCTGAGGTAGAACTTCTGCTCTGGGTGTGCTCCATTGGCCTAGAGCTGCCTGGCCCAAAGGTCGGCCTTGTTTGCAAAGGGGATGAGAGGCCCCAAAGCATCTTGCTTCCAGCTCTTCGGGAAGCTAAGAAACATCTGGCGTTGCCCAGTGCTCTTACAGCCTACCGGGAACATCTCTTACCAAGGCCTGTGAAACGCAGTTTGTTGGTGGCCTGAACTGGCCGAAGTAGAACTTCTGCTCTGGGTGTGCTCCATTGGCCTAGAGCTGCCAGGCCCAAGGTGCTGCCTTGTTTCCAAAGGGGCAGAGAGGCCCCAAAGCATCTTGCTTCCAGCTCTCTGGGAAGCTAAGAACCAACTCGCTCTGCCCCGTGCTCTTACAGCCTACCGGGAACATGTCTTTGAAAGGCCTGTGAAACGCAGTTTCTTGGCAGGCCTCATCTGGCTGAAGTAGAACTCCGGCTCTGGGTGTGCTCCATTGCCCTAGAGCTGCCAGGCCCCAAGTGCTGCCCTGTTTCCAAGGGGCAGAGAGGCCCAAAGCATCTTGCTTCCCGGTCTTTGCGAAGCTAAGAAACAACTGGCTCTGCCCAGTGCTCTTACACCTACCGGGAACATCTCTTACCAAGGCCTGTCAAACGCTGTTTCTTTGCAGGCCTGATCAGGCTGAAGTAGAACTCCTGCTCTGCGTGTGCTCCATTGGCCTAGAGCTTCCCGACCCAAAAGGCTGCCTTGTTCCCAAACGGGCAGAGGGGTCCCAAGCATCTTGCTTCCAGCTTTTCAGGAAGGTAAGAAACAACTGGCTCTGCCCAGTGCTCTTACAGCCTACCGGGAACATCTCTTACCAAGGCCTGTGAAACGCAGTTTCCTGGCAGGCCTGATCTGGCTGAAGTAGAACTTCTGCTCTGGGTGTGCTCCATTGCCCTAGAGCTGCCAGGCCCAAAGGGCTGCCTTGTTTCCAAAGACGGAGAGTGGACCCAAAGCATCTTGCTCCCAGCTCTTCGGGAAGCTAAGAAACAGCTGGCTCTGCCCAGTGCTCTTACAGCCTAAGAGAACATCTCTTTGAAAGGCCTGTGAAACGCAGTTTCTTGGCAGGCCTGACCTGGCTGAAGTAGAACTTCTGTTCTGGTTGTGCTACATAGGCCTAGAGCTACCAGGACCTAAGGGCTGCCTTGTTTCCAAAGGGTGAGAGAGGCCCCAAAGCATCTTGCCTCCAGCACTTTGGGAAGCTAAAAAACAACTGGTTCTGCCCAGTGCTCTCACAGCCTACCGTGAACATCTCTTACCAAGGGCTGTGAAACGCAGTTTCTGGGCAGGACTGATCTGCCTGAAGTAGAACTTCTGCTGTGGGTGTGCTCCATTGGCCTAGAGCTGCCAGGCCCAAACGGCTGCCTTGTGTCCAAAGGGAGAGAGAGGCCCCAAGGCATCTTGCTTCCAGCTCTGTGGGAAGCTAAAGCAACTGGCTCTCCACAGTGCTCTCACAGCCTACCGGGAACATCTCTTACCAAGGCCTGTGAAACGCAGTTTCTTGGCAGGCCTGATCTGGCTGAAGTAGAACTCCTGCTCTGGGCGTGCTACTTTGGCCTAGAGCTGCCAGGCCCAAAGGGCCGCCTTGTTTCCAAAGGGGCTGAGAGTCCCCAAAGCATCTTGCTTCCAAATCTTTGGGAAGCTAAGAAACAACTGGCTCTGCACAGTGCTCTCACAGCCTACCGGCAACGTGACAGAGAAAGGCCTGTGAGACGCAGTTTCTTGGAAGGCCTGATCTGGCTGAGGTAGAACTTGTGCTCTGGGTGTACTCCATTGGCCTAGGGCTGCCAGGCCCAAAGGGCTGCCTTTATTTCCAAAGTGTGAGAGAGGCCCCAAAGCATCTTGCTTCCTGCTCTCTGGGAAGCTAAAACAACTGGCTCTGCACAGTGCTCTCAAAGCCAACCCGGAACGTCACATACAAAGGCCTGTGAAACGCAGCTTCTTGACAGGCCTTATCTGGCTGAGGTAGAACTTGTGCTCTGGGTGTGCTACTTTGGCCTAGAGCTGCCAGGCACAAAGGCTGCTTTGTTTCCAAAGGGGGAGAGAGGCCCCAAATCATGTTGCTTCCAGCTGTTTTTGAAGCTAAGAAACAACTCGCTCTGCCAGGTACTCTTACAGCCTTCCGGGAACACCTCTTACGAAGGCCTGTGAAAAGCAGTTTCTTGGCAGGCCTGATCTGGCTGAGGTAGAACTTCTGCTCTGGGTGTGCTCCATTGCCCTAGAGCTGAAAGGCCCAAAGGGCTGCCTTGTTTCCAAAGGGGGAGAGAGGCCCCAAAGCATCTTGCTTCCACCTCTTGGGAAGCTAAGAAACAACTGGCTGTGCCCAGTGCTCTTATAGCCTAAGAGAACATCTCTTATCAAGGCCTGTGAAACGCACTGTCTAGGCAGGCCTGATCTGGAAGAAGTAGAACTTCGGCTCTGGTTGTGCTCCATTGCCCTAGAGCTGCCAGACCCAACGTGCTGCCTTGTTTCCAAAGGGGCAGAGAGGCCCCAAAGCGTCTTGCTTCCAGCTGTTTGGGAAACAAGGAAACAACTGGCTCTGCACCGTGCTCTCACAGCCTACCGGGAACGTCACATACAAAGGCCTCTGAAACGCAGTTCCTTGGCAGGCCTGATCTGGCTGAAGTAGGACTTCTGCTCTGGGTGTGCTCCATTGGCCTAGAGCTGAAAGGCCCAAAGGTCGCCCTTGTTGGCAAAGGGGCAGGGAGCCCCCAAAGCATCTTGCTTCCAGCTCTTTGGGAAGCTAAGAAACAAATGGCTCTGCCCAGTGCTCTAACAGAGTACCGGGAACATCTCTTACCAAAGCCTTTGAAACGCAGTTTCTTGGCAGGCCTTATCTGGCTGAGGTAGAACTTCTGTTCTGGGTGTGCTCCATTGGCCTAGAGCTGCCTGGCCCAAAGGTCGGCCTTGTTTGCAAAGGGGATGAGAGGCCCCAAAGCATCTTGCTTCCAGCTCTTCGGGAAGCTAAGAAACATCTGGCGTTGCCCAGTGCTCTTACAGACTACCGGGAACATCTCTTACCAAGGCCTGTGAAACACAGTTTGTTGGTGGCCTGAACTGGCCGAAGTAGAACTTCTGCTCTGGGTGTGCTCCATTGGCCTAGAGCTGCCTGGCCCATAGGGCCGCCTTGTTTGCAAAGGGGATGAGAGGCCCCAAAGCATCTTGCTTCCATCTCTTCGGGAAGCTAAGAAACATCTGGCATTGCCCAGTGCTCTTAGAGCCTACCGGGAACATCTCCTACCAAGGCCTGTGAAACGCAGTTTGTTGGTGGCCTGAACTGGCCCAAGTAGAACTTCTGCTCTGGGTGTGCTCCACTGGGCTAGAGCTACCTGCCCCAGAGGGCTGCCTTGAGTCCAAAGTGAGAGAGTGGCACCAAAGCTTCTCGCTTCCAGCTCTTCGGGAAGCTAAGAAACATCTGGCGTTGCCCAGTGCTCTTACAGCCTACCGGGAACATCTCTTACCAAGGCCTGTGAAACGCCGTTTCCTGGCAGGCCTGATTTGGCTGAAGTAGAACTTCTGCTCTGGGTGTGCTCCATTGCCCTAGAGCTGCCAGGCCCAAGGTGCTGCCTTGTTTCCAAAGGGGCAGAGAGGCCCCAAAGCATCTTGCTTCCAGCTCTCTGGGAAGCTAAGAACCAACTCGCTCAGCCCGTGCTCTTACAGCCTACCGGGAACATGTCTTTGAAAGGCCTGTGAAACGCAGTTTCTTGGCAGGCCTCATCTGGCTGAAGTAGAACTCCGGCTCTGGGTGTGCTCCATTGCCCTAGAGCTGCCAGGCCCCAAGTGCTGCCCTGTTTCCAAGGGGCAGAGAGGCCCAAAGCATCTTGCTTCCCGGTCTTTGCGAAGCTAAGAAACAACTGGCTCTGCCCAGTGCTCTTACACCTACCGGGAACATCTCTTACCAAGGCCTGTCAAACGCTGTTTCTTTGCAGGCCTGATCAGGCTGAAGTAGAACTCCTGCTCTGCGTGTGCTCCATTGGCCTAGAGCTTCCCGACCCAAAAGGCTGCCTTGTTCCCAAACGGGCAGAGGGGTCCCAAGCATCTTGCTTCCAGCTTTTCAGGAAGGTAAGAAACAACTGGCTCTGCCCAGTGCTCTTACAGCCTACCGGGAACATCTCTTACCAAGGCCTGTGAAACGCAGTTTCCTGGCAGGCCTGATCTGGCTGAAGTAGAACTTCTGCTCTGGGTGTGCTCCATTGCCCTAGAGCTGCCAGGCCCAAAGGGCTGCCTTGTTTCCAAAGACGGAGAGTGGACCCAAAGCATCTTGCTCCCAGCTCTTCGGGAAGCTAAGAAACAGCTGGCTCTGCCCAGTGCTCTTACAGCCTAAGAGAACATCTCTTTGAAAGGCCTGTGAAACGCAGTTTCTTGGCAGGCCTGACCTGGCTGAAGTAGAACTTCTGTTCTGGTTGTGCTACATAGGCCTAGAGCTACCAGGACCTAAGGGCTGCCTTGTTTCCAAAGGGTGAGAGAGGCCCCAAAGCATCTTGCCTCCAGCACTTTGGGAAGCTAAAAAACAACTGGTTCTGCCCAGTGCTCTCACAGCCTACCGTGAACATCTCTTACCAAGGGCTGTGAAACGCAGTTTCTGGGCAGGACTGATCTGCCTGAAGTAGAACTTCTGCTGTGGGTGTGCTCCATTGGCCTAGAGCTGCCAGGCCCAAAAGGCTGCCTTGTGTCCAAAGGGAGAGAGAGGCCCCAAGGCATCTTGCTTCCAGCTCTGTGGGAAGCTAAAGCAACTGGCTCTCCACAGTGCTCTCACAGCCTACCGGGAACATCTCTTACCAAGGCCTGTGAAACGCAGTTTCTTGGCAGGCCTGATCTGGCTGAAGTAGAACTCCTGCTCTGGGCGTGCTACTTTGGCCTAGAGCTGCCAGGCCCAAAGGGCCGCCTTGTTTCCAAAGGGGCTGAGAGTCCCCAAAGCATCTTGCTTCCAAATCTTTGGGAAGCTAAGAAACAACTGGCTCTGCACAGTGCTCTCACAGCCTACCGGCAACGTGACAGAGAAAGGCCTGTGAGACGCAGTTTCTTGGAAGGCCTGATCTGGCTGAGGTAGAACTTGTGCTCTGGGTGTGCTACTTTGGCCTAGAGCTGCCAGGCACAAAGGCTGCTTTGTTTCCAAAGGGGGAGAGAGGCCCCAAATCATGTTGCTTCCAGCTGTTTTTGAAGCTAAGAAACAACTCGCTCTGCCAGGTACTCTTACAGCCTTCCGGGAACACCTCTTACGAAGGCCTGTGAAAAGCAGTTTCTTGGCAGGCCTGATCTGGCTGAGGTAGAACTTCTGCTCTGGGTGTGCTCCATTGCCCTAGAGCTGAAAGGCCCAAAGGGCTGCCTTGTTTCCAAAGGGGGAGAGAGGCCCCAAAGCATCTTGCTTCCACCTCTTGGGAAGCTAAGAAACAACTGGCTGTGCCCAGTGCTCTTATAGCCTAAGAGAACATCTCTTATCAAGGCCTGTGAAACGCACTGTCTAGGCAGGCCTGATCTGGAAGAAGTAGAACTTCGGCTCTGGTTGTGCTCCATAGCCCTAGAGCTGCCAGACCCAACGTGCTGCCTTGTTTCCAAAGGGGCAGAGAGGCCCCAAAGCGTCTTGCTTCCAGCTGTTTGGGAAACAAGGAAACAACTGGCTCTGCACCGTGCTCTCACAGCCTACCGGGAACGTCACATACAAAGGCCTCTGAAACGCAGTTCCTTGGCAGGCCTGATCTGGCTGAAGTAGGACTTCTGCTCTGGGTGTGCTCCATTGGCCTAGAGCTGAAAGGCCCAAAGGTCGCCCTTGTTGGCAAAGGGGCAGGGAGCCCCCAAAGCATCTTGCTTCCAGCTCTTTGGGAAGCTAAGAAACAAATGGCTCTGCCCAGTGCTCTAACAGAGTACCGGGAACATCTCTTACCAAAGCCTTTGAAACGCAGTTTCTTGGCAGGCCTTATCTGGCTGAGGTAGAACTTCTGCTCTGGGTGTGCTCCATTGGCCTAGAGCTGCCTGGCCCAAAGGTCGGCCTTGTTTGCAAAGGGGATGAGAGGCCCCAAAGCATCTTGCTTCCAGCTCTTCGGGAAGCTAAGAAACATCTGGCGTTGCCCAGTGCTCTTACAGCCTACCGGGAACATCTCTTACCAAGGCCTGTGAAACGCAGTTTGTTGGTGGCCTGAACTGGCCGAAGTAGAACTTCTGCTCTGGGTGTGCTCCATTGGCCTAGAGCTGCCAGGCCCAAGGTGCTGCCTTGTTTCCAAAGGGGCAGAGAGGCCCCAAAGCATCTTGCTTCCAGCTCTCTGGGAAGCTAAGAACCAACTCGCTCTGCCCCGTGCTCTTACAGCCTACCGGGAACATGTCTTTGAAAGGCCTGTGAAACGCAGTTTCTTGGCAGGCCTCATCTGGCTGAAGTAGAACTCCGGCTCTGGGTGTGCTCCATTGCCCTAGAGCTGCCAGGCCCAAAGTGCTGCCCTGTTTCCAAGGGGCAGAGAGGCCCAAAGCATCTTGCTTCCCGGTCTTTGCGAAGCTAAGAAACAACTGGCTCTGCCCAGTGCTCTTACACCTACCGGGAACATCTCTTACCAAGGCCTGTCAAACGCTGTTTCTTTGCAGGCCTGATCAGGCTGAAGTAGAACTCCTGCTCTGCGTGTGCTCCATTGGCCTAGAGCTTCCCGACCCAAAAGGCTGCCTTGTTCCCAAACGGGCAGAGGGGTCCCAAGCATCTTGCTTCCAGCTTTTCAGGAAGGTAAGAAACAACTGGCTCTGCCCAGTGCTCTTACAGCCTACCGGGAACATCTCTTACCAAGGCCTGTGAAACGCAGTTTCCTGGCAGGCCTGATCTGGCTGAAGTAGAACTTCTGCTCTGGGTGTGCTCCATTGCCCTAGAGCTGCCAGGCCCAAAGGGCTGCCTTGTTTCCAAAGACGGAGAGTGGACCCAAAGCATCTTGCTCCCAGCTCTTCGGGAAGCTAAGAAACAGCTGGCTCTGCCCAGTGCTCTTACAGCCTAAGAGAACATCTCTTTGAAAGGCCTGTGAAACGCAGTTTCTTGGCAGGCCTGACCTGGCTGAAGTAGAACTTCTGTTCTGGTTGTGCTACATAGGCCTAGAGCTACCAGGACCTAAGGGCTGCCTTGTTTCCAAAGGGTGAGAGAGGCCCCAAAGCATCTTGCCTCCAGCACTTTGGGAAGCTAAAAAACAACTGGTTCTGCCCAGTGCTCTCACAGCCTACCGTGAACATCTCTTACCAAGGGCTGTGAAACGCAGTTTCTGGGCAGGACTGATCTGCCTGAAGTAGAACTTCTGCTGTGGGTGTGCTCCATTGGCCTAGAGCTGCCAGGCCCAAAAGGCTGCCTTGTGTCCAAAGGGAGAGAGAGGCCCCAAGGCATCTTGCTTCCAGCTCTGTGGGAAGCTAAAGCAACTGGCTCTCCACAGTGCTCTCACAGCCTACCGGGAACATCTCTTACCAAGGCCTGTGAAACGCAGTTTCTTGGCAGGCCTGATCTGGCTGAAGTAGAACTCCTGCTCTGGGCGTGCTACTTTGGCCTAGAGCTGCCAGGCCCAAAGGGCCGCCTTGTTTCCAAAGGGGCTGAGAGTCCCCAAAGCATCTTGCTTCCAAATCTTTGGGAAGCTAAGAAACAACTGGCTCTGCACAGTGCTCTCACAGCCTACCGGCAACGTGACAGAGAAAGGCCTGTGAGACGCAGTTTCTTGGAAGGCCTGATCTGGCTGAGGTAGAACTTGTGCTCTGGGTGTGCTACTTTGGCCTAGAGCTGCCAGGCACAAAGGCTGCTTTGTTTCCAAAGGGGGAGAGAGGCCCCAAATCATGTTGCTTCCAGCTGTTTTTGAAGCTAAGAAACAACTCGCTCTGCCAGGTACTCTTACAGCCTTCCGGGAACACCTCTTACGAAGGCCTGTGAAAAGCAGTTTCTTGGCAGGCCTGATCTGGCTGAGGTAGAACTTCTGCTCTGGGTGTGCTCCATTGCCCTAGAGCTGAAAGGCCCAAAGGGCTGCCTTGTTTCCAAAGGGGGAGAGAGGCCCCAAAGCATCTTGCTTCCACCTCTTGGGAAGCTAAGAAACAACTGGCTGTGCCCAGTGCTCTTATAGCCTAAGAGAACATCTCTTATCAAGGCCTGTGAAACGCACTGTCTAGGCAGGCCTGATCTGGAAGAAGTAGAACTTCGGCTCTGGTTGTGCTCCATTGCCCTAGAGCTGCCAGACCCAACGTGCTGCCTTGTTTCCAAAGGGGCAGAGAGGCCCCAAAGCGTCTTGCTTCCAGCTGTTTGGGAAACAAGGAAACAACTGGCTCTGCACCGTGCTCTCACAGCCTACCGGGAACGTCACATACAAAGGCCTCTGAAACGCAGTTCCTTGGCAGGCCTGATCTGGCTGAAGTAGGACTTCTGCTCTGGGTGTGCTCCATTGGCCTAGAGCTGAAAGGCCCAAAGGTCGCCCTTGTTGGCAAAGGGGCAGGGAGCCCCCAAAGCATCTTGCTTCCAGCTCTTTGGGAAGCTAAGAAACAAATGGCTCTGCCCAGTGCTCTAACAGAGTACCGGGAACATCTCTTACCAAAGCCTTTGAAACGCAGTTTCTTGGCAGGCCTTATCTGGCTGAGGTAGAACTTCTGCTCTGGGTGTGCTCCATTGGCCTAGAGCTGCCTGGCCCAAAGGTCGGCCTTGTTTGCAAAGGGGATGAGAGGCCCCAAAGCATCTTGCTTCCAGCTCTTCGGGAGGCTAAGAAACATCTGGCATTGCCCAGTGCTCTTACAGCCTACCGGGAACATCTCTTACCAAGGCCTGTGAAACGCAGTTTGTTGGTGGCCTGAACTGGCCGAAGTAGAACTTCTGCTCTGGGTGTGCTCCACTGGGCTAGAGCTACCTGCCCCAGAGGGCTGCCTTGAGTCCAAAGTGAGAGAGTGGCACCAAAGCTTCTCGCTTCCAGCTCTTCGGGAAGCTAAGAAACATCTGGCGTTGCCCAGTGCTCTTACAGACTACCGGGAACATCTCTTACCAAGGCCTGTGAAACACAGTTTGTTGGTGGCCTGAACTGGCCGAAGTAGAACTTCTGCTCTGGGTGTGCTCCATTGGCCTAGAGCTGCCTGGCCCATAGGGCCGCCTTGTTTGCAAAGGGGATGAGAGGCCCCAAAGCATCTTGCTTCCATCTCTTCGGGAAGCTAAGAAACATCTGGCATTGCCCAGTGCTCTTAGAGCCTACCGGGAACATCTCCTACCAAGGCCTGTGAAACGCAGTTTGTTGGTGGCCTGAACTGGCCCAAGTAGAACTTCTGCTCTGGGTGTGCTCCACTGGGCTAGAGCTACCTGCCCCAGAGGGCTGCCTTGAGTCCAAAGTGAGAGAGTGGCACCAAAGCTTCTCGCTTCCAGCTCTTCGGGAAGCTAAGAAACATCTGGCGTTGCCCAGTGCTCTTACAGCCTACCGGGAACATCTCTTACCAAGGCCTGTGAAACGCCGTTTCCTGGCAGGCCTGATTTGGCTGAAGTAGAACTTCTGCTCTGGGTGTGCTCCATTGCCCTAGAGCTGCCAGGCCCAAGGTGCTGCCTTGTTTCCAAAGGGGCAGAGAGGCCCCAAAGCATCTTGCTTCCAGCTCTCTGGGAAGCTAAGAACCAACTCGCTCTGCCCCGTGCTCTTACAGCCTACCGGGAACATGTCTTTGAAAGGCCTGTGAAACGCAGTTTCTTGGCAGGCCTCATCTGGCTGAAGTAGTACTCCGGCTCTGGGTGTGCTCCACTGCACTAGAGCTGCCAGGCCCAAAGTGCTGCCCTGTTTCCAAGGGGCAGAGAGGCCCAAAGCATCTTGCTTCCCGGTCTTTGCGAAGCTAAGAAACAACTGGCTCTGCCCAGTGCTCTTACACCTACCGGGAACATCTCTTACCAAGGCCTGTCAAACGCTGTTTCTTTGCAGGCCTGATCAGGCTGAAGTAGAACTCCTGCTCTGCGTGTGCTCCATTGGCCTAGAGCTTCCCGACCCAAAAGGCTGCCTTGTTCCCAAACGGGCAGAGGGGTCCCAAGCATCTTGCTTCCAGCTTTTCAGGAAGGTAAGAAACAACTGGCTCTGCCCAGTGCTCTTACAGCCTACCGGGAACATCTCTTACCAAGGCCTGTGAAACGCAGTTTCCTGGCAGGCCTGATCTGGCTGAAGTAGAACTTCTGCTCTGGGTGTGCTCCATTGCCCTAGAGCTGCCAGGCCCAAAGGGCTGCCTTGTTTCCAAAGACGGAGAGTGGACCCAAAGCATCTTGCTCCCAGCTCTTCGGGAAGCTAAGAAACAGCTGGCTCTGCCCAGTGCTCTTACAGCCTAAGAGAACATCTCTTTGAAAGGCCTGTGAAACGCAGTTTCTTGGCAGGCCTGACCTGGCTGAAGTAGAACTTCTGTTCTGGTTGTGCTACATAGGCCTAGAGCTACCAGGACCTAAGGGCTGCCTTGTTTCCAAAGGGTGAGAGAGGCCCCAAAGCATCTTGCCTCCAGCACTTTGGGAAGCTAAAAAACAACTGGTTCTGCCCAGTGCTCTCACAGCCTACCGTGAACATCTCTTACCAAGGGCTGTGAAACGCAGTTTCTGGGCAGGACTGATCTGCCTGAAGTAGAACTTCTGCTGTGGGTGTGCTCCATTGGCCTAGAGCTGCCAGGCCCAAAAGGCTGCCTTGTGTCCAAAGGGAGAGAGAGGCCCCAAGGCATCTTGCTTCCAGCTCTGTGGGAAGCTAAAGCAACTGGCTCTCCACAGTGCTCTCACAGCCTACCGGGAACATCTCTTACCAAGGCCTGTGAAACGCAGTTTCTTGGCAGGCCTGATCTGGCTGAAGTAGAACTCCTGCTCTGGGCGTGCTACTTTGGCCTAGATCTGCCAGGCCCAAAGGGCCGCCTTGTTTCCAAAGGGGCTGAGAGTCCCCAAAGCATCTTGCTTCCAAATCTTTGGGAAGCTAAGAAACAACTGGCTCTGCACAGTGCTCTCACAGCCTAGCGGCAACGTGACAGAGAAAGGCCTGTGAGACGCAGTTTCTTGGAAGGCCTGATCTGGCTGAGGTAGAACTTGTGCTCTGGGTGTGCTACTTTGGCCTAGAGCTGCCAGGCACAAAGGCTGCTTTGTTTCCAAAGGGGGAGAGAGGCCCCAAATCATGTTGCTTCCAGCTGTTTTTGAAGCTAAGAAACAACTCGCTCTGCCAGGTACTCTTACAGCCTTCCGGGAACACCTCTTACGAAGGCCTGTGAAAAGCAGTTTCTTGGCAGGCCTGATCTGGCTGAGGTAGAACTTCTGCTCTGGGTGTGCTCCATTGCCCTAGAGCTGAAAGGCCCAAAGGGCTGCCTTGTTTCCAAAGGGGGAGAGAGGCCCCAAAGCATCTTGCTTCCACCTCTTGGGAAGCTAAGAAACAACTGGCTGTGCCCAGTGCTCTTATAGCCTAAGAGAACATCTCTTATCAAGGCCTGTGAAACGCACTGTCTAGGCAGGCCTGATCTGGAAGAAGTAGAACTTCGGCTCTGGTTGTGCTCCATAGCCCTAGAGCTGCCAGACCCAACGTGCTGCCTTGTTTCCAAAGGGGCAGAGAGGCCCCAAAGCGTCTTGCTTCCAGCTGTTTGGGAAACAAGGAAACAACTGGCTCTGCACCGTGCTCTCACAGCCTACCGGGAACGTCACATACAAAGGCCTCTGAAACGCAGTTCCTTGGCAGGCCTGATCTGGCTGAAGTAGGACTTCTGCTCTGGGTGTGCTCCATTGGCCTAGAGCTGAAAGGCCCAAAGGTCGCCCTTGTTGGCAAAGGGGCAGGGAGCCCCCAAAGCATCTTGCTTCCAGCTCTTTGGGAAGCTAAGAAACAAATGGCTCTGCCCAGTGCTCTAACAGAGTACCGGGAACATCTCTTACCAAAGCCTTTGAAACGCAGTTTCTTGGCAGGCCTTATCTGGCTGAGGTAGAACTTCTGCTCTGGGTGTGCTCCATTGGCCTAGAGCTGCCTGGCCCAAAGGTCGGCCTTGTTTGCAAAGGGGATGAGAGGCCCCAAAGCATCTTGCTTCCAGCTCTTCGGGAAGCTAAGAAACATCTGGCGTTGCCCAGTGCTCTTACAGCCTACCGGGAACATCTCTTACCAAGGCCTGTGAAACGCAGTTTGTTGGTGGCCTGAACTGGCCGAAGTAGAACTTCTGCTCTGGGTGTGCTCCATTGGCCTAGAGCTGCCAGGCCCAAGGTGCTGCCTTGTTTCCAAAGGGGCAGAGAGGCCCCAAAGCATCTTGCTTCCAGCTCTCTGGGAAGCTAAGAACCAACTCGCTCTGCCCCGTGCTCTTACAGCCTACCGGGAACATGTCTTTGAAAGGCCTGTGAAACGCAGTTTCTTGGCAGGCCTCATCTGGCTGAAGTAGAACTCCGGCTCTGGGTGTGCTCCATTGCCCTAGAGCTGCCAGGCCCAAAGTGCTGCCCTGTTTCCAAGGGGCAGAGAGGCCCAAAGCATCTTGCTTCCCGGTCTTTGCGAAGCTAAGAAACAACTGGCTCTGCCCAGTGCTCTTACACCTACCGGGAACATCTCTTACCAAGGCCTGTCAAACGCTGTTTCTTTGCAGGCCTGATCAGGCTGAAGTAGAACTCCTGCTCTGCGTGTGCTCCATTGGCCTAGAGCTTCCCGACCCAAAAGGCTGCCTTGTTCCCAAACGGGCAGAGGGGTCCCAAGCATCTTGCTTCCAGCTTTTCAGGAAGGTAAGAAACAACTGGCTCTGCCCAGTGCTCTTACAGCCTACCGGGAACATCTCTTACCAAGGCCTGTGAAACGCAGTTTCCTGGCAGGCCTGATCTGGCTGAAGTAGAACTTCTGCTCTGGGTGTGCTCCATTGCCCTAGAGCTGCCAGGCCCAAAGGGCTGCCTTGTTTCCAAAGACGGAGAGTGGACCCAAAGCATCTTGCTCCCAGCTCTTCGGGAAGCTAAGAAACAGCTGGCTCTGCCCAGTGCTCTTACAGCCTAAGAGAACATCTCTTTGAAAGGCCTGTGAAACGCAGTTTCTTGGCAGGCCTGACCTGGCTGAAGTAGAACTTCTGTTCTGGTTGTGCTACATAGGCCTAGAGCTACCAGGACCTAAGGGCTGCCTTGTTTCCAAAGGGTGAGAGAGGCCCCAAAGCATCTTGCCTCCAGCACTTTGGGAAGCTAAAAAACAACTGGTTCTGCCCAGTGCTCTCACAGCCTACCGTGAACATCTCTTACCAAGGGCTGTGAAACGCAGTTTCTGGGCAGGACTGATCTGCCTGAAGTAGAACTTCTGCTGTGGGTGTGCTCCATTGGCCTAGAGCTGCCAGGCCCAAAAGGCTGCCTTGTGTCCAAAGGGAGAGAGAGGCCCCAAGGCATCTTGCTTCCAGCTCTGTGGGAAGCTAAAGCAACTGGCTCTCCACAGTGCTCTCACAGCCTACCGGGAACATCTCTTACCAAGGCCTGTGAAACGCAGTTTCTTGGCAGGCCTGATCTGGCTGAAGTAGAACTCCTGCTCTGGGCGTGCTACTTTGGCCTAGAGCTGCCAGGCCCAAAGGGCCGCCTTGTTTCCAAAGGGGCTGAGAGTCCCCAAAGCATCTTGCTTCCAAATCTTTGGGAAGCTAAGAAACAACTGGCTCTGCACAGTGCTCTCACAGCCTACCGGCAACGTGACAGAGAAAGGCCTGTGAGACGCAGTTTCTTGGAAGGCCTGATCTGGCTGAGGTAGAACTTGTGCTCTGGGTGTGCTACTTTGGCCTAGAGCTGCCAGGCACAAAGGCTGCTTTGTTTCCAAAGGGGGAGAGAGGCCCCAAATCATGTTGCTTCCAGCTGTTTTTGAAGCTAAGAAACAACTCGCTCTGCCAGGTACTCTTACAGCCTTCCGGGAACACCTCTTACGAAGGCCTGTGAAAAGCAGTTTCTTGGCAGGCCTGATCTGGCTGAGGTAGAACTTCTGCTCTGGGTGTGCTCCATTGCCCTAGAGCTGAAAGGCCCAAAGGGCTGCCTTGTTTCCAAAGGGGGAGAGAGGCCCCAAAGCATCTTGCTTCCACCTCTTGGGAAGCTAAGAAACAACTGGCTGTGCCCAGTGCTCTTATAGCCTAAGAGAACATCTCTTATCAAGGCCTGGGAAACGCACTGTCTAGGCAGGCCTGATCTGGAAGAAGTAGAACTTCGGCTCTGGTTGTGCTCCATTGCCCTAGAGCTGCCAGACCCAACGTGCTGCCTTGTTTCCAAAGGGGCAGAGAGGCCCCAAAGCGTCTTGCTTCCAGCTGTTTGGGAAACAAGGAAACAACTGGCTCTGCACCGTGCTCTCACAGCCTACCGGGAACGTCACATACAAAGGCCTCTGAAACGCAGTTCCTTGGCAGGCCTGATCTGGCTGAAGTAGGACTTCTGCTCTGGGTGTGCTCCATTGGCCTAGAGCTGAAAGGCCCAAAGGTCGCCCTTGTTGGCAAAGGGGCAGGGAGCCCCCAAAGCATCTTGCTTCCAGCTCTTTGGGAAGCTAAGAAACAAATGGCTCTGCCCAGTGCTCTAACAGAGTACCGGGAACATCTCTTACCAAAGCCTTTGAAACGCAGTTTCTTGGCAGGCCTTATCTGGCTGAGGTAGAACTTCTGCTCTGGGTGTGCTCCATTGGCCTAGAGCTGCCTGGCCCAAAGGTCGGCCTTGTTTGCAAAGGGGATGAGAGGCCCCAAAGCATCTTGCTTCCAGCTCTTCGGGAAGCTAAGAAACATCTGGCGTTGCCCAGTGCTCTTACAGCCTACCGGGAACATCTCTTACCAAGGCCTGTGAAACGCAGTTTGTTGGTGGCCTGAACTGGCCGAAGTAGAACTTCTGCTCTGGGTGTGCTCCATTGGCCTAGAGCTGCCTGGCCCATAGGGCCGCCTTGTTTGCAAAGGGGATGAGAGGCCCCAAAGCATCTTGCTTCCAGCTCTTCGGGAAGCTAAGAAACATCTGGCGTTGCCCAGTGCTCTTACAGCCTACCGGGAACATCTCCTACCAAGGCCTGTGAAACGCAGTTTGTTGGTGGCCTGAACTGGCCCAAGTAGAACTTCTGCTCTGGGTGTGCTCCACTGGGCTAGAGCTACCTGCCCCAGAGGGCTGCCTTGAGTCCAAAGTGAGAGAGTGGCACCAAAGCTTCTCGCTTCCAGCTCTTCGGGAAGCTAAGAAACATCTGGCGTTGCCCAGTGCTCTTACAGCCTACCGGGAACATCTCTTACCAAGGCCTGTGAAACGCCGTTTCCTGGCAGGCCTGATTTGGCTGAAGTAGAACTTCTGCTCTGGGTGTGCTCCATTGCCCTAGAGCTGCCAGGCCCAAGGTGCTGCCTTGTTTCCAAAGGGGCAGAGAGGCCCCAAAGCATCTTGCTTCCAGCTCTCTGGGAAGCTAAGAACCAACTCGCTCTGCCCCGTGCTCTTACAGCCTACCGGGAACATGTCTTTGAAAGGCCTGTGAAACGCAGTTTCTTGGCAGGCCTCATCTGGCTGAAGTAGAACTCCGGCTCTGGGTTTGCTGCATTGCCCTAGAGCTGCCAGGCCCCAAGTGCTGCCCTGTTTCCAAGTGGCAGAGAGGCCCAAAGCATCTTGCTTCCCGGTCTTTGCGAAGCTAAGAAACAACTGGCTCTGCCCAGTGCTCTTACACCTACCGGGAACATCTCTTACCAAGGCCTGTCAAACGCTGTTTCTTTGCAGGCCTGATCAGGCTGAAGTAGAACTCCTGCTCTGCGTGTGCTCCATTGGCCTAGAGCTTCCCGACCCAAAAGGCTGCCTTGTTCCCAAACGGGCAGAGGGGTCCCAAGCATCTTGCTTCCAGCTTTTCAGGAAGGTAAGAAACAACTGGCTCTGCCCAGTGCTCTTACAGCCTACCGGGAACATCTCTTACCAAGGCCTGTGAAACGCAGTTTCCTGGCAGGCCTGATCTGGCTGAAGTAGAACTTCTGCTCTGGGTGTGCTCCATTGCCCTAGAGCTGCCAGGCCCAAAGGGCTGCCTTGTTTCCAAAGACGGAGAGTGGACCCAAAGCATCTTGCTCCCAGCTCTTCGGGAAGCTAAGAAACAGCTGGCTCTGCCCAGTGCTCTTACAGCCTAAGAGAACATCTCTTTGAAAGGCCTGTGAAACGCAGTTTCTTGGCAGGCCTGACCTGGCTGAAGTAGAACTTCTGTTCTGGTTGTGCTACATAGGCCTAGAGCTACCAGGACCTAAGGGCTGCCTTGTTTCCAAAGGGTGAGAGAGGCCCCAAAGCATCTTGCCTCCAGCACTTTGGGAAGCTAAAAAACAACTGGTTCTGCCCAGTGCTCTCACAGCCTACCGTGAACATCTCTTACCAAGGGCTGTGAAACGCAGTTTCTGGGCAGGACTGATCTGCCTGAAGTAGAACTTCTGCTGTGGGTGTGCTCCATTGGCCTAGAGCTGCCAGGCCCAAAAGGCTGCCTTGTGTCCAAAGGGAGAGAGAGGCCCCAAGGCATCTTGCTTCCAGCTCTGTGGGAAGCTAAAGCAACTGGCTCTCCACAGTGCTCTCACAGCCTACCGGGAACATCTCTTACCAAGGCCTGTGAAACGCAGTTTCTTGGCAGGCCTGATCTGGCTGAAGTAGAACTCCTGCTCTGGGCGTGCTACTTTGGCCTAGAGCTGCCAGGCCCAAAGGGCCGCCTTGTTTCCAAAGGGGCTGAGAGTCCCCAAAGCATCTTGCTTCCAAATCTTTGGGAAGCTAAGAAACAACTGGCTCTGCACAGTGCTCTCACAGCCTACCGGCAACGTGACAGAGAAAGGCCTGTGAGACGCAGTTTCTTGGAAGGCCTGATCTGGCTGAGGTAGAACTTGTGCTCTGGGTGTGCTACTTTGGCCTAGAGCTGCCAGGCACAAAGGCTGCTTTGTTTCCAAAGGGGGAGAGAGGCCCCAAATCATGTTGCTTCCAGCTGTTTTTGAAGCTAAGAAACAACTCGCTCTGCCAGGTACTCTTACAGCCTTCCGGGAACACCTCTTACGAAGGCCTGTGAAAAGCAGTTTCTTGGCAGGCCTGATCTGGCTGAGGTAGAACTTCTGCTCTGGGTGTGCTCCATTGCCCTAGAGCTGAAAGGCCCAAAGGGCTGCCTTGTTTCCAAAGGGGGAGAGAGGCCCCAAAGCATCTTGCTTCCACCTCTTGGGAAGCTAAGAAACAACTGGCTGTGCCCAGTGCTCTTATAGCCTAAGAGAACATCTCTTATCAAGGCCTGGGAAACGCACTGTCTAGGCAGGCCTGATCTGGAAGAAGTAGAACTTCGGCTCTGGTTGTGCTCCATTGCCCTAGAGCTGCCAGACCCAACGTGCTGCCTTGTTTCCAAAGGGGCAGAGAGGCCCCAAAGCGTCTTGCTTCCAGCTGTTTGGGAAACAAGGAAACAACTGGCTCTGCACCGTGCTCTCACAGCCTACCGGGAACGTCACATACAAAGGCCTCTGAAACGCAGTTCCTTGGCAGGCCTGATCTGGCTGAAGTAGGACTTCTGCTCTGGGTGTGCTCCATTGGCCTAGAGCTGAAAGGCCCAAAGGTCGCCCTTGTTGGCAAAGGGGCAGGGAGCCCCCAAAGCATCTTGCTTCCAGCTCTTTGGGAAGCTAAGAAACAAATGGCTCTGCCCAGTGCTCTAACAGAGTACCGGGAACATCTCTTACCAAAGCCTTTGAAACGCAGTTTCTTGGCAGGCCTTATCTGGCTGAGGTAGAACTTCTGCTCTGGGTGTGCTCCATTGGCCTAGAGCTGCCTGGCCCAAAGGTCGGCCTTGTTTGCAAAGGGGATGAGAGGCCCCAAAGCATCTTGCTTCCAGCTCTTCGGGAAGCTAAGAAACATCTGGCGTTGCCCAGTGCTCTTACAGCCTACCGGGAACATCTCTTACCAAGGCCTGTGAAACGCAGTTTGTTGGTGGCCTGAACTGGCCGAAGTAGAACTTCTGCTCTGGGTGTGCTCCATTGGCCTAGAGCTGCCTGGCCCATAGGGCCGCCTTGTTTGCAAAGGGGATGAGAGGCCCCAAAGCATCTTGCTTCCAGCTCTTCGGGAAGCTAAGAAACATCTGGCGTTGCCCAGTGCTCTTACAGCCTACCGGGAACATCTCCTACCAAGGCCTGTGAAACGCAGTTTGTTGGTGGCCTGAACTGGCCCAAGTAGAACTTCTGCTCTGGGTGTGCTCCACTGGGCTAGAGCTACCTGCCCCAGAGGGCTGCCTTGAGTCCAAAGTGAGAGAGTGGCACCAAAGCTTCTCGCTTCCAGCTCTTCGGGAAGCTAAGAAACATCTGGCGTTGCCCAGTGCTCTTACAGCCTACCGGGAACATCTCTTACCAAGGCCTGTGAAACGCCGTTTCCTGGCAGGCCTGATTTGGCTGAAGTAGAACTTCTGCTCTGGGTGTGCTCCATTGCCCTAGAGCTGCCAGGCCCAAGGTGCTGCCTTGTTTCCAAAGGGGCAGAGAGGCCCCAAAGCATCTTGCTTCCAGCTCTCTGGGAAGCTAAGAACCAACTCGCTCTGCCCCGTGCTCTTACAGCCTACCGGGAACATGTCTTTGAAAGGCCTGTGAAACGCAGTTTCTTGGCAGGCCTCATCTGGCTGAAGTAGAACTCCGGCTCTGGGTGTGCTCCACTGCCCTAGAGCTGCCAGGCCCAAAGTGCTGCCCTGTTTCCAAGGGGCAGAGAGGCCCAAAGCATCTTGCTTCCCGGTCTTTGCGAAGCTAAGAAACAACTGGCTCTGCCCAGTGCTCTTACACCTACCGGGAACATCTCTTACCAAGGCCTGTCAAACGCTGTTTCTTTGCAGGCCTGATCAGGCTGAAGTAGAACTCCTGCTCTGCGTGTGCTCCATTGGCCTAGAGCTTCCCGACCCAAAAGGCTGCCTTGTTCCCAAACGGGCAGAGGGGTCCCAAGCATCTTGCTTCCAGCTTTTCAGGAAGGTAAGAAACAACTGGCTCTGCCCAGTGCTCTTACAGCCTACCGGGAACATCTCTTACCAAGGCCTGTGAAACGCAGTTTCCTGGCAGGCCTGATCTGGCTGAAGTAGAACTTCTGCTCTGGGTGTGCTCCATTGCCCTAGAGCTGCCAGGCCCAAAGGGCTGCCTTGTTTCCAAAGACGGAGAGTGGACCCAAAGCATCTTGCTCCCAGCTCTTCGGGAAACTAAGAAACAGCTGGCTCTGCCCAGTGCTCTTACAGCCTAAGAGAACATCTCTTTGAAAGGCCTGTGAAACGCAGTTTCTTGGCAGGCCTGACCTGGCTGAAGTAGAACTTCTGTTCTGGTTGTGCTACATAGGCCTAGAGCTACCAGGACCTAAGGGCTGCCTTGTTTCCAAAGGGTGAGAGAGGCCCCAAAGCATCTTGCCTCCAGCACTTTGGGAAGCTAAAAAACAACTGGTTCTGCCCAGTGCTCTCACAGCCTACCGTGAACATCTCTTACCAAGGGCTGTGAAACGCAGTTTCTGGGCAGGACTGATCTGCCTGAAGTAGAACTTCTGCTGTGGGTGTGCTCCATTGGCCTAGAGCTGCCAGGCCCAAAAGGCTGCCTTGTGTCCAAAGGGAGAGAGAGGCCCCAAGGCATCTTGCTTCCAGCTCTGTGGGAAGCTAAAGCAACTGGCTCTCCACAGTGCTCTCACAGCCTACCGGGAACATCTCTTACCAAGGCCTGTGAAACGCAGTTTCTTGGCAGGCCTGATCTGGCTGAAGTAGAACTCCTGCTCTGGGCGTGCTACTTTGGCCTAGAGCTGCCAGGCCCAAAGGGCCGCCTTGTTTCCAAAGGGGCTGAGAGTCCCCAAAGCATCTTGCTTCCAAATCTTTGGGAAGCTAAGAAACAACTGGCTCTGCACAGTGCTCTCACAGCCTACCGGCAACGTGACAGAGAAAGGCCTGTGAGACGCAGTTTCTTGGAAGGCCTGATCTGGCTGAGGTAGAACTTGTGCTCTGGGTGTGCTACTTTGGCCTAGAGCTGCCAGGCACAAAGGCTGCTTTGTTTCCAAAGGGGGAGAGAGGCCCCAAATCATGTTGCTTCCAGCTGTTTTTGAAGCTAAGAAACAACTCGCTCTGCCAGGTACTCTTACAGCCTTCCGGGAACACCTCTTACGAAGGCCTGTGAAAAGCAGTTTCTTGGCAGGCCTGATCTGGCTGAGGTAGAACTTCTGCTCTGGGTGTGCTCCATTGCCCTAGAGCTGAAAGGCCCAAAGGGCTGCCTTGTTTCCAAAGGGGGAGAGAGGCCCCAAAGCATCTTGCTTCCACCTCTTGGGAAGCTAAGAAACAACTGGCTGTGCCCAGTGCTCTTATAGCCTAAGAGAACATCTCTTATCAAGGCCTGTGAAACGCACTGTCTAGGCAGGCCTGATCTGGAAGAAGTAGAACTTCGGCTCTGGTTGTGCTCCATTGCCCTAGAGCTGCCAGACCCAACGTGCTGCCTTGTTTCCAAAGGGGCAGAGAGGCCCCAAAGCGTCTTGCTTCCAGCTGTTTGGGAAACAAGGAAACAACTGGCTCTGCACCGTGCTCTCACAGCCTACCGGGAACGTCACATACAAAGGCCTCTGAAACGCAGTTCCTTGGCAGGCCTGATCTGGCTGAAGTAGGACTTCTGCTCTGGGTGTGCTCCATTGGCCTAGAGCTGAAAGGCCCAAAGGTCGCCCTTGTTGGCAAAGGGGCAGGGAGCCCCCAAAGCATCTTGCTTCCAGCTCTTTGGGAAGCTAAGAAACAAATGGCTCTGCCCAGTGCTCTAACAGAGTACCGGGAACATCTCTTACCAAAGCCTTTGAAACGCAGTTTCTTGGCAGGCCTTATCTGGCTGAGGTAGAACTTCTGCTCTGGGTGTGCTCCATTGGCCTAGAGCTGCCTGGCCCAAAGGTCGGCCTTGTTTGCAAAGGGGATGAGAGGCCCCAAAGCATCTTGCTTCCAGCTCTTCGGGAAGCTAAGAAACATCTGGCGTTGCCCAGTGCTCTTACAGCCTACCGGGAACATCTCTTACCAAGGCCTGTGAAACGCAGTTTGTTGGTGGCCTGAACTGGCCGAAGTAGAACTTCTGCTCTGGGTGTGCTCCATTGGCCTAGAGCTGCCTGGCCCATAGGGCCGCCTTGTTTGCAAAGGGGATGAGAGGCCCCAAAGCATCTTGCTTCCAGCTCTTCGGGAAGCTAAGAAACATCTGGCGTTGCCCAGTGCTCTTACAGCCTACCGGGAACATCTCCTACCAAGGCCTGTGAAACGCAGTTTGTTGGTGGCCTGAACTGGCCCAAGTAGAACTTCTGCTCTGGGTGTGCTCCACTGGGCTAGAGCTACCTGCCCCAGAGGGCTGCCTTGAGTCCAAAGTGAGAGAGTGGCACCAAAGCTTCTCGCTTCCAGCTCTTCGGGAAGCTAAGAAACATCTGGCGTTGCCCAGTGCTCTTACAGCCTACCGGGAACATCTCTTACCAAGGCCTGTGAAACGCCGTTTCCTGGCAGGCCTGATTTGGCTGAAGTAGAACTTCTGCTCTGGGTGTGCTCCATTGCCCTAGAGCTGCCAGGCCCAAGGTGCTGCCTTGTTTCCAAAGGGGCAGAGAGGCCCCAAAGCATCTTGCTTCCAGCTCTCTGGGAAGCTAAGAACCAACTCGCTCTGCCCCGTGCTCTTACAGCCTACCGGGAACATGTCTTTGAAAGGCCTGTGAAACGCAGTTTCTTGGCAGGCCTCATCTGGCTGAAGTAGAACTCCGGCTCTGGGTGTGCTCCACTGCCCTAGAGCTGCCAGGCCCAAAGTGCTGCCCTGTTTCCAAGGGGCAGAGAGGCCCAAAGCATCTTGCTTCCCGGTCTTTGCGAAGCTAAGAAACAACTGGCTCTGCCCAGTGCTCTTACACCTACCGGGAACATCTCTTACCAAGGCCTGTCAAACGCTGTTTCTTTGCAGGCCTGATCAGGCTGAAGTAGAACTCCTGCTCTGCGTGTGCTCCATTGGCCTAGAGCTTCCCGACCCAAAAGGCTGCCTTGTTCCCAAACGGGCAGAGGGGTCCCAAGCATCTTGCTTCCAGCTTTTCAGGAAGGTAAGAAACAACTGGCTCTGCCCAGTGCTCTTACAGCCTACCGGGAACATCTCTTACCAAGGCCTGTGAAACGCAGTTTCCTGGCAGGCCTGATCTGGCTGAAGTAGAACTTCTGCTCTGGGTGTGCTCCATTGCCCTAGAGCTGCCAGGCCCAAAGGGCTGCCTTGTTTCCAAAGACGGAGAGTGGACCCAAAGCATCTTGCTCCCAGCTCTTCGGGAAGCTAAGAAACAGCTGGCTCTGCCCAGTGCTCTTACAGCCTAAGAGAACATCTCTTTGAAAGGCCTGTGAAACGCAGTTTCTTGGCAGGCCTGACCTGGCTGAAGTAGAACTTCTGTTCTGGTTGTGCTACATAGGCCTAGAGCTACCAGGACCTAAGGGCTGCCTTGTTTCCAAAGGGTGAGAGAGGCCCCAAAGCATCTTGCCTCCAGCACTTTGGGAAGCTAAAAAACAACTGGTTCTGCCCAGTGCTCTCACAGCCTACCGTGAACATCTCTTACCAAGGGCTGTGAAACGCAGTTTCTGGGCAGGACTGATCTGCCTGAAGTAGAACTTCTGCTGTGGGTGTGCTCCATTGGCCTAGAGCTGCCAGGCCCAAAAGGCTGCCTTGTGTCCAAAGGGAGAGAGAGGCCCCAAGGCATCTTGCTTCCAGCTCTGTGGGAAGCTAAAGCAACTGGCTCTCCACAGTGCTCTCACAGCCTACCGGGAACATCTCTTACCAAGGCCTGTGAAACGCAGTTTCTTGGCAGGCCTGATCTGGCTGAAGTAGAACTCCTGCTCTGGGCGTGCTACTTTGGCCTAGAGCTGCCAGGCCCAAAGGGCCGCCTTGTTTCCAAAGGGGCTGAGAGTCCCCAAAGCATCTTGCTTCCAAATCTTTGGGAAGCTAAGAAACAACTGGCTCTGCACAGTGCTCTCACAGCCTACCGGCAACGTGACAGAGAAAGGCCTGTGAGACGCAGTTTCTTGGAAGGCCTGATCTGGCTGAGGTAGAACTTCTGCTCTGGGTGTACTCCATTGGCCTAGGGCTGCCAGGCCCAAAGGGCTGCCTTTATTTCCAAAGTGTGAGAGAGGCCCCAAAGCATCTTGCTTCCTGCTCTCTGGGAAGCTAAAACAACTGGCTCTGCACAGTGCTCTCAAAGCCAACCGGGAACGTCACATACAAAGGCCTGTGAAACGCAGCTTCTTGACAGGCCTTATCTGGCTGAGGTAGAACTTGTGCTCTGGGTGTGCTACTTTGGCCTAGAGCTGCCAGGCACAAAGGCTGCTTTGTTTCCAAAGGGGGAGAGAGGCCCCAAATCATGTTGCTTCCAGCTGTTTTTGAAGCTAAGAAACAACTCGCTCTGCCAGGTACTCTTACAGCCTTCCGGGAACACCTCTTACGAAGGCCTGTGAAAAGCAGTTTCTTGGCAGGCCTGATCTGGCTGAGGTAGAACTTCTGCTCTGGGTGTGCTCCATTGCCCTAGAGCTGAAAGGCCCAAAGGGCTGCCTTGTTTCCAAAGGGGCAGAGAGGCCCCAAAGCATCTTGCTTCCAGCTCTCTGGGAAGCTAAGAACCAACTCGCTCTGCCCCGTGCTCTTACAGCCTACCGGGAACATGTCTTTGAAAGGCCTGTGAAACGCAGTTTCTTGGCAGGCCTCATCTGGCTGAAGTAGAACTCCGGCTCTGGGTGTGCTCCACTGCCCTAGAGCTGCCAGGCCCAAAGTGCTGCCCTGTTTCCAAGGGGCAGAGAGGCCCAAAGCATCTTGCTTCCCGGTCTTTGCGAAGCTAAGAAACAACTGGCTCTGCCCAGTGCTCTTACACCTACCGGGAACATCTCTTACCAAGGCCTGTCAAACGCTGTTTCTTTGCAGGCCTGATCAGGCTGAAGTAGAACTCCTGCTCTGCGTGTGCTCCATTGGCCTAGAGCTTCCCGACCCAAAAGGCTGCCTTGTTCCCAAACGGGCAGAGGGGTCCCAAGCATCTTGCTTCCAGCTTTTCAGGAAGGTAAGAAACAACTGGCTCTGCCCAGTGCTCTTACAGCCTACCGGGAACATCTCTTACCAAGGCCTGTGAAACGCAGTTTCCGGGCAGGCCTGATCTGGCTGAAGTAGAACTTCTGCTCTGGGTGTGCTCCATTGCCCTAGAGCTGCCAGGCCCAAAGGGCTGCCTTGTTTCCAAAGACGGAGAGTGGACCCAAAGCATCTTGCTCCCAGCTCTTCGGGAAGCTAAGAAACAGCTGGCTCTGCCCAGTGCTCTTACAGCCTAAGAGAACATCTCTTTGAAAGGCCTGTGAAACGCAGTTTCTTGGCAGGCCTGACCTGGCTGAAGTAGAACTTCTGTTCTGGTTGTGCTACATAGGCCTAGAGCTACCAGGACCTAAGGGCTGCCTTGTTTCCAAAGGGTGAGAGAGGCCCCAAAGCATCTTGCCTCCAGCACTTTGGGAAGCTAAAAAACAACTGGTTCTGCCCAGTGCTCTCACAGCCTACCGTGAACATCTCTTACCAAGGGCTGTGAAACGCAGTTTCTGGGCAGGACTGATCTGCCTGAAGTAGAACTTCTGCTGTGGGTGTGCTCCATTGGCCTAGAGCTGCCAGGCCCAAAAGGCTGCCTTGTGTCCAAAGGGAGAGAGAGGCCCCAAGGCATCTTGCTTCCAGCTCTGTGGGAAGCTAAAGCAACTGGCTCTCCACAGTGCTCTCACAGCCTACCGGGAACATCTCTTACCAAGGCCTGTGAAACGCAGTTTCTTGGCAGGCCTGATCTGGCTGAAGTAGAACTCCTGCTCTGGGCGTGCTACTTTGGCCTAGAGCTGCCAGGCCCAAAGGGCCGCCTTGTTTCCAAAGGGGCTGAGAGTCCCCAAAGCATCTTGCTTCCAAATCTTTGGGAAGCTAAGAAACAACTGGCTCTGCACAGTGCTCTCACAGCCTACCGGCAACGTGACAGAGAAAGGCCTGTGAGACGCAGTTTCTTGGAAGGCCTGATCTGGCTGAGGTAGAACTTGTGCTCTGGGTGTGCTACTTTGGCCTAGAGCTGCCAGGCACAAAGGCTGCTTTGTTTCCAAAGGGGGAGAGAGGCCCCAAATCATGTTGCTTCCAGCTGTTTTTGAAGCTAAGAAACAACTCGCTCTGCCAGGTACTCTTACAGCCTTCCGGGAACACCTCTTACGAAGGCCTGTGAAAAGCAGTTTCTTGGCAGGCCTGATCTGGCTGAGGTAGAACTTCTGCTCTGGGTGTGCTCCATTGCCCTAGAGCTGAAAGGCCCAAAGGGCTGCCTTGTTTCCAAAGGGAGAGAGAGGCCCCAAAGCATCTTGCTTCCACCTCTTGGGAAGCTAAGAAACAACTGGCTGTGCCCAGTGCTCTTATAGCCTAAGAGAACATCTCTTATCAAGGCCTGTGAAACGCACTGTCTAGGCAGGCCTGATCTGGAAGAAGTAGAACTTCGGCTCTGGTTGTGCTCCATTGCCCTAGAGCTGCCAGACCCAACGTGCTGCCTTGTTTCCAAAGGGGCAGAGAGGCCCCAAAGCGTCTTGCTTCCAGCTGTTTGGGAAACAAGGAAACAACTGGCTCTGCACCGTGCTCTCACAGCCTACCGGGAACGTCACATACAAAGGCCTCTGAAACGCAGTTCCTTGGCAGGCCTGATCTGGCTGAAGTAGGACTTCTGCTCTGGGTGTGCTCCATTGGCCTAGAGCTGAAAGGCCCAAAGGTCGCCCTTGTTGGCAAAGGGGCAGGGAGCCCCCAAAGCATCTTGCTTCCAGCTCTTTGGGAAGCTAAGAAACAAATGGCTCTGCCCAGTGCTCTAACAGAGTAGCGGGAACATCTCTTACCAAAGCCTTTGAAACGCAGTTTCTTGGCAGGCCTTATCTGGCTGAGGTAGAACTTCTGCTCTGGGTGTGCTCCATTGGCCTAGAGCTGCCTGGCCCAAAGGTCGGCCTTGTTTGCAAAGGGGATGAGAGGCCCCAAAGCATCTTGCTTCCAGCTCTTCGGGAAGCTAAGAAACATCTGGCGTTGCCCAGTGCTCTTACAGCCTACCGGGAACATCTCTTGCCAAGGCCTGTGAAACGCAGTTTGTTGGTGGCCTGAACTGGCCGAAGTAGAACTTCTGCTCTGGGTGTGCTCCATTGGCCTACAGCTGCCTGGCCCATAGGGCCGCCTTGTTTGCAAAGGGGATGAGAGGCCCCAAAGCATCTTGCTTCCAGCTCTTCGGGAAGCTAAGAAACATCTGGCGTTGCCCAGTGCTCTTACAGCCTACCGGGAACATCTCCTACCAAGGCCTGTGAAACGCAGTTTGTTGGTGGCCTGAACTGGCCCAAGTAGAACTTCTGCTCTGGGTGTGCTCCACTGGGCTAGAGCTACCTGCCCCAGAGGGCTGCCTTGAGTCCAAAGTGAGAGAGTGGCACCAAAGCTTCTCGCTTCCAGCTCTTCGGGAAGCTAAGAAACATCTGGCGTTGCCCAGTGCTCTTACAGCCTACCGGGAACATCTCTTACCAAGGCCTGTGAAACGCCGTTTCCTGGCAGGCCTGATTTGGCTGAAGTAGAACTTCTGCTCTGGGTGTGCTCCATTGCCCTAGAGCTGCCAGGCCCAAGGTGCTGCCTTGTTTCCAAAGGGGCAGAGAGGCCCCAAAGCATCTTGCTTCCAGCTCTCTGGGAAGCTAAGAACCAACTCGCTCTGCCCCGTGCTCTTACAGCCTACCGGGAACATGTCTTTGAAAGGCCTGTGAAACGCAGTTTCTTGGCAGGCCTCATCTGGCTGAAGTAGAACTCCGGCTCTGGGTGTGCTCCACTGCCCTAGAGCTGCCAGGCCCAAAGTGCTGCCCTGTTTCCAAGGGGCAGAGAGGCCCAAAGCATCTTGCTTCCCGGTCTTTGCGAAGCTAAGAAACAACTGGCTCTGCCCAGTGCTCTTACACCTACCGGGAACATCTCTTACCAAGGCCTGTCAAACGCTGTTTCTTTGCAGGCCTGATCAGGCTGAAGTAGAACTCCTGCTCTGCGTGTGCTCCATTGGCCTAGAGCTTCCCGACCCAAAAGGCTGCCTTGTTCCCAAACGGGCAGAGGGGTCCCAAGCATCTTGCTTCCAGCTTTTCAGGAAGGTAAGAAACAACTGGCTCTGCCCAGTGCTCTTACAGCCTACCGGGAACATCTCTTACCAAGGCCTGTGAAACGCAGTTTCCTGGCAGGCCTGATCTGGCTGAAGTAGAACTTCTGCTCTGGGTGTGCTCCATTGCCCTAGAGCTGCCAGGCCCAAAGGGCTGCCTTGTTTCCAAAGACGGAGAGTGGACCCAAAGCATCTTGCTCCCAGCTCTTCGGGAAGCTAAGAAACAGCTGGCTCTGCCCAGTGCTCTTACAGCCTAAGAGAACATCTCTTTGAAAGGCCTGTGAAACGCAGTTTCTTGGCAGGCCTGACCTGGCTGAAGTAGAACTTCTGTTCTGGTTGTGCTACATAGGCCTAGAGCTACCAGGACCTAAGGGCTGCCTTGTTTCCAAAGGGTGAGAGAGGCCCCAAAGCATCTTGCCTCCAGCACTTTGGGAAGCTAAAAAACAACTGGTTCTGCCCAGTGCTCTCACAGCCTACCGTGAACATCTCTTACCAAGGGCTGTGAAACGCAGTTTCTGGGCAGGACTGATCTGCCTGAAGTAGAACTTCTGCTGTGGGTGTGCTCCATTGGCCTAGAGCTGCCAGGCCCAAAAGGCTGCCTTGTGTCCAAAGGGAGAGAGAGGCCCCAAGGCATCTTGCTTCCAGCTCTGTGGGAAGCTAAAGCAACTGGCTCTCCACAGTGCTCTCACAGCCTACCGGGAACATCTCTTACCAAGGCCTGTGAAACGCAGTTTCTTGGCAGGCCTGATCTGGCTGAAGTAGAACTCCTGCTCTGGGCGTGCTACTTTGGCCTAGAGCTGCCAGGCCCAAAGGGCCGCCTTGTTTCCAAAGGGGCTGAGAGTCCCCAAAGCATCTTGCTTCCAAATCTTTGGGAAGCTAAGAAACAACTGGCTCTGCACAGTGCTCTCACAGCCTACCGGCAACGTGACAGAGAAAGGCCTGTGAGACGCAGTTTCTTGGAAGGCCTGATCTGGCTGAGGTAGAACTTCTGCTCTGGGTGTACTCCATTGGCCTAGGGCTGCCAGGCCCAAAGGGCTGCCTTTATTTCCAAAGTGTGAGAGAGGCCCCAAAGCATCTTGCTTCCTGCTCTCTGGGAAGCTAAAACAACTGGCTCTGCACAGTGCTCTCAAAGCCAACCGGGAACGTCACATACAAAGGCCTGTGAAACGCAGCTTCTTGACAGGCCTTATCTGGCTGAGGTAGAACTTGTGCTCTGGGTGTGCTACTTTGGCCTAGAGCTGCCAGGCACAAAGGCTGCTTTGTTTCCAAAGGGGGAGAGAGGCCCCAAATCATGTTGCTTCCAGCTGTTTTTGAAGCTAAGAAACAACTCGCTCTGCCAGGTACTCTTACAGCCTTCCGGGAACACCTCTTACGAAGGCCTGTGAAAAGCAGTTTCTTGGCAGGCCTGATCTGGCTGAGGTAGAACTTCTGCTCTGGGTGTGCTCCATTGCCCTAGAGCTGAAAGGCCCAAAGGGCTGCCTTGTTTCCAAAGGGGCAGAGAGGCCCCAAAGCATCTTGCTTCCAGCTCTCTGGGAAGCTAAGAACCAACTCGCTCTGCCCCGTGCTCTTACAGCCTACCGGGAACATGTCTTTGAAAGGCCTGTGAAACGCAGTTTCTTGGCAGGCCTCATCTGGCTGAAGTAGAACTCCGGCTCTGGGTGTGCTCCACTGCCCTAGAGCTGCCAGGCCCAAAGTGCTGCCCTGTTTCCAAGGGGCAGAGAGGCCCAAAGCATCTTGCTTCCCGGTCTTTGCGAAGCTAAGAAACAACTGGCTCTGCCCAGTGCTCTTACACCTACCGGGAACATCTCTTACCAAGGCCTGTCAAACGCTGTTTCTTTGCAGGCCTGATCAGGCTGAAGTAGAACTCCTGCTCTGCGTGTGCTCCATTGGCCTAGAGCTTCCCGACCCAAAAGGCTGCCTTGTTCCCAAACGGGCAGAGGGGTCCCAAGCATCTTGCTTCCAGCTTTTCAGGAAGGTAAGAAACAACTGGCTCTGCCCAGTGCTCTTACAGCCTACCGGGAACATCTCTTACCAAGGCCTGTGAAACGCAGTTTCCGGGCAGGCCTGATCTGGCTGAAGTAGAACTTCTGCTCTGGGTGTGCTCCATTGCCCTAGAGCTGCCAGGCCCAAAGGGCTGCCTTGTTTCCAAAGACGGAGAGTGGACCCAAAGCATCTTGCTCCCAGCTCTTCGGGAAGCTAAGAAACAGCTGGCTCTGCCCAGTGCTCTTACAGCCTAAGAGAACATCTCTTTGAAAGGCCTGTGAAACGCAGTTTCTTGGCAGGCCTGACCTGGCTGAAGTAGAACTTCTGTTCTGGTTGTGCTACATAGGCCTAGAGCTACCAGGACCTAAGGGCTGCCTTGTTTCCAAAGGGTGAGAGAGGCCCCAAAGCATCTTGCCTCCAGCACTTTGGGAAGCTAAAAAACAACTGGTTCTGCCCAGTGCTCTCACAGCCTACCGTGAACATCTCTTACCAAGGGCTGTGAAACGCAGTTTCTGGGCAGGACTGATCTGCCTGAAGTAGAACTTCTGCTGTGGGTGTGCTCCATTGGCCTAGAGCTGCCAGGCCCAAAAGGCTGCCTTGTGTCCAAAGGGAGAGAGAGGCCCCAAGGCATCTTGCTTCCAGCTCTGTGGGAAGCTAAAGCAACTGGCTCTCCACAGTGCTCTCACAGCCTACCGGGAACATCTCTTACCAAGGCCTGTGAAACGCAGTTTCTTGGCAGGCCTGATCTGGCTGAAGTAGAACTCCTGCTCTGGGCGTGCTACTTTGGCCTAGAGCTGCCAGGCCCAAAGGGCCGCCTTGTTTCCAAAGGGGCTGAGAGTCCCCAAAGCATCTTGCTTCCAAATCTTTGGGAAGCTAAGAAACAACTGGCTCTGCACAGTGCTCTCACAGCCTACCGGCAACGTGACAGAGAAAGGCCTGTGAGACGCAGTTTCTTGGAAGGCCTGATCTGGCTGAGGTAGAACTTGTGCTCTGGGTGTGCTACTTTGGCCTAGAGCTGCCAGGCACAAAGGCTGCTTTGTTTCCAAAGGGGGAGAGAGGCCCCAAATCATGTTGCTTCCAGCTGTTTTTGAAGCTAAGAAACAACTCGCTCTGCCAGGTACTCTTACAGCCTTCCGGGAACACCTCTTACGAAGGCCTGTGAAAAGCAGTTTCTTGGCAGGCCTGATCTGGCTGAGGTAGAACTTCTGCTCTGGGTGTGCTCCATTGCCCTAGAGCTGAAAGGCCCAAAGGGCTGCCTTGTTTCCAAAGGGAGAGAGAGGCCCCAAAGCATCTTGCTTCCACCTCTTGGGAAGCTAAGAAACAACTGGCTGTGCCCAGTGCTCTTATAGCCTAAGAGAACATCTCTTATCAAGGCCTGTGAAACGCACTGTCTAGGCAGGCCTGATCTGGAAGAAGTAGAAATTCGGCTCTGGTTGTGCTCCATTGCCCTAGAGCTGCCAGACCCAACGTGCTGCCTTGTTTCCAAAGGGGCAGAGAGGCCCCAAAGCGTCTTGCTTCCAGCTGTTTGGGAAACAAGGAAACAACTGGCTCTGCACCGTGCTCTCACAGCCTACCGGGAACGTCACATACAAAGGCCTCTGAAACGCAGTTCCTTGGCAGGCCTGATCTGGCTGAAGTAGGACTTCTGCTCTGGGTGTGCTCCATTGGCCTAGAGCTGAAAGGCCCAAAGGTCGCCCTTGTTGGCAAAGGGGCAGGGAGCCCCCAAAGCATCTTGCTTCCAGCTCTTTGGGAAGCTAAGAAACAAATGGCTCTGCCCAGTGCTCTAACAGAGTAGCGGGAACATCTCTTACCAAAGCCTTTGAAACGCAGTTTCTTGGCAGGCCTTATCTGGCTGAGGTAGAACTTCTGCTCTGGGTGTGCTCCATTGGCCTAGAGCTGCCTGGCCCAAAGGTCGGCCTTGTTTGCAAAGGGGATGAGAGGCCCCAAAGCATCTTGCTTCCAGCTCTTCGGGAAGCTAAGAAACATCTGGCGTTGCCCAGTGCTCTTACAGCCTACCGGGAACATCTCTTGCCAAGGCCTGTGAAACGCAGTTTGTTGGTGGCCTGAACTGGCCGAAGTAGAACTTCTGCTCTGGGTGTGCTCCATTGGCCTACAGCTGCCTGGCCCATAGGGCCGCCTTGTTTGCAAAGGGGATGAGAGGCCCCAAAGCATCTTGCTTCCAGCTCTTCGGGAAGCTAAGAAACATCTGGCGTTGCCCAGTGCTCTTACAGCCTACCGGGAACATCTCCTACCAAGGCCTGTGAAACGCAGTTTGTTGGTGGCCTGAACTGGCCCAAGTAGAACTTCTGCTCTGGGTGTGCTCCACTGGGCTAGAGCTACCTGCCCCAGAGGGCTGCCTTGAGTCCAAAGTGAGAGAGTGGCACCAAAGCTTCTCGCTTCCAGCTCTTCGGGAAGCTAAGAAACATCTGGCGTTGCCCAGTGCTCTTACAGCCTACCGGGAACATCTCTTACCAAGGCCTGTGAAACGCCGTTTCCTGGCAGGCCTGATTTGGCTGAAGTAGAACTTCTGCTCTGGGTGTGCTCCATTGCCCTAGAGCTGCCAGGCCCAAGGTGCTGCCTTGTTTCCAAAGGGGCAGAGAGGCCCCAAAGCATCTTGCTTCCAGCTCTCTGGGAAGCTAAGAACCAACTCGCTCTGCCCCGTGCTCTTACAGCCTACCGGGAACATGTCTTTGAAAGGCCTGTGAAACGCAGTTTCTTGGCAGGCCTCATCTGGCTGAAGTAGAACTCCGGCTCTGGGTGTGCTCCACTGCCCTAGAGCTGCCAGGCCCAAAGTGCTGCCCTGTTTCCAAGGGGCAGAGAGGCCCAAAGCATCTTGCTTCCCGGTCTTTGCGAAGCTAAGAAACAACTGGCTCTGCCCAGTGCTCTTACACCTACCGGGAACATCTCTTACCAAGGCCTGTCAAACGCTGTTTCTTTGCAGTCCTGATCAGGCTGAAGTAGAACTCCTGCTCTGCGTGTGCTCCATTGGCCTGGAGCTTCCCGACCCAAAAGGCTGCCTTGTTCCCAAACGGGCAGAGGGGTCCCAAGCATCTTGCTTCCAGCTTTTCAGGAAGGTAAGAAACAACTGGCTCTGCCCAGTGCTCTTACAGCCTACCGGGAACATCTCTTACCAAGGCCTGTGAAACGCAGTTTCCTTGCAGGCCTGATCTGGCTGAAGTAGAACTTCTGCTCTGGGTGTGCTCCATTGCCCTAGAGCTGCCAGGCCCAAAGGGCTGCCTTGTTTCCAAAGACGGAGAGTGGACCCAAAGCATCTTGCTCCCAGCTCTTCGGGAAGCTAAGAAACAGCTGGCTCTGCCCAGTGCTCTTACAGCCTAAGAGAACATCTCTTTGAAAGGCCTGTGAAACGCAGTTTCTTGGCAGGCCTGACCTGGCTGAAGTAGAACTTCTGTTCTGGTTGTGCTACATAGGCCTAGAGCTACCAGGACCTAAGGGCTGCCTTGTTTCCAAAGGGTGAGAGAGGCCCCAAAGCATCTTGCCTCCAGCACTTTGGGAAGCTAAAAAACAACTGGTTCTGCCCAGTGCTCTCACAGCCTACCGTGAACATCTCTTACCAAGGGCTGTGAAACGCAGTTTCTGGGCAGGACTGATCTGCCTGAAGTAGAACTTCTGCTGTGGGTGTGCTCCATTGGCCTAGAGCTGCCAGGCCCAAAAGGCTGCCTTGTGTCCAAAGGGAGAGAGAGGCCCCAAGGCATCTTGCTTCCAGCTCTGTGGGAAGCTAAAGCAACTGGCTCTCCACAGTGCTCTCACAGCCTACCGGGAACATCTCTTACCAAGGCCTGTGAAACGCAGTTTCTTGGCAGGCCTGATCTGGCTGAAGTAGAACTCCTGCTCTGGGCGTGCTACTTTGGCCTAGAGCTGCCAGGCCCAAAGGGCCGCCTTGTTTCCAAAGGGGCTGAGAGTCCCCAAAGCATCTTGCTTCCAAATCTTTGGGAAGCTAAGAAACAACTGGCTCTGCACAGTGCTCTCACAGCCTACCGGCAACGTGACAGAGAAAGGCCTGTGAGACGCAGTTTCTTGGAAGGCCTTATCTGGCTGAGGTAGAACTTGTGCTCTGGGTGTGCTACTTTGGCCTAGAGCTGCCAGGCACAAAGGCTGCTTTGTTTCCAAAGGGGGAGAGAGGCCCCAAATCATGTTGCTTCCAGCTGTTTTTGAAGCTAAGAAACAACTCGCTCTGCCAGGTACTCTTACAGCCTTCCGGGAACACCTCTTACGAAGGCCTGTGAAAAGCAGTTTCTTGGCAGGCCTGATCTGGCTGAGGTAGAACTTCTGCTCTGGGTGTGCTCCATTGCCCTAGAGCTGAAAGGCCCAAAGGGCTGCCTTGTTTCCAAAGGGGGAGAGAGGCCCCAAAGCATCTTGCTTCCACCTCTTGGGAAGCTAAGAAACAACTGGCTGTGCCCAGTGCTCTTATAGCCTAAGAGAACATCTCTTATCAAGGCCTGTGAAACGCACTGTCTAGGCAGGCCTGATCTGGAAGAAGTAGAACTTCGGCTCTGGTTGTGCTCCATTGCCCTAGAGCTGCCAGACCCAACGTGCTGCCTTGTTTCCAAAGGGGCAGAGAGGCCCCAAAGCGTCTTGCTTCCAGCTGTTTGGGAAACAAGGAAACAACTGGCTCTGCACCGTGCTCTCACAGCCTACCGGGAACGTCACATACAAAGGCCTCTGAAACGCAGTTCCTTGGCAGGCCTGATCTGGCTGAAGTAGGACTTCTGCTCTGGGTGTGCTCCATTGGCCTAGAGCTGAAAGGCCCAAAGGTCGCCCTTGTTGGCAAAGGGGCAGGGAGCCCCCAAAGCATCTTGCTTCCAGCTCTTTGGGAAGCTAAGAAACAAATGGCTCTGCCCAGTGCTCTAACAGAGTAGCGGGAACATCTCTTACCAAAGCCTTTGAAACGCAGTTTCTTGGCAGGCCTTATCTGGCTGAGGTAGAACTTCTGCTCTGGGTGTGCTCCATTGGCCTAGAGCTGCCTGGCCCAAAGGTCGGCCTTGTTTGCAAAGGGGATGAGAGGCCCCAAAGCATCTTGCTTCCAGCTCTTCGGGAAGCTAAGAAACATCTGGCGTTGCCCAGTGCTCTTACAGCCTACCGGGAACATCTCTTGCCAAGGCCTGTGAAACGCAGTTTGTTGGTGGCCTGAACTGGCCGAAGTAGAACTTCTGCTCTGGGTGTGCTCCATTGGCCTAGAGCTGCCTGGCCCATAGGGCCGCCTTGTTTGCAAAGGGGATGAGAGGCCCCAAAGCATCTTGCTTCCAGCTCTTCGGGAAGCTAAGAAACATCTGGCGTTGCCCAGTGCTCTTACAGCCTACCGTGAACATCTCTTACCAAGGCCTGTGAAACGCAGTTTGTTGGTGGCCTGAACTGGCCCAAGTAGAACTTCTGCTCTGGGTGTGCTCCACTGGGCTAGAGCTACCTGCCCCAGAGGGCTGCCTTGAGTCCAAAGTGAGAGAGTGGCACCAAAGCTTCTCGCTTCCAGCTCTTCGGGAAGCTAAGAAACATCTGGCGTTGCCCAGTGCTCTTACAGCCTACCGGGAACATCTCTTACCAAGGCCTGTGAAACGCCGTTTCCTGGCAGGCCTGATTTGGCTGAAGTAGAACTTCTGCTCTGGGTGTGCTCCATTGCCCTAGAGCTGCCAGGCCCAAGGTGCTGCCTTGTTTCCAAAGGGGCAGAGAGGCCCCAAAGCATCTTGCTTCCAGCTCTCTGGGAAGCTAAGAACCAACTCGCTCTGCCCCGTGCTCTTACAGCCTACCGGGAACATGTCTTTGAAAGGCCTGTGAAACGCAGTTTCTTGGCAGGCCTCATCTGGCTGAAGTAGAACTCCGGCTCTGGGTGTGCTCCATTGCCCTAGAGCTGCCAGGCCCAAAGTGCTGCCCTGTTTCCAAGGGGCAGAGAGGCCCAAAGCATCTTGCTTCCCGGTCTTTGCGAAGCTAAGACACAACTGGCTCTGCCCAGTGCTCTTACACCTACCGGGAACATCTCTTACCAAGGCCTGTCAAACGCTGTTTCTTTGCAGGCCTGATCAGGCTGAAGTAGAACTCCTGCTCTGCGTGTGCTCCATTGGCCTAGAGCTTCCCGACCCAAAAGGCTGCCTTGTTCCCAAACGGGCAGAGGGGTCCCAAGCATCTTGCTTCCAGCTTTTCAGGAAGGTAAGAAACAACTGGCTCTGCCCAGTGCTCTTACAGCCTACCGGGAACATCTCTTACCAAGGCCTGTGAAACGCAGTTTCCTGGCAGGCCTGATCTGGCTGAAGTAGAACTTCTGCTCTGGGTGTGCTCCATTGCCCTAGAGCTGCCAGGCCCAAAGGGCTGCCTTGTTTCCAAAGACGGAGAGTGGACCCAAAGCATCTTGCTCCCAGCTCTTCGGGAAGCTAAGAAACAGCTGGCTCTGCCCAGTGCTCTTACAGCCTAAGAGAACATCTCTTTGAAAGGCCTGTGAAACGCAGTTTCTTGGCAGGCCTGACCTGGCTGAAGTAGAACTTCTGTTCTGGTTGTGCTACATAGGCCTAGAGCTACCAGGACCTAAGGGCTGCCTTGTTTCCAAAGGGTGAGAGAGGCCCCAAAGCATCTTGCCTCCAGCACTTTGGGAAGCTAAAAAACAACTGGTTCTGCCCAGTGCTCTCACAGCCTACCGTGAACATCTCTTACCAAGGGCTGTGAAACGCAGTTTCTGGGCAGGACTGATCTGCCTGAAGTAGAACTTCTGCTGTGGGTGTGCTCCATTGGCCTAGAGCTGCCAGGCCCAAAAGGCTGCCTTGTGTCCAAAGGGAGAGAGAGGCCCCAAGGCATCTTGCTTCCAGCTCTGTGGGAAGCTAAAGCAACTGGCTCTCCACAGTGCTCTCACAGCCTACCGGGAACATCTCTTACCAAGGCCTGTGAAACGCAGTTTCTTGGCAGGCCTGATCTGGCTGAAGTAGAACTCCTGCTCTGGGCATGCTACTTTGGCCTAGAGCTGCCAGGCCCAAAGGGCCGCCTTGTTTCCAAAGGGGCTGAGAGTCCCCAAAGCATCTTGCTTCCAAATCTTTGGGAAGCTAAGAAACAACTGGCTCTGCACAGTGCTCTCACAGCCTACCGGCAACGTGACAGAGAAAGGCCTGTGAGACGCAGTTTCTTGGAAGGCCTGATCTGGCTGAGGTAGAACTTGTGCTCTGGGTGTGCTACTTTGGCCTAGAGCTGCCAGGCACAAAGGCTGCTTTGTTTCCAAAGGGGGAGAGAGGCCCCAAATCATGTTGCTTCCAGCTGTTTTTGAAGCTAAGAAACAACTCGCTCTGCCAGGTACTCTTACAGCCTTCCGGGAACACCTCTTACGAAGGCCTGTGAAAAGCAGTTTCTTGGCAGGCCTGATCTGGCTGAGGTAGAACTTCTGCTCTGGGTGTGCTCCATTGCCCTAGAGCTGAAAGGCCCAAAGGGCTGCCTTGTTTCCAAAGGGGGAGAGAGGCCCCAAAGCATCTTGCTTCCACCTCTTGGGAAGCTAAGAAACAACTGGCTGTGCCCAGTGCTCTTATAGCCTAAGAGAACATCTCTTATCAAGGCCTGTGAAACGCACTGTCTAGGCAGGCCTGATCTGGAAGAAGTAGAACTTCGGCTCTGGTTGTGCTCCATTGCCCTAGAGCTGCCAGACCCAACGTGCTGCCTTGTTTCCAAAGGGGCAGAGAGGCCCCAAAGCGTCTTGCTTCCAGCTGTTTGGGAAACAAGGAAACAACTGGCTCTGCACCGTGCTCTCACAGCCTACCGGGAACGTCACATACAAAGGCCTCTGAAACGCAGTTCCTTGGCAGGCCTGATCTGGCTGAAGTAGGACTTCTGCTCTGGGTGTGCTCCATTGGCCTAGAGCTGAAAGGCCCAAAGGTCGCCCTTGTTGGCAAAGGGGCAGGGAGCCCCCAAAGCATCTTGCTTCCAGCTCTTTGGGAAGCTAAGAAACAAATGGCTCTGCCCAGTGCTCTAACAGAGTAGCGGGAACATCTCTTACCAAAGCCTTTGAAACGCAGTTTCTTGGCAGGCCTTATCTGGCTGAGGTAGAACTTCTGCTCTGGGTGTGCTCCATTGGCCTAGAGCTGCCTGGCCCAAAGGTCGGCCTTGTTTGCAAAGGGGATGAGAGGCCCCAAAGCATCTTGCTTCCAGCTCTTCGGGAAGCTAAGAAACATCTGGCGTTGCCCAGTGCTCTTACAGCCTACCGGGAACATCTCTTGCCAAGGCCTGTGAAACGCAGTTTGTTGGTGGCCTGAACTGGCCGAAGTAGAACTTCTGCTCTGGGTGTGCTCCATTGGCCTAGAGCTGCCTGGCCCATAGGGCCGCCTTGTTTGCAAAGGGGATGAGAGGCCCCAAAGCATCTTGCTTCCAGCTCTTCGGGAAGCTAAGAAACATCTGGCGTTGCCCAGTGCTCTTACAGCCTACCGGGAACATCTCTTACCAAGGCCTGTGAAACGCCGTTTCCTGGCAGGCCTGATTTGGCTGAAGTAGAACTTCTGCTCTGGGTGTGCTCCATTGCCCTAGAGCTGCCAGGCCCAAGGTGCTGCCTTGTTTCCAAAGGGGCAGAGAGGCCCCAAAGCATCTTGCTTCCAGCTCTCTGGGAAGCTAAGAACCAACTCGCTCTGCCCCGTGCTCTTACAGCCTACCGGGAACATGTCTTTGAAAGGCCTGTGAAACGCAGTTTCTTGGCAGGCCTCATCTGGCTGAAGTAGAACTCCGGCTCTGGGTGTGCTCCATTGCCCTAGAGCTGCCAGGCCCAAAGTGCTGCCCTGTTTCCAAGGGGCAGAGAGGCCCAAAGCATCTTGCTTCCCGGTCTTTGCGAAGCTAAGACACAACTGGCTCTGCCCAGTGCTCTTACACCTACCGGGAACATCTCTTACCAAGGCCTGTCAAACGCTGTTTCTTTGCAGGCCTGATCAGGCTGAAGTAGAACTCCTGCTCTGCGTGTGCTCCATTGGCCTAGAGCTTCCCGACCCAAAAGGCTGCCTTGTTCCCAAACGGGCAGAGGGGTCCCAAGCATCTTGCTTCCAGCTTTTCAGGAAGGTAAGAAACAACTGGCTCTGCCCAGTGCTCTTACAGCCTACCGGGAACATCTCTTACCAAGGCCTGTGAAACGCAGTTTCCTGGCAGGCCTGATCTGGCTGAAGTAGAACTTCTGCTCTGGGTGTGCTCCATTGCCCTAGAGCTGCCAGGCCCAAAGGGCTGCCTTGTTTCCAAAGACGGAGAGTGGACCCAAAGCATCTTGCTCCCAGCTCTTCGGGAAGCTAAGAAACAGCTGGCTCTGCCCAGTGCTCTTACAGCCTAAGAGAACATCTCTTTGAAAGGCCTGTGAAACGCAGTTTCTTGGCAGGCCTGACCTGGCTGAAGTAGAACTTCTGTTCTGGTTGTGCTACATAGGCCTAGAGCTACCAGGACCTAAGGGCTGCCTTGTTTCCAAAGGGTGAGAGAGGCCCCAAAGCATCTTGCCTCCAGCACTTTGGGAAGCTAAAAAACAACTGGTTCTGCCCAGTGCTCTCACAGCCTACCGTGAACATCTCTTACCAAGGGCTGTGAAACGCAGTTTCTGGGCAGGACTGATCTGCCTGAAGTAGAACTTCTGCTGTGGGTGTGCTCCATTGGCCTAGAGCTGCCAGGCCCAAAAGGCTGCCTTGTGTCCAAAGGGAGAGAGAGGCCCCAAGGCATCTTGCTTCCAGCTCTGTGGGAAGCTAAAGCAACTGGCTCTCCACAGTGCTCTCACAGCCTACCGGGAACATCTCTTACCAAGGCCTGTGAAACGCAGTTTCTTGGCAGGCCTGATCTGGCTGAAGTAGAACTCCTGCTCTGGGCATGCTACTTTGGCCTAGAGCTGCCAGGCCCAAAGGGCCGCCTTGTTTCCAAAGGGGCTGAGAGTCCCCAAAGCATCTTGCTTCCAAATCTTTGGGAAGCTAAGAAACAACTGGCTCTGCACAGTGCTCTCACAGCCTACCGGCAACGTGACAGAGAAAGGCCTGTGAGACGCAGTTTCTTGGAAGGCCTTATCTGGCTGAGGTAGAACTTGTGCTCTGGGTGTGCTACTTTGGCCTAGAGCTGCCAGGCACAAAGGCTGCTTTGTTTCCAAAGGGGGAGAGAGGCCCCAAATCATGTTGCTTCCAGCTGTTTTTGAAGCTAAGAAACAACTCGCTCTGCCAGGTACTCTTACAGCCTTCCGGGAACACCTCTTACGAAGGCCTGTGAAAAGCAGTTTCTTGGCAGGCCTGATCTGGCTGAGGTAGAACTTCTGCTCTGGGTGTGCTCCATTGCCCTAGAGCTGAAAGGCCCAAAGGGCTGCCTTGTTTCCAAAGGGGGAGAGAGGCCCCAAAGCATCTTGCTTCCACCTCTTGGGAAGCTAAGAAACAACTGGCTGTGCCCAGTGCTCTTATAGCCTAAGAGAACATCTCTTATCAAGGCCTGTGAAACGCACTGTCTAGGCAGGCCTGATCTGGAAGAAGTAGAACTTCGGCTCTGGTTGTGCTCCATTGCCCTAGAGCTGCCAGACCCAACGTGCTGCCTTGTTTCCAAAGGGGCAGAGAGGCCCCAAAGCGTCTTGCTTCCAGCTGTTTGGGAAACAAGGAAACAACTGGCTCTGCACCGTGCTCTCACAGCCTACCGGGAACGTCACATACAAAGGCCTCTGAAACGCAGTTCCTTGGCAGGCCTGATCTGGCTGAAGTAGGACTTCTGCTCTGGGTGTGCTCCATTGGCCTATAGCTGAAAGGCCAAAAGGTCGCCCTTGTTGGCAAAGGGGCAGGGAGGCCCCAAAGCATCTTGCTTCCAGCTCTTTGGGAAGCTAAGAAACAAATGGCTCTGCCCAGTGCTCTAACAGAGTACCGGGAACATCTCTTACCAAAGCCTTTGAAACGCAGTTTCTTGGCAGGCCTTATCTGGCTGAGGTAGAACTTCTGCTCTGGGTGTGCTCCATTGGCCTAGAGCTGCCTGGCCCAAAGGTCGGCCTTGTTTGCAAAGGGGATGAGAGGCCCCAAAGCATCTTGCTTCCAGCTCTTCGGGAAGCTAAGAAACATCTGGCGTTGCCCAGTGCTCTTACAGCCTACCGGGAACATCTCTTACCAAGGCCTGTGAAACGCAGTTTGTTGGTGGCCTGAACTGGCCGAAGTAGAACTTCTGCTCTGGGTGTGCTCCATTGGCCTAGAGCTGCCAGGCCCAAGGTGCTGCCTTGTTTCCAAAGGGGCAGAGAGGCCCCAAAGCATCTTGCTTCCAGCTCTCTGGGAAGCTAAGAACCAACTCGCTCTGCCCCGTGCTCTTACAGCCTACCAGGAACATGTCTTTGAAAGGCCTGTGAAACGCAGTTTCTTGGCAGGCCTCATCTGGCTGAAGTAGAACTCCGGCTCTGGGTGTGCTCCATTGCCCTAGAGCTGCCAGGCCCCAAGTGCTGCCCTGTTTCCAAGGGGCAGAGAGGCCCAAAGCATCTTGCTTCCCGGTCTTTGCGAAGCTAAGAAACAACTGGCTCTGCCCAGTGCTCTTACACCTACCGGGAACATCTCTTACCAAGGCCTGTCAAACGCTGTTTCTTTGCAGGCCTGATCAGGCTGAAGTAGAACTCCTGCTCTGCGTGTGCTCCATTGGCCTAGAGCTTCCCGACCCAAAAGGCTGCCTTGTTCCCAAACGGGCAGAGGGGTCCCAAGCATCTTGCTTCCAGCTTTTCAGGAAGGTAAGAAACAACTGGCTCTGCCCAGTGCTCTTACAGCCTACCGGGAACATCTCTTACCAAGGCCTGTGAAACGCAGTTTCCTGGCAGGCCTGATCTGGCTGAAGTAGAACTTCTGCTCTGGGTGTGCTCCATTGCCCTAGAGCTGCCAGGCCCAAAGGGCTGCCTTGTTTCCAAAGACGGAGAGTGGACCCAAAGCATCTTGCTCCCAGCTCTTCGGGAAGCTAAGAAACAGCTGGCTCTGCCCAGTGCTCTTACAGCCTAAGAGAACATCTCTTTGAAAGGCCTGTGAAACGCAGTTTCTTGGCAGGCCTGACCTGGCTGAAGTAGAACTTCTGTTCTGGTTGTGCTACATAGGCCTAGAGCTACCAGGACCTAAGGGCTGCCTTGTTTCCAAAGGGTGAGAGAGGCCCCAAAGCATCTTGCCTCCAGCACTTTGGGAAGCTAAAAAACAACTGGTTCTGCCCAGTGCTCTCACAGCCTACCGTGAACATCTCTTACCAAGGGCTGTGAAACGCAGTTTCTGGGCAGGACTGATCTGCCTGAAGTAGAACTTCTGCTGTGGGTGTGCTCCATTGGCCTAGAGCTGCCAGGCCCAAAAGGCTGCCTTGTGACCAAAGGGAGAGAGAGGCCCCAAGGCATCTTGCTTCTAGCTCTGTGGGAAGCTAAAGCAACTGGCTCTCCACAGTGCTCTCACAGCCTACCGGGAACATCTCTTACCAAGGCCTGTGAAACGCAGTTTCTGGGCAGGACTGATCTGCCTGAAGTAGAACTTCTGTTCTGGTTGTGCTACATAGGCCTAGAGCTACCAGGACCTAAGGGCTGCCTTGTTTCCAAAGGGTGAGAGAGGCCCCAAAGCATCTTGCCTCCAGCACTTTGGGAAGCTAAAAAACAACTGGCTCTCCACAGTGCTCTCACAGCCTACCGGGAACATCTCTTACCAAGGCCTGTGAAACGCAGTTTCTTGGCAGGCCTGATCTGGCTGAAGTAGAACTCCTGCTCTGGGCGTGCTACTTTGGCCTAGAGCTGCCAGGCCCAAAGGGCCGCCTTGTTTCCAAAGGGGCTGAGAGTCCCCAAAGCATCTTGCTTCCAAATCTTTGGGAAGCTAAGAAACAACTGGCTCTGCACAGTGCTCTCACAGCCTACCGGCAACGTGACAGAGAAAGGCCTGTGAGACGCAGTTTCTTGGAAGGCCTGATCTGGCTGAGGTAGAACTTGTGCTCTGGGTGTGCTACTTTGGCCTAGAGCTGCCAGGCACAAAGGCTGCTTTGTTTCCAAAGGGGGAGAGAGGCCCCAAATCATGTTGCTTCCAGCTGTTTTTGAAGCTAAGAAACAACTCGCTCTGCCAGGTACTCTTACAGCCTTCCGGGAACACCTCTTACGAAGGCCTGTGAAAAGCAGTTTCTTGGCAGGCCTGATCTGGCTGAGGTAGAACTTCTGCTCTGGGTGTGCTCCATTGCCCTAGAGCTGAAAGGCCCAAAGGGCTGCCTTGTTTCCAAAGGGGGAGAGAGGCCCCAAAGCATCTTGCTTCCACCTCTTGGGAAGCTAAGAAACAACTGGCTGTGCCCAGTGCTCTTATAGCCTAAGAGAACATCTCTTATCAAGGCCTGTGAAACGCACTGTCTAGGCAGGCCTGATCTGGAAGAAGTAGAACTTCGGCTCTGGTTGTGCTCCATTGCCCTAGAGCTGCCAGACCCAACGTGCTGCCTTGTTTCCAAAGGGGCAGAGAGGCCCCAAAGCGTCTTGCTTCCAGCTGTTTGGGAAACAAGGAAACAACTGGCTCTGCACCGTGCTCTCACAGCCTACCAGGAACGTCACATACATAGGCCTCTGAAACGCAGTTCCTTGGCAGGCCTGATCTGGCTGAAGTAGGACTTCTGCTCTGGGTGTGCTCCATTGGCCTAGAGCTGCCTGGCCCAAAGTTTGGCCTTGTTGGCAAAGGGGCAGGGAGCCCCCAAAGCATCTTGCTTCCAGCTCTTTGGGAAGCTAAGAAACAAATGGCTCTGCCCAGTGCTCTAACAGAGTACCGGGAACATCTCTTACCAAAGCCTTTGAAACGCAGTTTCTTGGCAGGCCTTATCTGGCTGAGGTAGAACTTCTGCTCTGGGTGTGCTCCATTGGCCTAGAGCTGCCTGGCCCAAAGGTTGGCCTTGTTTGCAAAGGGGATGAGAGGCCCCAAAGCATCTTGCTTCCAGCTCTTCGGGAAGCTAAGAAACATCTGGCGTTGCCCAGTGCTCTTACAGCCTACCGGGAACATCTCTTACCAAGGCCTGTGAAACGCAGTTTGTTGGTGGCCTGAACTGGCCGAAGTAGAACTTCTGCTCTGGGTGTGCTCCATTGGCCTAGAGCTGCCTGGCCCATAGGGCCGCCTTGTTTGCAAAGGGGATGAGAGGCCCCAAAGCATCTTGCTTCCAGCTCTTCGGGAAGCTAAGAAACATCTGGCGTTGCCCAGTGCTCTTACAGCCTACCGGGAACATCTCCTACCAAGGCCTGTGAAACGCAGTTTGTTGGTGGCCTGAACTGGCCCAAGTAGAACTTCTGCTCTGGGTGTGCTCCACTGGGCTAGAGCTACCTGCCCCAGAGGGCTGCCTTGAGTCCAAAGTGAGAGAGTGGCACCAAAGCTTCTCGCTTCCAGCTCTTCGGGAAGCTAAGAAACATCTGGCGTTGCCCAGTGCTCTTACAGCCTACCGGGAACATCTCTTACCAAGGCCTGTGAAACGCCGTTTCCTGGCTGGCCTGATTTGGCCCAAGTAGAACTTCTGCTCTGGGTGTGCTCCATTGCCCTAGAGCTGCCAGGCCCAAGGTGCTGCCTTGTTTCCAAAGGGGCAGAGAGGCCCCAAAGCATCTTGCTTCCAGCTCTCTGGGAAGCTAAGAACCAACTCGCTCTGCCCCGTGCTCTTACAGCCTACCGGGAACATGTCTTTGAAAGGCCTGTGAAACGCAGTTTCTTGGCAGGCCTCATCTGGCTGAAGTAGAACTCCGGCTCTGGGTGTGCTCCATTGCCCTAGAGCTGCCAGGCCCAAAGTGCTGCCCTGTTTCCAAGGGGCAGAGAGGCCCAAAGCATCTTGCTTCCCGGTCTTTGCGAAGCTAAGAAACAACTGGCTCTGCCCAGTGCTCTTACACCTACCGGGAACATCTCTTACCAAGGCCTGTCAAACGCTGTTTCTTTGCAGGCCTGATCAGGCTGAAGTAGAACTCCTGCTCTGCGTGTGCTCCATTGGCCTAGAGCTTCCCGACCCAAAAGGCTGCCTTGTTCCCAAACGGGCAGAGGGGTCCCAAGCATCTTGCTTCCAGCTTTTCAGGAAGGTAAGAAACAACTGGCTCTGCCCAGTGCTCTTACAGCCTACCGGGAACATCTCTTACCAAGGCCTGTGAAACGCAGTTTCCTGGCAGGCCTGATCTGGCTGAAGTAGAACTTCTGCTCTGGGTGTGCTCCATTGCCCTAGAGCTGCCAGGCCCAAAGGGCTGCCTTGTTTCCAAAGACGGAGAGTGGACCCAAAGCATCTTGCTCCCAGCTCTTCGGGAAGCTAAGAAACAGCTGGCTCTGCCCAGTGCTCTTACAGCCTAAGAGAACATCTCTTTGAAAGGCCTGTGAAACGCAGTTTCTTGGCAGGCCTGACCTGGCTGAAGTAGAACTTCTGTTCTGGTTGTGCTACATAGGCCTAGAGCTACCAGGACCTAAGGGCTGCCTTGTTTCCAAAGGGTGAGAGAGGCCCCAAAGCATCTTGCCTCCAGCACTTTGGGAAGCTAAAAAACAACTGGTTCTGCCCAGTGCTCTCACAGCCTACCGTGAACATCTCTTACCAAGGGCTGTGAAACGCAGTTTCTGGGCAGGACTGATCTGCCTGAAGTAGAACTTCTGCTGTGGGTGTGCTCCATTGGCCTAGAGCTGCCAGGCCCAAACGGCTGCCTTGTGTCCAAAGGGAGAGAGAGGCCCCAAGGCATCTTGCTTCCAGCTCTGTGGGAAGCTAAAGCAACTGGCTCTCCACAGTGCTCTCACAGCCTACCGGGAACATCTCTTACCAAGGCCTGTGAAACGCAGTTTCTTGGCAGGCCTGATCTGGCTGAAGTAGAACTCCTGCTCTGGGCGTGCTACTTTGGCCTAGAGCTGCCAGGCCCAAAGGGCCGCCTTGTTTCCAAAGGGGCTGAGAGTCCCCAAAGCATCTTGCTTCCAAATCTTTGGGAAGCTAAGAAACAACTGGCTCTGCACAGTGCTCTCACAGCCTACCGGCAACGTGACAGAGAAATGCCTGTGAGATGCAGTTTCTTGGAAGGCCTGATCTGGCTGAGGTAGAACTTCTGCTCTGGGTGTACTCCATTGGCCTAGGGCTGCCAGGCCCAAAGGGCTGCCTTTATTTCCAAAGTGTGAGAGAGGCCCCAAAGCATCTTGCTTCCTGCTCTCTGGGAAGCTAAAACAACTGGCTCTGCACAGTGCTCTCAAAGCCAACCGGGAACGTCACATACAAAGGCCTGTGAAACGCAGCTTCTTGACAGGCCTTATCTGGCTGAGGTAGAACTTGTGCTCTGGGTGTGCTACTTTGGCCTAGAGCTGCCAGGCACAAAGGCTGCTTTGTTTCCAAAGGGGGAGAGAGGCCCCAAATCATGTTGCTTCCAGCTGTTTTTGAAGCTAAGAAACAACTCGCTCTGCCAGGTACTCTTACAGCCTTCCGGGAACACCTCTTACGAAGGCCTGTGAAAAGCAGTTTCTTGGCAGGCCTGATCTGGCTGAGGTAGAACTTCTGCTCTGGGTGTGCTCCATTGCCCTAGAGCTGAAAGGCCCAAAGGGCTGCCTTGTTTCCAAAGGGGCAGAGAGGCCCCAAAGCGTCTTGCTTCCAGCTGTTTGGGAAACAAGGAAACAACTGGCTCTGCACCGTGCTCTCACAGCCTACCGGGAACGTCACATACAAAGGCCTCTGAAACGCAGTTCCTTGGCAGGCCTGATCTGGCTGAAGTAGGACTTCTGCTCTGGGTGTGCTCCATTGGCCTAGAGCTGAAAGGCCCAAAGGTCGCCCTTGTTGGCAAAGGGGCAGGGAGCCCCCAAAGCATCTTGCTTCCAGCTCTTTGGGAAGCTAAGAAACAAATGGCTCTGCCCAGTGCTCTAACAGAGTACCGGGAACATCTCTTACCAAAGCCTTTGAAACGCAGTTTCTTGGCAGGCCTTATCTGGCTGAGGTAGAACTTCTGCTCTGGGTGTGCTCCATTGGCCTAGAGCTGCCTGGCCCAAAGGTCGGCCTTGTTTGCAAAGGGGATGAGAGGCCCCAAAGCATCTTGCTTCCAGCTCTTCGGGAAGCTAAGAAACATCTGGCGTTGCCCAGTGCTCTTACAGCCTACCGGGAACATCTCTTACCAAGGCCTGTGAAACGCAGTTTGTTGGTGGCCTGAACTGGCCGAAGTAGAGCTTCTGCTCTGGGTGTGCTCCATTGGCCTAGAGCTGCCTGGCCCATAGGGCTGCCTTGTTTGCAAAGGGGATGAGAGGCCCCAAAGCATCTTGCTTCCAGCTCTTCGGAAAGCTAAGAAACATCTGGCGTTGCCCAGTGCTCTTACAGCTTACCGGGAACATCTCTTACCAAGGCCTGTGAAACGCAGTTTCTTGGCAGGCCTGATCTGGCTGAAGTAGAACTCCTGCTCTGGGCGTGCTACTTTGGCCTAGAGCTGCCAGGCCCAAAGGGCCGCCTTGTTTCCAAAGGGGCTGAGAGTCCCCAAAGCATCTTGCTTCCAAATCTTTGGGAAGCTAAGAAACAACTGGCTCTGCACAGTGCTCTCACAGCCTACCGGCAACGTGACAGAGAAAGGCCTGTGAGACGCAGTTTCTTGGAAGGCCTGATCTGGCTGAGGTAGAACTTGTGCTCTGGGTGTGCTACTTTGGCCTAGAGCTGCCAGGCACAAAGGCTGCTTTGTTTCCAAAGGGGGAGAGAGGCCCCAAATCATGTTGCTTCCAGCTGTTTTTGAAGCTAAGAAACAACTCGCTCTGCCAGGTACTCTTACAGCCTTCCGGGAACACCTCTTACGAAGGCCTGTGAAAAGCAGTTTCTTGGCAGGCCTGATCTGGCTGAGGTAGAACTTCTGCTCTGGGTGTGCTCCATTGCCCTAGAGCTGAAAGGCCCAAAGGGCTGCCTTGTTTCCAAAGGGGGAGAGAGGCCCCAAAGCATCTTGCTTCCACCTCTTGGGAAGCTAAGAAACAACTGGCTGTGCCCAGTGCTCTTATAGCCTAAGAGAACATCTCTTATCAAGGCCTGTGAAACGCACTGTCTAGGCAGGCCTGATCTGGAAGAAGTAGAACTTCGGCTCTGGTTGTGCTCCATTGCCCTAGAGCTGCCAGACCCAACGTGCTGCCTTGTTTCCAAAGGGGCAGAGAGGCCCCAAAGCGTCTTGCTTCCAGCTGTTTGGGAAACAAGGAAACAACTGGCTCTGCACCGTGCTCTCACAGCCTACCGGGAACGTCACATACAAAGGCCTCTGAAACGCAGTTCCTTGGCAGGCCTGATCTGGCTGAAGTAGGACTTCTTCTCTGGGTGTGCTCCATTGGCCTAGAGCTGAAAGGCCCAAAGGTCGCCCTTGTTGGCAAAGGGGCAGGGAGCCCCCAAAGCATCTTGCTTCCAGCTCTTTGGGAAGCTAAGAAACAAATGGCTCTGCCCAGTGCTCTAACAGAGTAGCGGGAACATCTCTTACCAAAGCCTTTGAAACGCAGTTTCTTGGCAGGCCTTATCTGGCTGAGGTAGAACTTCTGCTCTGGGTGTGCTCCATTGGCCTAGAGCTGCCTGGCCCAAAGGTTGGCCTTGTTTGCAAAGGGGATGAGAGGCCCCAAAGCATCTTGCTTCCAGCTCTTCGGGAAGCTAAGAAACATCTGGCATTGCCCAGTGCTCTTACAGCCTACCGGGAACATCTCTTACCAAGGCCTGTGAAACGCAGTTTGTTGGTGGCCTGAACTGGCCGAAGTAGAACTTCTGCTCTGGGTGTGCTCCATTGGCCTAGAGCTGCCTGGCCCATAGGGCCGCCTTGTTTGCAAAGGGGATGAGAGGCCCCAAAGCATCTTGCTTCCAGCTCTTCGGGAAGCTAAGAAACATCTGGCGTTGCCCAGTGCTCTTACAGCCTACCGGGAACATCTCCTACCAAGGCCTGTGAAACGCAGTTTGTTGGTGGCCTGAACTGGCCCAAGTAGAACTTCTGCTCTGGGTGTGCTCCACTGGGCTAGAGCTACCTGCCCCAGAGGGCTGCCTTGAGTCCAAAGTGAGAGAGTGGCACCAAAGCTTCTCGCTTCCAGCTCTTCGGGAAGCTAAGAAACATCTGGCGTTGCCCAGTGCTCTTACAGCCTACCAGGAACATCTCTTACCAAGGCCTGTGAAACGCCGTTTCCTGGCTGGCCTGATTTGGCCCAAGTAGAACTTCTGCTCTGGGTGTGCTCCATTGCCCTAGAGCTGCCAGGCCCAAGGTGCTGCCTTGTTTCCAAAGGGGCAGAGAGGCCCCAAAGCATCTTGCTTCCAGCTCTCTGGGAAGCTAAGAACCAACTCGCTCTGCCCCGTGCTCTTACAGCCTACCGGGAACATGTCTTTGAAAGGCCTGTGAAACGCAGTTTCTTGGCAGGCCTCATCTGGCTGAAGTAGAACTCCGGCTCTGGGTGTGCTCCATTGCCCTAGAGCTGCCAGGCCCAAAGTGCTGCCCTGTTTCCAAGGGGCAGAGAGGCCCAAAGCATCTTGCTTCCCGGTCTTTGCGAAGCTAAGAAACAACTGGCTCTGCCCAGTGCTCTTACACCTACCGGGAACATCTCTTACCAAGGCCTGTCAAACGCTGTTTCTTTGCAGGCCTGATCAGGCTGAAGTAGAACTCCTGCTTTGCGTGTGCTCCATTGGCCTAGAGCTTCCCGACCCAAAAGGCTGCCTTGTTCCCAAACGGGCAGAGGGGTCCCAAGCATCTTGCTTCCAGCTTTTCAGGAAGGTAAGAAACAACTGGCTCTGCCCAGTGCTCTTACAGCCTACCGGGAACATCTCTTACCAAGGCCTGTGAAACGCAGTTTCCTGGCAGGCCTGATCTGGCTGAAGTAGAACTTCTGCTCTGGGTGTGCTCCATTGCCCTAGAGCTGCCAGGCCCAAAGGGCTGCCTTGTTTCCAAAGACGGAGAGTGGACCCAAAGCATCTTGCTCCCAGCTCTTCGGGAAGCTAAGAAACAGCTGGCTCTGCCCAGTGCTCTTACAGCCTAAGAGAACATCTCTTTGAAAGGCCTGTGAAACGCAGTTTCTTGGCAGGCCTGACCTGGCTGAAGTAGAACTTCTGTTCTGGTTGTGCTACATAGGCCTAGAGCTACCAGGACCTAAGGGCTGCCTTGTTTCCAAAGGGTGAGAGAGGCCCCAAAGCATCTTGCCTCCAGCACTTTGGGAAGCTAAAAAACAACTGGTTCTGCCCAGTGCTCTCACAGCCTACCGTGAACATCTCTTACCAAGGGCTGTGAAACGCAGTTTCTGGGCAGGACTGATCTGCCTGAAGTAGAACTTCTGCTGTGGGTGTGCTCCATTGGCCTAGAGCTGCCAGGCCCAAAAGGCTGCCTTGTGTCCAAAGGGAGAGAGAGGCCCCAAGGCATCTTGCTTCCAGCTCTGTGGGAAGCTAAAGCAACTGGCTCTCCACAGTGCTCTCACAGCCTACCGGGAACATCTCTTACCAAGGCCTGTGAAACGCAGTTTCTTGGCAGGCCTGATCTGGCTGAAGTAGAACTCCTGCTCTGGGCGTGCTACTTTGGCCTAGAGCTGCCAGGCCCAAAGGGCCGCCTTGTTTCCAAAGGGGCTGAGAGTCCCCAAAGCATCTTGCTTCCAAATCTTTGGGAAGCTAAGAAACAACTGGCTCTGCACAGTGCTCTCACAGCCTACCGGCAACGTGACAGAGAAAGGCCTGTGAGACGCAGTTTCTTGGAAGGCCTGATCTGGCTGAGGTAGAACTTGTGCTCTGGGTGTACTCCATTGGCCTAGGGCTGCCAGGCCCAAAGGGCTGCCTTTATTTCCAAAGTGTGAGAGAGGCCCCAAAGCATCTTGCTTCCTGCTCTCTGGGAAGCTAAAACAACTGGCTCTGAACAGTGCTCTCAAAGCCAACCGGGAGCGTCACATACAAAGGCCTGTGAAACGCAGCTTCTTGACAGGCCTTATCTGGCTGAGGTAGAACTTGTGCTCTGGGTGTGCTACTTTGGCCTAGAGCTGCCAGGCACAAAGGCTGCTTTGTTTCCAAAGGGGGAGAGAGGCCCCAAATCATGTTGCTTCCAGCTGTTTTTGAAGCTAAGAAACAACTCGCTCTGCCAGGTACTCTTACAGCCTTCCGGGAACACCTCTTACGAAGGCCTGTGAAAAGCAGTTTCTTGGCAGGCCTGATCTGGCTGAGGTAGAACTTCTGCTCTGGGTGTGCTCCATTGCCCTAGAGCTGAAAGGCCCAAAGGGCTGCCTTGTTTCCAAAGGGGGAGAGAGGCCCCAAAGCATCTTGCTTCCACCTCTTGGGAAGCTAAGAAACAACTGGCTGTGCCCAGTGCTCTTATAGCCTAAGAGAACATCTCTTATCAAGGCCTGTGAAACGCACTGTCTAGGCAGGCCTGATCTGGAAGAAGTAGAACTTCGGCTCTGGTTGTGCTCCATTGCCCTAGAGCTGCCAGACCCAACGTGCTGCCTTGTTTCCAAAGGGGCAGAGAGGCCCCAAAGCGTCTTGCTTCCAGCTGTTTGGGAAACAAGGAAACAACTGGCTCTGCACCGTGCTCTCACAGCCTACCGGGAACGTCACATACAAAGGCCTCTGAAACGCAGTTCCTTGGCAGGCCTGATCTGGCTGAAGTAGGACTTCTGCTCTGGGTGTGCTCCATTGGCCTAGAGCTGAAAGGCCCAAAGGTCGCCCTTGTTGGCAAAGGGGCAGGGAGCCCCCAAAGCATCTTGCTTCCAGCTCTTTGGGAAGCTAAGAAACAAATGGCTCTGCCCAGTGCTCTAACAGAGTACCGGGAACATCTCTTACCAAAGCCTTTGAAACGCAGTTTCTTGGCAGGCCTTATCTGGCTGAGGTAGAACTTCTGCTCTGGGTGTGCTCCATTGGCCTAGAGCTGCCTGGCCCAAAGGTCGGCCTTGTTTGCAAAGGGGATGAGAGGCCCCAAAGCATCTTGCTTCCAGCTCTTCGGGAAGCTAAGAAACATCTGGCGTTGCCCAGTGCTCTTACAGCCTACCGGGAACATCTCTTACCAAGGCCTGTGAAACGCAGTTTGTTGGTGGCCTGAACTGGCCGAAGTAGAACTTCTGCTCTGGGTGTGCTCCATTGGCCTAGAGCTGCCAGGCCCAAGGTGCTGCCTTGTTTCCAAAGGGGCAGAGAGGCCCCAAAGCATCTTGCTTCCAGCTCTCTGGGAAGCTAAGAACCAACTCGCTCTGCCCCGTGCTCTTACAGCCTACCGGGAACATGTCTTTGAAAGGCCTGTGAAACGCAGTTTCTTGGCAGGCCTCATCTGGCTGAAGTAGAACTCCGGCTCTGGGTGTGCTCCATTGCCCTAGAGCTGCCAGGCCCAAAGTGCTGCCCTGTTTCCAAGGGGCAGAGAGGCCCAAAGCATCTTGCTTCCCGGTCTTTGCGAAGCTAAGAAACAACTGGCTCTGCCCAGTGCTCTTACACCTACCGGGAACATCTCTTACCAAGGCCTGTCAAACGCTGTTTCTTTGCAGGCCTGATCAGGCTGAAGTAGAACTCCTGCTTTGCGTGTGCTCCATTGGCCTAGAGCTTCCCGACCCAAAAGGCTGCCTTGTTCCCAAACGGGCAGAGGGGTCCCAAGCATCTTGCTTCCAGCTTTTCAGGAAGGTAAGAAACAACTGGCTCTGCCCAGTGCTCTTACAGCCTACCGGGAACATCTCTTACCAAGGCCTGTGAAACGCAGTTTCCTGGCAGGCCTGATCTGGCTGAAGTAGAACTTCTGCTCTGGGTGTGCTCCATTGCCCTAGAGCTGCCAGGCCCAAAGGGCTGCCTTGTTTCCAAAGACGGAGAGTGGACCCAAAGCATCTTGCTCCCAGCTCTTCGGGAAGCTAAGAAACAGCTGGCTCTGCCCAGTGCTCTTACAGCCTAAGAGAACATCTCTTTGAAAGGCCTGTGAAACGCAGTTTCTTGGCAGGCCTGACCTGGCTGAAGTAGAACTTCTGTTCTGGTTGTGCTACATAGGCCTAGAGCTACCAGGACCTAAGGGCTGCCTTGTTTCCAAAGGGTGAGAGAGGCCCCAAAGCATCTTGCCTCCAGCACTTTGGGAAGCTAAAAAACAACTGGTTCTGCCCAGTGCTCTCACAGCCTACCGTGAACATCTCTTACCAAGGGCTGTGAAACGCAGTTTCTGGGCAGGACTGATCTGCCTGAAGTAGAACTTCTGCTGTGGGTGTGCTCCATTGGCCTAGAGCTGCCAGGCCCAAAAGGCTGCCTTGTGTCCAAAGGGAGAGAGAGGCCCCAAGGCATCTTGCTTCCAGCTCTGTGGGAAGCTAAAGCAACTGGCTCTCCACTGTGCTCTCACAGCCTACCGGGAACATCTCTTACCAAGGCCTGTGAAACGCAGTTTGTTGGTGGCCTGAACTGGCCGAAGTAGAACTTCTGCTCTGGGTGTGCTCCATTGGCCTAGAGCTGCCAGGCCCAAGGTGCTGCCTTGTTTCCAAAGGGGCAGAGAGGCCCCAAAGCATCTTGCTTCCAGCTCTCTGGGAAGCTAAGAACCAACTCGCTCTGCCCCGTGCTCTTACAGCCTACCGGGAACATGTCTTTGAAAGGCCTGTGAAACGCAGTTTCTTGGCAGGCCTCATCTGGCTGAAGTAGAACTCCGGCTCTGGGTGTGCTCCATTGCCCTAGAGCTGCCAGGCCCAAAGTGCTGCCCTGTTTCCAAGGGGCAGAGAGGCCCAAAGCATCTTGCTTCCCGGTCTTTGCGAAGCTAAGAAGCAACTGGCTCTGCCCAGTGCTCTTACACCTACCGGGAACATCTCTTACCAAGGCCTGTCAAACGCTGTTTCTTTGCAGGCCTGATCAGGCTGAAGTAGAACTCCTGCTCTGCGTGTGCTCCATTGGCCTAGAGCTTCCCGACCCAAAAGGCTGCCTTGTTCCCAAACGGGCAGAGGGGTCCCAAGCATCTTGCTTCCAGCTTTTCAGGAAGGTAAGAAACAACTGGCTCTGCCCAGTGCTCTTACAGCCTACCGGGAACATCTCTTACCAAGGCCTGTGAAACGCAGTTTCCTGGCAGGCCTGATCTGGCTGAAGTAGAACTTCTGCTCTGGGTGTGCTCCATTGCCCTAGAGCTGCCAGGCCCAAAGGGCTGCCTTGTTTCCAAAGACGGAGAGTGGACCCAAAGCATCTTGCTCCCAGCTCTTCGGGAAGCTAAGAAACAGCTGGCTCTGCCCAGTGCTCTTACAGCCTAAGAGAACATCTCTTTGAAAGGCCTGTGAAACGCAGTTTCTTGGCAGGCCTGACCTGGCTGAAGTAGAACTTCTGTTCTGGTTGTGCTACATAGGCCTAGAGCTACCAGGACCTAAGGGCTGCCTTGTTTCCAAAGGGTGAGAGAGGCCCCAAAGCATCTTGCCTCCAGCACTTTGGGAAGCTAAAAAACAACTGGTTCTGCCCAGTGCTCTCACAGCCTACCGTGAACATCTCTTACCAAGGGCTGTGAAACGCAGTTTCTGGGCAGGACTGATCTGCCTGAAGTAGAACTTCTGCTGTGGGTGTGCTCCATTGGCCTAGAGCTGCCAGGCCCAAAAGGCTGCCTTGTGTCCAAAGGGAGAGAGAGGCCCCAAGGCATCTTGCTTCCAGCTCTGTGGGAAGCTAAAGCAACTGGCTCTCCACAGTGCTCTCACAGCCTACCGGGAACATCTCTTACCAAGGCCTGTGAAACGCAGTTTCTTGGCAGGCCTGATCTGGCTGAAGTAGAACTCCTGCTCTGGGCGTGCTACTTTGGCCTAGAGCTGCCAGGCCCAAAGGGCCGCCTTGTTTCCAAAGGGGCTGAGAGTCCCCAAAGCATCTTGCTTCCAAATCTTTGGGAAGCTAAGAAACAACTGGCTCTGCACAGTGCTCTCACAGCCTACCGGCAACGTGACAGAGAAAGGCCTGTGAGACGCAGTTTCTTGGAAGGCCTGATCTGGCTGAGGTAGAACTTGTGCTCTGGGTGTGCTACTTTGGCCTAGAGCTGCCAGGCACAAAGGCTGCTTTGTTTCCAAAGGGGGAGAGAGGCCCCAAATCATGTTGCTTCCAGCTGTTTTTGAAGCTAAGAAACAACTCGCTCTGCCAGGTACTCTTACAGCCTTCCGGGAACACCTCTTACGAAGGCCTGTGAAAAGCAGTTTCTTGGCAGGCCTGATCTGGCTGAGGTAGAACTTCTGCTCTGGGTGTGCTCCATTGCCCTAGAGCTGAAAGGCCCAAAGGGCTGCCTTGTTTCCAAAGGGGGAGAGAGGCCCCAAAGCATCTTGCTTCCACCTCTTGGGAAGCTAAGAAACAACTGGCTGTGCCCAGTGCTCTTATAGCCTAAGAGAACATCTCTTATCAAGGCCTGTGAAACGCACTGTCTAGGCAGGCCTGATCTGGAAGAAGTAGAACTTCGGCTCTGGTTGTGCTCCATTGCCCTAGAGCTGCCAGACCCAACGTGCTGCCTTGTTTCCAAAGGGGCAGAGAGGCCCCAAAGCGTCTTGCTTCCAGCTGTTTGGGAAACAAGGAAACAACTGGCTCTGCACCGTGCTCTCACAGCCTACCGGGAACGTCACATACAAAGGCCTCTGAAACGCAGTTCCTTGGCAGGCCTGATCTGGCTGAAGTAGGACTTCTGCTCTGGGTGTGCTCCATTGGCCTAGAGCTGAAAGGCCCAAAGGTCGCCCTTGTTGGCAAAGGGGCAGGGAGCCCCCAAAGCATCTTGCTTCCAGCTCTTTGGGAAGCTAAGAAACAAATGGCTCTGCCCAGTGCTCTAACAGAGTAGCGGGAACATCTCTTACCAAAGCCTTTGAAACGCAGTTTCTTGGCAGGCCTTATCTGGCTGAGGTAGAACTTCTGCTCTGGGTGTGCTCCATTGGCCTAGAGCTGCCTGGCCCAAAGGTCGGCCTTGTTTGCAAAGGGGATGAGAGGCCCCAAAGCATCTTGCTTCCAGCTCTTCGGGAAGCTAAGAAACATCCGGCGTTGCCCAGTGCTCTTACAGCCTACCGGGAACATCTCTTACCAAGGCCTGTGAAACGCAGTTTGTTGGTGGCCTGAACTGGCCGAAGTAGAACTTCTGCTCTGGGTGTGCTCCATTGGCCTAGAGCTGCCAGGCCCAAGGTGCTGCCTTGTTTCCAAAGGGGCAGAGAGGCCCCAAAGCATCTTCCTTCCAGCTCTCTGGGAAGCTAAGAACCAACTCACTCTGCCCCGTGCTCTTACAGCCTACCGGGAACATGTCTTTGAAAGGCCTGTGAAACGCAGTTTCTTGGCAGGCCTCATCTGGCTGAAGTAGAACTCTGGCTCTGGGTGTGCTCCATTGCCCTAGAGCTGCCAGGCCCAAAGTGCTGCCCTGTTTCCAAGGGGCAGAGAGGCCCAAAGCATCTTGCTTCCCGGTCTTTGCGAAGCTAAGAAACAACTGGCTCTGCCCAGTGCTCTTACACCTACCGGGTACATCTCTTACCAAGGCCTGTCAAACGCTGTTTCTTTGCAGGCCTGATCAGGCTGAAGTAGAACTCCTGCTCTGCGTGTGCTCCATTGGCCTAGAGCTTCCCGACCCAAATGGCTGCCTTGTTCCCAAACGGGCAGAGGGGTCCCAAGCATCTTGCTTCCAGCTTTTCAGGAAGGTAAGAAACAACTGGCTCTGCCCAGTGCTCTTACAGCCTACCGGGAACATCTCTTACCAAGGCCTGTGAAACGCAGTTTCTTGGCAGGCCTGATCTGGCTGAAGTAGAACTTCTGCTCTGGGTGTGCTCCATTGCCCTAGAGCTGCCAGGCCCAAAGGGCTGCCTTGTTTCCAAAGACGGAGAGTGGACCCAAAGCATCTTGCTCCCAGCTCTTCGGGAAGCTAAGAAACAGCTGGCTCTGCCCAGTGCTCTTACAGCCTAAGAGAACATCTCTTTGAAAGGCCTGTGAAACGCAGTTTCTTGGCAGGCCTGACCTGGCTGAAGTAGAACTTCTGTTCTGGTTGTGCTACATAGGCCTAGAGCTACCAGGACCTAAGGGCTGCCTTGTTTCCAAAGGGTGAGAGAGGCCCCAAAGCATCTTGCCTCCAGCACTTTGGGAAGCTAAAAAACAACTGGTTCTGCCCAGTGCTCTCACAGCCTACCGTGAACATCTCTTACCAAGGGCTGTGAAACGCAGTTTCTGGGCAGGACTGATCTGCCTGAAGTAGAACTTCTGCTGTGGGTGTGCTCCATTGGCCTAGAGCTGCCAGGCCCAAACGGCTGCCTTGTGTCCAAAGGGAGAGAGAGGCCCCAAGGCATCTTGCTTCCAGCTCTGTGGGAAGCTAAAGCAACTGGCTCTCCACAGTGCTCTCACAGCCTACCGGGAACATCTCTTACCAAGGCCTGTGAAACGCAGTTTCTTGGCAGGCCTGATCTGGCTGAAGTAGAACTCCTGCTCTGGGCGTGCTACTTTGGCCTAGAGCTGCCAGGCCCAAAGGGCCGCCTTGTTTCCAAAGGGGCTGAGAGTCCCCAAAGCATCTTGCTTCCAAATCTTTGGGAAGCTAAGAAACAACTGGCTCTGCACAGTGCTCTCACAGCCTACCGGCAACGTGACAGAGAAAGGCCTGTGAGACGCAGTTTCTTGGAAGGCCTGATCTGGCTGAGGTAGAACTTGTGCTCTGGGTGTGCTACTTTGGCCTAGAGCTGCCAGGCACAAAGGCTGCTTTGTTTCCAAAGGGGGAGAGAGGCCCCAAATCATGTTGCTTCCAGCTGTTTTTGAAGCTAAGAAACAACTCGCTCTGCCAGGTACTCTTACAGCCTTCCGGGAACACCTCTTACGAAGGCCTGTGAAAAGCAGTTTCTTGGCAGGCCTGATCTGGCTGAGGTAGAACTTCTGCTCTGGGTGTGCTCCATTGCCCTAGAGCTGAAAGGCCCAAAGGGCTGCCTTGTTTCCAAAGGGGGAGAGAGGCCCCAAAGCATCTTGCTTCCACCTCTTGGGAAGCTAAGAAACAACTGGCTGTGCCCAGTGCTCTTATAGCCTAAGAGAACATCTCTTATCAAGGCCTGTGAAACGCACTGTCTAGGCAGGCCTGATCTGGAAGAAGTAGAACTTCGGCTCTGGTTGTGCTCCATTGCCCTAGAGCTGCCAGACCCAACGTGCTGCCTTGTTTCCAAAGGGGCAGAGAGGCCCCAAAGCGTCTTGCTTCCAGCTGTTTGGGAAACAAGTAAACAACTGGCTCTGCACCGTGCTCTCACAGCCTACCGGGAACGTCACATACAAAGGCCTCTGAAACGCAGTTCCTTGGCAGGCCTGATCTGGCTGAAGTAGGACTTCTGCTCTGGGTGTGCTCCATTGGCCTAGAGCTGAAAGGCCCAAAGGTCGCCCTTGTTGGCAAAGGGGCAGGGAGCCCCCAAAGCATCTTGATTCCAGCTCTTTGGGAAGCTAAGAAACAAATGGCTCTGCCCAGTGCTCTAACAGAGTACCGGGAACATCTCTTACCAAAGCCTTTGAAACGCAGTTTCTTGGCAGGCCTTATCTGGCTGAGGTAGAACTTCTGCTCTGGGTGTGCTCCATTGGCCTAGAGCTGCCTGGCCCAAAGGTCGGCCTTGTTTGCAAAGGGGATGAGAGGCCCCAAAGAATCTTGCTTCCAGCTCTTCGGGAAGCTAAGAAACATCTGGCGTTGCCCAGTGCTCTTACAGCCTACCGGGAACATCTCTTACCAAGGCCTGTGAAACGCAGTTTGTTGGTGGCCTGAACTGGCCGAAGTAGAACTTCTGCTCTGGGTGTGCTCCATTGGCCTAGAGCTGCCTGGCCCATAGGGCCGCCTTGTTTGCAAAGGGGATGAGAGGCCCCAAAGCATCTTGCTTCCAGCTCTTCGGGAAGCTAAGAAACATCTGGCGTTGCCCAGTGCTCTTACAGCCTACCGGGAACATCTCTTACCAAGGCCTGTGAAACGCAGTTTGTTGGTGGCCTGAACTGGCCCAAGTAGAACTTCTGCTCTGGGTGTGCTCCACTGGGCTAGAGCTACCTGCCCCAGAGGGCTGCCTTGAGTCCAAAGTGAGAGAGTGGCACCAAAGCTTCTCGCTTCCAGCTCTTCGGGAAGCTAAGAAACATCTGGCGTTGCCCAGTGCTCTTACAGCCTACCGGGAACATCTCTTACCAAGGCCTGTGAAACGCCGTTTCCTGGCAGGCCTGATTTGGCTGAAGTAGAACTTCTGCTCTGGGTGTGCTCCATTGCCCTAGAGCTGCCAGGCCCAAGGTGCTGCCTTGTTTCCAAAGGGGCAGAGAGGCCCCAAAGCATCTTGCTTCCAGCTCTCTGGGAAGCTAAGAACCAACTCGCTCTGCCCCGTGCTCTTACAGCCTACCGGGAACATGTCTTTGAAAGGCCTGTGAAACGCAGTTTCTTGGCAGGCCTCATCTGGCTGAAGTAGAACTCCGGCTCTGGGTGTGCTCCACTGCCCTAGAGCTGCCAGGCCCAAAGTGCTGCCCTGTTTCCAAGGGGCAGAGAGGCCCAAAGCATCTTGCTTCCCGGTCTTTGCGAAGCTAAGAAACAACTGGCTCTGCCCAGTGCTCTTACACCTACCGGGAACATCTCTTACCAAGGCCTGTCAAACGCTGTTTCTTTGCAGGCCTGATCAGGCTGAAGTAGAACTCCTGCTCTGCGTGTGCTCCATTGGCCTAGAGCTTCCCGACCCAAAAGGCTGCCTTGTTCCCAAACGGGCAGAGGGGTCCCAAGCATCTTGCTTCCAGCTTTTCAGGAAGGTAAGAAACAACTGGCTCTGCCCAGTGCTCTTACAGCCTACGGGGAACATCTCTTACCAAGGCCTGTGAAACGCAGTTTCCTGGCAGGCCTGATCTGGCTGAAGTAGAACTTCTGCTCTGGGTGTGCTCCATTGCCCTAGAGCTGCCAGGCCCAAAGGGCTGCCTTGTTTCCAAAGACGGAGAGTGGACCCAAAGCATCTTGCTCCCAGCTCTTCGGGAAGCTAAGAAACAGCTGGCTCTGCCCAGTGCTCTTACAGCCTAAGAGAACATCTCTTTGAAAGGCCTGTGAAACGCAGTTTCTTGGCAGGCCTGACCTGGCTGAAGTAGAACTTCTGTTCTGGTTGTGCTACATAGGCCTAGAGCTACCAGGACCTAAGGGCTGCCTTGTTTCCAAAGGGTGAGAGAGGCCCCAAAGCATCTTGCCTCCAGCACTTTGGGAAGCTAAAAAACAACTGGTTCTGCCCAGTGCTCTCACAGCCTACCGTGAACATCTCTTACCAAGGGCTGTGAAACGCAGTTTCTGGGCAGGACTGATCTGCCTGAAGTAGAACTTCTGCTGTGGGTGTGCTCCATTGGCCTAGAGCTGCCAGGCCCAAACGGCTGCCTTGTGTCCAAAGGGAGAGAGAGGCCCCAAGGCATCTTGCTTCCAGCTCTGTGGGAAGCTAAAGCAACTGGCTCTCCACAGTGCTCTCACAGCCTACCGGGAACATCTCTTACCAAGGCCTGTGAAACGCAGTTTCTTGGCAGGCCTGATCTGGCTGAAGTAGAACTCCTGCTCTGGGCGTGCTACTTTGGCCTAGAGCTGCCAGGCCCAAAGGGCCGCCTCGTTTCCAAAGGGGCTGAGAGTCCCCAAAGCATCTTGCTTCCAAATCTTTGGGAAGCTAAGAAACAACTGGCTCTGCACAGTGCTCTCACAGCCTACCGGCAACGTGACAGAGAAAGGCCTGTGAGACGCAGTTTCTTGGAAGGCCTGATCTGGCTGAGGTAGAACTTGTGCTCTGGGTGTGCTACTTTGGCCTAGAGCTGCCAGGCACAAAGGCTGCTTTGTTTCCAAAGGGGGAGAGAGGCCCCAAATCATGTTGCTTCCAGCTGTTTTTGAAGCTAAGAAACAACTCGCTCTGCCAGGTACTCTTACAGCCTTCCGGGAACACCTCTTACGAAGGCCTGTGAAAAGCAGTTTCTTGGCAGGCCTGATCTGGCTGAGGTAGAACTTCTGCTCTGGGTGTGCTCCATTGCCCTAGAGCTGAAAGGCCCAAAGGGCTGCCTTGTTTCCAAAGGGGGAGAGAGGCCCCAAAGCATCTTGCTTCCACCTCTTGGGAAGCTAAGAAACAACTGGCTGTGCCCAGTGCTCTTATAGCCTAAGAGAACATCTCTTATCAAGGCCTGTGAAACGCACTGTCTAGGCAGGCCTGATCTGGAAGAAGTAGAACTTCGGCTCTGGTTGTGCTCCATTGCCCTAGAGCTGCCAGACCCAACGTGCTGCCTTGTTTCCAAAGGGGCAGAGAGGCCCCAAAGCGTCTTGCTTCCAGCTGTTTGGGAAACAAGGAGCAACTGGCTCTGCACCGTGCTCTCACAGCCTACCGGGAACGTCACATACAAAGGCCTCTGAAACGCAGTTCCTTGGCAGGCCTGATCTGGCTGAAGTAGGACTTCTGCTCTGGGTGTGCTCCATTGGCCTAGAGCTGAAAGGCCCAAAGGTCGCCCTTGTTGGCAAAGGGGCAGGGAGCCCCCAAAGCATCTTGCTTCCAGCTCTTTGGGAAGCTAAGAAACAAATGGCTCTGCCCAGTGCTCTAACAGAGTAGCGGGAACATCTCTTACCAAAGCCTTTGAAACGCAGTTTCTTGGCAGGCCTTATCTGGCTGAGGTAGAACTTCTGCTCTGGGTGTGCTCCATTGGCCTAGAGCTGCCTGGCCCAAAGGTCGGCCTTGTTTGCAAAGGGGATGAGAGGCCCCAAAGCATCTTGCTTCCAGCTCTTCGGGAAGCTAAGAAACATCTGGCGTTGCCCAGCGCTCTTACAGCCTACCGGGAACATCTCTTACCAAGGCCTGTGAAACGCAGTTTGTTGGTGGCCTGAACTGGCCGAAGTAGAACTTCTGCTCTGGGTGTGCTCCATTGGCCTAGAGCTGCCTGGCCCAAGGTGCTGCCTTGTTTCCAAAGGGGCAGAGAGGCCCCAAAGCATCTTCCTTCCAGCTCTCTGGGAAGCTAAGAACCAACTCGCTCTGCCCCGTGCTCTTACAGCCTACCGGGAACATGTCTTTGAAAGGCCTGTGAAACGCAGTTTCTTGGCAGGCCTCATCTGGCTGAAGTAGAACTCCGGCTCTGGGTGTGCTCCATTGCCCTAGAGCTGCCAGGCCCAAAGTGCTGCCCTGTTTCCAAGGGGCAGAGAGGCCCAAAGCATCTTGCTTCCCGGTCTTTGCGAAGCTAAGAAACAACTGGCTCTGCCCAGTGCTCTTACACCTACCGGGAACATCTCTTACCAAGGCCTGTCAAACGCTGTTTCTTTGCAGGCCTGATCAGGCTGAAGTAGAACTCCTGCTCTGCGTGTGCTCCATTGGCCTAGAGCTTCCCGACCCAAAAGGCTGCCTTGTTCCCAAACGGGCAGAGGGGTCCCAAGCATCTTGCTTCCAGCTTTTCAGGAAGGTAAGAAACAACTGGCTCTGCCCAGTGCTCTTACAGCCTACCGGGAACATCTCTTACCAAGGCCTGTGAAACGCAGTTTCCTGGCAGGCCTGATCTGGCTGAAGTAGAACTCCTGCTCTGGGCGTGCTACTTTGGCCTAGAGCTGCCAGGCCCAAAGGGCCGCCTCGTTTCCAAAGGGGCTGAGAGTCCCCAAAGCATCTTGCTTCCAAATCTTTGGGAAGCTAAGAAACAACTGGCTCTGCACAGTGCTCTCACAGCCTACCGGCAACGTGACAGAGAAAGGCCTGTGAGACGCAGTTTCTTGGAAGGCCTGATCTGGCTGAGGTAGAACTTGTGCTCTGGGTGTGCTACTTTGGCCTAGAGCTGCCAGGCACAAAGGCTGCTTTGTTTCCAAAGGGGGAGAGAGGCCCCAAATCATGTTGCTTCCAGCTGTTTTTGAAGCTAAGAAACAACTCGCTCTGCCAGGTACTCTTACAGCCTTCCGGGAACACCTCTTACGAAGGCCTGTGAAAAGCAGTTTCTTGGCAGGCCTGATCTGGCTGAGGTAGAACTTCTGCTCTGGGTGTGCTCCATTGCCCTAGAGCTGAAAGGCCCAAAGGGCTGCCTTGTTTCCAAAGGGGGAGAGAGGCCCCAAAGCATCTTGCTTCCACCTCTTGGGAAGCTAAGAAACAACTGGCTGTGCCCAGTGCTCTTATAGCCTAAGAGAACATCTCTTATCAAGGCCTGTGAAACGCACTGTCTAGGCAGGCCTGATCTGGAAGAAGTAGAACTTCGGCTCTGGTTGTGCTCCATTGCCCTAGAGCTGCCAGACCCAACGTGCTGCCTTGTTTCCAAAGGGGCAGAGAGGCCCCAAAGCGTCTTGCTTCCAGCTGTTTGGGAAACAAGGAGCAACTGGCTCTGCACCGTGCTCTCACAGCCTACCGGGAACGTCACATACAAAGGCCTCTGAAACGCAGTTCCTTGGCAGGCCTGATCTGGCTGAAGTAGGACTTCTGCTCTGGGTGTGCTCCATTGGCCTAGAGCTGAAAGGCCCAAAGGTCGCCCTTGTTGGCAAAGGGGCAGGGAGCCCCCAAAGCATCTTGCTTCCAGCTCTTTGGGAAGCTAAGAAACAAATGGCTCTGCCCAGTGCTCTAACAGAGTAGCGGGAACATCTCTTACCAAAGCCTTTGAAACGCAGTTTCTTGGCAGGCCTTATCTGGCTGAGGTAGAACTTCTGCTCTGGGTGTGCTCCATTGGCCTAGAGCTGCCTGGCCCAAAGGTCGGCCTTGTTTGCAAAGGGGATGAGAGGCCCCAAAGCATCTTGCTTCCAGCTCTTCGGGAAGCTAAGAAACATCTGGCGTTGCCCAGCGCTCTTACAGCCTACCGGGAACATCTCTTACCAAGGCCTGTGAAACGCAGTTTGTTGGTGGCCTGAACTGGCCGAAGTAGAACTTCTGCTCTGGGTGTGCTCCATTGGCCTAGAGCTGCCTGGCCCAAGGTGCTGCCTTGTTTCCAAAGGGGCAGAGAGGCCCCAAAGCATCTTCCTTCCAGCTCTCTGGGAAGCTAAGAACCAACTCGCTCTGCCCCGTGCTCTTACAGCCTACCGGGAACATGTCTTTGAAAGGCCTGTGAAACGCAGTTTCTTGGCAGGCCTCATCTGGCTGAAGTAGAACTCCGGCTCTGGGTGTGCTCCATTGCCCTAGAGCTGCCAGGCCCAAAGTGCTGCCCTGTTTCCAAGGGGCAGAGAGGCCCAAAGCATCTTGCTTCCCGGTCTTTGCGAAGCTAAGAAACAACTGGCTCTGCCCAGTGCTCTTACACCTACCGGGAACATCTCTTACCAAGGCCTGTCAAACGCTGTTTCTTTGCAGGCCTGATCAGGCTGAAGTAGAACTCCTGCTCTGCGTGTGCTCCATTGGCCTAGAGCTTCCCGACCCAAAAGGCTGCCTTGTTCCCAAACGGGCAGAGGGGTCCCAAGCATCTTGCTTCCAGCTTTTCAGGAAGGTAAGAAACAACTGGCTCTGCCCAGTGCTCTTACAGCCTACCGGGAACATCTCTTACCAAGGCCTGTGAAACGCAGTTTCCTGGCAGGCCTGATCTGGCTGAAGTAGAACTTCTGCTCTGGGTGTGCTCCATTGCCCTAGAGCTGCCAGGCCCAAAGGGCTGCCTTGTTTCCAAAGACGGAGAGTGGACCCAAAGCATCTTGCTCCCAGCTCTTCGGGAAGCTAAGAAACAGCTGGCTCTGCCCAGTGCTCTTACAGCCTAAGAGAACATCTCTTTGAAAGGCCTGTGAAACGCAGTTTCTTGGCAGGCCTGACCTGGCTGAAGTAGAACTTCTGTTCTGGTTGTGCTACATAGGCCTAGAGCTACCAGGACCTAAGGGCTGCCTTGTTTCCAAAGGGTGAGAGAGGCCCCAAAGCATCTTGCCTCCAGCACTTTGGGAAGCTAAAAAACAACTGGTTCTGCCCAGTGCTCTCACAGCCTACCGTGAACATCTCTTACCAAGGGCTGTGAAACGCAGTTTCTGGGCAGGACTGATCTGCCTGAAGTAGAACTTCTGCTGTGGGTGTGCTCCATTGGCCTAGAGCTGCCAGGCCCAAACGGCTGCCTTGTGTCCAAAGGGAGAGAGAGGCCCCAAGGCATCTTGCTTCCAGCTCTGTGGGAAGCTAAAGCAACTGGCTCTCCACAGTGCTCTCACAGCCTACCGGGAACATCTCTTACCAAGGCCTGTGAAACGCAGTTTCTTGGCAGGCCTGATCTGGCTGAAGTAGAACTCCTGCTCTGGGCGTGCTACTTTGGCCTAGAGCTGCCAGGCCCAAAGGGCCGCCTTGTTTCCAAAGGGGCTGAGAGTCCCCAAAGCATCTTGCTTCCAAATCTTTGGGAAGCTAAGAAACAACTGGCTCTGCACAGTGCTCTCACAGCCTACCGGCAACGTGACAGAGAAAGGCCTGTGAGACGCAGTTTCTTGGAAGGCCTGATCTGGCTGAGGTAGAACTTGTGCTCTGGGTGTGCTACTTTGGCCTAGAGCTGCCAGGCACAAAGGCTGCTTTGTTTCCAAAGGGGGAGAGAGGCCCCAAATCATGTTGCTTCCAGCTGTTTTTGAAGCTAAGAAACAACTCGCTCTGCCAGGTACTCTTACAGCCTTCCGGGAACACCTCTTACGAAGGCCTGTGAAAAGCAGTTTCTTGGCAGGCCTGATCTGGCTGAGGTAGAACTTCTGCTCTGGGTGTGCTCCATTGCCCTAGAGCTGAAAGGCCCAAAGGGCTGCCTTGTTTCCAAAGGGGGAGCGAGGCCCCAAAGCATCTTGCTTCCACCTCTTGGGAAGCTAAGAAACAACTGGCTGTGCCCAGTGCTCTTATAGCCTAAGAGAACATCTCTTATCAAGGCCTGTGAAACGCACTATCTAGGCAGGCCTGATCTGGAAGAAGTAGAACTTCGGCTCTGGTTGTGCTCCATTGCCCTAGAGCTGCCAGACCCAACGTGCTGCCTTGTTTCCAAAGGGGCAGAGAGGCTCCAAAGCGTCTTGCTTCCAGCTGTTTGGGAAACAAGGAAACAACTGGCTCTGCACCGTGCTCTCACAGCCTACCGGGAACGTCACATACAAAGGCCTCTGAAACGCAGTTCCTTGGCAGGCCTGATCTGGCTGAAGTAGGACTTCTGCTCTGGGTGTGCTCCATTGGCCTAGAGCTGAAAGGCCCAAAGGTCGCCCTTGTTGGCAAAGGGGCAGGGAGCCCCCAAAGCATCTTGATTCCAGCTCTTTGGGAAGCTAAGAAACAAATGGCTCTGCCCAGTGCTCTAACAGAGTACCGGGAACATCTCTTACCAAAGCCTTTGAAACGCAGTTTCTTGGCAGGCCTTATCTGGCTGAGGTAGAACTTCTGCTCTGGGTGTGCTCCATTGGCCTAGAGCTGCCTGGCCCAAAGGTCGGCCTTGTTTGCAAAGGGGATGAGAGGCCCCAAAGCATCTTGCTTCCAGCTCTTCGGGAAGCTAAGAAACATCTGGCGTTGCCCAGTGCTCTTACAGCCTACCGGGAACATCTCTTACCAAGGCCTGTGAAACGCAGTTTGTTGGTGGCCTGAACTGGCCGAAGTAGAACTTCTGCTCTGGGTGTGCTCCACTGGGCTAGAGCTACCTGCCCCAGAGGGCTGCCTTGAGTCCAAAGTGAGAGAGTGGCACCAAAGCTTCTCGCTTCCAGCTCTTCGGGAAGCTAAGAAACATCTGGCGTTGCCCAGTGCTCTTACACCTACCGGGAACATCTCTTACCAAGGCCTGTGAAACGCCGTTTCCTGGCAGGCCTGATTTGGCTGAAGTAGAACTTCTGCTCTGGGTGTGCTCCATTGGCCTAGAGCTGCCAGGCCCAAGGTGCTGCCTTGTTTCCAAAGGGGCAGAGAGGCCCCAAAGCATCTTGCTTCCAGCTCTCTGGGAAGCTAAGAACCAACTCGCTCTGCCCCGTGCTCTTACAGCCTACCGGGAACATGTCTTTGAAAGGCCTGTGAAACGCAGTTTCTTGGCAGGCCTCATCTGGCTGAAGTAGAACTCCGGCTCTGGGTGTGCTCCATTGCCCTAGAGCTGCCAGGCCCCAAGTGCTGCCCTGTTTCCAAGGGGCAGAGAGGCCCAAAGCATCTTGCTTCCCGGTCTTTGCGAAGCTAAGAAACAACTGGCTCTGCCCAGTGCTCTTACACCTACCGGGAACATCTCTTACCAAGGCCTGTCAAACGCTGTTTCTTTGCAGGCCTGATCAGGCTGAAGTAGAACTCCTGCTCTGCGTGTGCTCCATTGGCCTAGAGCTTCCCGACCCAAAAGGCTGCCTTGTTCCCAAACGGGCAGAGGGGTCCCAAGCATCTTGCTTCCAGCTTTTCAGGAAGGTAAGAAACAACTGGCTCTGCCCAGTGCTCTTACAGCCTACCGGGAACATCTCTTACCAAGGCCTGTGAAACGCAGTTTCCTGGCAGGCCTGATCTGGCTGAAGTAGAACTTCTGCTCTGGGTGTGCTCCATTGCCCTAGAGCTGCCAGGCCCAAAGGGCTGCCTTGTTTCCAAAGACGGAGAGTGGACCCAAAGCATCTTGCTCCCAGCTCTTCGGGAAGCTAAGAAACAGCTGGCTCTGCCCAGTGCTCTTACAGCCTAAGAGAACATCTCTTTGAAAGGCCTGTGAAACGCAGTTTCTTGGCAGGCCTGACCTGGCTGAAGTAGAACTTCTGTTCTGGTTGTGCTACATAGGCCTAGAGCTACCAGGACCTAAGGGCTGCCTTGTTTCCAAAGGGTGAGAGAGGCCCCAAAGCATCTTGCCTCCAGCACTTTGGGAAGCTAAAAAACAACTGGTTCTGCCCAGTGCTCTCACAGCCTACCGTGAACATCTCTTACCAAGGGCTGTGAAACGCAGTTTCTGGGCAGGACTGATCTGCCTGAAGTAGAACTTCTGCTGTGGGTGTGCTCCATTGGCCTAGAGCTGCCAGGCCCAAACGGCTGCCTTGTGTCCAAAGGGAGAGAGAGGCCCCAAGGCATCTTGCTTCCAGCTCTGTGGGAAGCTAAAGCAACTGGCTCTCCACAGTGCTCTCACAGCCTACCGGGAACATCTCTTACCAAGGCCTGTGAAACGCAGTTTCTTGGCAGGCCTGATCTGGCTGAAGTAGAACTCCTGCTCTGGGCGTGCTACTTTGGCCTAGAGCTGCCAGGCCCAAAGGGCCGCCTCGTTTCCAAAGGGGCTGAGAGTCCCCAAAGCATCTTGCTTCCAAATCTTTGGGAAGCTAAGAAACAACTGGCTCTGCACAGTGCTCTCACAGCCTACCGGCAACGTGACAGAGAAAGGCCTGTGAGACGCAGTTTCTTGGAAGGCCTGATCTGGCTGAGGTAGAACTTGTGCTCTGGGTGTGCTACTTTGGCCTAGAGCTGCCAGGCACAAAGGCTGCTTTGTTTCCAAAGGGGGAGAGAGGCCCCAAATCATGTTGCTTCCAGCTGTTTTTGAAGCTAAGAAACAACTCGCTCTGCCAGGTACTCTTACAGCCTTCCGGGAACACCTCTTACGAAGGCCTGTGAAAAGCAGTTTCTTGGCAGGCCTGATCTGGCTGAGGTAGAACTTCTGCTCTGGGTGTGCTCCATTGCCCTAGAGCTGAAAGGCCCAAAGGGCTGCCTTGTTTCCAAAGGGGGAGAGAGGCCCCAAAGCATCTTGCGTCCACCTCTTGGGAAGCTAAGAAACAACTGGCTGTGCCCAGTGCTCTTATAGCCTAAGAGAACATCTCTTATCAAGGCCTGTGAAACGCACTGTCTAGGCAGGCCTGATCTGGAAGAAGTAGAACTTCGGCTCTGGTTGTGCTCCATTGCCCTAGAGCTGCCAGACCCAACGTGCTGCCTTGTTTCCAAAGGGGCAGAGAGGCCCCAAAGCGTCTTGCTTCCAGCTGTTTGGGAAACAAGGAAACAACTGGCTCTGCACCGTGCTCTCACAGCCTACCGGGAACGTCACATACAAAGGCCTCTGAAACGCAGTTCCTTGGCAGGCCTGATCTGGCTGAAGTAGGACTTCTGCTCTGGGTGTGCTCCATTGGCCTAGAGCTGAAAGGCCCAAAGGTCGCCCTTGTTGGCAAAGGGGCAGGGAGCCCCCAAAGCATCTTGCTTCCAGCTCTTTGGGAAGCTAAGAAACAAATGGCTCTGCCCAGTGCTCTAACAGAGTAGCGGGAACATCTCTTACCAAAGCCTTTGAAACGCAGTTTCTTGGCAGGCCTTATCTGGCTGAGGTAGAACTTCTGCTCTGGGTGTGCTCCATTGGCCTAGAGCTGCCTGGCCCAAAGGTCGGCCTTGTTTGCAAAGGGGATGAGAGGCCCCAAAGCATCTTGCTTCCAGCTCTTCGGGAAGCTAAGAAACATCTGGCGTTGCCCAGCGCTCTTACAGCCTACCGGGAACATCTCTTACCAAGGCCTGTGAAACGCAGTTTGTTGGTGGCCTGAACTGGCCGAAGTAGAACTTCTGCTCTGGGTGTGCTCCATTGGCCTAGAGCTGCCAGGCCCAAGGTGCTGCCTTGTTTCCAAAGGGGCAGAGAGGCCCCAAAGCATCTTCCTTCCAGCTCTCTGGGAAGCTAAGAACCAACTCGCTCTGCCCCGTGCTCTTACAGCCTACCGGGAACATGTCTTTGAAAGGCCTGTGAAACGCAGTTTCTTGGCAGGCCTCATCTGGCTGAAGTAGAACTCCGGCTCTGGGTGTGCTCCATTGCCCTAGAGCTGCCAGGCCCAAAGTGCTGCCCTGTTTCCAAGGGGCAGAGAGGCCCAAAGCATCTTGCTTCCCGGTCTTTGCGAAGCTAAGAAACAACTGGCTCTGCTCAGTGCTCTTACACCTACCGGGAACATCTCTTACCAAGGCCTGTCAAACGCTGTTTCTTTGCAGGCCTGATCAGGCTGAAGTAGAACTCCTGCTCTGCGTGTGCTCCATTGGCCTAGAGCTTCCCGACCCAAAAGGCTGCCTTGTTCCCAAACGGGCAGAGGGGTCCCAAGCATCTTGCTTCCAGCTTTTCAGGAAGGTAAGAAACAACTGGCTCTGCCCAGTGCTCTTACAGCCTACCGGGAACATCTCTTACCAAGGCCTGTGAAACGCAGTTTCCTGGCAGGCCTGATCTGGCTGAAGTAGAACTTCTGCTCTGGGTGTGCTCCATTGCCCTAGAGCTGCCAGGCCCAAAGGGCTGCCTTGTTTCCAAAGACGGAGAGTGGACCCAAAGCATCTTGCTCCCAGCTCTTCGGGAAGCTAAGAAACAGCTGGCTCTGCCCAGTGCTCTTACAGCCTAAGAGAACATCTCTTTGAAAGGCCTGTGAAACGCAGTTTCTTGGCAGGCCTGACCTGGCTGAAGTAGAACTTCTGTTCTGGTTGTGCTACATAGGCCTAGAGCTACCAGGACCTAAGGGCTGCCTTGTTTCCAAAGGGTGAGAGAGGCCCCAAAGCATCTTGCCTCCAGCACTTTGGGAAGCTAAAAAACAACTGGTTCTGCCCAGTGCTCTCACAGCCTACCGTGAACATCTCTTACCAAGGGCTGTGAAACGCAGTTTCTGGGCAGGACTGATCTGCCTGAAGTAGAACTTCTGCTGTGGGTGTGCTCCATTGGCCTAGAGCTGCCAGGCCCAAACGGCTGCCTTGTGTCCAAAGGGAGAGAGAGGCCCCAAGGCATCTTGCTTCCAGCTCTGTGGGAAGCTAAAGCAACTGGCTCTCCACAGTGCTCTCACAGCCTACCGGGAACATCTCTTACCAAGGCCTGTGAAACGCAGTTTCTTGGCAGGCCTGATCTGGCTGAAGTAGAACTCCTGCTCTGGGCGTGCTACTTTGGCCTAGAGCTGCCAGGCCCAAAGGGCCGCCTCGTTTCCAAAGGGGCTGAGAGTCCCCAAAGCATCTTGCTTCCAAATCTTTGGGAAGCTAAGAAACAACTGGCTCTGCACAGTGCTCTCACAGCCTACCGGCAACGTGACAGAGAAAGGCCTGTGAGACGCAGTTTCTTGGAAGGCCTGATCTGGCTGAGGTAGAACTTGTGCTCTGGGTGTGCTACTTTGGCCTAGAGCTGCCAGGCACAAAGGCTGCTTTGTTTCCAAAGGGGGAGAGAGGCCCCAAATCATGTTGCTTCCAGCTGTTTTTGAAGCTAAGAAACAACTCGCTCTGCCAGGTACTCTTACAGCCTTCCGGGAACACCTCTTACGAAGGCCTGTGAAAAGCAGTTTCTTGGCAGGCCTGATCTGGCTGAGGTAGAACTTCTGCTCTGGGTGTGCTCCATTGCCCTAGAGCTGAAAGGCCCAAAGGGCTGCCTTGTTTCCAAAGGGGGAGAGAGGCCCCAAAGCATCTTGCTTCCACCTCTTGGGAAGCTAAGAAACAACTGGCTGTGCCCAGTGCTCTTATAGCCTAAGAGAACATCTCTTATCAAGGCCTGTGAAACGCACTGTCTAGGCAGGCCTGATCTGGAAGAAGTAGAACTTCGGCTCTGGTTGTGCTCCATTGCCCTAGAGCTGCCAGACCCAACGTGCTGCCTTGTTTCCAAAGGGGCAGAGAGGCCCCAAAGCGTCTTGCTTCCAGCTGTTTGGGAAACAAGGAAACAACTGGCTCTGCACCGTGCTCTCACAGCCTACCGGGAACGTCACATACAAAGGCCTCTGAAACGCAGTTCCTTGGCAGGCCTGATCTGGCTGAAGTAGGACTTCTGCTCTGGGTGTGCTCCATTGGCCTAGAGCTGAAAGGCCCAAAGGTCGCCCTTGTTGGCAAAGGGGCAGGGAGCCCCCAAAGCATCTTGCTTCCAGCTCTTTGGGAAGCTAAGAAACAAATGGCTCTGCCCAGTGCTCTAACAGAGTACCGGGAACATCTCTTACCAAAGCCTTTGAAACGCAGTTTCTTGGCAGGCCTTATCTGGCTGAGGTAGAACTTCTGCTCTGGGTGTGCTCCATTGGCCTAGAGCTGCCTGGCCCAAAGGTCGGCCTTGTTTGCAAAGGGGATGAGAGGCCCCAAAGCATCTTGCGTCCAGCTCTTCGGGAAGCTAAGAAACATCTGGCGTTGCCCAGTGCTCTTACAGCCTACCGGGAACATCTCTTACCAAGGCCTGTGAAACGCAGTTTGTTGGTGGCCTGAACTGGCCGAAGTAGAACTTCTGCTCTGGGTGTGCTCCACTGGGCTAGAGCTACCTGCCCCAGAGGGCTGCCTTGAGTCCAAAGTGAGAGAGTGGCACCAAAGCTTCTCGCTTCCAGCTCTTCGGGAAGCTAAGAAACATCTGGCGTTGCCCAGTGCTCTTACAGCCTACCGGGAACATCTCTTACCAAGGCCTGTGAAACGCCGTTTCCTGGCAGGCCTGATTTGGCTGAAGTAGAACTTCTGCTCTGGGTGTGCTCCATTGCCCTAGAGCTGCCAGGCCCCAAGTGCTGCCCTGTTTCCAAGGGGCAGAGAGGCCCAAAGCATCTTGCTTCCAGCTCTCTGGCAAGCTAAGAACCAACTTGCTCTGCCCCGTGCTCTTACAGCCTACCGGGAACATGTCTTTGAAAGGCCTGTGAAACGCAGTTTCTTGGCAGGCCTCATCTGGCTGAAGTAGAACTCCGGCTCTGGGTGTGCTCCATTGCCCTAGAGCTGCCAGGCCCCAAGTGCTGCCCTGTTTCCAAGGGGCAGAGAGGCCCAAAGCATCTTGCTTCCCGGTCTTTGCAAAGCTAAGAAACAACTGGCTCTGCTCAGTGCTCTTACACCTACCGGGAACATCTCTTACCAAGGCCTGTCAAACGCTGTTTCTTTGCAGGCCTGATCAGGCTGAAGTAGAACTCCTGCTCTGCGTGTGCTCCATTGGCCTAGAGCTTCCCGACCCAAAAGGCTGCCTTGTTCCCAAACGGGCAGAGGGGTCCCAAGCATCTTGCTTCCAGCTTTTCAGGAAGGTAAGAAACAACTGGCTCTGCCCAGTGCTCTTACAGCCTACCGGGAACATCTCTTACCAAGGCCTGTGAAACGCAGTTTCCTGGCAGGCCTGATCTGGCTGAAGTAGAACTTCTGCTCTGGGTGTGCTCCATTGCCCTAGAGCTGCCAGGCCCAAAGGGCTGCCTTGTTTCCAAAGACGGAGAGTGGACCCAAAGCATCTTGCTCCCAGCTCTTCGGGAAGCTAAGAAACAGCTGGCTCTGCCCAGTGCTCTTACAGCCTAAGAGAACATCTCTTTGAAAGGCCTGTGAAACGCAGTTTCTTGGCAGGCCTGACATGGCTGAAGTAGAACTTATGTTCTGGTTGTGCTACATAGGCCTAGAGCTACCAGGACCTAAGGGCTGCCTTGTTTCCAAAGGGGGAGAGAGGCCCCAAAGCATCTTGCCTCCAGCACTTTGGGAAGCTAAAAAACAACTGGTTCTGCCCAGTGCTCTCACAGCCTACCGTGAACATCTCTTACCAAGGGCTGTGAAACGCAGTTTCTGGGCAGGACTGATCTGCCTGAAGTAGAACTTCTGCTGTGGGTGTGCTCCATTGGCATAGAGCTGCCAGGCCCAAACGGCTGCCTTGTGTCCAAAGGGAGAGAGAGGCCCCAAGGCATCTTGCTTCCAGCTCTGTGGGAAGCTAAAGCAACTGGCTCTCCACAGTGCTCTCACAGCCTACCGGGAACATCTCTTACCAAGGCCTGTGAAACGCAGTTTCTTGGCAGGCCTGATCTGGCTGAAGTAGAACTCCTGCTCTGGGCGTGCTACTTTGGCCTAGAGCTGCCAGGCCCAAAGGGCCGCCTCGTTTCCAAAGGGGCTGAGAGTCCCCAAAGCATCTTGCTTCCAAATCTTTGGGAAGCTAAGAAACAACTGGCTCTGCACAGTGCTCTCACAGCCTACCGGCAACGTGACAGAGAAAGGCCTGTGAGACGCAGTTTCTTGGAAGGCCTGATCTGGCTGAGGTAGAACTTGTGCTCTGGGTGTGCTACTTTGGCCTAGAGCTGCCAGGCACAAAGGCTGCTTTGTTTCCAAAGGGGGAGAGAGGCCCCAAATCATGTTGCTTCCAGCTGTTTTTGAAGCTAAGAAACAGCTCGCTCTGCCAGGTACTCTTACAGCCTTCCGGGAACACCTCTTACGAAGGCCTGTGAAAAGCAGTTTCTTGGCAGGCCTGATCTGGCTGAGGTAGAACTTCTGCTCTGGGTGTGCTCCATTGCCCTAGAGCTGAAAGGCCCAAAGGTCGCCCTTGTTGGCAAAGGGGGAGAGAGGCCCCAAAGCATCTTGCTTCCACCTCTTGGGAAGCTAAGAAACAACTGGCTGTGCCCAGTGCTCTTATAGCCTAAGAGAACATCTCTTATCAAGGCCTGTGAAACGCACTGTCTAGGCAGGGTGATCTGGAAGAAGTAGAACTTCGGCTCTGGTTGTGCTCCATTGCCCTAGAGCTGCCAGACCCAACGTGCTGCCTTGTTTCCAAAGGGGCAGAGAGGCCCCAAAGCGTCTTGCTTCCAGCTGTTTGGGAAACAAGGAAACAACTGGCTCTGCACCGTGCTCTCACAGCCTACCGGGAACGTCACATACAAAGGCCTCTGAAACGCAGTTCCTTGGCAGGCCTGATCTGGCTGAAGTAGGACTTCTGCTCTGGGTGTGCTCCATTGGCCTAGAGCTGAAAGGCCCAAAGGTCGCCCTTGTTGGCAAAGGGGCAGGGAGCCCCCAAAGCATCTTGCTTCCAGCTCTTTGGGAAGCTAAGAAACAAATGGCTCTGCCCAGTGCTCTAACAGAGTACCGGGAACATCTCTTACCAAAGCCTTTGAAACGCAGTTTCTTGGCAGGCCTTATCTGGCTGAGGTAGAACTTCTGCTCTGGGTGTGCTCCATTGGCCTAGAGCTGCCTGGCCCAAAGGTCGGCCTTGTTTGCAAAGGGGATGAGAGGCCCCAAAGCATCTTGCTTCCAGCTCTTCGGGAAGCTAAGAAACATCTGGCGTTGCCCAGTGCTCTTACAGCCTACCGGGAACATCTCTTACCAAGGCCTGTGAAACGCAGTTTGTTGGTGGCCTGAACTGGCCGAAGTAGAACTTCTGCTCTGGGTGTGCTCCACTGGGCTAGAGCTACCTGCCCCAGAGGGCTGCCTTGAGTCCAAAGTGAGAGAGTGGCACCAAAGCTTCTCGCTTCCAGCTCTTCGGGAAGCTAAGAAACATCTGGCGTTGCCCAGTGCTCTTACAGCCTACCGGGAACATCTCTTACCAAGGCCTGTGAAACGCCGTTTCCTGGCAGGCCTGATTTGGCTGAAGTAGAACTTCTGCTCTGGGTGTGCTCCATTGCCCTAGAGCTGCCAGGCCCAAGGTGCTGCCTTGTTTCCAAAGGGGCAGAGAGGCCCCAAAGCATCTTGCTTCCAGCTCTCTGGGAAGCTAAGAACCAACTCGCTCTGCCCCGTGCTCTTACAGCCTACCGGGAACATGTCTTTGAAAGGCCTGTGAAACGCAGTTTCTTGGCAGGCCTCATCTGGCTGAAGTAGAACTCCGGCTCTGGGTGTGCTCCATTGCCCTAGAGCTGCCAGGCCCAAAGTGCTGCCCTGTTTCCAAGGGGCAGAGAGGCCCAAAGCATCTTGCTTCCCGGTCTTTGCAAAGCTAAGAAACAACTGGCTCTGCTCAGTGCTCTTACACCTACCGGGAACATCTCTTACCAAGGCCTGTCAAACGCTGTTTCTTTGCAGGCCTGATCAGGCTGAAGTAGAACTCCTGCTCTGCGTGTGCTCCATTGGCCTAGAGCTTCCCGACCCAAAAGGCTGCCTTGTTCCCAAACGGGCAGAGGGGTCCCAAGCATCTTGCTTCCAGCTTTTCAGGAAGGTAAGAAACAACTGGCTCTGCCCAGTGCTCTTACAGCCTACCGGGAACATCTCTTACCAAGGCCTGTGAAACGCAGTTTCCTGGCAGGCCTGATCTGGCTGAAGTAGAACTTCTGCTCTGGGTGTGCTCCATTGCCCTAGAGCTGCCAGGCCCAAAGGGCTGCCTTGTTTCCAAAGACGGAGAGTGGACCCAAAGCATCTTGCTCCCAGCTCTTCGGGAAGCTAAGAAACAGCTGGCTCTGCCCAGTGCTCTTACAGCCTAAGAGAACATCTCTTTGAAAGGCCTGTGAAACGCAGTTTCTTGGCAGGCCTGACCTGGCTGAAGTAGAACTTCTGTTCTGGTTGTGCTACATAGGCCTAGAGCTACCAGGACCTAAGGGCTGCCTTGTTTCCAAAGGGTGAGAGAGGCCCCAAAGCATCTTGCCTCCAGCACTTTGGGAAGCTAAAAAACAACTGGTTCTGCCCAGTGCTCTCACAGCCTACCGTGAACATCTCTTACCAAGGGCTGTGAAACGCAGTTTCTGGGCAGGACTGATCTGCCTGAAGTAGAACTTCTGCTGTGGGTGTGCTCCATTGGCATAGAGCTGCCAGGCCCAAACGGCTGCCTTGTGTCCAAAGGGAGAGAGAGGCCCCAAGGCATCTTGCTTCCAGCTCTGTGGGAAGCTAAAGCAACTGGCTCTCCACAGTGCTCTCACAGCCTACCGGGAACATCTCTTACCAAGGCCTGTGAAACGCAGTTTCTTGGCAGGCCTGATCTGGCTGAAGTAGAACTCCTGCTCTGGGCGTGCTACTTTGGCCTAGAGCTGCCAGGCCCAAAGGGCCGCCTCGTTTCCAAAGGGGCTGAGAGTCCCCAAAGCATCTTGCTTCCAAATCTTTGGGAAGCTAAGAAACAACTGGCTCTGCACAGTGCTCTCACAGCCTACCGGCAACGTGACAGAGAAAGGCCTGTGAGACGCAGTTTCTTGGAAGGCCTGATCTGGCTGAGGTAGAACTTGTGCTCTGGGTGTGCTACTTTGGCCTAGAGCTGCCAGGCACAAAGGCTGCTTTGTTTCCAAAGGGGGAGAGAGGCCCCAAATCATGTTGCTTCCAGCTGTTTTTGAAGCTAAGAAACAGCTCGCTCTGCCAGGTACTCTTACAGCCTTCCGGGAACACCTCTTACGAAGGCCTGTGAAAAGCAGTTTCTTGGCAGGCCTGATCTGGCTGAGGTAGAACTTCTGCTCTGGGTGTGCTCCATTGCCCTAGAGCTGAAAGGCCCAAAGGTCGCCCTTGTTGGCAAAGGGGGAGAGAGGCCCCAAAGCATCTTGCTTCCACCTCTTGGGAAGCTAAGAAACAACTGGCTGTGCCCAGTGCTCTTATAGCCTAAGAGAACATCTCTTATCAAGGCCTGTGAAACGCACTGTCTAGGCAGGGTGATCTGGAAGAAGTAGAACTTCGGCTCTGGTTGTGCTCCATTGCCCTAGAGCTGCCAGACCCAACGTGCTGCCTTGTTTCCAAAGGGGCAGAGAGGCCCCAAAGCGTCTTGCTTCCAGCTGTTTGGGAAACAAGGAAACAACTGGCTCTGCACCGTGCTCTCACAGCCTACCGGGAACGTCACATACAAAGGCCTCTGAAACGCAGTTCCTTGGCAGGCCTGATCTGGCTGAAGTAGGACTTCTGCTCTGGGTGTGCTCCATTGGCCTAGAGCTGAAAGGCCCAAAGGTCGCCCTTGTTGGCAAAGGGGCAGGGAGCCCCCAAAGCATCTTGCTTCCAGCTCTTTGGGAAGCTAAGAAACAAATGGCTCTGCCCAGTGCTCTAACAGAGTACCGGGAACATCTCTTACCAAAGCCTTTGAAACGCAGTTTCTTGGCAGGCCTTATCTGGCTGAGGTAGAACTTCTGCTCTGGGTGTGCTCCATTGGCCTAGAGCTGCCTGGCCCAAAGGTCGGCCTTGTTTGCAAAGGGGATGAGAGGCCCCAAAGCATCTTGCTTCCAGCTCTTCGGGAAGCTAAGAAACATCTGGCGTTGCCCAGTGCTCTTACAGCCTACCGGGAACATCTCTTACCAAGGCCTGTGAAACGCAGTTTGTTGGTGGCCTGAACTGGCCGAAGTAGAACTTCTGCTCTGGGTGTGCTCCACTGGGCTAGAGCTACCTGCCCCAGAGGGCTGCCTTGAGTCCAAAGTGAGAGAGTGGCACCAAAGCTTCTCGCTTCCAGCTCTTCGGGAAGCTAAGAAACATCTGGCGTTGCCCAGTGCTCTTACAGCCTACCGGGAACATCTCTTACCAAGGCCTGTGAAACGCCGTTTCCTGGCAGGCCTGATTTGGCTGAAGTAGAACTTCTGCTCTGGGTGTGCTCCATTGCCCTAGAGCTGCCAGGCCCAAGGTGCTGCCTTGTTTCCAAAGGGGCAGAGAGGCCCCAAAGCATCTTGCTTCCAGCTCTCTGGGAAGCTAAGAACCAACTCGCTCTGCCCCGTGCTCTTACAGCCTACCGGGAACATGTCTTTGAAAGGCCTGTGAAACGCAGTTTCTTGGCAGGCCTCATCTGGCTGAAGTAGAACTCCGGCTCTGGGTGTGCTCCATTGCCCTAGAGCTGCCAGGCCCAAAGTGCTGCCCTGTTTCCAAGGGGCAGAGAGGCCCAAAGCATCTTGCTTCCCGGTCTTTGCAAAGCTAAGAAACAACTGGCTCTGCTCAGTGCTCTTACACCTACCGGGAACATCTCTTACCAAGGCCTGTCAAACGCTGTTTCTTTGCAGGCCTGATCAGGCTGAAGTAGAACTCCTGCTCTGCGTGTGCTCCATTGGCCTAGAGCTTCCCGACCCAAAAGGCTGCCTTGTTCCCAAACGGGCAGAGGGGTCCCAAGCATCTTGCTTCCAGCTTTTCAGGAAGGTAAGAAACAACTGGCTCTGCCCAGTGCTCTTACAGCCTACCGGGAACATCTCTTACCAAGGCCTGTGAAACGCAGTTTCCTGGCAGGCCTGATCTGGCTGAAGTAGAACTTCTGCTCTGGGTGTGCTCCATTGCCCTAGAGCTGCCAGGCCCAAAGGGCTGCCTTGTTTCCAAAGACGGAGAGTGGACCCAAAGCATCTTGCTCCCAGCTCTTCGGGAAGCTAAGAAACAGCTGGCTCTGCCCAGTGCTCTTACAGCCTAAGAGAACATCTCTTTGAAAGGCCTGTGAAACGCAGTTTCTTGGCAGGCCTGACCTGGCTGAAGTAGAACTTCTGTTCTGGTTGTGCTACATAGGCCTAGAGCTACCAGGACCTAAGGGCTGCCTTGTTTCCAAAGGGGGAGAGAGGCCCCAAAGCATCTTGCCTCCAGCACTTTGGGAAGCTAAAAAACAACTGGTTCTGCCCAGTGCTCTCACAGCCTACCGTGAACATCTCTTACCAAGGGCTGTGAAACGCAGTTTCTGGGCAGGACTGATCTGCCTGAAGTAGAACTTCTGCTGTGGGTGTGCTCCATTGGCCTAGAGCTGCCAGGCCCAAACGGCTGCCTTGTGTCCAAAGGGAGAGAGAGGCCCCAAGGCATCTTGCTTCCAGCTCTGTGGGAAGCTAAAGCAACTGGCTCTCCACAGTGCTCTCACAGCCTACCGGGAACATCTCTTACCAAGGCCTGTGAAACGCAGTTTCTTGGCAGGCCTGATCTGGCTGAAGTAGAACTCCTGCTCTGGGCGTGCTACTTTGGCCTAGAGCTGCCAGGCCCAAAGGGCCGCCTCGTTTCCAAAGGGGCTGAGAGTCCCCAAAGCATCTTGCTTCCAAATCTTTGGGAAGCTAAGAAACAACTGGCTCTGCACAGTGCTCTCACAGCCTACCGGCAACGTGACAGAGAAAGGCCTGTGAGACGCAGTTTCTTGGAAGGCCTGATCTGGCTGAGGTAGAACTTGTGCTCTGGGTGTGCTACTTTGGCCTAGAGCTGCCAGGCACAAAGGCTGCTTTGTTTCCAAAGGGGGAGAGAGGCCCCAAATCATGTTGCTTCCAGCTGTTTTTGAAGCTAAGAAACAGCTCGCTCTGCCAGGTACTCTTACAGCCTTCCGGGAACACCTCTTACGAAGGCCTGTGAAAAGCAGTTTCTTGGCAGGCCTGATCTGGCTGAGGTAGAACTTCTGCTCTGGGTGTGCTCCATTGGCCTAGAGCTGAAAGGCCCAAAGGTCGCCCTTGTTGGCAAAGGGGGAGAGAGGCCCCAAAGCATCTTGCTTCCACCTCTTGGGAAGCTAAGAAACAACTGGCTGTGCCCAGTGCTCTTATAGCCTAAGAGAACATCTCTTATCAAGGCCTGTGAAACGCACTGTCTAGGCAGGCCTGATCTGGAAGAAGTAGAACTTCGGCTCTGGTTGTGCTCCATTGCCCTAGAGCTGCCAGACCCAACGTGCTGCCTTGTTTCCAAAGGGGCAGAGAGGCCCCAAAGCGTCTTGCTTCCAGCTGTTTGGGAAACAAGGAAACAACTGGCTCTGCACCGTGCTCTCACAGCCTACCGGGAACGTCACATACAAAGGCCTCTGAAACGCAGTTCCTTGGCAGGCCTGATCTGGCTGAAGTAGGACTTCTGCTCTGGGTGTGCTCCATTGGCCTAGAGCTGAAAGGCCCAAAGGTCGCCCTTGTTGGCAAAGGGGCAGGGAGCCCCCAAAGCATCTTGCTTCCAGCTCTTTGGGAAGCTAAGAAACAAATGGCTCTGCCCAGTGCTCTAACAGAGTACCGGGAACATCTCTTACCAAAGCCTTTGAAACGCAGTTTCTTGGCAGGCCTTATCTGGCTGAGGTAGAACTTCTGCTCTGGGTGTGCTCCATTGGCCTAGAGCTGCCTGGCCCAAAGGTCGGCCTTGTTTGCAAAGGGGATGAGAGGCCCCAAAGCATCTTGCTTCCAGCTCTTCGGGAAGCTAAGAAACATCTGGCGTTGCCCAGTGCTCTTACAGCCTACCGGGAACATCTCTTACCAAGGCCTGTGAAACGCAGTTTGTTGGTGGCCTGAACTGGCCGAAGTAGAACTTCTGCTCTGGGTGTGCTCCATTGGCCTAGAGCTGCCTGGCCCAAGGTGCTGCCTTGTTTGCAAAGGGGCAGAGAGGCCCCAAAGCATCTTGCTTCCAGCTCTCTGGGAAGCTAAGAACCAACTCGCTCTGCCCCGTGCTCTTACAGCCTACCGGGAACATGTCTTTGAAAGGCCTGTGAAACGCAGTTTCTTGGCAGGCCTCATCTGGCTGAAGTAGAACTCCGGCTCTGGGTGTGCTCCATTGCCCTAGAGCTGCCAGGCCCAAAGTGCTGCCCTGTTTCCAAGGGGCAGAGAGGCCCAAAGCATCTTGCTTCCCGGTCTTTGCGAAGCTAAGAAACAACTGGCTCTGCCCAGTGCTCTTACACCTACCGGGAACATCTCTTACCAAGGCCTGTCAAACGCTGTTTCTTTGCAGGCCTGATCAGGCTGAAGTAGAACTCCTGCTCTGCGTGTGCTCCATTGGCCTAGAGCTTCCCGACCCAAAAGGCTGCCTTGTTCCCAAACGGGCAGAGGGGTCCCAAGCATCTTGCTTCCAGCTTTTCAGGAAGGTAAGAAACAACTGGCTCTGCCCAGTGCTCTTACAGCCTACCGGGAACATCTCTTACCAAGGCCTGTGAAACGCAGTTTCCTGGCAGGCCTGATCTGGCTGAAGTAGAACTTCTGCTCTGGGTGTGCTCCATTGCCCTAGAGCTGCCAGGCCCAAAGGGCTGCCTTGTTTCCAAAGATGGAGAGTGGACCCAAAGCATCTTGCTCCCAGCTCTTCGGGAAGCTAAGAAACAGCTGGCTCTGCCCAGTGCTCTTACAGCCTAAGAGAACATCTCTTTGAAAGGCCTGTGAAACGCAGTTTCTTGGCAGGCCTGACCTGGCTGAAGTAGAACTTCTGTTCTGGTTGTGCTACATAGGCCTAGAGCTACCAGGACCTAAGGGCTGCCTTGTTTCCAAAGGGTGAGAGAGGCCCCAAAGCATCTTGCCTCCAGCACTTTGGGAAGCTAAAAAACAACTGGTTCTGCCCAGTGCTCTCACAGCCTACCGTGAACATCTCTTACCAAGGGCTGTGAAACGCAGTTTCTGGGCAGGACTGATCTGCCTGAAGTAGAACTTCTGCTGTGGATGTGCTCCATTGGCCTAGAGCTGCCAGGCCCAAACGGCTGCCTTGTGTCCAAAGGGAGAGAGAGGCCCCAAGGCATCTTGCTTCCAGCTCTGTGGGAAGCTAAAGCAACTGGCTCTCCACAGTGCTCTCACAGCCTACCGGGAACATCTCTTACCAAGGCCTGTGAAACGCAGTTTCTTGGCAGGCCTGATCTGGCTGAAGTAGAACTCCTGCTCTGGGCGTGCTACTTTGGCCTAGAGCTGCCAGGCCCAAAGGGCCGCCTCGTTTCCAAAGGGGCTGAGAGTCCCCAAAGCATCTTGCTTCCAAATCTTTGGGAAGCTAAGAAACAACTGGCTCTGCACAGTGCTCTCACAGCCTACCGGCAACGTGACAGAGAAAGGCCTGTGAGACGCAGTTTCTTGGAAGGCCTGATCTGGCTGAGGTAGAACTTGTGCTCTGGGTGTGCTACTTTGGCCTAGAGCTGCCAGGCACAAAGGCTGCTTTGTTTCCAAAGGGGGAGAGAGGCCCCAAATCATGTTGCTTCCAGCTGTTTTTGAAGCTAAGAAACAACTCGCTCTGCCAGGTACTCTTACAGCCTTCCGGGAACACCTCTTACGAAGGCCTGTGAAAAGCAGTTTCTTGGCAGGCCTGATCTGGCTGAGGTAGAACTTCTGCTCTGGGTGTGCTCCATTGCCCTAGAGCTGAAAGGCCCAAAGGGCTGCCTTGTTTCCAAAGGGGGAGAGAGGCCCCAAAGCATCTTGCTTCCACCTCTTGGGAAGCTAAGAAACAACTGGCTGTGCCCAGTGCTCTTATAGCCTAAGAGAACATCTCTTATCAAGGCCTGTGAAACGCACTGTCTAGGCAGGCCTGATCTGGAAGAAGTAGAACTTCGGCTCTGGTTGTGCTCCATTGCCCTAGAGCTGCCAGACCCAACGTGCTGCCTTGTTTCCAAAGGGGCAGAGAGGCCCCAAAGCGTCTTGCTTCCAGCTGTTTGGGAAACAAGGAAACAACTGGCTCTGCACCGTGCTCTCACAGCCTACCGGGAACGTCACATACAAAGGCCTCTGAAACGCAGTTCCTTGGCAGGCCTGATCTGGCTGAAGTAGGACTTCTGCTCTGGGTGTGCTCCATTGGCCTAGAGCTGAAAGGCCCAAAGGTCGCCCTTGTTGGCAAAGGGGCAGGGAGCCCCCAAAGCATCTTGCTTCCAGCTCTTTGGGAAGCTGAGAAACAAATGGCTCTGCCCAGTGCTCTAACAGAGTACCGGGAACATCTCTTACCAAAGCCTTTGAAACGCAGTTTCTTGGCAGGCCTTATCTGGCTGAGGTAGAACTTCTGCTCTGGGTGTGCTCCATTGGCCTAGAGCTGCCTGGCCCAAAGGTCGGCCTTGTTTGCAAAGGGGATGAGAGGCCCCAAAGCATCTTGCTTCCAGCTCTTCGGGAAGCTAAGAAACATCTGGCATTGCCCAGTGCTCTTACAGCCTACCGGGAACATCTCTTACCAAGGCCTGTGAAACGCAGTTTGTTGGTGGCCTGAACTGGCCGAAGTAGAACTTCTGCTCTGGGTGTGCTCCATTGGCCTAGAGCTGCCTGGCCCAAGGTGCTGCCTTGTTTGCAAAGGGGCAGAGAGGCCCCAAAGCATCTTGCTTCCAGCTCTCTGGGAAGCTAAGAACCAACTCGCTCTGCCCCGTGCTCTTACAGCCTACCGGGAACATGTCTTTGAAAGGCCTGTGAAACGCAGTTTCTTGGCAGGCCTCATCTGGCTGAAGTAGAACTCCGGCTCTGGGTGTGCTCCATTGCCCTAGAGCTGCCAGGCCCAAAGTGCTGCCCTGTTTCCAAGGGGCAGAGAGGCCCAAAGCATCTTGCTTCCCGGTCTTTGCGAAGCTAAGAAACAACTGGCTCTGCCCAGTGCTCTTACACCTACCGGGAACATCTCTTACCAAGGCCTGTCAAACGCTGTTTCTTTGCAGGCCTGATCAGGCTGAAGTAGAACTCCTGCTTTGCGTGTGCTCCATTGGCCTAGAGCTTCCCGACCCAAAAGGCTGCCTTGTTCCCAAACGGGCAGAGGGGTCCCAAGCATCTTGCTTCCAGCTTTTCAGGAAGGTAAGAAACAACTGGCTCTGCCCAGTGCTCTTACAGCCTACCGGGAACATCTCTTACCAAGGCCTGTGAAACGCAGTTTCCTGGCAGGCCTGATCTGGCTGAAGTAGAACTTCTGCTCTGGGTGTGCTCCATTGCCCTAGAGCTGCCAGGCCCAAAGGGCTGCCTTGTTTCCAAAGACGGAGAGTGGACCCAAAGCATCTTGCTCCCAGCTCTTCGGGAAGCTAAGAAACAGCTGGCTCTGCCCAGTGCTCTTACAGCCTAAGAGAACATCTCTTTGAAAGGCCTGTGAAACGCAGTTTCTTGGCAGGCCTGACCTGGCTGAAGTAGAACTTCTGTTCTGGTTGTGCTACATAGGCCTAGAGCTACCAGGACCTAAGGGCTGCCTTGTTTCCAAAGGGTGAGAGAGGCCCCAAAGCATCTTGCCTCCAGCACTTTGGGAAGCTAAAAAACAACTGGTTCTGCCCAGTGCTCTCACAGCCTACCGTGAACATCTCTTACCAAGGGCTGTGAAACGCAGTTTCTGGGCAGGACTGATCTGCCTGAAGTAGAACTTCTGCTGTGGGTGTGCTCCATTGGCCTAGAGCTGCCAGGCCCAAACGGCTGCCTTGTGTCCAAAGGGAGAGAGAGGCCCCAAGGCATCTTGCTTCCAGCTCTGTGGGAAGCTAAAGCAACTGGCTCTCCACAGTGCTCTCACAGCCTACCGGGAACATCTCTTACCAAGGCCTGTGAAACGCAGTTTCTTGGCAGGCCTGATCTGGCTGAAGTAGAACTCCTGCTCTGGGCGTGCTACTTTGGCCTAGAGCTGCCAGGCCCAAAGGGCCGCCTTGTTTCCAAAGGGGCTGAGAGTCCCCAAAGCATCTTGCTTCCAAATCTTTGGGAAGCTAAGAAACAACTGGCTCTGCACAGTGCTCTCACAGCCTACCGGCAACGTGACAGAGAAAGGCCTGTGAGACGCAGTTTCTTGGAAGGCCTGATCTGGCTGAGGTAGAACTTGTGCTCTGGGTGTGCTACTTTGGCCTAGAGCTGCCAGGCACAAAGGCTGCTTTGTTTCCAAAGGGGGAGAGAGGCCCCAAATCATGTTGCTTCCAGCTGTTTTTGAAGCTAAGAAACAACTCGCTCTGCCAGGTACTCTTACAGCCTTCCGGGAACACCTCTTACGAAGGCCTGTGAAAAGCAGTTTCTTGGCAGGCCTGATCTGGCTGAGGTAGAACTTCTGCTCTGGGTGTGCTCCATTGCCCTAGAGCTGAAAGGCCCAAAGGGCTGCCTTGTTGGCAAAGGGGGAGAGAGGCCCCAAAGCATCTTGCTTCCACCTCTTGGGAAGCTAAGAAACAACTGGCTGTGCCCAGTGCTCTTATAGCCTAAGAGAACATCTCTTATCAAGGCCTGTGAAACGCACTTTCTAGGCAGGCCTGATCTGGAAGAAGTAGAACTTCGGCTCTGGTTGTGCTCCATTGCCCTAGAGCTGCCAGACCCAACGTGCTGCCTTGTTTCCAAAGGGGCAGAGAGGCCCCAAAGCGTCTTGCTTCCAGCTGTTTGGGAAACAAGGAAACAACTGGCTCTGCACCGTGCTCTCACAGCCTGCCGGGAACGTCACATACAAAGGCCTCTGAAACGCAGTTCCTTGGCAGGCCTGATCTGGCTGAAGTAGGACTTCTGCTCTGGGTGTGCTCCATTGGCCTAGAGCTGAAAGGCCCAAAGGTCGCCCTTGTTGGCAAAGGGGCAGGGAGCCCCCAAAGCATCTTGCTTCCAGCTCTTTGGGAAGCTAAGAAACAAATGGCTCTGCCCAGTGCTCTAACAGAGTACCGGGAACATCTCTTACCAAAGCCTTTGAAACGCAGTTTCTTGGCAGGCCTTATCTGGCTGAGGTAGAACTTCTGCTCTGGGTGTGCTCCATTGGCCTAGAGCTGCCTGGCCCAAAGGTCGGCCTTGTTTGCAAAGGGGATGAGAGGCCCCAAAGCATCTTGCTTCCAGCTCTTCGGGAAGCTAAGAAACATCTGGCGTTGCCCAGTGCTCTTACAGCCTACCGGGAACATCTCTTACCAAGGCCTGTGAAACGCAGTTTGTTGGTGGCCTGAACTGGCCGAAGTAGAACTTCTGCTCTGGGTGTGCTCCATTTTCCTAGAGCTGCCTGGCCCAAGGTGCTGCCTTGTTTGCAAAGGGGCAGAGAGGCCCCAAAGCATCTTGCTTCCAGCTCTCTGGGAAGCTAAGAACCAACTCGCTCTGCCCCGTGCTCTTACAGCCTACCGGGAACATGTCTTTGAAAGGCCTGTGAAACGCAGTTTCTTGGCAGGCCTCATCTGGCTGAAGTAGAACTCCGGCTCTGGGTGTGCTCCATTGCCCTAGAGCTGCCAGGCCCAAAGTGCTGCCCTGTTTCCAAGGGGCAGAGAGGCCCAAAGCATCTTGCTTCCCGGTCTTTGCGAAGCTAAGAAACAACTGGCTCTGCCCAGTGCTCTTACACCTACCGCGAACATCTCTTACCAAGGCCTGTCAAACGCTGTTTCTTTGCAGGCCTGATCAGGCTGAAGTAGAACTCCTGCTTTGCGTGTGCTCCATTGGCCTAGAGCTTCCCGACCCAAAAGGCTGCCTTGTTCCCAAACGGGCAGAGGGGTCCCAAGCGTCTTGCTTCCAGCTTTTCAGGAAGGTAAGAAACAACTGGCTCTGCCCAGTGCTCTTACAGCCTACCGGGAACATCTCTTACCAAGGCCTGTGAAACGCCGTTTCCTGGCAGGCCTGATCTGGCTGAAGTAGAACTTCTGCTCTGGGTGTGCTCCATTGCCCTAGAGCTGCCAGGCCCAAAGGGCTGCCTTGTTTCCAAAGACGGAGAGTGGACCCAAAGCATCTTGCTCCCAGCTCTTCGGGAAGCTAAGAAACAGCTGGCTCTGCCCAGTGCTCTTACAGCCTAAGGGAACATCTCTTTGAAAGGCCTGTGAAACGCAGTTTCTTGGCAGGCCTGACCTGGCTGAAGTAGAACTTCTGTTCTGGTTGTGCTACATAGGCCTAGAGCTACCAGGACCTAAGGGCTGCCTTGTTTCCAAAGGGTGAGAGAGGCCCCAAAGCATCTTGCCTCCAGCACTTTGGGAAGCTAAAAAACAACTGGTTCTGCCCAGTGCTCTCACAGCCTACCGTGAACATCTCTTACCAAGGGCTGTGAAACGCAGTTTCTGGGCAGGACTGATCTGCCTGAAGTAGAACTTCTGCTGTGGATGTGCTCCATTGGCCTAGAGCTGCCAGGCCCAAACGGCTGCCTTGTGTCCAAAGGGAGAGAGAGGCCCCAAGGCATCTTGCTTCCAGCTCTGTGGGAATCTAAAGCAACTGGCTCTCCACAGTGCTCTCACAGCCTACCGGGAACATCTCTTACCAAGGCCTGTGAAACACAGTTTCTTGGCAGGCCTGATCTGGCTGAAGTAGAACTCCTGCTCTGGGCGTGCTACTTTGGCCTAGAGCTGCCAGGCCCAAAGGGCCGCCTTGTTTCCAAAGGGGCTGAGAGTCCCCAAAGCATCTTGCTTCCAAATCTTTGGGAAGCTAAGAAACAACTGGCTCTGCACAGTGCTCTCACAGCCTACCGGCAACGTGACAGAGAAAGGCCTGTGAGACGCAGTTTCTTGGAAGGCCTGATCTGGCTGAGGTAGAACTTGTGCTCTGGGTGTGCTACTTTGGCCTAGAGCTGCCAGGCACAAAGGCTGCTTTGTTTCCAAAGGGGGAGAGAGGCCCCAAATCATGTTGCTTCCAGCTGTTTTTGAAGCTAAGAAACAACTCGCTCTGCCAGGTACTCTTACAGCCTTCCGGGAACACCTCTTACGAAGGCCTGTGAAAAGCAGTTTCTTGGCAGGCCTGATCTGGCTGAGGTAGAACTTCTGCTCTGGGTGTGCTCCATTGCCCTAGAGCTGAAAGGCCCAAAGGGCTGCCTTGTTTCCAAAGGGGGAGAGAGGCCCCAAAGCATCTTGCTTCCACCTCTTGGGAAGCTAAGAAACAACTGGCTGTGCCCAGTGCTCTTATAGCCTAAGAGAACATCTCTTATCAAGGCCTGTGAAACGCACTGTCTAGGCAGGCCTGATCTGGAAGAAGTAGAACTTCGGCTCTGGTTGTGCTCCATTGCCCTAGAGCTGCCAGACCCAACGTGCTGCCTTGTTTCCAAAGGGGCAGAGAGGCCCCAAAGCGTCTTGCTTCCAGCTGTTTGGGAAACAAGGAAACAACTGGCTCTGCACCGTGCTCTCACAGCCTACCGGGAACGTCACATACAAAGGCCTCTGAAACGCAGTTCCTTGGCAGGCCTGATCTGGCTGAAGTAGGACTTCTGCTCTGGGTGTGCTCCATTGGCCTAGAGCTGAAAGGCCCAAAGGTCGCCCTTGTTGGCAAAGGGGCAGGGAGCCCCCAAAGCATCTTGCTTCCAGCTCTTTGGGAAGCTAAGAAACAAATGGCTCTGCCCAGTGCTCTAACAGAGTACCGGGAACATCTCTTACCAAAGCCTTTGAAACGCAGTTTCTTGGCAGGCCTTATCTGGCTGAGGTAGAACTTCTGCTCTGGGTGTGCTCCATTGGCCTAGAGCTGCCTGGCCCAAGGTGCTGCCTTGTTTGCAAAGGGGCAGAGAGGCCCCAAAGCATCTTGCTTCCAGCTCTTTGGGAAGCTAAGAACCAACTCGCTCTGCCCCGTGCTCTTACAGCCTACCGGGAACATGTCTTTGAAAGGCCTGTGAAACGCAGTTTCTTGGCAGGCCTCATCTGGCTGAAGTAGAACTCCGGCTCTGGGTGTGCTCCATTGCCCTAGAGCTGCCAGGCCCAAAGTGCTGCCCTGTTTCCAAGGGGCAGAGAGGCCCAAAGCATCTTGCTTCCCGGTCTTTGCGAAGCTAAGAAACAACTGGCTCTGCGCAGTGCTCTTACACCTACCGCGAACATCTCTTACCAAGGACTGTGAAACGCCGTTTCCTGGCAGGCCTGATCAGGCTGAAGTAGAACTCCTGCTTTGCGTGTGCTCCATTGGCCTAGAGCTTCCCGACCCAAAAGGCTGCCTTGTTCCCAAACGGGCAGAGGGGTCCCAAGCATCTTGCTTCCAGCTTTTCAGGAAGGTAAGAAACAACTGGCTCTGCCCAGTGCTCTTACAGCCTACCGGGAACATCTCTTACCAAGGCATGTGAAACGCCGTTTCCTGGCAGGCCTGATCTGGCTGAAGTAGAACTTCTGCTCTGGGTGTGCTCCATTGCCCTAGAGCTGCCAGGCCCAAAGGGCTGCCTTGTTTCCAAAGACGGAGAGTGGACCCAAAGCATCTTGCTCCCAGCTCTTCGGGAAGCTAAGAAACAGCTGGCTCTGCCCAGTGCTCTTACAGCCTAAGAGAACATCTCTTTGAAAGGCCTGTGAAACGCAGTTTCTTGGCAGGCCTGACCTGGCTGAAGTAGAACTTCTGTTCTGGTTGTGCTACATAGGCCTAGAGCTACCAGGACCTAAGGGCTGCCTTGTTTCCAAAGGGTGAGAGAGGCCCCAAAGCATCTTGCCTCCAGCACTTTGGGAAGCTAAAAAACAACTGGTTCTGCCCAGTGCTCTCACAGCCTACCGTGAACATCTCTTACCAAGGGCTGTGAAACGCAGTTTCTGGGCAGGACTGATCTGCCTGAAGTAGAACTTCTGCTGTGGATGTGCTCCATTGGCCTAGAGCTGCCAGGCCCAAACGGCTGCCTTGTGTCCAAAGGGAGAGAGAGGCCCCAAGGCATCTTGCTTCCAGCTCTGTGGGAAGCTAAAGCAACTGGCTCTCCACAGTGCTCTCACAGCCTACCGGGAACATCTCTTACCAAGGCCTGTGAAACACAGTTTCTTGGCAGGCCTGATCTGGCTGAAGTAGAACTCCTGCTCTGGGCGTGCTACTTTGGCCTAGAGCTGCCAGGCCCAAAGGGCCGCCTTGTTTCCAAAGGGGCTGAGAGTCCCCAAAGCATCTTGCTTCCAAATCTTTGGGAAGCTAAGAAACAACTGGCTCTGCACAGTGCTCTCACAGCCTACCGGCAACGTGACAGAGAAAGGCCTGTGAGACGCAGTTTCTTGGAAGGCCTGATCTGGCTGAGGTAGAACTTGTGCTCTGGGTGTGCTACTTTGGCCTAGAGCTGCCAGGCACAAAGGCTGCTTTGTTTCCAAAGGGGGAGAGAGGCCCCAAATCATGTTGCTTCCAGCTGTTTTTGAAGCTAAGAAACAGCTCGCTCTGCCAGGTACTCTTACAGCCTTCCGGGAACACCTCTTACGAAGGCCTGTGAAAAGCAGTTTCTTGGCAGGCCTGATCTGGCTGAGGTAGAACTTCTGCTCTGGGTGTGCTCCATTGGCCTAGAGCTGAAAGGCCCAAAGGTCGCCCTTGTTGGCAAAGGGGGAGAGAGGCCCCAAAGCATCTTGCTTCCACCTCTTGGGAAGCTAAGAAACAACTGGCTGTGCCCAGTGCTCTTATAGCCTAAGAGAACATCTCTTATCAAGGCCTGTGAAACGCACTGTCTAGGCAGGCCTGTTCTGGAAGAAGTAGAACTTCGGCTCTGGTTGTGCTCCATTGCCCTAGAGCTGCCAGACCCAACGTGCTGCCTTGTTTCCAAAGGGGCAGAGAGGCCCCAAAGCGTCTTGCTTCCAGCTGTTTGGGAAACAAGGAAACAACTGGCTCTGCACCGTGCTCTCACAGCCTACCGGGAACGTCACATACAAAGGCCTCTGAAACGCAGTTCCTTGGCAGGCCTGATCTGGCTGAAGTAGGACTTCTGCTCTGGGTGTGCTCCATTGGCCTAGAGCTGAAAGGCCCAAAGGTCGCCCTTGTTGGCAAAGGGGCAGGGAGCCCCCAAAGCATCTTGCTTCCAGCTCTTTGGGAAGCTAAGAAACAAATGGCTCTGCCCAGTGCTCTAACAGAGTACCGGGAACATCTCTTACCAAAGCCTTTGAAACGCAGTTTCTTGGCAGGCCTTATCTGGCTGAGGTAGAACTTCTGCTCTGGGTGTGCTCCATTGGCCTAGAGCTGCCTGGCCCAAAGGTCGGCCTTGTTTGCAAAGGGGATGAGAGGCCCCAAAGCATCTTGCTTCCAGCTCTTCGGGAAGCTAAGAAACATCTGGCGTTGCCCAGTGCTCTTACAGCCTACCGGGAACATCTCTTACCAAGGCCTGTGAAACGCAGTTTGTTGGTGGCCTGAACTGGCCGAAGTAGAACTTCTGCTCTGGGTGTGCTCCATTGGCCTAGAGCTGCCAGGCCCAAGGTGCTGCCTTGTTTCCAAAGGGGCAGAGAGGCCCCAAAGCATCTTGCTTCCAGCTCTCTGGGAAGCTAAGAACCAACTCGCTCTGCCCCGTGCTCTTACAGCCTACCGGGAACATGTCTTTGAAAGGCCTGTGAAACGCAGTTTCTTGGCAGGCCTCATCTGGCTGAAGTAGAACTCCGGCTCTGGGTGTGCTCCATTGCCCTAGAGCTGCCAGGCCCAAAGTGCTGCCCTGTTTCCAAGGGGCAGAGAGGCCCAAAGCATCTTGCTTCCCGGTCTTTGCGAAGCTAAGAAACAACTGGCTCTGCGCAGTGCTCTTACACCTACCGCGAACATCTCTTACCAAGGACTGTGAAACGCCGTTTCCTGGCAGGCCTGATCAGGCTGAAGTAGAACTCCTGCTTTGCGTGTGCTCCATTGGCCTAGAGCTTCCCGACCCAAAAGGCTGCCTTGTTCCCAAACGGGCAGAGGGGTCCCAAGCATCTTGCTTCCAGCTTTTCAGGAAGGTAAGAAACAACTGGCTCTGCCCAGTGCTCTTACAGCCTACCGGGAACATCTCTTACCAAGGCATGTGAAACGCCGTTTCCTGGCAGGCCTGATCTGGCTGAAGTAGAACTTCTGCTCTGGGTGTGCTCCATTGCCCTAGAGCTGCCAGGCCCAAAGGGCTGCCTTGTTTCCAAAGACGGAGAGTGGACCCAAAGCATCTTGCTCCCAGCTCTTCGGGAAGCTAAGAAACAGCTGGCTCTGCCCAGTGCTCTTACAGCCTAAGAGAACATCTCTTTGAAAGGCCTGTGAAACGCAGTTTCTTGGCAGGCCTGACCTGGCTGAAGTAGAACTTCTGTTCTGGTTGTGCTACATAGGCCTAGAGCTACCAGGACCTAAGGGCTGCCTTGTTTCCAAAGGGTGAGAGAGGCCCCAAAGCATCTTGCCTCCAGCACTTTGGGAAGCTAAAAAACAACTGGTTCTGCCCAGTGCTCTCACAGCCTACCGTGAACATCTCTTACCAAGGGCTGTGAAACGCAGTTTCTGGGCAGGACTGATCTGCCTGAAGTAGAACTTCTGCTGTGGATGTGCTCCATTGGCCTAGAGCTGCCAGGCCCAAACGGCTGCCTTGTGTCCAAAGGGAGAGAGAGGCCCCAAGGCATCTTGCTTCCAGCTCTGTGGGAAGCTAAAGCAACTGGCTCTCCACAGTGCTCTCACAGCCTACCGGGAACATCTCTTACCAAGGCCTGTGAAACACAGTTTCTTGGCAGGCCTGATCTGGCTGAAGTAGAACTCCTGCTCTGGGCGTGCTACTTTGGCCTAGAGCTGCCAGGCCCAAAGGGCCGCCTTGTTTCCAAAGGGGCTGAGAGTCCCCAAAGCATCTTGCTTCCAAATCTTTGGGAAGCTAAGAAACAACTGGCTCTGCACAGTGCTCTCACAGCCTACCGGCAACGTGACAGAGAAAGGCCTGTGAGACGCAGTTTCTTGGAAGGCCTGATCTGGCTGAGGTAGAACTTGTGCTCTGGGTGTGCTACTTTGGCCTAGAGCTGCCAGGCACAAAGGCTGCTTTGTTTCCAAAGGGGGAGAGAGGCCCCAAATCATGTTGCTTCCAGCTGTTTTTGAAGCTAAGAAACAGCTCGCTCTGCCAGGTACTCTTACAGCCTTCCGGGAACACCTCTTACGAAGGCCTGTGAAAAGCAGTTTCTTGGCAGGCCTGATCTGGCTGAGGTAGAACTTCTGCTCTGGGTGTGCTCCATTGGCCTAGAGCTGAAAGGCCCAAAGGTCGCCCTTGTTGGCAAAGGGGGAGAGAGGCCCCAAAGCATCTTGCTTCCACCTCTTGGGAAGCTAAGAAACAACTGGCTGTGCCCAGTGCTCTTATAGCCTAAGAGAACATCTCTTATCAAGGCCTGTGAAACGCACTGTCTAGGCAGGCCTGTTCTGGAAGAAGTAGAACTTCGGCTCTGGTTGTGCTCCATTGCCCTAGAGCTGCCAGACCCAACGTGCTGCCTTGTTTCCAAAGGGGCAGAGAGGCCCCAAAGCGTCTTGCTTCCAGCTGTTTGGGAAACAAGGAAACAACTGGCTCTGCACCGTGCTCTCACAGCCTACCGGGAACGTCACATACAAAGGCCTCTGAAACGCAGTTCCTTGGCAGGCCTGATCTGGCTGAAGTAGGACTTCTGCTCTGGGTGTGCTCCATTGGCCTAGAGCTGAAAGGCCCAAAGGTCGCCCTTGTTGGCAAAGGGGCAGGGAGCCCCCAAAGCATCTTGCTTCCAGCTCTTTGGGAAGCTAAGAAACAAATGGCTCTGCCCAGTGCTCTAACAGAGTACCGGGAACATCTCTTACCAAAGCCTTTGAAACGCAGTTTCTTGGCAGGCCTTATCTGGCTGAGGTAGAACTTCTGCTCTGGGTGTGCTCCATTGGCCTAGAGCTGCCTGGCCCAAAGGTCGGCCTTGTTTGCAAAGGGGATGAGAGGCCCCAAAGCATCTTGCTTCCAGCTCTTCGGGAAGCTAAGAAACATCTGGCGTTGCCCAGTGCTCTTACAGCCTACCGGGAACATCTCTTACCAAGGCCTGTGAAACGCAGTTTGTTGGTGGCCTGAACTGGCCGAAGTAGAACTTCTGCTCTGGGTGTGCTCCATTGGCCTAGAGCTGCCAGGCCCAAGGTGCTGCCTTGTTTCCAAAGGGGCAGAGAGGCCCCAAAGCATCTTGCTTCCAGCTCTCTGGGAAGCTAAGAACCAACTCGCTCTGCCCCGTGCTCTTACAGCCTACCGGGAACATGTCTTTGAAAGGCCTGTGAAACGCAGTTTCTTGGCAGGCCTCATCTGGCTGAAGTAGAACTCCGGCTCTGGGTGTGCTCCATTGCCCTAGAGCTGCCAGGCCCAAAGTGCTGCCCTGTTTCCAAGGGGCAGAGAGGCCCAAAGCATCTTGCTTCCCGGTCTTTGCGAAGCTAAGAAACAACTGGCTCTGCCCAGTGCTCTTACACCTACCGGGAACATCTCTTACCAAGGCCTGTCAAACGCTGTTTCTTTGCAGGCCTGATCAGGCTGAAGTAGAACTCCTGCTCTGCGTGTGCTCCATTGGCCTAGAGCTTCCCGACCCAAAAGGCTGCCTTGTTCCCAAACGGGCAGAGGGGTCCCAAGCATCTTGCTTCCAGCTTTTCAGGAAGGTAAGAAACAACTGGCTCTGCCCAGTGCTCTTACAGCCTACCGGGAACATCTCTTACCAAGGCCTGTGAAACGCAGTTTCCTGGCAGGCCTGATCTGGCTGAAGTAGAACTTCTGCTCTGGGTGTGCTCCATTGCCCTAGAGCTGCCAGGCCCAAAGGGCTGCCTTGTTTCCAAAGACGGAGAGTGGACCCAAAGCATCTTGCTCCCAGCTCTTCGGGAAGCTAAGAAACAGCTGGCTCTGCCCAGTGCTCTTACAGCCTAAGAGAACATCTCTTTGAAAGGCCTGTGAAACGCAGTTTCTTGGCAGGCCTGACCTGGCTGAAGTAGAACTTCTGTTCTGGTTGTGCTACATAGGCCTAGAGCTACCAGGACCTAAGGGCTGCCTTGTTTCCAAAGGGTGAGAGAGGCCCCAAAGCATCTTGCCTCCAGCACTTTGGGAAGCTAAAAAACAACTGGTTCTGCCAAGTGCTCTCACAGCCTACCGTGAACATCTCTTACCAAGGGCTGTGAAACGCAGTTTCTGGGCAGGACTGATCTGCCTGAAGTAGAACTTCTGCTGTGGATGTGCTCCATTGGCCTAGAGCTGCCAGGCCCAAACGGCTGCCTTGTGTCCAAAGGGAGAGAGAGGCCCCAAGGCATCTTGCTTCCAGCTCTGTGGGAAGCTAAAGCAACTGGCTCTCCACAGTGCTCTCACAGCCTACCGGGAACATCTCTTACCAAGGCCTGTGAAACGCAGTTTCTTGGCAGGCCTGATCTGGCTGAAGTAGAACTCCTGCTCTGGGCGTGCTACTTTGGCCTAGAGCTGCCAGGCCCAAAGGGCCGCCTCGTTTCCAAAGGGGCTGAGAGTCCCCAAAGCATCTTGCTTCCAAATCTTTGGGAATCTAAGAAACAACTGGCTCTGCACAGTGCTCTCACAGCCTACCGGCAACGTGACAGAGAAAGGCCTGTGAGACGCAGTTTCTTGGAAGGCCTGATCTGGCTGAGGTAGAACTTGTGCTCTGGGTGTGCTACTTTGGCCTAGAGCTGCCAGGCACAAAGGCTGCTTTGTTTCCAAAGGGGGAGAGAGGCCCCAAATCATGTTGCTTCCAGCTGTTTTTGAAGCTAAGAAACAACTCGCTCTGCCAGGTACTCTTACAGCCTTCCGGGAACACCTCTTACGAAGGCCTGTGAAAAGCAGTTTCTTGGCAGGCCTGATCTGGCTGAGGTAGAACTTCTGCTCTGGGTGTGCTCCATTGGCCTAGAGCTGAAAGGCCCAAAGGTCGCCCTTGTTGGCAAAGGGGGAGAGAGGCCCCAAAGCATCTTGCTTCCACCTCTTGGGAAGCTAAGAAACAACTGGCTGTGCCCAGTGCTCTTATAGCCTAAGAGAACATCTCTTATCAAGGCCTGTGAAACGCACTGTCTAGGCAGGCCTGATCTGGAAGAAGTAGAACTTCGGCTCTGGTTGTGCTCCATTGCCCTAGAGCTGCCAGACCCAACGTGCTGCCTTGTTTCCAAAGGGGCAGAGAGGCCCCAAAGCGTCTTGCTTCCAGCTGTTTGGGAAACAAGGAAACAACTGGCTCTGCACCGTGCTCTCACAGCCTACCGGGAACGTCACATACAAAGGCCTCTGAAACGCAGTTCCTTGGCAGGCCTGATCTGGCTGAAGTAGGACTTCTGCTCTGGGTGTGCTCCATTGGCCTAGAGCTGAAAGGCCCAAAGGTCGCCCTTGTTGGCAAAGGGGCAGGGAGCCCCCAAAGCATCTTGCTTCCAGCTCTTTGGGAAGCTAAGAAACAAATGGCTCTGCCCAGTGCTCTAACAGAGTACCGGGAACATCTCTTACCAAAGCCTTTGAAACGCAGTTTCTTGGCAGGCCTTATCTGGCTGAGGTAGAACTTCTGCTCTGGGTGTGCTCCATTGGCCTAGAGCTGCCTGGCCCAAAGGTCGGCCTTGTTTGCAAAGGGGATGAGAGGCCCCAAAGCATCTTGCTTCCAGCTCTTCGGGAAGCTAAGAAACATCTGGCGTTGCCCAGTGCTCTTACAGCCTACCGGGAACATCTCTTACCAAGGCCTGTGAAACGCAGTTTGTTGGTGGCCTGAACTGGCCGAAGTAGAACTTCTGCTCTGGGTGTGCTCCATTGGCCTAGAGCTGCCAGGCCCAAGGTGCTGCCTTGTTTCCAAAGGGGCAGAGAGGCCCCAAAGCATCTTGCTTCCAGCTCTCTGGGAAGCTAAGAACCAACTCGCTCTGCCCCGTGCTCTTACAGCCTACCGGGAACATGTCTTTGAAAGGCCTGTGAAACGCAGTTTCTTGGCAGGCCTCATCTGGCTGAAGTAGAACTCCGGCTCTGGGTGTGCTCCATTGCCCTAGAGCTGCCAGGCCCAAAGTGCTGCCCTGTTTCCAAGGGGCAGAGAGGCCCAAAGCATCTTGCTTCCCGGTCTTTGCGAAGCTAAGAAACAACTGGCTCTGCCCAGTGCTCTTACACCTACCGGGAACATCTCTTACCAAGGCCTGTCAAACGCTGTTTCTTTGCAGGCCTGATCAGGCTGAAGTAGAACTCCTGCTCTGCGTGTGCTCCATTGGCCTAGAGCTTCCCGACCCAAAAGGCTGCCTTGTTCCCAAACGGGCAGAGGGGTCCCAAGCATCTTGCTTCCAGCTTTTCAGGAAGGTAAGAAACAACTGGCTCTGCCCAGTGCTCTTACAGCCTACCGGGAACATCTCTTACCAAGGCCTGTGAAACGCAGTTTCCTGGCAGGCCTGATCCGGCTGAAGTAGAACTTCTGCTCTGGGTGTTCTCCATTGCCCTAGAGCTGCCAGGCCCAAAGGGCTGCCTTGTTTCCAAAGACGGAGAGTGGACCCAAAGCATCTTGCTCCCAGCTCTTCGGGAAGCTAAGAAACAGCTGGCTCTGCCCAGTGCTCTTACAGCCTAAGAGAACATCTCTTTGAAAGGCCTGTGAAACGCAGTTTCTTGGCAGGCCTGACCTGGCTGAAGTAGAACTTCTGTTCTGGTTGTGCTACATAGGCCTAGAGCTACCAGGACCTAAGGGCTGCCTTGTTTCCAAAGGGTGAGAGAGGCCCCAAAGCATCTTGCCTCCAGCACTTTGGGAAGCTAAAAAACAACTGGTTCTGCCCAGTGCTCTCACAGCCTACCGTGAACATCTCTTACCAAGGGCTGTGAAACGCAGTTTCTGGGCAGGACTGATCTGCCTGAAGTAGAACTTCTGCTGTGGATGTGCTCCATTGGCCTAGAGCTGCCAGGCCCAAACGGCTGCCTTGTGTCCAAAGGGAGAGAGAGGCCCCAAGGCATCTTGCTTCCAGCTCTGTGGGAAGCTAAAGCAACTGGCTCTCCACAGTGCTCTCACAGCCTACCGGGAACATCTCTTACCAAGGCCTGTGAAACGCAGTTTCTTGGCAGGCCTGATCTGGCTGAAGTAGAACTCCTGCTCTGGGCGTGCTACTTTGGCCTAGAGCTGCCAGGCCCAAAGGGCCGCCTCGTTTCCAAAGGGGCTGAGAGTCCCCAAAGCATCTTGCTTCCAAATCTTTGGGAAGCTAAGAAACAACTGGCTCTGCACAGTGCTCTCACAGCCTACCGGCAACGTGACAGAGAAAGGCCTGTGAGACGCAGTTTCTTGGAAGGCCTGATCTGGCTGAGGTAGAACTTGTGCTCTGGGTGTGCTACTTTGGCCTAGAGCTGCCAGGCACAAAGGCTGCTTTGTTTCCAAAGGGGGAGAGAGGCCCCAAATCATGTTGCTTCCAGCTGTTTTTGAAGCTAAGAAACAACTCGCTCTGCCAGGTACTCTTACAGCCTTCCGGGAACACCTCTTACGAAGGCCTGTGAAAAGCAGTTTCTTGGCAGGCCTGATCTGGCTGAGGTAGAACTTCTGCTCTGGGTGTGCTCCATTGCCCTAGAGCTGAAAGGCCCAAAGGTCGCCCTTGTTGGCAAAGGGGGAGAGAGGCCCCAAAGCATCTTGCTTCCACCTCTTGGGAAGCTAAGAAACAACTGGCTGTGCCCAGTGCTCTTATAGCCTAAGAGAACATCTCTTATCAAGGCCTGTGAAACGCACTGTCTAGGCAGGCCTGATCTGGAAGAAGTAGAACTTCGGCTCTGGTTGTGCTCCATTGCCCTAGAGCTGCCAGACCCAACGTGCTGCCTTGTTTCCAAAGGGGCAGAGAGGCCCCAAAGCGTCTTGCTTCCAGCTGTTTGGGAAACAAGGAAACAACTGGCTCTGCACCGTGCTCTCACAGCCTACCGGGAACGTCACATACAAAGGCCTCTGAAACGCAGTTCCTTGGCAGGCCTGATCTGGCTGAAGTAGGACTTCTGCTCTGGGTGTGCTCCATTGGCCTAGAGCTGAAAGGCCCAAAGGTCGCCCTTGTTGGCAAAGGGGCAGGGAGCCCCCAAAGCATCTTGCTTCCAGCTCTTTGGGAAGCTAAGAAACAAATGGCTCTGCCCAGTGCTCTAACAGAGTACCGGGAACATCTCTTACCAAAGCCTTTGAAACGCAGTTTCTTGGCAGGCCTTATCTGGCTGAGGTAGAACTTCTGATCTGGGTGTGCTCCATTGGCCTAGAGCTGCCTGGCCCAAAGGTCGGCCTTGTTTGCAAAGGGGATGAGAGGCCCCAAAGCATCTTGCTTCCAGCTCTTCGGGAAGCTAAGAAACATCTGGCGTTGCCCAGTGCTCTTACAGCCTACCGGGAACATCTCTTACCAAGGCCTGTGAAACGCAGTTTGTTGGTGGCCTGAACTGGCCGAAGTAGAACTTCTGCTCTGGGTGTGCTCCATTGGCCTAGAGCTGCCAGGCCCAAGGTGCTGCCTTGTTTCCAAAGGGGCAGAGAGGCCCCAAAGCATCTTGCTTCCAGCTCTCTGGGAAGCTAAGAACCAACTCGCTCTGCCCCGTGCTCTTACAGCCTACCGGGAACATGTCTTTGAAAGGCCTGTGAAACGCAGTTTCTTGGCAGGCCTCATCTGGCTGAAGTAGAACTCCGGCTCTGGGTGTGCTCCATTGCCCTAGAGCTGCCAGGCCCAAAGTGCTGCCCTGTTTCCAAGGGGCAGAGAGGCCCAAAGCATCTTGCTTCCCGGTCTTTGCGAAGCTAAGAAACAACTGGCTCTGCCCAGTGCTCTTACACCTACCGCGAACATCTCTTACCAAGGCCTGTCAAACGCTGTTTCTTTGCAGGCCTGATCAGGCTGAAGTAGAACTCCTGCTCTGCGTGTGCTCCATTGGCCTAGAGCTTCCCGACCCAAAAGGCTGCCTTGTTCCCAAACGGGCAGAGGGGTCCCAAGCATCTTGCTTCCAGCTTTTCAGGAAGGTAAGAAACAACTGGCTCTGCCCAGTGCTCTTACAGCCTACCGGGAACATCTCTTACCAAGGCCTGTGAAACGCAGTTTCCTGGCAGGCCTGATCTGGCTGAAGTAGAACTTCTGCTCTGGGTGTGCTCCATTGCCCTAGAGCTGCCAGGCCCAAAGGGCTGCCTTGTTTCCAAAGACGGAGAGTGGACCCAAAGCATCTTGCTCCCAGCTCTTCGGGAAGCTAAGAAACAGCTGGCTCTGCCCAGTGCTCTTACAGCCTAAGAGAACATCTCTTTGAAAGGCCTGTGAAACGCAGTTTCTTGGCAGGCCTGACCTGGCTGAAGTAGAACTTCTGTTCTGGTTGTGCTACATAGGCCTAGAGCTACCAGGACCTAAGGGCTGCCTTGTTTCCAAAGGGTGAGAGAGGCCCCAAAGCATCTTGCCTCCAGCACTTTGGGAAGCTAAAAAACAACTGGTTCTGCCCAGTGCTCTCACAGCCTACCGTGAACATCTCTTACCAAGGGCTGTGAAACGCAGTTTCTGGGCAGGACTGATCTGCCTGAAGTAGAACTTCTGCTGTGGATGTGCTCCATTGGCCTAGAGCTGCCAGGCCCAAACGGCTGCCTTGTGTCCAAAGGGAGAGAGAGGCCCCAAGGCATCTTGCTTCCAGCTCTGTGGGAAGCTAAAGCAACTGGCTCTCCACAGTGCTCTCACAGCCTACCGGGAACATCTCTTACCAAGGCCTGTGAAACGCAGTTTCTTGGCAGGCCTGATCTGGCTGAAGTAGAACTCCTGCTCTGGGCGTGCTACTTTGGCCTAGAGCTGCCAGGCCCAAAGGGCCGCCTCGTTTCCAAAGGGGCTGAGAGTCCCCAAAGCATCTTGCTTCCAAATCTTTGGGAAGCTAAGAAACAACTGGCTCTGCACAGTGCTCTCACAGCCTACCGGCAACGTGACAGAGAAAGGCCTGTGAGACGCAGTTTCTTGGAAGGCCTGATCTGGCTGAGGTAGAACTTGTGCTCTGGGTGTGCTACTTTGGCCTAGAGCTGCCAGGCACAAAGGCTGCTTTGTTTCCAAAGGGGGAGAGAGGCCCCAAATCATGTTGCTTCCAGCTGTTTTTGAAGCTAAGAAACAACTCGCTCTGCCAGGTACTCTTACAGCCTTCCGGGAACACCTCTTACGAAGGCCTGTGAAAAGCAGTTTCTTGGCAGGCCTGATCTGGCTGAGGTAGAACTTCTGCTCTGGGTGTGCTCCATTGGCCTAGAGCTGAAAGGCCCAAAGGTCGCCCTTGTTGGCAAAGGGGGAGAGAGGCCCCAAAGCATCTTGCTTCCACCTCTTGGGAAGCTAAGAAACAACTGGCTGTGCCCAGTGCTCTTATAGCCTAAGAGAACATCTCTTATCAAGGCCTGTGAAACGCACTGTCTAGGCAGGCCTGATCTGGAAGAAGTAGAACTTCGGCTCTGGTTGTGCTCCATTGCCCTAGAGCTGCCAGACCCAACGTGCTGCCTTGTTTCCAAAGGGGCAGAGAGGCCCCAAAGCGTCTTGCTTCCAGCTGTTTGGGAAACAAGGAAACAACTGGCTCTGCACCGTGCTCTCACAGCCTACCGGGAACGTCACATACAAAGGCCTCTGAAACGCAGTTCCTTGGCAGGCCTGATCTGGCTGAAGTAGGACTTCTGCTCTGGGTGTGCTCCATTGGCCTAGAGCTGAAAGGCCCAAAGGTCGCCCTTGTTGGCAAAGGGGCAGGGAGCCCCCAAAGCATCTTGCTTCCAGCTCTTTGGGAAGCTAAGAAACAAATGGCTCTGCCCAGTGCTCTAACAGAGTACCGGGAACATCTCTTACCAAAGCCTTTGAAACGCAGTTTCTTGGCAGGCCTTATCTGGCTGAGGTAGAACTTCTGCTCTGGGTGTGCTCCATTGGCCTAGAGCTGCCTGGCCCAAAGGTCGGCCTTGTTTGCAAAGGGGATGAGAGGCCCCAAAGCATCTTGCTTCCAGCTCTTCGGGAAGCTAAGAAACATCTGGCGTTGCCCAGTGCTCTTACAGCCTACCGGGAACATCTCTTACCAAGGCCTGTGAAACGCAGTTTGTTGGTGGCCTGAACTGGCCGAAGTAGAGCTTCTGCTCTGGGTGTGCTCCATTGGCCTAGAGCTGCCTGGCCCATAGGGCTGCCTTGTTTGCAAAGGGGATGAGAGGCCCCAAAGCATCTTGCTTCCAGCTCTTCGGAAAGCTAAGAAACATCTGGCGTTGCCCAGTGCTCTTACAGCTTACCGGGAACATCTCTTACCAAGGCCTGTGAAACGCAGTTTCTTGGTGGCCTGAACTGGCCGAAGTAGAACTTCTGCTCTGGGTGTGCTCCACTGGCCTAGAGCTACCTGGCCCAAAGGGCTGCCTTGAGTCCAAAGTGAGAGAGTGGCACCAAAGCTTCTCGCTTCCAGCTCTTCGGGAAGCTAAGAAACATCTGGCGTTGCCCAGTGCTCTTACAGCCTACCGGGAACATCTCTTACCAAGGCCTGTGAAACGCCGTTTCCTGGCAGGCCTGATTTGGCTGAAGTAGAACTTCTGCTCTGGGTGTGCTCCATTGCCCTAGAGCTGCCAGGCCCAAGGTGCTGCCTTGTTTCCAAAGGGGCACAGAGGCCCCAAAGCATCTTGCTTCCAGCTCTCTGGGAAGCTAAGAACCAACTCGCTCTGCCCCGTGCTCTTACAGCCTACCGGGAACATGTCTTTGAAAGGCCTGTGAAACGCAGTTTCTTGGCAGGCCTCATCTGGCTGAAGTAGAACTCCGGCTCTGGGTGTGCTCCACTGCCCTAGAGCTGCCAGGCCCAAAGTGCTGCCCTGTTTCCAAGGGGCAGAGAGGCCCAAAGCATCTTGCTTCCCGGTCTTTGCGAAGCTAAGAAACAACTGGCTCTGCCCAGTGCTCTTACACCTACCGGGAACATCTCTTACCAAGGCCTGTCAAACGCTGTTTCTTTGCAGGCCTGATCAGGCTGAAGTAGAACTCCTGCTCTGCGTGTGCTCCATTGGCCTAGAGCTTCCCGACCCAAAAGGCTGCCTTGTTCCCAAACGGGCAGAGGGGTCCCAAGCATCTTGCTTCCAGCTTTTCAGGAAGGTAAGAAACAACTGGCCCTGCCCAGTGCTCTTACAGCCTACCGGGAACATCTCTTACCAAGGCCTGTGAAACGCAGTTTCCTGGCAGGCCTGATCTGGCTGAAGTAGAACTTCTGCTCTGGGTGTGCTCCATTGCCCTAGAGCTGCCAGGCCCAAAGGGCTGCCTTGTTTCCAAAGACGGAGAGTGGACCCAAAGCATCTTGCTCCCAGCTCTTCGGGAAGCTAAGAAACAGCTGGCTCTGCCCAGTGCTCTTACAGCCTAAGAGAACATCTCTTTGAAAGGCCTGTGAAACGCAGTTTCTTGGCAGGCCTGACCTGGCTGAAGTAGAACTTCTGTTCTGGTTGTGCTACATAGGCCTAGAGCTACCAGGACCTAAGGGCTGCCTTGTTTCCAAAGGGTGAGAGAGGCCCCAAAGCATCTTGCCTCCAGCACTTTGGGAAGCTAAAAAACAACTGGTTCTGCCCAGTGCTCTCACAGCCTACCGTGAACATCTCTTACCAAGGGCTGTGAAACGCAGTTTCTGGGCAGGACTGATCTGCCTGAAGTAGAACTTCTGCTGTGGATGTGCTCCATTGGCCTAGAGCTGCCAGGCCCAAACGGCTGCCTTGTGTCCAAAGGGAGAGAGAGGCCCCAAGGCATCTTGCTTCCAGCTCTGTGGGAAGCTAAAGCAACTGGCTCTCCACAGTGCTCTCACAGCCTACCGGGAACATCTCTTACCAAGGCCTGTGAAACGCAGTTTCTTGGCAGGCCTGATCTGGCTGAAGTAGAACTCCTGCTCTGGGCGTGCTACTTTGGCCTAGAGCTGCCAGGCCCAAAGGGCCGCCTCGTTTCCAAAGGGGCTGAGAGTCCCCAAAGCATCTTGCTTCCAAATCTTTGGGAAGCTAAGAAACAACTGGCTCTGCACAGTGCTCTCACAGCCTACCGGCAACGTGACAGAGAAAGGCCTGTGAGACGCAGTTTCTTGGAAGGCCTGATCTGGCTGAGGTAGAACTTGTGCTCTGGGTGTGCTACTTTGGCCTAGAGCTGCCAGGCACAAAGGCTGCTTTGTTTCCAAAGGGGGAGAGAGGCCCCAAATCATGTTGCTTCCAGCTGTTTTTGAAGCTAAGAAACAACTCGCTCTGCCAGGTACTCTTACAGCCTTCCGGGAACACCTCTTACGAAGGCCTGTGAAAAGCAGTTTCTTGGCAGGCCTGATCTGGCTGAGGTAGAACTTCTGCTCTGGGTGTGCTCCATTGGCCTAGAGCTGAAAGGCCCAAAGGTCGCCCTTGTTGGCAAAGGGGGAGAGAGGCCCCAAAGCATCTTGCTTCCACCTCTTGGGAAGCTAAGAAACAACTGGCTGTGCCCAGTGCTCTTATAGCCTAAGAGAACATCTCTTATCAAGGCCTGTGAAACGCACTGTCTAGGCAGGCCTGATCTGGAAGAAGTAGAACTTCGGCTCTGGTTGTGCTCCATTGCCCTAGAGCTGCCAGACCCAACGTGCTGCCTTGTTTCCAAAGGGGCAGAGAGGCCCCAAAGCGTCTTGCTTCCAGCTGTTTGGGAAACAAGGAAACAACTGGCTCTGCACCGTGCTCTCACAGCCTACCGGGAACGTCACATACAAAGGCCTCTGAAACGCAGTTCCTTGGCAGGCCTGATCTGGCTGAAGTAGGACTTCTGCTCTGGGTGTGCTCCATTGGCCTAGAGCTGAAAGGCCCAAAGGTCGCCCTTGTTGGCAAAGGGGCAGGGAGCCCCCAAAGCATCTTGCTTCCAGCTCTTTGGGAAGCTAAGAAACAAATGGCTCTGCCCAGTGCTCTAACAGAGTACCGGGAACATCTCTTACCAAAGCCTTTGAAACGCAGTTTCTTGGCAGGCCTGATCTGGCTGAAGTAGAACTTCTGCTCTGGGTGTGCTCCATTGCCCTAGAGCTGCCAGGCCCAAAGGGCTGCCTTGTTTCCAAAGACGGAGAGTGGACCCAAAGCATCTTGCTCCCAGCTCTTCGGGAAGCTAAGAAACAGCTGGCTCTGCCCAGTGCTCTTACAGCCTAAGAGAACATCTCTTTGAAAGGCCTGTGAAACGCAGTTTCTTGGCAGGCCTGACCTGGCTGAAGTAGAACTTCTGTTCTGGTTGTGCTACATAGGCCTAGAGCTACCAGGACCTAAGGGCTGCCTTGTTTCCAAAGGGTGAGAGAGGCCCCAAAGCATCTTGCCTCCAGCACTTTGGGAAGCTAAAAAACAACTGGTTCTGCCCAGTGCTCTCACAGCCTACCGTGAACATCTCTTACCAAGGGCTGTGAAACGCAGTTTCTGGGCAGGACTGATCTGCCTGAAGTAGAACTTCTGCTGTGGGTGTGCTCCATTGGCCTAGAGCTGCCAGGCCCAAACGGCTGCCTTGTGTCCAAAGGGAGAGAGAGGCCCCAAGGCATCTTGCTTCCAGCTCTGTGGGAAGCTAAAGCAACTGGCTCTCCACAGTGCTCTCACAGCCTACCGGGAACATCTCTTACCAAGGCCTGTGAAACGCAGTTTCTTGGCAGGCCTGATCTGGCTGAAGTAGAACTCCTGCTCTGGGCGTGCTACTTTGGCCTAGAGCTGCCAGGCCCAAAGGGCCGCCTCGTTTCCAAAGGGGCTGAGAGTCCCCAAAGCATCTTGCTTCCAAATCTTTGGGAAGCTAAGAAACAACTGGCTCTGCACAGTGCTCTCACAGCCTACCGGCAACGTGACAGAGAAAGGCCTGTGAGACGCAGTTTCTTGGAAGGCCTGATCTGGCTGAGGTAGAACTCCTGCTCTGGGCGTGCTACTTTGGCCTAGAGCTGCCAGGCCCAAAGGGCCGCCTCGTTTCCAAAGGGGCTGAGAGTCCCCAAAGCATCTTGCTTCCAAATCTTTGGGAAGCTAAGAAACAACTGGCTCTGCACAGTGCTCTCACAGCCTACCGGCAACGTGACAGAGAAAGGCCTGTGAGACGCAGTTTCTTGGAAGGCCTGATCTGGCTGAGGTAGAACTTGTGCTCTGGGTGTGCTACTTTGGCCTAGAGCTGCCAGGCACAAAGGCTGCTTTGTTTCCAAAGGGGGAGAGAGGCCCCAAATCATGTTGCTTCCAGCTGTTTTTGAAGCTAAGAAACAACTCGCTCTGCCAGGTACTCTTACAGCCTTCCGGGAACACCTCTTACGAAGGCCTGTGAAAAGCAGTTTCTTGGCAGGCCTGATCTGGCTGAGGTAGAACTTCTGCTCTGGGTGTGCTCCATTGGCCTAGAGCTGAAAGGCCCAAAGGTCGCCCTTGTTGGCAAAGGGGGAGAGAGGCCCCAAAGCATCTTGCTTCCACCTCTTGGGAAGCTAAGAAACAACTGGCTGTGCCCAGTGCTCTTATAGCCTAAGAGAACATCTCTTATCAAGGCCTGTGAAACGCACTGTCTAGGCAGGCCTGATCTGGAAGAAGTAGAACTTCGGCTCTGGTTGTGCTCCATTGCCCTAGAGCTGCCAGACCCAACGTGCTGCCTTGTTTCCAAAGGGGCAGAGAGGCCCCAAAGCGTCTTGCTTCCAGCTGTTTGGGAAACAAGGAAACAACTGGCTCTGCACCGTGCTCTCACAGCCTACCGGGAACGTCACATACAAAGGCCTCTGAAACGCAGTTCCACGGCAGGCCTGATCTGGCTGAAGTAGGACTTCTGCTCTGGCTGTGCTCCATTGGCCTAGAGCTGAAAGGCCCAAAGGGATGCCTTATTTGCAAAGGGGCAGAGAGGCCCCAAAGCATCTTGCTTCCAGCTCTTTGGGAAGCTAAGAAACAAATGGCTCTGCCCAGTGCTCTAACAGAGTAGCGGGAACATCTCTTACCAAAGCCTTTGAAACGCAGTTTCTTGGCAGGCCTTATCTGGCTGAGGTAGAACTTCTGATCTGGGTGTGCTCCATTGGCCTAGAGCTGCCTGGCCCAAAGGTCGGCCTTGTTTGCAAAGGGGATGAGAGGCCCCAAAGCATCTTGCTTCCAGCTCTTCGGGAAGCTAAGAAACATCTGGCGTTGCCCAGTGCTCTTACAGCCTACCGGGAACATCTCTTACCAAGGCCTGTGAAACGCAGTTTGTTGGTGGCCTGAACTGGCCGAAGTAGAACTTCTGCTCTGGGTGTGCTCCATTGGCCTAGAGCTGCCAGGCCCAAGGTGCTGCCTTGTTTCCAAAGGGGCAGAGAGGCCCCAAAGCATCTTGCTTCCAGCTCTCTGGGAAGCTAAGAACCAACTCGCTCTGCCCCGTGCTCTTACAGCCTACCGGGAACATGTCTTTGAAAGGCCTGTGAAACGCAGTTTCTTGGCAGGCCTCATCTGGCTGAAGTAGAACTCCGGCTCTGGGTGTGCTCCATTGCCCTAGAGCTGCCAGGCCCAAAGTGCTGCCCTGTTTCCAAGGGGCAGAGAGGCCCAAAGCATCTTGCTTCCCGGTCTTTGCGAAGCTAAGAAACAACTGGCTCTGCCCAGTGCTCTTACACCTACCGCGAACATCTCTTACCAAGGCCTGTCAAACGCTGTTTCTTTGCAGGCCTGATCAGGCTGAAGTAGAACTCCTGCTCTGCGTGTGCTCCATTGGCCTAGAGCTTCCCGACCCAAAAGGCTGCCTTGTTCCCAAACGGGCAGAGGGGTCCCAAGCATCTTGCTTCCAGCTTTTCAGGAAGGTAAGAAACAACTGGCTCTGCCCAGTGCTCTTACAGCCTACCGGGAACATCTCTTACCAAGGCCTGTGAAACGCAGTTTCCTGGCAGGCCTGATCTGGCTGAAGTAGAACTTCTGCTCTGGGTGTGCTCCATTGCCCTAGAGCTGCCAGGCCCAAAGGGCTGCCTTGTTTCCAAAGACGGAGAGTGGACCCAAAGCATCTTGCTCCCAGCTCTTCGGGAAGCTAAGAAACAGCTGGCTCTGCCCAGTGCTCTTACAGCCTAAGAGAACATCTCTTTGAAAGGCCTGTGAAACGCAGTTTCTTGGCAGGCCTGACCTGGCTGAAGTAGAACTTCTGTTCTGGTTGTGCTACATAGGCCTAGAGCTACCAGGACCTAAGGGCTGCCTTGTTTCCAAAGGGTGAGAGAGGCCCCAAAGCATCTTGCCTCCAGCACTTTGGGAAGCTAAAAAACAACTGGTTCTGCCCAGTGCTCTCACAGCCTACCGTGAACATCTCTTACCAAGGGCTGTGAAACGCAGTTTCTGGGCAGGACTGATCTGCCTGAAGTAGAACTTCTGCTGTGGATGTGCTCCATTGGCCTAGAGCTGCCAGGCCCAAACGGCTGCCTTGTGTCCAAAGGGAGAGAGAGGCCCCAAGGCATCTTGCTTCCAGCTCTGTGGGAAGCTAAAGCAACTGGCTCTCCACAGTGCTCTCACAGCCTACCGGGAACATCTCTTACCAAGGCCTGTGAAACGCAGTTTCTTGGCAGGCCTGATCTGGCTGAAGTAGAACTCCTGCTCTGGGCGTGCTACTTTGGCCTAGAGCTGCCAGGCCCAAAGGGCCGCCTCGTTTCCAAAGGGGCTGAGAGTCCCCAAAGCATCTTGCTTCCAAATCTTTGGGAAGCTAAGAAACAACTGGCTCTGCACAGTGCTCTCACAGCCTACCGGCAACGTGACAGAGAAAGGCCTGTGAGACGCAGTTTCTTGGAAGGCCTGATCTGGCTGAGGTAGAACTTGTGCTCTGGGTGTGCTACTTTGGCCTAGAGCTGCCAGGCACAAAGGCTGCTTTGTTTCCAAAGGGGGAGAGAGGCCCCAAATCATGTTGCTTCCAGCTGTTTTTGAAGCTAAGAAACAACTCGCTCTGCCAGGTACTCTTACAGCCTTCCGGGAACACCTCTTACGAAGGCCTGTGAAAAGCAGTTTCTTGGCAGGCCTGATCTGGCTGAGGTAGAACTTCTGCTCTGGGTGTGCTCCATTGCCCTAGAGCTGAAAGGCCCAAAGGTCGCCCTTGTTGGCAAAGGGGGAGAGAGGCCCCAAAGCATCTTGCTTCCACCTCTTGGGAAGCTAAGAAACAACTGGCTGTGCCCAGTGCTCTTATAGCCTAAGAGAACATCTCTTATCAAGGCCTGTGAAACGCACTGTCTAGGCAGGCCTGATCTGGAAGAAGTAGAACTTCGGCTCTGGTTGTGCTCCATTGCCCTAGAGCTGCCAGACCCAACGTGCTGCCTTGTTTCCAAAGGGGCAGAGAGGCCCCAAAGCGTCTTGCTTCCAGCTGTTTGGGAAACAAGGAAACAACTGGCTCTGCACCGTGCTCTCACAGCCTACCGGGAACGTCACATACAAAGGCCTCTGAAACGCAGTTCCTTGGCAGGCCTGATCTGGCTGAAGTAGGACTTCTGCTCTGGGTGTGCTCCATTGGCCTAGAGCTGAAAGGCCCAAAGGTCGCCCTTGTTGGCAAAGGGGCAGGGAGCCCCCAAAGCATCTTGCTTCCAGCTCTTTGGGAAGCTAAGAAACAAATGGCTCTGCCCAGTGCTCTAACAGAGTACCGGGAACATCTCTTACCAAAGCCTTTGAAATGCAGTTTCTTGGCAGGCCTTATCTGGCTGAGGTAGAACTTCTGCTCTGGGTGTGCTCCATTGGCCTAGAGCTGCCTGGCCCAAAGGTTGGCCTTGTTTGCAAAGGGGATGAGAGGCCCCAAAGCATCTTGCTTCCAGCTCTTCGGGAAGCTAAGAAACATCTGGCGTTGCCCAGTGCTCTTACAGCCTACCGGGAACATCTCTTACCAAGGCCTGTGAAACGCAGTTTGTTGGTGGCCTGAACTGGCCGAAGTAGAGCTTCTGCTCTGGGTGTGCTCCATTGGCCTAGAGCTGCCTGGCCCATAGGGCTGCCTTGTTTGCAAAGGGGATGAGAGGCCCCAAAGCATCTTGCTTCCAGCTCTTCGGAAAGCTAAGAAACATCTGGCGTTGCCCAGTGCTCTTACAGCTTACCGGGAACATCTCTTACCAAGGCCTGTGAAACGCAGTTTCTTGGTGGCCTGAACTGGCCGAAGTAGAACTTCTGCTCTGGGTGTGCTCCACTGGCCTAGAGCTACCTGGCCCAAAGGGCTGCCTTGAGTCCAAAGTGAGAGAGTGGCACCAAAGCTTCTCGCTTCCAGCTCTTCGGGAAGCTAAGAAACATCTGGCGTTGCCCAGTGCTCTTACAGCCTACCGGGAACATCTCTTACCAAGGCCTGTGAAACGCCGTTTCCTGGCAGGCCTGATTTGGCTGAAGTAGAACTTCTGCTCTGGGTGTGCTCCATTGCCCTAGAGCTGCCAGGCCCAAGGTGCTGCCTTGTTTCCAAAGGGGCAGAGAGGCCCCAAAGCATCTTGCTTCCAGCTCTCTGGGAAGCTAAGAACCAACTCGCTCTGCCCCGTGCTCTTACAGCCTACCGGGAACATGTCTTTGAAAGGCCTGTGAAACGCAGTTTCTTGGCAGGCCTCATCTGGCTGAAGTAGAACTCCGGCTCTGGGTGTGCTCCACTGCCCTAGAGCTGCCAGGCCCAAAGTGCTGCCCTGTTTCCAAGGGGCAGAGAGGCCCAAAGCATCTTGCTTCCCGGTCTTTGCGAAGCTAAGAAACAACTGGCTCTGCCCAGTGCTCTTACACCTACCGGGAACATCTCTTACCAAGGCCTGTCAAACGCTGTTTCTTTGCAGGCCTGATCAGGCTGAAGTAGAACTCCTGCTCTGCGTGTGCTCCATTGGCCTAGAGCTTCCCGACCCAAAAGGCTGCCTTGTTCCCAAACGGGCAGAGGGGTCCCAAGCATCTTGCTTCCAGCTTTTCAGGAAGGTAAGAAACAACTGGCTCTGCCCAGTGCTCTTACAGCCTACCGGGAACATCTCTTACCAAGGCCTGTGAAACGCAGTTTCCTGGCAGGCCTGATCTGGCTGAAGTAGAACTTCTGCTCTGGGTGTGCTCCATTGCCCTAGAGCTGCCAGGCCCAAAGGGCTGCCTTGTTTCCAAAGACGGAGAGTGGACCCAAAGCATCTTGCTCCCAGCTCTTCGGGAAGCTAAGAAACAGCTGGCTCTGCCCAGTGCTCTTACAGCCTAAGAGAACATCTCTTTGAAAGGCCTGTGAAACGCAGTTTCTTGGCAGGCCTGACCTGGCTGAAGTAGAACTTCTGTTCTGGTTGTGCTACATAGGCCTAGAGCTACCAGGACCTAAGGGCTGCCTTGTTTCCAAAGGGTGAGAGAGGCCCCAAAGCATCTTGCCTCCAGCACTTTGGGAAGCTAAAAAACAACTGGTTCTGCCCAGTGCTCTCACAGCCTACCGTGAACATCTCTTACCAAGGGCTGTGAAACGCAGTTTCTGGGCAGGACTGATCTGCCTGAAGTAGAACTTCTGCTGTGGGTGTGCTCCATTGGCCTAGAGCTGCCAGGCCCAAACGGCTGCCTTGTGTCCAAAGGGAGAGAGAGGCCCCAAGGCATCTTGCTTCCAGCTCTGTGGGAAGCTAAAGCAACTGGCTCTCCACAGTGCTCTCACAGCCTACCGGGAACATCTCTTACCAAGGCCTGTGAAACGCAGTTTCTTGGCAGGCCTGATCTGGCTGAAGTAGAACTCCTGCTCTGGGCGTGCTACTTTGGCCTAGAGCTGCCAGGCCCAAAGGGCCGCCTCGTTTCCAAAGGGGCTGAGAGTCCCCAAAGCATCTTGCTTCCAAATCTTTGGGAAGCTAAGAAACAACTGGCTCTGCACAGTGCTCTCACAGCCTACCGGCAACGTGACAGAGAAAGGCCTGTGAGACGCAGTTTCTTGGAAGGCCTGATCTGGCTGAGGTAGAACTTCTGCTCTGGGTGTACTCCATTGGCCTAGGGCTGCCAGGCCCAAAGGGCTGCCTTTATTTCCAAAGTGTGAGAGAGGCCCCAAAGCATCTTGCTTCCTGCTCTCTGGGAAGCTAAAACAACTGGCTCTGCACAGTGCTCTCAAAGCCAACCGGGAACGTCACATACAAAGGCCTGTGAAACGCAGCTTCTTGACAGGCCTTATCTGGCTGAGGTAGAACTTGTGCTCTGGGTGTGCTACTTTGGCCTAGAGCTGCCAGGCACAAAGGCTGCTTTGTTTCCAAAGGCAAGAGAGGCCCCAAATCATGTTGCTTCCAGCTGTTTTTGAAGCTAAGAAACAACTCGCTCTGCCAGGTACTCTTACAGCCTTCCGGGAACACCTCTTACGAAGGCCTGTGAAAAGCAGTTTCTTGGCAGGCCTGATCTGGCTGAGGTAGAACTTCTGCTCTGGGTGTGCTCCATTGCCCTAGAGCTGAAAGGCCCAAAGGGCTGCCTTGTTTCCAAAGGGGGAGAGAGGCCCCAAAGCATCTTGCTTCCACCTCTTGGGAAGCTAAGAAACAACTGGCTGTGCCCAGTGCTCTTATAGCCTAAGAGAACATCTCTTATCAAGGCCTGGGAAACGCACTGTCTAGGCAGGCCTGATCTGGAAGAAGTAGAACTTCGGCTCTGGTTGTGCTCCATTGCCCTAGAGCTGCCAGACCCAACGTGCTGCCTTGTTTCCAAAGGGGCAGAGAGGCCCCAAAGCGTCTTGCTTCCAGCTGTTTGGGAAACAAGGAAACAACTGGCTCTGCACCGTGCTCTCACAGCCTACCGGGAACGTCACATACAAAGGCCTCTGAAACGCAGTTCCTTGGCAGGCCTGATCTGGCTGAAGTAGGACTTCTGCTCTGGGTGTGCTCCATTGGCCTAGAGCTGAAAGGCCCAAAGGTCGCCCTTGTTGGCAAAGGGGCAGGGAGCCCCCAAAGCATCTTGCTTCCAGCTCTTTGGGAAGCTAAGAAACAAATGGCTCTGCCCAGTGCTCTAACAGAGTACCGGGAACATCTCTTACCAAAGCCTTTGAAACGCAGTTTCTTGGCAGGCCTTATCTGGCTGAGGTAGAACTTCTGCTCTGGGTGTGCTCCATTGGCCTAGAGCTGCCTGGCCCAAAGGTCGGCCTTGTTTGCAAAGGGGATGAGAGGCCCCAAAGCATCTTGCTTCCAGCTCTTCGGGAAGCTAAGAAACATCTGGCGTTGCCCAGTGCTCTTACAGCCTACCGGGAACATCTCTTACCAAGGCTTGTGAAACGCAGTTTGTTGGTGGCCTGAACTGGCCGAAGTAGAACTTCTGCTCTGGGTGTGCTCCATTGGCCTAGAGCTGCCTGGCCCAAGGTGCTGCCTTGTTTGCAAAGGGGCAGAGAGGCCCCAAAGCATCTTGCTTCCAGCTCTCTGGGAAGCTAAGAACCAACTCGCTCTGCCCCGTGCTCTTACAGCCTACCGGGAACATGTCTTTGAAAGGCCTGTGAAACGCAGTTTCTTGGCAGGCCTCATCTGGCTGAAGTAGAACTCCGGCTCTGGGTGTGCTCCATTGCCCTAGAGCTGCCAGGCCCAAAGTGCTGCCCTGTTTCCAAGGGGCAGAGAGGCCCAAAGCATCTTGCTTCCCGGTCTTTGCGAAGCTAAGAAACAACTGGCTCTGCCCAGTGCTCTTACACCTACCGCGAACATCTCTTACCAAGGCCTGTCAAACGCTGTTTCTTTGCAGGCCTGATCAGGCTGAAGTAGAACTCCTGCTCTGCGTGTGCTCCATTGGCCTAGAGCTTCCCGACCCAAAAGGCTGCCTTGTTCCCAAACGGGCAGAGGGGTCCCAAGCATCTTGCTTCCAGCTTTTCAGGAAGGTAAGAAACAACTGGCCCTGCCCAGTGCTCTTACAGCCTACCGGGAACATCTCTTACCAAGGCCTGTGAAACGCAGTTTCCTGGCAGGCCTGATCTGGCTGAAGTAGAACTTCTGCTCTGGGTGTGCTCCATTGCCCTAGAGCTGCCAGGCCCAAAGGGCTGCCTTGTTTCCAAAGACGGAGAGTGGACCCAAAGCATCTTGCTCCCAGCTCTTCGGGAAGCTAAGAAACAGCTGGCTCTGCCCAGTGCTCTTACAGCCTAAGAGAACATCTCTTTGAAAGGCCTGTGAAACGCAGTTTCTTGGCAGGCCTGACCTGGCTGAAGTAGAACTTCTGTTCTGGTTGTGCTACATAGGCCTAGAGCTACCAGGACCTAAGGGCTGCCTTGTTTCCAAAGGGTGAGAGAGGCCCCAAAGCATCTTGCCTCCAGCACTTTGGGAAGCTAAAAAACAACTGGTTCTGCCCAGTGCTCTCACAGCCTACCGTGAACATCTCTTACCAAGGGCTGTGAAACGCAGTTTCTGGGCAGGACTGATCTGCCTGAAGTAGAACTTCTGCTGTGGGTGTGCTCCATTGGCCTAGAGCTGCCAGGCCCAAACGGCTGCCTTGTGTCCAAAGGGAGAGAGAGGCCCCAAGGCATCTTGCTTCCAGCTCTGTGGGAAGCTAAAGCAACTGGCTCTCCACAGTGCTCTCACAGCCTACCGGGAACATCTCTTACCAAGGCCTGTGAAACGCAGTTTCTTGGCAGGCCTGATCTGGCTGAAGTAGAACTCCTGCTCTGGGCGTGCTACTTTGGCCTAGAGCTGCCAGGCCCAAAGGGCCGCCTCGTTTCCAAAGGGGCTGAGAGTCCCCAAAGCATCTTGCTTCCAAATCTTTGGGAAGCTAAGAAACAACTGGCTCTGCACAGTGCTCTCACAGCCTACCGGCAACGTGACAGAGAAAGGCCTGTGAGACGCAGTTTCTTGGAAGGCCTGATCTGGCTGAGGTAGAACTTCTGCTCTGGGTGTACTCCATTGGCCTAGGGCTGCCAGGCCCAAAGGGCTGCCTTTATTTCCAAAGTGTGAGAGAGGCCCCAAAGCATCTTGCTTCCTGCTCTCTGGGAAGCTAAAACAACTGGCTCTGCACAGTGCTCTCAAAGCCAACCGGGAACGTCACATACAAAGGCCTGTGAAACGCAGCTTCTTGACAGGCCTTATCTGGCTGAGGTAGAACTTGTGCTCTGGGTGTGCTACTTTGGCCTAGAGCTGCCAGGCACAAAGGCTGCTTTGTTTCCAAAGGGGGAGAGAGGCCCCAAATCATGTTGCTTCCAGCTGTTTTTGAAGCTAAGAAACAACTCGCTCTGCCAGGTACTCTTACAGCCTTCCGGGAACACCTCTTACGAAGGCCTGTGAAAAGCAGTTTCTTGGCAGGCCTGATCTGGCTGAGGTAGAACTTCTGCTCTGGGTGTGCTCCATTGCCCTAGAGCTGAAAGGCCCAAAGGGCTGCCTTGTTTCCAAAGGGGGAGAGAGGCCCCAAAGCATCTTGCTTCCACCTCTTGGGAAGCTAAGAAACAACTGGCTGTGCCCAGTGCTCTTATAGCCTAAGAGAACATCTCTTATCAAGGCCTGTGAAACGCACTGTCTAGGCAGGCCTGATCTGGAAGAAGTAGAACTTCGGCTCTGGTTGTGCTCCATTGCCCTAGAGCTGCCAGACCCAACGTGCTGCCTTGTTTCCAAAGGGGCAGAGAGGCCCCAAAGCGTCTTGCTTCCAGCTGTTTGGGAAACAAGGAAACAACTGGCTCTGCACCGTGCTCTCACAGCCTACCGGGAACGTCACATACAAAGGCCTCTGAAACGCAGTTCCTTGGCAGGCCTGATCTGGCTGAAGTAGGACTTCTGCTCTGGGTGTGCTCCATTGGCCTAGAGCTGAAAGGCCCAAAGGTCGCCCTTGTTGGCAAAGGGGCAGGGAGCCCCCAAAGCATCTTGCTTCCAGCTCTTTGGGAAGCTAAGAAACAAATGGCTCTGCCCAGTGCTCTAACAGAGTACCGGGAACATCTCTTACCAAAGCCTTTGAAACGCAGTTTCTTGGCAGGCCTTATCTGGCTGAGGTAGAACTTCTGCTCTGGGTGTGCTCCATTGGCCTAGAGCTGCCTGGCCCAAAGGTCGGCCTTGTTTGCAAAGGGGATGAGAGGCCCCAAAGCATCTTGCTTCCAGCTCTTCGGGAAGCTAAGAAACATCTGGCGTTGCCCAGTGCTCTTACAGCCTACCGGGAACATCTCTTACCAAGGCTTGTGAAACGCAGTTTGTTGGTGGCCTGAACTGGCCGAAGTAGAACTTCTGCTCTGGGTGTGCTCCATTGGCCTAGAGCTGCCTGGCCCAAGGTGCTGCCTTGTTTGCAAAGGGGCAGAGAGGCCCCAAAGCATCTTGCTTCCAGCTCTCTGGGAAGCTAAGAACCAACTCGCTCTGCCCCGTGCTCTTACAGCCTACCGGGAACATGTCTTTGAAAGGCCTGTGAAACGCAGTTTCTTGGCAGGCCTCATCTGGCTGAAGTAGAACTCCGGCTCTGGGTGTGCTCCATTGCCCTAGAGCTGCCAGGCCCAAAGTGCTGCCCTGTTTCCAAGGGGCAGAGAGGCCCAAAGCATCTTGCTTCCCGGTCTTTGCGAAGCTAAGAAACAACTGGCTCTGCCCAGTGCTCTTACACCTACCGCGAACATCTCTTACCAAGGCCTGTCAAACGCTGTTTCTTTGCAGGCCTGATCAGGCTGAAGTAGAACTCCTGCTCTGCGTGTGCTCCATTGGCCTAGAGCTTCCCGACCCAAAAGGCTGCCTTGTTCCCAAACGGGCAGAGGGGTCCCAAGCATCTTGCTTCCAGCTTTTCAGGAAGGTAAGAAACAACTGGCCCTGCCCAGTGCTCTTACAGCCTACCGGGAACATCTCTTACCAAGGCCTGTGAAACGCAGTTTCCTGGCAGGCCTGATCTGGCTGAAGTAGAACTTCTGCTCTGGGTGTGCTCCATTGCCCTAGAGCTGCCAGGCCCAAAGGGCTGCCTTGTTTCCAAAGACGGAGAGTGGACCCAAAGCATCTTGCTCCCAGCTCTTCGGGAAGCTAAGAAACAGCTGGCTCTGCCCAGTGCTCTTACAGCCTAAGAGAACATCTCTTTGAAAGGCCTGTGAAACGCAGTTTCTTGGCAGGCCTGACCTGGCTGAAGTAGAACTTCTGTTCTGGTTGTGCTACATAGGCCTAGAGCTACCAGGACCTAAGGGCTGCCTTGTTTCCAAAGGGTGAGAGAGGCCCCAAAGCATCTTGCCTCCAGCACTTTGGGAAGCTAAAAAACAACTGGTTCTGCCCAGTGCTCTCACAGCCTACCGTGAACATCTCTTACCAAGGGCTGTGAAACGCAGTTTCTGGGCAGGACTGATCTGCCTGAAGTAGAACTTCTGCTGTGGGTGTGCTCCATTGGCCTAGAGCTGCCAGGCCCAAACGGCTGCCTTGTGTCCAAAGGGAGAGAGAGGCCCCAAGGCATCTTGCTTCCAGCTCTGTGGGAAGCTAAAGCAACTGGCTCTCCACAGTGCTCTCACAGCCTACCGGGAACATCTCTTACCAAGGCCTGTGAAACGCAGTTTCTTGGCAGGCCTGATCTGGCTGAAGTAGAACTCCTGCTCTGGGCGTGCTACTTTGGCCTAGAGCTGCCAGGCCCAAAGGGCCGCCTCGTTTCCAAAGGGGCTGAGAGTCCCCAAAGCATCTTGCTTCCAAATCTTTGGGAAGCTAAGAAACAACTGGCTCTGCACAGTGCTCTCACAGCCTACCGGCAACGTGACAGAGAAAGGCCTGTGAGACGCAGTTTCTTGGAAGGCCTGATCTGGCTGAGGTAGAACTTGTGCTCTGGGTGTGCTACTTTGGCCTAGAGCTGCCAGGCACAAAGGCTGCTTTGTTTCCAAAGGGGGAGAGAGGCCCCAAATCATGTTGCTTCCAGCTGTTTTTGAAGCTAAGAAACAACTCGCTCTGCCAGGTACTCTTACAGCCTTCCGGGAACACCTCTTACGAAGGCCTGTGAAAAGCAGTTTCTTGGCAGGCCTGATCTGGCTGAGGTAGAACTTCTGCTCTGGGTGTGCTCCATTGCCCTAGAGCTGAAAGGCCCAAAGGGCTGCCTTGTTTCCAAAGGGGGAGAGAGGCCCCAAAGCATCTTGCTTCCACCTCTTGGGAAGCTAAGAAACAACTGGCTGTGCCCAGTGCTCTTATAGCCTAAGAGAACATCTCTTATCAAGGCCTGTGAAACGCACTGTCTAGGCAGGCCTGATCTGGAAGAAGTAGAACTTCGGCTCTGGTTGTGCTCCATTGCCCTAGAGCTGCCAGACCCAACGTGCTGCCTTGTTTCCAAAGGGGCAGAGAGGCCCCAAAGCGTCTTGCTTCCAGCTGTTTGGGAAACAAGGAAACAACTGGCTCTGCACCGTGCTCTCACAGCCTACCGGGAACGTCACATACAAAGGCCTCTGAAACGCAGTTCCTTGGCAGGCCTGATCTGGCTGAAGTAGGACTTCTGCTCTGGGTGTGCTCCATTGGCCTAGAGCTGAAAGGCCCAAAGGTCGCCCTTGTTGGCAAAGGGGCAGGGAGCCCCCAAAGCATCTTGCTTCCAGCTCTTTGGGAAGCTAAGAAACAAATGGCTCTGCCCAGTGCTCTAACAGAGTACCGGGAACATCTCTTACCAAAGCCTTTGAAACGCAGTTTCTTGGCAGGCCTTATCTGGCTGAGGTAGAACTTCTGCTCTGGGTGTGCTCCATTGGCCTAGAGCTGCCTGGCCCAAAGGTCGGCCTTGTTTGCAAAGGGGATGAGAGGCCCCAAAGCATCTTGCTTCCAGCTCTTCGGGAAGCTAAGAAACATCTGGCGTTGCCCAGTGCTCTTACAGCCTACCGGGAACATCTCTTACCAAGGCTTGTGAAACGCAGTTTGTTGGTGGCCTGAACTGGCCGAAGTAGAACTTCTGCTCTGGGTGTGCTCCATTGGCCTAGAGCTGCCTGGCCCAAGGTGCTGCCTTGTTTGCAAAGGGGCAGAGAGGCCCCAAAGCATCTTGCTTCCAGCTCTCTGGGAAGCTAAGAACCAACTCGCTCTGCCCCGTGCTCTTACAGCCTACCGGGAACATGTCTTTGAAAGGCCTGTGAAACGCAGTTTCTTGGCAGGCCTCATCTGGCTGAAGTAGAACTCCGGCTCTGGGTGTGCTCCATTGCCCTAGAGCTGCCAGGCCCAAAGTGCTGCCCTGTTTCCAAGGGGCAGAGAGGCCCAAAGCATCTTGCTTCCCGGTCTTTGCGAAGCTAAGAAACAACTGGCTCTGCCCAGTGCTCTTACACCTACCGCGAACATCTCTTACCAAGGCCTGTCAAACGCTGTTTCTTTGCAGGCCTGATCAGGCTGAAGTAGAACTCCTGCTCTGCGTGTGCTCCATTGGCCTAGAGCTTCCCGACCCAAAAGGCTGCCTTGTTCCCAAACGGGCAGAGGGGTCCCAAGCATCTTGCTTCCAGCTTTTCAGGAAGGTAAGAAACAACTGGCCCTGCCCAGTGCTCTTACAGCCTACCGGGAACATCTCTTACCAAGGCCTGTGAAACGCAGTTTCCTGGCAGGCCTGATCTGGCTGAAGTAGAACTTCTGCTCTGGGTGTGCTCCATTGCCCTAGAGCTGCCAGGCCCAAAGGGCTGCCTTGTTTCCAAAGACGGAGAGTGGACCCAAAGCATCTTGCTCCCAGCTCTTCGGGAAGCTAAGAAACAGCTGGCTCTGCCCAGTGCTCTTACAGCCTAAGAGAACATCTCTTTGAAAGGCCTGTGAAACGCAGTTTCTTGGCAGGCCTGACCTGGCTGAAGTAGAACTTCTGTTCTGGTTGTGCTACATAGGCCTAGAGCTACCAGGACCTAAGGGCTGCCTTGTTTCCAAAGGGTGAGAGAGGCCCCAAAGCATCTTGCCTCCAGCACTTTGGGAAGCTAAAAAACAACTGGTTCTGCCCAGTGCTCTCACAGCCTACCGTGAACATCTCTTACCAAGGGCTGTGAAACGCAGTTTCTGGGCAGGACTGATCTGCCTGAAGTAGAACTTCTGCTGTGGATGTGCTCCATTGGCCTAGAGCTGCCAGGCCCAAACGGCTGCCTTGTGTCCAAAGGGAGAGAGAGGCCCCAAGGCATCTTGCTTCCAGCTCTGTGGGAAGCTAAAGCAACTGGCTCTCCACAGTGCTCTCACAGCCTACCGGGAACATCTCTTACCAAGGCCTGTGAAACGCAGTTTCTTGGCAGGCCTGATCTGGCTGAAGTAGAACTCCTGCTCTGGGCGTGCTACTTTGGCCTAGAGCTGCCAGGCCCAAAGGGCCGCCTCGTTTCCAAAGGGGCTGAGAGTCCCCAAAGCATCTTGCTTCCAAATCTTTGGGAAGCTAAGAAACAACTGGCTCTGCACAGTGCTCTCACAGCCTACCGGCAACGTGACAGAGAAAGGCCTGTGAGACGCAGTTTCTTGGAAGGCCTGATCTGGCTGAGGTAGAACTTGTGCTCTGGGTGTGCTACTTTGGCCTAGAGCTGCCAGGCACAAAGGCTGCTTTGTTTCCAAAGGGGGAGAGAGGCCCCAAATCATGTTGCTTCCAGCTGTTTTTGAAGCTAAGAAACAACTCGCTCTGCCAGGTACTCTTACAGCCTTCCGGGAACACCTCTTACGAAGGCCTGTGAAAAGCAGTTTCTTGGCAGGCCTGATCTGGCTGAGGTAGAACTTCTGCTCTGGGTGTGCTCCATTGCCCTAGAGCTGAAAGGCCCAAAGGGCTGCCTTGTTTCCAAAGGGGGAGAGAGGCCCCAAAGCATCTTGCTTCCACCTCTTGGGAAGCTAAGAAACAACTGGCTGTGCCCAGTGCTCTTATAGCCTAAGAGAACATCTCTTATCAAGGCCTGTGAAACGCACTGTCTAGGCAGGCCTGATCTGGAAGAAGTAGAACTTCGGCTCTGGTTGTGCTCCATTGCCCTAGAGCTGCCAGACCCAACGTGCTGCCTTGTTTCCAAAGGGGCAGAGAGGCCCCAAAGCGTCTTGCTTCCAGCTGTTTGGGAAACAAGGAAACAACTGGCTCTGCACCGTGCTCTCACAGCCTACCGGGAACGTCACATACAAAGGCCTCTGAAACGCAGTTCCTTGGCAGGCCTGATCTGGCTGAAGTAGGACTTCTGCTCTGGGTGTGCTCCATTGGCCTAGAGCTGAAAGGCCCAAAGGTCGCCCTTGTTGGCAAAGGGGCAGGGAGCCCCCAAAGCATCTTGCTTCCAGCTCTTTGGGAAGCTAAGAAACAAATGGCTCTGCCCAGTGCTCTAACAGAGTACCGGGAACATCTCTTACCAAAGCCTTTGAAACGCAGTTTCTTGGCAGGCCTTATCTGGCTGAGGTAGAACTTCTGCTCTGGGTGTGCTCCATTGGCCTAGAGCTGCCTGGCCCAAAGGTCGGCCTTGTTTGCAAAGGGGATGAGAGACCCCAAAGCATCTTGCTTCCAGCTCTTCGGGAAGCTAAGAAACATCTGGCGTTGCCCAGTGCTCTTACAGCCTACCGGGAACATCTCTTACCAAGGCCTGTGAAACGCAGTTTGTTGGTGGCCTGAACTGGCCGAAGTAGAGCTTCTGCTCTGGGTGTGCTCCATTGGCCTAGAGCTGCCTGGCCCATAGGGCTGCCTTGTTTGCAAAGGGGATGAGAGGCCCCAAAGCATCTTGCTTCCAGCTCTTCGGAAAGCTAAGAAACATCTGGCGTTGCCCAGTGCTCTTACAGCTTACCGGGAACATCTCTTACCAAGGCCTGTGAAACGCAGTTTCTTGGTGGCCTGAACTGGCCGAAGTAGAACTTCTGCTCTGGGTGTGCTCCACTGGCCTAGAGCTACCTGGCCCAAAGGGCTGCCTTGAGTCCAAAGTGAGAGAGTGGCACCAAAGCTTCTCGCTTCCAGCTCTTCGGGAAGCTAAGAAACATCTGGCGTTGCCCAGTGCTCTTACAGCCTACCGGGAACATCTCTTACCAAGGCCTGTGAAACGCCGTTTCCTGGCAGGCCTGATCTGGCTGAAGTAGAACTTCTGCTCTGGGTGTGCTCCATTGCCCTAGAGCTGCCAGGCCCAAAGGGCTGCCTTGTTTCCAAAGACGGAGAGTGGACCCAAAGCATCTTGCTCCCAGCTCTTCGGGAAGCTAAGAAACAGCTGGCTCTGCCCAGTGCTCTTACAGCCTAAGAGAACATCTCTTTGAAAGGCCTGTGAAACGCAGTTTCTTGGCAGGCCTGACCTGGCTGAAGTAGAACTTCTGTTCTGGTTGTGCTACATAGGCCTAGAGCTACCAGGACCTAAGGGCTGCCTTGTTTCCAAAGGGTGAGAGAGGCCCCAAAGCATCTTGCCTCCAGCACTTTGGGAAGCTAAAAAACAACTGGTTCTGCCCAGTGCTCTCACAGCCTACCGTGAACATCTCTTACCAAGGGCTGTGAAACGCAGTTTCTGGGCAGGACTGATCTGCCTGAAGTAGAACTTCTGCTGTGGGTGTGCTCCATTGGCCTAGAGCTGCCAGGCCCAAACGGCTGCCTTGTGTCCAAAGGGAGAGAGAGGCCCCAAGGCATCTTGCTTCCAGCTCTGTGGGAAGCTAAAGCAACTGGCTCTCCACAGTGCTCTCACAGCCTACCGGGAACATCTCTTACCAAGGCCTGTGAAACGCAGTTTCTTGGCAGGCCTGATCTGGCTGAAGTAGAACTCCTGCTCTGGGCGTGCTACTTTGGCCTAGAGCTGCCAGGCCCAAAGGGCCGCCTCGTTTCCAAAGGGGCTGAGAGTCCCCAAAGCATCTTGCTTCCAAATCTTTGGGAAGCTAAGAAACAACTGGCTCTGCACAGTGCTCTCACAGCCTACCGGCAACGTGACAGAGAAAGGCCTGTGAGACGCAGTTTCTTGGAAGGCCTGATCTGGCTGAGGTAGAACTTCTGCTCTGGGTGTACTCCATTGGCCTAGGGCTGCCAGGCCCAAAGGGCTGCCTTTATTTCCAAAGTGTGAGAGAGGCCCCAAAGCATCTTGCTTCCTGCTCTCTGGGAAGCTAAAACAACTGGCTCTGCACAGTGCTCTCAAAGCCAACCGGGAACGTCACATACAAAGGCCTGTGAAACGCAGCTTCTTGACAGGCCTTATCTGGCTGAGGTAGAACTTGTGCTCTGGGTGTGCTACTTTGGCCTAGAGCTGCCAGGCACAAAGGCTGCTTTGTTTCCAAAGGCAAGAGAGGCCCCAAATCATGTTGCTTCCAGCTGTTTTTGAAGCTAAGAAACAACTCGCTCTGCCAGGTACTCTTACAGCCTTCCGGGAACACCTCTTACGAAGGCCTGTGAAAAGCAGTTTCTTGGCAGGCCTGATCTGGCTGAGGTAGAACTTCTGCTCTGGGTGTGCTCCATTGCCCTAGAGCTGAAAGGCCCAAAGGGCTGCCTTGTTTCCAAAGGGGGAGAGAGGCCCCAAAGCATCTTGCTTCCACCTCTTGGGAAGCTAAGAAACAACTGGCTGTGCCCAGTGCTCTTATAGCCTAAGAGAACATCTCTTATCAAGGCCTGTGAAACGCACTGTCTAGGCAGGCCTGATCTGGAAGAAGTAGAACTTCGGCTCTGGTTGTGCTCCATTGCCCTAGAGCTGCCAGACCCAACGTGCTGCCTTGTTTCCAAAGGGGCAGAGAGGCCCCAAAGCGTCTTGCTTCCAGCTGTTTGGGAAACAAGGAAACAACTGGCTCTGCACCGTGCTCTCACAGCCTACCGGGAACGTCACATACAAAGGCCTCTGAAACGCAGTTCCTTGGCAGGCCTGATCTGGCTGAAGTAGGACTTCTGCTCTGGGTGTGCTCCATTGGCCTAGAGCTGAAAGGCCCAAAGGTCGCCCTTGTTGGCAAAGGGGCAGGGAGCCCCCAAAGCATCTTGCTTCCAGCTCTTTGGGAAGCTAAGAAACAAATGGCTCTGCCCAGTGCTCTAACAGAGTGCCGGGAACATCTCTTACCAAAGCCTTTGAAACGCAGTTTCTTGGCAGGCCTTATCTGGCTGAGGTAGAACTTCTGCTCTGGGTGTGCTCCATTGGCCTAGAGCTGCCTGGCCCAAAGGTCGGCCTTGTTTGCAAAGGGGATGAGAGGCCCCAAAGCATCTTGCTTCCAGCTCTTCGGGAAGCTAAGAAACATCTGGCGTTGCCCAGTGCTCTCACAGCCTACCGTGAACATCTCTTACCAAGGGCTGTGAAACGCAGTTTCTGGGCAGGACTGATCTGCCTGAAGTAGAACTTCTGCTGTGGGTGTGCTCCATTGGCCTAGAGCTGCCAGGCCCAAACGGCTGCCTTGTGTCCAAAGGGAGAGAGAGGCCCCAAGGCATCTTGCTTCCAGCTCTGTGGGAAGCTAAAGCAACTGGCTCTCCACAGTGCTCTCACAGCCTACCGGGAACATCTCTTACCAAGGCCTGTGAAACGCAGTTTCTTGGCAGGCCTGATCTGGCTGAAGTAGAACTCCTGCTCTGGGCGTGCTACTTTGGCCTAGAGCTGCCAGGCCCAATGGGCCGCCTCGTTTCCAAAGGGGCTGAGAGTCCCCAAAGCATCTTGCTTCCAAATCTTTGGGAAGCTAAGAAACAACTGGCTCTGCACAGTGCTCTCACAGCCTACCGGCAACGTGACAGAGAAAGGCCTGTGAGACGCAGTTTCTTGGAAGGCCTGATCTGGCTGAGGTAGAACTTGTGCTCTGGGTGTGCTACTTTGGCCTAGAGCTGCCAGGCACAAAGGCTGCTTTGTTTCCAAAGGGGGAGAGAGGCCCCAAATCATGTTGCTTCCAGCTGTTTTTGAAGCTAAGAAACAACTCGCTCTGCCAGGTACTCTTACAGCCTTCCGGGAACACCTCTTACGAAGGCCTGTGAAAAGCAGTTTCTTGGCAGGCCTGATCTGGCTGAGGTAGAACTTCTGCTCTGGGTGTGCTCCATTGGCCTAGAGCTGAAAGGCCCAAAGGTCGCCCTTGTTGGCAAAGGGGGAGAGAGGCCCCAAAGCATCTTGCTTCCACCTCTTGGGAAGCTAAGAAACAACTGGCTGTGCCCAGTGCTCTTATAGCCTAAGAGAACATCTCTTATCAAGGCCTGTGAAACGCACTGTCTAGGCAGGCCTGATCTGGAAGAAGTAGAACTTCGGCTCTGGTTGTGCTCCATTGCCCTAGAGCTGCCAGACCCAACGTGCTGCCTTGTTTCCAAAGGGGCAGAGAGGCCCCAAAGCGTCTTGCTTCCAGCTGTTTGGGAAACAAGGAAACAACTGGCTCTGCACCGTGCTCTCACAGCCTACCGGGAACGTCACATACAAAGGCCTCTGAAACGCAGTTCCTTGGCAGGCCTGATCTGGCTGAAGTAGGACTTCTGCTCTGGGTGTGCTCCATTGGCCTAGAGCTGAAAGGCCCAAAGGTCGCCCTTGTTGGCAAAGGGGCAGGGAGCCCCCAAAGCATCTTGCTTCCAGCTCTTTGGGAAGCTAAGAAACAAATGGCTCTGCCCAGTGCTCTAACAGAGTACCGGGAACATCTCTTACCAAAGCCTTTGAAACGCAGTTTCTTGGCAGGCCTTATCTGGCTGAGGTAGAACTTCTGCTCTGGGTGTGCTCCATTGGCCTAGAGCTGCCTGGCCCAAAGGTCGGCCTTGTTTGCAAAGGGGATGAGAGGCCCCAAAGCATCTTGCTTCCAGCTCTTCGGGAAGCTAAGAAACATCTGGCGTTGCCCAGTGCTCTTACAGCCTACCGGGAACATCTCTTACCAAGGCCTGTGAAACGCAGTTTGTTGGTGGCCTGAACTGGCCGAAGTAGAGCTTCTGCTCTGGGTGTGCTCCATTGGCCTAGAGCTGCCTGGCCCATAGGGCTGCCTTGTTTGCAAAGGGGATGAGAGGCCCCAAAGCATCTTGCTTCCAGCTCTTCGGAAAGCTAAGAAACATCTGGCGTTGCCCAGTGCTCTTACAACTTACCGGGAACATCTCTTACCAAGGCCTGTGAAACGCAGTTTCTTGGTGGCCTGAACTGGCCGAAGTAGAACTTCTGCTCTGGGTGTGCTCCACTGGCCTAGAGCTACCTGGCCCAAAGGGCTGCCTTGAGTCCAAAGTGAGAGAGTGGCACCAAAGCTTCTCGCTTCCAGCTCTTCGGGAAGCTAAGAAACATCTGGCGTTGCCCAGTGCTCTTACAGCCTACCGGGAACATCTCTTACCAAGGCCTGTGAAACGCCGTTTCCTGGCAGGCCTGATTTGGCTGAAGTAGAACTTCTGCTCTGGGTGTGCTCCATTGCCCTAGAGCTGCCAGGCCCAAGGTGCTGCCTTGTTTCCAAAGGGGCAGAGAGGCCCCAAAGCATCTTGCTTCCAGCTCTCTGGGAAGCTAAGAACCAACTCGCTCTGCCCCGTGCTCTTACAGCCTACCGGGAACATGTCTTTGAAAGGCCTGTGAAACGCAGTTTCTTGGCAGGCCTCATCTGGCTGAAGTAGAACTCCGGCTCTGGGTGTGCTCCACTGCCCTAGAGCTGCCAGGCCCAAAGTGCTGCCCTGTTTCCAAGGGGCAGAGAGGCCCAAAGCATCTTGCTTCCCGGTCTTTGCGAAGCTAAGAAACAACTGGCTCTGCCCAGTGCTCTTACACCTACCGGGAACATCTCTTACCAAGGCCTGTCAAACGCTGTTTCTTTGCAGGCCTGATCAGGCTGAAGTAGAACTCCTGCTCTGCGTGTGCTCCATTGGCCTAGAGCTTCCCGACCCAAAAGGCTGCCTTGTTCCCAAACGGGCAGAGGGGTCCCAAGCATCTTGCTTCCAGCTTTTCAGGAAGGTAAGAAACAACTGGCCCTGCCCAGTGCTCTTACAGCCTACCGGGAACATCTCTTACCAAGGCCTGTGAAACGCAGTTTCCTGGCAGGCCTGATCTGGCTGAAGTAGAACTTCTGCTCTGGGTGTGCTCCATTGCCCTAGAGCTGCCAGGCCCAAAGGGCTGCCTTGTTTCCAAAGACGGAGAGTGGACCCAAAGCATCTTGCTCCCAGCTCTTCGGGAAGCTAAGAAACAGCTGGCTCTGCCCAGTGCTCTTACAGCCTAAGAGAACATCTCTTTGAAAGGCCTGTGAAACGCAGTTTCTTGGCAGGCCTGACCTGGCTGAAGTAGAACTTCTGTTCTGGTTGTGCTACATAGGCCTAGAGCTACCAGGACCTAAGGGCTGCCTTGTTTCCAAAGGGTGAGAGAGGCCCCAAAGCATCTTGCCTCCAGCACTTTGGGAAGCTAAAAAACAACTGGTTCTGCCCAGTGCTCTCACAGCCTACCGTGAACATCTCTTACCAAGGGCTGTGAAACGCAGTTTCTGGGCAGGACTGATCTGCCTGAAGTAGAACTTCTGCTGTGGGTGTGCTCCATTGGCCTAGAGCTGCCAGGCCCAAACGGCTGCCTTGTGTCCAAAGGGAGAGAGAGGCCCCAAGGCATCTTGCTTCCAGCTCTGTGGGAAGCTAAAGCAACTGGCTCTCCACAGTGCTCTCACAGCCTACCGGGAACATCTCTTACCAAGGCCTGTGAAACGCAGTTTCTTGGCAGGCCTGATCTGGCTGAAGTAGAACTCCTGCTCTGGGCGTGCTACTTTGGCCTAGAGCTGCCAGGCCCAAAGGGCCGCCTCGTTTCCAAAGGGGCTGAGAGTCCCCAAAGCATCTTGCTTCCAAATCTTTGGGAAGCTAAGAAACAACTGGCTCTGCACAGTGCTCTCACAGCCTACCGGCAACGTGACAGAGAAAGGCCTGTGAGACGCAGTTTCTTGGAAGGCCTGATCTGGCTGAGGTAGAACTTGTGCTCTGGGTGTGCTACTTTGGCCTAGAGCTGCCAGGCACAAAGGCTGCTTTGTTTCCAAAGGGGGAGAGAGGCCCTAAATCATGTTGCTTCCAGCTGTTTTTGAAGCTAAGAAACAACTCGCTCTGCCAGGTACTCTTACAGCCTTCCGGGAACACCTCTTACGAAGGCCTGTGAAAAGCAGTTTCTTGGCAGGCCTGATCTGGCTGAGGTAGAACTTCTGCTCTGGGTGTGCTCCATTGGCCTAGAGCTGAAAGGCCCAAAGGTCGCCCTTGTTGGCAAAGGGGGAGAGAGGCCCCAAAGCATCTTGCTTCCACCTCTTGGGAAGCTAAGAAACAACTGGCTGTGCCCAGTGCTCTTATAGCCTAAGAGAACATCTCTTATCAAGGCCTGTGAAACGCACTGTCTAGGCAGGCCTGATCTGGAAGAAGTAGAACTTCGGCTCTGGTTGTGCTCCATTGCCCTAGAGCTGCCAGACCCAACGTGCTGCCTTGTTTCCAAAGGGGCAGAGAGGCCCCAAAGCGTCTTGCTTCCAGCTGTTTGGGAAACAAGGAAACAACTGGCTCTGCACTGTGCTCTCACAGCCTACCGGGAACGTCACATACAAAGGCCTCTGAAACGCAGTTCCTTGGCAGGCCTGATCTGGCTGAAGTAGGACTTCTGCTCTGGGTGTGCTCCATTGGCCTAGAGCTGAAAGGCCCAAAGGTCGCCCTTGTTGGCAAAGGGGCAGGGAGCCCCCAAAGCATCTTGCTTCCAGCTCTTTGGGAAGCTAAGAAACAAATGGCTCTGCCCAGTGCTCTAACAGAGTACCGGGAACATCTCTTACCAAAGCCTTTGAAACGCAGTTTCTTGGCAGGCCTTATCTGGCTGAGGTAGAACTTCTGCTCTGGGTGTGCTCCATTGGCCTAGAGCTGCCTGGCCCAAAGGTCGGCCTTGTTTGCAAAGGGGATGAGAGGCCCCAAAGCATCTTGCTTCCAGCTCTTCGGGAAGCTAAGAAACATCTGGCGTTGCCCAGTGCTCTTACAGCCTACCGGGAACATCTCTTACCAAGGCCTGTGAAACGCAGTTTGTTGGTGGCCTGAACTGGCCGAAGTAGAGCTTCTGCTCTGGGTGTGCTCCATTGGCCTAGAGCTGCCTGGCCCATAGGGCTGCCTTGTTTGCAAAGGGGATGAGAGGCCCCAAAGCATCTTGCTTCCAGCTCTTCGGAAAGCTAAGAAACATCTGGCGTTGCCCAGTGCTCTTACAGCTTACCGGGAACATCTCTTACCAAGGCCTGTGAAACGCAGTTTCTTGGTGGCCTGAACTGGCCGAAGTAGAACTTCTGCTCTGGGTGTGCTCCACTGGCCTAGAGCTACCTGGCCCAAAGGGCTGCCTTGAGTCCAAAGTGAGAGAGTGGCACCAAAGCTTCTCGCTTCCAGCTCTTCGGGAAGCTAAGAAACATCTGGCGTTGCCCAGTGCTCTTACAGCCTACCGGGAACATCTCTTACCAAGGCCTGTGAAACGCCGTTTCCTGGCAGGCCTGATTTGGCTGAAGTAGAACTTCTGCTCTGGGTGTGCTCCATTGCCCTAGAGCTGCCAGGCCCAAGGTGCTGCCTTGTTTCCAAAGGGGCAGAGAGGCCCCAAAGCATCTTGCTTCCAGCTCTCTGGGAAGCTAAGAACCAACTCGCTCTGCCCCGTGCTCTTACAGCCTACCGGGAACATGTCTTTGAAAGGCCTGTGAAACGCAGTTTCTTGGCAGGCCTCATCTGGCTGAAGTAGAACTCCGGCTCTGGGTGTGCTCCACTGCCCTAGAGCTGCCAGGCCCAAAGTGCTGCCCTGTTTCCAAGGGGCAGAGAGGCCCAAAGCATCTTGCTTCCCGGTCTTTGCGAAGCTAAGAAACAACTGGCTCTGCCCAGTGCTCTTACACCTACCGGGAACATCTCTTACCAAGGCCTGTCAAACGCTGTTTCTTTGCAGGCCTGATCAGGCTGAAGTAGAACTCCTGCTCTGCGTGTGCTCCATTGGCCTAGAGCTTCCCGACCCAAAAGGCTGCCTTGTTCCCAAACGGGCAGAGGGGTCCCAAGCATCTTGCTTCCAGCTTTTCAGGAAGGTAAGAAACAACTGGCCCTGCCCAGTGCTCTTACAGCCTACCGGGAACATCTCTTACCAAGGCCTGTGAAACGCAGTTTCCTGGCAGGCCTGATCTGGCTGAAGTAGAACTTCTGCTCTGGGTGTGCTCCATTGCCCTAGAGCTGCCAGGCCCAAAGGGCTGCCTTGTTTCCAAAGACGGAGAGTGGACCCAAAGCATCTTGCTCCCAGCTCTTCGGGAAGCTAAGAAACAGCTGGCTCTGCCCAGTGCTCTTACAGCCTAAGAGAACATCTCTTTGAAAGGCCTGTGAAACGCAGTTTCTTGGCAGGCCTGACCTGGCTGAAGTAGAACTTCTGTTCTGGTTGTGCTACATAGGCCTAGAGCTACCAGGACCTAAGGGCTGCCTTGTTTCCAAAGGGTGAGAGAGGCCCCAAAGCATCTTGCCTCCAGCACTTTGGGAAGCTAAAAAACAACTGGTTCTGCCCAGTGCTCTCACAGCCTACCGTGAACATCTCTTACCAAGGGCTGTGAAACGCAGTTTCTGGGCAGGACTGATCTGCCTGAAGTAGAACTTCTGCTGTGGGTGTGCTCCATTGGCCTAGAGCTGCCAGGCCCAAACGGCTGCCTTGTGTCCAAAGGGAGAGAGAGGCCCCAAGGCATCTTGCTTCCAGCTCTGTGGGAAGCTAAAGCAACTGGCTCTCCACAGTGCTCTCACAGCCTACCGGGAACATCTCTTACCAAGGCCTGTGAAACGCAGTTTCTTGGCAGGCCTGATCTGGCTGAAGTAGAACTCCTGCTCTGGGCGTGCTACTTTGGCCTAGAGCTGCCAGGCCCAAAGGGCCGCCTTGTTTCCAAAGGGGCTGAGAGTCCCCAAAGCATCTTGCTTCCAAATCTTTGGGAAGCTAAGAAACAACTGGCTCTGCACAGTGCTCTCACAGCCTACCGGCAACGTGACAGAGAAAGGCCTGTGAGACGCAGTTTCTTGGAAGGCCTGATCTGGCTGAGGTAGAACTTCTGCTCTGGGTGTACTCCATTGGCCTAGGGCTGCCAGGCCCAAAGGGCTGCCTTTATTTCCAAAGTGTGAGAGAGGCCCCAAAGCATCTTGCTTCCTGCTCTCTGGGAAGCTAAAACAACTGGCTCTGCACAGTGCTCTCAAAGCCAACCGGGAACGTCACATACAAAGGCCTGTGAAACGCAGCTTCTTGACAGGCCTTATCTGGCTGAGGTAGAACTTGTGCTCTGGGTGTGCTACTTTGGCCTAGAGCTGCCAGGCACAAAGGCTGCTTTGTTTCCAAAGGCAAGAGAGGCCCCAAATCATGTTGCTTCCAGCTGTTTTTGAAGCTAAGAAACAACTCGCTCTGCCAGGTACTCTTACAGCCTTCCGGGAACACCTCTTACGAAGGCCTGTGAAAAGCAGTTTCTTGGCAGGCCTGATCTGGCTGAGGTAGAACTTCTGCTCTGGGTGTGCTCCATTGCCCTAGAGCTGAAAGGCCCAAAGGGCTGCCTTGTTTCCAAAGGGGGAGAGAGGCCCCAAATCATCTTGCTTCCACCTCTTGGGAAGCTAAGAAACAACTGGCTGTGCCCAGTGCTCTTATAGCCTAAGAGAACATCTCTTATCAAGGCCTGGGAAACGCACTGTCTAGGCAGGCCTGATCTGGAAGAAGTAGAACTTCGGCTCTGGTTGTGCTCCATTGCCCTAGAGCTGCCAGACCCAACGTGCTGCCTTGTTTCCAAAGGGGCAGAGAGGCCCCAAAGCGTCTTGCTTCCAGCTGTTTGGGAAACAAGGAAACAACTGGCTCTGCACCGTGCTCTCACAGCCTACCGGGAACGTCACATACAAAGGCCTCTGAAACGCAGTTCCTTGGCAGGCCTGATCTGGCTGAAGTAGGACTTCTGCTCTGGGTGTGCTCCATTGGCCTAGAGCTGAAAGGCCCAAAGGTCGCCCTTGTTGGCAAAGGGGCAGGGAGCCCCCAAAGCATCTTGCTTCCAGCTCTTTGGGAAGCTAAGAAACAAATGGCTCTGCCCAGTGCTCTAACAGAGTACCGGGAACATCTCTTACCAAAGCCTTTGAAACGCAGTTTCTTGGCAGGCCTTATCTGGCTGAGGTAGAACTTCTGCTCTGGGTGTGCTCCATTGGCCTAGAGCTGCCTGGCCCAAAGGTCGGCCTTGTTTGCAAAGGGGATGAGAGGCCCCAAAGCATCTTGCTTCCAGCTCTTCGGGAAGCTAAGAAACATCTGGCGTTGCCCAGTGCTCTCACAGCCTACCGTGAACATCTCTTACCAAGGGCTGTGAAACGCAGTTTCTGGGCAGGACTGATCTGCCTGAAGTAGAACTTCTGCTGTGGGTGTGCTCCATTGGCCTAGAGCTGCCAGGCCCAAACGGCTGCCTTGTGTCCAAAGGGAGAGAGAGGCCCCAAGGCATCTTGCTTCCAGCTCTGTGGGAAGCTAAAGCAACTGGCTCTCCACAGTGCTCTCACAGCCTACCGGGAACATCTCTTACCAAGGCCTGTGAAACGCAGTTTCTTGGCAGGCCTGATCTGGCTGAAGTAGAACTCCTGCTCTGGGCGTGCTACTTTGGCCTAGAGCTGCCAGGCCCAAAGGGCAGCCTTGTTTCCAAAGGGGCTGAGAGTCCCCAAAGCATCTTGCTTCCAAATCTTTGGGAAGCTAAGAAACAACTGGCTCTGCACAGTGCTCTCACAGCCTACCGGCAACGTGACAGAGAAAGGCCTGTGAGACGCAGTTTCTTGGAAGGCCTGATCTGGCTGAGGTAGAACTTGTGCTCTGGGTGTGCTACTTTGGCCTAGAGCTGCCAGGCACAAAGGCTGCTTTGTTTCCAAAGAGGGAGAGAGGCCCCAAATCATGTTGCTTCCAGCTGTTTTTGAAGCTAAGAAACAACTCGCTCTGCCAGGTACTCTTACAGCCTTCCGGGAACACCTCTTACGAAGGCCTGTGAAAAGCAGTTTCTTGGCAGGCCTGATCTGGCTGAGGTAGAACTTCTGCTCTGGGTGTGCTCCATTGCCCTAGAGCTGAAAGGCCCAAAGGGCTGCCTTGTTTCCAAAGGGGGAGAGAGGCCCCAAAGCATCTTGCTTCCACCTCTTGGGAAGCTAAGAAACAACTGGCTGTGCCCAGTGCTCTTATAGCCTAAGAGAACATCTCTTATCAAGGCCTGTGAAACGCACTGTCTAGGCAGGCCTGATCTGGAAGAAGTAGAACTTCGGCTCTGGTTGTGCTCCATTGCCCTAGAGCTGCCAGACCCAACGTGCTGCCTTGTTTCCAAAGGGGCAGAGAGGCCCCAAAGCGTCTTGCTTCCAGCTGTTTGGGAAACAAGGAAACAACTGGCTCTGCACCGTGCTCTCACAGCCTACCGGGAACGTCACATACAAAGGCCTCTGAAACGCAGTTCCTTGGCAGGCCTGATCTGGCTGAAGTAGGACTTCTGCTCTGGGTGTGCTCCATTGGCCTAGAGCTGAAAGGCCCAAAGGTCGCCCTTGTTGGCAAAGGGGCAGGGAGCCCCCAAAGCATCTTGCTTCCAGCTCTTTGGGAAGCTAAGAAACAAATGGCTCTGCCCAGTGCTCTAACAGAGTACCGGGAACATCTCTTACCAAAGCCTTTGAAACGCAGTTTCTTGGCAGGCCTTATCTGGCTGAGGTAGAACTTCTGCTCTGGGTGTGCTCCATTGGCCTAGAGCTGCCTGGCCCAAAGGTCGGCCTTGTTTGCAAAGGGGATGAGAGGCCCCAAAGCATCTTGCTTCCAGCTCTTCGGGAAGCTAAGAAACATCTGGCGTTGCCCAGTGCTCTTACAGCCTACCGGGAACATCTCTTACCAAGGCTTGTGAAACGCAGTTTGTTGGTGGCCTGAAATGGCCGAAGTAGAACTTCTGCTCTGGGTGTGCTCCATTGGCCTAGAGCTGCCTGGCCCAAGGTGCTGCCTTGTTTGCAAAGGGGCAGAGAGGCCCCAAAGCATCTTGCTTCCAGCTCTCTGGGAAGCTAAGAACCAACTCGCTCTGCCCCGTGCTCTTACAGCCTACCGGGAACATGTCTTTGAAAGGCCTGTGAAACGCAGTTTCTTGGCAGGCCTCATCTGGCTGAAGTAGAACTCCGGCTCTGGGTGTGCTCCATTGCCCTAGAGCTGCCAGGCCCAAAGTGCTGCCCTGTTTCCAAGGGGCAGAGAGGCCCAAAGCATCTTGCTTCCCGGTCTTTGCGAAGCTAAGAAACAACTGGCTCTGCCCAGTGCTCTTACACCTACCGCGAACATCTCTTACCAAGGCCTGTCAAACGCTGTTTCTTTGCAGGCCTGATCAGGCTGAAGTAGAACTCCTGCTCTGCGTGTGCTCCATTGGCCTAGAGCTTCCCGACCCAAAAGGCTGCCTTGTTCCCAAACGGGCAGAGGGGTCCCAAGCATCTTGCTTCCAGCTTTTCAGGAAGGTAAGAAACAACTGGCCCTGCCCAGTGCTCTTACAGCCTACCGGGAACATCTCTTACCAAGGCCTGTGAAACGCAGTTTCCTGGCAGGCCTGATCTGGCTGAAGTAGAACTTCTGCTCTGGGTGTGCTCCATTGCCCTAGAGCTGCCAGGCCCAAAGGGCTGCCTTGTTTCCAAAGACGGAGAGTGGACCCAAAGCATCTTGCTCCCAGCTCTTCGGGAAGCTAAGAAACAGCTGGCTCTGCCCAGTGCTCTTACAGCCTAAGAGAACATCTCTTTGAAAGGCCTGTGAAACGCAGTTTCTTGGCAGGCCTGACCTGGCTGAAGTAGAACTTCTGTTCTGGTTGTGCTACATAGGCCTAGAGCTACCAGGACCTAAGGGCTGCCTTGTTTCCAAAGGGTGAGAGAGGCCCCAAAGCATCTTGCCTCCAGCACTTTGGGAAGCTAAAAAACAACTGGTTCTGCCCAGTGCTCTCACAGCCTACCGTGAACATCTCTTACCAAGGGCTGTGAAACGCAGTTTCTGGGCAGGACTGATCTGCCTGAAGTAGAACTTCTGCTGTGGGTGTGCTCCATTGGCCTAGAGCTGCCAGGCCCAAACGGCTGCCTTGTGTCCAAAGGGAGAGAGAGGCCCCAAGGCATCTTGCTTCCAGCTCTGTGGGAAGCTAAAGCAACTGGCTCTCCACAGTGCTCTCACAGCCTACCGGGAACATCTCTTACCAAGGCCTGTGAAACGCAGTTTCTTGGCAGGCCTGATCTGGCTGAAGTAGAACTCCTGCTCTGGGCATGCTACTTTGGCCTAGAGCTGCCAGGCCCAAAGGGCCGCCTCGTTTCCAAAGGGGCTGAGAGTCCCCAAAGCATCTTGCTTCCAAATCTTTGGGAAGCTAAGAAACAACTGGCTCTGCACAGTGCTCTCACAGCCTACCGGCAACGTGACAGAGAAAGGCCTGTGAGACACAGTTTCTTGGAAGGCCTGATCTGGCTGAGGTAGAACTTGTGCTCTGGGTGTGCTACTTTGGCCTAGAGCTGCCAGGCACAAAGGCTGCTTTGTTTCCAAAGGGGGAGAGAGGCCCCAAATCATGTTGCTTCCAGCTGTTTTTGAAGCTAAGAAACAACTCGCTCTGCCAGGTACTCTTACAGCCTTCCGGGAACACCTCTTACGAAGGCCTGTGAAAAGCAGTTTCTTGGCAGGCCTGATCTGGCTGAGGTAGAACTTCTGCTCTGGGTGTGCTCCATTGCCCTAGAGCTGAAAGGCCCAAAGGGCTGCCTTGTTTCCAAAGGGGGAGAGAGGCCCCAAAGCATCTTGCTTCCACCTCTTGGGAAGCTAAGAAACAACTGGCTGTGCCCAGTGCTCTTATAGCCTAAGAGAACATCTCTTATCAAGGCCTGTGAAACGCACTGTCTAGGCAGGCCTGATCTGGAAGAAGTAGAACTTCGGCTCTGGTTGTGCTCCATTGCCCTAGAGCTGCCAGACCCAACGTGCTGCCTTGTTTCCAAAGGGGCAGAGAGGCCCCAAAGCGTCTTGCTTCCAGCTGTTTGGGAAACAAGGAAACAACTGGCTCTGCACCGTGCTCTCACAGCCTACCGGGAACGTCACATACAAAGGCCTCTGAAACGCAGTTCCTTGGCAGGCCTGATCTGGCTGAAGTAGGACTTCTGCTCTGGGTGTGCTCCATTGGCCTAGAGCTGAAAGGCCCAAAGGTCGCCCTTGTTGGCAAAGGGGCAGGGAGCCCCCAAAGCATCTTGCTTCCAGCTCTTTGGGAAGCTAAGAAACAAATGGCTCTGCCCAGTGCTCTAACAGAGTAGCGGGAACATCTCTTACCAAAGCCTTTGAAACGCAGTTTCTTGGCAGGCCTTATCTGGCTGAGGTAGAACTTCTGCTCTGGGTGTGCTCCATTGGCCTAGAGCTGCCTGGCCCAAAGGTCGGCCTTGTTTGCAAAGGGGATGAGAGGCCCCAAAGCATCTTGCTTCCAGCTCTTCGGGAAGCTAAGAAACATCTGGCGTTGCCCAGTGCTCTTACAGCCTACCGGGAACATCTCTTACCAAGGCTTGTGAAACGCAGTTTGTTGGTGGCCTGAAATGGCCGAAGTAGAACTTCTGCTCTGGGTGTGCTCCATTGGCCTAGAGCTGCCTGGCCCAAGGTGCTGCCTTGTTTGCAAAGGGGCAGAGAGGCCCCAAAGCATCTTGCTTCCAGCTCTCTGGGAAGCTAAGAACCAACTCGCTCTGCCCCGTGCTCTTACAGCCTACCGGGAACATGTCTTTGAAAGGCCTGTGAAACGCAGTTTCTTGGCAGGCCTCATCTGGCTGAAGTAGAACTCCGGCTCTGGGTGTGCTCCATTGCCCTAGAGCTGCCAGGCCCAAAGTGCTGCCCTGTTTCCAAGGGGCAGAGAGGCCCAAAGCATCTTGCTTCCCGGTCTTTGCGAAGCTAAGAAACAACTGGCTCTGCCCAGTGCTCTTACACCTACCGCGAACATCTCTTACCAAGGCCTGTCAAACGCTGTTTCTTTGCAGGCCTGATCAGGCTGAAGTAGAACTCCTGCTCTGCGTGTGCTCCATTGGCCTAGAGCTTCCCGACCCAAAAGGCTGCCTTGTTCCCAAACGGGCAGAGGGGTCCCAAGCATCTTGCTTCCAGCTTTTCAGGAAGGTAAGAAACAACTGGCCCTGCCCAGTGCTCTTACAGCCTACCGGGAACATCTCTTACCAAGGCCTGTGAAACGCAGTTTCCTGGCAGGCCTGATCTGGCTGAAGTAGAACTTCTGCTCTGGGTGTGCTCCATTGCCCTAGAGCTGCCAGGCCCAAAGGGCTGCCTTGTTTCCAAAGACGGAGAGTGGACCCAAAGCATCTTGCTCCCAGCTCTTCGGGAAGCTAAGAAACAGCTGGCTCTGCCCAGTGCTCTTACAGCCTAAGAGAACATCTCTTTGAAAGGCCTGTGAAACGCAGTTTCTTGGCAGGCCTGACCTGGCTGAAGTAGAACTTCTGTTCTGGTTGTGCTACATAGGCCTAGAGCTACCAGGACCTAAGGGCTGCCTTGTTTCCAAAGGGTGAGAGAGGCCCCAAAGCATCTTGCCTCCAGCACTTTGGGAAGCTAAAAAACAACTGGTTCTGCCCAGTGCTCTCACAGCCTACCGTGAACATCTCTTACCAAGGGCTGTGAAACGCAGTTTCTGGGCAGGACTGATCTGCCTGAAGTAGAACTTCTGCTGTGGGTGTGCTCCATTGGCCTAGAGCTGCCAGGCCCAAACGGCTGCCTTGTGTCCAAAGGGAGAGAGAGGCCCCAAGGCATCTTGCTTCCAGCTCTGTGGGAAGCTAAAGCAACTGGCTCTCCACAGTGCTCTCACAGCCTACCGGGAACATCTCTTACCAAGGCCTGTGAAACGCAGTTTCTTGGCAGGCCTGATCTGGCTGAAGTAGAACTCCTGCTCTGGGCATGCTACTTTGGCCTAGAGCTGCCAGGCCCAAAGGGCCGCCTCGTTTCCAAAGGGGCTGAGAGTCCCCAAAGCATCTTGCTTCCAAATCTTTGGGAAGCTAAGAAACAACTGGCTCTGCACAGTGCTCTCACAGCCTACCGGCAACGTGACAGAGAAAGGCCTGTGAGACACAGTTTCTTGGAAGGCCTGATCTGGCTGAGGTAGAACTTGTGCTCTGGGTGTGCTACTTTGGCCTAGAGCTGCCAGGCACAAAGGCTGCTTTGTTTCCAAAGGGGGAGAGAGGCCCCAAATCATGTTGCTTCCAGCTGTTTTTGAAGCTAAGAAACAACTCGCTCTGCCAGGTACTCTTACAGCCTTCCGGGAACACCTCTTACGAAGGCCTGTGAAAAGCAGTTTCTTGGCAGGCCTGATCTGGCTGAGGTAGAACTTCTGCTCTGGGTGTGCTCCATTGCCCTAGAGCTGAAAGGCCCAAAGGGCTGCCTTGTTTCCAAAGGGGGAGAGAGGCCCCAAAGCATCTTGCTTCCACCTCTTGGGAAGCTAAGAAACAACTGGCTGTGCCCAGTGCTCTTATAGCCTAAGAGAACATCTCTTATCAAGGCCTGTGAAACGCACTGTCTAGGCAGGCCTGATCTGGAAGAAGTAGAACTTCGGCTCTGGTTGTGCTCCATTGCCCTAGAGCTGCCAGACCCAACGTGCTGCCTTGTTTCCAAAGGGGCAGAGAGGCCCCAAAGCGTCTTGCTTCCAGCTGTTTGGGAAACAAGGAAACAACTGGCTCTGCACCGTGCTCTCACAGCCTACCGGGAACGTCACATACAAAGGCCTCTGAAACGCAGTTCCTTGGCAGGCCTGATCTGGCTGAAGTAGGACTTCTGCTCTGGGTGTGCTCCATTGGCCTAGAGCTGAAAGGCCCAAAGGTCGCCCTTGTTGGCAAAGGGGCAGGGAGCCCCCAAAGCATCTTGCTTCCAGCTCTTTGGGAAGCTAAGAAACAAATGGCTCTGCCCAGTGCTCTAACAGAGTAGCGGGAACATCTCTTACCAAAGCCTTTGAAACGCAGTTTCTTGGCAGGCCTTATCTGGCTGAGGTAGAACTTCTGCTCTGGGTGTGCTCCATTGGCCTAGAGCTGCCTGGCCCAAAGGTCGGCCTTGTTTGCAAAGGGGATGAGAGGCCCCAAAGCATCTTGCTTCCAGCTCTTCGGGAAGCTAAGAAACATCTGGCGTTGCCCAGTGCTCTTACAGCCTACCGGGAACATCTCTTGCCAAGGCCTGTGAAACGCAGTTTGTTGGTGGCCTGAACTGGCCGAAGTAGAGCTTCTGCTCTGGGTGTGCTCCATTGGCCTAGAGCTGCCTGGCCCATAGGGCTGCCTTGTTTGCAAAGGGGATGAGAGGCCCCAAAGCATCTTGCTTCCAGCTCTTCGGAAAGCTAAGAAACATCTGGCGTTGCCCAGTGCTCTTACAGCTTACCGGGAACATCTCTTACCAAGGCCTGTGAAACGCAGTTTCTTGGTGGCCTGAACTGGCCGAAGTAGAACTTCTGCTCTGGGTGTGCTCCACTGGCCTAGAGCTACCTGGCCCAAAGGGCTGCCTTGAGTCCAAAGTGAGAGAGTGGCACCAAAGCTTCTCGCTTCCAGCTCTTCGGGAAGCTAAGAAACATCTGGCGTTGCCCAGTGCTCTTACAGCCTACCGGGAACATCTCTTACCAAGGCCTGTGAAATGCCGTTTCCTGGCAGGCCTGATTTGGCTGAAGTAGAACTTCTGCTCTGGGTGTGCTCCATTGCCCTAGAGCTGCCAGGCCCAAGGTGCTGCCTTGTTTCCAAAGGGGCAGAGAGGCCCCAAAGCATCTTGCTTCCAGCTCTCTGGGAAGCTAAGAACCAACTCGCTCTGCCCCGTGCTCTTACAGCCTACCGGGAACATGTCTTTGAAAGGGCTGTGAAACGCAGTTTCTTGGCAGGCCTCATCTGGCTGAAGTAGAACTCCGGCTCTGGGTGTGCTCCACTGCCCTAGAGCTGCCAGGCCCAAAGTGCTGCCCTGTTTCCAAGGGGCAGAGAGGCCCAAAGCATCTTGCTTCCCGGTCTTTGCGAAGCTAAGAAACAACTGGCTCTGCCCAGTGCTCTTACACCTACCGGGAACATCTCTTACCAAGGCCTGTCAAACGCTGTTTCTTTGCAGGCCTGATCAGGCTGAAGTAGAACTCCTGCTCTGCGTGTGCTCCATTGGCCTAGAGCTTCCCGACCCAAAAGGCTGCCTTGTTCCCAAACGGGCAGAGGGGTCCCAAGCATCTTGCTTCCAGCTTTTCAGGAAGGTAAGAAACAACTGGCCCTGCCCAGTGTTCTTACAGCCTACCGGGAACATCTCTTACCAAGGCCTGTGAAACGCAGTTTCCTGGCAGGCCTGATCTGGCTGAAGTAGAACTTCTGCTCTGGGTGTGCTCCATTGCCCTAGAGCTGCCAGGCCCAAAGGGCTGCCTTGTTTCCAAAGACGGAGAGTGGACCCAAAGCATCTTGCTCCCAGCTCTTCGGGAAGCTAAGAAACAGCTGGCTCTGCCCAGTGCTCTTACAGCCTAAGAGAACATCTCTTTGAAAGGCCTGTGAAACGCAGTTTCTTGGCAGGCCTGACCTGGCTGAAGTAGAACTTCTGTTCTGGTTGTGCTACATAGGCCTAGAGCTACCAGGACCTAAGGGCTGCCTTGTTTCCAAAGGGTGAGAGAGGCCCCAAAGCATCTTGCCTCCAGCACTTTGGGAAGCTAAAAAACAACTGGTTCTGCCCAGTGCTCTCACAGCCTACCGTGAACATCTCTTACCAAGGGCTGTGAAACGCAGTTTCTGGGCAGGACTGATCTGCCTGAAGTAGAACTTCTGCTGTGGGTGTGCTCCATTGGCCTAGAGCTGCCAGGCCCAAACGGCTGCCTTGTGTCCAAAGGGAGAGAGAGGCCCCAAGGCATCTTGCTTCCAGCTCTGTGGGAAGCTAAAGCAACTGGCTCTCCACAGTGCTCTCACAGCCTACCGGGAACATCTCTTACCAAGGCCTGTGAAACGCAGTTTCTTGGCAGGCCTGATCTGGCTGAAGTAGAACTCCTGCTCTGGGCATGCTACTTTGGCCTAGAGCTGCCAGGCCCAAAGGGCCGCCTCGTTTCCAAAGGGGCTGAGAGTCCCCAAAGCATCTTGCTTCCAAATCTTTGGGAAGCTAAGAAACAACTGGCTCTGCACAGTGCTCTCACAGCCTACCGGCAACGTGACAGAGAAAGGCCTGTGAGACACAGTTTCTTGGAAGGCCTGATCTGGCTGAGGTAGAACTTGTGCTCTGGGTGTGCTACTTTGGCCTAGAGCTGCCAGGCACAAAGGCTGCTTTGTTTCCAAAGGGGGAGAGAGGCCCCAAATCATGTTGCTTCCAGCTGTTTTTGAAGCTAAGAAACAACTCGCTCTGCCAGGTACTCTTACAGCCTTCCGGGAACACCTCTTACGAAGGCCTGTGAAAAGCAGTTTCTTGGCAGGCCTGATCTGGCTGAGGTAGAACTTCTGCTCTGGGTGTGCTCCATTGCCCTAGAGCTGAAAGGCCCAAAGGGCTGCCTTGTTTCCAAAGGGGGAGAGAGGCCCCAAAGCATCTTGCTTCCACCTCTTGGGAAGCTAAGAAACAACTGGCTGTGCCCAGTGCTCTTATAGCCTAAGAGAACATCTCTTATCAAGGCCTGGGAAACGCACTGTCTAGGCAGGCCTGATCTGGAAGAAGTAGAACTTCGGCTCTGGTTGTGCTCCATTGCCCTAGAGCTGCCAGACCCAACGTGCTGCCTTGTTTCCAAAGGGGCAGAGAGGCCCCAAAGCGTCTTGCTTCCAGCTGTTTGGGAAACAAGGAAACAACTGGCTCTGCACCGTGCTCTCACAGCCTACCGGGAACGTCACATACAAAGGCCTCTGAAACGCAGTTCCTTGGCAGGCCTGATCTGGCTGAAGTAGGACTTCTGCTCTGGGTGTGCTCCATTGGCCTAGAGCTGAAAGGCCCAAAGGTCGCCCTTGTTGGCAAAGGGGCAGGGAGCCCCCAAAGCATCTTGCTTCCAGCTCTTTGGGAAGCTAAGAAACAAATGGCTCTGCCCAGTGCTCTAACAGAGTAGCGGGAACATCTCTTACCAAAGCCTTTGAAACGCAGTTTCTTGGCAGGCCTTATCTGGCTGAGGTAGAACTTCTGCTCTGGGTGTGCTCCATTGGCCTAGAGCTGCCTGGCCCAAAGGTCGGCCTTGTTTGCAAAGGGGATGAGAGGCCCCAAAGCATCTTGCTTCCAGCTCTTCGGGAAGCTAAGAAACATCTGGCGTTGCCCAGTGCTCTTACAGCCTACCGGGAACATCTCTTGCCAAGGCCTGTGAAACGCAGTTTGTTGGTGGCCTGAACTGGCCGAAGTAGAACTTCTGCTCTGGGTGTGCTCCATTGGCCTAGAGCTGCCTGGCCCATAGGGCCGCCTTGTTTGCAAAGGGGATGAGAGGCCCCAAAGCATCTTGCTTCCAGCTCTTCGGGAAGCTAAGAAACATCTGGCGTTGCCCAGTGCTCTTACAGCCTACCGGGAACATCTCTTGCCAAGGCCTGTGAAACGCAGTTTGTTGGTGGCCTGAACTGGCCGAAGTAGAGCTTCTGCTCTGGGTGTGCTCCATTGGCCTAGAGCTGCCTGGCCCATAGGGCTGCCTTGTTTGCAAAGGGGATGAGAGGCACCAAAGCATCTTGCTTCCAGCTCTTCGGAAAGCTAAGAAACATCTGGCGTTGCCCAGTGCTCTTACAGCTTACCGGGAACATCTCTTACCAAGGCCTGTGAAACGCAGTTTCTTGGTGGCCTGAACTGGCCGAAGTAGAACTTCTGCTCTGGGTGTGCTCCACTGGCCTAGAGCTACCTGGCCCAAGGTGCTGCCTTGTTTCCAAAGGGGCAGAGAGGCCCCAAAGCATCTTGCTTCCAGCTCTCTGGGAAGCTAAGAACCAACTCGCTCTGCCCCGTGCTCTTACAGCCTACCGGGAACATGTCTTTGAAAGGCCTGTGAAACGCAGTTTCTTGGCAGGCCTCATCTGGCTGAAGTAGAACTCCGGCTCTGGGTGTGCTCCACTGCCCTAGAGCTGCCAGGCCCAAAGTGCTGCCCTGTTTCCAAGGGGCAGAGAGGCCCAAAGCATCTTGCTTCCCGGTCTTTGCGAAGCTAAGAAACAACTGGCTCTGCCCAGTGCTCTTACACCTACCGGGAACATCTCTTACCAAGGCCTGTCAAACGCTGTTTCTTTGCAGGCCTGATCAGGCTGAAGTAGAACTCCTGCTCTGCGTGTGCTCCATTGGCCTAGAGCTTCCCGACCCAAAAGGCTGCCTTGTTCCCAAACGGGCAGAGGGGTCCCAAGCATCTTGCTTCCAGCTTTTCAGGAAGGTAAGAAACAACTGGCCCTGCCCAGTGCTCTTACAGCCTACCGGGAACATCTCTTACCAAGGCCTGTGAAACGCAGTTTCCTGGCAGGCCTGATCTGGCTGAAGTAGAACTTCTGCTCTGGGTGTGCTCCATTGCCCTAGAGCTGCCAGGCCCAAAGGGCTGCCTTGTTTCCAAAGACGGAGAGTGGACCCAAAGCATCTTGCTCCCAGCTCTTCGGGAAGCTAAGAAACAGCTGGCTCTGCCCAGTGCTCTTACAGCCTAAGAGAACATCTCTTTGAAAGGCCTGTGAAACGCAGTTTCTTGGCAGGCCTGACCTGGCTGAAGTAGAACTTCTGTTCTGGTTGTGCTACATAGGCCTAGAGCTACCAGGACCTAAGGGCTGCCTTGTTTCCAAAGGGTGAGAGAGGCCCCAAAGCATCTTGCCTCCAGCACTTTGGGAAGCTAAAAAACAACTGGTTCTGCCCAGTGCTCTCACAGCCTACCGTGAACATCTCTTACCAAGGGCTGTGAAACGCAGTTTCTGGGCAGGACTGATCTGCCTGAAGTAGAACTTCTGCTGTGGGTGTGCTCCATTGGCCTAGAGCTGCCAGGCCCAAACGGTTGCCTTGTGTCCAAAGGGAGAGAGAGGCCCCAAGGCATCTTGCTTCCAGCTCTGTGGGAAGCTAAAGCAACTGGCTCTCCACAGTGCTCTCACAGCCTACCGGGAACATCTCTTACCAAGGCCTGTGAAACGCAGTTTCTTGGCAGGCCTGATCTGGCTGAAGTAGAACTCCTGCTCTGGGCGTGCTACTTTGGCCTAGAGCTGCCAGGCCCAAAGGGCCGCCTCGTTTCCAAAGGGGCTGAGAGTCCCCAAAGCATCTTGCTTCCAAATCTTTGGGAAGCTAAGAAACAACTGGCTCTGCACAGTGCTCTCACAGCCTACCGGCAACGTGACAGAGAAAGGCCTGTGAGACGCAGTTTCTTGGAAGGCCTGATCTGGCTGAGGTAGAACTTCTGCTCTGGGTGTACTCCATTGGCCTAGGGCTGCCAGGCCAAAAGGGCTGCCTTCATTTCCAAAGTGTGAGAGAGGCCCCAAAGCATCTTGCTTCCTGCTCTCTGGGAAGCTAAAACAACTGGCTCTGCACAGTGCTCTCAAAGCCAACCGGGAACGTCACATACAAAGGCCTGTGAAACGCAGCTTCTTGACAGGCCTTATCTGGCTGAGGTAGAACTTGTGCTCTGGGTGTGCTACTTTGGCCTAGAGCTGCCAGGCACAAAGGCTGCTTTGTTTCCAAAGGCAAGAGAGGCCCCAAATCATGTTGCTTCCAGCTGTTTTTGAAGCTAAGAAACAACTCGCTCTGCCAGGTACTCTTACAGCCTTCCGGGAACACCTCTTACGAAGGCCTGTGAAAAGCAGTTTCTTGGCAGGCCTGATCTGGCTGAGGTAGAACTTCTGCTCTGGGTGTGCTCCATTGCCCTAGAGCTGAAAGGCCCAAAGGGCTGCCTTGTTTCCAAAGGGGGAGAGAGGCCCCAAAGCATCTTGCTTCCACCTCTTGGGAAGCTAAGAAACAACTGGCTGTGCCCAGTGCTCTTATAGCCTAAGAGAACATCTCTTATCAAGGCCTGGGAAACGCACTGTCTAGGCAGGCCTGATCTGGAAGAAGTAGAACTTCGGCTCTGGTTGTGCTCCATTGCCCTAGAGCTGCCAGACCCAACGTGCTGCCTTGTTTCCAAAGGGGCAGAGAGGCCCCAAAGCGTCTTGCTTCCAGCTGTTTGGGAAACAAGGAAACAACTGGCTCTGCACCGTGCTCTCACAGCCTACCGGGAACGTCACATACAAAGGCCTCTGAAACACAGTTCCTTGGCAGGCCTGATCTGGCTGAAGTAGGACTTCTGCTCTGGGTGTGCTCCATTGGCCTAGAGCTGAAAGGCCCAAAGGTCGCCCTTGTTGGCAAAGGGGCAGGGAGCCCCCAAAGCATCTTGCTTCCAGCTCTTTGGGAAGCTAAGAAACAAATGGCTCTGCCCAGTGCTCTAACAGAGTAGCGGGAACATCTCTTACCAAAGCCTTTGAAACGCAGTTTCTTGGCAGGCCTTATCTGGCTGAGGTAGAACTTCTGCTCTGGGTGTGCTCCATTGGCCTAGAGCTGCCTGGCCCAAAGGTCGGCCTTGTTTGCAAAGGGGATGAGAGGCCCCAAAGCATCTTGCTTCCAGCTCTTCGGGAAGCTAAGAAACATCTGGCGTTGCCCAGTGCTCTTACAGCCTACCGGGAACATCTCTTACCAAGGCCTGTGAAACGCAGTTTGTTGGTGGCCTGAACTGGCCGAAGTAGAGCTTCTGCTCTGGGTGTGCTCCATTGGCCTAGAGCTGCCTGGCCCATAGGGCTGCCTTGTTTGCAAAGGGGATGAGAGGCCCCAAAGCATCTTGCTTCCAGCTCTTCGGAAAGCTAAGAAACATCTGGCGTTGCCCAGTGCTCTTACAGCTTACCGGGAACATCTCTTACCAAGGCCTGTGAAACGCAGTTTCTTGGTGGCCTGAACTGGCCGAAGTAGAACTTCTGCTCTGGGTGTGCTCCACTGGCCTAGAGCTACCTGGCCCAAAGGGCTGCCTTGAGTCCAAAGTGAGAGAGTGGCACCAAAGCTTCTCGCTTCCAGCTCTTCGGGAAGCTAAGAAACATCTGGCGTTGCCCAGTGCTCTTACAGCCTACCGGGAACATCTCTTACCAAGGCCTGTGAAATGCCGTTTCCTGGCAGGCCTGATTTGGCTGAAGTAGAACTTCTGCTCTGGGTGTGCTCCATTGCCCTAGAGCTGCCAGGCCCAAGGTGCTGCCTTGTTTCCAAAGGGGCAGAGAGGCCCCAAAGCATCTTGCTTCCAGCTCTCTGGGAAGCTAAGAACCAACTCGCTCTGCCCCGTGCTCTTACAGCCTACCGGGAACATGTCTTTGAAAGGCCTGTGAAACGCAGTTTCTTGGCAGGCCTCATCTGGCTGAAGTAGAACTCCGGCTCTGGGTGTGCTCCACTGCCCTAGAGCTGCCAGGCCCAAAGTGCTGCCCTGTTTCCAAGGGGCAGAGAGGCCCAAAGCATCTTGCTTCCCGGTCTTTGCGAAGCTAAGAAACAACTGGCTCTGCCCAGTGCTCTTACACCTACCGGGAACATCTCTTACCAAGGCCTGTCAAACGCTGTTTCTTTGCAGGCCTGATCAGGCTGAAGTAGAACTCCTGCTCTGCGTGTGCTCCATTGGCCTAGAGCTTCCCGACCCAAAAGGCTGCCTTGTTCCCAAACGGGCAGAGGGGTCCCAAGCATCTTGCTTCCAGCTTTTCAGGAAGGTAAGAAACAACTGGCCCTGCCCAGTGCTCTTACAGCCTACCGGGAACATCTCTTACCAAGGCCTGTGAAACGCAGTTTCCTGGCAGGCCTGATCTGGCTGAAGTAGAACTTCTGCTCTGGGTGTGCTCCATTGCCCTAGAGCTGCCAGGCCCAAAGGGCTGCCTTGTTTCCAAAGACGGAGAGTGGACCCAAAGCATCTTGCTCCCAGCTCTTCGGGAAGCTAAGAAACAGCTGGCTCTGCCCAGTGCTCTTACAGCCTAAGAGAACATCTCTTTGAAAGGCCTGTGAAACGCAGTTTCTTGGCAGGCCTGACCTGGCTGAAGTAGAACTTCTGTTCTGGTTGTGCTACATAGGCCTAGAGCTACCAGGACCTAAGGGCTGCCTTGTTTCCAAAGGGTGAGAGAGGCCCCAAAGCATCTTGCCTCCAGCACTTTGGGAAGCTAAAAAACAACTGGTTCTGCCCAGTGCTCTCACAGCCTACCGTGAACATCTCTTACCAAGGGCTGTGAAACGCAGTTTCTGGGCAGGACTGATCTGCCTGAAGTAGAACTTCTGCTGTGGGTGTGCTCCATTGGCCTAGAGCTGCCAGGCCCAAACGGTTGCCTTGTGTCCAAAGGGAGAGAGAGGCCCCAAGGCATCTTGCTTCCAGCTCTGTGGGAAGCTAAAGCAACTGGCTCTCCACAGTGCTCTCACAGCCTACCGGGAACATCTCTTACCAAGGCCTGTGAAACGCAGTTTCTTGGCAGGCCTGATCTGGCTGAAGTAGAACTCCTGCTCTGGGCGTGCTACTTTGGCCTAGAGCTGCCAGGCCCAAAGGGCCGCCTCGTTTCCAAAGGGGCTGAGAGTCCCCAAAGCATCTTGCTTCCAAATCTTTGGGAAGCTAAGAAACAACTGGCTCTGCACAGTGCTCTCACAGCCTACCGGCAACGTGACAGAGAAAGGCCTGTGAGACGCAGTTTCTTGGAAGGCCTGATCTGGCTGAGGTAGAACTTCTGCTCTGGGTGTACTCCATTGGCCTAGGGCTGCCAGGCCCAAAGGGCTGCCTTTATTTCCAAAGTGTGAGAGAGGCCCCAAAGCATCTTGCTTCCTGCTCTCTGGGAAGCTAAAACAACTGGCTCTGCACAGTGCTCTCAAAGCCAACCGGGAACGTCACATACAAAGGCCTGTGAAACACAGCTTCTTGACAGGCCTTATCTGGCTGAGGTAGAACTTGTGCTCTGGGTGTGCTACTTTGGCCTAGAGCTGCCAGGCACAAAGGCTGCTTTGTTTCCAAAGGCAAGAGAGGCCCCAAATCATGTTGCTTCCAGCTGTTTTTGAAGCTAAGAAACAACTCGCTCTGCCAGGTACTCTTACAGCCTTCCGGGAACACCTCTTACGAAGGCCTGTGAAAAGCAGTTTCTTGGCAGGCCTGATCTGGCTGAGGTAGAACTTCTGCTCTGGGTGTGCTCCATTGCCCTAGAGCTGAAAGGCCCAAAGGGCTGCCTTGTTTCCAAAGGGGGAGAGAGGCCCCAAAGCATCTTGCTTCCACCTCTTGGGAAGCTAAGAAACAACTGGCTGTGCCCAGTGCTCTTATAGCCTAAGAGAACATCTCTTATCAAGGCCTGGGAAACGCACTGTCTAGGCAGGCCTGATCTGGAAGAAGTAGAACTTCGGCTCTGGTTGTGCTCCATTGCCCTAGAGCTGCCAGACCCAACGTGCTGCCTTGTTTCCAAAGGGGCAGAGAGGCCCCAAAGCGTCTTGCTTCCAGCTGTTTGGGAAACAAGGAAACAACTGGCTCTGCACCGTGCTCTCACAGCCTACCGGGAACGTCACATACAAAGGCCTCTGAAACGCAGTTCCTTGGCAGGCCTGATCTGGCTGAAGTAGGACTTCTGCTCTGGGTGTGCTCCATTGGCCTAGAGCTGAAAGGCCCAAAGGTCGCCCTTGTTGGCAAAGGGGCAGGGAGCCCCCAAAGCATCTTGCTTCCAGCTCTTTGGGAAGCTAAGAAACAAATGGCTCTGCCCAGTGCTCTAACAGAGTACCGGGAACATCTCTTACCAAAGCCTTTGAAACGCAGTTTCTTGGCAGGCCTTATCTGGCTGAGGTAGAACTTCTGCTCTGGGTGTGCTCCATTGGCCTAGAGCTGCCTGGCCCAAAGGTCGGCCTTGTTTGCAAAGGGGATGAGAGGCCCCAAAGCATCTTGCTTAAAGCTCTTCGGGAAGCTAAGAAACATCTGGCGTTGCCCAGTGCTCTTACAGCCTACCGGGAACATCTCTTACCAAGGCCTGTGAAACGCAGTTTGTTGGTGGCCTGAACTGGCCGAAGTAGAGCTTCTGCTCTTGGTGTGCTCCATTGGCCTAGAGCTGCCTGGACCAAAGGGCCGCCTTGTTTGCAAAGGGGCAGTGAGGCCCCAAAGCATCTTGCTTCCAGCTCTTCGGGAAGCTAAGAAACATCTGGCGTTGCCCAGTGCTCTTACAGCCTACCGGGAACATCTCTTACCAAGGCCTGTGAAACGCAGTTTGTTGGTGGCCTGAACTGGCCGAAGTACAACTTCTGCTCTGGGTGTGCTCCACTGGCCTGGAGCTACCTGCCCCAAAGGGCTGCCTTGATTCCAAAGTGAGAGAGTGGCACCAAAGCATATTGCTTCCAGCTCTTCGGGAAGCTAAGAAACATCTGGCGTTGCCCAGTGCTCTTACAGCCTACCGGGAACATCTCTTACCAAGGCCTGTGAAACGCCGTTTCCTGGCAGGCCTGATTTGGCTGAAGTAGAACTTCTGCTCTGGGTGTGCTCCATTGCCCTAGAGCTGCCAGGCCCAAGGTGCTGCCTTGTTTCCAAAGGGGCAGAGAGGCCCCAAAGCATCTTGCTTCCAGCTCTCTGGGAAGCTAAGAACCAACTCGCTGTGCCCCGTGTTCTTACAGCCTACCGGGAACATGTCTTTGAAAGGCCTGTGAAACGCAGTTTCTTGGCAGGCCTCATCTGGCTGAAGTAGAACTCCGGCTCTGGGTGTGCTCCATTGCCCTAGAGCTGCCAGGCCCCAAGTGCTGCCCTGTTTCCAAGGGGCAGAGAGGCCCAAAGCATCTTGCTTCCCGGTCTTTGCGAAGCTAAGAAACAACTGGCTATGCCCAGTGCTCTTACACCTACCGGGAACATCTCTTACGTAGGCCTGTCAAACGCTGTTTCTTTGCAGGCCTGATCAGGCTGAAGTAGAACTCCTGCTCTGCGTGTGCTCCATTGGCCTAGAGCTTCCCGACCCAAAAGGCTGCCTTGTTCCCAAACGGGCAGAGGGGTCCCAAGCATCTTGCTTCCAGCTTTTCAGGAAGGTAAGAAACAACTGGCTCTGCCCAGTGCTCTTACAGCCTACCGGGAACATCTCTTACCAAGGCCTGTGAAACGCAGTTTCCTGGCAGGCCTGATCCGGCTGAAGTAGAACTTCTGCTCTGGGTGTTCTCCATTGCCCTAGAGCTGCCAGGCCCAAAGGGCTGCCTTGTTTCCAAAGACGGAGAGTGGACCCAAAGCATCTTGCTCCCAGCTCTTCGGGAAGCTAAGAAACAGCTGGCTCTGCCCAGTGCTCTTACAGCCTAAGAGAACATCTCTTTGAAAGGCCTGTGAAACGCAGTTTCTTGGCAGGCCTGACCTGGCTGAAGTAGAACTTCTGTTCTGGTTGTGCTACATAGGCCTAGAGCTACCAGGACCTAAGGGCTGCCTTGTTTCCAAAGGGTGAGAGAGGCCCCAAAGCATCTTGCCTCCAGCACTTTGGGAAGCTAAAAAACAACTGGTTCTGCCCAGTGCTCTCACAGCCTACCGTGAACATCTCTTACCAAGGGCTGTGAAACGCAGTTTCTGGGCAGGACTGATCTGCCTGAAGTAGAACTTCTGCTGTGGGTGAGCTCCATTGGCCTAGAGCTGCCAGGCCCAAACGGCTGCCTTGTGTCCAAAGGGAGAGAGAGGCCCCAAAGCATCTTGCTTCCAGCTCTGTGGGAAGCTAAAGCAACTGGCTCTCCACAGTGCTCTCACAGCCTACCGGGAACATCTCTTACCAAGGCCTGTGAAACGCAGTTTCTTGGCAGGCCTGATCTGGCTGAAGTAGAACTCCTGCTCTGGGCGTGCTACTTTGGCCTAGAGCTGCCAGGCCCAAAGGGCCGCCTTGTTTCCAAAGGGGCTGAGAGTCCCCAAAGCATCTTGCTTCCAAATCTTTGGGAAGCTAAGAAACAACTGGCTCTGCACAGTGCTCTCACAGCCTACCGGCAACGTGACAGAGAAAGGCCTGTGAGACGCAGTTTCTTGGAAGGCCTGATCTGGCTGAGGTAGAACTTCTGCTCTGGGTGTACTCCATTGGCCTAGGGCTGCCAGGCCCAAAGGGCTGCCTTTATTTCCAAAGTGTGAGAGAGGCCCCAAAGCATCTTGCTTCCTGCTCTCTGGGAAGCTAAAACAACTGGCTCTGCACAGTGCTCTCAAAGCCAACCGGGAACGTCACATACAAAGGCCTGTGAAACGCAGCTTCTTGACAGGCCTTATCTGGCTGAGGTAGAACTTGTGCTCTGGGTGTGCTACTTTGGCCTAGAGCTGCCAGGCACAAAGGCTGCTTTGTTTCCAAAGGGGGAGAGAGGCCCCAAATCATGTTGCTTCCAGCTGTTTTTGAAGCTAAGAAACAACTCGCTCTGCCAGGTACTCTTACAGCCTTCCGGGAACACCTCTTACGAAGGCCTGTGAAAAGCAGTTTCTTGGCAGGCCTGATCTGGCTGAGGTAGAACTTCTGCCCTGGGTGTGCTCCATTGGCCTAGAGCTGAAAGGCCCAAAGGGCTGCCTTGTTGGCAAAGGGGGAGAGAGGCCCCAAAGCATCTTGCTTCCACCTCTTGGGAAGCTAAGAAACAACTGGCTGTGCCCAGTGCTCTTATAGCCTAAGAGAACATCTCTTATCAAGGCCTGGGAAACGCACTGTCTAGGCAGGCCTGATCTGGAAGAAGTAGAACTTCGGCTCTGGTTGTGCTCCATTGCCCTAGAGCTGCCAGACCCAACGTGCTGCCTTGTTTCCAAAGGGGCAGAGAGGCCCCAAAGCGTCTTGCTTCCAGCTGTTTGGGAAACAAGGAAACAACTGGCTCTGCACCGTGCTCTCACAGCCTACCGGGAACGTCACATACAAAGGCCTCTGAAACGCAGTTCCTTGGCAGGCCTGATCTGGCTGAAGTAGGACTTCTGCTCTGGGTGTGCTCCATTGGCCTAGAGCTGAAAGGCCCAAAGGTCGCCCTTGTTGGCAAAGGGGCAGGGAGCCCCCAAAGCATCTTGCTTCCAGCTCTTTGGGAAGCTAAGAAACAAATGGCTCTGCCCAGTGCTCTAACAGAGTACCGGGAACATCTCTTACCAAAGCCTTTGAAACGCAGTTTCTTGGCAGGCCTTATCTGGCTGAGGTAGAACTTCTGCTCTGGGTGTGCTCCATTGGCCTAGAGCTGCCTGGCCCAAAGGTCGACCTTGTTTGCAAAGGGGATGAGAGGCCCCAAAGCATCTTGCTTCCAGCTCTTCGGGAAGCTAAGAAACATCTGGCGTTGCCCAGTGCTCTTACAGCCTACCGGGAACATCTCTTACCAAGGCCTGTGAAATGCAGTTTGTTGGTGGCCTGAACTGGCCGAAGTAGAACTTATGCTCTGGGTGTGCTCCATTGGCCTAGAGCTGCCTGGCCCAAGGTGCTGCCTTGTTTGCAAATGGGCAGAGAGGCCCCAAAGCATCTTGCTTCCAGCTCTCTGGGAAGCTAAGAACCAACTCGCTCTGCCCCGTGCTCTTACAGCCTACCGGGAACATGTCTTTGAAAGGCTTGTGAAACGCAGTTTCTTGGCAGGCCTCATCTGGCTGAAGTAGAACTCCGGCTCTGGGTGTGCTCCATTGCCCTAGAGATGCCAGGCCCAAAGTGCTGCCCTGTTTCCAAGGGGCAGAGAGGCCCAAAGCATCTTGCTTCCCGGTCTTTGCGAAGCTAAGAAACAACTGGCTCTGCCCAGTGCTCTTACACCTACCGGGAACATCTCTTACCAAGGCCTGTCAAACGCTGTTTCTTTGCAGGCCTGATCAGGCTGAAGTAGAACTCCTGCTTTGCGTGTGCTCCATTGGCCTAGAGCTTCCCGACCCAAAAGGCTGCCTTGTTCCCAAACGGGCAGAGGGGTCCCAAGCATCTTGCTTCCAGCTTTTCAGGAAGGTAAGAAACAACTGGCTCTGCCCAGTGCTCTTACAGCCTACCGGGAACATCTCTTACCAAGGCCTGTGAAACGCCGTTTCCTGGCAGGCCTGATCTGGCTGAAGTAGAACTTCTGCTCTGGGTGTGCTCCATTGCCCTAGAGCTGCCAGGCCCAAAGGGCTGCCTTGTTTCCAAAGACGGAGAGTGGACCCAAAGCATCTTGCTCCCAGCTCTTCGGGAAGCTAAGAAACAGCTGGCTCTGCCCAGTGCTCTTACAGCCTAAGAGAACATCTCTTTGAAAGGCCTGTGAAACGCAGTTTCTTGGCAGGCCTGACCTGGCTGAAGTAGAACTTCTGTTCTGGTTGTGCTACATAGGCCTAGAGCTACCAGGACCTAAGGGCTGCCTTGTTTCCAAAGGGTGAGAGAGGCCCCAAAGCATCTTGCCTCCAGCACTTTGGGAAGCTAAAAAACAACTGGTTCTGCCCAGTGCTCTCACAGCCTACCGTGAACATCTCTTACCAAGGGCTGTGAAACGCAGTTTCTGGGCAGGACTGATCTGCCTGAAGTAGAACTTCTGCTGTGGATGTGCTCCATTGGCCTAGAGCTGCCAGGCCCAAACGGCTGCCTTGTGTCCAAAGGGAGAGAGAGGCCCCAAGGCATCTTGCTTCCAGCTCTGTGGGAAGCTAAAGCAACTGGCTCTCCACAGTGCTCTCACAGCCTACCGGGAACATCTCTTACCAAGGCCTGTGAAACGCAGTTTCTTGGCAGGCCTGATCTGGCTGAAGTAGAACTCCTGCTCTGGGCGTGCTACTTTGGCCTAGAGCTGCCAGGCCCAAAGGGCCGCCTTGTTTCCAAAGGGGCTGAGAGTCCCCAAAGCATCTTGCTTCCAAATCTTTGGGAAGCTAAGAAACAACTGGCTCTGCACAGTGCTCTCACAGCCTACCGGCAATGTGACAGAGAAAGGCCTGTGAGACGCAGTTTCTTGGCAGGCCTGATCTGGCTGAGGTAGAACTTGTGCTCTGGGTGTGCTACTTTGGCCTAGAGCTGCCAGGCACAAAGGCTGCTTTGTTTCCAAAGGGGGAGAGAGGCCCCAAATCATGTTGCTTCCAGCTGTTTTTGAAGCTAAGAAACAGCTCGCTCTGCCAGGTACTCTTACAGCCTTCCGGGAACACCTCTTACGAAGGCCTGTGAAAAGCAGTTTCTTGGCAGGCCTGATCTGGCTGAGGTAGAACTTCTGCTCTGGGTGTGCTCCATTGGCCTAGAGCTGAAAGGCCCAAAGGTCGCCCTTGTTGGCAAAGGGGGAGAGAGGCCCCAAAGCATCTTGCTTCCACCTCTTGGGAAGCTAAGAAACAACTGGCTGTGCCCAGTGCTCTTATAGCCTAAGAGAACATCTCTTATCAAGGCCTGTGAAACGCACTGTCTAGGCAGGCCTGATCTGGAAGAAGTAGAACTTCGGCTCTGGTTGTGCTCCATTGCCCTAGAGCTGCCAGACCCAACGTGCTGCCTTGTTTCCAAAGGGGCAGAGAGGCCCCAAAGCGTCTTGCTTCCAGCTGTTTGGGAAACAAGGAAACAACTGGCTCTGCACCGTGCTCTCACAGCCTACCGGGAACGTCACATACAAAGGCCTCTGAAACGCAGTTCCTTGGCAGGCCTGATCTGGCTGAAGTAGGACTTCTGCTCTGGGTGTGCTCCATTGGCCTAGAGCTGAAAGGCCCAAAGGTCGCCCTTGTTGGCAAAGGGGCAGGGAGCCCCCAAAGCATCTTGCTTCCAGCTCTTTGGGAAGCTAAGAAACAAATGGATCTGCCCAGTGCTCTAACAGAGTACCGGGAACATCTCTTACCAAAGCCTTTGAAACGCAGTTTCTTGGCAGGCCTTATCTGGCTGAGGTAGAACTTCTGCTCTGGGTGTGCTCCATTGGCCTAGAGCTGCCTGGCCCAAGGTGCTGCCTTGTTTGCAAAGGGGCAGAGAGGCCCAAAGCATCTTGCTTCCCGGTCTTTGCGAAGCTAAGAAACAACTGGCTCTGCCCAGTGCTCTTACACCTACCGCGAACATCTCTTACCAAGGCCTGTGAAACGCCGTTTCCTGGCAGGCCTGATCAGGCTGAAGTAGAACTCCTGCTTTGCGTGTGCTCCATTGGCCTAGAGCTTCCCGACCCAAAAGGCTGCCTTGTTCCCAAACGGGCAGAGGGGTCCCAAGCATCTTGCTTCCAGCTTTTCAGGAAGGTAAGAAACAACTGGCTCTGCCCAGTGCTCTTACAGCCTACCGGGAACATCTCTTACCAAGGCCTGTGAAACGCCGTTTCCTGGCAGGCCTGATCTGGCTGAAGTAGAACTTCTGCTCTGGGTGTGCTCCATTGCCCTAGAGCTGCCAGGCCCAAAGGGCTGCCTTGTTTCCAAAGACGGAGAGTGGACCCAAAGCATCTTGCTCCCAGCTCTTCGGGAAGCTAAGAAACAGCTGGCTCTGCCCAGTGCTCTTACAGCCTAAGAGAACATCTCTTTGAAAGGCCTGTGAAACGCAGTTTCTTGGCAGGCCTGACCTGGCTGAAGTAGAACTTCTGTTCTGGTTGTGCTACATAGGCCTAGAGCTACCAGGACCTAAGGGCTGCCTTGCTTCCAAAGGGTGAGAGAGGCCCCAAAGCATCTTGCCTCCAGCACTTTGGGAAGCTAAAAAACAACTGGTTCTGCCCAGTGCTCTCACAGCCTACCGTGAACATCTCTTACCAAGGGCTGTGAAACGCAGTTTCTGGGCAGGACTGATCTGCCTGAAGTAGAACTTCTGCTGTGGATGTGCTCCATTGGCCTAGAGCTGCCAGGCCCAAACGGCTGCCTTGTGTCCAAAGGGAGAGAGAGGCCCCAAGGCATCTTGCTTCCAGCTCTGTGGGAAGCTAAAGCAACTGGCTCTCCACAGTGCTCTCACAGCCTACCGGGAACATCTCTTACCAAGGCCTGTGAAACTCAGTTTCTTGGCAGGCCTGATCTGGCTGAAGTAGAACTCCTGCTCTGGGCGTGCTACTTTGGCCTAGAGCTGCCAGGCCCAAAGGGCCGCCTTGTTTCCAAAGGGGCTGAGAGTCCCCAAAGCATCTTGCTTCCAAATCTTTGGGAAGCTAAGAAACAACTGGCTCTGCACAGTGCTCTCACAGCCTACCGGCAACGTGACAGAGAAAGGCCTGTGAGACGCAGTTTCTTGGCAGGCCTGATCTGGCTGAGGTAGAACTTGTGCTCTGGGTGTGCTACTTTGGCCTAGAGCTGCCAGGCACAAAGGCTGCTTTGTTTCCAAAGGGGGAGAGAGGCCCCAAATCATGTTGCTTCCAGCTGTTTTTGAAGCTAAGAAACAGCTCGCTCTGCCAGGTACTCTTACAGCCTTCCGGGAACACCTCTTACGAAGGCCTGTGAAAAGCAGTTTCTTGGCAGGCCTGATCTGGCTGAGGTAGGACTTCTGCTCTGGGTGTGCTCCATTGGCCTAGAGCTGAAAGGCCCAAAGGTCGCCCTTGTTGGCAAAGGGGCAGGGAGCCCCCAAAGCATCTTGCTTCCAGCTCTTTGGGAAGCTAAGAAACAAATGGCTCTGCCCAGTGCTCTAACAGAGTACCGGGAACATCTCTTACCAAAGCCTTTGAAACGCAGTTTCTTGGCAGGCCTTATCTGGCTGAGGTAGAACTTCTGCTCTGGGTGTGCTCCATTGGCCTAGAGCTGCCTGGCCCAAAGGTCGGCCTTGTTTGCAAAGGGGATGAGAGGCCCCAAAGCATCTTGCTTCCAGCTCTTCGGGAAGCTAAGAAACATCTGGCGTTGCCCAGTGCTCTTACAGCCTACCGGGAACATCTCTTACCAAGGCCTGTGAAACGCAGTTTGTTGGTGGCCTGAACTGGCCGAAGTAGAACTTCTGCTCTGGGTGTGCTCCATTGGCCTAGAGCTGCCTGGCCCAAGGTGCTGCCTTGTTTGCAAAGGGGCAGAGAGGCCCCAAAGCATCTTGCTTCCAGCTCTCTGGGAAGCTAAGAACCAACTCGCTCTGCCCCGTGCTCTTACAGCCTACCGGGAACATGTCTTTGAAAGGCCTGTGAAACGCAGTTTCTTGGCAGGCCTCATCTGGCTGAAGTAGAACTCCGGCTCTGGGTGTGCTCCATTGCCCTAGAGCTGCCAGGCCCCAAGTGCTGCCCTGTTTCCAAGGGGCAGAGAGGCCCAAAGCATCTTGCTTCCCGGTCTTTGCGAAGCTAAGAAACAACTGGCTCTGCCCAGTGCTCTTACACCTACCGGGAACATCTCTTACCAAGGCCTGTCAAACGCTGTTTCTTTGCAGGCCTGATCAGGCTGAAGTAGAACTCCTGCTCTGCGTGTGCTCCATTGGCCTAGAGCTTCCCGACCCAAAAGGCTGCCTTGTTCCCAAACGGGCAGAGGGGTCCCAAGCGTCTTGCTTCCAGCTTTTCAGGAAGGTAAGAAACAACTGGCTCTGCCCAGTGCTCTTACAGCCTACCGGGAACATCTCTTACCAAGGCCTGTGAAACGCAGTTTCTTGGCAGGCCTGATCTGGCTGAAGTAGAACTCCTGCTCTGGGCGTGCTACTTTGGCCTAGAGCTGCCAGGCCCAAAGGGCCGCCTTGTTTCCAAAGGGGCTGAGAGTCCCCAAAGTATCTTGCTTCCAAATCTTTGGGAAGCTAAGAAACAACTGGCTCTGCACAGTGCTCTCACAGCCTACCGGCAACGTGACAGAGAAAGGCCTGTGAGACGCAGTTTCTTGGAAGGCCTGATCTGGCTGAGGTAGAACTTCTGCTCTGGGTGTACTCCATTGGCCTAGGGCTGCCAGGCCCAAAGGGCTGCCTTTATTTCCAAAGTGTGAGAGAGGCCCCAAAGCATCTTGCTTCCTGCTCTCTGGGAAGCTAAAACAACTGGCTCTGCACAGTGCTCTCAAAGCCAACCGGGAACGTCACATACAAAGGCCTGTGAAACGCAGTTTCTTGGCAGGCCTCATCTGGCTGAAGTAGAACTCCGGCTCTGGGTGTGCTCCATTGCCCTAGAGCTGCCAGGCCCAAAGTGCTGCCCTGTTTCCAAGGGGCAGAGAGGCCCAAAGCATCTTGCTTCCCGGTCTTTGCGAAGCTAAGAAACAACTGGCTCTGCCCAGTGCTCTTACACCTACCGCGAACATCTCTTACCAAGGCCTGTCAAACGCTGTTTCTTTGCAGGCCTGATCAGGCTGAAGTAGAACTCCTGCTTTGCGTGTGCTCCATTGGCCTAGAGCTTCCCGACCCAAAAGGCTGCCTTGTTCCCAAACGGGCAGAGGGGTCCCAAGCATCTTGCTTCCAGCTTTTCAGGAAGGTAAGAAACAACTGGCTCTGCCCAGTGCTCTTACAGCCTACCGGGAACATCTCTTACCAAGGCCTGTGAAACGCAGTTTCCTGGCAGGCCTGATCTGGCTGAAGTAGAACTTCTGCTCTGGGTGTGCTCCATTGCCCTAGAGCTGCCAGGCCCAAAGGGCTGCCTTGTTTCCAAAGACGGAGAGTGGACCCAAAGCATCTTGCTCCCAGCTCTTCGGGAAGCTAAGAAACAGCTGGCTCTGCCCAGTGCTCTTACAGCCTAAGAGAACATCTCTTTGAAAGGCCTGTGAAACGCAGTTTCTTGGCAGGCCTGACCTGGCTGAAGTAGAACTTCTGTTCTGGTTGTGCTACATAGGCCTAGAGCTACCAGGACCTAAGGGCTGCCTTGTTTCCAAAGGGTGAGAGAGGCCCCAAAGCATCTTGCCTCCAGCACTTTGGGAAGCTAAAAAACAACTGGTTCTGCCCAGTGCTCTCACAGCCTACCGTGAACATCTCTTACCAAGGGCTGTGAAACGCAGTTTCTGGGCAGGACTGATCTGCCTGAAGTAGAACTTCTGCTGTGGATGTGCTCCATTGGCCTAGAGCTGCCAGGCGCAAACGGCTGCCTTGTGTCCAAAGGGAGAGAGAGGCCCCAAAGCATCTTGCTTCCAGCTCTGTGGGAAGCTAAAGCAACTGGCTCTCCACAGTGCTCTCACAGCCTACCGGGAACATCTCTTACCAAGGCCTGTGAAACGCAGTTTCTTGGCAGGCCTGATCTGGCTGAAGTAGAACTCCTGCTCTGGGCGTGCTACTTCGGCCTAGAGCTGCCAGGCCCAAAGGGCCGCCTTGTTTCCAAAGGGGCTGAGAGTCCCCAAAGCATCTTGCTTCCAAATCTTTGGGAAGCTAAGAAACAACTGGCTCTGCACAGTGCTCTCACAGCCTACCGGCAACGTGACAGAGAAAGGCCTGTGAGACGCAGTTTCTTGGCAGGCCTGATCTGGCTGAGGTAGAACTTGTGCTCTGGGTGTGCTACTTTGGCCTAGAGCTGCCAGGCACAAAGGCTGCTTTGTTTCCAAAGGGGGAGAGAGGCCCCAAATCATGTTGCTTCCAGCTGTTTTTGAAGCTAAGAAACAGCTGGCTCTGCCAGGTACTCTTACAGCCTTCCGGGAACACCTCTTACGAAGGCCTGTGAAAAGCAGTTTCTTGGCAGGCCTGATCTGGCTGAGGTAGAACTTCTGCTCTGGGTGTGCTCCATTGGCCTAGAGCTGAAAGGCCCAAAGGTCGCCCTTGTTGGCAAAGGGGGAGAGAGGCCCCAAAGCATCTTGCTTCCACCTCTTGGGAAGCTAAGAAACAACTGGCTGTGCCCAGTGCTCTTATAGCCTAAGAGAACATCTCTTATCAAGGCCTGTGAAACGCACTGTCTAGGCAGGCCTGATCTGGAAGAAGTAGAACTTCGGCTCTGGTTGTGCTCCATTGCCCTAGAGCTGCCAGACCCAACGTGCTGCCTTGTTTCCAAAGGGGCAGAGAGGCCCCAAAGCGTCTTGCTTCCAGCTGTTTGGGAAACAAGGAAACAACTGGCTCTGCACCGTGCTCTCACAGCCTACCGGGAACGTCACATACAAAGGCCTCTGAAACGCAGTTCCTTGGCAGGCCTGATCTGGCTGAAGTAGGACTTCTGCTCTGGGTGTGCTCCATTGGCCTAGAGCTGAAAGGCCCAAAGGTCGCCCTTGTTGGCAAAGGGGCAGGGAGCCCCCAAAGCATCTTGCTTCCAGCTCTTTGGGAAGCTAAGAAACAAATGGCTCTGCCCAGTGCTCTAACAGAGTACCGGGAACATCTCTTACCAAAGCCTTTGAAACGCAGTTTCTTGGCAGGCCTTATCTGGCTGAGGTAGAACTTCTGCTCTGGGTGTGCTCCATTGGCCTAGAGCTGCCTGGCCCAAAGGTCGGCCTTGTTTGCAAAGGGGATGAGAGGCCCCAAAGCATCTTGCTTCCAGCTCTTCGGGAAGCTAAGAAACATCTGGCGTTGCCCAGTGCTCTTACAGCCTACCGGGAACATCTCTTACCAAGGCCTGTGAAACGCAGTTTGTTGGTGGCCTGAACTGGCCGAAGTAGAACTTCTGCTCTGGGTGTGCTCCATTGGCCTAGAGCTGCCTGGCCCAAGGTGCTGCCTTGTTTGCAAAGGGGCAGAGAGGCCCCAAAGCATCTTGCTTCCAGCTCTCTGGGAAGCTAAGAACCAACTCGCTCTGCCCCGTGCTCTTACAGCCTACCGGGAACATGTCTTTGAAAGGCCTGTGAAACGCAGTTTCTTGGCAGGCCTCATCTGGCTGAAGTAGAACTCCGGCTCTGGGTGTGCTCCATTGCCCTAGAGCTGCCAGGCCCAAAGTGCTGCCCTGTTTCCAAGGGGCAGAGAGGCCCAAAGCATCTTGCTTCCCGGTCTTTGCGAAGCTAAGAAACAACTGGCTCTGCCCAGTGCTCTTACACCTACCGCGAACATCTCTTACCAAGGCCTGTCAAACGCTGTTTCTTTGCAGGCCTGATCAGGCTGAAGTAGAACTCCTGCTTTGCGTGTGCTCCATTGGCCTAGAGCTTCCCGACCCAAAAGGCTGCCTTGTTCCCAAACGGGCAGAGGGGTCCCAAGCATCTTGCTTCCAGCTTTTCAGGAAGGTAAGAAACAACTGGCTCTGCCCAGTGCTCTTACAGCCTACCGGGAACATCTCTTACCAAGGCCTGTGAAACGCAGTTTCCTGGCAGGCCTGATCTGGCTGAAGTAGAACTTCTGCTCTGGGTGTGCTCCATTGCCCTAGAGCTGCCAGGCCCAAAGGGCTGCCTTGTTTCCAAAGACGGAGAGTGGACCCAAAGCATCTTGCTCCCAGCTCTTCGGGAAGCTAAGAAACAGCTGGCTCTGCCCAGTGCTCTTACAGCCTAAGAGAACATCTCTTTGAAAGGCCTGTGAAACGCAGTTTCTTGGCAGGCCTGACCTGGCTGAAGTAGAACTTCTGTTCTGGTTGTGCTACATAGGCCTAGAGCTACCAGGACCTAAGGGCTGCCTTGTTTCCAAAGGGTGAGAGAGGCCCCAAAGCATCTTGCCTCCAGCACTTTGGGAAGCTAAAAAACAACTGGTTCTGCCCAGTGCTCTCACAGCCTACCGTGAACATCTCTTACCAAGGGCTGTGAAACGCAGTTTCTGGGCAGGACTGATCTGCCTGAAGTAGAACTTCTGCTGTGGATGTGCTCCATTGGCCTAGAGCTGCCAGGCCCAAACGGCTGCCTTGTGTCCAAAGGGAGACAGAGGCCCCAAGGCATCTTGCTTCCAGCTCTGTGGGAAGCTAAAGCAACTGGCTCTCCACAGTGCTCTCACAGCCTACCGGGAACATCTCTTACCAAGGCCTGTGAAACGCAGTTTCTTGGCAGGCCTGATCTGGCTGAAGTAGAACTCCTGCTCTGGGCGTGCTACTTTGGCCTAGAGCTGCCAGGCCCAAAGGGCCGCCTTGTTTCCAAAGGGGCTGAGAGTCCCCAAAGCATCTTGCTTCCAAATCTTTGGGAAGCTAAGAAACAACTGGCTCTGCACAGTGCTCTCACAGCCTACCGGCAACGTGACAGAGAAAGGCCTGTGAGACGCAGTTTCTTGGAAGGCCTGATCTGGCTGAGGTAGAACTTGTGCTCTGGGTGTGCTACTTTGGCCTAGAGCTGCCAGGCACAAAGGCTGCTTTGTTTCCAAAGGGGGAGAGAGGCCCCAAATCATGTTGCTTCCAGCTGTTTTTGAAGCTAAGAAACAGCTCGCTCTGCCAGGTACTCTTACAGCCTTCCGGGAACACCTCTTACGAAGGCCTGTGAAAAGCAGTTTCTTGGCAGGCCTGATCTGGCTGAGGTAGAACTTCTGCTCTGGGTGTGCTCCATTGGCCTAGAGCTGAAAGGCCCAAAGGTCGCCCTTGTTGGCAAAGGGGGAGAGAGGCCCCAAAGCATCTTGCTTCCACCTCTTGGGAAGCTAAGAAACAACTGGCTGTGCCCAGTGCTCTTATAGCCTAAGAGAACATCTCTTATCAAGGCCTGTGAAACGCACTGTCTAGGCAGGCCTGATCTGGAAGAAGTAGAACTTCGGCTCTGGTTGTGCTCCATTGCCCTAGAGCTGCCAGACCCAACGTGCTGCCTTGTTTCCAAAGGGGCAGAGAGGCCCCAAAGCGTCTTGCTTCCAGCTGTTTGGGAAACAAGGAAACAACTGGCTCTGCACCGTGCTCTCACAGCCTACCGGGAACGTCACATACAAAGGCCTCTGAAACGCAGTTCCTTGGCAGGCCTGATCTGGCTGAAGTAGGACTTCTGCTCTGGGTGTGCTCCATTGGCCTAGAGCTGAAAGGCCCAAAGGTCGCCCTTGTTGGCAAAGGGGCAGGGAGCCCCCAAAGCATCTTGCTTCCAGCTCTTTGGGAAGCTAAGAAACAAATGGATCTGCCCAGTGCTCTAACAGAGTACCGGGAACATCTCTTACCAAAGCCTTTGAAACGCAGTTTCTTGGCAGGCCTTATCTGGCTGAGGTAGAACTTCTGCTCTGGGTGTGCTCCATTGGCCTAGAGCTGCCTGGCCCAAGGTGCTGCCTTGTTTGCAAAGGGGCAGAGAGGCCCCAAAGCATCTTGCTTCCAGCTCTCTGGGAAGCTAAGAACCAACTCGCTCTGCCCCGTGCTCTTACAGCCTACCGGGAACATGTCTTTGAAAGGCCTGTGAAACGCAGTTTCTTGGCAGGCCTCATCTGGCTGAAGTAGAACTCCGGCTCTGGGTGTGCTCCATTGCCCTAGAGCTGCCAGGCCCAAAGGGCTGCCTTGTTTCCAAAGACGGAGAGTGGACCCAAAGCATCTTGCTCCCAGCTCTTCGGGAAGCTAAGAAACAGCTGGCTCTGCCCAGTGCTCTTACAGCCTAAGAGAACATCTCTTTGAAAGGCCTGTGAAACGCAGTTTCTTGGCAGGCCTGACCTGGCTGAAGTAGAACTTCTGTTCTGGTTGTGCTACATAGGCCTAGAGCTACCAGGACCTAAGGGCTGCCTTGTTTCCAAAGGGTGAGAGAGGCCCCAAAGCATCTTGCCTCCAGCACTTTGGGAAGCTAAAAAACAACTGGTTCTGCCCAGTGCTCTCACAGCCTACCGTGAACATCTCTTACCAAGGGCTGTGAAACGCAGTTTCTGGGCAGGACTGATCTGCCTGAAGTAGAACTTCTGCTGTGGGTGTGCTCCATTGGCCTAGAGCTGCCAGGCCCAAACGGCTGCCTTGTGTCCAAAGGGAGAGAGAGGCCCCAAGGCATCTTGCTTCCAGCTCTGTGGGAAGCTAAAGCAACTGGCTCTCCACAGTGCTCTCACAGCCTACCGGGAACATCTCTTACCAAGGCCTGTGAAACGCAGTTTCTTGGCAGGCCTGATCTGGCTGAAGTAGAACTCCTGCTCTGGGCATGCTACTTTGGCCTAGAGCTGCCAGGCCCAAAGGGCCGCCTCGTTTCCAAAGGGGCTGAGAGTCCCCAAAGCATCTTGCTTCCAAATCTTTGGGAAGCTAAGAAACAACTGGCTCTGCACAGTGCTCTCACAGCCTACCGGCAACGTGACAGAGAAAGGCCTGTGAGACGCAGTTTCTTGGAAGGCCTGATCTGGCTGAGGTAGAACTTGTGCTCTGGGTGTGCTACTTTGGCCTAGAGCTGCCAGGCACAAAGGCTGCTTTGTTTCCAAAGGGGGAGAGAGGCCCCAAATCATGTTGCTTCCAGCTGTTTTTGAAGCTAAGAAACAACTCGCTCTGCCAGGTACTCTTACAGCCTTCCGGGAACACCTCTTACGAAGGCCTGTGAAAAGCAGTTTCTTGGCAGGCCTGATCTGGCTGAGGTAGAACTTCTGCTCTGGGTGTGCTCCTTTGGCCTAGAGCTGAAAGGCCCAAAGGTCGCCCTTGTTGGCAAAGGGGGAGAGAGGCCCCAAAGCATCTTGCTTCCACCTCTTGGGAAGCTAAGAAACAACTGGCTGTGCCCAGTGCTCTTATAGCCTAAGAGAACATCTCTTATCAAGGCCTGTGAAACGCACTGTCTAGGCAGGCCTGATCTGGAAGAAGTAGAACTTCGGCTCTGGTTGTGCTCCATTGCCCTAGAGCTGCCAGACCCAACGTGCTGCCTTGTTTCCAAAGGGGCAGAGAGGCCCCAAAGCGTCTTGCTTCCAGCTGTTTGGGAAACAAGGAAACAACTGGCTCTGCACCGTGCTCTCACAGCCTACCAGGAACGTCACATACAAAGGCCTCTGAAACGCAGTTCCTTGGCAGGCCTGATCTGGCTGAAGTAGGACTTCTGCTCTGGGTGTGCTCCATTGGCCTAGAGCTGAAAGGCCCAAAGGTCGCCCTTGTTGGCAAAGGGGCAGGGAGCCCCCAAAGCATCTTGCTTCCAGCTCTTTGGGAAGCTAAGAAACAAATGGCTCTGCCCAGTGCTCTAACAGAGTAGCGGGAACATCTCTTACCAAAGCCTTTGAAACGCAGTTTCTTGGCAGGCCTTATCTGGCTGAGGTAGAACTTCTGCTCTGGGTGTGCTCCATTGGCCTAGAGCTGCCTGGCCCAAAGGTCGGCCTTGTTTGCAAAGGGGATGAGAGGCCCCAAAGCATCTTGCTTCCAGCTCTTCGGGAAGCTAAGAAACATCTGGCGTTGCCCAGTGCTCTTACAGCCTACCGGGAACATCTCTTACCAAGGCCTGTGAAACGCAGTTTGTTGGTGGCCTGAACTGGCCGAAGTAGAGCTTCTGCTCTGGGTGTGCTCCATTGGCCTAGAGCTGCCTGGCCCATAGGGCCGCCTTGTTTGCAAAGGGGATGAGAGGCCCCAAAGCATCTTGCTTCCAGCTCTTCGGGAAGCTAAGAAACATCTGGCGTTGCCCAGTGCTCTTACAGCCTACCGGGAACATCTCTTACCAAGGCCTGTGAAACGCAGTTTGTTGGTGGCCTGAACTGGCCGAAGTACAACTTCTGCTCTGGGTGTGCTCCACTGGCCTGGAGCTACCTGCCCCAAAGGGCTGCCTTGATTCCAAAGTGAGAGAGTGGCACCAAAGCATATTGCTTCCAGCTCTTCGGGAAGCTAAGAAACATCTGGCGTTGCCCAGTGCTCTTACAGCCTACCGGGAACATCTCTTACCAAGGCCTGTGAAACGCCGTTTCCTGGCAGGCCTGATTTGGCTGAAGTAGAACTTCTGCTCTGGGTGTGCTCCATTGCCCTAGAGCTGCCAGGCCCAAGGTGCTGCCTTGTTTCCAAAGGGGCAGAGAGGCCCCAAAGCATCTTGCTTCCAGCTCTCTGGGAAGCTAAGAACCAACTCGCTGTGCCCCGTGTTCTTACAGCCTACCGGGAACATGTCTTTGAAAGGCCTGTGAAACGCAGTTTCTTGGCAGGCCTCATCTGGCTGAAGTAGAACTCCGGCTCTGGGTGTGCTCCATTGCCCTAGAGCTGCCAGGCCCAAAGTGCTGCCCTGTTTCCAAGGGGCAGAGAGGCCCAAAGCATCTTGCTTCCCGGTCTTTGCGAAGCTAAGAAACAACTGGCTATGCCCAGTGCTCTTACACCTACCGGGAACATCTCTTACCAAGGCCTGTCAAACGCTGTTTCTTTGCAGGCCTGATCAGGCTGAAGTAGAACTCCTGCTCTGCGTGTGCTCCATTGGCCTAGAGCTTCCCGACCCAAAAGGCTGCCTTGTTCCCAAACGGGCAGAGGGGTCCCAAGCATCTTGCTTCCAGCTTTTCAGGAAGGTAAGAAACAACTGGCTCTGCCCAGTGCTCTTACAGCCTACCGGGAACATCTCTTACCAAGGCCTGTGAAACGCAGTTTCCTGGCAGGCCTGATCCGGCTGAAGTAGAACTTCTGCTCTGGGTGTTCTCCATTGCCCTAGAGCTGCCAGGCCCAAAGGGCTGCCTTGTTTCCAAAGACGGAGAGTGGACCCAAAGCATCTTGCTCCCAGCTCTTCGGGAAGCTAAGAAACAGCTGGCTCTGCCCAGTGCTCTTACAGCCTAAGAGAACATCTCTTTGAAAGGCCTGTGGAACGCAGTTTCTTGGCAGGCCTGACCTGGCTGAAGTAGAACTTCTGTTCCGGTTGTGCTACATAGGCCTAGAGCTACCAGGACCTAAGGGCTGCCTTGTTTCCAAAGGGTGAGAGAGGCCCCAAAGCCTCTTGCCTCCAGCACTTTGGGAAGCTAAAAAACAACTGGCTCTGCCCAGTGCTCTCACAGCCTACCGTGAACATCTCTTACCAAGGGCTCTGAAACGCAGTTTCTGGGCAGGACTGATCTGCCTGAAGTAGAACTTCTGCTGTGGGTGTGCTCCATTGGCCTAGAGCTGCCAGGCCCAAACGGCTGCCTTGTGTCCAAAGGGAGAGAGAGGCCCCAAAGCATCTTGCTTCCAGCTCTGTGGGAAGCTAAAGCAACTGGCTCTCCACAGTGCTCTCACAGCCTACCGGGTACATCTCTTCCCAAGGCCTGTGAAATGCAGTTTCTTGGCAGGCCTGATCTGGCTGAAGTAGAACTCCTGCTCTGGGCGTGCTACTTTGGCGTAGAGCTGCCAGGCCCAAAGGGCCGCCCTGTTTCCAAAGGGGCTGAGAGTCCCCAAAGTATCTTGCTTCCAAATCTTTGGGAAGCTAAGAAACAACTGGCTCTGCACAGGGCTCTCACAGCCTACCGGCAACGTGACAGAGAAAGGCCTGTGAGACGCAGTTTCTTGGAAGGCCTGATCTGGCTGACGTAGAACTTCTGCTCTGGGTGTGCTCCATTGCCCTAGAGCTGCCAGGCCCAAGGTGCTGCCTTGTTTCCAAAGGGGCAGAGAGGCCCCAAAGCATCTTGCTTCCAGCTCTCTGGCAAGCTAAGAACCAACTCGCTCTGGCCCGTGCTCTTACAGCCTACCGGGAACATGTCTTTGAAAGGCCTGTGAAACGCAGTTTCTTGGCAGGCCTGACCTGGCTGAAGTAGAACTTCTGCTCTGGGTGTGCTCCATTGCCCTAGAGCTGCCAGGCCCAAAGGGCTGCCCTGTTTCCAAGGGGCAGAGAGGCCCAAAGCATCTTGCTTCCCGGTCTTTGCGAAGCTAAGAAACAACTGGCTCTGCCCAGTGCTCTTACACCTACCGGGAACATCTCTTACCAAGGCCTGTCAAACGCTGTTTCTTTGCAGGCCTGATCAGGCTGAAGTAGAACTCCTGCTCTGCGTGTGCTCCATTGGCCTAGAGCTTCCCGACCCAAAAGGCTGCCTTGTTCCCAAACGGGCAGAGGGGTCCCAAGCGTCTTGCTTCCAGCTTTTCAGGAAGGTAAGAAACAACTGGCTCTGCCCAGTGCTCTTACAGCCTACCGGGAACATCTCTTACCAAGGCCTGTGAAACGCAGTTTCTTGGCAGGCCTGATCTGGCTGAAGTAGAACTCCTGCTCTGGGCGTGCTACTTTGGCCTAGAGCTGCCAGGCCCAAAGGGCCGCCTTGTTTCCAAAGGGGCTGAGAGTCCCCAAAGTATCTTGCTTCCAAATCTTTGGGAAGCTAAGAAACAACTGGCTCTGCACAGTGCTCTCACAGCCTACCGGCAACGTGACAGAGAAAGGCCTGTGAGACGCAGTTTCTTGGAAGGCCTGATCTGGCTGAGGTAGAACTTCTGCTCTGGGTGTACTCCATTGGCCTAGGGCTGCCAGGCCCAAAGGGCTGCCTTTATTTCCAAAGTGTGAGAGAGGCCCCAAAGCATCTTGCTTCCTGCTCTCTGGGAAGCTAAAACAACTGGCTCTGGACAGTGCTCTCAAAGCCAACCGGGAACGTCACATACAAAGGCCTGTGAAACGCAGCTTCTTGACAGGCCTTATCTGGCTGAGGTAGAACTTGTGCTCTGGGTGTGCTACTTTGGCCTAGAGCTGCCAGGCACAAAGGCTGCTTTGTTTCCAAAGGGGGAGAGAGGCCCCAAATCATGTTGCTTCCAGCTGTTTTTGAAGCTAAGAAACAACTCGCTCTGCCAGGTACTCTTACAGCCTTCCGGGAACACCTCTTACGAAGGCCTGTGAAAAGCAGTTTCTTGGCAGGCCTGATCTGGCTGAGGTAGAACTTCTGCTCTGGGTGTGCTCCATTGCCCTAGAGCTGAAAGGCCCAAAGGGCTGCCTTGTTTCCAAAGGGGGAGAGAGGCCCCAAAGCATCTTGCTTCCACCTCTTGGGAAGCTAAGAAACAACTGGCTGTGCCCAGTGCTCTTATAGCCTAAGAGAACATCTCTTATCAAGGCCTGGGAAACGCACTGTCTAGGCAGGCCTGATCTGGAAGAAGTAGAACTTCGGCTCTGGTTGTGCTCCATTGCCCTAGAGCTGCCAGACCCAACGTGCTGCCTTGTTTCCAAAGGGGCAGAGAGGCCCCAAAGCGTCTTGCTTCCAGCTGTTTGGGAAACAAGGAAACAACTGGCTCTGCACCGTGCTCTCACAGCCTACCGGGAACGTCACATACAAAGGCCTCTGAAACGCAGTTCCTTGGCAGGCCTGATCTGGCTGAAGTAGGACTTCTGCTCTGGGTGTGCTCCATTGGCCTAGAGCTGAAAGGCCCAAAGGTCGCCCTTGTTGGCAAAGGGGCAGGGAGCCCCCAAATCATCTTGCTTCCAGCTCTTTGGGAAGCTAAGAAACAAATGGCTCTGCCCAGTGCTCTAACAGAGTACCGGGAACATCTCTTACCAAAGCCTTTGAAACGCAGTTTCTTGGCAGGCCTTATCTGGCTGAGGTAGAACTTCTGCTCTGGGTGTGCTCCATTGGCCTAGAGCTGCCTGGCCCAAAGGTCGGCCTTGTTTGCAAAGGGGATGAGAGGCCCCAAAGCATCTTGCTTCCAGCTCTTCGGGAAGCTAAGAAACATCTGGCGTTGCCCAGTGCTCTTACAGCCTACCGGGAACATCTCTTACCAAGGCCTGTGAAACGCAGTTTGTTGGTGGCCTGAACTGGCCGAAGTAGAGCTTCTGCTCTTGGTGTGCTCCATTGGCCTAGAGCTGCCTGGACCAAAGGGCCGCCTTGTTTGCAAAGGGGCAGTGAGGCCCCAAAGCATCTTGCTTCCACCTCTTGGGAAGCTAAGAAACATCTGGCGTTGCCCAGTGCTCTTATAGCCTAAGAGAACATCTCTTATCAAGGCCTGTGAAACGCACTGTCAAGGCAGGCCTGATTTGGCTGAAGTAGAACTTCTGCTCTGGGTGTGCTCCATTGCCCTAGAGCTGCCAGGCCCAAGGTGCTGCCTTGTTTCCAAAGGGGCAGAGAGGCCCCAAAGCATCTTGCTTCCAGCTCTCTGGGAAGCTAAGAACCAACTTGCTCTGCCCCGTGCTCTTACAGCCTACCGGGAACATGTCTTTGAAAGGCCTGTGAAACGCAGTTTCTTGGCAGGCCTCATCTGGCTGAAGTAGAACTCCGGCTCTGGGTGTGCTCCATTGCCCTAGAGCTGCCAGGCCCCAAGTGCTGCCCTGTTTCCAAGGGGCAGAGAGGCCCAAAGCATCTTGCTTCCCGGTCTTTGCGAAGCTAAGACACAACTGGCTCTGCCCAGTGCTCTTACACCTACTGGGAACATCTCTTACCAAGGCCTGTCAAACGCTGTTTCTTTGCAGGCCTGATCAGGCTGAAGTAGAACTCCTGCTCTGCGTGTGCTCCATTGGCCTAGAGCTTCCCGACCCAAAAGGCTGCCTTGTTCCCAAACGGGCAGAGGGGTCCCAAGCGTCTTGCTTCCAGCTTTTCAGGAAGGTAAGAAACAACTGGCTCTGCCCAGTGCTCTTACAGCCTACCGGGAACATCTCTTACCAAGGCCTGTGAAACGCCGTTTCCTGGCAGGCCTGATCTGGCTGAAGTAGAACTTCTGCTCTGGGCGTGCTCCATTGCCCTAGAGCTGCCAGGCCCAAAGGGCTGCCTTGTTTCCAAAGACGGAGAGTGGACCCAAAGCATCTTGCTCCCAGCTCTTCGGGAAGCTAAGAAACAGCTGGCTCTGCCCAGTGCTCTTACAGCCTAAGAGAACATCTCTTTGAAAGGCCTGTGGAACGCAGTTTCTTGGCAGGCCTGACCTGGCTGAAGTAGAACTTCTGTTCTGGTTGTGCTACATAGGCCTAGAGCTACCAGGACCTAAGGGCTGCCTTGTTTCCAAAGGGTGAGAGAGGCCCCAAAGCATCTTGCCTCCAGCACTTTGGGAAGCTAAAAAACAACTGGTTCTGCCCAGTGCTCTCACAGCCTACCGTGAACATCTCTTACCAAGGGCTGTGAAACGCAGTTTCTGGGCAGGACTGATCTGCCTGAAGTAGAACTTCTGCTGTGGGTGTGCTCCATTGGCCTAGAGCTGCCAGGCCCAAACGGCTGCCTTGTGTCCAAAGGGAGAGAGAGGCCCCAAAGCATCTTGCTTCCAGCTCTGTGGGAAGCTAAAGCAACTGGCTCTCCACAGTGCTCTCACAGCCTACCGGGAACATCTCTTACCAAGGCCTGTGAAACGCAGTTTCTTGGCAGGCCTGATCTGGCTGAAGTAGAACTCCTGCTCTGGGCGTGCTACTTTGGCCTAGAGCTGCCAGGCCCAAAGGGCCGCCTTGTTTCCAAAGGGGCTGAGAGTCCCCAAAGTATCTTGCTTCCAAATCTTTGGGAAGCTAAGAAACAACTGGCTCTGCACAGGGCTCTCACAGCCTACCGGCAACGTGACAGAGAAAGGCCTGTGAGACGCAGTTTCTTGGAAGGCCTGATCTGGCTGACGTAGAACTTCTGCTCTGGGTGTGCTCCATTGCCCTAGAGCTGCCAGGCCCAAGGTGCTGCCTTGTTTCCAAAGGGGCAGAGAGGCCCCAAAGCATCTTGCTTCCAGCTCTCTGGCAAGCTAAGAACCAACTCGCTCTGGCCCGTGCTCTTACAGCCTACCGGGAACATGTCTTTGAAAGGCCTGTGAAACGCAGTTTCTTGGCAGGCCTGACCTGGCTGAAGTAGAACTCCTGCTCTGGGTGTGCTCCATTGCCCTAGAGCTGCCAGGCCCCAAGTGCTGCCCTGTTTCCAAGGGGCAGAGAGGCCCAAAGCATCTTGCTTCCCGGTCTTTGCGAAGCTAAGAAACAACTGGCTCTGCCCAGTGCTCTTACACCTACCGGGAACATCTCTTACCAAGGCCTGTCAAACGCTGTTTCTTTGCAGGCCTGATCAGGCTGAAGTAGAACTCCTGCTCTGCGTGTGCTCCATTGGCCTAGAGCTTCCCGACCCAAAAGGCTGCCTTGTTCCCAAACGGGCAGAGGGGTCCCAAGCGTCTTGCTTCCAGCTTTTCAGGAAGGTAAGAAACAACTGGCTCTGCCCAGTGCTCTTACAGCCTACCGGGAACATCTCTTACCAAGGCCTGTGAAACGCAGTTTCTTGGCAGGCCTGATCTGGCTGAAGTAGAACTCCTGCTCTGGGCGTGCTACTTTGGCCTAGAGCTGCCAGGCCCAAAGGGCCGCCTTGTTTCCAAAGGGGCTGAGAGTCCCCAAAGTATCTTGCTTCCAAATCTTTGGGAAGCTAAGAAACAACTGGCTCTGCACAGTGCTCTCACAGCCTACCGGCAACGTGACAGAGAAAGGCCTGTGAGACGCAGTTTCTTGGAAGGCCTGATCTGGCTGAGGTAGAACTTCTGCTCTGGGTGTACTCCATTGGCCTAGGGCTGCCAGGCCCAAAGGGCTGCCTTTATTTCCAAAGTGTGAGAGAGGCCCCAAAGCATCTTGCTTCCTGCTCTCTGGGAAGCTAAAACAACTGGCTCTGGACAGTGCTCTCAAAGCCAACCGGGAACGTCACATACAAAGGCCTGTGAAACGCAGCTTCTTGACAGGCCTTATCTGGCTGAGGTAGAACTTGTGCTCTGGGTGTGCTACTTTGGCCTAGAGCTGCCAGGCACAAAGGCTGCTTTGTTTCCAAAGGGGGAGAGAGGCCCCAAATCATGTTGCTTCCAGCTGTTTTTGAAGCTAAGAAACAACTCGCTCTGCCAGGTACTCTTACAGCCTTCCGGGAACACCTCTTACGAAGGCCTGTGAAAAGCAGTTTCTTGGCAGGCCTGATCTGGCTGAGGTAGAACTTCTGCTCTGGGTGTGCTCCATTGCCCTAGAGCTGAAAGGCCCAAAGGGCTGCCTTGTTTCCAAAGGGGGAGAGAGGCCCCAAAGCATCTTGCTTCCACCTCTTGGGAAGCTAAGAAACAACTGGCTGTGCCCAGTGCTCTTATAGCCTAAGAGAACATCTCTTATCAAGGCCTGGGAAACGCACTGTCTAGGCAGGCCTGATCTGGAAGAAGTAGAACTTCGGCTCTGGTTGTGCTCCATTGCCCTAGAGCTGCCAGACCCAACGTGCTGCCTTGTTTCCAAAGGGGCAGAGAGGCCCCAAAGCGTCTTGCTTCCAGCTGTTTGGGAAACAAGGAAACAACTGGCTCTGCACCGTGCTCTCACAGCCTACCGGGAACGTCACATACAAAGGCCTCTGAAACGCAGTTCCTTGGCAGGCCTGATCTGGCTGAAGTAGGACTTCTGCTCTGGGTGTGCTCCATTGGCCTAGAGCTGAAAGGCCCAAAGGTCGCCCTTGTTGGCAAAGGGGCAGGGAGCCCCCAAATCATCTTGCTTCCAGCTCTTTGGGAAGCTAAGAAACAAATGGCTCTGCCCAGTGCTCTAACAGAGTACCGGGAACATCTCTTACCAAAGCCTTTGAAACGCAGTTTCTTGGCAGGCCTTATCTGGCTGAGGTAGAACTTCTGCTCTGGGTGTGCTCCATTGGCCTAGAGCTGCCTGGCCCAAAGGTCGGCCTTGTTTGCAAAGGGGATGAGAGGCCCCAAAGCATCTTGCTTCCAGCTCTTCGGGAAGCTAAGAAACATCTGGCGTTGCCCAGTGCTCTTACAGCCTACCGGGAACATCTCTTACCAAGGCCTGTGAAACGCAGTTTGTTGGTGGCCTGAACTGGCCGAAGTAGAGCTTCTGCTCTTGGTGTGCTCCATTGGCCTAGAGCTGCCTGGACCAAAGGGCCGCCTTGTTTGCAAAGGGGCAGTGAGGCCCCAAAGCATCTTGCTTCCACCTCTTGGGAAGCTAAGAAACATCTGGCGTTGCCCAGTGCTCTTATAGCCTAAGAGAACATCTCTTATCAAGGCCTGTGAAACGCACTGTCAAGGCAGGCCTGATTTGGCTGAAGTAGAACTTCTGCTCTGGGTGTGCTCCATTGCCCTAGAGCTGCCAGGCCCAAGGTGCTGCCTTGTTTCCAAAGGGGCAGAGAGGCCCCAAAGCATCTTGCTTCCAGCTCTCTGGGAAGCTAAGAACCAACTTGCTCTGCCCCGTGCTCTTACAGCCTACCGGGAACATGTCTTTGAAAGGCCTGTGAAACGCAGTTTCTTGGCAGGCCTCATCTGGCTGAAGTAGAACTCCGGCTCTGGGTGTGCTCCATTGCCCTAGAGCTGCCAGGCCCCAAGTGCTGCCCTGTTTCCAAGGGGCAGAGAGGCCCAAAGCATCTTGCTTCCCGGTCTTTGCGAAGCTAAGACACAACTGGCTCTGCCCAGTGCTCTTACACCTACTGGGAACATCTCTTACCAAGGCCTGTCAAACGCTGTTTCTTTGCAGGCCTGATCAGGCTGAAGTAGAACTCCTGCTCTGCGTGTGCTCCATTGGCCTAGAGCTTCCCGACCCAAAAGGCTGCCTTGTTCCCAAACGGGCAGAGGGGTCCCAAGCGTCTTGCTTCCAGCTTTTCAGGAAGGTAAGAAACAACTGGCTCTGCCCAGTGCTCTTACAGCCTACCGGGAACATCTCTTACCAAGGCCTGTGAAACGCCGTTTCCTGGCAGGCCTGATCTGGCTGAAGTAGAACTTCTGCTCTGGGTGTGCTCCATTGCCCTAGAGCTGCCAGGCCCAAAGGGCTGCCTTGTTTCCAAAGACGGAGAGTGGACCCAAAGCATCTTGCTCCCAGCTCTTCGGGAAGCTAAGAAACAGCTGGCTCTGCCCAGTGCTCTTACAGCCTAAGAGAACATCTCTTTGAAAGGCCTGTGAAACGCAGTTTCTTGGCAGGCCTGACCTGGCTGAAGTAGAACTTCTGTTCTGGTTGTGCTACATAGGCCAAGAGCTACCAGGACCTAAGGGCTGCCTTGTTTCCAAAGGGTGAGAGAGGCCCCAAAGCATCTTGCCTCCAGCACTTTGGGAAGCTAAAAAACAACTGGTTCTGCCCAGTGCTCTCACAGCCTACCGTGAACATCTCTTACCAAGGGCTGTGAAACGCAGTTTATGAGCAGGACTGATCTGCCTGAAGTAGAACTTCTGCTGAGGGTGTGCTCCATTGGCCTAGAGCTGCCAGGCCCAAACGGCTGCCTTGTGTCCAAAGGGAGAGAGAGGCCCCAAAGCATCTTGCTTCCATTCTGTGGGAAGCTAAAACAACTGGCTCTCCACAGTGCTCTCACAGCCTACCGGGAACATCTCTTACCAAGGCCTGTGAAACGCAGTTTCTTGGCAGGCCTGATCTGGCTGAAGTAGAACTCCTGCTCTGGGCGTGCTACTTTGGCCTAGAGCTGCCAGGCCCAAAGGGCCGCCTTGTTTCCAAAGGGGCTGAGAGTCCCCAAAGCATCTTGCTTCCAAATCTTTGGGAAGCTAAGAAACAACTGGCTCTGCACAGTGCTCTCACAGCCTACCGGCAACGTGACAGAGAAAGGCCTGTGAGACGCAGTTTCTTGGAAGGCCTTATCTGGCTGAGGTAGAACTTCTGCTCTGGGTGTACTCCATTGGCCTAGGGCTGCCAGGCCCAAAGGGCTGCCTTTATTTCCAAAGTGTGAGAGAGGCCCCAAAGCATCTTGCTTCCTGCTCTCTGGGAAGCTAAAACAACTGGCTCTGCACAGTGCTCTCAAAGCCAACCGGGAACGTCACATACAAAGGCCTGTGAAACGCAGCTTCTTGACAGGCCTTATCTGGCTGAGGTAGAACTTGTGCTCTGGGTGTGCAACTTTGGCCTAGAGCTGCCAGGCACAAAGGCTGCTTTGTTTCCAAAGGGGGAGAGAGGCCCCAAATCATGTTGCTTCCAGCTGTTTTTGAAGCTAAGAAACAACTCGCTCTGCCAGGTACTCTTACAGCCTTCCGGGAACACCTCTTACGAAGGCCTGTGAAAAGCAGTTTCTTGGCAGGCCTGATCTGGCTGAGGTAGAACTTCTGCTCTGGGTGTGCTCCATTGCCCTAGAGCTGAAAGGCCCAAAGGGCTGCCTTGTTTCCAAAGGGGGAGAGAGGCCCCAAAGCATCTTGCTTCCACCTCTTGGGAAGCTAAGAAACAACTGGCTGTGCCCAGTGCTCTTATAGCCTAAGAGAACATCTCTTATCAAGGCCTGTGAAACGCACTGTCTAGGCAGGCCTGATCTGGAAGAAGTAGAACTTCGGCTCTGGTTGTGCTCCATTGCCCTAGAGCTGCCAGACCCAACGTGCTGCCTTGTTTCCAAAGGGGCAGAGAGGCCCCAAAGCGTCTTGCTTCCAGCTGTTTGGGAAACAAGGAAACAACTGGCTCTGCACCGTGCTCTCACAGCCTACCGGGAACGTCACATACAAAGGCCTCTGAAACGCAGTTCCTTGGCAGGCCTGATCTGGCTGAAGTAGTACTTCTGCTCTGGGTGTGCTCCATTGGCCTAGAGCTGAAAGGCCCAAAGGTCGCCCTTGTTGGCAAAGGGGCAGGGAGCCCCCACAGCATCTTGCTTCCAGCTCTTTGGGAAGCTAAGAAACAAATGGCTCTGCCCAGTGCTCTAACAGAGTACCGGGAACATCTCTTACCAAAGCCTTTGAAACGCAGTTTCTTGGCAGGCCTTATCTGGCTGAGGTAGAACTTCTGCTCTGGGTGTGCTCCATTGGCCTAGAGCTGCCTGGCCCAAAGGTCGGCCTTGTTTGCAAAGGGGATGAGAGGCCCCAAAGCATCTTGCTTCCAGCTCTTCGGGAAGCTAAGAAACATCTGGCGTTGCCCAGTGCTCTTACAGCCTACCGGGAACATCTCTTACCAAGGCCTGTGAAACGCAGTTTGTTGGTGGCCTGAACTGGCCGAAGTAGAACTTCTGCTCTGGGTGTGCTCCATCGGCCTAGAGCTGCCTGGCCCATAGGGCCGCCTTGTTTGCAAAGGGGATGAGAGGCCCCAAAGCATCTTGCTTCCAGCTCTTCGGGAAGCTAAGAAACATCTGGTGTTGCCCAGTGCTCTTACAGCCTACCGGGAACATCTCTTACCAAGGCCTGTGAAACGCAGTTTGTTGGTGGCCTGAACTGGCCGAAGTAGAACTTCTGCTCTGGGTGTGCACCACTGGCCTAGAGCTACCTGCCCCAAAGGGCTGCCTTGAGTCCAAAGTGAGAGAGTGGCACGAAAGCGTCTCGCTTACAGCTCTTCGGGAAGCTAAGAAACATCTGGCGTTGCCCAGTGCTCTTACAGCCTACCGGGAACATCTCTTACCAAGGCCTGTGAAACGCCGTTTCCTGGCAGGCCTGATTTGGCTGAAGTAGAACTTCTGCTCTGGGTGTGCTCCATTGCCCTAGAGCTGCCAGGCCCAAGGTGCTG